>NC_060207.1:170476500-171826000 GCF_021130785.1 Homalodisca vitripennis | reverse complement strand
ACTACGCCGTTAACTTGTGAAAACCACACCTACCCTTCCCACCCCCTAGACTGAGCAAACTGGGACCGCTACATTGTGTGGTGAATTTTAACCAAGTTAGGAACAAAACAGGTCCTAAAGAAAGCTGTGTAATTTAACATGCTATGTGTTGCTGTAGATTGTGTAGAGTCCCAGAGAATTTGTTAAGAATGATCCCATTGTAAGGTATTGTGCTACTACTGGAGAATAATTTCCATTCTAGCTTTTGACCATGAGTTCGTCCTCGTAATTCAATGGACTAAAATGACAACAGGATTGTCAGGATTACTTCAAGAGTGTCCTGTTTGATTTATCAAGGGGTTGCTTCAGCCACTGCAGCAATGTGCGTTTATACCCAGGGCTACCGTAAGAGTTAAATGCCATAGGTAAAACATGAATTAAATAAATAGTTAATCTAAAGAAAGAAACATTTTACTATATAAGCTTTTCATAGGTCTAGTAATATATTTCTGTATAATTCATTTTTGTAAAACATTTATTTTATTGTTATAAAGTATTTATATTATTGTGTTTCCTAACCTAGATTTTTCCATGTCTAATGATGTTATGGATGTTTTTGTTGGAGGCATAAGTAAAATGACATATGATGGTATTTTTATGTAAATAAAAGGTAGCATATGTATTTACTAAACAGTCAGTAATGTATTACTACGATATAAATTCCTGTCGTATGAATGAAATGAAATCGATTTGGTTTAAATAATCTATAAACAAAAACACCGTACTGTAATATATTAGACAATGATTTATAACCTCTATGCTATAAAGAAGTGTTTGAAACTATCTAGTTACGATTGCGTCCTATGTATTTGACCTTTTGACCTTTCAAAAAGTTTGATTTTGTTCTGTATGAAGGATTTTGGACTGGATAAAAATAACATCTTTCTATAAAATATAATTCACTAGCTTTTTCCCGCGGCTTCGCCCGCTTAGTACCTACCTATATGAAAAAAGAAAGGGGGCATAAATGTTTTATATAAAATTAAGAAGTCATTTAAAAAGTTTAAAATATATTTAATATTTTTTAAACCCTTGTTAAAAATATTTGTAGCTAGTTGTCAAATGCCTACTTATATTAACAATGGTAACAGCAATAAAAAAATACTTAGAGGAAAGGCGTCTGCATTTCTTTACATTCATAGTATACAATCAATTACCACAAACAATAATAACAGCTATTTACACTTAACCATGTAGCGTTTCAGTTTGTTTCCAATTTACAACATTCAACTAAATTTGTAAAATATAACCTAAAAATGCCATAAATTTAATAATATAATTATTTTTATAAAACTTAATTAGTAAAACATTATTATTGCACATCCTTTGCCATTACCAAACACAATATTGTATCCATATTCCTTTGCGAAGTATGCGTAGGCTATTGACACTATATGTACGCTGTTATTTTCCAAAACACCCTCGTATCTAAGTTAAAATGCATTTTTCGTAAAATATCCTAAGAATAATTTTTGTTTAGACTTATGTTTTAAATCCAGTACAGTGAGTTTATCCTACAATTATGCAACAGTTTACTCACCTCATTGGTGAAATGTGGAAAATCAAGTCTCAATTTTTCAAGAAATTATTAAGAAATTAATCTACATTCATGGGTTACAACCAATTACTACACACATAAATAACAGTTATTTACACTTAACTACATAACATTTCGATTTATTTCCGATTTATAACATTTAACTAAAATTTGTAAAATATAACCTAAAAAATTCATAAAAAATTCCATAAACCTTATAATATAATTATTTTTACTAATCAAATTCGATTACCTTATGTGCAAACATCCACGGATTTGTACAATGAGGTTATTTTCACAATATAGCGTTTAATAATATTTTCATTGCATTAGATAGTTTATTGATCATTGGTGCAGTCTAAATGTAAAATTAGGCAATGACGTCTTCTATGCAACCTGCATTACACTACTGGTCAAGCACTTTACAATAACAATTTTCTCAATCTTAAATGTTAACAAATGTTTCTGCCTTTTTGATGAACTTCAGCTGAAAGTATTAACAGCTGTTAAGTATCAGTTCGCTTTGTATTACGTGTCGTAGCGCAGTCTGTCGGATCCAATATAAAATACGTTTACGTTCTTATTATAACATAATCAATATAAAAAATTCGAATGTAAACAAACTTTTTTCAATTTTTCAAATTTGTATTCGACTTTATTTGGTGAAATGAGTGTGTTATGGGTGGTAAAAAGCACTCTAAGTGTTAATTCAGACCAAAAGCTATACCTGTTCCAAATTTCAGCACAATCCGTATAGCAGTTTCAGCGTGATTCGAGGACAAACCTCCAAACATCCAAATATCCAAACATTCAAACTTTCGCATTTATAATATTAGCGGGATTATTTGAAATGAGATAAATTTTCATGAAAAATAATAATTACATGATAAAAACTTCTTGATTTACGGCTTTGAGATTTATTATTCAACTGGCAAAACCCGATGACACATATGCTGTTATCAGGTGTCCTTGCCCTGCTCCGTTTCCACTGCTCGACTCAGGTTTAGAAGACACGTTTCTGCACATATTTGTATTATTGTTCCACTGCATCTTTGAAATCGGTCGTTTTTGTAAGCCCATGTTTCGTCAACAGTAATGATGGTTAAAAAAAAAACTTTCGTTTTTTAGGACTTATTTCGATTTTGATTCCGTTTTTAGGATGAGATCTTGAACATTGAAACGCGAGCTGGTTTTTGATATGATAAAAGAAATTTTTATAAAAATATATTTAAAAAAAAAAAACGTTTCAAACTCAAGTAATGGACAAACTAGTAGTGAACCGAATCAACTCTGATTCCTATAGTTAAACACTAATTTCCGTCATTCATTCTTGTATTTTTCAATATTATGTCGAAATGCAATTAAATTACCTGACACATAAATATATTAATTTTGTTTTAATATAGGTGATTACTAAAAAGGCCTTGCATACATTGCATGTTACAAATTAAGTTGGTATGTTCAGGTTTAGTACGTCAAATAAATACCTTAAAACAGGTTACATTTTATTTTGGGTCTCACGGTCTGGGTTTTATAAAAGATGAAGATATAATCACGAGAGGGATAATAAAAAACGGAATACTATATGTTCATACCCTCGATTTTGACCTTGCTTATGGCGCCAAGAGTGATTAACAGGATGTCGTCATATTTGCAGTAAATTTGGATATTTTTATTACGTGTTACGAATGAGATAATCTTTACATAACTATTATGAATATTATGTATTTACATGTTTATTTATATAAATTCATGAAAACTTGTTTACTTCAAACATATGGTTCACCACGAGGCTGCATGATAAATACTATTGACGGTTTGACACTTGATGGTATATTATTTGCCGTGTTATACTGTTATTATAATTTACTGTTCAGTGAATAAACCAAAAGCGCAAATGACCAAAGACAATCGCTGTGTTTAGTTACATTTGTATAGGTATTTGGTTCATACTTTACAGACAGAGTACTAATTATGTCAAATTAAACCGAGAGATTTAGTGTTACAAAACATATGGAAAGGAATGCACAGCGACAGCAGTGGTCACAAAGGAGACGGTCGTTACATCCATTTAACCCCAGCAGACACGGTGATGTAGGGCCAATTGTGTGCAGAGGTGTGGCCGGAATCTGGCCAGATATCAAGGCAGAATAGCGAAAATACACAAGGGACCAAGCACAATAAATGAAGGCATCAGTCGCCATTGGCCGCGTGCCTTGTGTATTGTACGGTAATTGTGAGCGGCAGTCTGTGTTTGGCTGGGGGTCTATCGGTAGTCGTGTGTTCGTGGCGGTGCGGTCTTCCGGTTGTGGTGGTAGTGTGGTGATAATTGTGTTGTGTGGTAAGGTACAATCCGGCTTCATCATGCAGAGGTGGTATTCAACAGGTACTGTACTGTACCTCGTCCGTAACACGTTTGATGAGTTACACTCATTTGCGTCCGCTTTTAGATAGTTATTGTTGCAGAACAACCAAACACTCCTTTAAAAAAATTCTCAATTAGCTACAATTTATAAAATCGCTTTTTAAGAAACGATTCGCAAAATGGCGTGTACGTTACTGGATGTTTTGTTGCTTTGCATAAAAGTTAATTTTAATGTGCAAACCGATTTATATGACCGGTTGATATATACGTAGAATATATATCTTTAGCCGATGTTCGTGTTATAGTAATCAAGTGTTTAGATCCAGACCTTAAAATGTATTGCAAAGTTTCGAACTCATAAGTTTTTTTATCATTGCAAACGTACTACTGTTCATGTCTTTGTTGCTAAGACTTGGATCTATTACGCCTTTTCTGTCAATCCTGACTACAAACGTAACAATTTTGATCTTCTGATTTATTACAGATATTTTTCTTCTTGTTAAACACTATCTTGTGTGGTGGATTCTAAATCTTTATCCTGCAACTGACCGATAGACTGTTGAATGATTTTATTTCCATAATCGTTTCAGATATTTTTCAAAAACTAATTACGTCTTAGTTTGATACAGGTTTAGGGATTGTGGAAGTTTTCATTAAAGCAAGTTAAACGGGTATAACACATTTCCACTAATCAGCACTCGTTTTTGAATTTTCACAAAATTTTAGCCGTGTGAATGGTTCTAAGCCTAGCTTATCATTACAATATAATCTAAATTAGCTTGAACTTTTAATTTAAAAATCTAGTGTCGTATAGTTGAGTTAGAACATACTGCTGTGATAATCGTTATTCGAGAAAAGTCAAATTAATTATTAAAAATAAATTAAATCTAGTCTGCGACCTTAACATTGATCTGAAATATAAGCTAAATTGAAATATAACACAATTGGGCAAACGCACTTAAATTAAAAATTTCACTGGCTTAAATTTTAAAATACATAACACAGTATTTTTCAACCTCTGAACAGCCCGAAAGACCTAATTTTGACTCTTACATAGATAGTATTAATGTTGTCTGTGAGTCCTCTTAAAATATTTCAGAATGATATTACATTCCCTCATTAACTTCAATAAACGTAGAGTAAATTTACTGGTGTTACGGTAAACCGCTGTACGATATCAAGGTGCGCACGTAGAATCAACTATTGTTTACTGTTATAACTCTCAAATAATTAAAATGTTTGGATACAATACGTGGCACCGTTAAGATACCAAAATATCTTGTTGTGTCTGTGGTTTGTAACGTAATTGGTCGTAGAAGATGTTTACACTTGTGCTTAATAAATACTTAAGTTTTCAACGCTGTAATTGGCCTTCGATAGAAACTAACCAAAGTTCTGCAACATCCGATCAGTTCATCTTTCACATCGTTTAACAATCCTAGTTTTGGCCAGTGTTTCCCAAAACAACATAAGGTGTATGCGTGATCAGGTTTCCAACGGTACATATAAATTAATAAATAAATAATACAAAAACACTGTTTTTACATTACTAAATGTACTTAATACTGCACTGTATTGATAAATTGAAAAAAGTACAGTATTTTGTTTTAAAAGTCTAAACCATATTAGTTCTAGAATACAAACACAATTAAAATATAAACAAGTATATAACCTTATTATAAAACATAAGACTCAAAATATTATCTTCTAGTTAGTAAATTTTAACATTGGAATGAATAAATAACTCTATTGAAACTTGGGAAAAGCACTTTTTAAGGTTCATATTAAAAGCTCATTTAAAGGTTTATTTAAGCTACATGTTGGTACTATATCTTTGATCTATAGTGGTGTTGATTCCAAACAAGAAACCTGCTACCGTAACATTACTAAGAAATGTAGATATGAGGAATTACGTGATATAAGTAGATATGTCACCCTAACTATTAGTTGTGGTATTAAATATGTTAAATAACAATTTTAAATGTTTGTTCACACATTAACACTAATTAATGAAATATGAACATTTTATTTTTTTAATTACAGAACCAAATTATTTATATGTGTCATTCGTATAAATATGAAATCATATAACTTTTAACGTTTGTTTCATACTCAATATTCATAAAATTCTTAGTTTTAAGAAGAAATTTTGACTTCAAAACCAATATAAATCTCTGTATGCCGTGGACCATCACCTTTGGAAAACCTTAACCTCTGCAAGCTACGGTTAAAAACCCTAGACTACTAATAGCCTTACATCCATATAAGGATGGTGTGGCGGAATCTTTTGTGGGAAAGTTAGTTCTGTGCGGTTATTTTTAAATAGCGCTACTATATCGATTCTTTAGTTTAAGTTGTAATTAATTTAAATTTAGTATTAGTACTTTATCATAATACTGATGAATTTAATTTAAAATAGCACTACAGATTTGAGCATTGGAGGATATATTTCATACACTTTTATATAATCAAATCCCGCACTACGTACTGGTTGTCATCGTTCAGGCATTGAACCTACACTCTAGTCCCTTAAACAACTATTGTATAGATTGACCCATTATTTTATTAAAAGCTTCTTTCCTTTACAAAACTAACCTACGGAAGCTCATGGAATTTTGGAGATTCCTAAATTTTATATTTATTATACTGCGGGAGGTTCCTGCATATGTACCCGGCTTACAATACTTTCTACCCTCTAAATGCGTTGTTTCTATATGCCTCTAATAACAGAACAATTACAGCTTATAGAAGACGGATGGCTGAGAGCACCTGGTACTCGAAGCACTGCTGGAGCAGAAAACATTCAGATTTTGTAAGGTTTCTACATCTGAGAGATTCCAGCAAGTAAATCTCTGGAAGAGTTTGTTAGTTTTCAGTCCTAATTCTATAAAACAATATATCACTGTTATTGTATAACAAAAATAGTTGAATCGCGCCCTTCTATATAGCTATAATAACGTGATATAAAGACCCGTTTTCATTGTGGTATTTTCCTTAATCTAATAGTAAACATTTAATTTTGTTTTAGTAATTTTAAATGAACTTGAATCTTTTTATTATTGGCCCCAACATAAAGTTTTAAATTTAATTTTTTTGCACGAATGTGTTTTATGAAAGAAACACGTTTTTTTAAAATAAATTAATGTATAAATGGTTGAAAGAGTAAACAGTAAAAGACAAATCCTGGCTAAATAAAACATATATTTATATGCAATTCTTTTGCATTACTCACATAAATAAATCCATATTTACTTACATTATATCCATGTACATATTTGTTTATAAAAAGGAACATTAATGCTCTTTTTCATACCACGCAATATTCAATAAATTCTAGACTATGACTGAACTTTCAAAATGATGAGGTGATTATGAAATTTGTTTTAATGTATAAAGATTTAATAATAATAACCAAAATTTGTCAACCAAGCTTCTAATCTTGGATATTTACCAGATGTTCACGATGTTTGTTTGATTTGCTTTTAGTCGTTCGGTGACACATACAATAAACCTGATAAATCTGCAAAGAGGATTATAGTTTATTTTGGACACTCGGTTGAGTGACGCTCGTGTTAAACGTGATTCGGACACCACGAACGTGGTCAATTATTATGCTACCACTAATTAATGTTTCTATCGAGTCCTAGAAGTTCAGTATTGTGGCCAATAACGTGATCTTAGCACGTTTTATCACGTAGTATAGTCGTCTAAAAATTGAGTTCTCAATATTTGTTGGTGTTACGCATAATGTACGAGGAAATCACAACTATAGATATCAAATATGGGCCCATTACTTTTACTATGTAAAATAGAAGGACCTGAGATGCAATGGCTATGCATATCGAAGTAGTTCATCCACCCACTATTTAACTAGGGCTGTCTTAAAAGTACAATTTTGACAGTCACTTCTCAAAAACTTCCCCGCCCTGTGAGTTCTTAGGATTCATATATCCCCTTCTTTTTGTTTTTTATTTTTACCTAAAAAATCCACCTTCAGATCACAGACTGATGTAGCTTGAAATGCTCACACGTGAAGAAAAAAAAAATACCTTCGCCTTAGCATAAGGGTAAAGCTAGGGCTGTGTAGTATAGAGATCATGGTTTAATCCCCGGAAAGGTTATACAAATTTTGTAAGTCGGTTTATAAAGTTTTACTTTAAAAATGTTCAATATGATAGAATTTAAATTCTGCTAGAGTGGACAAATCCCTTAAAAATAAGATACGTACAAATAATATCATATACACGTAGTGCCCTACAATAGTCATTACAGATAAAGTATGTTTCAGTTTGTATGAGTCTTAAGTATGTACGGAGTTTGGATGATAACATCAAGACTTTGTAAAACATTTTTGCTTCTCACATTACCATTTTAAGTTACTTAAAACGTAAGTGCCATAAAGTACATGAATGAATAGGCATGCAGTTTATAGTTAAATGATTTATATAAAATAAAGAACAAAATCAAGTATTAATACAATAATAATAATAATAATAACCGTATATAATAACGAGGAAAAAATGAAGCAATTAACAGTAAACAGTTTATCTCTTAGAAATAAAGAATAATGTGTATCTCTTCTTATCTTCAAAAATGAATATTATATAGAATAAACACTAGAAATAAAACTAAAATACCAATACTTTACTAATTACATGAAATGTTTGTGGAGTTCATATAATGTTCAAACCTTTACTTAGATCTTATGGGTAGCTATGATAACAATAAAAGTAGGAAAATAAATAAATATGAAAATAAACTTAATATAATCATATGAGATTTTAAAATGTGATATGTTATCACAATCTGTTGATGGCTTGGTGAGTTAAATAGCGTAAAAAGAAGTGTGAAGACATTTATTAGTGTATTATTACTCCCAATTTAATGAAAACGAATTTGAATTTTATATTTGGTAAGATATGTAAAGAAAGATTTTATCTGTAAGCTTTAGTTTTTGTAAGACACTTCATGTATACCTTTGTCATGAAACTTATTCTTATCTTTACAAGAATAAGTTTTATGATGGAACACGTCCAACCATGAAATTTAGGTGACATCTGGGTTCGAGTCCCGGTGGTGCAAAAACTTTTCGTGATTGAATGTGTATTGTAAAATTATATTATAAATAGTCATACATTGTGAAAGTACTTCACCTAGCAAAGTCTCAATTTATACATACACATTTATAAACGTATGTAGTCGATGTATTTATTGTATTATCATAATCGTGCTATTAATGTTAAATTACTGTTTAATTACACAGCAGCATAGATTATATAATTTAAACTTATGCATTTTGATTTCCTCTCTAGTAGTCATAAGCTAGAGATACACATATAAGATATGTTCCGCATGTTTTATTAAAAAAACAGTTTTTTAATAAAAACATTATGTACAACTTTGAACTAGTAATTACACGTAATCTATAAGAGTGTTTACAACTATAAAAGTGACATTTTCATGATGTTAATGGAGGAAACAGACGGAGGAAAACTAATTATATTAAGATTGTAAACAAATGTACATTAACGCAGTAAAACCAGACCAGGTGCTTAGACAATTCTGAAGCAAGCTCATTCTAGTTGGCGACATCAACGTTATTGCTTGTCATCTCGCTATTCAAAGAACAATAACTCCTGGAGTTGTAAGAGCGGTGCAATTCAAGCGCTATCAAGGTACTTAATCGTTTAAATGTTGTTCCTTCAGCCTCGTATATTTGCCATATCTTTAAAAAAAAAAATATGAAGTCTTATATTTTATTCGGAGATAATTATACGCTACTTATTTGCAGGCGTGCGTAACCGAATTTGACATTTAATTGAATTCGCGGTAAACACGATATGAGGAAACGTTACGAGGTGGTAATGGTATAAATAAATCATTCGTTTAAGAAAATTCATGTAATTCTCTAAATCACGGTTTAAAATCTTAAAATAATATATCTTAATGGTTTAGTTTGCTACAACATATGAATATTTAGCTTGAAATGTGGGGTTGTTGAACTTACATACGTGGCCATTTATTACATACATAATAGACAAATAAAAACTTGTTTTGTACAATAAGGATTCACCAAACCAATTCCATGGCATACCATCCAAGCCAACTGTTATAGTATCTACAGATTATTAGCTATACACCAGATCAGTGATTATTATACAGACAATCAAAAAAAAGAACATTAAACTCGTGGGAATCATGATTTTATCGAACTATAGGATTTATTGTTTACTTTCTTAACAATAAAGTAAAGAGGATCATATAAATACAGATTAACCCCATAATTAAATTAAATGGTTGAATACAGTTATTTGAAGACTTCAAAATAAGTAAGAGGCATAGATTGCTTAACATTATTTCGCATTAATAAAATAATTGTAAATATTCGAGTAAAATAAATTGAAATTTGGAAACATTTCTATGTGTCACGTTATTAAAATGGTACATTAGCGTATACTTCGAATTCTTATACTTTTTAAGAGCCGTTTTACTAGAAATTGCTAATAATCATATGTATAAAATGACAATAGTTTCCAGTGTTAATACCAATGGCTTAAAATCTCTATCTCGAACATATCACATATACGTGTATATACATTATAAACTTAAACATTACTGATCTTCTTAAATCAGTTAAAATTTGTTTTTTTTAAAGAGCGGTGTTTGTCAAAGGATGTTAAAAAGAGGAATTCACCCTGTTTTATAAAGGTCTTTCTGAAATAAACATTTACTTGTTTTTAAAAACCCAATAGTTAGGCTAAGAGTTTAAAATAAAGTAACAAAACATTAAGGCTTCATAGTATATATATGTATATCTTAAAATCATATATATATATATATATATATATATATATATATATATATATATATATATATATATATATGATTTTAGAGCAAGTAAATCTTCTTGAAGAACAAATAGAGTTGCAGTGTTGTACAAAGAATTAGCAACGGGGCAAATCTTATAATGAAATCAAGGAAAGAGTGAAGAAATAGGGTAAAATAAGCCGTATATATACACATATATACCAGTATAAATATGTATATCTATATATATATATATATATATATATATATATATATATATATATGAGAAAACATAGGATTAAAAAGAAGCCTAGCCCAAAATATCACGTAAAAAGTAAAACGCCATCAAAGCTATGGGAGATGTTGCTGTTGCGCCAAACTTGTGTACGTGGCTAACGTGGCTGGTAGCCAACACCTGTTGTCCCTCTCACAGGAAATAACCTTGTTGCCGTAGTTCGCTACGGAGAGTTTATGGTTGCTTCCATTAGGTGTCTTATTACAATAATACCCCTTACAATAATGTTGGTTCTATTGGTAGATACGTAGAAACATAAATAAACAATGCAAGCTTTCTGTACGTGTCCAAATCTTTAACTGAACTTTATGATAGTTGAAAACAAAACCACTAATTTTGTTTGTATGAACAAAAATGCATATTGAGTGTAATACTATTTACATTTAAATTAATTCTAAGGGAAGTCGGATTACCCTATCTTTCTCATGTTAAATAGTACAACTTTATGTACCATTTTCTAAGAAACCGTTACAGATAAAAACTTAAACCTTTTTTTATTTTATTATGCATATATTGTTGTACATTTAAGGCACAGCATTTCAAGGTATCATATATTTAAGTAATTTTTTTAAATTTTTTATATTTTAGCATAAAAAATTTAAAAACAGATACCGTTTGAACGTATGTAACTTGGAACTGAAAATAATAAATGTAATTTCCTGTGCCATAAATCTGTATTTATATATGCCAATCAAAACAAAAAAAAGTAGGGCAATATCTTTTTTGGTTTAGGAGATAAAGGTACATTTGTGTAAAAAAACACCGTTTTCCGGGAAAACGCATTTAAAGTCAAAACGCAGGTTATCATATGACAATAACTCACCATAGTGCATTCCAGCTCCATATGCAGGGTTGTCAGGGTCTTCCTGCTGTTCATAATGGTCCTCTAGTTTCCTTTTAGCTGAGGTCAATTCCCGACGACACTTTTTCTCTATGTCTTCTATTGCTTTATCGGCTTTCCAAATCCTAGTATTGTCCAATCGCGTCATCACTTTCACACAGTTTCTCCCTGGTCTAATGTTTAGCTTACTCAAAATTCTACACTTAGCAATGTTTCCATCGTTATAACAAGCTACAGCATCATAAGCTCCAAATTCTAAAGTGGTTTTCATTATAAATGTAGTTTTAGGGAGCCTTGACCAGATAATGCTGTTCAGTGATTCGCACGGGTTTTGAGTGCCCCCATGTAAACATTTAGATAGGAGACTTGTTTGGCATAAGTCTCTGAAAATTGGTTTTATGGACTCCATTTACAAATGACTCCATTTTGCTCACAGTTTACAAAAAGCTGTATATATAATAATGTATAATGTTGTACCATAAGTTTGTTCAAACAGCTGGTGACTGCCGACCGACCCCACTAAAAGTTGAGTGCGCGCATTTATAAAAATGCCAATAAAAACTGTTCTAGATGTCAGAACTTAATAACTTTGGTGTCAAATGAAACTTAAAAGTCCAAATAATAAGAAACACGCAAAAACTAAAAAAAAAATATTTTTGCCCAAAAAGTCATCCGACTCCCCTTAATATATGTACAGACATGTATTTACATCTTACTTGTTAATTTAAATATACGTATAGTAATTTTGTTTAATATAGTTTCCTTTTTCTCAATTTCCCTAATTTTAAGGTTATTTTCCATACTTATTTTGAGTTTTCATTTTTCCATATGGTGGCCAAAATTTTGTTTTTGAAGTGAGATCTTCTATTTTCTTGTTATTTTGGATATAAACTAACATTTTAAAACATTTATTTTTTGAAATTTTCTTTTCTATAACTTTGTCATTTAGAAGCTTCAGCTCAAAAGTGTATTTTGTTATCCGTGTAAAGCTTTCGTACCAATTATTGTATTTAAGTACGAGTAAAATAGGGCATTAAAAAATGAGTTTCCTTAAAAAGCTATTCTCAAAGCATAATAAATTAAAGGTCAATCGAGCAGATGACAGCTGTGAGGTTGTTATTTATTAATTAAGGCCTTAATTATAAGGTCTTGATTAATTTATACTTAAGGCCTTATTGAACTAAGGCGTTAAGTATAAATTAATTAAGTAAGTTGGTTGTCTCTATAATTAACAATACAGCAACGCCATTTAAAATAATCATATATATATATATATATATACATATATATATATATATATATATATATATATATATATATACATATATGCAGAAAAGTGTATATTGCATTAATTTTAAGAACTATTTGACCTTTTGTTTATTACTTTTCGATCACTATGCTGTGAAGGTTTAGCCTTATTGATTCAGCACTGGTGACTGTCCCGTAACATAGTAATTAATAAACACCCCCACAGCTAAGCTGTCGTCTGCTCGGTTAACCTCTGAGGTAGATCTGAATGTATGTTGCACATTATTAACGCCATGTAGCCCAGCTATTATAATATGAAAAAATGCATGAAATGTGTTCTATTCTAAACTTATGTAACCTATAAACGTACAATTTAAAATTACTATTTGTTTATAATAGAGTTTTCTATAATTCTCATTTTAAAAGAAGCTTCAAATTTTAATACTGCCTAAAAACATTCGTCAATATTCGTGAAACATTTTGTATCCCTATAGAATATCCGTTACCCTTTCTAAATTTTTTACATATTAGATAATTGACTGGATCTTAAATAACTGTTTGTGCCAACAAATAAGTTCAAGTAATTTTGTTAACATATAGCATAATTACATAATTGGTAAAACAAGTTTGATAAAACCTACATCCACAGCGTTATTTTCAGGCCAACTCACTGTCACTTATGCTTGCAATAAGTGTTGAGAAAATATAACAATAATATGTATAGTAACGTTTATTAATTAATTACATTATAATTATATTTTCGAACATAAAAATAACGATATATAAATCCTTTATAATACTAAAATCAAACAACGTTATTAAATCTAAGCGAAAAATTAAAAAGACCAACCATTATAAAATGTTCAACAATATTGTAACAGGTCAGTTAAAACAAGAATAAGAAAGTATATACATAATTATATATTTTTTAGATATATATTTCCTTGAATGAATATATATATATATATATATATATATATATATATATATATATATATATTTATATCTAGATTTAACTAATGGAATTGATAATTTATTATATTACTATGTGTTGTAACTTTCAATTACAATTGTAATACTGAAATAGCAGAATAGATTTCTAGTTTAGTTTTTTTAAATGAATATTGATTACTAATTTATCTGAATTATATCAGATAACGATCTTTTAAAGAAGCACACCACGCCAAGAAAAAACTTTTTGACTTCATATTTTGAAAGTAGCGCTAATCTTACAATCTCACTCCCCCTGTGGGCAGGGGTTTGTAAAAAAAACGTTTATTGGCCCAATGTAAACTTTGAAATTTATTTTAAATTGAAAAATATTTTTATCTGCAAACCTCTAGTATTACAACTAAAATATAATAATGTCTTATTTAACATATATGTCTAAATTTTGTTTTAAAGTTTGTGCTGCAAATTCATTCTGAAATTAAAATAATTAGTTCTCTATATTATCTTAAAGTCTAGAGTAATGACTGTTACCGTTGCTCAAAACAAGGGAATATGCAACTTTACGAAAACGCCAAGTAAACAAATGTATATTACAGAGCGTTTTGAATAAATGTTATTCTTACATACATTTCACCTCAGTAATTCTACTGTGAAGTTTACCTATATCATGAGTAATATAGCTGTAACGTACAGCTCCATTTCTTTAAATCTATAAGCTATTTGAATTAGTTTTATTGTATTATGTTATTATCCACTACAATATAACTATATTAAAGTAATGTGTACTTTTGAAAGGAATATTCTACAATTTCCATTAAAGCTTTACTTAGTTTGATATTCAAATAATGTATGTATGGAGCAATATATAAATATATATATATATATATATATATATTGAACTGAATGAGAGCATAATATTACTCCCATTAATATAGTTCCATATAATAGTGTCAAGTCTTGCGCATGCGCGTGTGTTGCAATCTAGGACTTCGTAAACGCAATATAACAAACATTTGTGGTGGTAAATGATAATATTACTGTGACAGGAGTGAAAATAACCTGAAATGATGAATTAACTCAGGTGCTTCCTGTCGTGGGGATCAAATGACCGACTCGGAGTGTGGCTGCGCATATTTTGGCATAAAGTAACTATTAGTTGGGCAAGGGTGTTTGTCGAGAGTGGGACTTCTGCAGAGGTGAGAGTTAGCCTTTACTTTCTTTTTACAATTCTGAAACGTAATAAAGTCGTTTAATTCATGTACATAAAAATACAGATTTTCATAATATTAAACTCACATTAAAAAGAGTATTCAAGAAACTAATGCTTGTTGCAGAAAAACAACATGAAAAAATAATAACATTTTTATGGCACTTAAAACTTTACTTGATTTAATTGAAAATAAGGCCAGTTCTTCATTTTTACTTTAGTGAGAAAACTTGGTACTAAGGAAACACTAATTGCATAAATATAACAAATGTCTATTCTAACATTTTAATATATTTAATGAAAATGTTGTTGATGGTAACAGTTATTAAAACTACTATTTTAGACTTAACGTGGTTTTCAGAATTACATATATTGTGGTCTATAAGCCTGATACATAATATACGGTATTCTGTATTCATGAAACTCTGTTATTTTGACAAGTTTTCGATAGCATTTGACACCCTACCAATAAACTATAATTCTAACAAAGATCTTAGTGTTGTCTTAATATTACGTTTCTAAACTCCCAGAAACGTTAACTTTAACTTAGTTTTATTATCGTCATTTTAAATTTAATAGGTTTTAAAGCAATGATTCCTATTTTAAATTTTATATAGATTTTGAAACTGGAATCACATTGACCTAAAGTTTTTTTATTGTAGAACCAACATGAAAAAATTATAAACATGAGTTCTTAATAAAATATAAAAATAACTGATACGCCAAGATGATTTAGATGAAGAGCATATAATTTTCACCATTTTGTCGCATTTTACCAGTTTTCACACTAACTACCAAATAAACTATCATACAGAACCATGCATCATGAAAGTGTTATCGGAGTCTTTAATATTAAAAACTCATAAACGCTTAAATAGAGCTATTATTTTAAATGACATTAATACTAAATGATTGTTGGTAAGGAAAGCATATAACGCAGGCAGAATGAAGAGAAGACGGAGTAATCTCCTGCCAGCAGACTAAGGACACATTGTGGTCCTCAGACGAGGTCATTAATTATACTCGGCAATCACGGCCTCTCTTGTGATTTATTGCTTCGTCTGTTCTTCACGTGTGAGTATCTTCGTTATCAGGATATATTCGTATGTAAATCAGAATAATTTATTAAGTTTAATAGAGACAATTAGATAAACACGGATTTTGCTGTAGAAGATATATTTGTATTAACTGGGTTTAATGTTACATTTTTTAAAGTATACAAGTCAATTATGGCAGGCAAGCAAGAAAATTACGACGGATTTGATTAGGTCTGATTGAGTTTTTTTAATAGCTTTTTTATTATTGAGCTCCCTATATCTTTAAATGTTCAGGATATAACATTTTCTGAGGCACCTCCTCTTGAATATGTTTTCATAATCAAGCAAATCTCCTGAGCACCGTATTTTGCCCACTTATGACCAGAAAATAGGAAACTCCTCTATCCTGTTAATCCTATTTGGTTAGATTTAGTCATAAAATGATATTATGCTTCTGGAGTAGGTTATTCATGATGGATAACATTACGAGTAGGAGCCCGCTTCTTGTTGAAACCCACGAGAAGGGATAATTTACACTAGTTCAGTGATGTCACCTTGGAAGAAGGGGATCTCTGGCTTATCCAATCAAAGCGGGCAGGGAAAGCCTGACTGACTCATGTTTAGGATTTAAAAAGCCATTAACATTAAGAGCCATTAATTTATCATCTACTGCAACAGTCAATCTCCACAGTAAACTAGACCTATAGACTAATTCAACAACCTACTATCCCATTAGCCTGCTTTTAACCTATTATGTCAACATTGTAATTATTCACATGCCGCTTCTAGACATACATCGTGTTCCCCAGGTTTAAGTAACACAGGCTTTTGTTGTACCTAGTGCATGCGCCTTTTAGATTTAGCGTGTTGGATACCTAAACATTACTTATATCCTTTGGAGTCTGAAAAATTTAGACCTCACTTGTTAGTCTTTTAAATGTATTTAAACAATAAGGTTGTTTGCATTACATGACATGAAACAGGCTGACCCTTTTAAGCGCTGAAGCGTTTTATTTTAAGGGTGTCTCATGTATTTTAAAATTGTTTAAACTTTTGCTCCCTTATCCCCCATATTGTGAAAGTTCAATTAGTCAAATTCCATTCTATCCTATTGACTATCCAAATTATTAATTATTTCGGCCCTAATGCCTTAATGTCCATACTTTTGCTAATATAAAACAGGTCTAATATAATATTCATATCCATAATAAATGTAGCCGTGGTTTTAGAGTACGTGGCTTCGATCTGATTGGTCTTATTGTTGATTTCAGAGTACTTACTCGTATCACTGCCCATATCTACAATGTTCTCAACAAAATAAACCACTAGCATCATAAATATTTAAAATATTAGTTTTTATTTTTGCGAGGCATTTCGAAATCAAAGATTTCATCGTCAGGCGACTCCACAAATAAATAAAAATAAAAATTCATATTGGAAATCGGTGTGTGTGTGTGTGTGTGTGTGTGTGTGTGTGTGTGTGTGTGTGTGTGTGTGTGTGTGTGTGTGTGTGTGTGTGTGTGTGTGTGTGTGTGTGTGTGTGTGTGTGTGTGTGTGTGTGTGTGTGTGTGTGTGTGTGTGTGTGTGTGTGTGTGTGTGTGTGTGTGTGTGTGTGTGTGTGTGTGTGTGTGTGTGTGTGTGTGTGTGTGTGTGTGTGAGATTATTACTACTAATAACAAATTAAAATATTTCCAATCTTTTAGCCACTGTTTTGAACATTTAGCCTCTTTACTGTTTACGTTCTCCTATCGAAGTATTTTTTCCGTAATAAATACCGATTTACTTTGTTCAAGATTTTCTACCTATGAGTAAACAAACCAAATTATTTTCAAGGATAAATTCTCAAATAAAAATCAACGCGTATATAATATATCGCTAAAATATTTTCATCTCGTTTATCAGTTCTGTTTTATTATGTTTTAACGTTATATTTAGATACATACCTCAGTTTCTATGGATACGTTTCTATAATATAATATTTGAAAATACGTGTAAATTATCTGAATGTTTTGTTACATGTTAGTTTTATTACACACTAGCAGTTACCCGAGGCTTCGGACGCAAAAAACAGAAAAAAGCAATGGGCATGTATAAGGGCATTGTAACTACGCCGATCTTAGTATTTTTGTGCCAAATATGATGTTGCCTTGTTTTTTTCTATCAAGAACATATATTTTTCTGAAAAGCCTATGGCCTAAGTAGGCTTTTCAGAAAAAAGCGTCTAATTTCGACCATATAAAATTATTTCCAGTCTAAGATATTCGTGGTACTACAATTAATTGTGTTTGCTTTTTTCCCCTGGTCAAGAAGATCTATATGTAAGCAGGTCTGAGAAGCCTACTTCTATCAAAACATACTAAGGTGAGTTTTACAGCACCTGGTTTTATATATACAGCCTTTAAATTTATAGTCAGACAGTAACTTTGTTAAATTCTGTGCTTCGGCGATTCCAGAAAGAAAGGTCTTTTCTTTCAAGACAAATGAAAATGTAAATAAATTTATAACAAAGGTTAAATATTTAAATATGTGGTTCAGCGAAATTTGTTATAATTTAAATTATTGGTTTTTAAGATATTAATTTTTTTTATAAAACACATACAGATAGGCAGATGGGAAACCAACCATCGGAGATGTTACCACGTTCACATGGTTAAATGTTTGTTTGGACCTGACCAATAACGTGGTATACCAGAAAGTTATAGGACACTCTGTTTAAGCTTTAAAATTTAACTTACGCAAATTTGTAGTAGCTATGGAATCTTAATGTCTAAATATCTTTCTTTGGGAAATATCGTTTAGAGAACTTACAACATTTCTAATACACATAACTGGTTGGTAAAGCTTTAAATTATTTATCTGAGTATTGGATATTTTACAATAAAAATAGATTTATTTTCTTTAAATAATTTTACAACCTGTGTTTACAAATACAGGTATTGCAAGACATATTCCTCCCATTATTAAAAATGTAGTGCCTATGAGATTCCAAACAATAACTCTCAAACTCATTCTATATTTAAAACTATTATTACTACAGTTTTAATGAAAATAACAAATATGTTTATAACAGGTATGTACACTTGTACTGATAAAGAAGTTTACTTGTTCTATACCTTCAGCACCCTTCTTAAGAAGTCATTCGTCTGTCACATACTTGGCATCGTATTCATAATTGGCTTGTTCCGGTTGAAGCAGCGACGAGTTCGGATTGATTCAATTTTCAAAATATGTATTTGAAAGGATCTCCAACACCTATTTTGTAGATAGATCAATTTTTACGTTTTAGAAAGAACTAGAAGAAAAATATTTTCTTCAGAGTACTCTGATATTTCTCTGAAAGCTTAGACATTATCAAAAAATGGTTTTGTAATGTAGATCCCATGTTTCTACAGAATAGATTCTTGTGTGGTGTTTTGTAGACCTTTGTTCAAGACCACTTTAAGTATATCATCGTTGACTGATATGGAGGCCTAAGTAACACAAATCGGCATTTGATGCCGTGTTTATTTATTCTGGACACTTGGTTTTGTGTGACCAGTGAGACGATTTGGGTGTTTAAAGGATGAGTTGTACTCTCAATTCCTTAGAAATCTGACAGATATTATACTAGTCAGAACTTAGTAAAAAAGGCTACTGCATTTGAAACAGATTCCTGAAGACACATAATTTACCGAAGAGTAATGGTTTCGAGTGCAACATTTCAATCTGTAAATACCAGTGGGTTATAGTAAGAGGGTGGTGGGATTACCTCCTGTAACAGTTGGTGGGAGAGGGAGGGGACGGGATACTGTCGGAGATAATTAATTACAGAAGGCAATCACGTCTTGTCTAGTAATTAATTACTTGTGTGTATAATATAAGTTAAGTTCATCCCCACAATGATATCTTAATTAGTAACCATCTTTATTACTTTAAATTATCCGTTACAGTATAATTCCTTGTTTACATGTAATGATTAAATTTTTTATTTATCACATATTTAAAAAAACTTTCAGTTACCCGCAGCTTAGCACGTAATTTCGTAGGGTTTCCAAGTATATGAGCACTTATGGTTCGAGTGTCTATGATGAGTTGGCCTAGTTGGTACGGTCAAGAAAATATGTCAAATGTATTTATTTATAAACATTTAAATTTGCTTCGGTCTTAGACGTTTTTGTTCTATAATTGATTTTGCTTTGTTTACTGGCCAAGAAAATATACATACATAAACACATCTGACTTTTGTCTAAAGACAACTAAGATGATTTTGAATGTTGAGTTTATAGCTGCAGTTCACCGTCCTCTCATTGCAGCGTGGTATCTGACGCTGTTTCAGGCTTGACTCCTTGAGTCATCATTTTTCGTCTGAAAAGGTTGAAAAGATGTCGGTGACGAAGAAGGTTAAAATGGACCCTTAACATCGTTTCGACATACATTTTGTAGACTTCTAGACTAAAAAATATAATATTATTGTGTAATCTAGGTGGAGTGGAAGTCTCATTGTCTAATGAGATGTACACATGAGCCCATTATGTTTCTGACACGATCTATAAGTATGGTGGAGCAACCGAGTTTTCTACACATAATATAGTTAGGAAGGGTTGCTTCAATTTGAATTTTGTATTTAGATTTTTTGCGAAAATTTTATTAAAATTGGTTTAATTGTTTATGTGAAAACAAATCAAACAAAAAGGCATTTTACAATTTATAATATTATTAGGCTTAGGATAAACAAATATCTACTTAATAATTACGATTTTGTATTGAGAGAGATCTTTAGGAAATGCGTTGGTTGCAACATGAAACAAGGAGTCAAGGATCTACTTGTGCAATACGATATTCAGTGTTCCACGATCGTGACAAGTTTATAAGAAAAGGCAGTGTAATAAGCAGCAGAATGATTAACGTTTTGCATAGATAAAAATTGACCAGATGGTGAAAACTTATGGACGGACAGTTGTGTACATGCAAGTCTGAATACAATTTTTATAGCTGTAATGCTCTGCCCGTATCGATAACACTTTCGACTAATATTCCATCTTCACACAGTTACATGAGAATGTCACAAACCCAAATAGATATCTGAGAGCCAGAGACATTTAACATTGAATTCAATATGATTTACTAATATTGTAAAATTATGATGGTTAATAGAACTATTCCCATCATCATGAATGTAGCAGGATTAAACTGAGATTCTATTTAGTTCAAAGAAAATTGAGTGCTCCCTCATTATGCAAAAACGTATATAATGTTTTTCAACCCTAAATTTCGGAAACTATGAATAAGTCAGACAGGTCCAGTTCAATGGCCTCCTAGGTCATCTGAACTGTCACATTTGGACTACTTTTTTGAGGTTACATATAAACAAAGTTTATGAGACTAATTCCTCTAACCTAAACGACTTAACTCATAGGATACTCCATGAAGCGTCAGGCATGTCTGCTGAGATGTTTCGAAGTGTTATGAATGGTTATAAACCGTATTGCTATTAAACTATTAAACTGCCGAGGGAAAACAATTTGAGTATATATTGTGAAAAAAGTATGTTATAATGATAAATTCATTTAGAACTACTGAAAGTTTTATTATTTTGTAACATGCAGAAAATTTTACAATGACATCCAGACCGTTTATAACGGTTGTTAAAAAGTCATTCCTTAATAGAAAAAATGGTGTTTTGTATGCTTTTTATCTGCAGTAGATCAAAATATAAAATATCGTTCCCGGATTTTTTGTAGACCTTGTATGTATATATTTTCCTGATTGAGGTAAAAACACCAGGAATATCGTAGACTGGAATCTATATCTTTTTAAATAAGTTTGTTTTTGAGACTTGCAAAATATATCTTTACCTGGTTTGGGCAGCACTACAGACTTATATAAATACACTAAGGGAGTAAATTTAAATATACACCACATACATACAAATTTAAATTTGGACAATGAAAACTCTATTTATGACAGTTATACAGAAAGTAAATTACAAAGGCCGAGAGTAAACGGTTTGTTGATCGAAGTTGGTTTCTACTCTTGATCGGGATAACAAGGTAAACTTTGACGCCCTTAGCAATAAACTCTCATCGTTTCAATAATATTCCTCAGAGCTTAACAGCTAAAAGCTCGAAGACTAAATTACTGCCTACAGCCACCGACGGGGTTCTGATGTCATTATAGCATAGCTCAAGAAACCTAAGTTAATTCTCAAATGAATGTATAACAAACCAAGCAAGCGTTGATGCAACAAACGACCTGATCTCCTAATTTCAATAGTATTACCCCGAGTTAAATGCTAACAGCTCGTTGACTAGATTATTGTTTGCAGTATTGGTCGGGACTTTAATATCATTATAAAATTGCTCAATATAAGTTATAATCTCTAAATAAATGTATACCAAACGAAGCAAACATTAACGCTATAAGCAATTTCCTATCTTAGTTTCAATAGTGTTCCCTAGGGCTATCTGCTAACAGCACAGCCTAATTATAGCTTACAGTGTTCGCCAGAATTCGCATGTCATTATATATTAGCTCATGTCCTTAATGTAAGCCAACCATCCATTAAATGTATATCAAACCAAGTAAATGTTGTCCCACTAAACAGTTTGCTATTCTAGTTTCAATAGTGTTCCCTAGGGTTAACTGCTAACAGCACGTAGAATAATTATTGCTTGAAGTGTTCGCCGGGATTTTTATGTCATTATAATATCGGTCAGTCCTTAATAAGTTAAACCTCAAATAAATGTATACCAAACGAAGCAAATGTTGACGCACTAAGCAATCTGCTTTCCTAGATTGAATGGTTTTCCCCAGGGTTAAATGATAACAACTTGTTTACTACATTATTCAAATTCAAATTCTCAGTATTTTTCAATGCTTATTACAAAATAAAACTATGTGGCGTTGACAATTCTTCCAAGGAGTAAAACTTCCTGCGTACAAGGTATTTTTAAAGTGTTTTCAAATTATTAACCACGACATGTTTTACTTCAGAAGGTAACCTATAAAAGAACAAAAGTCTCGCATGAAACAGCTGACCCTCGGAGAAAGTAAGACCATGTCTGGGAATACGGAGACCACTGACGTGCCTGGTTGAAAACACGTGATCCTCATTAACTTTCTAGAGGTTTAAATATATCCTCAGGACGAAATAGACTTAAAAATGTAAAGCCTAGTAAAGTCAAGTAGTCTTAAGTGCTCTGAAAACACCCCTAAAATGAGGTTAATCGGGACAAACCTAAAATAGCACGGACTGCTCTTTTTTGTTCAATAAAAGCCTTAGACACGTGAGACGAACTACTCCAAACTTCTACTTTTCGTAAAACTACTACCTTTCGTATCATCTGCGTATAGGAAAGGCTTTACCAAAATTAGGCCCGAAACTATATACAGTAATTTATATAAATGACAAATAATACAGGTTCAAGAATACTCCCTTGGGGCACTCCAAGTTTAGTATTCAATGTCTGAGAAAGACCACCCTACAACTCCACAAACTACTGACGATTCTATAAGTACGATTGATAGACCATGCTACCACGGTTGATATGTCTGAGGGAAATATACGTTAATATGATATGTGTGAGGGGAATATCTCTATAGATATTGCGAAAACCTTCCAGCTTGTTGCAGAGAATATCATGATCCACCTTGTCAAATGCATTCAATAAGTAAAAAAAAAAACTCCCACGATTTCCTAACAGTTTCAGCTCCTCCTCCTCAATAAAATTACCCTGTTAATAACCCATATTAAAGAGCTATTGCGATTTTAAATGTATTTAAATGGCCTAACAATCTTTGATAAGCTATTTTTTCGAACACTTTCGACAGAGTACATAATGGGGAAAAAGACCGGTAGTTTTTAACATTGCTTCTTTCATCTAAAAAGGGGATCAGTTAGCAGTTTGATATTATACCTGCAGACATGGATTCATTAAAGAGATTAAAAATAGGTTCATGAATGGGTTTGTACACTTGATTAAAATAGTACTAGATATTTCTTCATTTCCTGCTATCAACCTTGGTTTTGGTTTCAGAGACAAAGTAACGCGTCCAACTTCCTGAGAGGAGGTTGGGGACGGGAAAAGTGAACCAAGGAGAGAGTATGTATGTACGGCCGATGCTTTAGAATGAACTCTTGTCACACTATGCAAAATACCTGAGAGGTCGCTGTTGAATAAGTTTGTTACATCAGTTTATAATAATTCTACTTTACCTTATTCTCATTCAGTGTCGGAGATGGCGAGGGACATACTTCACCGGCCCCAATCTGTACCATAATCCAGACAGCCCTCTGCATAAAGTCATAACTCTATTCACACAGGGCTTCTGCTCTTTTACCTTCTAATAAACGTTTTTTGAACTAGTTTTATATTTTATTTTCATATTTTTAAACCATGCTAACGTTGACGTACTAAACAATTTGATATACTCGTTTAAATAGTGTTCTCCAGGGTTAACTGCTAACAGCTCGGAGACTGTATTATTGTCTGCAGTCTCCTCCGGGATTCTAGTGCCATTATAAGATTACTTGAGTTCTTGTGACCTATCTAACTATTTGTATTTAACAATTTACGCTGCAGTGAATTTATGTGATATAATTCTCAGATTTTAGTGAAAATATTTGTTTTCAATTCTTTACTCCATATGGATTAAAATAACTCGTAATGATAAATAGTGGATGGAATAAATAAAAATAACATATGATTAGAGCCGATTTAAAATGCTAAATCAAATAAGTGACAAAACGAATTTTCTGTTTAGCGTCATGTATTTGACTTAAAACTTTTATTAGCTACGTGTTCGAGAAGCCTAGCACTCGTGAGGCTGTAAAAATTCATTTCTGTCTGTCCGCACGATATATGTCGTAAAAGAACTGACCTATATACGTGACATTATGCATGAAGCTTCATTTCTATATGAGAAACACTACGAGAGTTCGATGCTGGTGTATGTCATTCAATGGTTGAGTGTTATTGAGTATTTTTAAATTGGTATTAAAGGTAACCATGATGGCAACGATAAAATAGAAAACTAAATTAATTAAACAACACTACGAGAGTTCGATGATGGTGTATGTCATTCAATGGTTGAGTGTTAGTGAGTATTTTTAAATTGGTATTAAAGGTAACCATGATGGCAACGATAAAATAGAAAACTAAATTAATTAAACAACACTACGAGAGTTCGATGATGGTGTATGTCATTCAATGGTTGAGTGTTAGTGAGTATTTTTAAATTGGTATTAAAGGTAACCATGATGGCAACGATAAAATAGAAAACTAAATTAATTAAACAACACTACGAGAGTTCGATGATGGTGTATGTCATTCAATGGTTGAGTGTTAGTGAGTATTTTTAAATTTGTATTAAAGGTAACCATGATGGCAACGATAAAATAGCAAACTAAATTAATTAAACAACACTACGAGAGTTCGATGATGGTGTATGTCATTCAATGGTTGAGCGTTAGTGAGTATTTTTAAATTGGTATTAAAGGTAACCATGAATGCAACGATTAAATAGCAAACTAAACAAATTAAACTCAGTGTTTTCATAAGAGATTTTTACATGAGTCATATTAACTAACACGTATAGCCTAACTATGCCAACAAATACAACACCATTTTATAGTGACTGTTGTGTTGAATTTTACTATTTAAATATTAATATGAAAAGAAATTTATTAAACAAAAATGTGAATATATTATGTAGCATTGTATCTGAAGAAAGATTTAATCTGTTTGAAATCTTTGCATGAAACTTAATTCCTTCATATACAAGAATGAGATATATAATTTTGTATGACCAGCCACGGAATTTGACTGAGCTCCGTCACTCAATACGTACACAAACTCTTTTGTTTGCCGCGAGATGTAAAAATTTCTTTGCTGTAAGATTGTCTGTTGAGCTATAGACTTGTAACTTTGCATCGACCCTCAGGGCGACATGTTGTGGTGTTCTACCCTAACAGTATCGAACAATACTATTGCAAAAAACGTTTTGTCACAATACCCTCTATAATTAAAATACTCGGACATGGTTAGGCCTACTAGTCACACGATAAAACGTTATATGATTTTAGTCATTTTGTTTTAAAACTACTTAGCCTGAAACCTTTTCTTTGCCATCGTGGTTACTTATAATAGAATAGAATAGAAAAATTATTTATTTTCTTGAAAATATGTACAATAGTAAAATTATATAAACATCATTTATACCTTAAGCACAAACATTGCTCCTTAGTTGTAGACACAATTGACATGAAAATAAAAATAAAACAATGTAACTTTTTGTTTAAGAAATATGAACATGTCTTTTTTATATTAATACAGCTAAGATACATCAATAAACAAAATTCAAGAAAACAAAATAGGACCTCAAAAGGCAAGGAACTGCCTGTGTAGAGGCTCCAACTTTCTTAGAAAAACAAAAGAAAACAACACTCAAGCAAATTAAATTAACAAATAAATTCAAATACGATAAATCTTCCCATTTAAACTAAGCTTTAATAAAACAAATTTGAATAAAAAACACATCATATAATTTTCAAAGTCTAAAGCTAATTCAGTACATAAAATGCCATAAATATAAATTATAACCATATCCAGTTATCATATCTTCCATATAGACTTAAAGTTTGTACAGACTTAACCAACAATAAACATAAAATTAATTATCAACTATTTATATTTACTAGAAAATCAACACTTTCAAAAGACAATAACCACGTTTTTAATTTTTTTGAAAATGATTTGGGAATTATTACAATTTATTATTACACTTGGCAAAACGTTGTAAATTTTGGGTCCTAAAAAGATGTAACCTTTTTGAAAAAAAGTTAAATTAGACTTGGGCACAGTAAATACAGGTTCTTTTCTTAATTTAGAGATATAACTACTATTTTTTTGTGGTAAATTCCCACTTCTTACATAAAACAGCTTTAGGACCTTGAACACAAACAAATGCTTCAGAGGAAGAATTTTACTAGTTACAAATAGAGGATACGAAGCTTCTGTCTTCACCTTTCCTGTCATGAATCTTAAAAAAAACTTTTGCAAAAGAAAAATCTGTTTGATATTTGATTCATAATTCCCACCCCAACAAATTAAACCATATTCCAATGTACTATTAACTAATGAGAAATAAACCATTCTTAAAACTTGTTCTCTACAAATTGTTTTCAAAAAGTAAAAACATCTCAATACATTAGTAAGTTTAGACTTCAAATTTTGTATATGTTTCTTCCAATTTAACTCATGATCTAATATAACTCCTAAATACTTCATAGTGGTTGTCTGACCTACTATAGCACATTCAATATTGCATTTGGATTGAAAACAAAGGCATTTAGCACATTTATAAACTATACAGTCTTGGAATTTCTTCTCAATCCTTAAATTAAAGTTTATATATTTTGTCTTGGCAGGACTTAGCAGCATATTATTACTAGAAAACCACCATTGAAGTGCATTCAAATCAAAACTAAGGGAATTTTTGACCGTTTCCCAATCATCTTCAACATAACATAAGGCTGTATCATCAGCAAAAGAAGTTATGTGACCGTGAAAACGTGCATCGCAAAGATCATTAATATAAATTAAAAATAAGATCGGACCAAGCACAGATCCTTGGGTTACACCGTGTTTTATTATGACAAAGTCACTGATTGTTTTACAAACTTTTACACATTGTTTCCTATCTGTTAAATAATACCAATGAAAAACAATTTGTCATTTTATGTTTCCTTTTATTTTGACCTACTGACTCCAAAATAAACTGAGTTCTTCCTTGTGCCAAGAAGAAGCATTACTCCAGTAATAATTCAAACACAGACAAGAGTTTAAGAAGGCCTTGTAAGGGTCTTTATTGAAAATAAATAAAATTGAGTTTTCGCTAAAAGTGTTATATTAATAACACGCTACAGTTAATGTACGATGCCACGAATACATTTTAATGAAAAAGCATTCACTAGAATAAGTTACGAAAATTCATAGTATGAGAAATAAATCATGTGCGGTCAAAGTTTGTATGACTTGTGCTTTGTTGTGTGCACCCGTAAACACATGTGGCAGACAGGTCGCAGTACAGCATCTCTGGAGTCAGTCCAAGAATGTGCGTGGTCGAGAGGAGCATCGGTCAGTAGACAAGTCAGTAGTAACCGTGCAGTCCACGAGCGCACGCCGAGAGCACCCGAGTGTTCCCGATTGTTTCCGAGTGCTTTCTGTTTACAACCACCGGTTGTGTTATGTTTATTGTGGCGTTCCCATTAATTGTCTGAGAGTCAAAAGTAAATATATATATAGTTCGTTTTGTGTGCAAAATATTAAAATGTTGTTAAATTGGAGGAATTGTGTACACAGGTTTTGCAAGTACACCGTTTACTGAAGGAAAATGATCAAGGCCTAAGTCAATGAGTGGAGAGGAAGGTAAATTTACTAGTAGAAATATAGCACGTTCTATTAAGAAAATCGAGAACTTACAATGAAATTTTTCAAGTTTTGGTAAGCAAGTCAGCACATAATAAAAGTCATACCATGATAGACAGAAAGGATATTCGTAATTTTTGTTTTTCACCCATTCCATGCGACTCAACACTTCACTCCCCGATCATGATGCTTCACTCTGTCAGGGTTGAAAACCTACTAAAAATACAAAGCCTATGTGAAATTTTATTATTTCTTTGTTTTAGTGTGTTTAACAGTGATCTGAGGTTTGGCAGCCTAGATTATAAAGCCAAACCTATAACCAAACGTATAGAAACTAACCTATTTAATTTTGGCTTAGGAAAAGTGCAACAACTTTTTATTTATCGTTCAACTTTGATATATAAAATAATATTTATTTTAGTATGTAATGATTTATATAGAGTGAGGTTTTAGTATAATCCAAGTTTCATTAGGCCCTCATTTGGATTTTGTATGGAAAAATTTACAGCTTTTTCCAATGATAGGTATTTGTATAAGTATAGTACATTTCATCATTTTGGCTGTACATTTCATCATACTTATAAAAAACATTGAAACCTAAAAACAAAACAGAAATGTATACAGACAGAGTATTAAGCATTTCAAGACTTGAATTTGTTCGAACTTCTTTCTTTTTTTTAATATCATAGCTATCACACACTAAAACTAAAAATATTAAAAAGGATATTTGTAACTTAATTTCATTGTAAATTCACATTACGAATTTTATACAATCCAGACAGTATGTGCGGTTTCTTTCTCATCTCCAGCTATAAGCATGGAGTATATTGTATATAATGTATATTGTACAACTGTTTAGTGAGAAAAATATTTTAAAAGCGCTTTGTGTTGTAATGCCCTAAATCAGATATACATCTGAATTTCAGTAAAATAACGCAAAAGAAAGTTTATTTAGAAATATTATAGTGTTAGGCAAATGATGGTCTTAGTAAAAACTTTACTGTAGGGAAAACTATTCAAGAGTTTATTAATAAAACTCACATGTAAAATTTGGACATTGTCCGTTCGTTTTTGTATCACAGCGGTTATATACTGGATGTTCACGACGTTCTGGCAGCTCTTTTGGGTTTCTTGAGTAAATATAAACAAAACTTTTGATTCTACTGTCTGTTCTTGCAGTCTCAATTTAAGAGTAATTTGGATTAGATTACATTATTATGTTTCAAAATGGCATTTGTTTCAAATCTTTGAATCTTAATAACGTAAAAGCTCATAAGATTGTTAAAATGTTTAAGGTATAATAAAGGTTTTAAAGTACAGATATTTTAACTTGTAGATCACACAAACCGACCTGTAGATCATTAAATAATAATATAGATATAATTAACTTTTAACTGTTAAAATTCATGGTTTATGATGTCATAAACATGTAACCAATGATAGTTTTACCGTGCATTACTGCAGTTAAATGCCTTTATCTACATTAGCACCTAACCGATTTTTATTTTATATATGTCAAATGTTGTAATTACAATTACAAACTGTTATTATTCAATAACAATGCGTTAAATATAATTAGGCGATATGCTATTACACTTAAAGGATTTCAACCGTCCACCATCTTGAAACTTGGTATGATAACATAATGTTGACTTTTATCTTGATTTGTGACTTACAGAAACAATGACTAGTTTCTCAAATAAAAAATAATATCGAAAATCATACAGAAAGACGGTAAACTAAACATTTCTGTTCCATTGTAGTATCACTAGATAAAGAAATACGACGTTTTCCAATATATAATTTTTTATTTCGTGCAAGGCCTTTCTGAATCAAAGATTCCATCATCAGGCACTTCACAAATTATCAAATGTTTACATTTTTGTAATAATAATTTTATAATAACATATGGTAAACAATTTGGATGTATGGTTAGCCAGTATCAAATATTTAATCAGAATTTAATTTTAATTTTTTTATAAATTGAGATGAGAGTAAAACTGAATGGGAAATCCTCTTTCATGCTTCATTGCAAATATATTTATGAGTTATTTTGAAACTACGGCTAAAACAAAAATGAAATATTTCCCAAGAAAGTGGATAAGATATGTTGATGATATCTTCGCAATATTTAATAAAAATGAAAACCTACAAAACTTTATCTCTACCCTAAATTCGTTTTACCCTACCATTAAATTTACATACGAAATTGAGCAAAACAATAGTATACCATTTTTAGATGTGTTAGTAATTAGAAACCAATCAAAATTTGAATTTGACATTTACAGGAAACCGACGCATATAAATAGATTTATTGTCAACGAATCTAACCATCCACCTCAACAAAAAAGAGCTAGTTTCAACTCAATGATTTACAGACTTTTGAATACTCCACTATCTATCGATAACTACAACAAAGAGTTAAACTACATCAAAGATATTGCTATTTTTAACGGTTACACCACACAACTTATTGACAACATACTTCACAAATCAATCAAGAGAAAATTAAGAAAATCTAGAACAACATTACTACCACTTCAAGATAATAAACAAGAATTCATCTGTACAACATACAGTAACATTTCAAATAAATTGCAGAAAATTTTTAAAAAACATACAAACAAATCTATCACTTATAAAACAAACAACAAATTATCACAAATATTAGGAAATCCCAAGGACAAAACCACATTCGAAAACAAATCAGGAATTTATGAAATTAAATGCAACGACTGTGATAAATTGTACATTGGCCAAACTAAAAGGAACATTAAAACACGATTCAAAGAACACTTTGCACACATAAAATATGGAAGAAATGAAAAATCTGCTGTGGCGAATCACTGTATTGAATCTGGACACACAATCTCTAATAAAAATTTACGATTATTAAAAGAAGTTACAAACACAACACACTTAAATGCTTGGGAAACATTTTACATTACCATAAATCAAGAAAAAATTATCAATAATGAAGACGGACCAATTCAAAATTCAGTTTTACTCTCATCTCAATTTATAAAAAAAATTAAAATTAAATTCTGATTAAATATTTGATACTGGCTAACCATACATCCAAATTGTTTACCATATGTTATTATAAAATTATTATTACAAAAATGTAAACATTTGATAATTTGTGAAGTGCCTGATGATGGAATCTTTGATTCAGAAAGGCCTTGCACGAAATAAAAAATTATATATTGGAAAACGTCGTATTTCTTTATCTAGTGATACTACAATAACTAGTTTTTCCAATGCTCCAAGATTCTACATTTCTGTTCCATGTTTATATTAAACGTTTGTTTGCCTTAACCCAAAGGAAAAAGAAGCAATTTTTTTTCCGAATGGTTACATTCTGTATAAGCACTCTTTAAATATTTTTGAAACTATTGTAATGAAACTAAACGTTGAGGATTAGAAAAATAATAACAATAATAATAACAACAACAACAATAATAATAACAATAACAAGCAAACCTTTTTGCTTATTTTCCTACATGTATTCCTTAACGGTTAGTTATATACATTAGTGTGGCCTACTGTAATATGCAAAGTATAGTAAATAGGTTATTCTTTGTACCTTGAAAACGCAAAGGAGCGGCAGCAGAGAGCGTGCTCCGTGTGAGCAATAAAGAGCGCGATACTCGATCCTCGGAGACTCGGGCGAAACATGTTGATGTTTACAATATAATGTTCGCAAGCTTTAGATTGCTCAAGGGGATCTTACTTGCTGAATACGGTAGTTGAATGGAATCCTGGGATATCCCAACGATTCCGGTCCTCACACATACACCTTTGGGACTAAACTTGTACCGACCACTGTTCCGCTTGTTAACAACAGCTTTAAATAATGAATTATTCAGAATAAATTCGGTATTTGATAACCGTTATCATCACTCGAGAGGTGTCTATGTGTCTGTCCAGTCCAAATATATCTTGTCTTGCTTCAGTTCTATAATCAAAATGTACTTTAATGATGGTTCATATCATTCCATAGTATTTGGCTGTGTTAAAATAATTTAAACTTGATCTTATGAGTAACAATAGCGAAGAGTAAATAGCAGAATAAATAAATTTTATATAAATTGAAAACAATCATACGGCATTTTAAAAGCGTAACACAGTAAAAAGTCACGTGTATCATTTTTACATTCAACCCCAGCGAACCCTGTTACGCGACAAGTAATCTGGTGTACTCCTTGTGTATTTTATTATGTCTTAAACTTTTAATTTTGGCTGAGTATGGATTTGTAGTTAAAGTACATACGCAAGTACCGTAGAATCACATCATATATTTATCATCGCGTTTATTCAGTGGAGAGTAATGCACAGAAAAACTCAGGTTACCAATTTATGGTTCAATTCTAATAATGACCACTGAAACAAAGAAGACTAGATAGTTTTGAGAATAAATCAAACATGATACTATGAGCACACCTCTTTTACAGGTTAACTTATACTTACATGAGTGGAGAGTTTAATTTGTTGTTAAAATGTACTAATTCTTTAATAAAATTACTATTTATCAGCGGCTTTGTAGAACAATTTCTGTTGAATAATAGGTACGTAAAAGGTATATACTTTTCAAATGGCAGGATACAATTCTTAAAATATATTATCTATTGCAGATTCATTGGACTTTTACAGTTTTTTATGAGTACCAATGAAATAAATAAATTTCTCTGCAATATTCCGTAATATTTGAAAGAACAGCAATTTCAGCAACACTTTCGTGATCGTGATATTCGTCTCCTCATCAGTGACATCCAGACTCAAGTGTAATCTAGATGAAGAAGTGTTCTCATTGTTTCAAGATGTGCACAATTCACTGAATTACGATGTTTAAGACTCAATCCCAGAGAACGGCGGTGCAATCGAGTTTTGGTGGGAAGGTGTGATTAAATACGAGAATTAGGAAATCATTAAAAAATATTTTTGCCCCAATCAAGAAAATATTTACATACTCGTACATACGTTTGAAAAGTCTATTTCGGTAAAAAAGTGAATACTTCCGGTATAGGGTGTTTTCAGTGTTGGTAGTTTGTTAAAGCAAAATAAACATTTGTTCTATGACGAAAGCGAAATAAAGTTCGGCGTTGCAAACCCATTTAAAGCCCAAAAACATTGCAACCCGTATGTGTGGTTAATTTTCATAAAAATGCTTTTATTTTTCTGTTTACGTCACGTTTACGTGTGTGTCAAATTTATATTTTCTAGAACTTTGAGAATTTGAAAAACAAAATGTAGTTTTATAGTGATTGTATCCCCACTTAAATCCCTGTTGATGACTATCTTGATGAACTTGCTTTTGTCTTTATATTTAAGTCTTAAGGCATATATGTGCCAAATTTAAACTTTCCGTGATATTAGACAGTTTTAAAAGTAGTGATTAGAGAGTGAGGCTTTGGCTTTTTTATATTTGTATACATATAGATATATTTTTAACTAGCTGTTATCCATGACTTCACATACTATTTTTAACTTGAAGGGCGTAAAATTTGTAGTGAAAGCTTTTATGATGTATTTATATGCAAGTTTTCAAACAGAAGTAGGCATATACCAGTTAATTGCTTATAGTGTTCATGACCAAAAGATACAAAGGTAAACTAATACCTTTTACTGGTTTATATTTCAAGATTGACACGTGTAGCAGCTTTAATATTTCTGGTTCGAATCAATTACATTTCTGTATTATTTTATGGTCTACACCATTTTTATCAACGAACGGAAAAAATACGTATCAAATCCGGCAACTGGAATCCACTTTAGATCTAGTGTATTTACGGTGTCACAGTTGAATTTGCCATATTGTCCTGATACAGAAAATACATGCCATGTTAGTTTTTTTTAAATCTACTATGAACAGAAAAAGCGTCTAATTCTGGCCATTGTAATATAATTGTGGTCTGAAATGCCATTGCCATACTGTCGTGACCAAGAAAATATAAATACACACCTAGAACTGAGAAGTCCTACGTGTATAGCCGTTTTCTACAATATTTCTGAAATATTTTGAAACATTTTCTAATTTTTCTCTCTATATCAACCTTTCTTGGACTTTAAGGAATATTAAAAACTGAATTTTACGAGTTGGTCCAGCCGTTCCCGAGATTAGCGCTAAGAACGGCTTTAGAGATTAATTTTATTTATAAGATATAATTATATTCATCATACATTTTATTTGGAATAATACATCTGTCCGTAATTAAAATCATATATTCATGTTGTATAACTTTATTTTTAAATTAAGCAGTTTTTTGCTCCATTAAAAAAAAACATAGTCGCATCAATTTTGTACTATACGATTGAATTATACGTGTTATAATTATGCTTAGATATATTTATATTCTAATGTGAGTACTATTTCAGCTATATAGATCGTTAATATACGACAAATGTTGTTTGGTTTGTAATGACCTAGAAATAGAGCGAGTTAACATGGTAAATAACTCGTATTTACTCCACAGATACGATGCTTTACTGATTTTGAAGCTAGCTGCCGACCAGCGTAAGTTATAAAACCTTTCAAATTACACATTGACACTTTTCGTACAAACATTTCTGAATTGATATGGACCTTACTTACCACCGAGGAAGTTCCAGAATGATATAACTATTGAATACAGTTATAAAATTGATTAAACACACTAGTTACAGAAAGGCAATAAACACAACACCTAACGATGAGCTAAACTTGAGTAGAAGACATCATTGTGGGGAAGACCTGTAACACTCATTGTGGGTTAATACGAGCGTCTGTCTCGGTGTTTGTGTACGAATGCCAGCGATCCAACATCATCAAGCCCAGAATAGTTTTATTGTGCAAGCCTTAGACAACGATTTGCGCTGATGATGGTCATCACACTCTCTGGCTGGGTTTATATTTCGATAACCGTTTTATGTATTAAGATAGTTTATATAATTTTTTGTAATATAAATTGTGTGAACTTCAAGTTATAATTATTTTAGACAAGAAAGGACTTTACTGCCCTTTATTACAATGAGGGTCGCACCATCTTGTTAAAAGAAGTAGGCGCGCTTTGGTCTTCAGCTTTAAAATTAAAGGTTTGGTAGTCTTCGCACGTACCATCGATTCTTCCGTTAAAGTTCAGGTTTCGGGATACAATTTGTATTGTATGAGCTCACAAACTGGTAAAATCGATAAAGTCCCTTAAGAAAAAATCGACGTCAGCAGCGCTAGTTGTGGTCACGGTCAAAATGAGGTGTTATATGTTATAGACAAATATTATTTATAATTTTTCTGATATCATAGTTTATTTGGCTTGATAACTTTAAATTAACCGTCAGGCATATAAAAAATGTTAAGTCAATGTAACTGCGTACAATCTTTTGTGTGTACTGACTGTGTAATGTGCATGACTTCCAGTTTCCAGGGTAGTGTGATCTAGTTATCTGTCATTATCGTTACTATTATTTATTTATCTTCGATCGTTTGAAATGACCAATAATTATTTTTCTATCTCTGGACAAACAGTTCAGAAATCCACTTATTCCTAAAATGAACTTTATGCTGTTTCCGGAGAGACAGGATATTCTGGAGGGGAAAGTTGTGTGTGGGGGCCGCCTCCTGTATAGATCCAAGAGGAAGGAGTGACCATTATCTCAGTCATGTATTTTTGGAAGAAGGGAAGGCCAGCTATGTACCAGCCTCTCCAATCCAAGTGGGTAGGGGGTGGCATGCTCTTATGTTTAGGCTAGCACCTCTCTTTAACACTTACTTAGAGAGCCTTATCAACTCCAATAGTTATCCTCCGCAGTAGACTAGACCTATCGATCTAACTTTTTACCCCAATATCTCGACATTTGTGGTTAGTGATGCGCCGCTCCTGGATATCCATAGAGTTTACCAGATTTAAGTGACATCAAGATTCCTAGATTTAAGTGACATCGAGTTTCCTAGATTTAAGTGACATCGGTTTTTGATGTACCCAATGTAGTTGAAACTGCAAGGTATAAACCTGCTAAGAGTGAATATTCCTGGGAAACCACCATATAATCTGAACAAAATATTACATATAAATAATATTAATATGGGTTAATATCTTAAAACATACAGTTTAATCTTGCTTATATTTTACACATCCTCCTATTCTGAAACCTTCCAATACTATCATGGATGGCGTTCGATACCTTCCTTAGTAAAAATTATTAAATTTGAAGATCAACCTTGTTGTGTGTTTGTACAGTGCAAGTTGGCTATCGGATCTTAGATAATATTGCCCACTTCATAGAATCATACATTTTATCATCAAAGGCAGCCATAGAGATTTTCCATTCGCATTGGTCGTAGAGCTTCTGTTACACGACGCGAGCGAAGTCAACCGGCGCTCGCCATGCTTCGGTGAATCTGCTGTTCCAGCAGTGACCACACTTTTCACGCTGGCTAGGAAGACAATATATTTCATTACATTTCTTAATTTTTCACGGTCGGAATAATCTACTAACACATAGTTAATTTTTCCTGCAGTATTTTGCAGTTACAATAAATTGGCGCTTAAATTCCATGTTAATTAATATGTTAAATATTGGCAAGATTTTAATATTAAACTAGAGATTATTGATTTTTGTTAACTCCAAATATATTGATTATAACTTTGTTAAAAATCAGTAGAGCCACTACCAAAAACCATTAGTTTAACCACTACTCACCTTTAGTATCCCGTAAAATACACTCTTTCTGCACTATCACCAACACGAACTGTTGGTTTTCTTGTTTGATAACTAATATGCATGCACGAAACACAGATGGAACTCAAATTGTTCAACCACTTGCGTGTGGCCGTAAAGCAAACAAACAGTAAGCGAATTTTCCGGCTAACGTGTTCTCGTGTGCTCGGCCAACAATATTAGACACTCGCCTGACTGTGAATCAGCGCGGAAGATTTGTTTATGGTCGCCTTCCACTTGATACCCCGGGAATAGGACACACATCACCCATGGCGGTGGCTCGGTTACTTCTTACTAGACTAATTTACTTTGATGAATCATACTGCTGTCAGGTATGTAGCTAATGTCCCTTTACTCACGTGTGGTGATTTTTAGAAGTGAATCAGCAGTGGTACAACTAACTGATATTTTCTTGGCTGTATAGTGACAATCCCGTAAAACTGGTCAGTTGTTATAGTGTGTGAATAAGAGAGGGGGTGGACTTCCCAAAATTCCTGTGTGAGATCCTTCATTTATGCTCAACAAAATATTCACAAAGAGAAGTTCAATCATAAAGTTATATGTGAAACTCCAGATTTAACCATGAATTATCAATCGAAGGTCAATGCAATCAATAATAACTTTTTCTAGGATTATATATTTTCTAACTCGATAAACATAAAACGAACGTTATACCTAAATAATAGTTATAACATCAACAGATCTTGAAAGCCCTACTTTAGAATTTAGAAGTCTATTCGTAGTTAGGTGACGCTAATTTAATATTTATTCACGTACCTGACGGTTGGTTTCCAGAGTATAAAACTAAATAAAATATGATCTAAGGAAAAAATAATCCTTTTAATTTTTTAGCCCTTTGATGTTTTCCTATTTCGATATCCACCAAAACTAGTGTGGCTGACGATTTCTTCCTTTCTTAGAGAATTTATCTCCATCGATTTTAAGAAAAACCAAGTTGCATGGTTACAGAATACAAAGTTGAAATAGAATGTTACTAACTCATTAAAAGAAACCCTTTCTCTAGACTTCTACGAAGTAAAGAACGTATACAAACAGGTTAAGTCCGATTCAAGAGGCTCAAGTTCGCCTTTTTATAACTATAAAGGAAATGTATACACTTGCATACAACTGAAAAGTTACTGCTAAATGTAGATTCTGGCTGTTTAAACACACATCCTGTCTAAGTAATTCCTGGTTAAACGTTTTAGTTTGCGTTGTTGCCACAAACAAGAAAATATACACATATGGGCTCGAAAAACAACTAAGCTTTACTTCCAGTCTAGGATATTTCTAGTGTTATGATTTGTTTACATGTTTTACCCTGTCAACGCAAGTGCTTCCGTTGTTTGTGTCTGCTTGCGGTATACGGGAAGGAATAGAAAATACCAACTAATTTCATTCCACATTTAAAAATAATCGTATATAATAATTTTAGCGCTTAGCAATAAATTTGGCGATTCATTTTTATTCACAGGATACGATAAATAGCATATATTTCGGTTTTGGTTTTAAGAAGTTTCAATGGTAAGGCAAAACTGAATATAGCTGCGCGGTCTGAGAAAGGTTCTATGTAATGTGATCTCATGAGAGCATTTTAGTGATTGGAACTCCCTCATAAATAATTCTATTGTGTGTTAATCTATTGTTTGCACTAATGGTTTTGTCGACCACAACATCATTGCTATAGTGAACTTTGTTGTTTACTAATATTTCAAGAATAGCCATGTAGAAGAAATGTTGAACCTGTTTCCATAAAGGCTGTATTAATGTTAAAGGTGAAAAGACCATAATGTCAATAAAGTATATTCATGACATTACACTTTTATGTATTTCTTTCATATAATATGGGGTTGAGTGATAAGAGGGGCTTGATAGTCCGAACTCAGCATTTTCAATATTTATTTTATTTTATTTTATACGGTTATTTTTTATTTTATCTATTTTTTTCTAATGCCAAAGTTGAACTCTAGAAGCTCTAGTCAACAACTAGTTGATAAACTCATTCGATATATAATTGAGAAATGATTGATTTGAGGGAAAACTGTTGAACCTTATACGTTTAGTAAAATGAAATGTTAAAAAATTATCAAAATTTTAATTTTTACAACTTATTTTCTTTAAGAGATTGTAATGAGAATAATTTGGCAGTATTTAAACAAATTGTACCGAAAAATTAACAAATCGATCATTTTATTTCGAGCATATACGAACGAGCATTAACAATTCCATCAGAATTGTGTTATATACGGGCAGGATATAATGCATTGAAATTTCAAAAAGAACTCTTAAGCAAAAGATTATGTTATAATATTAGACTGACTGAATTTGCAATAGAGAAATCTATAAGTAAGCGAACGTTCTCACATCATCGTAACGTAAGATGATGCGGTGTGGGTCTATTTCAGTGTGAGGATGTGGGTTGGCAACACTTCTCCCACTCGTTGTCAGCTGTTAAGGTAAACAAAGCTGGAACATCATAAAGCAAGAGTTTGATGATACATATGATAATTTATTATGTAACTAGTTGATAAAACTTTCACGCGCCATTTGATAATATTTACGCCTTGAGTAAAAAACAACTTTGGCTTTTCTCTTTGTTTGTTGTTTTGCTTATCCAAAAATCTCTATAAAATAAAATATTACGATTATTTATTGAATACATTTATTCTACTTTCTCATTTTGACGTGACAACGTCTTAAATTAGGTTGCGGCTCGGAGTCACTCATGAAAAAGTGTAACGCCCGGTAACGTTACGATGCCCGTCCAGTGGGTCCGCCGCACGGGATCCGCACGGGATAAAGCAGATAACTGTGGGTCCGCCGCACGGGATAAAGCAGATAACTATGTTTATTCGTAAAAATGTGGAGTGCTTAGATTCGTCATTTACAACAACTACAACAATAAAGGTAAATAATTGTACACTGATATTTCATTATCGTAAACTATGATTGATTGATTAATTGTTAGATTGACACAAAAGTTGAGAAACTGAGTTTATAGGTTATGTCATACTATTGACAAATGTTGATAGTGTTAAGTAAATTATTAGTTTAAATCACTCTGCAAATCAATCGTAATTCAGTCGATTGAGAAGAAACAGCGCGTATTGCTAGTCAAACATTTAAAATAACAAATTATAACCTCTAACCTGTCATAACAGTGCGACCAAACAAACGAACTAAACCGACCAATCACCACGCGCGGAGTTAGAATTTAACTGTGTTTAGCAAGAATTTCAAATTCCAATTTTAGTAAATGTTTTATTCAACTTTACCATTTACAATAAAAAATTTTAATTAATTTCAAATTATGTACAATGTTTTAGTAAACAAAATATATTTCTATAGTTAAAATTTGTGCAATTCTTATTTTCATTCAATTCCTTGTTCCTATTGTGCAATTTAATAATATTCATATCAATAAATATTCTACCGAGAAAAAGACGTTGTCACGTAAAATCTTCGCCCGTAAAACCGACTTTACAGGCAACCATAATTTTTTAACCATACTGAACAATATGATTCAGTTACAACACTAGTTTCAATGTAGATTATTAATAAAGAAATAATCCTTGTAAACATGTTTTTTTAATGTTAGACACAAATGTAAAATCCAACGCGTTTCAAATTAATTGTATAATAAGTCGATATTATGTTAAAACGGACAGATTAAGGCCGTACTATCGGTTTATATGCTCAGAAACGTGATGATATTTATTATCAATGGAATAATATCGCAGACTTCAATAAACAAACCAAGTCGGCGAAAATCAAAATTTAGTAAAAACCCAGCACTACTGCTCCAATAGTATCTGTTGTTGCTTTTAAAAAAGGTAGGCTTTCATTTATTAAACTGCTGAATCGTTACTATAGAAATGAATGTGTTTTTTTAACAATGTAAGTAGTAGAACGATTACTTAGCATGTTTCTTTAGCAATACAGTAAATTTTCACAGGTAGACAAATCTATAGATTATAAAATAATTTGTTGGTAAAAATATCAGAGAATTTTCGATGGTAGCCTACTGTGGAATATTTTGATCGAGCACGTGACATCACTGTTGAAATGAGACACGACAACTGACCTTGTGTAGAAGCAATGTTTATAGACAAGGAACGTAAATCAGCTGTGTCAGCGGTCTGAAGACTCCTGGAGCGGTTGTAAAACCTTTCAGTCCACAACAGTCAGCCTCTCTGAAATTACCGATTTTCTCGTTACATTTACAGTGGACATTTTTAGCATGGCTCGACGAGTTTGTCGTGGTTTATTGACCCAGTTATCACTTGAAAGTTGGTAAAATGCTTCAATAGTAATAAAATACAATACTAAAAGACGCTGCTTTGTATCTGGAATCATCTAAAATCATTAAGCGTTTGTGTAGCGAAATAAACTTGATATCAAAATGTTTATAGGACAGTAACACGTAAGTAGTAAATCTCCCGTTTTTGAGTTGTTACTGTTTGAAAATTGTGTATCGTCACCAGTTTGGAATCTGATATGATATTTCCTGAAACTTCTTTTTGGATTTTACACAAATATAAACTGACAAATTGCAAGATATTGCTAGAATTACATAACACGCAAAATGAGATCATAAATTTTAATACAAATAACAAAGTGTGATTTAAGTTAGAGCATAAGTTACGATAAGTATCAATAATTAACAGGATCAACAAAATAAATAATTAATACGAATAAGTAACAAGAACAGATAACAACTTGCATAATCAATTCTGCTCAGCCAGTTAACACATGTGACATATAGGGCCATTAAGGTATGACAACAATCACAACTGTACAACCTTATGTACATTTCCCCTTTAACCATAAAAACTAGTAATGAATTAAACACATTTCTAGCAATAAGTCTAAAATGAAATCTCAAACGAGTTAAAGTAAAAATAAACAACTTTATGAATGAGCAAATCTAACAAAACCGTCCACATACATACAGTATAACTGACTGCACAGCTACATTTCTCTGGATAATTTCATTATAATAATTATGTTTCACGTGTAAGGAACGGCAAATCTAACAGTGAATACGTATTGTGAAACGTTGATAGATTTTAATATTAATATTTGTTTGAGATTTTTATTTCAGTGTCAAGAAATATTACACAATTTTTGAGATATCACAAGTAGAGTTTAAACTATTCACTATATTTATTAAGATTAAAATTCATACTCGTCGTCCCAAACTCTGTGGTCATCACAGCTAGACTTTAAAAGGGTAGGAGACTTAAGGTCTAAGAATTATTGTTAAAATACACACGTAAAATGATTCCTCCTTATGTGAATTTTTTTCTGAAAAATCCTAATATTATATATTTAACAGTCGCGTATCAATCTATCTGTAATCCAAGCGATGCTGATGGCAACTGCTGCTTCGTTGTCCTTCAGTTAAGGAAAGAAAGTTAATTTGTCTGAAGCAATATATTATAGGCAATCAGGTTATTTGTTGAATAACTAACTAAAGAAAAAAATAGAGTAACTTTAGTTAAAAAATGTTAGTTTACATATGACATGCATCTAAGAATGCATCACCACTTAGATACGAGTAGATATACAATATAATCAATACAGCTCCACTCCTCGTAATCAATCCTAATTTTATCCGGTTATTTACTTTTTTGCCAAACGTTCAATCTATTATAGAAATATAATTTTATGTAATGTATTATACACTACTAAGCTGTCACATAGAACAATATATATTAGATACAATCATTAAAATATTTACAGCCGTTGTAATGGTTGCTTATGTTTTATTTCAAACGTAAAAATTTCAATAGGATACTAATACAATTTGTTAGATAAAATAAAACAAATCATTTCTATAGCAGTAGAGATAATACAATGTAATAGTGATGTACAATATTAATAAGCACAATTATATGTCAGCCTGACAGGATAGTTAATGGGATGTATGGATCTGTCACAGTCAGCACGTGATACTACAATAATTATATAGTTACTTTATAAACTGAAAACCATTTAATATGGCTTAGTTAAATTTCAATCTCACAGACAGGTTAAGATGGGATATATGTGATGTTTCAAAAGCAGGCATCTACCTGATTGCTTCCAGACGGAACCTTTCAAAGGTTACACGCTCTCAGACTTAATATAATTTACAGTGACCTGATATTCCTAGGGAAACAATCACTCCAGAGTACTTAGTACGTGTGAACTAGATGGTTTTAGGCATTTGAAAATCGTTTTCACACGAATGAAAATCGTACTACTTTTCATACTAATGATAGTCTTTATAGCTTGGAGCTTGTCAAAGCTAGGATCACGTACAGGACAATCTCTCAGAGATCGAGAGGGTCTATATCCTGGAGATAACGCATTTTTGGAAATTTAATGTAACGATTGTACTAGAACAAAAATAATTCCAGAGTCGAAAAGATTTGAAGGTCGGAAATTTGAGACTTGGTACGATCCTACAGGCCATATTTGAAGATATGGTTTTTATTAGACAGGAACATTCAGAACTTTATTTATGATGCTTGAATGATCCACTCTTGATAGTTGTACTTATACTATTGATATACTATTATACTATTTATACTGATTTATCAAGACGATCGTTTCTGTTGTCTCTAGAAAAAATATTATGTAAGAAGCTTGACGTTTCTAAAATACTAAAGTCTTCTAGTGGATTGTGAAGCCAAATACACCGAATTTTAGGCTTTCCTAATGGAGGTGGTCCTAAATGTAGGAAAAATTTAGAGATTAGGGATCTTTAGAGAGCAATTAGTTACATGGCAATAGGACTTCCAACAGAAGAGGATCTTGTAAATGTAAGTTTGACAATGGAGCTTATTTATGTCAAACGGTACACAAACAATGAATCTCTCAGGGTTATGTATTGGTGGTCGCTGGATAACAGTAAGTCTGAGTGATGCTGGGTCTTAGAAATCGATTCGGTGTAAATTCAAAATTCTAATTTATACAGAAATAGTATTCATTTAAGTATGTATACATTTTCGTTTACTTTAATTACTCTCACCAAACTTGTTGGAAAGTAAATTCGTTTCAAAAAGGCAAACAATTCATAGGTAAAACTGAAAGCGTGTGCAGACTCACCAAGTTTGAGTACGTTGCTTTTCTAGAAGTAGGCCAAGCACCACTAGTACCAGTAGGCTAGGCAAGGGGGAGGGGGGTTGGGTCGATCACAAGTTCTTTCGGACTTCATTGTAGTCTGGACCATTGAATTGTTGTTAACGTTGGACTGGACGGTCAAGAGAGATAAGAACAGATGTTTATGTTTCGGTGTGTGCTAGAGGTCAGTTATGAACGGAACTGACAACAGGACTCTAAGTAACGAGTTAATTGACCAATTGAATGTGTCTACTGGGTTTGAGGCTGAAGGGCTAGTTATTTCCTTGCGCGCACGCACCCCCACGCTCATGATCGCAGAGGGTTGGAGCGTTTTCTGTCCCAGGTTATTCAGTAATATCTTAAATTCAAGAGTAAGCAATACTCTAAGATAATTTCAATATATGTTGCTTGATATCATGGTTCTTCCTATGATGTTTAAAATATATATACTAATCACTGTATAATAAAATTACAAAAACGTTTTGTTTGATAGGGTATGTGCTCTATTAGTTACGTTAGGGCGCATATACTACTGGTCTTAATACCCTGCACTTGTGTGTGTATGGGAAATGCGTATGTATTGGTATACAACTAGCTGTGTCCCCAACCGAAGTCACTATTTGCTAACTTTATATGAGAGGTTATTTTCTACTTACGAGGAGAAAGGGAAAGACATCCCAGTCATCAAGATAATACTTGGGGTGATATTGGAGCAAGCCGTTGACGAAATGATCTCCCACCTGCGATGGCAGGTATTCATAAAACACCGGCTTGTGTCTGTGTGACAGTAGTTGCCCTGCCCATAGTTTCATATGCATTCACATTACACCCCTTTTGAGAAAACATTTAGAGAAACAGACAGTGGATGTTTTAAAAGCAATGCACATTCATCAGTAGCAGCTCTTTGGACGTTAGTTTGCATGACTCTCTATGTTCAGTACTAGCAATTACTCAAACTACTTTTTTTGAAGCCAGATTGCTCTAAAATCTAAAAACTTCGGTTCCTGCACCGGCACAGCACAGTGTCACTCTGTAGCACAAATGTGGGTAAACCAGTCCATAATACTCCGTCATTAGAACATGAGTAAGGCAGTATTTAGCTATCAATATGGTATAAATGTTTAATGATAATTTTAAATACTGGTATGAATGTTGAATGTAGCAAAGCCTACCTATGTACTAAATATTGAAATTTCACATAAACGCTAAAAATATATATTCCTCAAATATGCTTTCTTCCGTTTAAAAAACTGCCATAATTCTTCATTTACATTATACATGCTCTCATTAAGAGAGCTAACAGATTCCGACATTATAATTCTTCCCCCAGACCTAAAAATTTTTACTGAAATATGTTGATCTATTTATGTCTTGAAACTATAGCACGAAAATTCGAACTGCTATTCCTTACCTCCTGAGTGCATACTATTTGAAAAATATATGCCTATGGTGAAAATATGTTCATGTTATTAGGGCAAGAAATTGAGTGCTAAGCCGTGGGTAACCTAACTTACCTATAAATTATACAATCATATATTATACTTCTAGTGGAGGTATACAGGTAGGTGTCATAGGAATACTCAAACATTTGACTGAAACTTTTGTCTAAAGGAATTGTAGAGAAACTATTTTTTGGAAGAGATCAAATGTTGTAAGTATCAAAATAATATTTTAATGAGTTGTATCGATTTTTTCAGGAGATTTGGCTAACGCTTCAGGATCTCAATCGCAGGATAGTCGAGGAAGAGTTAAAAAATTCTTCAAAAAGGGTAAGTATCCTTGATCATTATTATTCTAAAATTTATATTATATTCTAAACACACATACAGCTCTAATACTGGATGTAATGTTTTGTAATAATACGTCTGAAAGTACATAACTTACTGGGCAATTTTTGTTTATTTTATTCTATACTATTTGCGTTTGTTCGAGGTTTTAGCTGTATATGCATGAATTCACTTATTGAAAATAAAATTTGATTATTATTAACTAATTTTGACAAACCGCGGTAGAGCCGGACCTAACTTCTGAATTAGACAAACTGTTCATATATTATTCAGTTAACTGACCTTTGTTCATTTACGCTGATGTAATATTTCAACGCAACAGTTTCAATGTAACAGGATTTTACAAACAGAAATTGTTATTTTTCCAAAGAAATCGTTTTCCCCTTTTTGCATAGACAACCTGTATATCACTAGTTTTTAATTAAATAGCACTGGTAGAAGGCTTTAGAATATTGATATTAGAGGGAAAGGTGTAGGTAGAGTGATTAAGTTTTGTTTGATGAAAACATTCAATTAGGGACCCAAGAGAGGTGTAATGGTAGGATTTGTTTGCCAATCAGGGTTTGGTGAGCGGTATTTGATTGGTGATGGCCTTCGTGTTGAAAAAGGCTGGTTCTGTTTCAGAGTCTTGTCATTTGAAGTGTTTAACTGCAAATGTCGGCTTAATTCTTTTGATTTGAGATAAGGAACATTTTTTTATTGGTAAAAGTGGTTAATTTCAATTCATACTCACGTTTTTTATTTTCATTATTGTTTGTATAAACATTGGTTTGGTGTAGGGGATTGATAACTATATAATGGAGCGTGAATAATTCAAAGCTCAATGATCAATACACGTTTTAAAACTTTTGTACAGGAATGTCAAAAGGCTATGAGAAAATGTTATTTTAATTCAAAGTTATTATTCAGAATTTGGGGTTGAACAATTTTATTTATCCAAGTACTAAGGCTATTATTTAAAATATTGAAGATCCCATAATGGCTACTAACCATATCAGCTTAAGGGAGTACGGAAGAAACTACTACATAAATCTGTAAAATTTTATCGAATAACTTACTCTTTTTTTACACCTTATTATTAACTATTGCTATAGGATTGTTTTGTTCTAATACCATCGTTATATGTTACAAAACTTGAACACAACGTTTTGAGAAATATATTTGCATTCTTCTTCAGGAGTCATAACTTTAGAGACATTATTAATGCATAATCTACAATTAAACTATATTATGTAGTGGTATAGTTTGAGTGCTATACTTGTACAGGACCTTTGAGTATATTCTTAAATTCTTTCGCTTATATTTATGTCTTAAGTATTGGTACCTAAAGAGGAGAACAAATTAAAGACCAGTTCTCGAAGAGTAGTATTTAATTATTGTAATACATACTAAATAAGGTAAATGTCCCAATTTCTATCAACGATTAGCCTAATATGTTTAGTTACAATAATATATATATATATATATATATATATATATATATATATATATATACTTTATATATATAAAGTAAATATTAAAAGTTATATAAAAAATTTAACTCTATTAAAAGATACGTTTTGATAAAACACACTTTCTTAGATACAGAAATTCACAATACATTTTTTTTAATCAGACGGTGGGAGATGCCAAACTAGAGTTTTATGGTTGAGGTCACGTAAAGGTTTGAACCGCAGTTTTGGACCGACTCAACTAAGAATCAGTATTTATTAAACAGACTTTTAATATGTTGAAATATTGTTTTAACGTAAAAAAGCACACCAATAAGAATGTGATGAGATAAAATATTGATCAACGAAATGATTTTAACTCAAACATTTTCACGTCCCAAAGCATACTCTTCTACTATTTATTTACGCTGTATGAAAATTAAGCTGTTTAATAAAAAAAATACTTAAAAGCATGCAATTCCAATGAAAAAAGTTAAAGATTTACTGCCAGGATGCCACTAATATGCTTTTAAATGCAAGAATAAACTTGAACATTCAAATACGGACAACTACAAAATCACACAGATCGAGTGCAACTCAGGTGCTCGTTACGTGCTTGCACCACGGTACTTACGATGTGAAGTGTTCATTTCAGATTGTTTGTTTAAAACGAATAACTTAATATATTTTTAATTTTTTAATAAACTATATATATATATACATATGCAGTCTTGAATCATATTAAGTTTCAAAATTAAAACAGATAAGCATCTTCTTGATATTTGTTTTTGTATCAGTAACGTAACTATGTTTTTAAATTTGTCAAATAAGAAAATCATTTTTAGATTTTTGTCAGCTCGTAGTCAAATCATGAATAAATATATCAAAAGATAATGTTAATCTTTTATACCTTGTCTATTTTAACTTTTTAATTTTTCCTATACGTAGTATTGAGTGTTGCAATGTTTCAAATGTTGAACGCTGGTGTTAAGTGAAGATGCCCGTTTTGGGGCTATAAAAGTCAAATAATAATTTAAAAGCTATTACTTATGTGGGACAAGCGAACCAATGTTGAAAAATGTCTGTCCAATTACCCGGTAATGTCTTTTGCAAAATAAAATTTGCTAAATAATTGTAATGTATTTACTTTTTAAGTGTGTCTCAAACCTGTAAAATAGTGCATTGTATTGTAATTCCAACAATGTACAACCTAATTATTATTATATTCAGTATAGACTTTGTCCTAAGTACTGCAATGTTCAAATCCCAAATTCACTTCAGCTACTAAAAGCGGTCGACGTTTTGCAATAAATGAGTCTCTAACTTATAATAATAAAAATAAGAAACCAGTAGTCGTAGCTAGTAGTCGCTACGTCAAAAATGTAGAGGTATATTATGAACTCTGGGCAATAATCAAAACTAAAAACCTGCGATCATAGCTTTCAAGATGTCTTAAATTTACGAAATTATGAACTCTAGTAAATATCAACTCATGTCAAAATTTAAATTTACCATGTGAATATAATATACGATAAATATTTATGATCTACTTTATAATTATGTGTTCAGTTAAAAATATGAAATATCCATCTATTACACTTTTAGTTTAATAGTTAAAAGTTAATTTAAAATTTATACTATCAAAACACATTTACCATTGAAGGTTAGTGAATCAGGCGTATTTTATATTTTGTGTTATTAAAAATCGACACACTAAGCATTTTGCACAACTTTGAAGCACAAATTTATAGGTATTCTGAATAAAGTATTTACAATTTATAGCCCATATTATACTCTATAAATCCCATGTAAAAAGTTGTAAAATTGCATTTTTAATATTGAATGTATCGTAATTAAAACATATTAAATAAAAATAAGTCTAGTAATCTGTCGAATTATCTACGGGTATCTTAAACAAAACTCTCAATTTCAAAATTGTCAAAGTAAATTAAAATGTTTATCTAAAACGCTCAATTTTTAAAACTCCTTAGTCTTGAAATTATATACTAGTTTTGATTATATTGTCACCATTAGAAACAAAATAGTGAACAATAATATAAACTAATATAGAAAAATATTTCTTCTATGGATACAACATTTTTATATCGTATACAAAATAATTTAAACTGTGGAATCCAAACGGAGTGTCCAAGAATTTCACGGTAGTGTAAAAATGGAGAAATGGTTTGGCACTACCTTCTTATTATTATTCATTTATTGTGTTTAAAATCTCACTGTTACTTTCGAATTGTATTCTATTAAAACCGTTTAAAACCTATTATTTAATTTAATTTTCAGTAACAAGCATGTCGGCCTTTATGATATAAAATACTGAAACAATAATGTATTATAATAAAAACATAGTTTATTGTAGTTTTGTTACATCAATATTTATAGAAAAGAAATAGAAGAAAATGTATATTATTCAACATAAAAATCTATGACGTATTTTTAAATGAAAGCATTATAAGATATATTTTAGCTAACCGCAAAAATATTGTATTTTGTGGTATTGAAATTTGTTACCACAACAGCTTTTTGTTGCAGCGTGGGAGAAGATGAGCGGAAGTACAATATCAGAGGACCCGGAGTATCCGGAGTTCGTTGACTGTGAGTGATGATGTGCTTATTATCTTTTGTTTTATTGTTTTTGTGCAGTTTTGATGTTTTTATAATCCAATAGTGAAATTCTATCTTCGCTCATTTCAAATATTTGGATTTAATTATTAATAATTATATTAATAAAGGCGTTGTCAATTTAAAGTGTATTGATGTCAAATGTTTTTTAACGATATTTTAGTTCACATTCATCAGATGTAAACCTATTATCGGTTTGGGAGCCACTATTCGGAAGAAGATTACAGATGCGACGAAACGGTGTAGTTTATGTCGACATGATCATTTGAGTACATATGACTGATATAAAACACGTTTGGTCCAGGTTTCTCGACGGTGCCTCTGACACGGACCACGAGTCTTTGGCCTTGCAGCAAAAATGGAAAAGGTGAAAAGATATATGAGCTTCCTGAAAGAACCATATTGAGTAACTTTATGGATGTTCACTATCATTTTCAGGATCCCATCAAAGTATGATTGAATGCTTTTCTTCCTAGTGGAAATGTTTAATCTGTGGTTTCACAGAGGGATCTTAGATTTTACCTATTCAGATAAAAAATACTGCCTACAATGAAAAGAAAAAATGATGAGTAGCACATGGTGTGGTCAAAACTTAACTGGAGTTTGGCTCGTTATAACTGGCAGGGCAGCATTTCTGACATCTTCATTTGTTATTAGCTTATCACTATGGCACATAAAACCCTCACTGTCAGGACAGGTGTTTAACTAGTCTGGCTGGAGATGAAGGATGTCTAGACTTTGATAAAGAAGTCTTCATTGCTCGTGAAAAAGTCTTTTTTGGAAACACGGTTGTTGATAAGGGCACCATCCTTTGGTACAATATAGGTTATCTTACGACCCACCAATTCCTTCTATTCTATCAAACAAATTTTCCTTGGTCTCATATGGTAAACACGCCTTACAAATTTTAGATTGGAAGCATTTTTCCAGGATATGAGGGACTTTTACAAACGAATTACGTTCATTGCAGTGATATATGACGCAATAATTAATATACCATGGCAACTGACTTACAGTTACAGATACCTGTTTCATTCTCTGCCCATTATTTTGTTGGAAATATAGCTGATATTGAATCTATTGCTAAGTATTTTGTGATGTTTGCACCATGTGAAACTTTTCAAAGGTACGAAAGCAAAATGAAGTTATACAAGGTTGTAGTGTATCTAAGTTTGGGAATCAACTCAAAAAGTATTTCTCCGTCAAATATTGTAAACATGGTTATTCTACATTTCTAATAGTTATTGTATCATCGATGCCAATATACCACGGTCAGGCATGTCAAAAGCATGTGAAAAACCAAATCTGGACTTAAAATCATATTTACTACCCGATTTATTTTCTTGCACTCTATTATTTTAAGGCGATGCAGAAGTATATAGAATGCATCTAAAAATGCACCCATATGTAGTCGTACTTCATATGGGTAAAGGACTTGCATACTCATAGGGGGATGAGGGTTGGTGGTAATGTCTAAAATGTCTAGCAGACATGGGTCGACAGTGATTACCTTGTTATACAATGGCCGGGGGCTGAATAGTAATTGCCACCAGATTGGCTATGTCTGTACCTTAATCTCCTAGACAACGACATACCACTAACTACCACGTACATGTATTACACTTCTGCACGGTGCTAGACACTTTTCTAGACATTCGTATTTTAGTGTGGTGCTTTACGATTTGTTTTCGTGCGTGTAGTTCTTGCAGAGCTTCTTTCAGAATTGCACTTCTATCAGCAGTATTAATTCCAACTGACTGCTTATTGATTATTCATAAATCTCTAGCTCTTATTTAGCAGCTTCTTGAACCCATTTTATTGGCAATAAAATTCGAGACTAATTAAAAAAATAGCGAAAAATCTTCAACTTTCAAATTCTTCAATTTTAAGCTACAAGCACTTCCTTTGCAAAATATATGAATATTTTACCAGTTATATAAATATTATTGATATAGCTTGCTTATAAAATTATTGTAAAAGTAAAAATTTAAACAATTCTGTGAATTGTTTTTCGGAGATCTGCCTTCTGAAATCACCCCTATGATGTAACATCCCAACTATTTTCATACATTTTCTGAACACGAACGTGAGATCTCAAATCCATCCCCAGCACGAAAGTAAATAAAATTTATCCAATTTATTTTTAAAGATTAGATCCTCAAATAAAAGAAAAAAAATCACTTTTGAAGAGAACTTGTAATTTGAACTTTCACTAACTATATAACGTGCCTTGTTTGTTTCGCTAATCTTGTGTATAAAATAATAGTTACTTTATAGTTTGCAATCTTAAAAATATCGATCATAGCCACAATGTTTTGTTTTATCAAAATTTCTATTGAATAAAATTTAAGGGACAAATATGCCATAAAAAGTACTTTATGGTCAACAGCTTTAGAGAATTTTATCACATCACGAAAACTATTTAGAATAATTAATTACGGATTTAGAACAGATTTTCTGTGAAAAAACATGGCTCTTATTGAGGTTTTCAGCGAATAGCCAAAATACAGAAGTGAATAAACGGCATAATCCTCTAAAAATGTTCCTTCTAATTCCAAACGAATTTGCTGCTTTTTAAGACGTTCAAAATTTAAAAGTTTTAATGGCCACCATTTTGAAAATATTAAAAAAAAAATTATGGTTGCCTGTAAAGTCGGTTTTACGGGCGAAGATTTTACGTGACAACGTCTTTTTCTCGGTAGAATATTTATTGATATGAATATTATTAAATTGCACAATAGGAACAAGGAATTGAATGAAAATAAGAATTGCACAAATTTTAACTATAGAAATATATTTTGTTTACTAAAACATTGTACATAATTTGAAATTAATTAAAATTTGTTATTGTAAATGGTAAAGTCGAATAAAACATTTACTAAAATTGGAATTTGAAATTCTTGCTAAACACAGTTAAATTCTAACTCCGCGCGTGGTGATTGGTCGGTTTAGTTCGTTTGTTTGGTCGCACTGTTATGACAGGTTAGAGGTTATAATTTGTTATTTTAAATGTTTGACTAGCAATACGCGCTGTTTCTTCTCAATCGACTGAATTACGATTGATTGCAGAGTGATTTAAACTAATAATTTACTTAACACTATCAACATTTGTCAATAGTATGACATAACCTATAAACTCAGTTTCTCAACTTTTGTGTCAATCTAACAATTAATCAATCAATCATAGTTTACGATAATGAAATATCAGTGTACAATTATTTACCTTTATTGTTGTAGTTGTTGTAAATGACGAATCTAAGCACTCCACATTTTCACGAATAAACATAGTTATCTGCTTTATCCCGTGCGGCGGACCCACAGTTATCTGCTTTATCCCGTGCGGATCCCGTGCGGCGGACCCACTGGACGGGCATCGTAACGTTGCCGGGCGTTACACTTTTTCATGAGTGACTCCGAGCCGCAACCTAATTTAAGACGTTGTCACGTCAATAATATCAGAATATTATGTTTAGTAACTAAAGTTTTTATTATAAGAATTTGAGTAAAAATTGTTACTTTAATAACTAGTACTATAATAAATAATTTTTACAGATATTTTATAAAAAACCCATGAGGACAGACAGATGGAAAACTAAGCATTGGAGACCCATATTCATATGGTGAAATGTGTTTGTCTTCACCTGAGCAATAACGTGGTACACATTTGTCCAGAGAGTTACAGGACACTCTGTATAATAAACTAACAAATTTGGGATAATTCAAAGCAAAGTGTAATTTGTGCATAAAAGTTTATGGTTTATTAATTTACACAATTTTAACCACGACAGAAAATAAATTCTACAACAGGAATACCCCGAGCTCAATACTCGAGAGAGTTTGTCTGTGGATGGCATCCCATTACAGTTAGGTTGGATAAACAATCACAAACCTTCTTTGAAGTTCAGCCTTTAGACCTCTCTACGAGCTATATAGCCTCAGTACAGATATTGATAGTACATACGAAAATGATATGAAATGGATCATGTAAATAATACTATATTACATAAACATGAGGTTGTATCCAGTATGATCAAGAAGTGTAGTGCTGTAAAGTATTGATACGTCGTAAATGTACGACAAAATTATTATCAGAGGATATTCTACCACCAGAAAAATAATAGCACGTGGAAAAAATAATTATAATAGGAAACATCTCTGTTATAAAATGTTATTTGTTTTACCACTCTAAATTTGTTTAATTGAATTATGATATTCAAAACAGTGCATTGTAACATCAGAAACACAATAATAATTCAATCTAAAATTCACACCATACTCACAAATATTACACACTATAGCGCGCGTCCTCTTACCATAAGTGTTTACACGAATTTCAATAAATTAGCTTCCACAGCGGCCATTAATGATCAAAGGGGCTTTAATAGAGATTGCAGTTGGTTTGAATTGTGTTTAGTACATGCAGATAGCCTACTGATCAGCTTGTTTGACAATAATTTGAGGAGGAAAATGAACAAATATTGTCGTTCTGTTTTGAATTAGGATGCTGCCCGTGTTTCTTTAACCAGCAGACAATTACCACCTCTACTATACAAGACTGGATAGCGGCAGAAATTCAATATATATCAAGGATTTCCTATATGACTTCCTGCAGTTTAAATTGGCCATGCTTTTATTCATATTGTTTTGGAATATAAATGGTATTTCAATTTGGAGTTATGATATCAGGCAGAAGCATACCGTTTGAGAATTGGTCGTTTTACCAAAAACGACTTGGATCGTCAAGAAAGCGTACATTCTTGTATTTAGCACATACATTGTCAACATGATCATTCGAGATTTGTCCCCAGTTATGCGCTTTCCAAGACATTTCACCTGGTGTCATTTGTGTTGACGAATATTAAATTTGATGAGTACCAATTCAGAATTATTTTATTTAAGTTTATTGAGTTACGAAAATCTAGATTTATGAACATACTTTGCCAATGATTTTTTCGGTACATATTTGTGTTTTTCACTTATTAACCACTCTGTTATGGACTGATTTTTACATAAATAGAAAAAAACATTGGTCCAAGGATTCATCCCTGTGGGATTCTATAGCTTTATGGGATTCTATTAGTCATTTGGCACGGCTTTTACAAACAGTAAATTTGGTTTCTTTCACTAAAAAAAGCAAACCATTATGCGTTTTTTTCCGGAAATAAATTGGGTTAGCTTATTTTTTTACAACGACCAATGTACTATATATTATTTATTATATCACATTCAGACTTTATAGGCAACTATTGTGGGGTTATTCTAATTAGCAAAATTTAAATCATAGTAATCACTACGATTTCAAAGTTACATAGTAATGTTTAATCCAAGCCGTTGACTGCTAAATTTGAATTTTTGATAATCTGTCAAGTGTATCCAAATGCAATAGCAATCCTCCGCAATGCCTCATTATGTTTCACACCCACGCTTCAGTACTCTCTCTGCTTTAATTATTTAGAGAAGATCCACTTTAACCTGTTTCGTATAACGTGATGTTACAATGAACTATTCATCATTTGCTAGTCTGTACTGTTCAGAATTATTGAAGGATTGTATTACTGTGTACAGTTTTCTTTAAATCCCATATTGGGATATCAACGCGCTTTTCCTCACTATTTTTATTATACGTACTACTTACTCTCCACATCTAAATATAATAATATAATGAATAAAACTAATAAATCCTTAGAAGTATTATATATATATATATATATATATATATATATATATATATATATATATATATATATATATATATATATCTTTGTGTGTGTTTTATATTTCCAATTATCTAATCAGGGATATAGTTTAAAATAATTTTTGATTCACAATATGTTATAAAAAAGAAAAGAAAGAATTACATGTTTAATTTTTCGTAGGTTAATTAGTCTAAAAATGTTAAAAACCGTAAAACTTAATGAAAATTTTTATTAAATCCTTTTTAGGAAGAATATCCTTAATTAGATATTCTAAATTATAGCGCTTAACTAATCAATTCAACCTGAAGGTAAAGTTTCTGCTAAATTTAATACAGAACAGTTAAAACTTTTTTACTACATTATAACTGTTAATGTCCTCTAATAATATGAACCAAAATCTGTTCTATAATAATTAGCTATAAAAGAAAATCAACTGGCAGAACGTTCTAAAATGCACTACTTCATTTAAATAAAACAGTATAATCCCACTTTACTAGTAATCATGCGACCGTATTGGAACTGAAATTGCTGTATTCATTAGAACACTTCAAATTGAGTTTTTAATTAGAAAAGTTGATTATAAGACAAAATTACTATGTGTGGATTGTATTAATGATATTTGCGTTTGAGTTCGTTAAGTTCTGATAGTAAAGTTAATGTGTGTGTGCTCTAACAAGCAATCTGAAATGAAGAGAATTCGTATTTTTTACCACATCTAGTACAGAAAGGCGGTATCTTGGATCTTGTACGACGATGACATTTGAATAAACCATATATAAACTTAAACTAAGTGTAACATCTCTCTAAGGGTAACTTCTATTTAAATACCTCCAAACTTTGTAATTATTGTAAATTCTATCATATATGTTTAGTAAATATGGTCCGTTTTAAGAGTGTTATAGTCTAATAAAATATTGTTTTTATAAATGAACTAGAATTAAATTGAGCAGATCTAAGATCTAGCATGTACATTTCTTATTACCAGGAACACCAATATTTTGTGTGGAAAAGAGCAGAAGTAAAGTATTCAGAGAAGTATAATGATTATTTTCACAAATCATGATAATTATATTGGCTACCGTTTTTTATAGTTCCAACCCGTCTCTAAGGCAATTAAGTACTATTGCTCTAATGGTAGTTGTTAATATTTAAAAAATACTTTAGTATGTACACTATGCTGAAATTTTACAAAATTATATATTGTAAACATGTATTATTTCCTCAATACGCTGATTTAAGGTGTAATAATTTTATGCATAAATTCTATAAATACCAACGCATTAATACTAGTTCTATAAAGGGTCACAGATGTTAGGTTATATATAGTATTTTATCGTTGAAAGGAAACTAGTCAAATTTGGGGTGTCAGTCATGCTATACGGCATATGCATAGATAATTTTGTTTTTGGGCGTAAAACTTTCTTTTGAACACATTGGATGGTATATACTTAATTTTGTAACATTTTTAAATGATAAAGCATTCGTTTTCCTGAATTGAAATACTCTTAATATACTAAAAAAGGACATTTAAAAATAATTATTTTCTTTCTGCTCGATATATAATTATTGCTTAAAAATGCAAAATTCACACTGCATTTAACATTTAACATTATGAGTTGTTCAATGTTTAATGTTTAATTTCTTTAATTAATATAATATGTTAATTTTATATTAATTATTATACGAGTATATTAATGTGTTGGTGCGAACACCATCGTATGAATTGCCAAAATAATGTGTCGAGAACCTCATTTATTTAAAAGGAAATTAATCGAGGCTTCATACAATAAATTGGCAGACCAAACAATAAGTGAACCATCAGCCGAAATTTAGCCGCCTTGGTTGCCAATAGTAAAAAAAAGAACTAAAAAGGAAACCTGCAGTATCAAACAGATTAAGGATTTGTAGTAAACGATGTCGAAGTCACATTAAGGTTTTAAGAGTTCATCTAGAATGAACCAATAATAAAATAAGGCCCACACCCGTTCCCTCCTTGTTGCTGCCACCTTTTTTTCTGTCGTGACGATTGCTATGTACTATTGGTCTCTGGTCAGTCCTAGGTGGTTGGTCGGTGAATGCAGACTATTGTGACCTGTATCTGTAGTTGAATTATAATATAATTAGCGTTGTGTTTTGTTTTTATTAAGACATGTTTTAGAGTTAGTGGAGGTGACACACAACATTTGAATGTGCTTTCTGATTGTGCTTGTATGCTTAAGCTCTAGTATTATTTGTACCCTTTGCACTCCGACGTCCGAAATATCGGACTGCGTTGTTTTGGCCAAAACCTCGGACGTCCGACATTTCGGACGTTTGCTGTTTAGGCCAAAACCTCGGACGTCCGAAATGTCGGACGTTTGGTAAATCCTTTATACTGGCTTTATAAATTATCCAAATGCGGTAAATTTGCGATATACGCAAGCTGGATAGTTGTTGGATGTAAAAACGTAGTAAACCTTTATACTCTATAGCGGTGATTTTGCAGTTTTACATTGTGTTATAGAGGTTTATCAACTTCACCATTTTCGTCAGCTGATTTGATCACAACTTCAACAGCTGATCTCTTCATTGTTTTGTTTAGTCTGATAAGTTATTTCAGTCAATAAGGTTATGTTGACGATCTGAGTGATATTTTTGTCAGTAACATATCAGATTCGGAATCATCTGACGATGCCAAAAGTGAAAGTGAGGGAGGTATTACGGTACTTTGGGATTATACCGACCACACCCAGATATGAAACGTTATTTGACATTTTGCTTCTACTGATTACTAGATTAGAGTAGAACAATATTTCGTCAATATAAAACAGGAATTGTCTTATCGCAAACCCCTCCCCATCCTCAGACAGAGGTCAAAGTCGAGCGGTCTAGTAGATAACGTGATTGCAGAGTCTCGCCGCCCGCTCAGCTGGTGCGTCGCTTTGTTGTACTTCCGTGTTTTACCCCTACATTTCTCCAAACACAAAAATTCAACAAAAACAAACATTACCAAACAAAAACTAAACTTTATTGAAAAAAACACACAAAACTTGTTTTTATTCTTGATCACATTCCGCCACCCAAAATGCGAGTGCCTCCGGCTATCAGCGCGCTGATGTCAACGAAAGAAAAACATCCCTCGAGATAGTACCTATCAGTAAAATATCAAATTCTAGAGGGGCTGATCAGAAATATAAATTGAATTGTAATGGGAAGGCAATTATGTACCGTGCAAAAACTTAAATAATCATGTGATGCCGCGCGGCCTGCCGTAATCGGGATTCTCGAGAAAGATAAGATAACAGCGACAAAAATACCGATCACAATATGCTGGAAATGCTTGTTGATTCATGGAATGTTAGTTCTGTTACTCAACTACATCGTTTTATAACGTTCTAAGTTCATTGAAAATGTTTAAGCGTTGGGGGCATACGGAATCTGACCCCATTGATAATCGTTGTAAGTTTGTAATTTTGTAATTAAAGAGTTGTTTTTTCGTTTTATCATGTTTGTTTCTATAAATTTATATTTTTGTGTTCTTCATACTGGTGCGGTCGGTATAATCCCAAAGTACCGGTATTACGGGCATAAAAAGGTATAAAAAAGTAAATATTCAATCATTTGACAAATAACTCACTATTTGGGGAAATTGTCGGAAATTACAAAACTGCCTACAGCATTTTTGTTTATAGAGGTAAGTTTATGAAATTGTATGTGCATGTTTACAATTATGTAAGGAACCTAGAAATAATAATAGTTTATATAATGTCAATGCAAATTTTTTCAGTTATAACAGCTAAATGTTAATTATAAAAGTTTTTTATAAGTGAAAAAAGGTATTAAAAATAAGTTAATTACAAATATATATTTTTTTACAATATAGAATTTTATGAGAAATAAAACAAAACCAAAATTATAACTCTATCTGCTAAAATAAAAAAGTTACAACTTTTTAACAAAACCTTTACAAAATTGATAAAAAGGGCTCCGAGGTTTTCGCCAGTACTTGTTGAATAGAGGCCAGAGTTTTTGGTAGTGACCAAAAATTTTACTCTCGAGTGCAAAGGGTTAACGTATATCATAATTATGTCTTAAGTTACTAGTTAATCACCTGAGGAAGCAGATCTCAAAACTTAGTGTTACAAATGTTTTGTATCATTGAACGATAATAAATGTTATGAAACATCCTTTCTTCACTGAGTTGTATATTTTCTTTTCACCTCAATAGAATCAGCACATACAACACGATTAAAAATGGTTTATAATTAAGTTAAAATTAAATCATTATCACTTCTAATTATTGCTAAGTCCGGCCAATGAAGTTTAAATTTACAGTATTTTTCTTGTTAAGATAAAATAACTGATACATTTATTACAATCCTTTTGAGTAAAAATGTTGTACATCTGTTGGATTATGGTAATTAAACAGGTGTTTAAGCTTTCTTAAACAGTAATTTTACTTTTAATTATTAAAATCAGGATCTGTTTTCTAAAATTACAGATGAAAATTGAGTTATGTAAGACACAAAATATGTCAAAATACAATATCTAGAATTATGAATTTTAACGTAAAAGGACCGATTCATACATGGACAAACAGGAATCAAACGTCTTATAAAACAAGTATGTCTGTGGTATTTTATTTAGTTAGAACCTAAAAACGCCCCTAATATATCTTACAAAATGCTACAATAGAGAGTTTTTAGTTACTAATGTTCCAATAAACTACGCCTGAAATCTGTTTATGCGTTAATTTTTTTGAATTTGTTAGTTTAGAATGAACAGGATATTTGTACGAGAAGATTTTAATATTAATGATTACATTCCTGTATCTAATATAATTTGTCCACTATTTTTATGTGTAATTTAGTTAAAAAAATGAACATGCCAGTTTGATTTATTTCCAGATAAAAAACAAAAACTATCAGAAATAGGAAATTGTACCACATAACACCACAGGAACACAAAACTCAGTCTGTTGAATTTATTATAGTAGTATATGGATAGAGAGGATTTATAGACTATTTATGTATATTTTTCCGGAATTATTTTGCAGGATATTAAAATATGGTAGACATCAGCAGTCCAATCAAACCAAATACAATGTAAAGAGCTCTTAAATAGAAATTTCGCAAGGTAAACTCGCATCACGCTCACTTATCATAAATGCTAATACCGCAGTGTTATGCAGGAATATTATTTATTTTATGAAAGTTGGTTAAACTTTGGAAGGTACTAGACTATTTACCTTTCAAGTTATTAATCCCAACAAACCGCTCTCTTAGAAGTTTCAATAGTTAGTTTGTTTAAGAGTAAATGAATCCCAAATGATTAACTTAAGATTCGCTTTCATTGGTTTTACACTCTTAGTCTAAGAACACAGTATGAATGTACATTTGAATATACGAGTACAAGTATCAATCAAGAATATACAATCTGTCTGTCTGACTGTCTGTGTCCGCACGATATCTTGAAAACAAGCTAACGTATAATAGATGTGCAAAACCTAGAAACATTTAGCTTAATTCTTTAAGTTTTTAGGCAAAACTGAGTTTGATTATGGATGATGACAACTCAATTTACCATTTTTAGTTACTTAAAAATGTATTTATCAATTCCATAACGTACATGAATAGGAACGCAGTATATAGTTTCAATTATGTATATCAAATAAAAAACAAAATCAAGTGATTAATACAATACTAATAACCGAAAAACGGGGAAACAATTAAGCAATTAACACTAAGCAGTTTTTCTCTTCGTCATAAAGAATAATTTATCCCTTATTATATTTAAAAAATGGATATTAACAAAATCAAATACAATAAACACTAGAAATAAAACTACAATACCAACACTCTTCTAATTACACGAAATTTTAAGTTGAGTTTTTATAATCTTAAAACTTTTACTTAGGCCTTATGGGTAGCCAGCATTTCAATAAAAACCTAGGAGAATAAATACATGTGAAAACAATCAGAATATAATCATCTGAGATTTTAACATGTGATATATTATCACAATCTTTTGGTGGCTTGGTGAGTTACATAGCGTAAAAATAAAAGTGTGTAGACATTTATTAATTTATTATCAGTCCCAACTTAACGAAAACGAATATGAATTTATTATATGGCAAAATATATCACGAAATATTTCACCTGTATGCTTTAGTTTTTGTAAGATACTTCATGTATAAATAGACAAGAATGAATTTCATGATGGAACATGTCCAACCATGGAATTTGGCTGTGCGTTATTTAAGCATGTCACTCAGTAAGCTGACACCACTTGTTATTTGGCTGCCAGGGCGTTGTTAAAATGTCTTTTCTGTACGATTGCATATCTGTCTATATGTCCGCAGGCCATCTCGAGAATAAATGAGCTATAACTTAAAATGTTGCAAGGAACCTCAGTGAAGCATGTTACGCGACACGTGGTGTACCGTACTCCTACATTTATATGTTAAAGTTATAATTATTAACATTCTTTAAAACAGACATACGCTCTTTTTATCACCATACTTCGGTGTCAATATTGCTAGCTGGCATTTTTGCAATGACGAATTCCATTAATGTAGATAAATGTTAGAACATAAACACAAACTTACTTTACTTGTTTACTTAAGTAAATTGCATTGTTATTTATCCTTACACCCAACTTGATGTATACACTATGTTGGACGTCTGTTATTCCTCTCGGAGTCCTTTCCTATCCTGCCATTTTTATAAAACAATTACGATACCATACGTTTTACAGTCAATTATTATAAAATTGTACCTTTTACAGTTTATCTGAATGTTAACCATAAATATTAGGCACCGGATAAAAGTCTCTAAATATTACAGGTAAGCAAACTGGAAAAAAGACAGCTTCTAGTAGTAACTACATACGTTTGTGTGTAATAATAAGTTAAGTAATTGTGTTTCTAACTTTTCTTTCAATACAGATGGCAATATTAAGAGACTAAACGTACCAGAAAGTATTGACAAGACAGTTGTTACATTTATTGAATTTGCCTGTATTAAATCTTATATTGTGATTATATTTTGTGAAAGAAGAATGTGAACGATGCTCGGCAGAGAAAAATTGTTGATTTTTCAAACATTAATCCGACACGAAAACCTTTAATACGATACAGCAAATTAGTTCCCATCCATCGATATACAGTTTATAGAATGCTTATATTTGGAGGACAATTTCACCACAATAACTTGGAGTTACTGCCACATGGAAATACAAAGAGAATATCCACCAACACCGTACCGACCGTTACATCCCCACATTACATGGGGTTTAATTAAGACCAACAATAGAGGATAGTCGGGCCTGAGATTGCGGCCCGGTCGGGTTGAGATGTCAGTTTAACTGAGCCATCAAATTCTCCATGACTTCCGAGATGACTTTAGCCTCTGCTTATGATGTTGGTTGCTACTATTGTTTGGTTTTTTATGACCAAATCAAATCATAAATTCGACTTGACTACAGTAGTGCATCTACGAATAAGGTTTTTTTTTCGGAAATGGTGAAATTCTGAAAGAGTACACATAATAAATTTATGTTATAATAATAATTTATACACTACAATATTACTTGAAATGTATGCATGAGGATCAATACGATATTAGCTATTAGCAGATATACTTGAATTGCAATGGTAATTTCCTTATGTAAAGTAAGATGTAAATGAGTGGGTTTTAAGTTAAAACCATTTTTGGATTTGCAATAGTTTTGCCATAACTGGTTTGTGAGAGAAATGTAATTTAATGATTTAATCTGGTAAATATACAAATAAATTGTCTTTAATTCACAATTTTAATTAACAATAAACCTAAGTATACCCTCAATAATATGTACAGTTCTTACCAAAGATCTACGTTCAGTATGGGTTGGAAAATCCCTTCCATAATTAAATTCTTTGCCATTGTTGACATCGTTGTGTAGAGCTATTTCAGTTAAAAGATAAAAACTGTAACATCAGTTTAAGAAAAAAATTCTTGGCTGTAATTAATTTAAAAAAATATTCTGTACCATTAGTGGTGAAAGTATGCTAATAAAGATTGTTTTGATCTCCTCTAACTTTTTTCAAAGTAAATAGCTTTGTTGGAGACAAAATACATTTTCACTCGTGATGCACGCGACTTTTTTTATTCATACAGAGTATTTCAACAGGGTAATTCAAACCAACGACAAGTCCAAATCCTAGCCACTAAAATAGGTTAGAAAATGTTATACAGTATGCCTTTAATTTTTACTTCCATAGGGCCTTTCTATCAAGACATACGGCCGGCTAAACAAACCGATAGATTGTCTATGGAATATTTGACAACAATATCAATGGGCTTGTTCTTTGACCAGGAGAAGACTATGTATCAATTACACTGTTTCTAGGACCTTACTGCCAAGAATTATCGAATGGATAGACGGACTTACCTTCTACGGACTTTAATCTTCTGATCCCGAAATCAATATCAATATTTCTTGGACCAAGATGAGGTTTTAAATTTCTAGGACGTTTCAACGTTCTAGAAATTTGACTGAAGTCCTCCACTGAAGTGGAGAATTTTCAAGCCTGTTGGTTCTTTATTATGATCGATGATAAACAGATAATGTTAAAATCGCCCTGCAGATTGCAGAGAAAACATATGATTTAGGTCCGTTGTCAGCCGTTGATTTCGTTGGTTCTGCACGGTGTGGAATAAAACACAATCCTTCGAAAATTGTAATATACATTTGAAAATTAATACACTATAGCAGAACGTTTAACCTAAATTATAAATTATATTGTGTTTTTGTGTGTGTTCTGAATATTTTGCAATAGAGCTGATAATCGAGTTTCTTACAACAACATATTTGTTATCTTATCAGATATACTACTGCTTCTTCAAGAAACGTGATTTATAAGTTGATAAAGTGACAGGACATTGTTGCCGACATAGAAACAGAGTGAGACAGAAAATTGAGCACCAGAAACAAGAAGTAGAGTAATAAGGAAGAGTCGTGACAAATAGCCAAGTTTTGTTGTTGAAGTTGACGTCTCTTATTGGGCTAAATATTATCCTTTCACTCTGTTTACTTTATATGTAACTTTTTTGTTGTATTTGAAAACAGTAATAGGTGTTACGTTCCTCTATAAATAACTGTATCACTTAAATAGTGATAATTGTAAATGTATTAGGCTATTCATAAAAATTAAACTGAATATTGGTATTTGAGTAGATTTTCTATGTTGATGAGATAGGATCGTCATAAGCTGTTTATTAGCAGCTAATCTAAGTCTATATCAATGTTAGAAGAGATTATCATTTACTCTTTCAGTTGGTATTTTTTAAATTATTATTTTGGTTTTTGGGCATTAATAGACAGTATGGTACCAAACTAAAACCCAACATATAATATTTATCGAATGAGAAATAATTGACTGTACAGTTTAAGAAAGTTAGTCGAGCTTTATTTTTGACTGTTAATAAACGTCTGTAAGCAATGATATTTAATGCTAGAACCATATATTTGAAACAATTCTCATAAATCATTAATTAATAAAAATGAATAGGTGGCAATGTATTTTTATAACACCTTTAACATACCACCTGCTTTTAACTGTTAACTTTATATGCAGTTATAGCTACCCGATTATAATAGTTTAATTCCTACTATTAGCTTGTAAAATCTCTCTGTATGTATATCGTCACGACGCACAAATTTACTTAACTTTAATCACTTTTCATTACTAGATACAGTTAAAACTTTGCATATAGACTCAAATACCGTGATATATGTTAAATTATAACGATTAAATTACCCGCCCATCATCCCGCTGGCCTCTCAAGTTGAAGTAATCTCCTTAAGAAATTCATTGGTGAACAAATATTCTTAATTTGAGTTATTTATTCAAAGTAAAGTTTGCGTCACTACAGTTATTTTATTAATAATCTAGTTTAATACTACTATACCCTCATCCCTGTGTAAGCGGAGGGAGGTCATAGTCAGGGTAGAAACTACTTTACAAAGCTCAAATTTATTAACTACACACCTTTCGGACACCGTAACCTCTACCGATTCTGAATAATACCATACTAACCAACAATACCTAGCCTAGGGGGTCTGCCCGAAAGAGTGCTACTAGACCCAACCAGTGACTGGTGTTCCCGACGCAGCGCTGGCGTCTCCGCGTTCAGTCCTTTACTGTATCTGTTGCGGGAACGAGATTCAACGTCGTGAATTAAGTGTGTGCTCTGCCACTCTGGAGGGTATTGATGCAAGGGATTTGAATCGGCCTCATTGTAGGCTTATTTTTTTTTTTGCTATTACAATATATTGATGTTATTTAATTAAATAAATGTTTATCTAAGAATGTGGAGTTTCGAAATAGTAATTTCAATTGAAATTAAGCTACAGATCAGGTGTGAAGATTTAAAATCAGGGCGTTTTCAACACTTGATAAAATAAAAACATGAAATTTTATTAATAAAATAAAATTATTTGTGAGCGGATTGTTGAGCGGATATTCACGCCTTGTCTATTGACGCGCGGGAAGCTGTCGACGGCTCTCCCACTCCTGCCTGCTGGGTATTTATCATCACCAGCTTTAGTTTACCGGGTAGCGGAGTTGTTGAGCTGTCTTTCGTTTTATGTAAATGCACTGACTGTAACTACGACAGACGTGCGTGCGTGTGCGTGTGCGGTGTCATCTCCGCGCTCAGTCCACACACTCTCTTCTCTCCCTCGCCGCGGGCTCTGGTGAAGCCTCTACCATATCCTCTCTCAGACATCGGGAACGGTCCCAGACGTCACAATATACCAGGTGGTGTGAACAGAAGCTGATGTAAACTGTTACTGTACTGTTCTATTTGAAATTTATAGAACGCAGGGAGAAACTTACGAGTGAACAGAAGAGGAGTAGTGTTTACACTTGGATAAAAGCAAAATGCGATTACTAAACAAATCTCAAGAGAAACATGAAGCAAATTAAAGCGTATCACCAGCGACACATCACAGCACGCTCATAATGTGCTTTTATTTTGGTAAAGTAAAAACTTATTTAAATAGAAAAACATATATTACTTATTATATTCTTAAAAGCAAACGATTATTATTGGAGTCGATACTAAGTGATTTTAAAGCAATTAAAAATTGAAGATTTGTTTATACCGGTGATGGTCGTTAAATATCAAAATAAAAATATAGAGACCAAAAGTGCGTTGTAGTATAAAAAGCTGACTGTCAGAGATGTAATCATATACCTCTTTCTATTTTTTCAATACAATCTGAGGGAATGTAAGGAAACTAAGTGACGTATATGTGAGCCGCTGGATTGGTCTCCTTCACTTGTTTATTTAATATTATTTATTAGATAAAACACTGGCATTAAACAAATAAAATAATTCTATAAAGATGATTACGCAACTGCACAATAAACTTTATTTTAACCTAAAGTACGAATCCAAACCATTTAAAATAGTATAATAATGTTTTATAATTAAAATTTTAAAAACGTAATAAAATATTTGCATAATAAAGATACAATAATATTAATACAGAATTTTGGATCAAGTAGAATTTACTAATGCTCTTTATAAGAAAGTTAAACTTTGAATTAGGTGTATTATAACTTAACTTATGCAAATATTTTGTTAAGTAATTAAGCTGAATTTGATTTTTTCCTTATAAAAAATTTCCTGGATAACTTTGTCTTTTACTTAGATCACTTAGAACTTTGAAGATTCATATCTAACAATAACTTGTCGAATGTCCTTGTAGAAAAAATTGTAATTTGTTGGAAAATAGTGTAATCATTGTGTACAATATTTGCCAACAAGAATAGATATTCCAATGAAATTTATTTATATTAAAAATATTTCTTCTGTGTTATCTCTTAAGCAATTAAAAAAATGAAATTGTATGATTAAAAGTTATTATGTATGTGTAAATATTGGTCATAAATATAGCAATAATTGTGTACATAAATTTAAGATACTTTGTTTAACCATGCCTACATGGTTTAAGCTAATACCCTAAAACGCTATCGCAAGATAATTTATGATTTTAAATTAATAGTTATAAAATATTATTATCAGTCATAAACGTTATTCCGCAATGTTTACAACTATATCAAACGGAATTTACGTTTTAAGCCACATGAAACAAACTCAGCCCAATATTTGATACATTGAAATACCTGGGTAAAGCTGAATATCTTTATACCGAAGTATCTGAATATCTTTATCAGCATGTATGGTTATTTGCTTGTTATTGATATCCAAATCTCTTCGAATGGATATAAAGAGATTGGAAACCCTCAAGATATTCCAATATACTTTCATATATTTGGCGAATTCTGCAATGCCTGTAATCATATAGGCATAATCATAAACTTACTCCATATGCCACTTGGTTATATTACAACTATATATACGACCTAATACAATGAAGGTGTCTGAAGCTATCAATCATATATATTAAATAAAAGAATTCTACTTTTTATCTTTAAGCATTTTACGTTTTATCGCGTGGAATGATAGACTTTCCCAAATTTTCTCTAGTTGTCTTAAAGAGTTATGAATTTAACTTCAAATAATATTTTCCACCACCTTAAATACAAACACAGGCTATAAAAGACTTTGATAAGCCGACAAAGATAGTAAAATAAACGGTATTTCGGGCCTTAAATCAAATCCATTGAACGTTTTTTAACTGAAGCACTTCACACAGTTTTGAATGGCCTTTATTTAATAAACAAAACATCTTCCCCTTCTAAAAAGTTCCAGCTAACTGGCAACTTATTTTATAGTGTCCATACTATATTTGTGGTAGGGCGAATTCCATTCATTCTTAAAACGCGGTAGTACAGTAAACGGTCTAATAAGTAGTAGGTGTTTGACCAGAGACGTATCTATAACCACATTTAGCGGACGATAACAATATATTGCACAACTGTAGCCAATATTATTGGACAAGGAAAGAAATATAAAGTATTCTGTGATTTAAAGTTTTATTCGTCTATAAATATTTATTTATAAATTTAATGTAGGAATCCCATCCTTTTTACCTTGATGGATAGAAGTAGCAGAGAGGACTTTCAAGTCCTTAAGTATTCTCTATAACAAAGGCACCCATAATTTAATTTAATTTTAGAGATAACAACTGTACCACGGAATTCTGAAAGAACTTGATAAAAAGCTAGTACGTGTAAAAAGCGTACTTTTTGTATAGAATAAAAGTTAGGTTTTATGCATCAATCAAAATGTAAAGAAATAGATTAAGCGTTTACTTAATATTCAGCCATTTGTTAACATATCTTTGTACCGCAGGAAAGATGGCATGAAATGAGGCTGAATATTCGTATTCAATAAGAAAATGTTAGACAGTAAAGAAGATCGATATCCAAGACTTATGGCGCTCTCAAGTTGGAGTGAGACTGTCACTCACAGCCACAGACACAAACTTAGCTGAACATTACAATAACAGCCGACTTCCACACTTCACATGGTTCTGTGCCTTCGTCGTAGTTCCTATTTCACGTTATAACTTGGGACATAATAAAGCGTAAATACAGGTAAATACTGTAAACAAATAATTATATTCATTGTAAAATATTTTAATAAAGGTTTGAACTGACATTGTAAAGTAGTCCTGCGTAAAACTATAACAACTATACACAAAATATTTAGTCTATACATACATAAATTATCAGCAGATTCTATGACACAAAAATCGCAGTATTAAATGTTATGTACGGCTTTTCAAAAGGTTTTGTGCATGATGTGTAACGAACAAATACAAATTAATTATCTCACATAACGATCAAAATCAAAATACCATGTTTAGTTAAAGTAAATTTCTTAATTTTGATGAATAAATCATGTATAATATCTTTAAAGGTTTTTTTATGAATTTTAAACTTCTGTTATCTGTTGCTGACTAGACGTTTATCGCTGATGTATTATAAGTGGAAATATTCCTGCACCGTTAAACGTTAGTTTATGCAGTGTCCAGAAATTGACCAAACTTCACTAACAAAGTGAATCTGTATAACTAAATTCGCCTTTAGCTCACTAGCCTACTTGGTTGATAAAACCGATGGTCCAATCGAAAATCTTATCAATCCACCAACACTAAAGATAATATGATAAAATGTGTCATAAATGAGCTCAATCTGTTTAAAGTTGGTTTATTGTTTGATTTCCTCTTTGCTATGAACGGTTACTTATAAGGCCAATGTAGAAATATTCGCTAATGCTCAGCTAATTTATATGAAATAAAATTCATGAACTCAATGATTATATAGGAATGAAGCTTTCTTAAACTTCAAGTCCAAAGAATAGGAATAAATAACGTTTTCTTGCTCCTCTAGTTGAAAAGTAAGGCTTCGCTAATACTCATACGATTAAAATTATTGTATCTATTTCACGGGAAAATATCAACCATTGCTCCAGAAATGTTAGAGATTTTATATAAATTTGACTTTGATTCGAACGTATAGAGTTATAGACATTTGTAATTAGCAGTTTTTTTCCACGACAGTTTTTGTAAAATACTAACATCCTATTTAAAACAATTTTTCTTAAATTTCTAAACTATTGCTTTTATTAGCTCGACAAACACATTACTGCCACATTATGAAAATGCGAGGGTCATAGTGAATTCAAATTCTCTAAAATTAAAATAATTCATTTCAGTTTTAAAACTATTCCATTTATTATTAAATCTAACTTGGTTGAGTTAAATCAATAGACTTTTGGTTGTGGAGTTCTATTATCACATCATATGTACCACTGAGTGGCATAATAGTTATGTTATAACCCTACTATAGCCCTAAAAGATTTAGTTTTTTAACGAACTGATTCCTGCATCAGTTGCCATGAATTTTAAATTGGCTGTATAGATAAGTGTTTATTTCGATTGTATAAAATTTTGTTATATAAAAAAAAATAAACCATAGAGTTCTTACTTTAGCGGTGGAAATGAAATATATTGGAGTAACCAACTGGTCCTTCAAAATTAGTTTAAACTTTATATATATATATATAAAATGTGTGTGTGTGTGTGTGTGTGTGTGTGTGTGTGTGCGTGTGTGTGTGTAATAGCTATATAAATATCATCAGTTCAAAATATATTGATGTTTTAAATGATATTGACCATAAATAAACGAATATTGAAAACAATATTAAAATTTTACAAATATACATGAAACCTAATGTCAATTTTAGACCATTTTTTTAATTTTTAAAAGGGCTAAAACTAATCTTGACGAAACTAATTCAAAAACAGAAATATTTTAATAAATCATTATTTGGATGGACTTATAACTTACAGCATAACTTTATCACACACAATTGAACCTAACAATGTACCTGTTGATGAATTCAGAAATTTTTAATGTACATAGTACAGATCAAAAAATAATAAAAGTGACAAAGTTTGTTTATTTTTTAATAAATAGTTTTTATTTTATTTTCGTGTTATTACACTAAAACATTTTAAAACTACTTAAAATGTGAGCTAACTTTACATTCAAGAACTATTGTTCCAAAAATGCATAAGGAATTATAATATCAGCCATGAAAAAACACGATTCTTCAGTGATTTTAAAGGTGTCCTTTGTCTGCGAGACAGATGACCTTATCCCCTGTATAATCTTGTGCTCGGACTGTCCAAGCCACAAGCTCTTGAGCTGAACCTTAGTGACAGACCTGAGGTGTATATGGCCACTAATTTCCTTGGGGAGACTATACAATACACTTTGCCTTGTAACCCGTTTTGAGTTCTTATTTTGGCATAGCAATATTTTGCAATGCAATATTGTTGCTACAAATAGAAATAATATTTAGTTAGTAGTTATAAGTCTTGTTTTGCTTTTTATAAAAGAAACTGAGTGCTTCCAACAAATATACATGAAACCTAATGTCAATTTTAGACCATTTTTTTAATTTTTAAAAGGGCTAAACTAATCTTGACGAAACTAATTCAAAAACAGAAATATTTTAATAAATCATTATTTGGATGGACTTATAACTTACAGCATAACTTTATCACACACAATTGAACCTAACAATGTAACTGTTGATGAATTCAGAAATTTTTAATGTACATAGTACAGATCAAAAAATAATAAAAGTGACAAAGTTTGTTTATTTTTTAATAAATAGTTTTTATTTTATTTTCGTGTTATTACACTAAAACATTTTAAAACAACTTAAAATTTAAGCTAACTTTACATTCAAGAACTATTGCTCCAAAAATGCATAAGGAATTATAATATCAGCCATGAAAAAACACGATTCTTCAGTGATTTTTAAAGGTGTCCTTTGTCTGCGAGACAGTTGACCTTATCCCCTGTATAATCTTGTGCTCGGACTGTCCAAGCCACAAGCTCTTGAGCTGAACCTTAGTGACAGACCTGAGGTGTATATGGCCACTAATTTCCTTGGGGAGACTATACAATACACTTTGCCTTGTAACCCGTTTTGAGTTCTTATTTTGGCATAGCAATATTTTGCAATGCAATATTGTTGCTACAAATAGAAATAATATTTAGTTAGTAGTATATAAGTCTTGTTTTGCTTTTTATAAAAGAAACTGAGTGCTTCCAACGTTACCTGTTAAGTAAATAATCATTCAATTCATTTTCAAATTTTTTTCTAGTTGTCATCCTTAATTACATTAAATTATATTTACACACACATTTTAAATTATACTTTAGCATATAATATGAAATATTGCTATACACCTAGTCTTACAAGTAGTATGTATATATATATATATATATATATATATATATATATATATATATATATATATATATATTATTCATTTTAATATTGTTTACTCAGTAATGTAGGATATTTAAGTAGTTTCTTAATACACCCACCTGTTCCTAGCTTTGAAGCTAACGGAGTTAAGCATTTTGTAGTCCACTTATTGGCTGAGCGTTAGCTAAAGCTATCACTCAAGGAGCTGAACAATTCTATTCATGTCCGTCCGTATGTCCGCACTTCACTTCTAGAAGGTTTTGTAGAACCTTCGCTTCTATACAGATGATACCTAATTCGAAGACGACGCATGATACTCCATGGACTTTGGAGTGATAACATTAGCAGTTATTATTGGTTTACGGGTAACAATAATAGTGACGAGATAATCGCAGAGTAAATGAATTTTTAAACAAACTGAGTATAAAACGTGACATACTAACTAATTTAGTTCAACTACATTAATACTTACAACATTATTACAATTATGCAGTTGGAACCATAATGGTGTCTAAAAGTTTATATGTTAAGTGACCACATGTTTCCTAATATTAAGTGGGTCATTCATAGAAAATGTACTAGTACATATCTGTAGAATGAAATTTTTATAAGGGACCAGACCAATGTAAAACAGGTCTTGGAGATTTTAAAGTTGGCCAGCCTACGAAAATAGATCGATAATATTCTGTGTGTACAAACTGTACGTGACTTCCTTAGCAGTTGTGATGAATAAATAAAAACAAATACTGCACGAGTTCAGTCGAGTGTAATGAATAAATATCTATCCCACTTGTGTTTGTTTACCATAAAATATGAACTCGCCCTTCTCTGTTTGTAAAACCAACAATTCTTGTTACACGATATATTCAATAGTGCTACTGCTGTGGGTTATATAAATTTAACATATGAAGTCAAATAAAACGTGTTCGTATTATTGGCACAAATCACTAAATAACGTTATTACAAATGGAGAAACAAGGTTGGTATTTTTTTGTTTACGGTGTGATAAATTGCTATTTACTTATTCTTTACAACTCCATATGTATTAGCAAAGAAAAAAGATTATTTAAGTAAAACATTTCGTAATCTCTCAACTTTGGTCAGGAAGAGGTTTCAACTTTGGTCCTTGAAGCCCTCAGTCGTGTCAGCAACGCTGTCATCCTGTCGTCTGCTAAATAAAAATAACCAAATGGATAAAACCAATTTTAAAATTCCAAAAAATATTACCTTGATTAAATTTTTACATTATTGGTTTTATAAAAATTGTATTATGTCTACAAATTTACAAGTAGGTATCACAATTTGTTAAATCTCAAACAAACCTCAATTAATTAAATACTGTTTCCTTTTAATTTCCAAACAATGACGAGCATAAATAATATAATTGGAAATATTATGATATTTACTTTGGACAGTTTAAAATAGATTTTGATAGTGATGGTGATTTTATACTATATAATTTTGGTAGTATTTTATTTAATTTTTTTTAAACATGTGCTCCATTTTTAAAGTTTAAGACTTACCAACGTTATTTATTCGTAGCCCAACCTATAAAGATTGTTTTGAATTTTTACTAACCCGTAAAGCTTAAGCTCTTAATATTTAAACATGAATATTAATTGATTGGATGCATCTGAGAGCGCTAAGTGACATCAGCAGCGGCTCAGCTCTCGACGTGGCTGCTGACGAGTCAAGTGAATACTGAAGCACTCTTCACTCTCACTCACCCTTAATTGCTTCCCTCTTCGTCTACTAGACAGCCAATAAGACCAATCAATAACGCATGCTCGACCCAGTTAATATGCCTGTTGCCCGGAAAGTGGACCAACGTCAACACCAAAAATAATACATTACATAAATGTTTTGCTGATAACATTTATTTTCAAATTCATCAGAAGTTTGTTAGAAATATAAAGATGAGACAAGAAAAAAATATATATAAAAATAGTTACAAATTGCTGAGTTTTTAAATAAATGTAGTAAAAATTTTTAGCAAGTATTTTTTGACCTATCAATAATTTGGCTCCCAAAAATATACCTTTTGGAAATTGTATAGTACAATATTTTTAGAAGTATTTTAAGGGATAAGCATTCAATAGAAATAGTTTTTTTTAAGAAACATTAAAAAGAATTTAGAGGCCTCCGGTCCCAATAGGTGTATTTCCGCTATTTCAAAACTGTTCATGAGAGAACATACATCCTAAAACTTTAAGAAAACTAAATACTAGGATCTGAAAACACTTCTAGTATACAGTACTCCACGTTTATTCTACGTGGTCCAATCTAAATTCTAGGAGACCATAGTCTATATTACTTGGTTATTAGGATAATTCAGCACTTTGTTACATTAAAGCTTTTCGACTTCTAAACCTATAGGACCACTTTTATTTAGATTCTTTTGGTCTCAGAAGCGGCCATACTGATGTATTTCTATGAAATTATATGTATGTTGTTCAAACAGAGTTCTAGGATTTGTTTTGCAGCTATGTAAGTCTACGATGACTCCCAAAATCACCATAATTTTAAACTGAATTCACAAAGAATCCGTTAAAGACCATGTCCAATGAATTGTCCTATTGTTATTTCGTTCCCAAGTATCAGTACTTCTTTTGAAAAAAAATGTCAAGATGCCTTAAATTTGCTTTTAGTTTACTTAGCTATTAGATTGGCACACCTCATTTTGGCACAATTTTTATAAACATAGACACATAAGAAATATATGATCTCTATTGACTTGGGTTTCTCACAAGTTTGTGGCCAATAGCTGCCAAAAATTACTGAAAAATCCTTTCAAAAACCTTTCCACAATACGTATATTTCATGATACTACATAGTATGTATACGTCTACCTTGAAAAGTTGCCTGGTTTATTGGGGATTCGTTACTAAGATTTTCAAGTAAACAATGTGTATATAGGGGAGCTACTGTTGATGTAAATCCTGGTGCAAAAATTTTAAACATAAAGAGAAAACTTAAAGATTATGTTCAAAGTCCAGCCACCGGTTATTTATATTCATGTCGGCAACAAATGATGTGGCTATGGGTTATAATGGTGGGGCTGGATATGATGGTGGTTGTGGCAAGAAAGAGGTTTTGCACAGGATGGCTGAGCTGCTGTATACTTGTAAGACTGAATTTCCTAATGCTAAGATAATTTTAAATAGCATCTTAAGGCGTCGGGATATCAATGACATAGCTCTAGATTATCTTAACGAGCAGTTGTTTTTGATGTGTAACAACTTTAATGTTGAATTTATTGATCTGTATAATTGTATTCGTAGGCACCACCTTGCTATAGACGGAAGGCACCTAAATAGGAGTGGCAACTTTGAATTGGGGGCCACATTATGCTCTCCACGTTACTAAAATCTACTTCTAAACGCTCACTTTCCGATTCGGTGGCTCCCATCCTCTCTAGCAATGCCCTGCAGCCCTTCCCTGTCGCTCCTAATCCTTTTGTGCCTTCCTGTGGGCCCACTACTGGGTTTCCCCGTGATCCTTCACCAGAGATTTCCCGTGAGCCCTCTCCTGTGCGTTCAATAGCTTCTTCGGGAAACGGGTCGTACGGGGGGATGAAGGCGATCACCTAGACACTCTTAGGCTGGTACATCAAAATGTCCAGGGTATTATGCCTAAACTGGCCCAGATTGAGGTTATGGTGGATCTGCTCTCGCCTCAAATCCTATGTTTCTCAGAACACTTTCTGAGAGAATCAGAGATGAATATTTTTGTTTTGTCTGGGTTTAGGGTCGTGTCCAGTTATTGTCGGTCCGTTAAGGGGCGAGGTGGCGTGTGCATCTTGGTTCACGAGGGTCTGAGGCATTGTCATGCTGTTGACGTTTCGAGATTTGCCAAGGAGGGTTCTTGTGAGCTGGCCAGGTGTTTCAGTGGATTTAAGCGGTTCTCAATATTTAGTTATCTCTGTTTACAGACCTCCACATTCAGATTTCAGTAACATTGAATTGTTCTTTAATTCTTTAACTGATTGTCTTAGTTCTATTTTGAAATCTGGCGTAAGGGTTCTTATTGCTGGTGATTTTTAATATTGACATGTGTTCTGATAATGAAACTGCCAGACAACTGTCTCATCTCATTACTTCTTTTGGGCTTAGAGATACAGTAAAATCGTATACCAGGGAATTTAATGGGTCTACGTCACTAATTGACAACATCTTTACGAACATCAGTTCCAAGTGAGCTGGTCACTCAAGTTGTCATAACGGCAGTATCGGACCACCATGCTCAGGTTGGTGATCTTCAAGGTTAATGTGTCTCCTATGATAAATACTCCTAAGTTCAAACTCAAACGTCAAATTTCAGATAACAGCATCCATGTTTTTAAGACACTTGTTGGCAAATGAAATGTGGGCTAATGTTCTTAGTGCACAAGATGTGAACTCCAAGTTCTCACTTTTCCTATCTACTTTCTCATATTATTTTAATTTAATTGCTCCTATAAAGAAGGTAAAAAATACCAGAAAACCAAATCTTTTACGAAGGTGGTTTTCAATAAAGATTTGCTTCACCTCCAAGAGAAGGTGATCACTATGTATTCTCTGACGAAACACCTTGGTTCTGGACATCCCTTGCGAAAATCTTACCGTGATCTTAAGAAACAGTTTCGGACTAGAGTTCGCTCTGCTAAGGTTGGGTTGGTTTATAAACACATCACAAAGGCCAAGAACAAAAACAGGGCCGTTTGGAACATCATTAAGGACATTCAGCCCAACAAAAAGTCTAAGGATTTTACCTGTTACTCCATTAAGAATGAAAGTGGTTCCTTAGTGGTCGATCCGACTGTTATCTCATGTCAGTTTTAATTCTTTCTTCACCCAGATGGGCGAACGTCTTGGAGGCGGTTCTTGGAATGTTGACGACCCACAACGAGTGTGTCATGCGATGCGGACAGTTGTACCTTCACTTTTCCTGTGGCCAACAAATGTTCGGGAAGTAATCGCAGTAGTAAAATCCTTAAAGCCCGGCCACACCTCAGGGGCTGATGGGATGTCTTCTAGCCTTCTGAAGGATGTTGCTGAGCAGCTGGCTTGGCCTTTGGCCCACATTGCGAATGCTACCTTCGAAAGTGGTGTATTTCCATGTATTCTAAAGCAAGCAATAGTTAAACCACTACTGAAAAAGGGAAGCCCATATGACATCGAAAACTATAGGCCTATATCTATCCTATCAACGTTTTCAAAAGTCTTGGAAAAGCTGTATCTTGTTCGTTTACTGTCGTTTTTTTAATCGCATAATAATGTCATTTTTGAAAAGCAATTTGGCTTCAGACGTGGCTTCTCGACACTTGATGCCGTTTTGACTTCATCAATCATGTTTCTATTGCCTTGGATGAACGTCAGCATTCGTTTGGTGTTTTCTTGGATCTCCCGAAAAGCGTTCGATGTTGTCAATCAATGGGCTCTTGTTATGCAAACTACAAAACCTTGGAATTAGGGGTGCCCGCATTTGACTGGGTGTCTTCATATTTGATGGGGCGTAGCCAGGTAGTTGAAATTCCCTTTGTTGACCACTCTGGTTGCTTGAGTAATCGAGTATCCTCTGTGAAAACAGTGAAGTCAGGGGTACCCCAAGGCTCTGTCCTTGGCCCAGTCTTATTCCTATTATTTGTTAATGACATCTCATCTAGTGTGGGCGGAGGAAATCTGTGCTTATTTAGCTGACGACACATCTTTCAATATGTCACATAAAAATAGGGAAAACCTGGAATATGATAATTTTTGTACAAGGCAGCTGTCTTCTTCAATGGATGGAAGAAAATCACCTTACTGTGAACACTGCAAAGACGACATTCCTGGATTTTAATATTAGAGCACCCATGAATGGTGATAGTGGGAAGTTCATCCATTATTTTAGGCGATTCCGTTATTAACTCGTCACAATTTACAAACTTCTTGGGTGTGATTTTGGACTCAAGCCTGAACTTTCACCTTCACATGGACAAGGTGTGTGGGAAATTATGCAGCGGCATATTTTTATTACGTAGACTCTCCAGTTTTTCTAGTACTGAAATTCTTCTGGCTGGCTATTATGGGTGCATTTACCCACATCTTGCTTATGGACTTCCAATATGGGGCTCTGAAAAACACAAAGACCCTATACATCTTTCGTTTGCAGAAGAAATCTCTAAGGATTGTATTAGGGCTGGCAAGAAGTCAATCATGCAGGGGTTTTTTCCGATCAAACAAAAATTCTTACATTCCCAAGCCTATACATACTCGAAACCTTAACCTTCTTTAAGAAAAATATGCACATTTTTTACCTCTGATCTCCTACTCATTACAACTTAAGAAACTCCATCTGTATACCTGTACCAAAACACCGTACCTCATTTTTTGAAAACCAGTTTATATTTTACAGCAATCAAATTATTTAATAGTCTCCCACTGGAAATAAAAGCAGAAACTGTTGTTAGCAAATTTAGAAAAAGACTTAAGTTGTTTTTTGATTGATGGAGAGTTTTACTCTGTAAGAGATTATCTAATGTACAAATAAGAATGTTTAGTTATTTTATCTTTTGTTTTTATTATTATTGTAAATTATTGACCATTGTCATTGCAATGTTAATTGTTTAATTGACAAATAAACACTTTGACTTTGACTTTGAGTTGTATAGAATATTTGGTAAGCTAAACACAAAATAGTGTCATCCCAAAATATTGGAAAACGTTTTGGACACCATACAGATTAGTTTTAATATTAATCATAGTAATGATTATCATTGAAAAAGTTGACATGTTGGTAGATATTCGGTTACATAGAAGTATGGAGCCTTGTCATTTACCACCCGTCGTTGGGTTGGGTCGTGCTGATTGCTCAACAGTCGCTCTCTCATTCCGCTGATTACTGATGAGAGGTCTACAGTTCTGACGTAGCGGTGTTTGAGGAGGCAACCCTTTCCTCTCAGAATGCTCTCTGATTGTTGCTGTTTTGTAAAACAATAGCCAACGCTATTAAACCTGTATAATAACGTTCTTATTCCATTTCTGATTCTATGATAAAGAGCCAAAAATGTAAAGTCGTGTTTGTCCTTTCTTTTTCGTTGTCAATTTTGTAATGGTGTAGTGACTTTGGAAAGCCTCCCTTATCTCACTCACTTATCACTAATTCTCCAATATAACGATATTCCAAAAAGTTTTAATCTGGCTCAGGTAAGTCTCAAGACTGAAATAGAAAAACTAAAGCATTTTCATGAATTTCAAACAACCATAGGGGTTGAAATAGGGTTGCAGTCCTAGGAAAATTTTATATTCGTTTTAAAATTTTCCGATGTCCTCGAAAAATGAAATGAAGCACTCATGTGCCTTATTTCTCTGAACAGAAAAAGAAACGAATTTTCATGCAAATCATACCAACCATAGGTCTGAAATCAGGTTAGTATCCTTAGAATTGGTACATGTTTGATTTTCAACTTCCCGCTGTCCTAGAAAGATATAATTTGACACGCGCGCTTCACATGAGTTGTATAAAAATACAAGAGCATTTCCACGATGATCAAGAGCCATAGAGATTGCAACCTAGAGAAGCTATATTTTTTCCAGCTGCTCCATGGCATGCATCGATGAAATTTGAAATACAAGTGCCTTATGCTTTCAAAATACAAGGGAAAGATATGTTGCATTTCAACTTCCAGGTTTTCTAGAAGTTTAATTTTGACACAGACGTTTATAACAGACTAATGAAAGATTTTTCATGAAAACCAACCACCCAAATGTGTTGAAATTTTGTTACAACCATAGAAGAACTATAATGTTATTTTATTTAACTTCTCGATGTCTTAAAACGATGAAGTTTTAGACACATTATACTACTCAATAGGAAACGAAAAGATATTTCATGCATAGATTCTGCTACGCACTGTGTAACTGTGACACCCTGACGTGTCCTCTCTTCACTATTCAACCTCTAACATTTTATGCTTGGCAGATTGAAAGAATAAGTGACATGCTATCAATTATCTATATTTATTGCTAAATTACGAAGATTTTCGTTTTGACTGGCTTAATTCATTGGGTTCCGAATCCAACGAATACACTAAGTAAAACATGTAAGTTACATCTAGATTTAACCGCTTTAACAAATAATGAAATCTGAAATCCTATAATTTTTTAAATGTACACAATTCTTAGTTAAAACAATTTATAAAAGTTTAAAATTTTAAGGGGTAAAATTTAACACGGTAACTAATCGTTATCCCATTGGTAACTGGATATTAATACTCGTATTATTGGAAGGCAACAAAGTTTCGAGTATAGTGTTTAGAGACATTGTGGTGTACGGAGTTTCCCAGGCAACCTTTAATGATCTTATTTAAGATCTAATACCATCCAAATAAGAATTTCGGATGATTCCGGTATTAGAAGGTACGACTACCTTTGCATTGTAAATTGAGCCCATCAAGGAACGGAACTCTTAGTCTTTCAACACAATACCAAGATACGTTTTTGAAGTACAGTTAAATGTCTGAGTGGATGACATATACGTCTGATTAAGAATGAATGACGTTCTAGTTGGATGCTAAGAGCTTCTGTCTTCATGTAAAATTATTACATGAAAATACACTATTATAACTGAAAATTGTATTTGAAAAATCTTTAGTAAACGGATGACAAACAAAATGACCAATACAAATGCCGATTAAAGTTATCAGTAAATTCCGTAAATGCTAAAAACGTCTTCTAAAATGTGCATTAAGACTTATTACTCCTCATTTTTAATTATTGTTTCCAAATTTTGGAGGCTTATATTTTTAAAACCTACAAAAGTTTAACTAGTTTGTGAGGGTAAGATAACAAATAAGTAGTAAGAGGGTTAGATACCTTATTACCAATCGAAGCATTTAAACTATAATAATTTATAATAAAGATTTATTTGATCAGTATTCATGATACACATAGTTTGATTACACTTATTGGAATATTGGCTATGATTTTTTCCAAGGACCATTCAAATACTTAGATGAAAACGTGAAATAAGAACAAAAAGTCGCTTCCTCAACTCACCGGGACAATTTTGAACTTAGAGCGGCGTATTGCGAGTAAAAACTTTCAAAACATGTACAATACGAAATAAATAAATAAACATATATTTGTGGTACAATAAGTGACGTCATATCTGGACATGACACCAGAGAATGCTAGCACAATAAAAGGATTAGATTGGATTAATTTTCGCAGACAGTTGGCTATAAATACCAGCACTGTAGCTGTCACGTTGATAATGTAATCATACTTCAGTTGTCAGATGGATATAACCCTATTATCAGTTTCAATAGTCTGATAGCTGATTCCATCGATCCCTTAAAGCACGTTTGAATTTTCCGCATAATGGTTAAACCCTTGAGATGTATATTGATAACGTTTTATTTTAACACAAACAAGATACTTATTATGTAATTTAATATTGGCCATCTTACTGGCTGAGCGTTAGCGAAGGGGCTTAAAAATGTCATGTATGTCTGTCTGTCTATTTAAATGATATCTCAAATGGAACAGAAATGTAGACTTGAAATCTTGTATAAAACTATATTTTTATAAAAGGAAAATCAAGTTCGATGATTGTTTATGGCACTTTATGTGGTTTTGATGACCTTTAACGAATATCTTTAAAGTGGTCTTATTATTTATCATGATAGCAACTAGGAATCATGGAATAAACAAATTTTTAAACAGACTGATCTCATTTATGAGCGATTTTAAGATTTTATGTTTTGCGGATTAGTTGATAAGATTTAATGTTATACCCTCGATACTCCGTTTTATAAGTTTTTTTTTTCTTTCGAGATGGGGAAAAAACCTTACTCAGTTAATTTTTGTATTGACATAATAGGGTTCGAGGATGCTGATTTGGTTGAATGTCAGCAAATCCTTTAAATAGGAATGATATTATGATAATAAATTCAGCCAAAAAGTCGTGTAATTATCTTATGAATAAATATATGCCTTTTTGTCTGTTTGACTGTGGATATCTCGTGAAAAAATTAGCTATGGACTTTTAAATTTGTATATAACGCCATTTCTACAAAGGCTATGGCGTTTTATTGTGAGCATGTGGTTCAACCTTTATGTAGTCTAACTATTCGCAGTATAACTAGAGAATGATTTTGCGCGTAGACATGATATTTTGCATGAACCTCTATTTCTACATTGAAAAGAATTAGTTCGATGGAGGTGCAATGTCTAATCATTGGATTTTGCTGAGTCCTATAGTTAGTCGGCTGGCAGATTTTCTCTGCTGCCTGTCTGACACTGTAAATTTTCTTTTTTGTCTGATTGCCTATTTGTCTCTCTGTTTGCTGGACATCCCCATGAGTGAAACTCTTCACTGACGCTCAGCCAAGTAACGCTTGTGGTCTTTTAGCAGTGAAGAATATAAAATACAGAAATCTTGTGGGCATAACAAATAGGGCTAACCAGTAGGAATAACCAGTTTCAACAATAACTAAACTACATAGTATAATTTTATTAAATTATTTTGCCGTATTCCCGTGATATAATAATATGAATTCCTATCATCGAATTGACTGAAAGAAATTGAGAAATTACTGATGCTGAATGCTGCAAAATGTTACCTTATTATATAATCGAATCGATACAATACTGGAAACTCGAGTTTAGAGTAGTGCTTAAGTTGTTGTTCATAGAAGATCAAAGCAAACTACAGGATTGCCTGTCGCTTTCAGAGCTTGCGTATAGGGAATGTTTATCACAGACATTGTAATAGTAGCAATGCTTCGGGTTTGCTTCTTAATACACCGCTACATATTTATTCCCAGGAATAGCTAACTTATTACAAAATATTTATTGATATATGATATGCAAAAATGTAACAACATCCTTAAAAATTTAAACTGTTAGAAATATTATCTTCTAAGGATCCTTTTCAATATTATTGAAGTATCATAAAATCCAAACATATTTCTATAGTGCTAGAATTTAAGTTTTCAAATTTATTCAAAGTGAACCTATACATCAACTTTTAAATAAATTAACATCCAATTATATTGGCTATATTTGTTATTGCTATATAAAATATCAACTCTTGAATTTTATATTGTAGTATTTTCGATACTTGAAAATTATTACTATCTTTATTTTGTTACACAGCCTGAAAGAAGAGAAAATAAACATTAAACGATAATTTACATCAAATCAAACATCTAAGTACAGAATATGATGGTTTCAAGGACCACAACGAGAAATACGTGAATCACATTAAAAAATCTTCAAGATTGGCCAGAAAAACAACACACGAAGACTTGGAATGTATTGGGTATGTTAAAATATTATAAAGAAGTATTAGTTAATTGAAATGTGATTTTTCCGAACATTGTAATTTCTTTGATTTTGTTACCCATAACTTCAGCACCTGTCAAGATATTTTGGTTTTTGCTTTACTTGGCACAACGCTCTTTATATTTAATGCACAGAAATCAATAGTAAATAAAACTTTAAAATAATATAATATTAGACAAATAATTTTTAAATTTTAAATACACTTATTTTTAATTTTAATTTTCGGTGCCATAAATAGTTGGAAAATATTAGTGATAAAAAGGAAAACCTTGATTCATATTCTAATTATTCTTTGAGGTGTATGTACCGAAAGTTCCACCTAGAATACAAAATTATTTTTAACAATCTATGAGGAGTGTTAGGCGTGTCAAGCAGAATTTTAGGGACATCTTATCATTAGGCCAAAACAAAAAGAGTTGAAGATAAGGACATGAACCTCTTACAGTAGTGCATAAAGAGATAGCTGGATGACGTGTTTAGTTTATAAAAATATATTTTATCCTCAAGAAATAAATTGAAGAAATAAATTTTTTTTTTGTAATTACATTTAATTAATTTAATATCCTTTACCCAAATTAATAAAAATTTCTCACTTCCTGAAGCTATAATTCATGTACATAAATAATATAGAACTTTTGCATTTTTAACTTCAAAGGTTTTTATTTTGGCTAGATTATAAATTTGCCTAATTTTTTTCTTTAAATACCAGTAATTCCTAGTCAAGTAAGAAAAATATATTTGTAATGTTTTCTCTCTTTTTTATTTGTTTTAATGGGCAATGAATTTAAAATTAAAGTAATCTTTTCATCGAATGATTAATTGCACTTCTTTAGCGCCTAGTAGAAGCATTTCCTGGCGAATATTTTAGGATTCATAATAAAAATAACTGGCCTTACACAGTGATTAATTAGACAAATCTGGTAGCCTCACATAAACAAGAATTCAATTATTCATGAATCAATTGAATATATCTATTCAAACAAGGATGTACCGATGGATTATTTGTTACTCACAATTTGGAAAATCCATTAAATGGAAAATGGAATTAATCATAGCACAATCTGGTCCCTAAGGAAATCATATACGAAATTCATCGCATTCCCCCCTCCCACCCCGGGGTAACTTGTATATTACTGGAATGGTCTGGCCATGTGGCTATTAAGGAGTTTATGAATTACATTTCCTATTATAATGATAAATAAGTGACCCTCTTTGTCCATCTTCAAGACATTAGCTACATCCACGCGTTAATTTAATTAACACAGTTACATGAGTAATAATTTAGTACAGCTTAAAAATAATTAAAAAGGATATAAGAGTGATTTGTTTTCACTACTGAACAAAATAAATCTAATATATATTATTTAGCTTCTTATACAGACAGTTTATATTTATTGTTGCTTATCCACAAAAACACGAATGGTCTACAATAAACAAATGTTAACGCAAATGTACTTCAAAATTATATATTTTGGAAAATTGTTCTTTGTTTAAATACTTTATAGAAATTTAATAAAAAATTATGCTTACAAAATAAAGATGATTTTAAATATTTTTATATTCGCTTATGGTCCACATAAAAGACGGCGTTATGCACGTACTGAATTAGAACTTTCCACATTCTAATTTAAACTAATTTAGACGTAATAATTTTTTTCTGTTCTTTATTACGGTGGTGACTTGCAGAAACAAAATGAATAGTAAAAACCTCCCGAAGGTACTTATTTATTTTAAGTCGTATATTTCAATAAAGCCTATTTATTTATACAATTTGGCTAGAGATAACACTAGATTATGGTATTGAATGTTTTATTTGGGTTAAAAAGTCAACTGTTTTGCTACTAGCCTAGTATTGGAAGTTTTTCCAATCTATATATTTCATGATCGGCTTTAAAAAAAGAATTTGTGAAGAGCTAAGAACGCACACATGTTTTTCTTTAAAACTGTCAAACATGACGTTTAAAAACTATTAAATTATAATTGCAATAATCAATAAAAATCCTTATGCAAAGATCTAAGGACAGTTTAATTCTTAAAACATATATTTTTAGAGAAAAGGATGTAGTGATATTTTTTTGAGAAAACGGTGATATTAAAGTGGAAAAATCTTAAATATAAAATACTATCCGTTAACCGCGGCTTTGAAGTCGTATGATCACTTCTGGATTGAGTGAATAATTATGTTTCCGACTCCAATGCTGACGAAATTATGTCAAAAATGGTATAGTTCTGGCCATTGTAATTTACTCAGGTATTAGTATGTTTTTTGGTATAGTTGATTATGCCTTATTTTATAATCAAGAAAATATCTACCGGGTGTAACAAAACTATCTACAGAAACTTTAGGATATTATTCCCTCGATAAAATTAATCAAAAATCAACTGCAACCAAAATTTGGTTATAGTCAGTTGTGTAATTTCTTACTATTAAGTTTTGCGTAAAACTCTACATACAGATAGATGTACGGTTGACGAAAAGAAATAGACCATTGGTTGCATATAATTTCATGCTTTATTTTGCCCAAGGAAGAATATCCTCAAGTTTTTCTGTAGAGTTTTAGGACACTGTATATACATGATCAGGTCTGAGAAGCATAATTGTGTCGAAAGGCAACTAAGTTAGGGTTTACAGCAGTCTTTAAATTTATAGTAAAAGTTAGATTAAACTTTGGTTTTTGTATCACATGTATTTTATTACTGTGCTCAACAGCAATTATAGAAAAGGTGTAAATAATAAGACTTGTAACTATCAAGCTTACTCTATGTTTTAATGACTATAAATTTTAACAAACTGAAAGTTTTGGTCAGTTAATTAATAATACGATTGTGCTGTCATAAGACAGTGTTTACACAGAACCGTTGATTATATTTAATAGGCTCTTTCAATTATTAACATATTTTTGCTGTAATGTATATTTAGAGACCAAGATGGGATTTTATGCTACTTCAGAGACCATTGTAATGCGAAGGGATTTGAGGAATAGGAATAGGCCCATATGTTAACCAGGTATCCTAAACATTTGGACATAACATTTCGTCCAGTAGTTTTTACGTAATTGAGTAATACAAACACACATAAACTAGTATAGATAAAAAGTAGAAGTACGTCACAATACGCTTTAAAGTGTTACACGTTGAAAGTACATGGGGTTATATTCAGTTTCTTTAAAATGTATTTATTCTGTGATTTTCTCGTTGCTATCATGGTTACCCATAAGACCAATGTAAAGATGCTCAACCAAATCCCATGGACCATCGTCGAACTCAATGTTGCTTATATAGAATATATAGAATTATATATCTTATATAGAATTAAGTTTAGCTTCGCGTAAAGATTTAAGTAAACACTTAACTCAACAGATTAGTTCCATCTTGAGATATCATGCACAAATTCAGATAAAAATAACCGTTATACAGTTCCTGAAGTGATAGGCTTCGCTAATGCTCGGCCAAAAACACAAAGCAAATTTTGCGATCACTGATATATTTCGTGTTATATAAAATTGTATTAGACCTTGTAAAAGGTTATTTATCTAAGAAAGATTTTGAGGAATGATATTATATATCAAGTATCAGTGATCATCTAAATAAACTTAACATCCATTTCTCACAAAACTTACTCCATTGACTGTCTCAGTAGGTTGCAATCCTAGTTAGAACAATAGCTGTGGAATATGATTATAATAATTACTCGAACTCATAGTGATACTGATTGTACCGGTATTGCATTATAATGTCTGCTCAAGGCCTTTGAGTATCAATTACATAAAATAGAATAACCTTTATCCAAAGATGTGAACAATTTAGATTTGAACAAAATTATCTCGTTGGGACAAGTTTTATGTTCCAAGAAGCTTGACTTCTACTTATATGAATGACTAATGAGCGATTCCATACTTGCAAGCAGGCATTGCAGCTAGTCGCAATTCACACTAATGTCATTAGTCCGTAGGTTATGCTGGAGAGGTTTTCTTAACCCCATCTTCACCTGTTTAATAAGACCTCCTTTATCATGGAAGCTCTCTGCCAATTTACTTTACACCTTCAACCTTGCATGATTCTATTAATTTAATTAAATTAGATAAAATACAATTGACAAGATACAATATCAATCAGTCCACGACAATACTATAATACAATATCGTCCGAGAAGTGTATTTAAATTATTATTAAATAATTTACTGCATTACAAAAATAGATTTCAAACGTTTAAAAACAATTTACTTAACAATAAATAATGTAACAGATTCAACTTTAAATGAATATTTGAAAAGAATGAGTTCAAATACAATATTAAAGACAAGCCCTCTCAGTAACTTGACCTTAACAGTTGGTGAAACGTTAGCGTTTAGCCAACTTTACCTTCCTTATCCAATTACTGGATTTGGAATTGAAGCTGCTTTTAACTTCAATCTCTCCAGAGTTATCGGTTTTATAACAATACTTTTTTACTTTTTTTTAATCGTCTCAGGCTAGACATTTAGCTGTAACTCAATTTAATACTCTTATCTTATCTATTTTTAATGTTTGTAAACATGGTTTTTAGAAATAAACCCATTTTATATTGGTTCTAATATGCTATACGACCGGAACTACAATTAGCTGGACAACAATAACCCTTCAATAATAACTGCAGTAAGGGACGCATGGGAACCGCGGATTGATAAACCAATTAATTGTGAAACCAATCGCTGGATTTTATCTCCCTAAAGCCCCTATGATATCTGTTACTACGTTAAGTTTAGACTTTTTTGTATTTAAAAAGTATATAGAAACTTTAAATAATATTTAAGGTATTATATCGAATGGAGTGGATAGTTCACACGCAATGAGGCATGTTTGAATGTTTGTGCTTATACTACTTTTGCTTATCACGTACGGTTAAAATATAATACGTTAATATAATATAATAAATATTTACGTTTGTATTGTGTTTGTGTAAACATACCTCTATCCACATCCACATTTCCACATCCACAATCAACATTTTTCCGTGGTTAAGGCTGAAATTCCTAATAGATCTTTACGAAAATCAGAGTGATCATTCTGCAAATATTGAAGAATGTTTTAAGGAAGATCTTTGTTTACCGTTTTTAGGGATCACGCAATCAATATATGTTAAAAATTAATATAGAGCACTATATTTTAATTATTGGAATATATTATCTTCTTCAGGTTTAACAAAGTTTGTTAATTGTTAAGGTAGGAGAATAAGTTTCCTGAACCATAATTACATTGTGTTATCAAAGTTTTAATGAGTTTATAATGTTTATTTGAGATACTGGCCTAGTGAAATATTGAGTATTTGCGTTTAATTAAACTTATACATTATATGAATTGGAAGTGTTAAGTTACTGTCTATTGATTTTATATGTTACTTTTCATTCAAATAATATTGTAAATGCGAAAGTGCCTTTGTTTATTTATTTTGATTTACGTGTACCAAAATAAACCCTGGAATTTTAGTAAATTCAACCGATTTTACTAAAACTTTTACATGGACACTCTCAGGGTCTCTAGAATAAATATTATTACTTAAATAACTCTTTGGACTACGCTCCACTGGTCTCTAAATGAGTGAAAAATTTCATCTTGGTATCTACAGTTGTGGAATATGAATTGAAAGATCATGTTAAATGTATTGTTCTGTGGAAACATTGATTTACAACAGCTCAAGTGCAATTGTTACAGTTTAGTTAATTTAACCACTATTTTCAATTTGTTTAAATGTATATTTTAAAAGCATAGAGTAAGAAAATATCTAGATAATTAAATTAAAAGTTTTAATAAAACTATACTTGGACTATTCATCCCTATAATTGTTTTCTGAAAGTGTATGTTTAATACTACCAGAAAAATCATTATTTTTACCTCCAATTCGAGACTCGATTTACTACGAAACTGACGTTTTAATAAAGTACTGTTAATACCTCATTTTAGGCATACTATAGGGAAAAACACCTCTGTAGAGCTCACTCAGCTTTAGATTTTTAAACAACTTTAACTTTGCGCTTGTGCGTAAATGTTCAAAATGGGTGCTAGAAATAAAAAATAGAAAACAAATTTATTTTGATTGAACATATTTAATCGAATAACTTAACAAGAACGTTAAAATCTTTTTTTTATTATTTCCAGCATTTAGCATTCCTTAAGTTTTTTTTTTTTTTTTTTTTTTTTTTTTTTTTTTGGTTCGGTAGTACTTTGGTTCGTTTTTGGTGTGATACTTTCCAACCTCACATTACCGAAAACGTTTTGATGGCATTACTAACTAAAATGTGCGATCATTTATATAAGGTAAACTAATATTTTTTTATTATTCAACTATCGAAAATTCACAGTTTGTCGTAGAGTTTAATTGTATAATCACCTTCAATTTGACTTTGCCATTATTTATTTCAGTTAAAGTATGTTATTGTTTATTAAATATTGCTGTTCATACCAGTATCATGCACAAAAGCAGTTTAAACATCAAACAGAACAATATGCGAACTGATTTTATGCTCTATGTCCCTCGTTAATGGCTTTTGGACTGTCGGTAAACACAATTATCTTTGATAATATTCCCATCATCTTGAAATCTCGGACGGTATACATTTATGTTTTAGTTATTTTCGTATAATACATTTACAGTGATGGACAGTACAAAATCGGTTACCGCTTCTATCTGCAAATCGTTTTTTATAATTGTACACTCACTCTTTTACAAATTTAGTTAATTCATGTATATTTTTTCCTATACCAAATTGTTACCTTAAATTACTTTTTAATTATACAAGTAAAGAATGACAGAAATACATTTTACTAGACACATTAATTAGGATGGCTGCTACTGATTTGAAAGTGGGTGGGTAGAAGGGGGTAGTTTTTAAATTTTCTAATAGTTACACCCTCCTTGTAACATGTCATATTAAAGGTCCTACAAGGATAAATAATTATGTGCCTAATTTTCTTGAAGCGTTACCAAATTTTGTGAGTTTTGTAACTTTGGGAGTATATGAATGTAAATTGTAGTAGAAAAAAATAGAATTTGATTATTTTTTATCATGACAGTTGCTTTAATTTGATAAGTTGTAACGTGATAAGTACCAGTTATTGTAAAAATACAATATTTTTAATTAGCCAAAGCCTTTTACTTGCATTATAAGTGTTGGCTAGTGAAAACCATTTACTCATAATATCATATCTGATTGTGTAGAGTTTTCAATTATGAGGTTCTGTTTTACGTCACACTTAAGAGTTTGCATATCCTACGTAAGTACGTTGATTATACGGTAAGGTACTTATTAACCTCCATTCACTTTCGTTAAGTCCCCAGCTATTTTGGAGTACACTTTTGAAAAAATAATACATATTCATACACAAAATATATTCAAGATATTTTAAAATAAACACTGATATTGAATTCCTGCGTAATTTCTTATATTATACAGGAATTATATCGAAATTTCAACGTTATCTCATTCTCCTTTAAATAAATTTGAATTGTTTAAATACTCTAGGAACGACCCTAAAATTAAACTATAAAATAATCTCACCTGACTTGGCGACTTTATATTCATTTAGTAATCCTAACTAATGGCGTTATTAGATGTATACTACATAAGCATACTTCAATACATTTTGTCATTAAAAAATCTGAGTGAATTTAAAAATTAGGTGCTTCCAGGCGTGCTGGAGACTTGCAGTTCAGAACACAAGTCAAGTTCTGGATGCATATAACAGGGAAATATCATATGCACACGAAAAGGATCACATGATGGAAGTCTCATACCATTTACTGTTACGTCATTTTTTGGCATCAAATGAGTTTTGATTTTTCACTTGAGTAGGATAGAGGAAATATAAAAAAAAAACTAAATTCAGAACTAAAATCACTTTCTTTTGTAAAAGACTGTCGTGTAATATAATAAATCAAGCAATATATATATGTATATATATACGTATAACAACTACCAGAAATTTCGTTAGACTAATATTTTTACCAAAATATCCTTATTTAACTTCTAATTCCATATGCTAGTTATGTTAATAAACAATAATAAAAGTGAAATAGTCTATATTTTCCATTTTATTAGCAAGACTAGTTGTTTTTATCGTTAAGGAAAACGACTCTTTCCGTATAAAATTATACATAAAGACTGCTTAGCTAGCTAAAACTTTAGAACTGTGTGTAGGCGAGTAAAGGATCTCCTAGAGTGTCAGATGCAGTTCTGATGCTTGCCTTGGATAGACTGATTTAGCTGACAGTGCATCAATCAGCAGTTGCCTCATAATTCTTGACGTCATCAACATTTGAAAGAAGAAATTACTAAAGAAACACTTTATAATACACTTTCATGTAATATTGCGTTATTAAAACGTACGGTATATACGTATATAACACATATATGTATATTTTGTATAACAACATTATATAATAAATATTAATAATTCTTATAACTCTTCAACAGTGACAGCAGTTCTTAGACTCTTTAACAATTCAACAAACAATTAACAATTCTTTAACAATATTGAAAGTTTTAAACTTTATAACATCAAATATTTTAAAACTGTATAACAATTGAACCAATCTTAAACTCTATCAAAATAATCTATATAATAATAGCTAAATACAAATGTTATATTAAAATAACTTCATAACCCTGGATAAAAAAAAGTATTAACTCATAACTTATATCCTCTTATTAGTACCTGTCAATGAAAGTAACATTAAACAACCTAGTGCTGAAGCAATAACTACTTTTACTCAGAGATATTTAGCAGATCAGAACACTTGTACACTTACGCTTGAGATTTAACAGATCCCTAGATCATCATTCACTAATGGACTATTAAAATAGGTCTACATAGCATGTATTTCATACATCTCTAGGTAATCGTTCATTGATAGACTTGTATTGCCTGTTCCATGGGGAAATCTTCAGAACATACTCCTGATTTTGGAAATAAATTTAAGTAACTAGTCCTCCTAATGGATGTTAATTCTCTGTCTTTACATAACTTATACATTTAATGCACCAAATTGCTTCATACACACTTCTGTTGTGTACCTGGTTCATGGTGGATTGAAACTCCATTACAGCGCAAGTAGAAAACTTGCCCCAGTAGAGAAAAGTAACTTACCTGGAGTAAAGTAACACGGACTTAAGTGGATTTGTGATACACGAGAGCCCACGTTTAAAGCAGTGTGTAGCGCTGCTTACTTTCTTGTCAGGAAGGTTACATTACAGCGTAAGTAGAAAACTTGCCCCAGTAGAGTAAAGTAACTTACCTGGAGTAAAGTAACACGGACTTAAGTGGATTTGTGATACACGAGAGCCCACGTTTAAAGCAGTGTGTAGCGCTGCTTACTTTCTTGTCAGGAAGGTTACATTACAGCGTAAGTAGAAAACTTGCCCCAGTAGAGAAAAGTAACTTACCTGGAGTAAAGTAACACGGACTTAAGTGGATTTGCGATACACGAGAGCCCACGCAGTAGCCACGTTTAACAGCAGTGTGTAGCAGCTGCTTATCTTTCTCGTGTTACATTACAGCAAGTAAGCGTAAGTACTTGCCCCAGTAGAGTAAAGTAACTTACCTGGAATAAAGTAACTTAACACTAGCAATAAGTTACATTACAGCGTAAGTACTTAGTAGAGTAAAGTAACTTAAGTAAAGTAACACGGACTTAACACGAGAGCCCACGTTTAAAGCAGTGTGTAGCGCTGCTTACTTTCTTGTCAGGAAGGTTACGCGTAAGTCTTGAGTAGAGTCTTACCTGGAGTAAAGTCACGGACTTAAGTGGATTTGCGATACACGAGAGCCCACTTTTAAAGCAGTGTGTAGCGCTGCTTACTTTCTTGTCAGGAAGGTTACAGGTAAGTAGAAAACTTGCCCCAGTAGAGTAAAGTAACTTACCTGGAGTAAAGTAACACGGACTTAAGTGGATTTGCGATACACGAGAGCCCACTTTTAAAGCAGTGTGTAGCGCTGCTTACTTTCTTGTCAGGAAGGTTACATTACAGCGTAAGTAGAAAACTTGCCCCAGTAGAGTAAAGTAACTTACCTGGAGTAAAGTAACACGGACTTAAGTGGATTTGCGATACACGAGAGCCCACTTTTAAAGCAGTGTGTAGTGCTGCTTACTTGCTTGTCAGGAAGGTTACATTACAGCGTAAGTAGAAAACTTGCCCCAGTAGAGTAAAGTAACTTACCTGGAGTAAAGTAACACGGACTTAAGTGGATTTGCGATACACGAGAGCCCACTTTTAAAGCAGTGTGTAGCGCTGCTTACTTTCTTGTCAGGAAGGTTACATTACAGCGTAAGTAGGAAAACTTGCCCCAGTAGAGTAAAGTAACTTACCTGGAGTAAAGTAACACGGACTTAAGTGGATTTGCGATACACGAGAGCCCACTTTTAAAGCAGTGTGTAGCGCTGCTTACTTTCTTGTCAGGAAGGTTACATTACTTGTGGAATGGTGAAATATACCTCTAAAACCAATGTTTGAAAGATTGTTCGAAATTCGTAACTACTGAATTCTACTTATGTTACTATAATACTAAAAGTAGGTATTTCCATCGTGAACTTGCCATGCCTCATAACGTGTCAATCACTATGTTTGGCCTAACATCCAACTATTCAAAAAGTATATAATGGCGAAAAACTTTATTTTGGGTTTCAAATTACCATGTTGTAGACTCAAAGAACCAAAATGTATACATTTTTAAGTACTGTCATGTATTTATTGCTTTAATGATGCCAAAGGCTATTACTCACAAAATTTGAAGAAATTTTCTGGATTTAAATACACTGTTTAGTTATGAAAATAAACTCTTTTGGTGCATCGAAGCACCAAATAGTTTTTCAAATAATAGATAAATAAATAATACTCAATTAAGGTATAAGTTTCTTCATTTTTTAATATGTTATGATTTTATTAACATATTAACTATCAGTGTTCAAAACCTTCACAACTAATGATGCATTTTCAGCGATAATTTTAGACGACATGCAAACGAAAAAAGTAGCTACTAGTACCGTATTTTGATTTAAAAACGTTTCGTTTGTTTAATTTTACTAGACCCATTTATTAGGATAAAAGGCGGCGAAAACTGTAACTTTTCTCTCCTTTACGATAACCCATGAATATATTACTCTAAATATGCACAAATAATAAAAAGGTTAATATTTGAGTAAAATTGGTAAACATATGATCTGTAGGATTGAAATATGCCGAAACATGAAACATGTGATCACTTCTATAATGGTTGTTTTATTGAAAGTTATCCTTACTCTACCCATTCTACGAAGGAAGTAACGTACTCGTATATGGCAGAGAATAATGGAGAATGTGAATCAGACCCATCATGACTTGAAACTACGTTATCTCTAACTAAGAATGAAAGTCCGAATCCTTAGTTTGATCGGCTGTCGACATTCCAAATAAAAAAAACCCTTCAAAAATACGTTTTAGAGGTAAGCAATGGCATTTGAGCTTGAGCTTCTTAAGAGGGTTACCGCTAATGCTTAGGGTGGAAATTCGATAAAGAACAAGAATTCTGACGATATAAATAAAATGATTTAGCAACATTGTTCTGTTTTCAGATTGATACTTTCCTTTCCTTATCGTATTTTGCAACATTATTCGCTAAAGCTCAACCAATGAGATGTGTTGTTTACCAAGCAGTTGTGCCTACACATCCAATATACGTGAACTGCATTAACTCCCTAACACATACAAAACTGTTGGTATTCATTTTCAAGGAAATAGGAATTTTGCTGTACATAAAACATTCCGAAGTGTTCAAGAACCTAAAGAATAATAAAGAGAAGAGCGGGAAGTTCAGGAAGTATGAACGAGCCCTAATCAGTCACGTGATCAGTCACTGGAACATGTGCATGTGGCAAACAGACGTGAGACAGTACCTGAGTATTTTATGAAAGTAATTTACTGTGCACAACGCAAGTTTAATTAAACCGATTAAACCAACTATCTCACGTTTATTCCATCAGAAAATTTTAAAATAATTATAATAAAACTATTTATATTTGAATTTGATTTGTAATAATTAAAAATATAAATGTTACACTTCTTTTGAAAGTTTTATGACTCTTTCATACAGTTTGAAAATTTTCCTAGTTAGAACTTCCGTTGAAGGGAATTGTCTTTTGTTCTGATCTGTACGAACAGGCAGCTGAAAAAAAAACTACATAAGAATTCTTTTCGTCTTTTCTTAATGCTTCTCTCTGCGTAATATAGCATTAGTATGATCTGTAATGTAAGGTTATTAATTAGATTTCTATTATTGATTATGTATTATAACCTAATCAATAGAGTACCACAGGGAGCTTCAATCTATCAATACGTCCTAATAATCAATACCTTGAGATCAGATTCAGAATCAAGATCAGATCTAGTTACAGAACTTGTGCCTCTACAGTACTATTGGCACATTTTCTAACCAAGATGTTTAGAAGAAGCTAACAAGCTCATAGATAAAAACTAATAATTATTAGTGCTATTTGTAAGTTCATTTATTGTAAGTTCACCTAAAGTTATCTTGGAAAATTTTGAATGTGTTTCAAAATGTAACAGAAATTAATAACAATTACTATTATACTTCATTAACTTTACTTATTTATTACTGAAACCTAATCAGTAAGTCTGAGTGGTAAAGAATTGTCATGTATAATTCCCAGTGAAATAAAGAAAATGAGTACATTCAATTAAAAGAGTAAATTTATTATCAGATCGTGAATTTTCCCCATGAAACAAGAAACAGTATTAAGTTTTCCTCTTTTAGATTGAATAAAAATTTTCTAAACTGATTTAACGTATTTTTGAAACATTCCGTTTATATATACTGATTAATTATAAATATAGGGTAGTTATATTTGTGAAAATTGTGTGAAATTAAAGAGATACGAGAGTTCACAGAGCGAGTAATGGCATCATAAGGATGAACGCGCCAAACAGCTGACTCAAGGTCATCGCGTCAGCTGTTCTTGTCAGCTGATAAATTTGTTTTACGGTTAGTAATTTGACATCAAATTAAAAATGTGTTTCTATCCGTCGCGTCGTTAACAGCGCTGTAATGCATTGATGATTAGAGTTTAATTACAATAATTATAATCATAGTTATGTACCAAAAGTGAGTCTTCCATTTTTGTGGACAATATTTTTATAATACAGTAATATAAGGATGCTCAATCAAGTTAAAATTTTCTTATTTTAAGGGCAAAATTTACGATCTGGTAATAAAGTGGCTCCTTCATTAAATGTACTTATTTCCTTCATTCACCATTCAGACTTACTTATTAGGTTAAGTAAGAAATAAGTAAAATTGATCAAGAATAATAGTAATAGACCAAAATTGTTAAATTTGGAACAACACTCTATACTTTCTAAGACAACTATATTTGAACGTATAATAAATTTATTTACAAAATAACAATAATAGTTAGGTTTGATTCTGTTTTTATCTATGTTCATATTTCTCATTTCATTCACCGCAGTATTGTTGGTTGCCTTCCGTGCCATTTAGAGTTCCATCTGCGATCAATGTGTATCAAATGCATTGTCCATTTCAGTATCCATCTTATTGAAAGATAATAAGACGTAAACCCCAATACGTTCAATCATTTATTGTGTTTCATTCAATTGTATTGTTCTAGTCAATTTCATCATTAAATTTTATACCTGTATATTTTGTAGAAGTTTAATTTTTATTTCATCCATGATAGCCAATTGTCACTGTAAGGATTATTCTATTCAATTCTTTGGTCTGTTGTAGGTCAATTTCATTTTCACTCCATTGTTTCACTCCATATTTACAAGTATTTACAATCTGAATTTACATTTAATCACTAATCATTTATCAAACAGCATATTTTACCAACACCCAACCAACTCATACTTCTGTAAGTTGCTATGATATATCATATCCACAGTAACGTTATTCTGATATAGGAATATGCATTTTATTATCATTATCAGTGATTTTGATTTTTTCTGAACATGGTAAGGACATTGCATTGATATTAAGTGAAAATTCCATTGCAAGTGTCATTACAAAATAAAGAACATTGTATACCAAAAATAGTTCATAAACGGAACAGAAAGTTGTGTCATGCTTATCATGATATTCAATATGGGATATGTTATAATAATCTGAATATGATGATGGAGAGGGGGTGGCAATGTCAAGTATGGACGCCCAGGATGGATGGATTCTGTAGGGGGCGTTGTTTTGACGTTAATTGGTTACATCTCATCCCTCCTACTCCAGCGCATGATATTATATTAAAATATAGATATTATTAACATACTGTTACCATTTATTTCCTGGCTCATACTATTTTACGATTCATTGCAAAAAAATAAATTGCTTTATTCGTCTTCTCACTATATAAACTGTCATTTGCTTTTTGAAAATTTAAACTACCTCCAGTTACACACCTCAGATGGCATTCCTTGCTAATATGCAATAACGCAATAAAAATAATAATAGTGAATTCTGCAACCTTTCCAACAATAGAAAGCCTGCAATGATTCTGAAACTATCGATTTCGTCTCTCTCCTCTATTTTGACCTTATCACCCACAAATGGTTAATTTAATTATAAATTCGTAACCGAGAAAGCGTTTTTTATCCACGTAAAACATCTCACGATAACCTTAGCAGTTCAGTAGATTTTGATCTTCACTACGCTGAATCAGAGGATGGCATGGATCTTTTAGCTACAATAGCGTTCAAATATTTTGAAATAAAATGTTAAGATAAGGAAGTCATTTTTAAATTTAGCTGAAGGCGAAGGGTGTCATGGTATTGAGACATCTCTTAAATTGCTGATGTGTAAAGTCTTATTTGATCGGATCAACCTCCGCTGATAGTTAACCTCACATTCCCACCGTGTTATGACACTATTTCCTATCCACATACATCAAGTAGCACCAAAGGCAAAATTTTACGATTTAAGTTCCTTCTCAGTGGCTTTACAACGGTCTGCTTAGGAAATGTACTAATCAGGCTATACCAGGCATCGCTGTCATCTTCCACAAAATAAAATTTATCTAAACGTTAGTGACTTATGTTTCGGAGATTCACCCCAATCACGTAGTTCTTCCAAGTAGGTGACAAACAATTTTTTTCCTATAATACATTATTTTGAGGCAAAAAAGGGTAAGTAACTAAATGTGATTGGATTATCATGTCCGGGGAGGGTCCTGGATTATCGGCCCTTTTACTGACAATGTCGGTAACACAATCGTGCTTTGGATGGCAGGCTGGGATAATCCACTTATGTGTTGACTCCTATAATGCCTTTTCGGTTCTCTCATTGAATTCCAACTAATAATTCAATTTGGCTCTTCTTTGTCATTAATAGTTCTCTTCCTGATATTTATCATAAGATATCAATATCTAATAAATCATAATACACTATTTTAAAGTAATTAGTAAAAACGTTTTAAAAACGTAGTTTGAAACGTGCAGCTTGTGATATCAAATCATAAACAGAGAGTCCCATATCAGTGGTATGAAAGTACTTCAATGTTTTTTGTTTTTACTAACATATATTTACAGTTTTACTTAAATCCAAAATAAATTATTGGATGGCTAAAAAACTTTCAAGTTATTTGTATGTGCTACATTTATTACATAGTAAAAATTTTGAGGTCAAAGTTATAGAAACTAGCATTAGTTCTGTCTTTCAGTAAAAGTCCTAAAATTCAGAACAAACTTAGCAGACATGTTAATAGATCAAGAAAACAACGTCAGATACGTCAAAGTTAGATCTGTCCATATACTTTGTGTCAGTCGTGAAGTTGTATTGACACATATTGACTTGAAAGAGTTCTAGATACGGTGGTATGAGTAACATTTTATTTATGAAGTATTGATTTGGAAACCAACATACCTTCAAAAGTTCAAGCGTTCTCTTTGAAGCTAATGAATACAATACTGAAGAAAGATTGCCTTTCATTAGTTGAACCAAATTTCTGTTGTTCTCTCTGAATGCCGAATGAGTTGTTATTATAATGAAGCAATTACCACCAGCTCTGTTGTGACTTGCAAACAAAGCTTAATAGTTGACAAGTTCTCATTAATTGGCTACTATGCTATTTTTTATAGTATCAGATGTATTATATAGTTGGGATTTTTCAACTTAAAGAAAATTATGTTTTTGATTTAAAAATAATATTAATAACATCAAAAGCAAGATTTATTAAATAATTTATTAATATAAATATTAAAGCTTGAAAAACTAATATAAGGATAGTTGTAATCGTGGCATCTTTAACTTAATAATAATAGTAATAAATAACGCAAATGTTTAACATCATTTTTAGGATCATAAAAATAATATGATTTCTAAAAATAGGCAACTGTTTAAACAATACAGTTGTTTTTTTAATTAACTCACTGAGTTATTTACTCTTTGATGTAAACAGTTACTGAATATTTATAGATATGTTACATACTTGACATTAAGTAGACAGAATCTGCCAGGGATGCAAAAGTCTCTGTAGTAGGCCTAGTAAACTTGTTTGATTCTACGCATATTTTTAAAAAAGTGTATAAACTCTAATCTAATGGTAAATTTGTAATGTAAAAAAGAAGTTTGAAGTAGTAAATTTTGAAGTAATTTGAAAACCCTGTTTATGGGAATTTAAAATACTAAATGATATTTTGGTATTTTTAATTACCAAAGAGGCAATCATAAAATGACTCATAGTGGATAAGTGCATACTGGTATTATGGCAGTTTATATTTGCGTCAATGTATTTTCATATCACATATTAAACAACGATTACAAATCAAATTTCAAATTTTAATTTCAAAATATCGTATATTGTAATTGGGTAAGGTTTGTTTAGTTAGTAACATTTAAATCAATAATTATTTTACATAAGTCGTCACTGATAAGAAACTGTCTAATAAAATATGTACAATACATTAATTGAGTCGTCAAATTCCGAAACGTCCTATGTCCATTTTTTTTGGAAAGTGATGTTTTGGTGGTTTATGGAAGCAGAACATCCACTGCATAAGTAACAACAGCATTTGTATTCCAAAACGTCCTCTTTCCTATTTAAAATTAATATTGAAAAGTAGCATCAATTTCCAAAACGTCCTTTGTCCACTTTAACAATTCCAACATGGCGGACATAAACTCTACAGAATCAAATTGTCCTATCTTCAGCTTGGTAAGTATGCCGTCACATCCTTCCAGTTTCAAAGTGTCCTTTGTTTAAGTAAGGGTATGCTGTTAGTTTTAGCACTTATTTCTCTAACAATGTATTATTTAGAGCATTATTCATGTTTAAAACATGTAGTGGCAACCCTGGTGGAGTATAAAAAACAGCTGTAAAGATTTTTAGACGATGCATGAAAGCAGAAAGTAAAACTGAACATAAACCTTTCTTTCGGTGTGTTATGCTAGTACCTTTGAAGATTACTAAAGTTTTATTGCTGAATGTTTAAGTTGTTTTGTGTTATCTCGACAAAATACTATGTTTATTGAAAACTAAAGTAATTACACAATTTGTACTTTTATCGTCAGTGAAAAGAACTAACAATAAACAAATGGATAGTCAAGAAGAGATTGAAGTTCTCTAAGCTGGGAAGGTGCAACCAGCGGCCGAAGGTTAAAGCTAGGAAAAGAAAGTTAAATGTAGAAACAATGGAAAAAGAATCAAAAAATAAGAAAAAAAGATACTCTTCTAAGCAATTGCCTACTTTACCTACTTGCCAGCACAAAAATGCCAAATTTAAATTGTACTACATTAACAATGCAAGATATCCGCAAGTTTCATGAATGTTTTTATGAAACAAAATCTAAAAATTGATCAGGATAATAAAATAATTTTGTATTCTTCATGCGAAGTCTCCTGCAAGATATAGAGCTAGAGGCGATAGGAAACATGTCAATGAAGTTAGCAATACATTTTACATTCCAATTTCTCGACAAGGTGTTAAAAGTAAGGTTCAAGTTTTGTAAGACAGTATTTTGTAAGATCTTGGGTATTACTGAAAAAAAGAGCCCAGAGAGTGTGTAAACGGCATTTTAGTACAAGCTCATTAGCTACTGATAATCGTGGAGGTGACCATCGATCTCAAGCGATGGTACAACAGAGAGGAGGTGTGAAAAGGTTTATTGAAAATTTAGTTCCTTTGGAAAAACATTATTGCAGAGCTCGTCAGTCCTGGAGAGTGTACTTACCCAGCCATTTAACTATAAGTTCTCTTTGTGAAGAATACAATAAAACCATAGAAGATCATCTTAAAGTTAAGTATGAATTTTCATACTTTAGAGTATTTTCATTAAAGATTACAATATTGGATTTGGATCACCAGCGACTGACCAATGCTCAAAATGCCTTCAATTTAAAGAAAGGTTAAAGTCTGGAGAAAACTGTTCAGTTGAATACAATGTGCACAAAAAGAGAGCAAATTCATTTTATGTTTTTGCTAAAGTAAGCCTAATGAGGGGTGAAATAACGTTCACCTTTGATTGTCAAAAAAATTTGGTACTGCCAAAAAGTCACTGACCAAGCTTGTTATTACAGCCGTCAGTTCTACTTGTATAACTTTACTGTTTGTGAAGGCACTTCCAAAGAAAATCTTAGTAAAGAAAAAGTTTCAATTTTTACATGGACTGAAGCCGATAACAAAAAAGGCTCAACACTGATTGCATCAGCTGTGTACCACAAGCTCTGTAACACAAACATGGATGGATATAAATTTGTTCGTCTTTTCGCTGATGGAGCTGGCGGACAAAACAAAAAATTCTATTTTGATTTTCATGTGTTGATGCTTTGGTTATCAAACCGTGCTCCTGGTAACATCAAAGGAATAAAGTTAACCTTTCCAGTGGCAGGACATTCATAATTGCCGCCCGATAGGATTTTTGGACTCATTTGAAAGAGACCTAAAAAAAATTGAAAACAATCATACAGCCTGAGGAGTACTATAAATGTTTTACAGAAGCATGGGACTGTTCTGAAAATATCTACCGACTTTGAATTTTATGAATGGAAAACACCAGCCCAAACTGTCATGAAAACTCCGGCTAAATGGCACTTTCGTTTTGCTCCTACAAAACGATTCATTATCACCCGAGGGAAGGCTCCAACAACTTCAGTTCTTGTCCAAGGAGAACCTGCTTACATGTTTTGATACTGGAACTGCTAAAAAGGTTTTCAAGCCATCAATGTGATGTAAATAGTGCTCCAATAGAAAAAGTTATAGTTGGAATACCTGTAAATCCTGCTAAGAAAAAACGATGTTAAACGACTGCTTCAGCTGCACTTTGGAGACGGATGGGAGGAGAACCCTGCATTCAGTTTCTACAAACGTATTATAAATGACGAACAGCTTCCAGAAGAATCAGAAAATGAAGAAGAAGGAGGCCACATGGAAGAAATTGACAATATTGTGTAAAAAGTACATAATGGACTCATAAACCTTTTTACAAAGAAAACTAATTTTAGAATGTTTAAAAACTACTGTAAATGTAGAAACGAACGAACAATAAAATGTTCCGAGTTTTAATTTTTTACGAGTGTTAATGTTAAGATTTGTATTTAATTTTTGCCTTTATAATGTATTATAAAATACAATTTTGATTTCGAACCAAATGTATTAAAGTTTCTTTCGTTTTTACCTTTTTTGAAACAAAGTGTCTTTTTTGTCCAAGTTATACAGTTCCAAAATGTCTTTTGTCCCTCTTACAGTTCCAAAACGTCTTTTGTTCAATCTTACTTTGCTTTTTATGAACAACATACACATAATTAGACTATTTAATCATATTTATTGTGTTCAAATATTTATTTGCTATTTTTTTAAAACATAATTAGCTTATTTTGAAGTGTAGAAAAATATTTTAAAGAAAAATCTTGATTTCCCACAAATTTTACTAAGTGGACAAAGGACGTTTTGGAATTTGACGACTCAATTTATCGTCTAAACATGCATTCTTTTAATTTTAAGTTGAGTAAAACATGGTCTAATTGTTTAACTGCGGGTAAGTTTGCAAGTCATTAGTTATTTATAATATATTAATATTAATAATATTATGTAACTAACTTTTAGAGTTATATTACAATTAAATCTTATAAAGTTTGGAATAAATTTAGACTGCATAACTCTACTCAGAGCACAACTTAGATTTATTGCTTTTTATTTAGGTAATACGATGATTCAAGGTTATTTATTGAACCTTATCTTATTTTAAATATTAAAAATTTCGTCGTGTGAAGATTTAAAACTGCTGCTGTTAAAATAACACCTAATTTACTATATTATTTTAATTACATTACAATTCCTTAGTTTATGACGGAGTTTCAGATTTCCTACTGTAAGATTAACGGATTGCAGAAATGTTAGTTTGGCATTGAGTGAGTAAGCCGGTAAGTGAGGTATAGGGGAGCGGTAAAGGACATATGTGATCCTGCTACCCCCAAACCGCCCACCTGTTGAGCGGAGCTGTTGTAAAGGTCAAAGATACAACCGCAGTTGACGTATAAACCCAGTTGGCCCAGGTCGCGACATATGAACTTTCTCTCCCTAACTTTGCAGTTTTTACTGAAATCACTAAATCTTCGTTATCTAGAAATCTAGAAAGTAGACCTTAAACATTTTCTTTAAAATGTGTTAAAATTTTGACCAAATCGTAGTACCAGACCTAAAACACAATTCTAAAAAACACAATTTTAGAAATCCAAGGTACATCAAAATCGCAACAGACTCATCAGTTTGTTCTAAGAAATATAATAAAAGTATAACATGACACATTTATTTTGCTCTATTAAAACATTTTAATATTTATTAAGTTATTTGGGGTTTTGAATAATAAAATTTATCATTTTTTTAATTGTAAGGTCATTATTATTAAAATATTCATAATTTTTAGGTTTTTTACTTGTTTTTTAATAGGAACTCTATCAAGCCTATCTTGCACAAATTACTCTTTATCAATGAATTGACTAATAATTTCTTCAAAGTAGATATATTGCATTTGATTTTACCATTTCGTAAATAAACCGTAATAATAGCGGTAATAAAAAAAATGTCGTGACATGCAATAAATTATAATGTGGATTTTTAATTATATTGATTGAAATGTAAAAAAAAACTGTTTTCCATACCTTGGGGGTTTGCGATATGAGCCATGATTTCATTGATTGAACTTTAGTGAAGCCTATTATTGTGTGGCTGGAAAAAAAATATTTCTGTACGCCTGTCTGTCTATCTGTCTATCCGTACAATATCTCGAAAAAGAGCTGACCCATAGACGTGAAATCGTACATGAAGCTTCATTTCTATATGAGGAATACTGATTTAGTTATATGATGATGCATGTCACTCAGTGCATTAGTGATTATTTTTACATTACTCTTATGAGTAACCATGAAGATAACGAGAAAAAGTCATAATTAATAAATCTGTAAACATACTAAGAACACTATTAGATACTAAAACAACTGAACAAAACTTTTATTATGCACTAACATTATACTTAATTTAATGCATAATATGTGAATGTATCATGTACCAAGATATCTCGAGAAATATTTCATCTAAAGACTTGAAATTTTGCAAGAAACTTATTTTATACATAAACAAGAATTACTTCTATAATGGTGATCGACTAACCATCGAACTTGACTGAGCGTCATTTGAAGCCAATCATACAGTAGGCTGACAGAATTTCTTTTATGCCTGCCGGGAAATGTAAAAACCTGTTTTTGTATAATGCATGTCTGTCTTGTGTCTACTGGATATATTGATAATGAAATAAGCTATTAATAGACAGGGCATTTTTCATGCGACTTCAGCGAACTTGCAAATGCGTAGCGAACTCATACCTTGAAAGTAGCATGCAGGAAAGTATTATACATAAAATAATTTGTTATACTATGAATATCTTACAAGGTGGTAAACACTAATTAAATAGAGAACTTACCGCAAAAGATAAGCTAGTGACGGAAAAATAAGTACAAAATGGCTTTACTATATTAATTCTATTAGTTATAATTTGGTTATAATAATTAGGTAGTTATAACTAATTGATACTGACTGATAATGATTGTTTTTTGAGCTACTATTGTTTAGTAGCAATAAATCAGAAAATTGTAGCATCTGAACATCAGAATCTTGGGAAATCTTGTAGGAACAACAAGAAAGTGAAATAAATAAATTAGGAAACGAATGAAAGGATGCGTTTCTTATTGTTTTAAGATTACAAAAACTAACCTAAAATGTTACCAAAAGAAGTTCAAAATTAGTTAGATTAATAAAAAGCTTGATATTGTCAGTTTAATTTCAAACATATCTTGGTCAACAGTTGTTCTATATAGCTTTTCTTTAACATTACTACAGAGCCTTAAAACTCTAATGGTGTAATCCTTGATCCCAAAAAATTTACTAAATTTGTGTTTGTGAGGAGGACACTCTGCTCCTTCTACAAAACTGGAAATACAAGTACATGAAAAGAATACAGCAACGGGGAATGATTGGAGAATAATTCCCGCTACTTTGTTCTATAAAAATAAATAGTCGTTTGATACAATTCATTACATGTAACATTTTTGGAGTGGTAAAGCGTTGAAATGTTGTCTTTCAAATATTAAACGTTTTAGTAATTTAACTCTGTGTGTAAGGAAAAATCGTTTTGTTAAATAAGTTTACATGGCCTGTGTAGTTTTACAATCCAAGGAAAGCAGTAATTATTCTCAATGAATAGGGAACTAGATGGTATACATCTGTATGTGTGTTCCAAACCAAAACATTATTGATTGATAGCACCCGTTATTTGTTAAGGTGGACCCGCTGTTCTCTTGGTGTCGATTACTCCTCTTTTGTCTACAAGGGAGTAACCTAGAAGTAGTTGTGACAATATTATCTTCTAAACCCAAACATCTATACAGCATTTAGCTTTTTCTTACTTAATCTTATGACCTCAAACTTACCAGTAAGATTAGGTAGTAGTCAGAGTGGATTGAGTGTATCCAAACAGTATCCCAAAAGAAATATTTGTAGTCCGAAATCAGCTTTGTGAGCTCATCAGGTAATTTACTATTATTGCTGTACGTAGATAGATTTATATGAGATAAACATCACCATAATGGGTCAAATTTAATTTTTCTGTTGTTATTACAAAATTTAACAGATAGTGCAGTTCCAAGGTGTTTAAATTATTTCTCTAAGTTAACAGATAACATACTGAGGACTCTGGCCTACAAAGCTATCATACGAGCAACGTATTGAGCTAGGCCTACGTGTCACGGTGCGGGGGGCGTGAGGGGCGTCGGTTGCCAGGATACGTCAAGCTGGGCGTCGGGGCGCTGTCGTGGCGATGTCAGTGGGGCCGTGTACCGCGTAGTGTGAGCGTCGGACACCGCCGCCACCGACCGTCTCTTGGATACCACCCTCTGGCTCCGGTGAGTACGTCATCACTCTGCCAGCTGTTGTCTTACGAGGGGAGGTCGATAGTAGTCAAATATACCCTTCAACTGTGAATTAAAAACAAATGTCGGAGCAACACTATAACTTCAATCTGTTCCAAACGCTTATGCAATATTTGTATATTACGCGAGCACAGATAATCAGATAAAATACTATTTTCCAATACTAAAAACTTTTACATATATAACACTTTTAAACTTAATTTGGAACGCTTATAAATATAGTGTACCATTAAGACGTACGTATAATAGTATGAATTAAAATACATATTTATTGAGGCGCAGATTTGGACCTCACAAAGTGTGTCATTCTTAAGTTTAACCACACATGTATTAAAAAAAGAATACAATCCATATTATTAAAAAACGGATTTTATCATTTTTTTAAATCGTCCTTTTACTACAAATATTATTTTTCGTAATGTTAGGTAATAAAACCAGAAACTTACAGAAAATGTTTTATTTTGTATAGTTTTCTATTCACTCATTGTCAATAATTTTTGTAATGCATGCGATTAGCGCGTAATTTTCTGCCGAATAAAGAGAGTACCATAAACACTTGCAATATTTTTCAATTAATTATATTTTCTGAAAATAATTTTAGCACATTATTTAGGAATATATTTTGAAATATAGGACATAAAAACTAAATGAAAGGGGTCCGTTAAACTGAGACTATTTAAATAATGTTTCCCTTCAATAGGGTGTTGAGTTATTTAGTGTTGTATTCAAATTTTAAACTTCTTTATGGGGTACATATTTATGGTGACTATTTATATAAATATCCTATTAGTGGCCTCATAATTTTATGTGGTTTAGAATAATAAAGGTACTAACACTTATGATATTGAATACAAAGAGACTAGCTATAAATATTGAGAAAGTTAATAGGTAGTAAATGTATTAAATGTTGCTATTGGATACTGACATACAATATTATCGTTATAAATAGTTACGTAATGTTATTAATTCCTTTATGAAACTGTTGCCGAGAACTGAATAAAACATGTTCCATATATTTGATTTGCTGTTTTTGCAATTTATTTAATTGATTTCGGAGGATTAATTAACGTTTAGCCTGTTCTTTTCCACAAAAATTAAATTCTGAAGTAATCAGAATAAATTAATTGATGTTATTCTAATGCATATTACCTGTATTAAACTGTATACGGCCCAGTCGCACTTCTGTTACAACATTTTTATTGTACAACACCTCTCATCCTGGCAATATATTTGTACTAAATAGCAAGTGTTTTCCATATTATTTAAGTGATAAATATTTCATTTTTCGAACAAATTGTTGTGTATAACTAATAGTAAAAGCAACCTTTTTGGTTATAAAATTAATAAAATAATTAATTAAAATTAATAAATAATAAGTTATATATAATAATTTAGTACATATATTTTAACTAGTTGTAGTACATATCATTCATTTACTTTCATTAAACTATGCTGTAATATATATGTGCATATTTAAATTATATTTCCATAAATTCAAAATAGTACAATTATTTATGTTTAGTTCTAACAATAAGTAATTAAATATTAGAAGTATTATACCATGAATTGAACGTTCAAAAATAATAGTAAGGAAGATATACTAATGGTAGAAATCAGTGAATCAAAAACATTTTCGGATAATAAATCTTGAAACCTAACCTTTAATTTTTGTAATGTTTCTTTTAATAAGACTTCAGTCATTTTTATGGACATTTGCCATCGTTCGGTGATAGAAAAAAATCAGCAATCTATTACGTGTAATCTGATCTCTTCGTCAGGTGAATACCTAACCTAACACATATGGTAAGAGTAGGCCTACACTCTAGATAAAATTAATCAACACAAACCAGAGCGTTGTGACAGGCGTAAGTAAGGAATTACAACAGCCATGTCGTGTGCCTATTCCAAGCATATTAACTCTAAAACATGGACTTAATGAAAACTAAACACTGATTCTTAAAACCGAACTACAGAATATATGTCGTAATAGGTCTGCACTCACCAGCCAACCAAGTTATTTAATAAAATTTCTGATATATTAAATAACAATATTATTTTTTAACAAAATGAGGTGAAAATATCAATATTAGAAGTACTAAGCTGTTAGTAACTAAACAGATTTACTCATATGAAATATTAAATAATTTTTTTTAAACAAAATGAAGTGAAAATCTCAATATTAGAAGTAGTATTGCTGTTAATAACTAAACAGATTTAATCACATGGAATTGTTTTTGAAAAATTGCACAGTTTAGTTTTGCTTCTAATGACAAAAGCAATTCAATATAAAAAGTAAAACTTATTAATTAAGATCTACTAATTGCCATATAAGCTATTAGGCTAATATCCATTTCGAAAATATCCATAATATAAAGAGCTATGTTTTAGTCAGAATAATAAAAGACTACTGTTTAAATCTCTCTGTTATATCATGCTGTTAATTAATTACAATAATTTGATAACATTTAATAATGTTCCAACAATAGTCTTTTCTTACTTGTCGCAAATTGGCATAAAATAAATATCAGAGTTAATATGATTTTATTTGCTTACGTTTAATCGCGTGTAGAAACCTCTTATCATACAAATAAGTTTGATAATAATGCGACTCAAAACATTAGCATCTAAGTAGTAAGAAAAACATGATTTATAACGTAAAATTACGTTTTCCACGTGCAGAATGTTGAGAGAATTAACTAATTGACAACTTTGTATTGGAAACCTCAGTTTTCTATGCTCAAATTGTTGCTCGGCCTTCACCCTCTTAAGAGAGCCTTGTATCAGGTCTACCTCATCACAACAGCGTTTCGACATAACAAATCGTATATAATGTACGACTTCATTGTGACTTTAACGAACATATCATAATAAAATTGTTGTATTATAATCCTTCAACTTTGTATGCTTGAGGATATCTGACGGAAACAATTAGATTAAGAAATCAAGAATAAGTAGTCCTTAATGCAATGTTTTAGTGCGGTTATAGTTAAAATAATATATTAAAAAGCCATATTTTAGTAGTAGTTACAAATGAGTTCTTGATTGCTAAGAATAGTTATAATATTGGTATATTCATACTTCATATTTTGTTGTTAGGGATGCAATACAGTACATTGTAGCACATAATGCTGATTGCGTTATTTAAAAATATCGTTGAGTTTATTGACATAATCATGGTATATTCATATCTAATTTCACAATAAACATAAAATAAGTAAACTTTTGATAATGCTTAATGAAATTAAGCTTTAAGTATGTAATTAACAATACACGGGTTGAAAAATAATATGATTTTGTACATATGACATTGTTATATGGTACACTACGGTTCACGAATTCAAAATCTACCTTTTTCTCTCGAATAAAAACCTGTATAAGTGAGATTAAATACACAAAATACTTTACAACTAAACAGTTCCGAAATGCACTTGCCACACACTAAAGTAAAGTTATTAACTTACTATTATGTATGTTACAAACTCGATCAATATCTTGTTAGTACACTGACAGTATGAAGTTCAGACTTGTAAGAATGGAAACAAGCGATGTCGCTGCACAGAGCAGAAAGCACTAAATAACATTATGTTATGCACTACTAAGTGAAATGGAGAAATGAATGTGGACTAAAAGGCTTATTTAAATGCTTTCTTTACATTTTCTGTTTACACTGAATGAAATATTCATAATTTCAAAGTGATAGAAAATTGAAATACATCTCAACAAATACATGTCGATTCACTTTAACTCGTGTTATATTGTTTATCTACGAGTTATTCCCATTATAGTATAAGCATTTATAAGACGCATATGCAAATTTTAACTTCGATTTTTTAGTTCATGATAACCAGACGAATTTTAAATATTGAACAAATGGATATGAAGCCTTAATATAATGGGAAATACTCGTATCAAATTCCCGTTTCAAATATCCGCTCTACTGCCAAATCTCGGGTTTTTTATTCTCTGTTTTATTTTTATTGACTCACTAGACAATATTTATATATATTAGAAAGATAACTTTAAGGTTATTAATTTAAGCTATTAAAGACTTTGGTTACATTTTAAAGGCTGGTTGGTAGTTTAAACCATTAATGTAAATGTCTCTTTTTACATGAAACTATCGGTCAGTAATTTAACAGTTTTTTTTTTTTTTTTTTTTTTTTTTTTTTTTTTTTTAAATAATTTCCGTTTCTTATAATCTTAATTTAATATTTTTTTAGAAAATATAAGACCAATCTCCTTTTCAGCCTTACTTTACCTATAATCAAAAGCTATATTTGCACAAGCACAAAGAGGACAGCCAATATAGTAGATCTCCAACACCATATATTTATAACAAACACAGAATGTCAATTGGGAAACCTAACATTAATATTGGATTTTCTTAAACTAATAAGGCAAATTGAAGGCTCATTTAGGTTGTAACATTTTTTGTTATTAATGAACGCTTATTAATAACGCTTATTAACGCTAATTAAACACACATTCATTATTACAAGCATGTCTCATTGTGAATGTAGAGTTTAGCTCAAGTTCAGTCTCCTTTTAGTGCATCGTCTGGAATCTGACGCTGTCACAGACTTGACTCCTGGAATCTGCAGTCATGTTTCTCTGAAGAGATAAAAAAACAGATGGAGTCAAAGAAGCTCAAAATGAACATTTTACATATTTTTACATCAGAAACAACTACACTACAAAAAATAGTGTAATCTAGTTTAAGAGATATTCTCATTGTCTCATCAGTTACACAATTGAAGTGCATGAAGTTTTAAACACGATCTATAAGCACGTTGGAGAACCTAGTTTTCTATACGTAGCTATACGTAGTTGGAAGGTTTGAGTTAGATGCTGCACTTAGAGGAGGTGAACTGAAGCTAAACTCAACATTCACATTGAATCAACCCTTCCCAGCATAGCTGCGTTATACATTTTTCCTTGAATCATCCTCAAAATTGTCCCTTAACGCACATGCAGCTTCTTTTCTTTCAACATGCTGTAGCTCAATGTGTACTTCGGGTGTGGCAGGTCAATTTTGACTGAATTATTTTGTTGCTTATTAAAATATCTTTTGGAGTACGTTCTCTATACGTGGTATTATTATAAAACATTAAAGATTATGTTAGATACAAATTTATTACTGTACATGACTAATACTTCCATGAAAATACTGATTCTGATATTTCTTCGTATTTTAAATTATCGTCATTAATTTTCATGTATTAAATTAAAGATTAATTAAAATTAATTTAGCTCCACAATTGGGAACATTCTTCGCTGTATTTTTTAATACGAACAACTCAAAGCAATTAAACAGTTCAATATAAATTCACTTTCAAAGTATGGCCATGATAAAACTTTAAACATTAATCTGTAGCCTTCAGATGTTGGAACAGATGTTAAATGTTGGTTTTCGTTCCTTCTCTTTGAATTTAGTTTTGTTCGTAAATAAGTAAATATACATAATAAAATGTGTTTTTCAGCAACACATTTCGAAACTGAAAAGATTAAATATTCGTCTTTTAAATTATATTAATATGTTATACTCACATGAAACTGAAATTTAAATAAAAAATAATGAATTATCATCAAGTTTAACAGGAGTGATTTAGATTATTCAAAATATTATTTCAGAGCTCATAAATTAACATTTCTACAAATTTTCTTTTAATACTTGTAAAAATACTTTTTTTAGGTTTAGGAAAATACGATTTTATACTTTAAAATACTAAATAATGAGTTCCAATATATTTGAATAATTGACGTCACTGGAAACTCCTCAGATTCCAACTACTCGTATTGTTAGCTAGTATTTTCGACTCGAGTGGCAGTATGAACAAATCCGTTCGGTGCTAACATAAGGCGGACATATGGCGGAAGCCCAAAGAATAGGCTACTACTCCGAAGACTTACTATGTCACAAAAGGTGCATACATGTACACGTAAGACACCTCTTGTGTCTTAATATTAGTTTTAATTAATATTAACCATTAGTTGTTGATGAGCATGCACGCAGCTGATAAATTCGGGATGTCGATTTACAATAGTATAGAGCACCTAAGTGCGATATGCCTGTCGATTGTTTTGGAGGAAAATTACATGTGTTCAAAGGGGTATTTGTAACACAGAACTGTTAAGACCATAGGTGGTCAATATTGTAGATAACTAGGTCGGCGTAGAATCTAAACAAGTACGAGTGTGGTAAACACTTCACTCGGGCAAATCCTTCGAGTGGTTCAGAATGATCCTTATGGGTACTTTGGTCCCGTGTCCCATATTAGGAGAAATTGATTGAATAAATCACGAAGATTTTTAGTTTTATATTTCAATTATATTAAATCTGGAGAACTTAACTATCTCCTAGAATCGTCGTATTTCACCACAACATATTTGATAGCATTAAATATAGTATTATAAAAAAGAAAGAAAGAAACACTTCTTTATTGAGGCGAAATTAGGACCTCAATATTAGGACAAGATATGGTCCTTTCTTACATTTAATCTCTTAAAAATATGTCTTAACAATGCAAATTAAGGCTAATTAACTATAACTTACACTTACAGTATTCCATTCACTCTTCCATTCACACAGTCACGATTCAAAGAGTAGCCCCGCTGCCCGCCCCAATAATCCGGTCCAGGTATTTTCGTCTCAGCTCCGCCACAAACCGTTTTCGGCTCTCAATTTGTTTTACAGGATCTGGTAAGGAGTTCCATAATCTACAGGCGGCGGTATATGTCCTTAAAATTAAAAAAAAACTGTTTTTTAATTTCGTCACAAATTCCTCCTGAATCGATAAGTAGATTAAAATTTCTTAAATTTATACACTAAAAATTAGATTCAAAACAATATGAAATGTAGATTTCTTATTAAGGTTTTATTAAGGTAGCTAGCTATTATTTTGTTTTACAACGTGTTCAGCATTAATTAAACTATCTATAGGTAAAATATGGCAGTCGTAATATTTTAAATATTGTTAAGGATTTGAAATAACTGATAACAAAGTAATCCCTTTGTATTTATGGAATTTTTGCCACAAATATTGCCCCATTTAATTAATATCTCCTTTAGTAAAGTGAGTTGAAACAAGGCTAAATGGCATGCACTAGTTCTCTGCACAAAAACACGCCTCGGGTTGAATGGCAGACTAATTGGTGTTTAATCTGTTTGGTCTGGGTAACATAAACAAGGCGTAGAGTATTAAACTTGTTTTAAGAAATAAATTAGAAATATCAAGAAATATCATATTCCTTCAGAGTATTATAACTATGAAATAACTTTTGAAAAAAGACCTAATCCTAATAATAAAGGCATAAAGTCAATCGCATTAGGCCAAAGCCATCTTCTGATAAGACTAGCTTTAGATTGGCTGTGATTGCTTAAAATAAAAAAACTTTTAATTGTGTCCGTTTTAATTAGTCAAAAGTTTTTAATTAACGTTTTAAATGGATATCAGATATACAGAGGAAACTGTAGGAAAAATAGATCCCTTTGGAGAAATATTGAACTTAGAGCTTTGAAACTTTCTAAATCTTTTTTAATTGCATTACGTCTTAATGCAGGAATTAATTATTACTCTTCATGAATCTAATACTAATACTAACATGCTACTTATATGCAATCTGTAAGAGGAGAAAACGTAAATTTTCCTTCATACCTGAACTACAATTGTATTAAATTCTTGTTTGTGGCAAGGAATAAGCAAAAACAACTACGAGTAAATACATACAATTTATGAAAACGTACATTACAAGTCACACTCGAATATAAAAAACGTTTTGTGTATATAAACAAACTCCTTCTCCCTTTGGAGTATTTATCTTTGATCACATTAAGGTGAGACTTAAATTATTAAGTCTATGTCCGTGGTTACCTAGATTTAATAAAGGGTTTTAATTCTTTAATATTTTAAATTTAATTAAAAATAAACAGGAAATAATCGTTTTCTAAAACACAACGACCTACATAATGAACAAGAAAAAACAATACAGCAGTACATAGACAAGTTACACGTAAAATATGTCCAACACCGAAGTATACCGAGATGTTTACTGCACTTTTCCAATATTGTTATTCAATTTTTATCATTGAAACGACCAGAGGTAAAATTCCAGGAACAGAAGTACAAAAATAAGAAATATCAGGACATGCATGAGTTAGAAGGAGAAGGTACATAAAACGAAAGAGGATCATTTAAAATCCTTGTCGACATATTGGAGCCCTGTTCTTGCTCTCAAGTAAATTGGCCCGTTTTAACCCAAAACACACGTTGAAAGCTTTGGGTATAAAAGCTTTTATGTCGCGGTCTGATATAAACCACGGTATGAAGCCAAATTTGTCCCAAAATTGATGTATTAAAACACGGTTTCTTACTGCTGCTATTTTTGGTTTATCGACTGACATTTTTTCTTATATATTTTACACCTGCGGATATACATCAACGATTGTACACATGTATAATATTTGTTAGTGACTAGAGAAGCCAAGTAGAAGTTGTTTTCTGTAATTAGCTGTTTTTTTTAAAGCTGGTCGTTAGGATGACTGTAGTAATTTTTGAGTAACGGTCAATGGTAGAAACATAAGGTTAAAAAGTAACCTCTTAATTTCCGTCGGATTATTTCTGTTGTACGTAAAACTCTCTTTGCGAAACTGTTTTCATCAAAACGATTTGTTTCTTATTTTGCATGAAATAATATATAAAAACCTAGTTAAAAAAATTATTGTTAAATAAGAAAATTATTAGCTGTTAGTTCCGATTGTATTTTATATACAATACAATGTGTACGTAAAAATCTATAACTTAGTTTTATCAATTATAATTTAGCCGTAAGCAAATAATATAATTTATGTTTCACCCAATCTGAGAGAGAAATAATAAAATTTTTATTAGATTATTCCATAAGGGATATGACTAACTAAGGATAAGACTAAATAAGAAAGAATATATCGAATAATCGGGGTATGATGATGACTTATAAGTCAAAATATAGTTGGAAATTTTCATAAACATAAATATAAAAAACTAAATAAATTAATGACTTATACTTGGAAATTTTCATAAACATAAATATAAAAAACGAAATAAATTAATGACTTATAAGTCAACATATAGTTGGAAATTTTCATAAACATAAATATAAAAAACTAAATAAATTAATGACTTATAAGTCAACATATAGTTGGAAATTTTCATAAACATTAATATAAGAAACTAAATAAATTATGGACAAGCAACTTTAAAAAAGTTAACCTCAAATATCTTAAATGTGACATGTTGTGTATGGATTCCAATTCTCCTATTTCTAGTGTTTTTACTACTTATAAACATACAAAAACAATCTAATATGTTTCTTTGTAGTAAAGTAACTAGTCACCCAGTAAAATTAATTACAATTGTTAGTAATTCATTGAATTGTTTGAGACAATACTATTTATTATACTCAATTCAATTCTAGTTAATGTAATAGAATGTCAAACAATTCCAAAGGAAGGTCTAGGAAGTGATCGCAATAAATGGGAATTCCACGTAACATGCTCCGGCGGATTATTAAATCTTTCCTTACAAACTTTTCCAATAAAGTCCAATTAGCCTTTTAGAGGTTTGTCAATATTTGATAACTTTCCAGACCATCGGGTATCAATAGTTGCTTGGCAGTTCGTGAACTTCTGGAGAACAAGAGTCCATACCAAAACTCTTTCTATACAGAGTGTTTTGCTCACAATATAAAAAATATTTACAGGAATATTTAGTTAATGCACATTAGGTAATGCTCATGAAAAGCAAACCGGTGAGTGTAGTTTATGTGTAGAACATTATATATCTTCATACTGAGTAATCGTTGCAAACTTGTTTTTTTACTGATATTATTCAAGAGACTTATAAGAATTACTTTTTTACCATGTTTTATAACTCTGTTCGTAATTATTTATATTTTTACTATCACCGAGCCAAACAAATAATTTTTTCAGCTCAAAGTTTCTGATACTATTGCAAAGAATTCTCAGAAAAATAAGATTGGTACCATATCGCGTTGGAGTATGGAATTGATCATTTAATACGTCTATAACGTACATATTTTTTATAACTTAAGTTATGGGACCAATGTTCACAGGAATAACTGTGTAGAGTACTCCATTCTTAATTATAGTATCTAGAATTATTGAGATGATTTAAAACTAGAAAGCATCCTAAATTATTTTGAATATTTAGATCTTTTGAACGTTGCAAAAAACTAAATTGTCATCAGACGAAAAAGAAATATTAGGTTTTGGCGTTAGAATTGTCCTAAAACCAGCTTATCTTGATCAGATGTTCTGTGTCGTTGAACTCAGTTACGAAATTGTGTAAATAGGATTGCGGAAATTTTGAAGAAGTACTGTTGAAAATTCCCTTTTGCAAAGTAGCTTCACACGGCGTTCAAGGGCTACCTTTCTGGTACGTCAAATTAGCTCTAAACAAAAACTATGCTATTGGTGTTTCTTGTGTTGCTTCGATTGAAAACTCAAAAACGTATTTATAGGGCAATGTTTGTTACCTATAATTTCTAGTAACACTACAAGAAGTGTTCTTATTTGTTTGGTGTTTGTATAAGAGTGAATAATACGATCTGTAGAATTGCTACGATTCCGGACGTATAATTAAATATTCAAGGTGTTGACAGATAGTTACCAGTAATTTGGACGCTGGTAGTATTGGATTCGGTGTAATAATATTACTTGCCATTAAGACTCCAGAATTCCTAGTGTATGACTTTACATCAATAGTTGAGTTTAAATTATATAAAACATTAATTTTGTCAATTTTAAATAATATAGTACGTATTATAACTATATAACTGTCTGATATCATAGGTATGATTCACATCATCACACATTACTACTTGATGTTCGATTACTGATTTAAGTATTCTTATTTTGAGATTGATATCGATAATGAATTACACTTGTTTATTTATTGTTTAAAGTTTATTTATTGACGATGGAAGGTTTGAGAGGGCAAAAGGATTTCGGAAATTTTCCATCCTTATATGTTACAAAATGTTTTTAACATTTAAGGATGGCAAATGCCCTATAAATCCTATTATCCTTTCACATTCGTATAAATTATATTTTATATTTTTTAAACTCACAAATATAGAATATTACTAAAGTAAGAATATTGTGAACGGCTATGTATGTATAGGAATTTTCTAGTTAATGCTGATATTAATAATAGAGGTATCATTTAGAGTCCTGTCTAGAACAAAATAATTCATTGTCGTAGGTCTGGATTTTCCCGATCATATGTTTTCAACACCACTTATACTCATATTAAGTTAACTTGTGTCTTAGCCACTCATTATCATAATAATTATAAGAAAAAAGTAAAAGACTCACTTATATTAGACTTTTAATAATAATGAAAAATTAAAGTAGTTCTTACTCTCTGTTAAGATATTTAACTACGTAATTTCTGCAAATATTCGTAGCAATTCTCCTGATCTATGTAATCGTTTTCACAAACAGTGTGGTCATAGCTAATTCTTCTACAGTGCATTTTTGGGAGTATCTTCTATGATACAGGTATCTGATTATTTTTATGTAAGAATTATTAAACGTGCAAAGTGACAATTGAGAAAAAAAGAAACAAAAATACTGACAATATAAACTGACCATACATTTGATTTTGATTTAACATAGACATACAAATCACAAGAAGTTTTGATGCACAGCTCCAAAGTAGTAGATCAGAGAAGGATACTAACGAGCTGCAAAGCAGTTAGTGAACGTGTAATTGCACTCTAACTACTCTACTACTAGGCCTAACTACTATCCACAATACCGCCTGATTACAGCGTGTGTTTCACGCTTTGTGCCATTCACACTGAACTTTGAAACTGAACAATGTTTTACGAACACAAGACCACTGCGGGGACTTCTAGTTGTTGGCAATTAGCTGACTTCTGTGTTGCCTTCATTCTCTTTATATACTTTATAGAGACTCATTTTATAGATTTGGTGTACACCTACCTTCGTGCTATCAAAATGCTATAAATTCTCACTACATGCTTAAAGACTCAAAATTTTATTTAAAGATTTGATATAAATTCATTACTTACTTTTGTGCTATCTAAATGAAAAGTGTTTATTGTCTATATATTTAGGAATTTATGTAGTATACATTCTTTTTATGTGATTATAGTCTCATCAGTTTATTCACAGCTTTGATATAAATTGCTTACTTACTTTGTGCTATCATAATGAAAATTGTTTATTTTCGATATATTAAGACAAATTACATTATATTTATTTATAAATAGTCTGTATTTGCTTAGAGCCTCATAATCTTTTTAAAGGGTTTGATATAAATTGCTTACTTAATTTTTTGCTCTCAAAGTGAAAAGTTTTTATTGTCTATGTATGTCAAATGAAAAGTGAAAAGTTTTTATTGTCTATGTATTAAGGTCAAATGATATAGTATATACTCTCTCTATATGCTTAGAGTGTCAAAAGATTATTTACTTTTGTGCTATCAGAATAGAAAGTGTTCATTGTCTATGTATTAGGCGTATCAGTTACAAATGTATATTAGTTGGTATGCCAAAGGTATCGATGCAATTTAACTATTTACTTTACCGACACATAACTTCTAAAAAAATATAAAAATACAAATATGTGCAAACAAACTGTACAATGACACTTAAAAGAAGCAAGACAGGCTTTCCTTGTATACCAAGATGATGGCAGATTACCCGCTAAACGGTATATTGCCAATACTGCTTTGTTCCTAGAGCACTTTTACCGAAAGTATGAATGTGAAAACGGAAATAAATGGTTTTTACAAATTTAAGAAGCGTAGAAAACCCAAAAATAAAATGTTCAAGGTCTTTGATTGACAGATAAATGTAAAAAGACGTAATAATTTTCAATCAAACGGAGTAAATTTTAAATCATATAAAATCGATGATTGTAACTTTTTTCTTATTAACAGTTACACTATAATAGGAAACTCTTAAACCTTCTATAATTGTTGCATTAGGTTGTTTGTTCTTTCAAGTGTAAGTTTATAATATGTTTGTGCCATGGATTGATTTTGGCGTTAATATTTTCCAAAACATTGTAAGTGCCGATATAGGCCTATTTTTATATAGGTTTAAATTATATAACATTAAAATATCACAGAATAAATAGTGTAAATTAAGGAAAACGTTAATCTACAAGGTAGTGGAATTTTCTTATAAAACAATTTCTTTAATATTAAAACAACCTGGTATATATTATATCTTAATGTAAATTAACCATCTAGAAACCTGCGGCAATGTTTGCTCTGTGAGGTGTAGTGTTACATTTCGCCTCACACTGCCGCTGGGCATGTACAGTTTAGTATGGGTTGCCAATAACTTTAGAATCAGCTTATTATAATATATCTTCCATGAAATTGACGCTAAAGCAAAATGTATTAGTAATTATACTGCAGGTGTTAAAAAATTTATTGAATTTTAGACCATACCGTGTGCTTGAAAAACATAAACATTTTCAGTATTCAATGTATTGGGTTTAGTAAATTTATTTATGTTTATGCTATGTACTAATGCTTTTTTCATTTTTCCAGGTAAGCCTATTTCCGAGTTTTCACTGTTATGGTAAATGTATAACTTCATATTTTATACATTCCTAATTTAAACACATACATATTATGTGTCAAGATTGGCATAAACTGTAAAAATATATTTATAAACTTTAAAATTAGTTTAAAAAATTCTAAACAATCAGTTTTAGTTCTATATTGAGCGTCGTATGTTCTCTTGGCTAAAGATGGCTATCAGCAGTGGGCCGAACCATTCAAGAATTTTTTTCGCAAACATAACATAAATGTTAGAAGATATGGCTAAACTATTTTTTAACTTTTATTACAATTCATACGGTACATTTGTCAACAAAACCGGTCAATGCACAAGGAAGAACGACTACATCAAGGTTATGCTGCATAAGCCGGAAGCAACAAAAATGTTGTCGGATGAAAGTCAACAACTGTTTTAACATGATGTCTTAAGCAAATCACACTATTAGTTTTTAATATTTACTCTTATTTAACAAAACATATGTGCAAAGATTGATATCTGTAATTTTATCAATTCCAGACGTAATAATGTTTTAATACCAATACAAAACGGTGGTTAGTGACTAAAAGTCACAGTTATGGATCTATTTTTATAGACCTTTTTTGTTTGAAATTATGACAACTATCAGCCACAGAAGTTTGTGACACAGTTTTCTAAACACGCTGTTATATAAAGATGAGATAGTTCATCCCCCTTTTCAAAGGGGGGGGATGTTTTTTATTCTCCAAAAATCGAGAAAAGTATTTTAACAAGTATGGTGAAGGCTGTACATTGATATCTCAATCCGCTTAGAATATATCCAGGCGTATCAGGACTTAAATTAACACCCTGTATATATTAAATAATGGCTTCTATCAGTTTTATCAGGTAATATGTTTTATAGCTTAATAACATCCAGCAGAGTAGCAAGGTTACAGATCTCTGGATTTAATTCTAGAATAACTTAAAGGAATTTAACCCTGTTCTAGAAGACAAAGCTGCATGGCACCGTTAGAACCTGGTCACTGTTTCTCATCTAATACGAGGCAACCATGATCTCTTTAGTTTCAAACGGTGCTGATTCAAGCATTTTACTCCAACACTAGATAATTAGATTAAAGATTTACTCCTTACATTTTATTTCATTTATTATATTCGCCTAAAAATCAAGCGCTATACAAGGACTCGAAATGTTTAGGAGTTACAAAGTAGTGTTTCTTAAGGAAAGACATTTACATGTTTCTTAACAACTAGATAATATTCAAGATCTATAATTAATATCTCCAATCTTCAATGAGTAAACAACGCCTATTTCCTTGTTTTTCTCTGTATTACTCTGCATACCTACGAACACACAAGAAATGCATACGTAATTCTTACGATAAATAATCTCTTTCTCAAAATGTTGGTGAAATAAAATCTAATATGGAGTTAGAACCGTCAACATGGATTAATTCTTACGCTATTCGAAGTATATTTATTTATTTAAAACAGTTCAAAAAGCTTTTGTAAATCTATCTATTACTAACTTATAGATAGACTGACTGTGTTTGGTTTATACTATAACAGTTTTAACCTTTTCTTCGGAGCCGTATCCTGTGGAAGTAAGCACACAAAGAAAGAGACAGAACACTTAAAATATGAAGGCGCGAGTGCGACGGAAAGGTCTTGTGCTGCGGTTTGTCAACGTCGCCGCCACTCGGCCCTTTGTCCAACCACAGTGCAATATATCACATTGATGTTGTTATAACATATGTTTCGTCACTTAGTGAATCAACGGGTGGTCATGTCGTAGTTACCATTCTTAGCCACATACTATTTAGAGATTGAAATTTGCGATTTAGCTGTGGTTTTGCCTCTTTCACATCAAAATAGTACACATTTAGACGTACTTACATGTACAAGATATTAAACAACTGTAAATGTCACACACTTCTTAAAATAATTTATTTTCATTTTAACGTTAAAATAGGTTTCAGTCAATTGTTATCTTACAAATATCTTACCAAAGAGGCGAAATATTTTCGAAGAAACAGGAGAAGAGAGTTTCACAAAAATGGGAGTCATTAGCTATTTTTTTGTGTATAAACCAATCTATTGCAAGAAAAATGTTATAGGTATTGTATAAAACCATTAACCTGTTACAAATAAAACTTTGAAAAACTCAAGGCTTTTCTCAGTTTGCTAAAAGTAGGTGATAAATGTAAAGGTACTGTCTTTTAAAATGAGTAGAGGCCGATCTCCTTTTAAGCCTCATTCTACCCGTCCTCATGGGCCAGTGACCTGTGCGAGGATATTATCAATCACAATGAGGGGGAGAGATACTTATAAAATGTGTGATACGGCAACAGGCAGGATTTTAACCTGCCCAACTTGATCCAAAGTACGATTTCCAAGAACACTTAGTAATTTCCCACCAAATTATCACAATACACATATTCATGTACATTTTTAATTATTACACAATTTAGGTAAATTTGAAGTGTTTGATGTGATTGTGATATTGATATGTAACGAGTTTTAGGTATTTCCGAATAACCATTAACAATAAGTATTAGTTCATAATGAATTACAGCATTTACAGGTTATTAGCCTGTATAATTTTTTTATGTATACAATACATACTATTCTTCGACAAAAACGTAGTTTGTGTTGGATTGGCGAATGTTACTTTATTTTCGTCGCTATTCCGCAAGAGAATAGTATAGACCAATTTCGTTGATCGAAGTTATCGGAAGCTTTCTTTTAAAGCAAGAACTCGTTGTCTTGTATTGGTGAACACTTTTCAACTTTATACTTCAGAGAAAGCAAATTAATTTGAAAAGCCTTAATTTCTGCTGTCTTGTTTCTTATTAAAACTTGAAATATTTTACATATTTTATGTTGTTATTGGTGCTATACGTTTGCTGTCAACATGTCTTTTGCATTGATCCTTCAATCTCAATCACCTGTCTTTCTTTTCTGAATATGATACAATTTTTGCAAGTAGAGTGAGGGATCAAAATTTATACGTTAAACAAATTTAGAGAACAAAAAATTTCACATTTTATCGTTCATCTTTTATTAAAATCTGAACAATTGTGTATAACAAAATCATACGCTTTCAGACGTCTCAAATGGTTCATTAAATAAGATACGCCTAGGCCCACAGTAAAGAGTAACATTTGGATGAATAGGCACAGTAACATCACCACTGGGAGAAGAAAACATTAAAAGGTCGTATCCCTTATCTTTCTCATAACATGAGAATACATGTTTGGAATACGCACCATTCTAGCTTTCTTCATATCAGCTGAAGAGGTTTTACTTCCACAAAATTTCTATGTTTAAGAACTATTTAGTATCTGCTGTAGTTTTAACAGTTATTAAATACATTATACTCAACGAATATATCAACAAAACTATGATTGTACTTTTTTTATATAAAATCATTATAAGGGAATATCTTCATATGAATTCATAATATAAAAATATAATTATAAATTTCTCAGAACAAGATAAAAACAGTCAAAACTCAACTACTACCAGCATTTTAAGAGTGTAGCAGATGATTGATAATGAACGATGATATTTAGAAAAAAGTTTTGTATAGACTTTTGTTTTCCTTTTTTACTAATATAATACGTTAATAAGTATACGTACTTTTTTATATATACATGTCTATACAATTTCTTTTGTAAATATCATCGTTAATGTTTCCATTACTACTTAATGGAACTAAGTTAATGCAGACATAAATACTATATCAAAACAATATTCCTGGTCTACCGAGTCTTTTTCTTTGAATTAAAATATTAGAGAACATCCTCCCTCTTTGTTTCTTATTATTAAGCGTGGTTCTCTTTTTCTTTCATATTGTTTGCTTATTGCAGAAACTACTATGAAGTAAATAAGCGTCTAATGACGCCTTACCTTGCTGAAAAACTAAGTATATAGATTCCAAAATTTCGCGTTAATTTGAAAGTGGCCTTTATAACTTCCTTACCATATAATTTATTTTCATTAATTGCAAAATTCATGATGAAATATAACTTATGTAACTGTGGTATTTATAACACTTTATAACTTCTTGCAGAGTTTACAAGAAAAACAAATGTTTTATTTTAGTAAAACTTATAAAATACACTATAATAATTAAGTGATTATTGTATTAGTCATCAATTTTTAGTATTTCTGTAAAAATAACAGTTTTCATGATCTCATATAATAGAAATAAGATAAGGATACTAAATAACTTATAAAAGAGTGATTAAATAAAAACTTTGTGATCTCAGCATTGACGAATGATTTATGTTGATAGGAAACCTCTAAATTACAAACCAATTTGGCAGTAAGAAGATTACGGTAGGGACTGAGAAGCTGAGGGGAAATCCTTCTTTACTGGGGCCGAGTTCTCTCACAGTTCGGCTTACTAATTTTGTAACAGTTTCGTTACCTTACTCGACGATAATGTGTATTGTACATGCAGAAATCAGGTAATTACTGGTCACTACTATATAATTTTGGAAATATTTACAGTAAATTTCCTTCAAATAAAAGATGAATATTTTCATTTTTTAACCATTTCCAGGGCACAAAAACAAAAAATATTAGAATTATTGCTATATTTACTGCGTCTATAAAGCACGTTTAAGGGTTCCATGTTCATGTAGACAGTAAATATAATATATTGCTTGTATTTTTATTTTTAATATAATTTCACCAAAATACTCACTGAAAATTATCTTAAAAAAAAAAACACATTTCTTATTTTCTTAACAACAATATTGATGTACTAATTTCGTGATTTGTGATATAAGTCTTTAATAACCATCATTGTTCCGAGAAATTTGTATTAAATTTACATTCATTTTTCAGATTGATATATCCATGCAGATTGCATTTATGTAACTATATCTTTTAATGAGTTGTGGAATTTACGTTCACAAAACAACAGATAGTCGCTAAAATTGAGATCTGATATATATCTAACGGCATATTGTTTAGTTTAGTTTCAGTCTACCTTCTTATTAGTGCAGCGTCTTAAATCTGACGCTACCACAGACTTGATTCCTGGAATCTAGAGTTATATTGATGTGAAGAAATAAAACAAATTCGTTGACGAAATAGTTCAAAAAGATCTCTTCATATCGTTTGGATCCCAAGACTACAAAGTATTGTGTCATATAGGTGAATAGGCATTCACATTGTCTCAGCAGGTGCACTACGATATTCTAGACACGATTTCTAAACACGGTGGAACGACCGAGTTTTCTGCACATAACGTATGCACATTGGTTCAACCCTTCCTCCATAGCTGCGTTATGAGCAAATGTTTCCTTTCTGAATCAAATCCAAGTCCCAAAGTCTAAATAATATCGCCATCTTTCTTATTAGTAGTCTGTCGACAAGGCTCGAATCTGCGCCCAGAGAAGGGCCGAGTGTCGGTTATACAGAACAGCTTTATAATAAATTAAATCTATAATAAAATGAACTTCACTTGTGTCGACACATGGGCCACTCCACGACCCATAACAAAGTTATCCGCCCCGCCCCGTCTACTAGACAAAGGCAGTCTAACGGTGCGCTCGTGGCACCATTCTGTCAAAGCACTGTTATAAGCACGCCTTTGTCAAGTTCCATATACAACATTCATAGCCAATATCGAGCTACTAAGGCTGATTCATTTTATAGGGGGCAATTCGTGGTAAATCAATTATCTCGTACAGTCGCAATGTCAATTCTCAATTTTTATTGTGAAAAGTCAATTAAAAAAATAAGGGGGTGACCTTGTTACGGTATTATAGTTGTTATTTAAGTATAATTAATGTAATTAATTCTATTTGAGTAGAATAATTTATATTATACTTACGATTAGATGGAAACATTTGAATAACATTTTTTTTAATGAGTAATATTGTTCCCTATTAATATAACACAAATAAATCTTGTTACATCATACGCTCTCCAAAATTTTAAATACAATGATGGCTTATAGAAAATATACTAGGAACTTCGTCTTAATGATTTAATAATTGACAAATTGGGACAGTAAAATGCTTTTACTGGTTTATGCATCATAATATGTCATGTTTACAAATCCTTTTTATATTATACAGTTATTGACCTAACTTCAATTGTTCTGAGACACGACCAGTTTAAGAGTTATTGTGGAATAAACTGTGTTGTCGGTTATAGGGACGAACCAAACTGAAACAATACATAAGATAATAGAAAATAACATTCGCGGAAAAAATTATAATCACATTTTAATGACAGTTTACAATTAAAATTTAAAATCTTATACAACAACTGCAGTTTTCTTGGTATTTCTTCTCATCTATAAATAATTACTCTAACCATCTAGGGGCCTAAGTGCTTATAATTCTAGCTAAACATTCCTATGGTGACTTTACAAATTTTTATCTTTTATAATTTTGTTATAAGAATATAACAATTATTAAATATTCTTGATGAAGACCCAGTGAAGTTTAGTTAATTAGCATCTTTTCAGCATAAAGAAGGAAATATAATTAGTATTTATATTTACTACATTTTTTAATTGGTAGCAAAATACATGATCTAAAAAGTTACAGCTTTGTCCTTTCATCACTTCTGTGATTAAAAGTTTTAAACCGATTAAACCAAAAGAAAACTTAACAAAACCATTAATTTTTTCGCTTTTCAAGAACAAAATTGCAGCGAGTGTCAAGCGAAATAATCTTACTTGAGACATAAGTTCACTTGCATTGACCTGGATTGGAGCACTGTAGTCCATTACCTATACGAACAACGAAGATATAAAGCTTAAACTCGTATGTTTCAACGACGATCATATAATACAGAGTCATCATAAACGAATAATGCAGTTTCAGTAGCTCGTAGTAAAGATAGTATGAAAATATCTAGATATTATATTGGTATCTCTGAAAGCCTCCAACCCAAAAGTTTGTTTATAAGCTGTTTTAACCTTAAGATCAGTTCTTGTGTTGTTGTTGCGGTGAGTTTTGCGTTTGAATATGTTGTCGCATAAAGATAAAACACAGTTTGTTTTATTGTTGGCTGAATTAAAATCCTTAATTTTAGTTTAATGTGCGTTTCGACGTGAATTTGAAAGAGATTCACCCTACAAAAATAATATAACACGTTTGTTTAAACAATTCGAAGAAACTGGATCAGTTAAGAAACAAAAATCAACCGGCAGACCTGGTGTACCAGACGGAATGGTCAAGCTAATTAAACATTTGGCAATCAGAAGTCGTGGGAAGTCCATCTCTCGTCGAAGCGTTGAATTAGGTATTACAAAACCAACAGCTTACAAAGTTTTTCATAAAAACCAAATTATACGCTTATAAAATCCAGATACTGCAGGAATTGATATCCTATGATTGTGTAAACAGTTACTACTCCACTGTTGAAATGTTGGACAGAATAAGTCAAAACGAATCATTTTTAGATTATATAAGTTTTACAGACGAAGCTACTTTCCACATGAATGGATGTGTTAACATACACAATTCATGAATATGGGGCTCTGAAAGCCCACATGTAAATGTTGGGTAACAACGCGAATCGGCTAAGTCAATGTTTGGTGTGGTGTGATGAAAAATTGCGTAATAGGGCGTTTCTTGTTTGCTGAAAAAAAAAACAATTAACGGAGTTGTGTATCTTGAATGTTAACCAATTATTGCTTTCCTCAGCTAGATGAACTCGAAAACATTCATCGACTTCATTTCCAATAAGATGGTGCTTTCTCACACTTCAATGCATTGGTCACGGACACTTTGAACGACATATTTGGAGATCGATGTATAGGCCGGCAAGGAGTCCAGACTGACACCTTTTCATTTTTTTCTTGTGAGGGTACATCAAAAGCGTTGTTTATTTACAAATAAATCGCGACCTGAACCACTTAAAACACAGGGTTCATGAAGCAATGACAACCATAACCGAAGAAATGTTAATGCATATTTGGAGACAAGTATAGTATCATTTGGATATTTGTGGAGCGACTAAGAGCGTACGCATTTAAATGTATTAATGTGTAAAAAAATTATGTTTAAGACGAAAAATTAGATGAATAAATAACATTAACTGTAAGTAATTCGGGTTTTCTTCAAACCTTGTTCGAAACCGCACCATTTTTTATGGTAAACCCTGTATAACTGACAGCTCACGATTGAAAAAACTTCAATCATACTTACTTCATATTACATATGTTATGTCTTACTTTTGCAACCTTATGATTTTTAAGGGGATTCCTATTTTTCTTACACAGAACGGAAATGTGATACATATCAATATAAACAAAGTAGAAATGCGCCATACCACGTCAGGTAACAGGCTTCGCTGAGGTTTTAAATCAAATCCCAAGTGTATTGAAACACTGCCACATTTTAAGATATCGTATAACTGTACTGAGTTAGTTTACAAATTTATTTATTGTGAGATTATCACGTTGCCACAATGATTACCTAACGACAAACCCCTGGAGTGACATGCACAATCACAGATCTCGACGTTCCCTTTATAGAAACGGGTATTCACACAAAATGTTAAGTCTTTCAGTCACTAACTTCGATTTATAGATATCGTGTGGACGTAAAGCCACCCTATCAAGTAATAGGTTTCGTTTACGCTCAGCCAATAACAATACGATTGTTTCACTTACGATATTAATGCGGATTAATCACTTAAATCGTACAAACCCGTGTGACTCAGCTTGACCAGAATTATAAATACGACAGGTAACGTCATACAAGGCATATTAATGTTTACTGAGGTCACGTATATCCGAACTGATGATATGTATTAACTTAAAATAAGTAAGAATTGTTATATAAAGTATATTTATATATTGCTTGTCTGTCTGTTTGTCTTCTTTAGAAAATATATACTTTAAATTAAATTTATAACATACAACCTTTAAACCCTTTATCCTATATTGCAATAATACAAAATATTAAATCTTTAATAACTCAAAACAATAGATTTATGCGAAATGCATAAGAATAATGGAACTTAAGTCAATTTAAGATGAATATTTAACACCAAGTTTATTACACTTCGAAGTATAATAACGGGGCAGTAAAGGTTTTATTGTCCACCATCCCTGGCTTAAATACACTGAGTTATTAATGTTGTTTAAATGCTCATTAATAATCAGCTGTTAACGCTATTTAAAACTTGATATTACTAGCTCATTGCTGTTATTGAAAATACTAGCTATAAATTTATTTGGATATATTAAATTGTTTCTATAAAGGTTTCTTTAATTTTTTAATCCTATAATTATTTTTTTATTTATTGTAACAACTAACATATAATTAGTTTATTTAGACAACTCTATTTTTAACTTTATATTAATTGTTTTTTTTAATTACTAAAGAAATTGATCAAGGTCAAATTTCAGTTATTACATTTTCTTTGTTTATTAATTACATTTAATATCCAAAATTACCGATTATTCTTATTATATACTTTATATGACATTTCAAACTTATTTTATCTTCATAAGTAAAATACAGTTTTACAAAGAAAATTGAATAAAACAGTTAATACTTATATATCAAGCAAGAGACATTCAAGGAACTATTTTAGCTATATTACAAGAACTCAGTTAAAAGTTCATTTCATGTTTGATGGGTAAATATCAATCATGTTAAGCACAATTTTAAACGTTACTGAAAATAATATTAACTATTTTACTCAACATTGGTCACATATTAACATGGCAATAAGGATTTTATAAATAAATGTGAAGACGGCTGTTCCATTTTAATAAAGAAATAAAAATAAAAATTTGCATACAAAATATTTGTCTTTAATTGCTCTTAATTTTATTTACTACAAAAACCATCCTTTCTCGTGTATAAGTTCTTTACTGAGCAGTTTTGAAATTTAAGAACTGTGATTAACATAGGTCAAAAACTTAACATTTTTAAAAGGTTTGTATTTTTAATAAGCTTTAGAGAAAATAAAGCGTACTCCATAAGTGAACGTGTGTGGTTGCCATTCTGAATTTAACATTTAAAATTTATTTTCCTAACCTGATTATCATCTTTTAATTGGATTGAGAATAATTGTCTACAATAAACGTAATTACGACCCATGTTTAATATGAAAACGTCAACATTTAAATATATGATATTCAAAATTTGTTTTATTCCTAATTTAAAATAATATACATAGCACTTATCTTTTAGACGTATTTCTTGGAAATTTTTTTATATTAATTTTTCTTTTACTCTTTTACGGTACCAACTTGAGACAGTTTACTCCATAAGTTAGGAGTATATAATGACCTGGTTTTTATTTGATCCAAACAAAAATTGTACAAATTGTAAAAGTAAACTAAAAATCAGCAACTGAGGGCTAACAAAATACAAAGTAATTTTGTCGGTTTTTTTTCTTTTCTAGATGATAGATTCAATTATACAACTATATGCCCTGTAATTTTTCAATGATGTAGTCAGCGCTTTGTTCCTAATTTTGTAATTTATTCTTACATTTTAGGTTATGGTACTTGAAATAAATAAGAAAAAAGGAGAAAATGTTAGCTGTTCTAACTTTGCGTTTTGGGTTGTTTCTTGTTCTAAAAATGTTGAATGCTGCATACGCACCACGGTGCGCAGAGCACATTGAGAGTGGTCGGTCTCTCTCAGTGTAGACCAGAATGTAAGGTTTTAAGAATGGTAAATTCCCTTACCTGATAGAATTAGTAGTAAAAAGCTAAACGATCTTAATTGTAAGGAAAGGGATATGTTTTATGCAAAGGTTGAGTTTAGCTTAGTCAAGCGTCTAAAATCTGACACTGTCACAGACTCCTGAAGTATTTTTGCATCTGGATCTTTTCAGCCAGATATGGACTCCAGATTCTAGAAGTCAAGTTTGTTGCAATATCAGAAATCAGACGCTATTTCAGAATTCAGAAAAACCCTTTCCCACCATATGTACGTTAAATGTTATGCATTTTAAAAGGCCTTAAATAAAACACTGCAGCTTCTGCGTAAAGCACTTTTTGCATTTTAACTTTTTTTAATAGAAAGGAAAATCTTATTGGGTTTGTCTCGTGTTAGTAGTTAAGAACTGCCTTTCTTCCTAGTTGCGGCTACGTGAGTACAAATTAAATTCTAAACTATTTCCACAAGAGAGATTTATAACTGAGGACTAGATGGCATTCGTGTTATTTCTGACTGAATTTGTTTAGAACAATGAGGGCAACTCACTTTACTTCGAGTTCTAATAACACTGAATTCGACACGTAGTCTAATTTTAGCCCCGACATCAAGTGTGCACTGTAAATTATTTAATAGATATTATTGTAGCAACCTAAACTGTACATTATGAGATGGATTCAAATGAAAGTATAATTATATATAAGTATAAATATTCTGGTTTGAGTTTCTTTAGCCATTCACAAGTTTGACTTTATAAATTTTTATATGCATATTTTATTTATTTTCCGCTCATTTACTGAATATGTGCAAAGTTATATTTTCCAAATAGTTTACAGTCTCTTATAGTTGATTTACACCAAATCTAAATTAAAAGAACTGTACTCCAATAATTTTTGGGATAAATGGTCCTACAAGTTTCAATATACATTCAAATTCAAATCCGAAAACCTGTTATATCAAAATATGTGACTTAAGTACTTGCATACTTGTAATGGGACCAAACGAGGTAACATGCAGCTGTTATTGTGTAAACTATATATCGATTTGTACGTGGAACCTCTAATGTATCGATATCTACTACAATGACCCAGTTTTATTGATTGCCTTCGTTAACAATTACTAGCTCAGCTCTTGACAATGTCTCTCTTCAAAGTTCCTCTTTCCCTTTTGTAAGTCGACGAACAAACCTTTGTTGTTATGAAGTGTTCTACACAAGTGTGTCACGCACATTCCTACTATGTGTTATTTATTATCAAAAAAACATAATATGTCTTACACTAAAATTTCAATTAGTGCCATCTTCTGATTATGAAACAGTCTGTTTCAACCTTTACTGATAAAAAATTCGACAAAATTGTATTATGGAGTTAAAGGAGAGCCAGTTACATCACGATAAAGTTGAATATCAGTTACGGATAGATTAAGATCCTGTCTGTGATCATTAGACAGTTTTGTCAGTACTATCGACCTCTACTTCCCCTTATCATGACAAGGTAGGAGCACGCCAGACTATGTATCGCGTAACAGGCCTCGCCGAAGTTGAATGAAAATACGGATAGGTTAAGATCCTGTCTGTGATCATTAGACAGTTTTGTCAGTACTATCGACCTCTACTTCCCCTTATCATGACAAGGTAGGAGCACGCCAGACTATGTATCGCGTAACAGGCCTCGCCGAAGTTGAATGAAAATACGGATAGATTAAGATCCTGTCTGTGATGATTAGACAGTTTTGTCAGTACTATCGACCTCTACTTCCCCTTATCATGACAAGGTAGGAGCACGCCAGACTATGTATCGCGTAACAGGCCTCGCCGAAGTTGAATGAAAATACGGATAGATTAAGATCCTGTCTGTGATGATTAGACAGTTTTGTCAGTACTATCGACTTCTACTTCCCCTTATCATGACAAGGTAGGAGCACGCCAGACTATGTATCGCGTAACAGGCCTCGCCGAAGTTGAATGAAAATACGGATAGATTAAGATCCTGTCTGTGATGATTAGACAGTTTTGTCAGTACTATCGACCTCTACTTCCCCTTATCATGACAAGGTAGGAACACGCCAGACTATGTATCGCGTAACAGGCCTCGCCAAAGTTGAATGAAAATTCCAAGTCTGTGGCTCATTCATTCTTCAGAAATACTGCGTATAGACCATACAGAAAATAACTTTTACACTCCCCCAGTATACAAAAGGGAAATTATGGTAGCATACTGAGTGAATGGGCTTCAATGACGATCAGCCAAATCCCATGGATTGATATTTACCATTATAATTAGAATTAATTTTTTTATATGGCATACAAAAGTTAAAGGCTAAATATGTAATCTTTCTTGAGATGTCTACCTAAATTATGCATCTCAATTGTATTCGAACTGACCCTGTATAAGATACATTGTATTTCAAAAGAAAGACCAGAAAGCCAGTCTACCACGTCATTGTTTTAAGAATTTTTAATATTTTAAATCGAAAATTAAGGGTGAACAGAAAATCGGTATTATCACAATAAAAAGTAAAATATTTAAGAAGAAACCTATGATTACATACGAGTACATATAAATCATTTCTTTTCGAAAAGGTCACATTCTAACCAATGTGACTATTGCACAAGTATAAATTCCCTTTTTATACAATAAACTTTATCCATTTCAAATAATAAATACTTGTACATAATTCTTCAGAAAAATGTCATGTTTTATGTTTTTAAGTTACAGACGGCCAAAGTAACCTGTCGAGTGTAAGTCTTCGTTAGGAAACAAATGAGTCGAAAGGAACGGACGCATTAAACAATGACAAGGACAGTTTCTATCGTAACAGTTATCTGAGATTTCTTTCTGGGTCGCCTGCACCATGGCCATTTCTGTTCTAAAGTGAGTTCTGGCGTCTTAGTCTCGTAAATAAGTATCATTGTATCATAACTTAATCATGATTGTGACTGTTAAAACAAATATGTGATTTCGATATTTAATAACTTATATATATATTCTTTCCAGTATACTCATGGTACTACAACGCGGTTCTGGGAATAAATAAAACCGATAGTTAGACATTTTTAAAATAATTTAGAAGGATTTTTCCAAAAAAGTAAAATTTTGATAAATATAGCCTACTGCTTTTGTTGCCAACTGCACAAACTTTTCGGCTTTCATGTTTGAAAGCGGCTCTTTGTCAAAGGGCAAGACTAACAATACGGTGAATGATATTGTTTTTTGCAATGAAACTTAAGCATACAAAATTGAAATTGAAATTGTGATTGATTATAGCTGTTACTTTTGCTCATGTGTCACTTTTAATTTACTTCAAAAAGGAGGAGGTTATGCAATTCGACCTGTTTCTATGTTACTTTAACTTTGAAACATTACATGAATGCAACGAGATATAGGTATTTCCCAATATTTATAATTTACATCACAGATGGTAGGTGACGTATCGTTGTCGTGGTGAAGATACGAGTAACGTTACGATTGGATGCCGTACATAAGAATAACAGCTGTCTTGTATAACAGGACATCACAGATGGTAGGTGACGTATCGATGTCGTGGTGAAGATACGAGTAACGTTACGATTGGATGCCGTACATAAGAACTGTCTTGTAATAACAGGCGACATCACAGATGGTAGGTGACGTATCGATGTCGTGGTGAAGATACGAGTAACGTTACAATTGGATGCCGTACATAAGAACTGTCTTGTAATAACAGGTGACATCACAGATGGTAGGTGACGTATCGATGTCGTGGTGAAGATACGAGTAACGTTACGATTGGATGCCGTACATAAGAACTGTCTTGTAATAACAGGCGACATCACAGATGGTAGGTGACGTATCGATGTCGTGGTGAAGATACGAGTAACGTTACGATTGGATGCCGTACATAAGAACTGTCTTGTAATAACAGGCGACATCACAGATGGTAGGTGACGTATCGATGTCGTGGTGAAGATACGAGTAACGTTACGATTGGATGCCGTACATAAGAACTGTCTTGTAATAAACAGGCGAGGTTGAGTGTGGAGATTAAAAATTTCCTAATCTCTATATATATGATACCGCAGATTTGCTGTGGGAGTTTCTTAGTCTACATTACTCTTCTAAAAGAGCCTTTTGAAGGACTATTAGGAGCAATTTTAGGGAATGATATTCCAAAATGTAGTTTTCTTTAATTAAATGACCATAACTTACTTCACACGTGCAAGGGTATATATCGTTGATCGTGGTAAGGTTCCGAGCGACGTCACTATTGGAGGTTAAGATTGGGAGCGGAGATTGAGGTTTTCCTAATTACTAAAACTTACCACAGATTTTTAGTCGGGTGTTTCCTCTACTACTACCTCACAGATCTAGGAAACATATTTGTGTTCATAGTAATGGCCAGAGTATTATAGGATTGAGTGCGTCAGTTTCCTAGGCTATATTAGTGTTCCAGATAATGGTGGAGTATTTTAAAATCATGAAATAAAGAAAAAAAACAGAGATGTAGCTTTACTCCGATGATTATAACTTACCTCAAAAATGCTAGGGAACATATCTTTGTTCATAGTAATTGTCCGAGTCTCTTCAATATTGGGCAATTTTATATCCTGTTTACAGTAGCAAGATCTATTAAATTAAAATTGCTTGCAACCTTCAAAGTTCTTATGAGATCTTTCATTATTCATTTATAGGTTTAAAGGACGTAACAGGTTGTATTGCTGAAAAAGAATTTTATTTCATGGGTTACAATTGAATACAGTAACGTTAGATGAGAATTTACGTTCCTTATAATATTTAGGACTGCGACCTCAGCCGTAATAAGTGATGAATATATTTCATGGAGCAGTGGAACTGTATAAGTGCGGGGCTGCGGATTCTCTAGATGAAAAAATCTCAGACATAGCATTGATAGTTTTTCACATTGTCTGAGTTTTAGGTACCAGTCGACTAGAGACTTGTTTGACGTAACGTGGGAACAACGGTTCAAAGCCGTGTTAAAACGTAAGCCTCACTACGAATTGGTACGTCCTTCTACAAAATTATATGTTTACTAAATGGAGTCACCGAATTATAAGTTCTACTCTCTGAGTATCGTCATCTGAATTCCTAGTTACGGGAGAAGATACACAGCATTTAGTCACTAAGCATTAAACAATAATGCCTATTTAAAAATAGAAATAAACCGACGTCAAAGTTAAGAATACTACAATTAAGAAACTTATAAGTAAATGATAATTTAGTTTGATGAAAATAAAGTTACTAAAAGCAAATACTACACTATTTTTAAATTGGCGCAATTAGATAGACAAAAAGTAATTAGGTGATACAAAACATGCAAGTTGAGATAGAACGTGGTTATTTAAAACAAGTTTAAAAGGATATATTTTTCTTAGAACCTTAATTAGGAATTATGTCTTACGAATGAAATCATGCCATTGAATTACTCCGCGGGCAAGGGAGATTAAATACTTATCTTTCATACTTTCATAGAGGACACAACTCTTACGTGCATAAACACAAACACATCAGAAATGTTTCTTCACACGCTAAACCTGAAATAATAACCAGTGAACATTCAGTTTACCGTTTGAACCTCTTAGCAATGAAAACTGAAATAATACGTACCATTAACATGTTTACTTGCGATTCAAAATTATTATAGGGCTCCATAGTATTACACTCTACTAAAATTACTACTTAGTATTCCTCCAATCTGGCCTGAAATATTTTAAGTGTTACTAAAACTGTTAGAAATATTCATTCAAATATTGTGGAATACTCGTATTTGAAGGGAAATTTGGGAATCTCATTCGTAGGCTACTCATAAAAATTGCTTCAATATCCTCTTACTTGATGACCTCAAAACATTGTTCTAACAAAAATCACATTTGTTATTTTAAAATTTATCAGACAATTCAAAATATTTTCCAAGGACAATCAATCATATTCAGCAGTCTTTATTATGACATTCTAACCGAAATTAATTCTCGTATGTACTGTTTCTCAATAGAAAACCGCATGCAAAACCGCGAGTAACCGTTCGTTGTCTACTAATAAACGTTTCCCTTACAATTTGGTGCCACTTTCAAAAATTGTGGTATTGCCTTTGAGAAAAATTTGTCAGATTGAAATGATTTAGATTACTTTCCTTAATTTCAGTGAAAGGTTTTCAAGTCGTTTATTTTAATGTTAAACACTGTATTGTTATTAAGTTTAAAATCAAGCTTCCATACAGAAGTTGGGAATGCTTTGAAGAAACGGATTGCGTGAAACAAAAGTGTGCTGTTCCAGGAATTTGCTGTAGTAATGAGTACCGTGTAGTAAAACGCAAACTGGATCAAAGAAATGTTCACACCTTGGTCACACAAGTCATTGTGCATATGTGCATGAAAACTTTGAGTCGTTTGACTCATACAAGTTTTTGAGTATTTTCATTTAGAGGTATTTACACCCGAAATTATTTATGTAATGTTATTGCCTATTTTATTTTGTGTTTATTTCTCATCCAACTTTATAAATGACTGTTGTAATTTAGGTGAAGTACCAGATATGGTTCACAATTTACGACTCTAAGCAGAGTAGATGTGGTTGTATGTGCATACTTGAACAAAAAGAAAATAAAGTAAACGTTTACAAAGCACGATTCTGTCAGGAAATATGGATTCATGTTTTCCCTTTCGTCATGACTTTTGGCTGATGATGTTTGTATTTTTTATATTTTAGTTTTTCACACTATACGTATTATTTATTTATATCAAAGTTACAATTTCTATACTAACTACTATATATTTATACTGTTACTATGTACTATTTATATTTAGTATACTATGTTCAATATTAGCATTTGATGTAATGCCGCCGATATCTGATGAAGAATCAAGCTGGAACATGGAAATACAATAGGAGAAAAACGAAGCAAGAGCATTGAAGCTCAGGTCAAGTTTGAACAATGAAGGATGGTGGAATATTACTAGGACTATTACAGAATAGGTAACAATGAAGCTTCGAATACTGAAGTTCGAATCAGTTCCATGGAAGGCAGTAAAGATTTGTGGACTTGAAGCTCGGCGTAAATTTTTAAGAGGAAAATAAAGTTAGAGGACTGAAAGTCTATGAGTCTTTGAGTTGTTGATTGAAAATAGGACCAATATAGTTTTAGTTTCTGGTAGAACATTAAATCTAGTTATTCAGGGTGGCTCATAGTTTACAAGTGACTGTTTGACGTCAGTACAGTCTCTGTAAGTAATATAGATCCATGGACGATAAAAAAAATTGAACAGACTCTTCTCATTAAAACTGTAATCTTTTTCGTTTTTCAAGTAATTAGTAATGGATGTTTTAAGAATACAAATAAAGCAAACGATCCTTATCATATTATGTCCATTAATTAAGAGGCATTTCAACTGACGGATGAAGATGGATTAGATGGGGTGGATTAAATTGTATTTGGTCTGTCGTTTTACTGCGCATTTATAGATTTAGGAAGTCATAACAGTTCAGTAAGTACCTCTTAATCTGATCAGCAGAAACAGTCGGCTCTGGGGACCGGCAAGCGCTGAAGCTGTAATGTTATAATGGGTTTCTCCCACTTCGTTAACTCATTGAAAATGATCGATAGTCTTCATTAGTAAACAGAAACATTTCTAATGTTACTGGAATAATATTAGTCTTTACATATATTATTATTGTTATTACATCTTAATACTAAACTCATAAATTATTTAGGTAGTACCTGTTTTCATAATTATTAAATAAGCTTATATATATATATATATATATATATATATATATATATATATCGTCAGTACATAATTTCGATTGATCTAACCTCAAAGATGAGAATTCTCGCTAATAAGTCTTAATTTGGCCACTTCTAACAGCAATGTTCATAAAGGTTAAATGGTTTATGTATAGAATTTGGGTCCATATAAGGAAGAATATAAATCGATGTTGGACCTGGGCAAGTTTTTGTTGGGCAAGCATAAATGCTTAAAGCGAATAAGCACCTTTATTCTCCTTTTATGATCACAGGATTAAACGAATAAAGAAACTAACTAAATATACGTATTTCTCATCCACCATTTTTAGTCTAGCCTCATGATTGCAAACAGATGACAGAACTTATAGCTTATTATTAAGAAATAGTTACTGCCCGCGGCTTCATACGTAATTTGAAAAGTCGAAGTCTGTAGCCTATAGGTTTTACGTTATAAAAGTCTTGTGTTTTCCCGACTGCTGTCTGAGTGTTGAACACTTCCTCTGATTTTCCTTAAGCTACTTTAAAAATGCCATACCACAATGCAAAGAAATCCAACCAGTTTCGAATACCTTATGCAAATATTCACAGATTTGTTCAATAAGTTGGATTTTATAACAATGTTGAAAGACTATTTCCAAAAACAAACATAAAAACGTATTTCCAATGCGTTAGATGTTTTCGCGCAATCTGCAATAAACTTGAGATGCTAACTTTGTCTTTGCTGTCTGCATTACATTACTTATATTTTATAAAATGAAATATAAACATATGTTATCTTTGAAACGAACTTAAGCTGAAACTGTCAAAAACTGTTTATTGTCATTTAAAATCAGATTATGACCTTCAATGAATATGTAATAGAAGTATTAGCCAAATTTGTTAGACCTTTTAGAGTTTTTAGACTTTAGCACTTAGCAAACACATTTATTTATTCATTTTAACTATAAGATTAAACATGTGAAAAATACGACTTAATCCCAATCGATCAAATATCAATAGTTTGAATATCACAATATTACTGTACAATTCAGCTAATTTCTCGTAATGCTTATTTTATATGCATAAAAGTATCCACCGCATCTAATGACAATCTGCCCTTTTAAGTGGTCAATAGTTGTGCTTCTAGTTAAAGACTAAACGAGAGGCGTCAGATTGAGTAATATATTTTATTGTATTAGTTACACAGAAGATAAATCATTCCAACAGACGAAAAGTGCTGAGTTCCTGAGAACTATTTTAAGTAGTTCTAAGGTCTGACGCTTGGTCTTACCACGGAACTTTGATTGGTAGCATTCAAATATTTACTACCTGACAGAAGGCTGTTCGAGTATCTCAATATCGAGTGTTAGATGAGTTACCTCTTGTGTAACTAATACAATACTCCCAGTGCCAATGAGGAAGAAAAACATATGCCCAAAAAAATATTCTAGTACTACTGTAGAATGTTTTCACAATGCAAATTGCCTATAACTACTGGTTCGCAAGGTCGTCTAAAATTATTCGAAATGGGATCAGTGTTATGAAGAATACAGAATACAGTATGTTATATAAGCCTTCGTTGGCCAAAATCTGGAATACAAAATTTGTATTTATACCGGTAGTTTTTAAAAAGCCATAGTAAAAACGTGTAAATGAAAAAAATCTTTACTGGCTATCACGTGTTGTAACTTAATATTACTGCTGTCTCTGACGGAGGGAAAGGAAGTAAAGCAAGGCTAGAGCGTTACCACCGAAAAACACACTCAATCTCCCAAGATAGGATCGGTCCGCCGGCTCTATCTCGCAGGTCTAACTCCAATTTGCGAGTGATGGAGTGTAGCCGGAGATAAAGTGTTATTGTATGGCTCCAAGTGCCGCCCCGGCCAAACGGCACACCCACTATTCGTCTTGGGGCTGACGATTGTGCAGGATTGTACACGTCACCTCTCCAATCAAGCTATTGGTACCTCTTGGGCTTAGAGTAATATATTTTTATACTTTGTGTTTGGTAGGTAAGTATTAAAAACTGCTGTATTAATATACTTGATGGTTTTGCTTATTGATACAGTTATAGATAACTAATTATTTACATCAAGGACATTGAAGTCGAATCTTAGAATTCTGTAACCAAATTTAAACTTGTTTACTTCTCAAAAGAACCAAAAGTTTGAATATAACATATGGCAGCAAAGATAATTCGCATACATAAAAAAAATAATTCGCTTTCTATAGTATATCAACTTTCCTCGTTAAAATAATACTAAAAGTACCTAAGTCAGAAGCAAAGAAAATTGCACTAATGTTTAATAAATCTCAAATATATGAAAAATACTTGTGAAAGATATAGTATTCTTACATTGTACTAGATTCTTTCTTATTGGAATTAAAAAAAAACAATAAAAAGGAAGTACTCTATATTTAGTACTTAATTTAAAAAACAAACACTCTAATCATCATTAATTTTTATTTCTGTTTGATCCAATAAAAAGTAATGATTATTGGATTGTTTATTTCTTAAATTAAGCATAATATTCTAGTTTGCATTTCTTTACATTTTTAATATCGCGTACAGTTTTAATACGTCATTATCAGAACGTTGTTCTTATAACTACCACAATAACTGGTAATAAAATTTACATAACTATTTTCAAAGAAAAAACGAATTATATTCAATATTTGAGAACAGTTATACTTTTAGGACGTATAATTTTTTTTTAAACCAGTAGATTTTAAAACAATTTATAAAATTACTTTGAATTACCTATATAATTACTTACTTACAGTTTCGTACTTACGACAATTTATATTCATTAGAATAGTAAATGTATAACTGTAGCTACATTAACTTTTTTAAAGCTTTAATTGATGCTTGTTGGGGATAGCATGGGATTACTACTCAAAGTTCTAAATATAAACACTCCACATACTGATATCTCATTTTGCATGTCTTGATGAATGACTAAGTTGATGCTGATACCTTCATATAATGTAATAGGTTTCAAAAAGTCCCTATGCGTTTAGTGTCCTAGCTGTAAGATTTGAATTGAAAGCTTAATCGGTTGGAACAGTAGTTTGTTCTTTTTTGTAATAAGCATTTCTCTGCGGTAGTTTTATATACATTTTTCTACGTTTAAAAAATAAAGTGGTGAAATATGTCAATTTATTTTATAGTAGTAGTATTTTATGTTTACGAATGCCTCCCTATGGTTAAGGACACGTGATCAACGGGCGCCCTCGTACATCCGATTGATTTCAGATTTTCAATATTACCGTTAGTTACATTTTTACATTGCTACAGTCTTGAAAACCTTCAAGAGGTAAGATTATTACTCTTTAAGTAATTAACCCAACACAAAAATTAAACTATTTAGGTCAACCTAAATACCATTAACCCCTCATTTTATAGATATTCAAGGCAAAACGATATTCTTATTATTATTCATTTTTGAAGTCTTCAAATTCAGTATCACAAGTGTAGCGCCTACATAAAAAATTGTAAAATTAAAAAATGTAATTTCCAATTTTTAGAACGGAGCTGAATTTTCTTTCTCAAAATGTAACTTTTTTATTTTACAAATGATAAATTGACTATTTTAATGGCATTTAATATATTTAATTGTGTTGAATAGAGAAAGAAAATACGTTTATCACATGTCTCTTACAATATAAACGCAAAAAGTTGACGACATCATAATATTTATTCAACATTAGAATAAACGTACGGTAAATTAATAGTAAAGCAAGCTTATAATCTATTAAGATAGATTATACTATATGTGACGCTATTACCTTTTTATGGATGGTTATGCGGTTCCAGGAAAACTCGACGGCAAATCGCATTAAAAAAGATTTCAGACCGTTGACATAGTAATCATATTTTTATGACACCTTCATATACTGTACAAAATGGTGTCACTTTTCTAGGCCAATTATTACATTAATTCTAGCCTATGTGAAACAGGGTTTTAATATGATTTCCTTAATTCCTAAGATCTTTGGCATTATATTTATGTATATGGTAAGGCTATGAATACGTAAAGTTTGAAGTTTTCATGGTTATGTTTTTTTATAGGCCAAGTTTTATTCTAATTAATTTAATATACTATACCTGAAAGTCAAATTTCGTTTAACTGACTATAACCAAATTTGATACATATTTAAAATCAGAACTGAACAAGGAAAATACATGTTGTAAAATTTTATTTTTGCCACATATCCACAACAAAGATAGTTTTGTTTTCTTATGAACTTTTAGAACGTACTTAATTTATTTGTTGTTTAATTTTCCTCTTGCTTATGGGTTTCTTTATAAATAAATGAACAAGTCAAGTTAGTAAAAGAGGAAGGTAGTATTTGGGTCATGATTTCTATCCTGGTTATAATATTCCAGAACATCTGTAATAATTTTTTATTTTAAACTTTTCTTTTTTTTGTTTTTTTTTTTCGTTAAGGTCAAAATTGTTGACATTCAATTGCTGACTACTCTGCAAATGTATCTCAATTAAAATTGAAACAGTACTACGTTTAAAAAAAACATAAGTGTAGTTTGTATCTCTATCAGAGCTTACCCAATTAAAAGCTTTCAAAATACAAACCAATTATCCGAAAGAGCCGCAACTAATGAACGCCCCGCGATTCATTAATGGACACGTGAATACCGTAACTACCGGCAATACGCTCGGATTACATCATCTAATCCACTCGGTACTTTGCTGCTAGTTACTGTTCACTAACAACACACCATAGGCACTAGGGCGGAGTTCACTCTTGTTGCTTGAATATGGTATTTCTATTTCAAAGCCTGTATGATTTGGGTCATATTTCAGAGTCAAAGAATACTTTAAACTGGTACCAAACCAAAGAGATAACACAAGCTTATAAAGGTTTCAAATTATATACTGTAACTGTTGACAATTTAGCTAGAATGACACTACTGAGAAAGTCGATTACTCCTTTCCTTTGAAAAATACCAACCACAATGATTTTACACTTGTACAAAATCATAATTTCAGACAAAAGCCAATGAGTGAAGTCTTTTAATATTGTGAAATATAAGTTTAAATCTAAATGATTATTATATTACTTTATAAAAAACATTGTACTGTATGTTGATACATTGACTTCATTGGAAACACATAACTGCTATCCTTTACTGTCTGAAACTCGGCACATGCTTGAGTCGCAGTGAAACTGTTGAAGTATTTAAGTAATGCCATGACAGGAAGAAACCACCTACCGCTAGGCAGGCGGGCTGCTTGCAAGGATAGGGTCGCTCAGTTGGTTAGTAACCTAACCAAGCAGCAGTCACGGTCAATGTTACCTGATCCTGTTATCTTGCGATAACAGTTTTTACCGCTGCACTACACTATTGTCCACTATTGTCAACAGCTGTACAGTATTAAAAACATAAATGGGTTTTCAAGCGAATTTTCCGAAAGAAGTGGACTGATTCGGAGGATCATTCTTAAACGAAAGTTCATCTTCGGTTCTCCTTTTCCAGTGTTTTAAGGATTAAATAAGTATGTGTTGTCACAAAACGAATATTTAAAAGTTAAGAAAGCAAGGCATACATCGAACAGAATTGTAAAACCAGTTAAACCGTGTTTGATTTGACTACTAGTACTTTTTACGATCTTCTATTTGAGATTTTTCAGTTAAAAGTAAAATATATTTATAGTTGATTTTGTGTGAAATAACCCTGCACATTTAATTAATTATTCTTAACCAATAAAAAAGATAAAAAATTTAACAAAAAATACAAAACTTTTCATGAGAATGATGTATAAAATATATTTTTTTAATGTAAATTATAGAAATGATGATTTTGTTTTGTAAGAATTGGCAAAAACTGCTAATCTAGATAACTGTAGATATATCGGAGAGTATACATTGTATAGTACATTTTACGGTTAGAAAGGTCAAGATAAAGTTGTTAAACTGCTTTTCATAGAAATGCGTCATAACGGTCTTGGAGGAACCTTTGGACTTGATAAGGCTTTCCAAGCCATACAAATATCCGGAGTCCGCAAACTTCATGTAGCTCCGAATCAATTAAAACTTTTAGAGTTTTTGGAAAAAGCTGTTTACGTAAAAAATAAAACAATCTGGAGAGTTCGTCCAATAAACTTTTACTATTAATATTCTTGATTGTGGAGTTAATTCAATCTTTAACCCATTACGTTCAAATTAGTTCAAGACAGAAAGGCAAGGCATACATACCTTTAATTAATTAAATTTGTTAAAATTAATTGGGTTCTTCCTTGCACCAAAATGATCCTTCGTCCTAAGTTCAAAATTGTTAGAATCTTTCTCTAAAGAGCTATCGCGCAGTCGGGCTGACGAAGACATAAATGTAGATGACGGACCACAACACAATTAAGTATCTAAGTACAAGGTAGGAGTATACCACGCGACGTGCCGCGTAACAGACTTCGCTGAGTTTGTAACACAATTCTATAATTACATCTCACTATGCAACATGTAAAAGTTGTATTACAAACAGTTTCCCGTTGCCAACCCATGACACCAATGTAACAATGTGCACTGACACTCAGCCCAATCCCATGTAGTGGCATAATCCGGCTCTAACGTAAATGCGAGAAATGAAGTTAGTTCGTTCTTAAACACCGTGGAAAATTACGTCTACAGGTCAGTTTTCTACATATTTTGCGGACAGACAGACGAACAGAAATAAAATGTTTTCCCAACTATTGAGTGATAGGGTTCACTAACATTCAGGCAATAATGCATTGAGTTGGTTTGTATAAATAACTTTTTTACATTACAGTGATAATGTTGTGGCATGTAACCGCCACGGTGATCGGGTCGGTCAGTGTACAGGAGCTAAACGGGCACAATCAGGCCGATTATCGGGAAACGGGTTTGGTCGAGAACGCACTTGTGGGAGAGGAGCGAGCGGACGTGTACGCCGACCGACGTTGCAGACTGGACGGGTATCCGTGAGTTGGTCGTAGTTTTAAATTAAGTCTCAAGTGTAATACATATTTTTATTACGATTTAGGTGCCAATAAATTATGTCGGGCTAGGCAGGTTAGACGGGGGATCGTGGGGGTTGTGGGGATCGGGAAATACGGGCAGCATGGTTCGGGTATCGAGGGTCACTCCGTGCTTTAATTTTTAGGGGGATTTAATTATGGGGGAATATTAATATCAAATTCTAAATCAAAGCTGGCTAGAGGAGTGTCCCAGCATAATGACCGATCCGGGCCTTTGGGGGGAATGTAATTTTGGTTTGGTGTTAGAATCACCACGTAGTTTACCACTTCCGGAAAATAGTTTTAAGTATTATGGTAATTATCTGAATACGTCTCAATGTTAAGTACAATACTGAGGAAATTATGACAGAATAAATGGCATAAAAATATACACATTTGAGTGTAAGTATCAAAATATATTATTTCTGTATTGAACGTTATTAAGATATTAATTTGATAAAAAATTTAATAAAGTAACGTGATGGAGGGGACGGGGTGAAATATGAAGATAAGAGTGCAACGGAAAGTTCTCCATTACGAGGTTGTCAGTGTCGCTGCCATGCGGCTCTTTACTCAACTACGGCACAATATATCACACGTCTCTTAGCTCTATTGTTGCACAAATCAGGGGCCAAGTGTTACACTTAGTCTTCAACACGCTGTGACACACCATTTATTTTAATGTGAGAAACCAGGAGAGAATTAATGACTTTAATAGTGAAAATAATACGGAATAATAACAACTATAGTGAGAAGTATTAAACAAAATATAACGTCATATAAGCATAATGAATAAGAAGGCGTTATTAAATATGTTTCTCAGACTAGCGGTTTCTGTAATATCCTATTCTCTGTAGGATTTCTGCCCCCCTTATACTTGAAAATCCATTAACTGTTGCATTATTATCACCATAAAAAGTATCCAAGCCTTTTTTTAATCAATCTAAATTAGAAGTAAACAAAATTATAAAATATTTAGATTTAGATATTTGAGCTATTAATGAGGGTCAAATACTTTCGTTTATATTTTGAGATATCTCATTTTTTTCTACCAGGAAAGAAACTTATTAAAAGTTAGAAACTCTGTAAATAAGGTTTTAATTTTAATTTTAATTATGATTGAGTAAGAACTAACAATATATGTAAATAACGAAGGAATTCTAATCTAATGTAGAGTAGCTAACTAGTGTTTAATCTCTTTAAGTAATGGTAATGTACGAGTAGTTTTTTTGGTAGAGTGCTAATTACATTTTCTTACAAAAACAATAAAAAGAAATACAACAAATTTGTAATAAGTTACGATTAAAAATTATTTATTATTAAAGTTCAGAAGTAAACTAAACCTATGTATTACAAAAATTAGTACAAGAAATATAATAGCTGTTAAACATGGAAAGAGACTACGGATTGTTTTTAAGTACGAATTTTGTACTAAATTTTGTAATATTATTCACGTAAATCCATGCATTGTTATTTCTCTGTCAGATTTATCTCGGGGATCTATGTCCAAGAGCTGCTTGACTCAGTAATAAGTCACTCAGGAGCTGCTGCTTAAGATGAAACTTAGAGAAACAACCCGTGCTTTAAGTTTACACTAATATTAACTAATACATATGCAAAAATCCATGTTATGGTCAAATGGCCATTTTCTTCCATGAGCTTATTTTAAAGGATAAAAATACTAAGTTATTTTCTATAGTAAGACTAGCATTTCTCACTTCTTACTAATCGGTTTTTTGCAAAGAACCACAAATAAGGGTAAAGAGTTTCATCATTTTGTTGCGCCTCTTTCTGAACGTTGCCAGTAATTGAGTACGCAAAGTGGGTTAAAATTGAACATCGGCTGCCAGTCGCTACAAAGTGGAAAGCTGAAGAGGAAAGTCGTTCTTTCTAGGTCAAGTACCTAGGACTTATATGTTTTTTTTCTTTTAGTCACAACACAACTTGAAAGGAACTAGTGGTTATATTTAAAGAACTACTCAATGAGGTAGCCGTAGGCTAGTGAGCCACTGCAGTAGACGGCGCCAGTGACGGTGGGCGAGCACTGTCAATTTCTATTGACCACACTGCACAAACTGGCAGTCATTCAAGCCTTCCAACAGATTTGGTGACCGGAACTGTTGAAAATGCAGCATTAGTTTTAAGCCAGTTTCCCCCAAACACTGATAACACCAGAAAAACGTATAGAGAACTATTCGGATCGTATGGAGTCTATCAGCAACGAAATTAAAAATTAGAAAATAGAGGGATTTTATTTATTAATGAATACGTTAGTTAATTCAAAATGGGAGAGCTATTAGACTTTTTTCTTAGCTTGATACATTTAAAATGAACCTACAAACACATAAAATATCAGTGCCAGACACAAAGATAAAAAGAGTAAAAGTTGCTACTGTCATCAAAACATGCAGTCTTTATATGGTTGTCTGCCGCTAATTTAATTTTAATTTCTGCGTCTGACGGTTTATTTTTAATGCACCAGTGATGTGGGGGGAAAATATGTTTAAATATTTTTCAGCCCTTTTGATACTGTTCCAGTTTTAACCACCATTTAAACTATTACATCTGACGACCGATTTATTTCTTGGGAGGAATCACTCAATCGATTTCATGGAAAAGTAGATTTTGTACTTATACAAATCAAATTGGCTCTCGGCTTCAAGATTATAAAACTTTAATATACCAAGAGGTATAGCCTTAATTGTACTGTTAGGGAGTATTGTTACAGATAAGTTTGATTCCTGTTTTCCTTGATTTAACAAAAATAAAAAATAAAAGGATTACATAAATAAAAAGTGGAACACAATAGTGTATTGGGAAATAAATAAAAGTTTATATTAAGGGTGAAATGGAACACATAAAACCAATAAATAAGACAACAATGAATAAATCTACTCTAAAAATTACAGCTTTAAACAAAATTTAGACCAAGCCGATATTTCAAGCCATATCTCTCAACCTTTTAAACCTTTTTACCAAAAGAAACTCTATAAAAACGAATAAAAATACGAACAATAAAATTGAATTATTTTGATTGATTTGATTGAATATAGTAGACAATAAATTCTAATATCTTGTTTTACTGCCTTCAATGGTGAATGTTTTTTACTATAGGTGAATGTAATACTTATCCTACCAACTTTCTGACAATGTTACAAAAAATTATTTTTTCAACAGCAATATAGGATAGGTAATAGATTCATCACTATTGGTTTTATTATGAGAATATAATACTGAAACAGTCATTAAAACCTGTATGCACATTAAACACTAAAACCGTAAACCGATTAGCAATACCAAATAGTTATTAGCTCTTTATGATTTATTAAGCACTGTTGCTTTTAATCTAAACAAGCTAATATTGAATATTATTCGAATATATCCCCCATTAGAACGATTCATCTGTTATCAACGGTTTCAATATCTCTACTGAATTTTATATCTCAACTCATGTAAACATTAAATGGAATGGGCTACATGATTTACAAATAAAATAATTATTTCAATATAATCATACCATATGAATAAATCTCATAGTATAATATAACGAGGTTGTAGTTTACGTTGATTTAATACAGCAACGGCATAACAGATACCATTTAGAGGTTGTTTCGTATGATTTTCAACTACCACAATCTGTTTTTATGCTTAGTTATAGTAATTTACTAGCTACCTCAACCCTAATTTTGGCGAACTTTCAATATCATCACAAACCTATCCACTGCCATATTGTAACCATTCATGTGTTACCTGTTGACTTACATTAAGCAAATAAAAATCTTGACGTATTTTTTAAATAAAAAAAAAGAATTATCTAAGGTCAATTTTGCAATATGAAAAGTTAAAATAGTAAATAAATTGTGTGGATATATTAAAATTAAAATGCAGTATACACGGAAATAAGAACCCACATAAACCTAAGCCTGTATGATGGTACGGACCTTTGTGATACATAATTATAATTGAAACACAAAAGTCCAGAGAACTCGTACTGCATTTTGAACTTAATCAATATTGAACTTGTTTCTACAATATTAAGAGGAATAAGAAATGACATTTATCATGAAATCAAAACCGGCTTGATGAGGTTCTATGGTCAGGAAGTCTGTCAGTAAGACAAGGTCAGTTAATTCGGTCTACCCGTTACTATCACTCTTTCAGTCTGCCAATGTTTAGTATCTATACATTTAATAACTTTTAATTTAGTAAAAATGTGTTAGTTCAATTAGTAAAATAATGTATAAATATGTTTTTACTAATTATTTTGCAGTTCCGTGGACATAAAACTCTAAACAAGAATGTTTAAATTTATTGCATTATTTACAAAAACAGGAAAAGTATGTAACAGTTTAGGGTCCAGACTATTACCTTGTAGAACACCGTAATCAACTGATCTTTCCCCGCCATTCGCTATCAGGCTGAGACGATATGTTTGCTGCCAGACAGAACCAAGATAACATTTGCTCTCGAAAATCTATGGCCTCCAATTTATATAGTAGCTTAGTGTGTCCATAGAGACTGCGAGGTTAAGGAAAACCAATGGCCGTTTATAAAAAAATTATTTTTCATGCAGATTTTGTTACTGTCATAAAAATAGTGATATTTATCAACAGTGTTGTGGGTTACGTTCTACATGTTATAAAGTATGAAGTTTTTGTTTGAAGTTTGTTTTTGACAATGGAAGGATTGTGAAGCAAACATGATTTTACGAACATTTGCCATCGTTCGGTAAAAAAAATCAGTAACACTACGTTTCGAGAACTGCAATCTGATCTCTTCTTCAAGTAAACAACTATCCTAACATAATTACAAACTAGGTCAAAATAAACAAATCATACCAGAGCGTTGTTACACGCGTAAGTCAGGAATCACAACCACCATTGTGTGTCAGCTTCACTGCTATAAAACATGCACTTAATAAAAAAACTAAACACAACACTAATTATTAAAACTGAAGTACTAAATACAGGACACAAGAGGTCTGCATTCGCCGACCAACAACCTATGAGATTTTAGTTGCTGACCGAATGTTGACTTCAACCATCATAATTTTACGTTTCAATACTTATTTCATTTCATCTAAAAATTGCTATTATTGTCAAATATATATGACACCCTCACAACCTTTAAGTTACAATTTTTGAGACTTTCTAATTGTCTCACTTTAATTACTACATGCTTATCAATGAAAACGTTGTTTTGTTATCGCATCGTTCTTTCAATGATTTCATCTGCTGTGTAATGAGTATACTAATTGTATATTTTTTAAGATTGTGACGGAATTAGTGGATGTAAATAAATGTTGTAATAATCTACACTTTAATTTATACCCATTTTGGATTTTTGACCAAAAATTATATAACTAACAATGTATTTAAAGTGTAACAATGATATTTTGGTGTACTAAAACATTTCATACAAGTTGGTTGCCCTTCGCTCAAAAACGATTTTAAGAGAAAACCAATACCGTATGTAAATTAAGGTGCTATCTGAAATTTGCATATTGAAATTTCAGAATTTTAATGCATACAAAAGTACGTATGTTCAGTTTAGGATTTTCAACTTAAATAATATGTAAATGCTGTTGCCGGGTGGACAAACTCGTTGGCCGTAATATTGAAATTCGTGGTACGGAGAAAATTTTACCTTTGACCATCATTTTTTTATCAATACTTTGAAGAACACCAAACAACAAATCCCTTATTTTATTTGGCAAGGTTTTCGAATAGATGTTTAAGATCGTTAAATATATAGAATACTTGATTTATTTTTAACTGCAAACTTAACAGTATAAAAATACAATGGTATTTTTTACTAACGTAAAAAAATGTTTTCAGCTTGACAATTTTTGTCTTGGAAATATTTGATCTGAAGTATTGTTCTTTTAATAAGTGCTGTAATAACTGTCTACTTAGAATAGTATGGTCAATAATTTAACTACTGGTATATAATGTTTGATCGTGACGAGTAATATATGAAAAAAGCATAATGCAATAATGCGTTTGCCACAATTAATGTGTAAAGAATAGGCCTAATAGAATACCTTTATGATATTCTCCAAAACTATACGACCCCAATGTCGGTGGTAAAATTTACATTAACTTTACCATTTTCCATACTTTGTTTACCATGATGATGGCTTAAGATCAATACTAATGGTAATATAATTTATTTGTATTAATACTGAGTATATGGTCTAACTACATTTTCAGGAATTTCCATTGCATTCCCCAGTAGTGTACTGGGACATTTTAACCTCTTTTTTAGCTCACACACATTAAGATATGCCTGCAAGTAAATATAACTAGAGCGAAATTTTTTCTATTGCTTTCCCAGTAACAAAGCCACTATTTCCAGTGACATTTTATCTGTATATTAGTTACATAACGTTTTCCCTTACAACTTTGATAAACAACCCATTGTTAGATTGCAATAAAAAACTCATTTAACAAAAATAAAGATAGAACTCCTTAGCCTTTGTTATTTTTGGGTTTTTTTTTGTAATTGTTTTTTCATCTTGGATTATATTGCAGTATTTATGTTTATTTTTAATTGCCCATGCAATATTTTCATTAATTGAACATAATAAAATAATATGTCTGGATTTAGCGGCTGTAACAGGAAAACAACAATAACCAAGCGTGAATAGAATCATTATAACTACACAATTACGAAATAATATTTCTTTTATTTCATTAAATTCAGTTCACACATGTTAAGTCTTTTAGCAGTATTCAGCGGATATTTTACCAAACTTTAGCGTCACTCACATAAAAAGTATTTGCTTGAAGACAGAGTCAGGAAATATTTTCACATTGTGTTTACATTACAACAATTGAAACTGTGTTGTCTAGAGAATCATTCCATTTGCGGTCAGGCGACACAGACCCGCCTTTATCGATCACCGCTACATTAGTGGGATAATATCGATGGTGCCGCCATTACATTATCGATTAGAACACTTAACGGTGCGTCACTTGTCACTTACCGAACAGCTCCGTCAGAGCCTTTTGGATCATTATGATCCATGTGTTTCTTTTCACATTGTAGTTCGTTTACCATATATTTTACCAGTACAGCCTTAAAAATTCATCCAGTTTCTTTTAATGCGAATAAATTTATAGCCCAAACACGGCTTTAGTTGACTTATCGTGGAATATTTAAATTTATTAGCCTCAATAGTGACCTTGGTTTCCGTCACTTCGAAATGAGAATCTGATATTTCCTAATTATCAAAACTTGATATTTCACTCTTGTTGTCATAGGTTTTCCAGTTTGGTTAGATTTATAAAACATTTATTCTTGCAATTTAGCGATTATGGTAAATTAAAAAAATCTAGTGATTGCATTCTCTATTTCCAGATAAAGGACCTCCGAACTTGCCAATATTTATAAATTTTATAATTCAATAAGCACTGGAGATAAAGGATGTATTTTTATCATATGCGATAACCCATATATGTGTTTAATACAGTACTATATTTCCACTAGGCTGCCTTTTCACCATCATCAAGATTGTATTCAATTTCTGCCTGAATGTAGTTTATTGTTACGAAGGATACAACTCCAAAATTGTTCAATGTAGGCAGTGATTTTAACACGCTCTCATAGCATTATGAGAATTCATGGGGGCCAAAGCACAGGGTCAGCCCTACCAATCCATCAGTTCTTTTCCCGAAATGGTCACTTTTTTATACAGAATGGATTATTTACATGGTCATTTACGCACTTTTAGAGAATATTGAACTTACTCTAAACTATAGCCAGTCACGTTACGATACAAGTTTCCATATTAGTCATCTGAATGATTTTTATTAAGGATTTCATCTGTAACTATAGTAGAATTAGTAAAGTCGATATTATGTGCAATATTATTTATCATGTGAATGTCAAGTTTAACTCGACTTCACCTTTATTTTTTTTGCAACTTCTGGAATCTGACGCTATCATAGACTTTACTCCCAAAGAGATAAAAAAAACGTTGTAGACGAAGAAGCTTAAAACGAACTCTACATCGTTCTACATCAGAACCTGATGAGCATTTGTGCACCTAATGAGACAGTGAGAGCACCTTTTCACCTAGCTAGATTTTACTATATTTTTATATAGTGAGAGTTGCATGCTGTTATGCTCGACACTTTCATTATTTTTCACAAACGAGGTAACTTTTTCACTTTCATCTACAAGACGTTTTTAATTCCTCCTCAATCCCACTGATTCCCATCCACAAGAGGGTCGGTGGTTCGTAGTAACAAACATGGCAGCGGTATTGAACACCGGTAGAATATGTGTGATCCACAACGCGTCATGTATCTTCTCTTGAGTAGTAGTTACCATTGCCCGGAGTATTTAAGACGTGGAGTGAGTGATCAGTAACTGCTACTCATTGATTTCGACCATGGTTTTGAAGTAATTGCAGATGGTTCTTAAATAGTTGATTATTTTACAAGCTTATCAGAATTAGAGTTTTTTAATATGCTTCACCACTTTAGAACTTAAGATTTGTTTGTAATATAAGTCCAGAATCTATCGATGATCTACTAGAACATTATCTGCAAGGCCAAATATGTTTGAGGCAAAGCAAAATGTGGTCTCCTAAAAGCGGTACAGTATACTTCACGAATAAATCAATTGATACGATATACATGCATTAACTATTAACGTAATGAGTATTTATACTCATATAAGCATTTCAGAGGACAACAATACAGAATTAAGTGAATCACAGTTGCATTTTTAACTATCTAGTCATTTAAAAAAACAGCCAAAAAGCATAATAGTTAAAGACATTTTAGTCACTAAAAAAATAATGTTTGGGATGTGCAAAAGACGATTGGGATCGTTAAAACGTAGGAATATTCATTCTTATTGCAGGGCTGCAAATTTTAGAATAAAGATACAAAACATGAAATCTGTAGTCCAACTAATAAGGTAATATCAGAAGTTGTCCATCATGAAGGATACAATAAAATTAAATTCGACTGTTTCAAAAGCTATTCACATCTTTTGAAGTACAAAGCTGATAACGCTGAGTGATGGTGTTAATCTACACGAGTATAACACCTGGATTTTGCAATTAACTGTTTCCAATAAACAGAATTAGTAGTTCGCAATCTTCACTCGTGTATTTAATTATCACAACTCTATTTTCCGAACAAACTAGTAATGAAATACGTGTTCATTTATATTTTATGTAGTAATATTGTTTCCTCTTTAAAGAGCTTGATAATTTCATTAAACCTCATACTGATTGTGAATTTCCGCACGGAATGAGCTACTGTAATCACCCACGCAGATTACATCACCTAAGCCCGGGAGAGTGATTGTTTATCTATCCCTACCCAGTAAATACGTAATTACAATATACTTTTTTGTAACTTTTCAAAAATATGTGTACTCTCTTGAAAGCTGGATATTGTCGCATTTTAGGTGGATGTTTTTGTGGAGATTTTTCCATTTAAATTTGATACAATACCTGTTGATATGAGTATGTTAACAGGTGATTTCTAACTAGAGATGTGTGCTTTCTTGGCGATTTGTTACAATACATCTCTCGAATAGAAACAAATTCAAGCAGGATTTAGATAATTATTATTAAACTCCTTACTATTTTCCATGGAGGTACATATACTATCATTGAACTTGATGTTACCTTAATAAAAATAAAGGCAGACAGACAGATGATAAATTTTGATAGCAAGCCAACTTTGCTAACGTTTATCTAATAACTTTGGATAGTAATTTCCTAACTTAGAAATAAACGCAGTTGCGGCTGTGATAAATACCTAATGTAGATAGATCCATGACTGACTACTGCCTCGAGAGGATTTAACAGAATCGTAAATGGGTTCATATCGTCTATTCACCTCATGGAGAATCGACATCGCTCTGATGAAAATCAATCCACGGCTAATTTACGCTGAAGCTACGCTGAATTGATCCTGAAGCTACGTGATGACTGGGGTTAAGGTCAAATGATGTGAACTCCCTCGCTTTACAAGTGTTCGTTCAGTTGCGGTCTAAATATTTTCATCTGGGTAAGAATTCAAATATACGTTTATTATATATATATATATATATATATATATATATATATATATATATATATATATCGTATGGGGGACAAAGGCAGCTATCCATAAATAAATTAAATTAAAAATTTCAATTATTAAAAAGTACGTAAGAACAAAGTTCTTGAGTCATAAATTAAAAATAATATTAAGATCTCCCGTCACAAAGCTAAATCCAAATTACTGAGCCAGTTTAGAGACCCATCCTCTAAACCACTTATACCAGCCAGACCACCAGAAAACAGTCGCAAAGGGCAGTCGTTTACAATGTGCTCCATTGTCTGAGAGTTTGCGCCACAATCACACGTCTGGTCGTCAGTAATACCCCACTTAAATTTCCAGTGATTGCTTCTCCCAACCCCAGTTCGAAAACGATTCAATAAAACCCATTCCTTTCGAAGAATTTCCAAGCCACCCGCTGCTTTCGTAGGATCGGATATCAAGAACTTGTTCCGTCCATCGAATGATTCCCAGGATGACGCCCATATTATATACTTATGGGGGGTGAAGTTGTTCGCGTCCGTAGCTTGCTACACGTGCTCCCTGGGTAACGCTAAAACGAACAGCAATTTTTGGTAGCTGGGCCGTCACTCTTGTGATCTCCCAGTCATGGCAGCTATCGAAGGCGTTTATTATTATTTTGTACCATAACGACAGTTTATTGTACAAGTTATTGTGTTTTTATTTATTTTTCAGATTTCGCTATCAATTAATAGTATTTTTATTTAATTCTAAAATTTATTGGTTACATGGTAGTAATCAACAAAGTCTTATGTACTTATCAAATAGTATAGTGCATATTTCAATATATAGGGCTATATTAAAATCATTATTATGCTACATTAACATATAAAACTTATAACGCATTTAATGCTGTTGTGTCTTTTTATTTTTCATGGAAATAAAATGTGTCATATAGATCCTAGATACAATACAAAAGTTGAAAAGGCATGTTTTATACCAGTTCATGACTGACGGATAGCAAGTAATTTATTATTTGAGTACACGAGTCGCTTGGCTAGTATGTTATACAGGTAGCTTATAAGTACAAATTTCAATTGGCACTTTTAAATGCCTTTACAATTTTGTTTAAAATAAATTCTTAATCTTAATGACTATTTTATTAAACATAGTTTGCCTTGCTGTTGTCCTTGAATACCATCGCAGGAGAATTAGGTCTAGCACTGTTCAGTAGGTGTCAAATTTCCTTTTTGAACATTTAAGAGTATGAAAAGTTACACTTTCTGTACATTATTTAAATTAAGTAAAATTGTAAATATATCCAACTTTAATTTTTCTAATACTTTAGTTAAAATGTGAGTTGTAACAGTCCTACCTTTTTCAATATATTATTCTGTTTCACACTGATAAATAGTTAATTAATAATTGATTACAGGTTGAGATAACAGATTTTTCACCAAATACCCGCCAGGCCCACGAAGAGTTTTCACTAATTACATGAAATTAAATATTTGTGTCAGCTCAGTGTCACACGTACGATAAATTGGGAGAGGAGAAAGAGTTGGAAGGGGTGAAAAAGAGAGTTAAGAAGAGAGAGATAATGAGGGGGGTGGCAGAAAAGAATCTAACCGTTTTAGGCTTCTTTGGAAGATTTAAACTTTCAAAGAATCCAGGCTGTTCAGTAATAACATGATGGGGGTCTACTTAGTTTAGAAACATAAGCAGGCATATTGAAGTCCACATTATGTAAATTTTCATGGTGCAAATACTCAGATGTTTGATAAATTTGCACACATCACTGAATTTTAGTCTTTTCGTGTGAATGAACACAACTAGTTCGAAGAATTTATATTTTCGACATAAATGTTGAGTTTGCCTTTATACCCCGATCATGAAAATATGCCAAATATTGTATATTGATGACCATTGTAACTTACTCCTGTCTAAAGTATTTCTTTTGGCATGCATGAATTTGCCTTGTTTCTCAGATCAAGAAAATTTACATACACTTCCAGGTCCGAGAAGCCCACTACATTTATAAAGCGTCTACTTTCGGTCATTATAAAATAGATATTTCTTGAGCCATAATTGAGTATATTTTGTTCCCCAGATAAGCATATACAAACATATGCAGGTCTGGACCACCCACACTTTTAACTTTGTCTTCGTTATCTTCATTCTACTACTGATCAAGACAAAGTCTACACACTAAATATATACTAAAATGTAAAGTTAAAAGTACACACTTCTAAAACTTCTAATGTCTTATCTGGATATACTTTTTATCATCAGAAATTACAGAAACGGTTAAAATAAGAAGTGATGTTACTTTCAATCTTATTGTTTGATTTAAAGACCAGAAATGGGTTCAAATAAAAAATTAATAAAAGTAATTAAACATATAATAGTTTTGTCACAGAACAATATATACATAAAACGGTTGCATTCAAGAGGCTATTACAATAGATTAATAATATTTAATTGCACCAATGCATTTCTTATAGGTATTTTCATATCTTAGAAAGCCAGTCAGATGCAGTTCTGAAGTCGAAACGAAACATTCTTCCTTAGTGAGACCCTATATACATATGTACGTACTTATGTACCAAATTTCATGTCTCTATTTTTCTTAGTTTTCGGGCGTTGATGAATCAGTCAGTCGTGATTTATTCAGTAAAGACATCTTAATTAATATATAATGTATATATGTGGTGTGTGTGTGTGTGTGTGTGTGTTAGCGTATTTATTTTTATGGTATTAATTGGTATTCATAAAAACATGTACATACCACATCTGACCAGAGTGATAAAGTGAAGACATTCCATTCGACTATTTGAATCTTGTTTTTAAAATGACGAAATAATGTTTAATGAATAACTAGAAATATTAAGAAATGAGAGGAAGATCTTAATCCTAATTACTTATAATTAATCTCTGCTTAGTACTAACCAAGCCTCTTTATTCATGCTCAAGGAGTAAACTTTGAGTTTTATTAAGGTTTCATTAAAAATCTAGGACAGTTTTATACTGTTCTGTTACTTATCTCTGTATAATTACACTTATATATAATAGTTAGATTTAGGTTAAGATTTTCCATTTTATTAGTAAGAGGGTGAAACAATTCTAGTGTGTTATTAAATAAGGTGTGTATTAGGTTAGTATAATTATCAACATTTTAACTCTCGAGGAAAAGGACTATCCAAATATAATTAAATACTAAATCAGTAGATATTTAAGTATAAAACAACAGCGTCAATTTTTTTACACGAATTACATATCGTGGCCGTATACAGAGCACGCTGATGGACAGTAGTAGTGGGGGCGTAGTAAGTAACGGTGAACATCGTACAATCTTTTGGTGCATTTTTTGGTACTACAAAAGAACTATGTAGTAAAAAACTTATGATAATAATATACATGATAGGACTACGCTTCACCATGTGTCACGTAACATGCTTTGTAGAGGTTACGTGTAAAATTTTAAGTGTGTAGCTCGTTTCACTATTGAAATGTACCGCGGGCAGACAAACGTACGAACAATCGTATAGAGAAGAAAAAAGAAAAATTGTTTCAGCCTAATGAATCATAGGTCAAATGCAACTCAACCAAATTGTACTATCATAGAACTCATTTGTGTATTTTTACGGGTAAAATTAAAATAAGTTTCATTCAAAACTTGAAGCCTGAAGATATTAACGAATAGAAATTTTATAGCCTATAAATTATACCGTATTTTAGTAATATACAGCTCCGGAGCTGTAGACAATTAATTTAGATTTATATTATTGTTTCAACAATAAACGTCTGCACATTAAGTCACTAAGTGATGATGCCGTATAATTTGGCTTATTTAGGCTATATGTGATACTATTTCACATGTTAAATGGCATTTTATTGCAGTCACTTTGTTTATAAATATAGTTATTATGTAATTAGATCGATGGATTCATCCAAATCCATGGAGTGATATGCACCATCTTTGACATCAACATTAATAAACTATATAACTACTGTATAATCTACATAAACTATATAAAAATGAAACTTTATGCAGAATCTCAGGTTTATAGGATAGTTTTTTCTTTATCGTGCAGAAAGATAGACAGACAACAGTTTTTCAAGCCCCTCCAGTTATAGGCTTCATAAATTCTAGGCTATTTAAAAGTGGCAACATTTTGACCAGATTATGAAAATATATTTCGTGATCCTTATTTTTATTATGATTATAGTAAAAAAATATAATTTGCATGCATTGAATATTCTCAAGATTTGGGTACCTTGAGTCGAAACGGGTAAATTTCATGATACATCATCCGGATTATGTACTTATTTACTATACAGTAAGGAAATTTCCTGTTATATAATAAATAGCCAATGCATAACTTAGCTGAAATAAAAAAGTTCTTAATTGTAGGATAAAGTATTACAACGCCGAGCTAGTAAGAATAATATGAACACAACTTGTATGAAGTTCAAGAAAAATTTAACTTTTCATCCTGAAATACTCTACCGATTACTACAGTCATTCACGTATCTCCATCAGATTCTCGGTTTGAACTGAGTTGACGCCCAAGGCTTTTAGCACAAATTCTTCTATAAAGATATTAACAAAAAACGCGATAGAGGAGATCCCATTCCATCATCTTAGTGGCAAATTCTTATTCTCTCTAGTTCATAATAGTTGCACTGTAAGAACCTATTTTAAAAATCAAACAAACCTTAACCAATACAATTCATATAAACGCCATGAACATAAGGCTGAAGGCGTGTGCCCTTTACCCCTCCCCATCCCGACGATCGCCTTCCTGCTCTCTTTGTTTCAGATGATGCACCGCGATATTACAGGAAATGCCGACATTGAGCTAACTAATCGTCATTACTTCCCTTCGTTAGTTCAAGTGTTTATGCTCTTGGATCCTGAGCTATGGCATCGCTTGGGTACATTGCCTTGAGTGTGGACTTCATGCAGTTCGTTAGGTGTCACTTAATAATTATTTTAACTTTTAGTGGCAGTCCATTGACACATATTTTATTTTTTATGTCTGTTATATCCCTGAAGAAGAGTGTAGAATTCAATCCTTGAAACGATGCGTTATATCTTTTAGCATAACAATGGCAAATATCCTGAATCATATGACCTAAATGCTTGACATTTTGCATGAAATCTAATTTTTATAGATACATTACTGAGCGGTGAATGTCATTTTAAGTATTTGCTGAGCGTTAATAAATATCTGATAATGGTCTTATGGGTAACCATGATTGCAACGAGAATATAACAGAAAAAATAAATGTGTAAGCAAGTTAATAACTGAGTACCGTACTATAATATGGGATTTAACATTTAAACTTTTTAATAGAGTAAAATGAAAAAAAAAACAGCCTAATCGTTCAGAGCAATGCCAACGTTAAAACTAAGTGACAAGATTTGATTTCAGCGCACTCTTTTGTTGTTTTTATTACTTGAACACTGCTATAAAACCTAACGTAATAAACAAAAAATCAGAAATAACATGTGGCATGATATTTCGAGAAGTATTTCGTAATTTAGTTTTTAATTTGCCGTGATATTTCATTTCTACATAGACAAGAATGAGTTCTGTAATGGCCCATGTCCAACAATGGGTTTGTGATGAGTTCCATTAAATCCTATCGAAATTTATCTTTTGTTTGGCGAGGGATGTACAATTTCTGTTCTGTATAATTATACCGTACTTTTCTGTACTGTCTGTCTGTCTATCTGTCCACAAGACTTCTCAAGAATGAATTGAGCTATAGATTCGAATTTTGCTAGTGCTATGTAACCTCAACGAAGCCCAACACAGATTAAGATATTCAAACACTGCGCAAGTTACACTATGATATTACCAATACATCTGAGTCACTAAAGTTATCCTAGTTAGTAGTTGAGAGTATTCTTTTAAACCTTAAGAAATAAATCTAAGTAATCTAATTTATGGTGTTAAAATTTAGCTGTATGAAGAAAGTCAGTATGCGACACACATATATATTAAAGTCAGCAGTAGTACAAATTTGTTACTATTAGTTTGCCATCAGTAATTTAGAAGTATTACCAAAATAAGGAAATATTCCTCGTTTTATAATGAGATAGAACTGCTTTTAAATTAGGTTTTCAATAATTTAATTCCAAGAAAAAAGCTTAGAATAAACAGGCCTATCTCATTATTTTTAGTAGTATTAAAACTACTCAGTATTAAAATATGAGAGCCTCCATTATTACTATGTTGTCCGTAATAAGCTGCAGGTAAATTACTTTATAATTGGCCATAGAGTTTTGCACAAATCCCTCCTCTTCCTAAGCCTGTGCTCATTAAGACTAACTAATTTTCTGCTGGATTTATTGAGCATAATTTTAATAATTCATTTTCTTCATTTGATATTCCTCAAATATGCAAGTGAGACACCAATTCTATTAACATTCAAATTGGATTTGTATTAATATACAACTCTCACCGTTTCAAAATACTGGAATATTAATGGAAAAATATATGACCAACACCGTTTTATAATAAGTTCTTTTTAGAACAAAACACTGGTAATGGGCAGTTTTAGGAATGCATTTTACAACGGGCTTTAAAAACTGAATGAATGTAACAAAACTAGAATGAACATTGACGAAGTAGCAGAAGTCCTATGAAAGCTACTGAATAAAAAACTTAGTTATGCCTTATTGTTATCAAGATGTTTCCTTTGAAGTTAGAGTGAGTAAGGTACTCTTGTTGGATTCTCAGTGAACAAAGACTTGTTTCTATTACCACCTATAATATTTATTTAAAATGTTCTTTTACTTATACATTATGTATGGATGTTTTGTTACGGCCTTGTATGTGATCTTAAACTATACGTTTTATGTGATCTCGATAATATACATTATACATGATCTCAAACTATACGTTTTATATTATCTATACATGTAATACTAACACATAAATAAGTAAATAATTAGTCCCTTATACTTTGACTGTTAAGAATACTGACGCCAGTAAGTTATTGAAAATATTTATTAAATAAGATTACCTATATTTTAACCATTATTGTTTAATACATTAATCGCAAGTAAAGTAATAAATACAACTAGGTTATTTGCAATATACAAACCTTTACATTAATCTTATCAATTCGTTTTAACCGTAACAGGATAGTTGAGTAGAGAAAAATATATTGCTTTTCCACAAATTACTTAATTAAACGTTACCATATAAATATACAAGTCAATAATATTAAGCAAGAAATGTCATATAAAGTATAGTGTATCCTACTTCGTTTACCGTCTGCCTGTACGTGATTTTTTAATTAAATAAAGGTGTAAAAACCATTTTTGGCTAATAAAGACAAGTTTGTTGGGCAATTATCATCTCAGATTTAAAATAGCTGGCGTTCAGAGTTTTAATAGTAAATTAGTTCAAAAGTTTTATAATATTGGTAAAATATATGTCGATTTAATGCACTGCGATAAGTAATGAAAGAGTAATAAATATTTCCTAAGCTTCATCCCTCACTTAAAATACCCTTAGTAATTTATCCATGTAGTTTAAATACTGATTAGTAATAATGTATTTGCTCTCACTTCTAATTCGTCGAAACGCATTACATTTTTTGCCAAATTTGTAATTTTAATTTATTAAAAGTAAATTAATTAAATTTTGAATGTATCGTAACCAAATACCACTTATTAAACGTAGTATAATATTATTAGTTGGTTTACATAGCATTATTATTATTTTTACTATTTCAAATTGGTTGAATTTAATTAAGAATACCAATTAACTTCAACCTAAATTCTTAATGGATAATATAGTATTTACGTAAAATGAAGTAGCTAGCTGTAGATTATTTATAACAAATCAATTCATTGGATAGTAAAAAATATTGTAATCATTATAGTATATAATTTGTAAGAAATTAGTATGAAAATAACTTCCAAGAAATGTTTAATATTTCCTCCAGACTTATCTTGTTGAAGAGACCCTACATGCATATATCTTGTAAATAACGGTTAGTAGGAAAACCCACGCAAATAATTAACAAAAGCGCAGTAATGAAGGCGAGAAAACTTGTAATTTAAAATATATTTGTACCATATGTTTCGTTGGTATATTAAAAATGGAAATGAACTACATGTCTGGAGGTTGTGGAGTATTGTGCTGGCAGTGATAGGGGTGGCAGAGGGCAAGGGTGGAAAGCGGATTGTAGAGCCAGGGTTGACGTCACGAGATGAGGCTGTGACCTTGGAATACTCAACCACATTGTACAATCTATTGTCCTCTTCTATGTGCTCATGTGTACTGTGTGATACAATCTATGTCTCAATAGTAGTCGTATTTATTTTTTTATTTTTATTTATTTTTACACAGAGTATTTCAAGAAAAATGTAAGAAGTTTCAGATACCATTTTACGTAAAAACCAAGAAAGAAGTTTGTCCAACGATAACATGTCTAATTTGTTCCTTTTCCCTGCAATGTATCTTTTTGTTTTTTACATAACTCAAAATTCATAATAATCGAACTGTTTAAGTAACAGTAGAATTCCTTACATGGGTTTTTATCTAAAAATTTGCTATCTAATTTAATTTTTCCTTTTAACCATATCAATATCGTGAACATTCAAGGCACATTAAAAATATGATGTAATAATTTAATATGACAGTTGATTTTTTACGATGAAGAGTGTATAAAGTTACCGTGATATTTATTCACATTTACCACGTTTTAACATCTGTAACCTGATTCCTTTCACACATACTCTCCCTATGTGTCATTTCTGGGGACCGTCACTTGTAATCAGGCCACTTTTGCTGCAAATATCGTGAAAATAAACCTAAAAATCATAAAGAATATGGAATTGAAATAAATCAATCTAAACACGTTACGGTCTGAAGTTCAATATCCTTGCTTCATTTATTAGCACTAAGTGATGTGTGAATTTCCTAGCCGTATCAGATATTTTATCCATCGACCTTGGAAACGCAATAGCCTTGGCTTCCAAGTGATTGAAAGACCTTAATAAAAAAAGGAATCTACTTTAAAACAACTGAGAAAGATCATTGCGAAACATTATGTAAAAAAAACTTCCAGCAAATACACCCGAGTAATCCTGATTTAGTAGGAAATCATTCAGAACTTATCTTGTGTGTTGTACAAAATGGACAGAAATAGTATATGTAGACAAATTAATTCCCCTAGAAGTGTGCTACAAAATATCTGAAAGAGAAAAATTCTCTTATTTGAAGTGGTCTGGTAAAAAGTATTCCCTACACCAAAGTTTGTGATAAATATGACAATTATTTAATTAAAATTGTTGAAATCTTTGTTTTAAGTTTTCCTGATAATGATATTAGTATTGGTAATACACAATATATGTTGATATAGAAATAATATTTATATTTTTAACAGCATAAGTAATCGGTTTAATATACCGTATAGCTAAAATTATGATGCGAATGATGAGTTCAGCTCCAGTTCACAGCGACGTTGTCAATGGCTTCGTCTGGACTCAAGTTTGTCTTAAGAGATAAAAAAAGTCGACGACGAAGAAGTTCAAAAGGAGCTCTTTTCATCGGTTTGACATCAGAGACACTCAGACAACAAATATAAAACAGTGCAATCTAAGAAGATTAGACGCTACGCTAAGAGGAAGGTGAACCGGAAATTAACTCAATATTCACATTGATTCAACTCTTGCCACCATACTACATTATATGTAAATTGTTGATGTAATTTTTCATTCGAGGAAACTGGAAAGGAAGCTTAAATTTAAGACGTAATCACAAAAATCGTGTAATACGTAATCACTGTAATAATGGTTATAAAAAGTGTTATTTTACTGCTGGTTATACAAGCTACCTCACTTTTTATTATTTGTTACTTTTTGCACATTGAAAGTTTAATTAAAGAGTCAAAATATTAAAAATTGAATGAATGTTTTGATCATCTTTATGTTTAATATTTATTCTGCACTATATGGAGAGTAGTGTATATTTTAATATCCACTGCTAACTATATACCGAGTTGTGGTAGGACTAAGTAAGATTTTTCTGCTCGAAACCCAGGACTTCCCCAAGCAGGCAAGGAATTATCTTAATGCTAAATATAATGTAGAAATGCTGTAGAGACACGTCATATTAAATTTAAAGTTGCCAGTAAAATAAGGTTCAATCACTAAACATTAAAATCTTAGAAGATAACCGTCCAAATACTATGGAATGACATAATAAATTTGACTTTTCTCTTTGGTGCATGTAGAATTCGTATCTCTCTGCCTCTTGGGTATCGTCATAATATAGCATACGCGCAAATCATGCGAAAGTGATTTGAGTTATATTTTATAATGATGGTCACTTATCTATCAAACTATACCTTGATACGCATTTTATAAAGCACTCCTCTACATTGAACATCGTTGCGAGCAAATGAGCTTATGACAACAACTACAACAGTTATATTGAATACACTTTTGTATAGTTCCATACAGAGATGATTTTTATTCGCAAAAATTTATTTACAACATACAAACATTTATTTCTGTCATAAAAAGTATAAAGTTCAAGTGGAGGTTCTCTAATTCTAATTTATTATTTTTCATGTTTTTAAGTTTTTATGATATCCTAATTTTATATCTTACATACTATGACAAAGCATTCCTATAGATACGTTTATTTAAACGCGAAAGACTTTTAATCTTACCTTAAGCCTAACAAATACGGTACGCAATAAAAATGGTCGTTTAGTTTGACTTCAAAATCTGTTTTATTTAGTAACTAAGTGGCGTTGGTTTGATAGATGATGAGTTTTGGTTAACAACGTCGAGCATGTAAGTATGGGAGTAATAAATTACTATTGAAACCGGCTTGTATTGATGATGTTATTCACATGATTTCTTTCACTGAAGGTTCGCTTAAGAAGTATAAACTGTTAGTATGAATAAAGTTTTCGATGTCTTCTATAACAGGGCAGGGTTATTCTTTTGTGGTTACAAATAAATTTGTATATAACAAAAACTGTGTAAAAGGTATCATTTTGTTATTGAGAAAACTTAGTACTTTTTTCAGTGCCAACTAAACAACGGAATGCTATTTCAAAGCAAAATATTCTCTTTTGGTACAGCACATACCCAAGAATTCATGTAAGAACACTGTTTAATCATAAACGTTGTTTGAATCAGATTAATTTAACACTTTAGCTGTATCAACGCCACAGGATTTTGTGAAAATGTTTTTCCGACTGTGGAATAACAGACATTGGTTGGAATAAAAATACATGTTAATATATCCAAATTATTTGTTATGTTTGTTTCTAATTGTATATTAGTCTATTTAATTTCGTTCCAAAAATATCTTTACTATATAACTTGGTAAAAAAGAAAAGACTAAGTGATTATGCCTGAATGTTTGTTTAGGTTACGAACGTAAGGTTAAATTTTCCATGATCAAGATAATCGATTGTCTGGTGGCTACCACCATCGTTTAAAGTTTTTGGGGAAAGGGTACTGTCCGATTGTTTGCCTGTGTGGCCGAACGAGCCCAAACGCGTTCAAACTTTTGTCTGTAGGATGGGAAAGTTATATAAAAACCCCGGGGCAGTATAATTTGCCCGTTTTTCTGCGGTGACTTGACTGAAGTTGAAGATATACTGCGTTTCATTACAAAGGTTCTTCTTACAATACTCTTAGTGTATTTGTTTTCAACAAATGTTTTTGGTAGGTTAAGTGGAACACTACACCTTCACAAAGTGCTTTGTGTTTTTAGACTTTGCTAAATGCAATTAATTATTTCTAAATGGTTTGTTTAGTCCTGGATAAAATTTTCAATTTTAATACTTTAAATTTAATAATAGGCAGCAAACACATTTAACCAATGTATTATTATTATTATTATCATTATTGTATGATACATATGGGTGTTATATATCATTTTAATAATTATCAGTATTAACTTCCTTTTAAAATTAATGTATTAACCTTGAAATATCAAAACGAAAAAAGTGGAATTATTAGTTAATGTTTAATTTGATTTTTTCCCCGAATATTAACGTTTGGTTAAGGAAAACTACTCTTAAAACAATTAATTTATTCATATTAATTATACGTAACCAAATGATTTGTTTTTAGAATTAATTTGAGTTTGTATGTTTATATTAAAACGTTTAGCAAAGAATTAAAAATTAAAATTCATCTGCAGTAATTAAACTTTCATTAGTCATTCTATTGCTATAAAACATATAATATTTGAGAAATGTAACTGTACATAACAACGTGTATTACAAAATATTGGGGTATAACATAATATAGTATATTAAAACCCATAAGAGATCGCTGGTAGCGTGTACTGTGTAAACTCTAAATGTTAGTTTCCACCTGATACTGCCACTGCTCTTGTAAAGGGTAACATCTGGGAATAATTATCATAATTTTACAATTAAATTTGAATGAATTTTTATTAGGAAGCTTTATTTTATAATATTGAAGTTTTTAATTCTTCGCATATCAATACATTCGGTTTTATTTTAACTGTAATTAAAGAATTATAAATATATTTTAAGTTTGATGTATAACTGTTTAGTACGATGTTAACATGTTTCTAATGTATCATTACAGAACTAACAATAAGTACCGTCTGTATTAAATCTAACTGAAGTTTTTGGAAGGAATTTTGTTTTTCCACATTTTGTTATATTTATTGTGAAAACACTGGTGACTGTTACAATACTTAGTAATCATCATATAATATACCATCAGTTGGTACTTCAATCGGTACAATGAACATCTACATACTTATAGTACTGACGGAACAGGCGTCGTTTCATGAGCTATCCCCTAGTGCAATATTACGTTTAAATTAGATATCAGATTAAACTAGAATTAATTATTTATCTCAATTCATGTTTGTGTACAATACAATACAATATTCACCAACCCCATGAAATTAATATACACATGTACAATACGAATTGTATGTATATTATTTTAAATCAAAATGTAGATGATTATAAATTTTCTCGTTATGAAAATATAAAATAATTCAAATCGATTTCATAGAAATTATTCAAATAGATGAAGTAGACTAAGTCGCTGTTCTTAAGATTAAAAAATACTACAACAAATCAATTAAAAACCTAAAATTTTATTTATAATATCCAATACTATTTTCAGATGAATCTGCATCCCTTAATTGCATCCATGTCTAATGCTGTAAATTACTTCGCGTTTTAAAACAATTGCAATACTGAACAAATATTTAGTTTTCTAATGATACAAAATTAGCGAATAAGAAATATGGTTTGTAAGATTGAGCCAACTGAGTTGAGAGTTTAAAGTAGTTTAATGCTTAACACAGCGCAGCTTGTAATCTGTATCAATTACTCAACACTAATTCTGTTGCGCAGTATCTCACTCTTGCATTACTCTTGCTGTGCAGGATCGTTTCAGACTTGTTCGATCTATTGTATCAGCGCACTTTCTACAGTTTTGTGTTATTTTACATTGCAAACTTTTATAGAGAAAGATAAACTATGTAGATAAATATGTTATTATTATAGAATGTTATTAAAAGTTGTATATTGTTTCAAATAAATGCATTTATATAGCTCATTTTACATTTTAATACGTAAATAAATGCCATACAGTTTCACTATTAGGATAATTTTCGTATTAGATTAAAATTTAACTATAAAGAGTCATTTCGTTACACTGGACTATTTTGTTTCTCAGAATAAATTTTATACTGAGACCAATTTTGCTACTCAGAAATAATTGTATTACTCAGATTCATTTCGCTATTCAGAACAATTTCTTTACGGATATTAGTTTCATTATTCAGTATCATTTCATTACACAGAAATCATTTTGTTACTCAGATTCATTTCGCTAATCAGAATCATTTCGCAATTTAGAATAATTTCTTTACTCAGGTTTATTTGGTTATTCAGAATCAGTTAATTACTCTGAACAGTTTTGTTGCTCAGATTCATTTCGCTATTCAAAATAATGTCTTTACTCAGACTCATTTTTGCACTTCAGAACAATTTCGCTACTCGGGATTATTCGATATTCAGAAGCACTGGTACGTGATTAGAGTAAATTCCCAAGAAAAAAGCTGTTATGTAATAGCTGAGTCAAAAATAACCAAATTGATGTACAAATTGAGCTATACAACGGAACTCAGCTGATCCAAATTACATGTTATTATTTTTTTACACATTTAAATGTTATTTTGATCTTGAAGTTTAGTGAAGAGTTCCGAAATTCGTTGTAAGTACTTTAAATTGATATTATATTTTCAAATAAAAAACTTTTTTCCGTTATAGTATGGACATGTAAAAACACAATGTTCAATATCATGTTGATAATGTTAGTGCTTTACTAAATAAATACTATCAAATTTATCCCTTTTTCCCCATGAAAAAGGAACATAATATTTTGTTGGAAACCTTAATGTTTTTGATAAACTGCATTACATTATACACTTTATTTTAATTTGAAGATGAAAACAACTAATGCTTTATGGGGTACGAAGCCTTATTGAATTGGAGGAACAACATTACAGGCTCAGTGTAATATGATTACGTACATAACAAAACTGTGCAGTGAAGCATTCCAACCGTACTGTTTGTAGCTATGAGGCTTCACAGTCAGGCCAAATTCTTGTAATAACATTGTACGCCTCATTGCTATGCATTAAATATTAGTGCTGTGCTTATTATTTATAACAACTATTTATATGTTAATTAGGAGGCCTGTTAGTTTCGTATTTATCATTATCGAAATGAGTGTGTTGTTAATCGTAGTGTGAAATACAGAGATCTAATTGCTAATTAAATATTTCGATTAAATATGTTGGTTTTTATTACATCGTAGTTAATTGAATATTAATGTTTATTTGAGTTTCGTTGGACCATTTTTTATGCGAGGTTTAATAAAGCATACATTTTACACATATATTTTATTATTATTTGTCATTGCTATAAGAGTAATAATTACTATCTGTAATTCTTATAAAAGGAAATTTAAAATATTTGTCTTAATATTTCACATAATAATACAACTGATTGTTAGTTTTATTCTTCGTATGCATTATACTATGTTTATATAAGCCAGGTGATTTATTAAATACATAAATACAAGCTGCTTTTTTTATTATTTCCTTACAAACTCGAAGCTAGTTGAAACATACCTGATCCCGAAAATAGGACTTAATAATACAATACTTAAATAGTAGTATCGCACTTACTATTACTCATGATAATAATTACTCATACAATGTAAGATCCAGCCTTGGATTTGGACATTTAAACTTTTGTACTCTGGCTAATAAACGTAAAGGTTAAAACAAGTTCTACGATACATTTTAATTTATTTTTTAAATTCTTAGTTTTTTATTATTGACAAAATCTGTAATAATTAAGTTTAATTACTGTTGTAACAGACAATATTTAATTTAAAAGCAACCTTATTTCTATGTAAAGAAAGGAAGAAAGTTGGTTAATAAAATAGAACTCTAAAACTCTAGGTTTTACTTTAAATTAATTCTAATCAATTTGATTCTACACGAAATTCGCTTCTAGAGCTGAAGTAAACTTGAAAACAACGGATCTATTTTACAGTTACCGTAAACCATCTTAAAGATAAAAAGTCTCCGCAAACAATAAAACTAATACGTCATTACTAAGGAAAGGTTGATTTTTCAGTTTTTGAGGACAGGTAGTGTTTAAATACTTTATGTATTCAAATTTTTGTTACTTATATTTTGTAGTTCCTAATGTTTTACCCATTGAAATAATGGTTCATTTCATACAACCATTTAATTTTTTAAAAGACAAGGTATTAGTAAAATTAATAATCCTGTAACTTAACTTAAGTCACTCATGTATTACAAATTTTTTTAGTTAACTCATAAAAAACATATGTATTATAATCCAATAGACATAGGCGTATCCACAGAAACTTACTTATTATGATATACAGAGCACGTATTGAACATATTTAAACGAATGGCAAAGCTAAAGTTCGAATTTAGTATGCAGTTTTTTTATATTTCATAGGTCAATTCGTTCACGGGACAGATAGACAGACAAACAGAAATTAAATGTGTCCAGCCCCTCGAGTGATAGGTTCGCTAACGCCCAGCCAATTATTATTTTTAATTCATATCTACAAAAATACTGTTTTGATGGTATGATTTATCATCCATTATTTACGGAAATAGCAACAAATCTTAAATTATTAAATGTAAAATGCATGAATAGCAATGAATACTATTACACATTGAAATGAATTTAACAGTCTCGAGTACTGTATCATCAATTAGATGATTAACACGAATATAGCAAAAAAGAAAAAAATATATATTTGGTGTATTGTATTTTTAACTGAGTATTTCTAAAAAATAAACCTAACTCGTGTTGTTACTGTCAAAAGTCACATCCAATATCTGGCACATAAAGCAGGGTTTGGTGAAGTAAAAGAGAAATTACTTCAGACATGTATTGGGCGTGACATTTGAACTATTGTTTTGCTGGCGCCCACGGTTGTAATGGATAACATCAAATACTAATTACTGTGTGAACTATTTTGGAATCATAACTAATGACATAAGTTCAGTAGCTAACTTACGGCCTTAGGTTTGTTTGCGGAGTCCATCTTTATCCAAAGGCAAAGTCAACAGTACTTTATCCCTATATTTCTCTTAAAAATATGTTATGCTTTATCCCGTTTTATATTTTGTTATTATTTGAAAGTATACTACAATATTAAAATGTATACTTCCATGGCTATATTTTACAAAAATATAACACATCGGAGATTCAAATCTATTCTCTCCCTCAGGATGTAAAATTTATAATACAAAAGATTAATTATGCTCAAAAATTAATGTAAAACTAAAAAGAAGTGTGTGTGTGTGTGTGTGTCTTCTATTTTTGGAACATATAAAGATAGCAGATGTTCAAAATCCTACAAGCTTTTAAAATGTCTAATAGGTTAAAATTTGCCTTTAAAGGTACTTATCTTTAACAGGATTAGTACTAAGGAGTAGTAAAAATGTTCTGAGATTAGACAAGATTAACAGAAGGATCAAACTCTTTGTCCTAGGATTTTTGCAAAAAGGACGGAAGGATTACATATTTAACTATGTACACTGTCTTAAAAATTTTTAATCATATAAAGAATAATAATTAAACTATCCAAACCAGATGGGGTTTTTTAATCTTGTCAAATGTTTAAAATTTAAATGTATAAGGTTTGATAAAACTGTTTAGGCCTAATGTTTTCCATTGAATATAGTGAAACCTGCTAACAATATCGCAAATGCCGATTATATTGTGCAGAGCTGAAAAAGAATTCCTCAGCAGACGAGTGGGCCTCAGTCCAAGATCATTGAGTACATTTTTAGTTTGTAGGTATTTTTCAATCAAAAATTCCAAATACTGTTCAATTTTAATTCTAGAAGTAATTGTTAAAATTAACATTTTATAGTAGAGAACCCCTCGGCATCTTGAGATATTCGATATAGGGTCCAAACAAAGCCTCTTTTTCTGTCAAGCGATAACATCAAATGTCCGGACTGTTTTATTTTTGTAAATTACTGTGTGTAGTATTGTATAAAGCCGTGTGCTCCATTAATGAGTATCACAGCCACCAGATAAATATATGTCAGTCAATTTGTATAAATGTTTTCACGCACATCGTTGACTTTTTTGATGTAATAAAGGTGCTATACTTTCTACGACAAGTGGTATCGACATCACTCCAAGAATGTGTTACTAGATCTGATCTTTCACCCCTAAGTAGGATGATGGTCAGCGATCCTAGTATGGGTTTCTTATACCATCCTGTTAAAAAAATTCTAACCCACCCCACATATGGCACTGAATCGATCCTGAGTTTCAATTCTCATTGATATCTTTGACTTTTTAAGTAATTTAAATATTGAATCATTCCGGTTTTTATAAGGTATTAAATTGATCACAGTTTTTGGTCCTTCTAATAAACTTAGAAACACATTTACACTATTGCAACGTTAAACGTTTTGAGAACACCTAGATACATCTCCGTAGCTGTACATTTCTTGGATACAAATCTTGGATCAATGTTGTTCTTCCATACATATTTCAAAATTGTAAACAAATGTACTCGCTCCGCAGGATAACTATATATACCATAACTGGGAAGGAAGGAAATACATTTTTGGATTTCTTAATTCTATTCAATTTTAGTTTAAATTAACTTCATCTTATATTTTATTATTTAGTTTTATTTATATTCTATTCATGTGTTTTTTATTTTTTTTATTCGATTTCCTTTAACCAAATCAAATAAATAGAAATCCAAAATTGATCTCATAATATAATATAATGGTTACTCATAGTTTTGTATCCCCGCATTCAGCAACTTCTTTATCGCTATATTGTGTTATTCGTTGGTACTTTAATTGAGTTCACAACTTGTGAACCAAGAACCACTCTAGCTATTGACCACATGTACGTTTATCCTTCTTCGCTGGAATTTTAATTTTAAAATATTTCTATAGTATAAAAACGAAACAAATTGACAGTCGGTATTTGGCTGTACTGGCGGAACTGTAATACCAGACAATCCGCCACGGTAACTACCGGTCTGAGCTCAGATATCCCGGGAGTGTACCACATATTTTGCTTTTGTTACTGACAACTAAATAAAAAGTATATTTAATAGTAGTAAATAACTCCTTTATATCTAACTAATAGTTACCCACGCTTTTTCACGCAATTTCATTGTAACCTCCAGAATAACAAGAGAAATTTTTTTAATAACATTTAAAACAATCCTGACATCAGCGGTAGTCACTGAAAGATATTCCAATCTCTTGGTCTATTTTAGATTTACTTTAAAGATGAGGCATTTAAGTCGAGGGGTGAACTGTTTACTACCAGTACCTCGCATTAGTCTTCAATATTCATGATATTTTATTTAATACAAGCTCCACTATTTCAGTAACAATTTATTTCAGGGCAGTGTGACAGTCTAAAGGTAGACTAAAGAGTGTGTGTTTTTAAACAGAAAGCTCAATACTCTTTAGATTGTAATCTGAATTCCTAAATTGGTTAAAATATGTTATATACACGAAACTAAAACTTGTTTAGTACAATTATTTAACGCTAAAACAGTTTCATACACTACTCTAAATTAATAATGACTACTGAATAATAAGAATGATGGCGTTATTGGTGACAATGCCAAATATATTGTCACTATCAATATAAAAAAACTTATAATTGGTCATCCGGGCTTTGAACTGTAGTTGTTGTATAGAATACATATTTACAAATGAAATTATATTTCTGATTAAATCCTCAAGAATTTTATTCTACGCGTATACGTGACAGGCCTTTCTTGAGGCAGGCGTTTGGCCGGGTATTAAATAATTAATAATTGCAAACATCTTATGATTATAACATAAATTAACATTAATATAATTAATGGTTTTAATGAAATAACAAAGGTTCGTTATATGATATAAAAGATTAATAAATATGAAACTGTAACTATGAAAATTGTCAATAAACCTCCAATAAACTTTACTGTGGCGTACATCTCAGGCTTACATGACAGTTGTCATATGTAACTAATGTAATTTTTTCCAGTTCACACCGGATTGAAAGATAGCTAATACAATTAAAATATATCAAGAATTGAAATAAGTTAGAAATGTTTTAGTGCTGTAAAACCAATAAACTTTGATGGTACTGTAGTCAATAGCGTACCTTGATTCATAGAATTTATAACTATCTTAAGTTTATTATTATCGAGGAAGATCAAAACATAACAACTGCTATCGATTCATGTCTCATGTGTACGATTGATTAATTTCGGTATATGTATTAAAAGTATCAGTGTTGTCAATAAGTTCTATTTTGGTTCAGAAAATCAACCACAAATCCCAGTTAACATATTCTTTTTTAAATATATCAGAGTAGCGTTCAAGACGTTATTTTAAGCATTTTTACATCATAAATGTAATTGTTAACCAATGACATTTAAACTGGAAAAAATTCGTTTGTAGCATACATATTTTGACTATTTCTCTAATATTTTAAATTATAATATATGCCTACATGATTATTATATTAGCTCAGATCCCCTCTATAACTATTTGATTGCATTAACGTTTTTTTCTGACCCTGCAAATTATTAGTGTGAATAAAATACATAATACTAAACATAAATCAATATACTGATAAACAGATGGATAAACAAAACTATTTCATACGTCTTCATTCATTTATCGATATGTGAACGGATGATATTGGTATAATACTAACTATTTATTCGGTCTATTGTTTAATTAGGCGTTATGTGCATTCTATTCTACTACACAGACACGAACACAGAAACGTTATATTATTTTACAAGGCCTTTGTTTTATGAAATTTTGAATAATTATTGCTTTAAAATGGTATTCTATCATTCACTTAATACTTAGTCTGCCGAAAATATTAAGACTTTTGGTTGGAAAAGTTATTTTGAGATTTGGTTATCCTAGCAAAAAGGACAATCGTCTGTCCTTTATTCCTTCTAGGTTAGCCATCAATTTCTCAGTGACTGCTATCAGTATTTAAATTGTCTTCGGTGTGGAACAAAGAATTCATGCAATATTTATGAGGTTCCTAGAGGTAAGACATCGTCTGAAATAAAGTGCTAGAGATAGATCTACGTAGTTCAGACATTGGCCTGATTGCTTTTTTTTACTACAGGAATACTCTTTTTCTACTAAATGAACTCAGAGTATAAACTTTTTCTTATTGGAGTGCCACTGAAAAGTGCATTGTTAAATATGAATAATAACTTTTGACGTACGTACACACATCTTTAAATTCCTGAAAAAAAAAAAATACTTCGCGTTATCGAAGTGTGACCATAAAGACTTAAAATTTTGCGTAAAATTCGTTTCTAGATGAGGACATCGAGTTCTACGACATCTCAGGTCTACTGAAAGTTTGAGGTCCTGTATTATGTACATATGTTTGTATGAAAAATTGAAATCTTTTTTGTATTGATTGTATTATTATTGACTAAGTTTGAAATATACTCCGTCATTAATAATTCTGCATTTAAATATATTAAAATTATTTGAGGAAAATACTAAATACATCGCTAAAAGCGATATTTTTGAGTTTATGTTTAAGAAAAGAAGGCCATTAATAAATATTACAAATAAATTTACCCTTTTGTTAAAACTTCTTGATTTCGCAAAAGATACTGTTACGTTGCCATATCTGTTACATCAAAACTTTACTTACTCTTGCTTTCATTTTTGTAGTTAGACTCCTGTAACTATAATCTCTCAGTGACAGTCATTTTAAATATGATATTCAAAATCAACTCTTGTCACTACTGTTCTCAAAATAGGTGGATAGTACACTTAAAAGTACGTGAAGTTTGATCTGCGCGTATGTTTAAATTATTCTTCTAGTATACAGCATTGTAAACCTTGATCAACTGTTTTATATATATATATATATATATATATATATATATATATTAAATTTAAAGTTATAATTTTAAAATGCAATACAAAATTTTGCATACAGCTTCAGTGGATCCTATTACACGACACATGGTGTAACGCACGAAAAAGGAATACAAATATTATAAATTCTAATCCATAATTAAATTTGAATTGGATTAAATTAGTTGGGGTATTTTAAGTTACTTTATTTAAACACTTGAATATATTAACAAATATGTAATTTAACACGAGCCACCAAAACCCAAATAATGCTAAATGGAAAAATTGAAATTATTAAAAGAACTAAGAATATTAGAGATTCCAAAGTGGATTCTTGAGGAACTCCGTTTAAAATTGTTTAAATCAATTGCCTGAAGCCAATCTTGTTTTGTGCATTATTTTTAATTTAAGCAAGAATTCAATAATTTCTGTTATGTGCCATTTACAGTGTAACATTTTTATTTGTCTGTTAAAAGTTAATTCAATTTAAATTCCTTGATCGCAAAAAACAGAATACGATAATTCCACTATCAGATTAGTCAACAGCATTCATCACTTCGGTAAACAGATTATTCATTGCATTCTTCATGTTCTTGTTTTGATGGACTGTCATTTATGAATTAAATTATTGTTATAAGTGCACCTCAGGTTTGTTATAAACCAATCTATCAAGTAATTCTGTTTCCTTAATTAGCTTGTCTTTTAAAAATAACATAGCTGAACAAGAAAAATATGTTTTACAGATTTCTTATACAGTATACATAATAAGTATTTCGATTTTTATTAGTGATTCTATTACAACATCAAAGCACTCAGTCACTCTTCATGAAGTCATTATTGTTTAGAGTTATTTACATAAAAATAATTATAACTTTTTTTCTGAATTTCATTCTTTAAACGATGTTTATGTAAGAATTGTTGTATTCTTCTTTGTTAAGTGATTAAAACTGAGAATTATTCAGTGTGTTTATCAAAAATAGAACACGTAACTGAGTTTTCAATAGGGCAAACTTGAATAAGCGAGGAAAACGTTTGCAGCCCATAAGTTATATGGCACGTAAGTAAAAGCAGAAACGGGGTTGTCAAGAGCACTAGACTTGTCCGCTACTTTCTGCACCTCCTAATTAGCGGGAGATCAGGGGGTCAGAACTGCGGTGAAAGTTTTCAAGTTGAATCCATCGGGTAACTTATTTGAATGCTGTTCAAATTCTAAGAGCACGCAGGATCGTGAACGGATTTTGAATGACATGCGTTTGGATGTGATAAAGTTTTAACTTTAATTTTTGACTGTAGGTTACAATCATATCGTGAGTTAAGATTCGTTTTATATTATTTTCTACAGATCAGTATTTAAGGTTTTAACGTGTAACTTTGACATTTCTGAATTAATTGCCATACTGTAATTATTTTAAGTTTTTGTGAGCGTGTATTATTATACTTTAAGGTTTTTTGATAGATGAAAAAGACTTAGTTTCTATCCTAAAAAAAGTGTTTTGTTTTTGTTATATATTTAAAGAAATGTCAAAACATTATTTAACCTTTTAAATCATCCATCAAAATATTCAATTATTTACTACTCGGCACGAATAAAAACTCCATAGAGTACATAAACTTTCGTCAACTGCCTATTATGTGTGAAAACACAATGCATTCTCTTTCAAGTTTCCTTATTGCTGGTTCCAGCCAGTGATATATATATATATATATATATATATATATATATATATATATATATATATAAAGTATTATGTAATCTATGAATGTAATTTACCGGCTAATTAATCACTAGACGTGTAATTATTACCTTATTACATAACTGTGCAAATTCATAAGTCACGTATAAACCACTATTATACCACTAATCCTGTAATATTAACTTATCACATAACTCTGTGTAACACCGTCAGTCATGTAAGAATCACTATTACACCACTAGTCCTGTACTATTGTTACTTTACCTCGTATGATAACTGTGTAACACATCAATATTGCAGGTTCCTTATATAACATTAGTAGTATGGTGACTGAAACCATTAAAATCAATAATATATAATAATAATTGGAATTGAATCCACGCTATCTCTAACTCAGATACAGTCCGAAGACTGTATACCTTTAGTTACATTATTTATAATCTGACATGATTGCTCTGGGCAGCAATTAAAATGAAAGTTATAAAAACACTAGCTATATACATCTTTCCGACAAAATGTTTGGTGATGGGCTAATTACCTATCATTAAGATTTCAGAACACCGAATTAAAAAACTACATTTTGCTACAACGTGAAACTTAATTAAATACAGTAAATAGAATGAGTGTTTCTATACATTTTTTAAATTTCGTGCACTATTTAGAACTTATAAATGTGGTAAGAGCAAGACTCCTCAACTGACAAATAAGGCTAGATAGGTATCGACCGAAGGTTGAAACAGCTTTTTCTTTTATTTATCCCATTCTTTAATGAACGTGGACGAGAATACATTTGATTTAAATACTAAAACAGTGCTACTTATTAGAACAGAATATATATATATATATATATATATATATATATATATATATATATATATATTATGAGTGTTTTTAAACAAAATTGCCCAAATAATAACAAAATAGAATATAATATTAATGACAGTCCAATGGCAAAAGGTAAATATTTTATAGCTATAATTGTTAATATCTTAATTTTCGTTGCCTAGAATAAAACAAGCTTAACCAAAAATACAAAAATAATACAATACTAACTTGGTAATGTAGTTGAATTTATTCGAAAATGTATCTGTAAAGAAAATATCTACAGTAAAATTATGTATAAGAGATGGAAATCTTCTATAAATATCTTTACTAATTTAGTTTTTAATTGGTAGTTACGATTCCTTTCCTCTTTTAGCTGAAGACCAAGATTCTACATCATAATGATAACCTAGTTGGACTTGGTGATTAATCCCAACTGGAAAATCCATTGAACTAAAACATATTTGCTAGAAGATGAAAATGAATGTATGTGTTTTATACTCTTTACCTGTTTGCTTCAAAAATAAATAGAATTAACCCAATATGTGTTTCAACATAAGTGCATTGAAAGATCCGATTTCAATTGCTTTTACAAACACAACGTATACTAAAATTGATATATTTCATGACATCAATCTAAAAGAAGTCACCAGAGAAATATCATGTGACAAGTCACAATCCCGGTTGACAGGAGATATCACAAACACAGGTGGACTCACATTTTATGATGTCACTCATGGTCTGTGACAGACGTGATGTCATGTCACTGTCACCAAACAACGAAAACTATCTCTTTAATTGTTTACGTCATTTGCACTAGTTGGTGTTTTAAATAACAATTTTTCCTTACATACTGTATAAATCTGAAATATATTACTTATCGTACTCGAATACAAACTAAACATCTATAAAGGACAAAAAAAATATTGCTGTCTCATGATAAGAATTTAAACTCAGAATATTAAATGTAGGACTACGCCACATCTGTGTCTTTGCTGGGATTGCATGCAAAATTACAACTGTCTAGATGACCTTCGGGAACATATACAAAATAGAAATGTTTACATTCTCTCGGCGGAGAAAGTAATATTATGTCAGTCTACTCAGTGATAGGCTTCAATGACGCTCAACCTAATTCTATGATTGGTCATGCATAATCATAGAACTCATTATTGTCTTTCTAGAAATGAAGTTTCATGCAAACTTTAAAGCTGACAGAAATAATCTTTCTCAATCTTTTTCTGAATCACACATTTACATTTTTACCACCGAATTAGGTTTACTAGCATTGTTTAAATAATAACAGTTCCAGTGAGATAAGGAGGGTACAAAAAAGAGTATACTGAAATAAAAACTTGTCACCGACTTTTATCATTGCATTTTCACTCTATTATTTTATCTTATTATTATCTTAAAATGTGTTAATACGTGAAACTTTAAAGTCCCATATAATTATGTACTCAGCTTAGTTATAAATGCATTTATTTCAATACCTATTACAACAAGTCAATACCTGTTAATAAAAGTGTTTTAAGAGTTACAGAATGGAATGTCAGTAACAGAAGGTAATGTCAGACATAAAATTACAAAAAGATAAATTTAGCCTAATGAAAGTTTAAATAAACCTGTAATTCTAATTTTCAGCAAGTACTTAATTAAATGTTGACTTTTTCAACTGTAACTTGAGTGATACATACATCTGTTGTGTATTGGTTTACCCAAAACAAATATGAGACTGAAATATTAACAGGACGCCTTACAAACATAGGAAGCGAAGATGTCTGAATTGTCAAGCACCCTTGAAGCTCCCGTACTTTGGCCTCAGCAGAGGACCTCATTAGCGCTACTGCGGCTGCAATGGCTCAGCAGCTGAGGTAGCCTCAGCAGCTAACTGCTGATATGACAACTGTTGATGGATTCATTCACCCTTATACTGAATCCTTTATACATTAACGGCTAACATATCTTCAGTGATATTCTACAAATGTATAATTTAGCTTTTATGTTTCACTTTGAGCATTTGTTCTATAATAGTTAAGACATATAGGGCCTTGACTCGTTTTTTGTGTTAATGTAGAGGATTTTATAAATAAGATTCAGTATGTCTAATTTTATATTGGTTGGTATTCTTGTACCTTTTCGTCGGCCAATACGGAAAATAAACTAAAAGTAACTACTTAAACACTATATTTAAAAACATTTGACTATACTTAACTACTACACGCTGAAAGAAAGGAAAATATCAAAGTTAATAACTAATGAATGCACAGCTATTATCAACTGTTACCTGTTGTTAATCAAAACCATAACGTTGATAAAACCGTAATGAGTGTGAATGACTATTACATACGGTAACATGGCAGATTATTTCAGAGTATTACCAAACAAAAAGAATCTGAAAGTATCCTTGATATACTCGTAAATAGAGCTTGACCATGTTAAGTGGTTTAAATTTTACATTACCAACATTACAACAAATCTCTTTTGAAACTGAAGTTTTTGAAAAATAAAGTATTTAGTCAAATATATTGTTTTTAAGTCAAAGACTTAGTTTTAAGGCTTTTTTAAGACTGAAATAAAATTTAAGATAACTATAAGGTGTATTTATAAGCCACACGCACACATGCAGATCGGTCAAAATTGATATAAACATCCAGTCCTTCTTAAAAATATTGAGTCTCAAAACGGAAATTTCACCTTTATACCAACTTGTAGCACTACAATACTCTCTTCCTCCGCAGCAGCGGTCGTCTGGAGTAAAATAAAAGATTTTCCTAAAATTAGATATCAAGGGATGGTACACCCCATTAGCTAGCATAGTTTGAATAATAATTAGTACTCTATATTCTATGTAGTTTACATGTCCATATATCGTATTTTATTAAATTTCTTGTAATTATTTTCAGGTGAGTTATGGGGTCAAGTATTACTTTCCAGTTGGTGAGTAGCGTAAAGCATCTATTTTAAGTGTTTCACTTCTTTAAGAATAACTCAAAAAACTAAATTAGAATATCAATCAACAAACTGAAGGGAAAAAAACAAAGCATAAGATTAAATAAGTATGTCTTATATTTTTTATTATTATTTATAATTGTATTAACTTAGCGGGGCTAAATGCATGTACGATGAATGGATGAATAAATGAACTTGGTGAATAAATGAATTCTATTCTATTATCAAGAAGTTGGGAACATAATTAATTAATGTGCGGACTAAACAATAAGTGCTCTAGTAATTACGTAATATTCTTAGATTGTTTAAAAAAGTTGGAAAAGAATAATCGGAGCCGGCTTGACTAATAAAAAAAACTGTTACTTCCATTAACTTTTATTATGTCTATATTTAATGAAGTCATCTTTTAACCACTACAGTGTATTTTTATCAATAAAGACTCACTAGAAATAAATATTGGATACGATTATTTTAATTGACAAAATAAACAATCAAATATTTGCTTGCACATATATACGCAGCAAATTTTCCAGGAGTATAAAGCGTAAAATAATCATATTAGTATTAGATAGCTTTCAGTCCACAGTATATAAATAGATAATGTAGATGTTATATACTTATCTAAAGTACTTTATCAGCTTTGGCGCTTATCCGTTTCATCTGCGCAATTAAATCGAGGTTGAAAATATTAGTTTATGTTAACAGAAAAAGATAATTATAAATTTACAATACACAGTTACAAATACACACGTCACAAATATATTTTTAGAAATATGACTACGATTTCACAAGTACCTTATTTAAAAGATTAAAATGTCACAGAGGAACCACTCATTGATACTGTAATCAAAGTTTTCTAACATATATACTAAAAAATATATTACCGTACTGAATTCCCACGTCCAAATATACTCAATTTAAAAATTAAATTAAATCATCATTCCTCTACTCCTTTTTTATTTAATTATCTTAGTAGTCTAGGAGCAGACATCCAATCTGTAATTTAGCCTACAAGCACACAACCTGTGGATGTTTCTTAGGAAAGAAAATGATCGTCAGACACACTCGTTTTGGTTTAAAAGGTTTTACAATATAAAAATGATGATTTTTCATTTAGACAAACTTAAAATCAACAGTCGGACAGATAAATAATGGTCTTACCTACGTCAGTTAACTAGATAAATAGACTGGAAGTTAGTCGCAACTCCCGCGGTTTGTATAGAGTAGCAGACGTTGATTTAATATTTATTTACGTGTCGGACAGATAAATAATGGTCTTACCTACGTCAGTTAACTAGATAAATATACTGGAAGTTAGTCGCAAACTATCACGGTTTGTACAGAGTTAGCAGAGACGTTGATTTAATATTTGTTTACGTGTCGGACAGATAAATAATGGTCTTACCTACGTCAGTTAACTAGATAAATGGACTGGAAGTTAGTCGCAACTTCACGGTTTGTACAGAGTTAGCAGACGTTGATTTAATATTTATTTACGTGTCGGACAGATAAATAATGGTCTTACCTACGTCAGTTAACTAGATAAATAGACTGGAAGTTAGTCGCAAACTATCACGGTTTGTATAGAGTTAGCAGACGTTGATTTAATATTTGTTTACGTGTCGGACAGATAAATAATGGTCTTACCTACGTCAGTTAACTAGATAAATAGACTGGAAGTTAGTCGCAACTATCACGGTTTGTACAGAGTTAGCAGACGTTGATTTAATATTTGTTTACGTGTCGGACAGATAAATAATGGTCTTACCTACGTCAGTTAACTAGATAAAAGAGACTGGAAGTTAGTCGCAACTATCACGGTTTGTACAGAGTTAGCAGACGTTGATTTAATATTTATTTACGTGTCGGACAGATAAATAATGGTCTTACCTACGTCAGTTAACTAGATAAATAGACTGGAAGTTAGTCGCAAACTATCACGGTTTGTACAGAGTTAGCAGACGTTGATTTAATATTTGTTTACGTGTCGGACAGATAAATAATGGTCTTACCTACGTCAGTTAACTAGATAAATAGACTGGAAGTTAGTCGCAACTATCACGGTTTGTACAGAGTTAGCAGACGTTGATTTAATATTTATTTACGTGTCGGACGGTTGATTTTGTCAAGCTAGAAAAGCAAAGAAAAATATACGAGAAAAAATTATTGTTTCTTTTTTTTACCCTTATGGGGTCAAGTATTACTTTCCAGTTGGTGAGTAGCGTAAAGCATCTATTTTAAGTGTTTCACTTCTTAAAGAATAACTCAAAAAACTAATTTAGAATATCAATCAACAAACTGAAGGGAAAAAAACAAAGCATAAGATTAAATAAGTATATCTTATATTTTTTATTATTATTTATAATTGTATTAACTTAGCGGGGCTAAATGCATGTACGATGAATGGATGAATAAATGAACTTGGTGAATAAATGAATTCTATTCTATTACCAAGAAGTTGGGAACATAAGTAATTAATGTGCGGACTAAAAAATAAGTGCTTTACTAATTACGTAATATCTTAGATTATTTAACCTTATATTATTTATAATTATTATATATATATATTATATATATATATATATATATATATATTATATTATATATATTAACCTTCGTATTAACCTCCACCAAAACTAGCACGGCTGACAATTGATTTATTTTTAGGAGCAATTCTCCTATCGATTTAACAAAAAACTATATGTGCTTATACAATACAAATTGACTCTCGTCTCCTATACTTCACACATTATCTTCCACAATTTTCTCATATTGTATTTATTATTTATAAACTGTGTAGGTACTCGAAGAAAAAAAGTTTAAAACTTCCTATTCTTACTTGGCAATACTTATCCTTCAGGAATTAAATGCTATAATCAGTCAAGATAAAATATTATCCACAACAAATGTATGCATAGAATTACGCCAAACTTTAATACAATAAGTTTTTGTAAAAGGAGGGTGAAATAACCAAGATGTTAAATGCCTAATTCGCCACGATTTTCTTTACACTTAAAGTTGACACTGAACAAACTGTTTCCCTTTTTTAAATGGCAACAGACCTTGACGCCAGAGTTAATGGAGTGGAAATGAGAGTTTTAAACAAGACTGTGCGACTCAAAAGCAATCTCCTAAATTGTAAGACTTGGTTCTTAATGTTGCCCGTTTACAACGCCAAGCAATCCAACAAACTATGCTTCTTTAAGCAACTATTCCACTCTAGAGAAAAGTGTGTAGTTTTCTCAGGGGAATAATATAACAAGCAATTTCTGATATTATTGATATTATTTTTATTTATTTATCTAACGAAATTACATGTAACTTTTTACCAAGAATAATATAAGTACTACATAGTATAAGTTTAACCATGTGGGAATAATGTACTACGTTCAATTCATTTCTATTTTATTTCAATTCTGTTGACAAATGTATAATCATATTGAAACATATTTGCATATGTTTCTCAACTAATTAACATGTCAGATGGAGTCCTAGATATAATACGTAGCACTATCTACGCGTGTTCTGTTATGAATATTCGTTTGAACTTCGAGGCCTACGAGACCATTACGTAGAGTTCATTTTATTATAGAATCAATGTTTTTTATAGAACTGCCTATATATCAGTAGTACAATATATAAAATCATTTAACTGTTTAAATACTGATATTCATATACCATGACAAAATTAATGACTCATTTCAAAAATACATTCTAACAAAAAATGGTTTTAATAAACCCAAATTTTGTGATCGAGGATGAAAATGTGGTTATAATTCGAATAATTGTATAATTAAAATATACTTAAGGAATAATAAATTTCCTCGTAAAATATTGAGCGTCCTTTTTGTTAAAACTTCTTGATTTCGCAGAAGACTCTGTTACGTTTCCATATCTGCTACATCACAACTTGACTTACTCTTGCTTTCATTTTTTTTTTTTTTTTTTTTTTTTTAGTTTGACTCTTGTAACTATAATGTCTTAGTGACAGTCAGTTTATGATCTCCAAAATCCACTCTTGTCACTACTGTTCTCAAAATAGGTGGATGGTACACTTAAAAGTTCGACCTGCGCGTATGTTTAAATTATTCCTCTAGTATACAGCATTATAAACCTTGATCAACTGTTAAATATTAAATTTAAAGGAATAATTTTAATGTATTAAATGGAAAATTCTATTTCAAAATGTGGTGTTTTTTCTATTCTATCTTCGTTGCTGTAAAAATTACAAAATGTAGAGAAATCGTCAGAATTATTTGCTTATACAATTAGTTATCGTTCAGCTTTAAAATACTAGTAAAATATGCAATCTATTTTCTCATACCACTTTCATTCCTGCCAATAACACAGTGCCGACTGTCAGTCTACCGTTTGTGCTGTCATGCAGTCGTATGCGATAAGCTTTTTCCGCACTATAAACATTTCCTGTGTACTAAAAAGCGTTTTAAACGAGTTTTAACGTCTTGGTCGTTGGTGCATTCTGTATTGAATTTGGCAACTTGATAAAACGAGCCCCGTCTATGAGAGTAAGTGCTCGTAAACCCCCGTCCTGCGTCTCCCAGTTCGGTAGGAGTCTCTAACTCTTTCCTCATATCTATGTATGTCTCGGCCACTTTCCAGGGCGCATTTAGACATATAAAGTGATGTTATCTCCAAAATATACAGACTAGGCAGAGTCAACAGTTTTAAGGCTTCTTTGCAAATATTCTATGAACTTCGGTTGCGTAATTATCCGAATCGCTAGCTTTTTCATTTTAAAAACTCTCCTTAAAAAAAGTGAGATTATATACTGCTTGATGAGATGAATTATTCTACACTGATAATCTTTAGACAAACTTGTCCAATGTTCACGTTAGGATTTCAGCATGGGAAAGATCATTTAAGTTATGTAGACAGTCCATAAGGCTTTTCTAATATGAATGAAACGACTTTTTTGGCTTATAGCTCATGCCAGTGAGACCTCTAATTTAAGTTGAGAGTATATAAATCAATTACCCTGTTCTTCAACTTCTTGAAGGTATTTTAGAACCATTTTTAAAGTATATACTGTCCAAATTTTCATACCAGGCATTTTTTCATGTCGACATCTTACTATTCGTTTACAAAGTAATATTTTATTTCAATATACATAGCGTAAATAAATGAACATAGTGCAATACTAGACGAGTTAATGGAATACAGCGAGGGTGCTAGAATATTAACGCCTTGAAATAAATTTAACTCCGCACTATAATTCACGGAATTGTAGAATTAAGAAATACTCAACAAGAAATACTAGAGTCTGGAACGATCTTAATTCGGCACAAGCGATCTCCGTTTAGTCATTCTAGTGTGAATAAACTATATATTATATATATTAACTCAACACAGATACCAACCACCAGGTGACTTCTCGTCATAACGGTTTGTTGCAGTTCATTGCATTACGCAACCTACAATTGGATAACATATAATGTCCTCCAGGAAAAATTAGGTCATATTTTTTTAGTTCTGTTTAAACTTCAAGGGGGAATTTTTTTACGGTTACATATACTGAATGAATTTGTTTCCTTTAGTTGTAAAAGCATTGCAATATCTCTAATATTCCTCTCATTTATAAGCATTATAAACTTTGAACTCTTGAAATATCGGATGGCAGAAACTCGTATTTTATACTATTCTATAAGCTTGCATAAGTTATTGTTTTAAGAAAAAAATGTCATGTTTTATAAAATATTCATCGTAATGAATTCATCCTAAATTCAAAATAGATTGTAGACAAATTGTATAATTCGAGCAAAGTAAATTGAACTTCGATTGATTAGATTAAAACTTGATCAAAACCCACGATGAAACGTTTTCCACAGTATAACCTGGAAAGGATCCAAACAAGTTTTAAGTGAATGTCCGGATGATAGGCGACCACAATCCAAGTCTCAGAAAGCTAAAGTTAGAAGCCTTGAGGCTTAACGTGTCAAAGTTGAGCCGATCTCCACTAGAGAATATAGACCTCTTGAATCTCATATTGATGTTCTATTTTTACACAAACCTACCTGAAATATTTGTATCTATATGATAGTACTAAACATCCTTCATGAATGCTTTGATTAAGTATAATGCAAAAATTACTATAGATTGAATATAGTGTTTTCGTTAATATTTAGCCTGAACGGAAAGTAATGATAGGAATAGATAAACGTTCATATGTGTACTTTAACATATTTATCTCTAATTCGTACGAATTTGTAAGAAACTCAGTCAATCAAAGTACTCCTGGAAAAATATTTTAGATTTTAGACTATCGTTTACGATAATAAATGAATGAATAGACAAATTAATGTTTAGAGTAGGAATACTGTGTTTTACATCACAATAACACCTCAAAAAGCGGAGTTCGAGATTGCGTTTAATTTTAAGAAATACGTATTAATAAAAAATAATGACAAAATCTAGTTAATTTAATTTAAGGCAAGTTAAGATTTAAATAGCTAATAAACCATCATTACTGTGTAAGTAACATCTATTCAGCCCAGCTGTTACATCTAAATTGTATATTATAGTATGCTTCTGAATAAGGTCTTTTCTTACAGGAAAACTACTTGTAGCCTGCAGCATGTTTGCTGAACTGGAGACGACCTTGAATGTATTGCTTAGTTACTGACCTTCCTTTGTTAATCCTCATCGAGTTTACTGCACCGTTTCAGCCTCACGAAAAATATTCAAGTAGACAGCTCAGCCTAGTGTTGACTAATTTATAAGAATCCAGCACCATATTGTCTAATTATATATTTGTATACTGTTTCACACCTATTCTAATGAGGTACGACTTCCTTGATAAATTAGTTGTTCATTAGGGTCAGTTTCTATTATGGAAAAAATTTTAAGTAGGTTCACCCCTCCAAGGATGTGATAATTAGTTTTAATTATTTGAGCATAAGCATAGTTCCTCTTTTCTGGGTCAGGCAAAACGGCAATTGGAAGAACATTTGAAAAGAATAAAAATACCCAAAACACAACCTTTAACTAAGCTTTTATTGTCCATGTTGGATAATATGTATGCACACCCATAGAAAGAAGACATTGTTTGATGTACTCCAGTTTTTAATGGATTTGATTGCGTTGATGGAGCGTTCTACTCATAGAAAGTTAAAGCGGTCTAGAGTTACAGATCTCCACGTAAAGTAATCGAGGAATGAGAAATAAATAAATTAACTCCTGGAAATATGTAAATCATTTATGGGTAGAGACTCCCTCGGTTGCAGCTGTCGTGAAGCGGATGTGTTGAATAAAGTTTTGAGAGTGTTTCGCTTTCGTACATCAATCACTATATGAAAGAACAGTTACGTTATGACAAGGAGGACATGTCTTAGTCAAAAGTTTTCTCTCCTTTAGTAATGGTTGACGACGTTTAATATGCCATTAATAGCAGGAACTCTAGCCCAACATATTGAAGTAATTTTCCTAGCGCACATTATCAAAGATACATAATATCGTTGCTTATATTACTGTGAAAACTGGGTTTAATAATAGAACACTTTCTTGCAGCTTGAAACTGCAGTAGTAGCACCGAGAAACCTTTCTTTAACATTTCTCCAAACAGTTGTATTCATTTATATGAGAATTTTCCAACTCATATATCCACAGTAAACTGGACTTCATGGAAGATCGTTCGACTGCCACAAACTTCTTTTTTAGCAACGGCTGGTTTGAATGACTAGATAATATCAACATGTTTTGCTTTAAATGACAAAAGTTGTTCCAAAAAACCCCTCGAGCATATTTGAGAATGTTTTTCGTTTATTACTTTCTTCTAATCCTGTTTACAGAATCTAATACCACAATGTAGAAAGCACATTTAGTGAAGATTTAGTTGATTAGGGGTTAAGGATTTCGTTTTCAAGTTTCGGAATGTCCAATTTGGTCCTTCTGATTTATTTTTGTTCATGAATCATAAGACATATTATAAACAAAGACCCGATCATTTCCAATCATCCGTTGACTGCATCATATCAACTAAAATCAACATTTCGTTTGCCCCTAAACATTTTTAAGATTGTATGACACTAGTTAGTTTTGCTCGTAAAACTTGTGAAACATTATTTCTAGTTACAATATAACGAAAAGTAGGATTAGGAGAGAAATCCGAGTGCAGCCACATACTCCATAGAATTACCGGATAATTAAGGGGCCGAAGAGTCCAAATAGTGTTGTCTATTCGTCTTAATAACTTGATAGAAAGATCAAGTACTTGAAACTTGATATATACGTTTCTCTTGGTTCATATTAGTATCCTACTAATTTTAGGGTCAAAGCGATCACAATCATAAAGTTTTTCACATTACAATCACACGTGATGAAGTTACTTTGTTGGACTGGATGGTAGGACTTTCGTTACGTTCTGTAAAATCCTTCGATACTCCATCGTATCGGTTTATTACAACTTCAAATTTTGTCTGATAATTTCCAGGGCTTTCCTTGTTCCAAAGCCTTCTTGATCTGCCTAAACCACAATTCCTTTGAAGAGATCACATAGAATAAGGCAATCGAGTGCAATGAATATTGTTTCCCTGTGCTGATTATAGTAAACGTAGTAAAGAAGTAACAATTTCCTTGTTATTCTTTTTATTGAAAGAGAATTGTTTGTTAGAATGTTGCATGGTGGCTAGCCAGCAGACAAAAATGAAGGTATCGGAGTCCTAGAGTGTATAATACACATGCGACACATTTTTTATATTTCCTGTTTTAAATTATAATTTTCCACAACTAATTGTAGGATTTTAATGAAGAATCTATAATATCCCATATTTTTGAACATAAAAGACCACGTGGTGAATGTGAAAATATGACGTATTCTCTCAATTATTTTCTTTAATAAGGCCTCATTATACCATTTATTTTAGGGCTGAGTCTTAGGGCTGTTTTGATCGCCTGATCTTTCAAGAATTCTACTTATATAGTAGAAGGTTCGGTGTAGAGTAATTTTAACTTTCAGGAGAGCACTTTAATTTTTCCTGATAATAGGTTACGGAGGCTCTTAATGCCTGATAATTCCAGTGTAAACACACACTGATACTGTGTTCTTCGGTAGCGAATGAGTTAAAACGCACTACATTGCTAAGAGTATACAAAGGTCTAGTTGGTTAGCTCTATCTTGTCTCCAAAACGTTTACAGACATATTTTGCACCTCACAAGCAGTACTTAAAGGGAAAACTTTAAAAGCTCCAAATGAGGTCCTTAAAACAGATTGGTGTAAGGCTTGACTACAGGTGCACCGAGGTTCCTACTCGATAGGTCTCACTTTTGAGCTTGCCGTCACTCGAATCATGGCACCAAATGTTAGGGTACCTTACCTTCTTCAGGCTAATTAACTCAGAATTTGTCCGCTTGAGTTAAAAAAATTAATCTGAGAGTTCTATCTTGCAGAAGATATAAAGCCATATTTGCTAAAATTGCAGTATCGTTCCTTTACATGGCCTCCAGCACTCTGATCAGGATCCAACGATCTGGGAACACTCTGCCAGATGAACTGGACTTATTTAATTCCACCTTCCGCTCGTTCAAGCAGAATACGTTGCGTTTCCTGCCACAACAGACCACTGACCAGCATTCTTAATTTGTCTACGGTTCGAGAATTTTACTATCTTAGTGGTATTATTTACTTTTGTTGAGTATTATAGTTATTGCATACTGTTATGTTACTTTTTATAATGTACAGTATACTGCATGGTTATTAAATTTACCTCTTGTATTAAACAACATTAACTTTAAATTGTGTAATGGTTAATGTTACTGTTTATCGCCACACCCTCTTGGAACCCTCCATTACCCACTTATACCCATTTGAACACCCGTTTGTTGTTTTACAGCTTGAAAGTCTTTCACTTTGTTCTTGAAGATTAACATATAGCCTACAATGGTTAACAATATTTTTAGAGCCAACATTTCAAAATTACACTTTTATTTTATTGTGATGTATTGCGAGCCACAACATAAGTCACCCAGTGAGATACAGAGGAGAAAAATAAGTTTAAGGAGTAAAATAAAAGTTTTTTATTTCAAAATTATTCGGGAACATTACAGCAGGTAGAAAGGAGTATTCATGGTTACGAATAAAATAAGAGTTAGGCCTATGTCTGGAAAATTAATTTAGAAAAATTTTTTTATGGCCAAAAAACTCGTCTAAGGCTTAGTGAGTACTTTCTAAATAGTGATGTCACCCATTGTAGTGATAGCTATTATAACCCATTGAAAGCCATATTTTCTTTTATTAGACCACATAATCTGCACTTCTTTGTATCTTCTTGATTGCTCAACGATAATACCGTTTTAAAATAAAGTAAATGAAACCAATAACCCTATTTTTCAATCAGTAATCAGTATGATTTGAGCTATTTAAATATATAAACACGACAAATACTCACTTGTGATAAACATAGCTATAAACTAAACGTAACCGTGCATAACCAATTAAAACTTTTCTCATCCCATTGTAGCATGAGTAAACTTTACGTTTTGTATTGTTGGCTCGATTGAAGTTACTGGAAGAATCCCAGTGATAATGCTTCACGTTTTTTACCAAATTGATGTCGGTACCTACTTCAATGTGTGAGAGATCGTTGATCAAAGTAACCTTAGATAATATTAACGTGAAGTAATTTCTAACAGTAATTTTCTATGGGCTACGACTTTCTTATATGATTTAAGCGTAATACTTTTACGTAAAGTAAAAACTGTCGTTCAATAATAAGAAATCACACAGAGAACACAATTGTTTTTCAAATTAATATTCGTTTTATAACAGCTGGTTGTAATAGTGTATAATTGCTAGCGGATCTAGCTTATTTGAATAGGTCAACAATAGTGTGCTGGTGAATGGCAAGCGGCAGAGAGGGGGTGGAAGTCACTGATTGATTACACGTACTGCCAAGCGCCACACCCCACGTCACTTGATGCCGTTGTGATACCATTCACTTCTCCTCGTTATGTCCCCAGCCTAACGACCACCAGAAATATATCACTCGTTTATGTTGAATTTGAATACAATCGCCATTTTGACAGAAAGCAGATTCATTTGTTCTTTGGGCGAAGCAGTCTTTTGATCTTACATGTGATTATACAAATATCTAACATATTCTTGCGGTAGCAGCCGTTTGGTCCTTTACATGGTTTCTTCTGTAAATGGAACTAAAAACAGATCTAGGACCTTATATTTATAACAATATAGTGTTCTGAAGAACGTTGATGGTGTAATATTATATACAAAAATCCGAGAGACTAATACAATTTCTCACAAATCTTCTGGACCACTCCTTTAACGTATTTTTAAATGTGAGTTTTCTGCAAAACATACTTGACTTAATATTATCATATTGTGTTCCACTAACGAATTACCAAATATATAAAATTTGTTGAACATCACACTCAGAATATTACACGAAATAAATGTGCAAGAAAATGTTAGTGATGATATCAACTATGAAAAATTATGTAGTTGGGATAAAACTAACTAATAAATTAAATAATAAAAAATTAAATTTCATGATAAAATAATGATAAACTAAGTATATTTTATGTTTTCACGTGTAGATGAAATACGCACAAATTATTATTTTTTTTTTATAGGCGCTGACTTATAAGGTGAACTAAGACAATCTATTTTCCCTGTAAATAAACTGTTTAGGCAGAAAAGTTAAATTAAAATAATAATGAACATTTTAATAATTTGAAACTAATGTTTAACATAATAAAAAATATAGACTTACTTTGCAGTAATATAATATATATTGTTGGTAAATTTTTATTCCTATTGTAATTTTAGCAATATAAGGTGTTCATTGTGTATAGTGGGATACGCACAATCTTAATATAAATCTAAATAACACGCTAAATATTACACGCAGCACATTTATCACAGTAAAATTCTCATATCTATATACATTCTATTTATCTACTTTGGTGTAAATCGCATAGAAATCTGAACCCAGCACGGTATGCTAACTCCTATATATTAACATTTAATTAAATTTTCTTCCCACAATTGACACTAGTTACTTCTATGTCTTGTCACACCAAGTAAAGCAATGTTCAAATACGATTATCTGAACATACGATAATCGATCGTACGAATACCATAACATGTATTATTTCTCAACATTACGGATTCACTTTAAATGTCGAAAATAGTCAAGAAAGTATAAAATAAAGGCGCCGGGGTGACAGCTGCGTCAAACAACGAGCAGTCGCAGCTGCCTGTCGTGACGTCATACATCTCAGTAACGTTGACAGCTGCTTTGGTGAAACATTTCATCCTCGTTTGTTGGAAAACTAGCCCTGTTTTTGCTTAAAGATTATTAAAAGCGTGTTATAAAATGGAATGATGCCTTTTGCTAATTGTAACGAAATTAAGTTAATGCTGGGTATAACAAAATAAAAAATTATATAATAGAATTTCGCCATAATTTTTTATCTTTTAAAAGGATTTATTTTATGAGCTCGAAATAAATATTATTATATTACTTAAATTTTGCAAGAAAATATTTTTAGGAAGAGTTATTTTTATTACATCAAAAACCTTCAAGTTATCAAATGGTCTGTTTTTGGTACATTATATTGTGGAATGCCCTGAAAGTTAAACATAGATAAATGGCTTGACAAAATATATAAAAAATACAAAAGTACTTATCTAATCAAATTCAATCAAAATTATGGCCAATAAATTTTCAAGCTTCAAAAGCTTAATATTCCTTATGATGTATTTTATTTATGAGATTCTTCAAAACACGAACATAAGAAAAAGAGAGCTAAAACGAGGGGACACGAACGAAATTGAGTTAAACCTCATTTTTGCAATCAAAATCCCAATTTTTAAAGAATGAGATGTAGAGCTTTAAAAGGAGATTTTTACTAACTTTGCCAAAAAATCATGATTTCACAAAGCTGTTGAAACCGATAAAGGTACAAATTATATTTGCATTAAAATTTATACTATTACACAAATAACTTATTAAATAATTGGATGTATCTACTTATAGCAGTTGTAAGTTAGTGCCTCTTTAAAAGTGCCTCAGTGGTACCGCCTCTTGGGGGTTAGTTCTTAATATTGCTTTCACAAATTTAAGTAAAATCTCCCACCATATTAAACCCTTGAGAAGATAAATACTGTATTGGAATTATAAGTTTTAACATTGTATTTGTGGTCATGACCCAAAAAAGGTTTGGTTGCAATCAAATATTAGTTATTATCAATAATTTATTACTTTTAATTGATGCAATGTTATACTACACTTATAAAGCCATTGTACGTTTGCCATTTGGGAACCATAAACATATTACCACAAATGCAGTTGTATTAGTTGACATGAGAATCGAGTAGTTTTCCATTTTATACCGCAATATATTAGAGCTAGGAGTAGTCGTTCGATTCTAAACGGGACTAGATAGAAAGGAAATACACGTTTTCAAGACAATTTAAATTAGCAACTAAACGCAATCTGGTTCAAGCTATTGTACTGTTAATATCGGGCGTCTTAAAAAATGGAAATAGGCTGTGAATTTAAAATTTCGAGTCGTAAGCTATATTTGTTACTATGTCATATGTTAAAATGCCAATGATTTTACTCATTATATTTATTCTACATGGTTACTCATAAAACAACGTAGGGCAAACATTCACACAGAAAAGTAACTTTTAACCGGTATATTAAAGAGATTTTGTGTTAGCCTATTTATTAGTAGAACTTGAAGTCGCATTCAAAATTTAACGTCTACAGATCTTCTACAATATATATACGATCGTTTCACGTCATAAATTCACATATTCTTTATATTACATATTCGTAGCAGTTTTTAATTATTACAGGTCTACAGACTTTTCTATTACATATTAGTGTTCACACCAAGTCCCTAAAAATTTTTATGTATTGGGGTAGCTGTTAGGATACCGTACATGTTTTAATATTTCACAGGTAAAAATATAATATGATTACACGTTTGCTTATAAATTTATTTATTCTCTTATTTCTCGTTGCCATCTTGGTTACCCGTAAGACTGAAGCAAAAATGTTTAAAACGCTCAGCCATATACTATGGAGTGCCAGCCACCTTTATCTAACAATATTTCCTATATATAAATGAAGATTAATGGAAAGTATATAGGTCAGCTTGTTATCAAGATATAGTGCTCATAGATATGCAGACGGAAATAAAGTTTTTGAGACCTTCAATGACAAGGTCTCTGTTTTTCTGACGCTGAGCTAATAAAATTAATTAAATTATGTTAAGAAAATAAAAACTTTTTGCTGCATGTATAAAAAATCTGTAATCTTATTGCGAATTAGATTAAGTTCGATAACACCTTTTCGATCCGATTATTGAAGTAAAAGACGATTTAATAACTTATTAACTTTAAGAGGCAGTCTAACTATGTAAAGTGTTTATCAATTTTAATTTATGCTAGTACAATAGTTAATGGTAAAAAGCTAAAATTCACAGACCAATAAGTTAAAACACATTAGTACGGTCATATTTTTCACACGAAATATTTTACATGGAGTTTATTTGAATAGCTTATCTGTAAAAAGGCTAATAAATTAAAACGACAAATGAGTCCTTGTATCACGTATTTAATGTTACTTTTAGCGGTAATTCAAGATAAATAATTTATTATAATTTGATAACTGTATTTTATCAGCAAAACGTTTAAAGCATTTGTAACTATAAATATTAACTCAAATTTAAATTATATAAATTCCTAAAGTAGCTGATGACTTTTTATTTTAAGCACATTATATCTCCTTGAGTGTGAAGCTTGCACGATCAATTTCCAGTAATATGATACTTAACCAGTAGCAAGTGAGTTATAGGCGATCGTGTTTCCGTAGCCCGCAGCTACACGTTACAGCCCCCCCAGGAAGCTACTTGACAGTTCCGTCTACATTAGCCGATTATTTATTTCGCAATTTATTACCGCCGTATATAACCTACTGCGGTTAACGAGTCAATAAGGAGTCATACTGATTAGACAGCATACATAAATGATTGTTTTTCTATTTTAAATATTTAATACCATTTCAGCACCTCTTATTAATAAAGATGCTAGACATTTATTGGTCGGGTTCAGGTCATAAAACAGTTATGCGTGTTTATATGTAATAACCATTTAATTTTTCACTCTGAATTCATTACTATTGAGTACTAGTAGGATTGAAAAATTAAGTAATAAATCCAATAAACATCATATTATGTTGAATTTTTTAAATTTAATAATACATAAGGTGCAATACTAATACGAGTTTGTTCAAATGCAAACAAAGAATGATAAATGATCAAAACGCTATGATGTTCACCTCATAGAAGGTTTCGCCGTACCGCAGAACAACCAAAGGGTAAACTGTCTGTAGTCTATTCATGGCGTATTCATTACCTAGTGTCAAGCATTTCTGCTCTGATTATGATCTCTCATTCAAAGTCTAGCAATGATCCACTTCGGTTCCAATTTACTCCTTTAGTAGCGTCTCACGATCACGCTCAGTATCTTCTTCACCTGTAATACTCAAGATAATAAGGTACAAACCAGTAAATAAGCAGAAAGGAAATTAGAATTCCTGGACGATCCACAATAATTAGTTTTAAAGCTTTTAATCAGCTCGTTACCTTCTTTGAGAGAATTATTGTTATAAATATTATGTAGATTATAAGTACTGTATATGTATTACAATTATGGATATGTGTGGAGTGCGGCTTCGTCAAGCTTTTACTTATACAAACTAAACTCAAAACTATCATTATATTTATACGAAAAATATTAATAAATAATACTTAAATTTAATGTTACCATCTATTAAACTTTAAGAGATAATAATACTTAATTAATCTCGTAATATAAAGTTTCTAAGCCTTTTCCAGGTATATGAAGTTGTAATCATATTAAACGTAACAATGTCATAATTAAATATGTTATTTGGTTGTTCTTTGACAAAAACCGTAAACATATTTGCTGACATAACGTTCATGACGAGTTTATTAGTAAAACTTTGAGTGAAAAAATTGAGTTTAAATAAGTAGAATGTTCATTTTTATTTTAATATTCTGCCAATTATTTAATTTTAAACGTTCATAAATTTGATCCTGTGTTCCTCACATACTGCAATTTATGAGTGAAGTCCGCAAAGATTTAGTGGGATAAAATACTTTCTAAAAATCAGCAAATAACTCATACAATTGTAAATTACTTAATTTTATTTATATAAATCATTAAATACCTTTACTTTAATTAAAAGTCTATCGAATAATAAATGTGCTGTTGGAAAATCTTTGTCATTTAATAATATATTAGGATTAATTTTGACACTTTTGTAAATTCCAAAATGGTCTAAAGTTGACAATAGGTGACTTTTATTGTATGTGTGTAAATGTACATTGTACAAAATAAAATTTATCAAAAAGTGTTAAAAGGTGTATTATTGTATATTTATATCAAACACTTTTCGAGACTACATCTCTAAGATGAAATATTACAATATATGTGTTGTTTGAGTTTCAATTTTAACATTAAACGCATGTGAAACAACGTTCATTTTAAATAATTGCTTATTGTTTGGTTTAATTGCTTTGATCTTATTGTTTAAAAATAAATATTGAAGCAACTAATGGCTTTTAAAAAGTATTGAAAAATAAAAACCAATAACCCAAGTGACTGTTAAAGTGGATTCAATGTCACTTAAGTGGGCTTGTTGAGGTATCTTAGAGAGTGAGTTGAATCCATAAGAGTGATTGAACCCGGTAGTTTCTTGCGCTTCCATCACTCACAGGAGATTGTGTTTGTAAACAAGGAATATCAATCACTGCTCCACAACATTTAGTGATAAGTTTCTGTTTATGGTAATTACGCACGAGTAGACAACTACAGCGTAGAGTTTCTAGCATACTTGAAGTTAGTGATGTTTTCTGGGTTCTCATCATTTACGGAAGATTTAGTTTGTTAGCAAGGAATATCAATCACTGCTCCGCAACACTTAGAGGTCGATTAATGTTCATAGTAATGAAACTATTATGGTCAAGTATAGTGACTTATTTAAGCTGACTAGCTTGTTAGACTCCTTTCAATCAAAACATTTTGAATATTTAATTTTTAAACATTTGTGTACAAAGTCCACGCATTTAGTATTCAGTACACAATGCATGGTCATAGCCCTGTGGGAGTTGGATGAACATTATATAGCAGAGGCTCTAGTCGTTGGTCATATACAGTATACATGACCCAACACAGATCGCTGTAACTTTATCCTTACAAACATTGCTCAACATTTAGGAAATTAATAAGCACTTACTACTTTTCAATACAGGTTAGAATTCGCTTTGTTAGAATAACAAAGTTATAAGACCATATTACAGAGTAGTATTTTTCAAGGCACAAGGTAACAACATATGATGTTATAGTTTAGTAATGATTCTGAACTGAGTTTCACTGAGAGAGAAACGTAAAATATCAGTCCTTGAACGGAATGTGAGCCGACAGAAAGGCTCACCCGAGAATAGCTAGACCACCTAGCCTGTTGTCGATGGGGTGAGGAGGATGCAGAGTTTTAGAGTATTGGTTTCTTACTACAAAATAAAGCCTGCTATGAACACATTATATTTACAATATAAAATGTTAACCAATCTTCCAAAAGGAGTGACGAAATTTTTATAAAGACAAGATTAATAAGCAAGTTACAGAGAAAAACTAAACGGATAAAATTAACGAACGGAGTTTTAAACTACTTTAATGTTCAAGTTTAATAGAATGTGTTACAAAAAAGGGTATAATTAAAAACAATTGATCCGAGGCTCAGAGGGCTAATAAACTATGAGGTGGCTGACATTAAAAATTAAAAAATATGTATTATTGAGGATATGCGCGATTTACAAGAAGGGCTTAAAACTATGCCACTCACCAACGCGATTCTTCCTCTCACACACGTGTGTACGGCATGGCTGGGACATTGCATTCTTCGTCGGGGCTCCCATGGGGTCGACTCGGTGTCCATGGGTGGATGGGGAATTTGTGATACTTCACACTGGCATAGAGGGGGGAGAGGGAGGCACGTGGTACAAGGGAAATCTACCAAGCTGAACCCCACAAATCCAACGGATTTAAAAAATCTAATGGGGGCCAAGATTGGTTTGGAGATTTCCCACAACATTTTAGGAGAGCCGCTCCCGGGCTAGAGTCAGAAGGAGCCAGACGGGTACGAGGGATAAACCCTTGCCCGGTCATATCTTGAACAACTTTAATAACATATTGCCTCAAGCGAGAGAAAGACAGGTATGTTCATTTTGGAAGACTCGAACCCTCTGACTGGCCGGCCAGTGTACTGAGAACGCTATGAAGCTCAGGTTGTCACGTGACCTCAGGCGATGTTAATTTAAATTGTTTCAACCAATGATAAAGCATCACATGATAGGATATGTCCATAGTGCAACTCAGCCCAGCTTATCGATTATTTTAGACTGAGAAGACAAATGCAAACGAAATCATTCTAAATAATAAAACTGAATCTTATTCTAATAAAATATCATTGTAAATATTTTATAAGATTATCGAATACATATTACTTCAATACCGGTTAAAGACGTATTTCGATGAATTATTACTATATATACTTCTAGACTAAATATACAAATGTTACGTATTTTTATATTAGAATTACGTTTGTGCTGTATTATGAGTTCATGAATTAAACAAGAATTTAAATTAATTATAGTTATTTAGAAACAATATTACTGTTAAAATACTTCAATACAATACAGTAAAGTGTTATTTAAGTTAAGACCAATGCGATTTGAACTTTTAAATCTAAAATAACAAAGCAACAAATCCACGAACTGGGACTCTAAATAAAGTTGTTTCAACAGTTATCTGATGAGAGAAAATTACTCGACCTAAAGCTCCAAGTCCCCTTTGGGATGTAAATGGCGGTTGTTCACAATTATACTGGTACTTTACAATGCGTACCAAGTTAGCTGCGTAAGCTGTAAAAACATTCTTTGTAAAGAGGTTGTTATCATTTTTCGTTTTGGTGCTTTCATATTTACTCAGGAATTTTGTTCTGGAATATTTAAGATACTCAATGATATATTTCCATATTTAAATAAAAACATAACCAAGCACAACATAATAAGGTTACTGCAACAGATTTTATTTAAAAGTGAACTCTTGTTGTGTGTTAGCTTATTTTAATTATAATTGTTTTTAAAAACCAATGTAACATATTTACTATTATCATACACTACATACACTCGTAGACTAAAACACATAAAAATACATTAGTTAGATTAAATTTTAATGAGTTTATGACACTAATTGGTTCATTATATATGCACACTTTCAATCATGCAACTAGTACAGCCACGCCCTGAACGTTATGGTGACCTTGCAGCGATTACGTGTGAACCCCATATACAGGCAGGCATAACTGATATTGTTTTCAGTAATGCGACAAACATTAAAAAAAGGTAACGTTCACTTTGCTTTGTTTTACCGAGCGAAGTTATAACTATAAAGTCATTTCTTACACTTAACTTGGGGGAAGTGGCTTCTAAACCACCACTATTGGTGATCACCATCCAAGGAACAACTCGCTCCGATGTTGCTTCACTCGCTTATCATTCGATAACCACAATACCCGCCAAACCTTTGCTTTGTTTGTTTGTTTGTTGTCTTCTGCTTTGTTATGAACTTTTTAGGTGGTTCTCATGAAAATTTTTCAGATCATATTATGAAAATTACAATTCCCCAAACGCCTTGCTAGGAATTATTTGTTTCAAAATCGTCATTGGTAATTTATAGTTTAAAATGGTGACAGAAATTAGGACAGTTTCAATCATTAAATGTTACAAAAAAAATTAAAAATACGTTCCAGAAAGGGTTGTTTTAAAATCTGTTCTTTTTTGGCATAAAAACTGCTTACAAAGAACGCGCTTAAAAATATGTACTTTGGACTGATACGAAGTAAAACGAAGAACAAACAAAATACAGGCGCACTGTTGCAAAATATGAAGGCATCATGACAGATAAGTGGAGATTTAGCTCCTGTCAGTTTTGTACCATATGGCGATGAAGGACTCATCATACATAGTAGTTCTATGGTGAGGATTTTACCACATGGGATACTGAATAATTAATTAAATATTAACAGCCGGCAGTATTGCCTCAATCCGTCCAGTTATATTGAAGACCGGTTATATCAGATACTTGAGACATTGAAGTTTTATTATGGTGGTTTTGAAAAAAGTAAGTCGTATTACATTGCATATCAATTATGGCTCAGCAAGGGAAGTAGTAATAATACTGTATTTTGGTTTGCTCGGAAGAGTCACCGGGATACGTGTGTGCGTGCGAATTGTCAGTTTGCATTATCAATAATCAATACAATCTCATATCTACTTAATTAGCCCTCTTGCTTGTATAAACGTAAGACCACCTAACCATTTGAATGTTGGTGATTCCGGCCTTAGTACAAAACGTTCATTCATAACTAAAACTCTGAATTAAATTTGTAGAACTTTATCATATGTTTCATATCCTAAAACTTTAACACATGAAACGACTTTTTTTATAAGAGTTTCATCCTTTGGTCAGTACCAATAGAAATGTTAATCATATGAATGAAATGGAATTTGAAATTGAAGAATATCAAGATTATTTCTTAAAATTGCACGTAACAAATCATTTTACTGCAAATGTAGGTTTAGCAGAATTCCATCTTCCGCCTAGCACCGCGTCTGAAAGTTTAACTGAAGAACTCCTGGAATCTGGTGTTGACATCCGTCTGAACAGATCCAAAACAAATCGGTGACGAATACTTTCAGAACGATCTCTTAATATCGTTTCGACATCAGATACGTATAGATTACAAAAGAGGTCTGTCTGCCATCCAGTGTAATCTAGATGAAGAGGTGTCCTCATAGACTCATCAGGTGCAAACATGCTGCATCCTTACTGTCTTTTACCAATCCTTCGGATCGATACCTAGAAACTCAAATGCCCCAAAAGAGGCATTATTAAATTATACGAGTCTTTTAAGACACCTTCATGTATTATATAAACTGCTACATTTTTGTTTCATATCGACTATATTATAAATTTATTGTTAGAAAAACTTACTAATAATATTCGTTTCGCTCATGTAATACTGAAAACATTGGAAGAAGTCAGCATATCCTTAGCTGACTTAACCAAAAATCACTTAAAACCACAGTTTTAAATGTATGCCAACACCAAAAAGAAACTAACTACATAGTTTTATCAATATAAGTACACTTTTTTCTATTGTACCTACTATTCAATTCTGAATTTGTGTATAGACTAGGATGATTATGACATATCTATAACTCGAAAAAACATGATTAAATTAATACCATCGAACACACACACAAATGATTTCAAATTATGAACTAAATATTTCAAACTTGTTATCGGTTTATTATCCTCAAACATATTGTATGGACTTTTGAAAAGAATATCATGAAAATTGTACGTTTAACTTTCTCAAGGGCTTAGATTCAATATAAAAGAAAATCCGTGTAAGGTGAGATGCCTGACGTCAGACACTAGCTCAAAGTGCTATAGGACAATTTAAAAACGGATTAAACCATTGCTACTGTGTTTTTAATTTGTGCTATATATAAAACGTACTACGTAGTATATTTAAAGATTTGAACTAAACGTTAAGAGGATTGAGAAAATATAAATTAAGCTCCCATGAAGCAAATCTCTGCTATGAGCCTGACAAACGGTCAATCAATCTCGAATCCAAACAGTAGACATACAAATGACCCATCAGTCAACCAGGATATAGTCACAGGTTCATGTTGCTACGACAGATTGTCCAATTTACTCACATGTACACGAACCTCATGTATCAATTCAGGTTTTTTATTGCATTCACATAGGACTTTCCAAAACCACTTATGGAAAATGTAATTTTAGGACGATTGAATTATTTTTATCTTGTACTCTTTCAGATGTATGTCCGACACAGGGTTTCTATATGTGTGAACTTTAAGGTAGATTATACAGATAGCAGATTTTGTACCCCAATTATTTGTATTTATAAAGAATATCAGTTCGTTTATATTCTGGCTCATTATTTCTACTGTTCATATTTATACTTATCTGGAACATCAATAAAGTTTCCTTTACGATATCTAAACATTTATACTTAATTTGTAATAGTTTGACTTTTTTATATGACCAATGTCCATAATTGAAAGACTTGCCCTTATTCTGTATTCTTTCTATATCATTTAATACGTGATTTAATTTTATTGCGGTTCTATAACCATTAAAACATTCAATATTCGTTTTTATTGATTTATTAGTGCTTCATTTATGAAGTTCATCTACGGAAATTAAGTATAAAACAATTAATTATTACACAATTAAATAATATTGCACATGTATATACGCCGTTATTCTAGAAATAATTATTCTAATAGACACTATAGTTACACAATAAACGTGACCACGATAAATTTGTCTAGGATTCTGAAATGTTCAGAGGGTATATACAGTACACCAAACGCGAACAAAACAACACATAGTAATTTGAGAAGTAATTTGCATAAATCCAATAATGAAATTAAATAAATTTAAATCTGTGTTAAAAAAGTGATACAAAGTAAACTATTTTCCTTTTATCACTAAATATATTTTCTTTGTTACCCTATTTGACTCAAGCGGCAATTTTCATCGTTAAAGCAATGCCAGGTATTTTAAATGGTAACTTAGTTAAATGGTGCTACGAGACGATAAAATTACATTGAGTATCAAATGTCTAAGTGTTATTCTTTCCAGTTATATTCCAAAGTACGTTCTTAAGGCTACATATACTGGACGATGAATGACAGCACCTCTATGGCCAATTTTTAATTATTTGTCCTTTAATTTTCACCGATTTTAATTTTAAAAACTGATTTGTTACCTAGACAGCTATAAAATTTGATGTATGAAAGTAGAAAAATTATTTTATCTACAATAATAAATAATTATGCATAACTTCTATTTAAAACAAGATAATGAAAATTAGCAGGTTCTGATGAAAATTTATAAATTTTTATCAGAATCCTTTTTTTATTTATGGTATTTATCTCTTGCCAAGTACGCGCCGCCGATGCCTCCTGTCAGTTCTCGTTTCCCGCATAGCACAACTGCAAAAATAGCAATTTTACTGGTACGTATTAAGCATCATGTCGAGCACCATCAATGTTAATCTCATCAATAAGTACCTCCACAACCCCGTACAAGATCGTAAGCTAAGGGCCGAAAATAAGTTCGAGGCCATCAATTTACACAAACGTATAGTATAAAGAAATATTTAGCTTTCAATAACAACTAGTGTTTGTAGGTTCTATTTTTAATTTTTGGTCTGGAGAATCGTCATGTACATTCTTAAGAGGAGAAGTACAGGCCAAGGTTATATAAGGGATATTTCCATACCGAAAGTGCACTAATACACAAGTACGAAGATTACAATTAATAAAGCCAAGGCATTAAAAATATATTATTTGTAGTAATTAAAGTCAGGTGATTGTAATGTAACAGTTACTTCAAATCTTGACGGGATCGTCATGTTACGATTATATGAGGTGGTGGAGTGGGGAAGGTAGTCCGGAAGCCATGTCCCCTTGACAGAAATAAGTTCTATTGTTACGAAATGCGATTCTTACAAACTTAAAAACCGATCTTAATAATAAATATTCCTTCTAGCTAAGTCGGAGGGAAGGTAGTTTTTACATGTGTTTGTCATCTCCAAAATGTCAAAATACATACGTATTATTAGTTTAGAATTTTATTTTGCTTATGACTGATTGTACGATGACTCTTATGAGGTTTCACATTAATATAATGTAAAAGTTTCAAAAAGTTAAAAAAATGAAAACGCGAAATATTTATAAGCATATACATTTGTATGTAAAATTATAGACTTGATTTGATTAAATCCGTTAAAGTTGTATCTGTAAACTTATTCACTTATAACAAATAAATATTATTGTATACTTCTAAGGACCGGCTGCGTAGGACGGTCGGTGGCGACGCATGAATAAGAGATAAATACCGGAAATAACGAAAAATAAGATTCTGATGAAACTATTCACCGGTTTTAAAGTAAAACGTTCAAAACTCATACAAAAATTAACGCCTACACAATGACTACCTGCAAACTTTCATTTACCAATTTAAATAGAATTTCTGAAAATTAATTTGGTTATAATAAATAAAAATTTTTTTGCTTCCAGGCATAAAATTCTATAACCATTTAGTTTACAAATAATAAAAAAATTTTAAATTGGTTGCAATTCAGGGAAACTCAGAAAAATAAATTTTCTTCATTTTGATGCTGCTCCGTGGTGCTTCAGTTTGGAACTTATCCCGGCACGTTTAGCCTTATATTTAAACCTAATAGTACAGTTAATCACCCTACGTTTCAGTTATATTCTTATGCGACCACGAGTGAGTACCTTGCAATGTATAAAGAAGCACTGTTATACTCCTGGTTGTCGATGACTGATGACTACGTTTCAGTTATATTCTTATGCGACCACGAGTGAGTACCTTGCAATGTATAAAGAAGCACTGTTATACTCCTGGTTGTCGATGACTGATGACTACGTTTCAGTTATATTCTTATGCGACCACGAGTGAGTACCTTGCAATGTATAAAGAAGCACTGTTATACTCCTGGTTGTCGATGACTGATGACTACGTTTCAGTTATATTCTTATGCGACCACGAGTGAGTACCTTGCAATGTATAAAGAAGCACTGTTATACTCCTGGTTGTCGATGACTGATGACTACGTTTCAGTTATATTCTTATGCGACCACGAGTGAGTACCTTGCAATGTATAAAGAAGCACTGTTATACTCCTGGTTGTCGATGACTGATGACTACGTTTCAGTTATATTCTTATGCGACCACGAGTGAGTACCTTGCAATGTATAAAGAAGCACTGTTATACTCCTGGTTGTCGATGACTGATGGATAAATCTACAAACCAAACTCGGTTGAGTGATGATAGCCAGGTGTTGGCCTGGATCAATCTGGAATATTGATATCCACTTAACCCATCGTTCATGCCGCTTATTTAAATGATATTGGATTCAATCCTCCATTTTATCACGATAAGCCGTTTCGTTTGTGTAATCATTATTCAATTTCATCAAAATATTTTATTCCTGTTATCTGTATCCGCAAGCTTTCGATTATAATATATTTGATTCACATGGTATTGATAGTAAGTTGCATGTTTTAGAAGTTATTGTTAAAATAATTTATAGCAAAAGGGTTTTTTTCTTTCGTAATTATTATATATTAACTAAATATATATATATATATATATATATATATATATATAAAAGAAATATTAATCAAAAGAAAAGAGTATCTTTGGTTTTCATTTTTAGTAATAATTTGGCATAAAAATGTTACACGAGAATTTAAGGTCCTATCAAATTTAATGTCATTTTTGTTAATAACGACCACCAATCACAGTTTAAATGTTGTGGTTTATTTAATTCAGGTTTATAAAGAAGTCGTATGTCAAATATTATTATATCTCTATGCAGATCGTAGTAAATAAAATGTAGACTTCAGCATAAACATCTGGGGCATTTAAAATCATGTTAGTATTTTATTATTGATCAGGTTAATATTTTACCACGGATAGCCTGTTTACTGGAGATATTTTAAATATATTTCTGGAATATATGAACTGCTGTTTTCATAAAACTTTTACGCAGACTATTCTGGCTATATATTTAAGAGGATATTACTACCAGTTATGCATACGGAAACTGAAGTTGGTTGACGTCTTCATCTTTGTTACGTCTTTGTTTAGGTAAACAAATAAGGGAGTGCTAGATTACGTTAAATTTTAACAGTTTTTGTAGGATATTGGAAGAATAACTGTAATGTTATACAGATGATCAGTAAGTATAATTAACGAGAGCGTGTCACTAATGAGTATCCATCAGTTTAATTTTTCTGACACATACAGCGACAGATTACGAGAGGACTATGACAGCTTGGACCTTTATGAGAGGTTATCAGTTGAGTGATAAATCATTAGTGTTTGTCCATTGTTTGGATGACATAGAATGATTGATGTCTGTTAGATACACGGCACATCACTTCACGTGCAGCGGGTGTCGATATGAATGCAATATTTGTAGTCAGCAGACGGCGTGCCTGTCTCGTTTCTTTTAAATCTGATAATGCACAATATGATATATTTAACGGATTAGAATAAAAAATATAGCGTTCGGAAACTTGCAAAAGTACTACTCCAATTCGTTGGCAAGAAATTGAAAGTTTCGCTTTTCGTATGAAAATGACACTAAATGGAATTTGTTCTAATAGGTTAAATTGAGGTTGAACTATACAATTTTAGTGTGCAACCAGTATGGAAAAGTATATTGAGAGAGTTTTGCAATACACTGATGTATGTGGTGAAATGGAGCTGAATTTGACATTCGTATTGAATCAAACCTACCCACAATTGCTCTACGTTATGTGAGAACACTCAGTTGCTCCACCATGACTTTGAATCGTGTCAGAAAAAAGCGCAGAGCATTCAATTTTGCTCCTTATGAGACAAAGAGAACCGCTTCATCTTGGTTAAATTTGTTTGTAGTCTAAATGTCTTTGATGCCGATGTAATGATTTCGTTTTGACCGTCTTTGCCGCTGGACGGATGGTGATTCCAGACTCCAGGGGTCAAATCAGTCACAGCGTTAAACCTCGTATCCTGCAATGAGTGAAAGGTTAAATGGGGCTGAACTTAGTTTTATTTTGATGTTTTTTGAAAAGCCTTTAATTAAGAGGGCAGGTTTCTCGGCTCAGACGCTATCGCGGACGGGTGGTCTGCCTCAATCGGTACGACTATAAGTTTATGATGAAAGTATATCAAGCTAAAAAATATATAGTCAGAAGAAAATCTTAACGTTTCGTATTTTTAGTCCTTTTGATACTCTCCCATTTCTACCTTCACCAATTCTAACAATGACTGACAACAAATTTCTTTCTTAGGAAAAACGTCTTCATCTATTTCAAGAAAAACTAGGATGTGGACTTTATAAAGTGCAAATTGACTCTTGGCTATAGACTGTGGTCTTGAGGTGCTCCGTCTTGTTAAAATCTGTGGGAAATATTTGTTCAAATACAATTAAAGTAGTTTTTATTCCACCCTCATCATAGTGTTACAATTAAAAAAACGAAAAGACGGGAGTGATGTTATACAATAAATTCCGACTTTTTATTTGCACTCATCCAAAAGATGATGGTGGTCCCACACTTTTCTATGTTCCATAACTGTTATGTAATGTTTTATTATTGTTACCATTCAGTACTTTTTATTTAGCAATGTGGTATATGAATAGGGTGTACAGTTTTCAGTCACAACAATATAGGTTTGTGTTATTTAAGGTTCCACATTACGATTGTCTTTGATGGCCAAAACTTACTGTTTAACCGGAGGAGTTGACATTGTTGGATGGATACAGTTGGTTTACGGCGGCTCCAAGTTAGTAAGGATGCTCCCAGGCCGTGACTTGATCCAGTTCACTGCTACTTAGAAGTTATGTTAACAACAATGTCAAATTCTGAACTTTGTAAGCACCACAGCGGTTGTAACAAGGTGAACATTTCCAAACCAAGCGAACAGACTCGTGTTACAGAGACCCAAATGCATGGTAACCGATATGGACGTAGTAGCTTAACATTCAACATTTACTTTATATAGATTTTAGTACCTAGTTAAGGAACTAACCATTTATAATTTTCATCCAATATAAAATACCCTCAATATCTCAATAGATTTGTTGAATATGCGTACATTGATAAGTTTTTATACTGAATACCAAAGCAGGCTCCATTAAGAAAAAATAGTACTTATCTGAACTTGAAACATTTTGAATTGTTCGTATGTCACTTATTAATATATGTAATACATACTTTTCCAAGTATGTATTACATATATTTTGTGAATACCTCATAGGAATATGAGGTATTCAAAATGTAAATAAGAATGAAATAATGAATATTGAGCACAGTATATAAAGATATTGTTGTAAATGAGTTTTCCGATAGATAACTATTACACGGAGTATGTCTCCTTTTTAGACGGAACCAGCCAAAACATATTATCAATAAAAATAAATATAACTAGAATTAAAGTAGTTAGAGATCAATCTCCTAACTTGTTTCATTTTCTATACATTAGAATATCACAATTTTAACTCCCAGTATCTCTGAAATACTTATAGTGCATAATAATACTATAATATAAAACATTTTACTCGGGTAAATTATAATATTACATACAAATTTCAAAAAATTGATGACATTTCATAAAAGCATAGTTTTTTTATCGGAGCATGAAAAACTATTTCTAAATAAAGTCATTAATATAATTGTGTGTTTTAAATCACTTTCGAGGCTTTCTTAATAATTTACAAATACTCTAATCAGCATCCGAGATTTTACTAATTTAAAAACTAGAATTATGTAAAATTTTCATAACATAAAATAACAATATTTTCAACAATAAACAGACAAGCACACGCTTTGTTGACAATAACTGTACTCATTACTTTCCTCGTTCACAATAAATGTTTCACGTTCGGTTCACCCAATGATTTAGAGATCGATTGGCCACACTCAGAGACCGTCAGAAAGGCAGAAGGATAGTAGGGAAGGATCGCAGAATGAAGTTAGAAGTTAAGAAAGAAAATCCTACAAAGAGTGAAGGATAGATCACACGCCATGCTACCACCGCACCGTCACCTAGCAACCAGCGATAATTCAAGCTCTACAGGTGCCCTTACAGCACGAGTTTCTTAGTTACCTCTAATGCCTAGAAGCTATCTATTCCAATTTAAATTTTGTTACATTGTGAATCCATTATCGTAAGCATTATAAAGTAAACCTTATGCAGAGAATATTTAAATTGATCAGTTTCAAAGGTCAAAGGTGTCCTTATCGGCGTTGTTGCACTAATTGGTGAGTGGCGATTGAGGTGAGGCCTGACTGCATAGGAAATAATAGGCCAGAGTGAAACATTTGATTGCACCTAGTCCCTAAAGAACCTCTCAGCTGCTTTCGTAGTGACATTATAAGCAAGATGGGTAATTTTGGGGTAGGGACGCCTCCAGTCAAGTAGTACCTCCTGTCATGAATTAGTGGGTTAGTAAATCCGTGAGGAAGGATTTAGAGTACTAATCTCAGTCATATCTTCTTTAAAGAAAGAAAGGCTCTCCGGTTAAAGCTGGCTATAAAATGGAAAAAATCTAAACATACGCAATTGTTAAGTGGTCCAAAGTGTTTGGTGTTATCTCATTTATGTACTCACGTTTTCGTTTTCTTCATGCCTATATCGTCCTGGCTGGTAATTGAATCTTCAGATGCCTTTTCTCTGCTGGATGTTCTGAAAACTGTAGTCGGTTTGTGGCATATCGAAACACAACTGGACTCACAATTCTGTACTCTTTTTGGCAGACTCCAACGGTATTGCAGAACGCTGTCTGATTTTCTGCTGGCTTTATTTTTGTTGTATGTAGCCACCATGATACGCTTTGTTGTTTGAGTGCTTGTAGCTAGTTTTGTCTGAAGTTGTGTGCCCTTATTCATGTATTAATCTGCCGCACGCATTAATCAGGAAGTTTGTCTAATCTCTATCAATTTCTAATTGAGCCGTACAGAATATAAACTGTACGGAATATAATCTGAATTCATCCGAAACGAAGTTATATCAAATAACTTTGAATCCACGTTGGCTAAACTCCACGAGCGTACTTGCCACTCCAAGAACATTATGGTATACAATTTGAAGGAATACCAGTACAATGATGTTAGCAGGAAGAAACAATATGACCTAGAAATTATAAACTAACTTTTTTGTCAATTCTTCCCACCACCTAATTCAAAGTTATAAAAACATTTCGCATGGGACAAAAACAACCGGGTAAAGTAAGACATCTTAAGTCATTCTAAATAATGTGGCAGATTTTCCAGCTATTGTTGGTAAATTTCGTGCTGATTCGGCTGCTTTAGTACATTCCACTCTTGCTTCGAATCTGTTATATTTTCCAGAGATAGGACTCCAAACATCTCAATTCCATGCACTGCAAGATCATAGCTATCCACTACTATACTCGGCAATTGATAAGGAAGCTAACTTTAACAGTGTTTCTGTGAAACTGTAATCAAGAACACTCCCGTGAGTTAAGAAAATTCAGTTCTTCCAAATGGTTCTCTAATGGCGGACACACGCGCGCGCGCACAAACACGCTATTTTTTTATATTTACGCATGTTTCTGATTATTTATCTTTTATAGCACGTTGCTGGTTAAATATTCATATTTTTGCATATGATCATTTTTAAAATTTTTTATTACTTTGTTATTTGTTTCTTATTATACATCTCAACTGTATTACTGTATTGATATTCAACTTTATATTATTGTCTTTGCCTATTTTTTTACTATTTTGCTGATTGTTTGTTAACTAACTTATATTTCTTACTCTTATTCATTGTTTTGTTGATTATTTATTTTAAATACTGTTGGTTATTTCATTATATAAGTAAATATTATTATTGTTTATACTAACTCGTTGGTACTCTTTTTTAACTTAATTGTACTACTGGTGTAATACCGATGAAGAATAAATAAATATAGCAGTGAGTGGGTAGCACGCCCTTACATCTAAGCTAGGAACTGCCCTTAACACTTAGGAAGCCACAAAAACTGTTTACAGTTATCTCCCGCAATATACTAGACCTATCGATTTACCATTGCAACCAAATGTCTCGACGTTTGCTGTTGTTGATGCGACTCTGCTGGAAATTCATAAAGTTGCCTAGATTTAAGTGACACATTGGCTTTTATGCACCCAATATAGGTACTACTGGAAGGTATGAATGAACTAGGCAGAAGTGAACCCTCCTGCGGCATCCTTACACAAAGGTCAAACATAAGTGAAATTACTAAACTTTCCGTGCCAGTAATTATGGAACTGTAAGAATTGTGCATTCAATGCAATTATTTTTAGTTAGAGGGTAAAATTACTATCAAGATGAAGGCATGGAAATGGGTTTTCACTGTCTCCTATTTTAGCCAATATATTTATGAAGGAATTTGAGCAAAAAGTCTTGACTTTAGTTCAGTTCAAACCGAAGATATGGTGGAGGTATGTGGATGATACCTTTGTTGTATTTTCTCATGGAGACACTAAATTAAATGAGTTTCTTAATCATATAAATAGTATTTCTCATTTCATCTACCTCACAATTTAAGGTCTCAAACAAGGTTCCTTTTCTGGATGTGTGTGTATAAGAAAAAATGGACAACGCTTTTTCGAAAGAAAATACCCGGAGGAAAATATATAAATTATCTATGAAATGAAACCATAAAAAATGTGTCTAAAAAGAGTGGCCTACTCATTATTTAATAGAGGAAAGATTTTATGCTCAGATAATGTAAGAAAATTGAATCTGTTCCTAGACGCAATGGATACCCACAAACAGTAATTACAAGTGCAATCGAACTAGAAGAAACATTCCTGAGTCAGTCAACCAGAGTAGTGATAAATTTACGATTGTGTCAATCCCTTATGTGCCGGGATTTTAAGAGAAAATTATAAGAGTAGGTGTAAAATTCAACATTAGAACCGCGTTTATAACACACAAAACTCTTAGACAAAGTCTCGTTAAAACAACACCAAAAAATGGTACACAGGATTTCAAAAACTGTATTTACGGTAAAAATTTTAGTTGAAAAGTATAAAATGTAGTTACAATAGGGAATACATAGGCGAGACAGAAACATTTACTGTCCAGGCGAGAGTTTAGATTGTAGCATTAGTTCAGTCATTTACCAGAAGAAGAGATGAGATTGCAGATCTCAAAACGTAGTCATAGTGTATTTTTTCACTGAACGGTGGCAAATATCCGGAAAATCCTGTTTCCTTCCATCGTCAAAAACAAACTTCAAACAAAGAATGTTGTACATTATTTAGCAAAGATGAAATTGTGTTATCTTATTTTAAATGGAATAAAAGTAATAAAGGTACGTAAAAATATTAAAATCTAATAATATAAATATAGGTAGGAAATATTAGTAAACATCCCAGAACCCATAGTTTGAAATTCCTTTGTTTATTTAAAGATGAATTTATCACCATATTTACCATTTATATATTTATCAATTTATAACGTTTTCAAGTTTGCCCTTGATTATGAAATGCACTCGTATTACTTTGTGATTGTGTTTGCGTTTTTTAGTATTGTCAGCACAACTCGGAGTTTTTTTATTATTTCGATTCTAGCTTGCTGTACAGAGGTATATAACTTATCTGTATATAATTTCCGAGTCACATATTACTAGATTCTTGGTATATACAGGAATGAATTTCTCAGAACCAGGTCAAGTGTGCTTACAAAACTTGAGCGTGTTTCAGCTGCCAAGATTCGTATAGTCTAGTTCGAGTAGAATTTGTTTATTTCCTTTCCGTAATTAAATATTGGATGAAACATCCTTAAACAACTATTTTATACAACTGAACGCTATATTGGTGACGTTCATTTTTAATTTACCCTACAAAAGGAATCTGGGGTGTACAATACATAACTGTGTACAGTATAACAGAGAGAAATATTATTTTATTATCTAAGACAGATATGAACAGAACGTATGTTGCTGTGACGTCATATCGAATGACGTGGATGAATAAATTTTATTGGCTGCGGCCCGTCACGCCACCCTCCCCACCTGACACTTCGTCCTAGAGGCCCCTCGCCAGCATTCGCTGTTCGACAAACCTAAATAAATCACTCCACCTATGAGTTAACTTCCAATAATTTTCCCAGTCAACTTCAGGATCATTAGTTAAAAAACAATAAATTGTTGTATTTAGTAGTCTGAGTTTTGTTAAATTGTAAATTTATTGCATTGATTAATATGTTCTTTTTAAACCACGCCACCATCTGTAAAACTAGTTTAGTTCAGTAATAATGTATTATGACCAATAAATCTTTGAATCTCTGTGTATATAGATTAATTTTATTGGTTTAAAATCTAGTCAATCCAAATGAATAAAATAAAGCTCATGGATTTACATGTCTGAAGATTTACATTTATAAATCTTTGTATATATATTTTCAAGATCGGGAAAGGAGCAAGATCAGCTATGGAACAAAAAATAATAACCTCGAAGTAAATTACAATGACTATAAATACACACTTTTTAACTATCTTCTTAGCCGTGGGAAGAACGCAAACTCAACATTGGCGTCATAAATATGATTAACTCAAATTGGAAGTGCTCATAGAGACGCAAAACCTAAAAAAATATAATTAACCGCTAGTTAATTTCATAAAAGAAATTTCTCTTTACAGGACCAAAATACACCACAAATGTTGATCGAGCACTGTACAGGTTGGAAAAGAGATAGACAAAAGGGATAGAACTGCCAACAATCAGAAGCTAACTATCTCCTGCAGCTAACCACAGAGCAGTCACAAGCCAGCATAGGTCAAAAGCATGTTGATAAAATCATGCCAGTTACAACACACTCAAGTTTTGCGACCTCACGCGGTCTAACACAAACCCTTACTTAACAAATCAAGACTGTAAAATCATATTTTAGTTTTGTTAACAATTTCAAAATATTAACTTATTACTTTTGTTAAGAAACCTTAAGCTGACCTTATCGTAAAGAGCAATGATTGTGATCGTAACCAATTGATTTGTGGGGATATCCATTTAAAGTACTGGTAAAAGTAAGACAGATTCGGAAATGAAAACGTTATTAAGTTGAAAATACGGTTTTAGAACTTAAGCTACGGTTGTGTTGGCACCCGCTTTTTTATAACTATATAGATACTAAACTTGTTTGTTCAACCTCGTGCACATTTACGCCTTTATTTTCAGTAACAGAATTATAGATGTCTCACTCAACGATATTTTTATATAGTTAATCAAAAGCTTTTTTAACTGCTTTGTTCGCATATTATAAAAGCATACACATTACGAAAAGAACTAAAAATTGTTTAGATGCACAATGTTGGCTATAAAAATGAGACATCCCCCATAACACTAGGATAAAACTTAAGGGCATACAAGTAAACAAGCTTTAAGGTTGTCCTTATGGGGGGAAAGTCAAGAGAGTGTCACTACAGTAATTTTTGTTATATTTATAAAAGCGGCATCGTAATACAAATGTAATTTATCCTGTGTATATTTCTGAAAACATGCCTTATCGTATTTTTTATTATGCCTTATAATGATTGTTATTAATCAGTAAATAATTATTATAGTTTACTTCAGAACTAAATAAAAGTTTTGATAATATAGTACAGAAAATTTATTTCACAATTCATTAAATTCGTATGAGAAAGTTATGGTTAGTAGAGTTTTTATTTAATATCCCTTCCAGGCATTAGTGGTAAACCGTCTAGAATTTTAATCTGTTACCTGATGGATACTAAATCTAGGGTTGTTTTTTCCCTCTCCTTTCTTGCTCCGCACTGATGTCCTGAGGCATTAGTGCTTGCCCTATCGGAAGTTATAAATGCTTTGTGATCTTGATCCGATAGTAAAAAGTATAATTTATATTCTTATCTGAATAGTTAAGGTAGCATATAAATACAGTTTTGAAAGCACATAACGGAATTTAACATAATTGGTATCAATATTGCCAGGAAACATTGAAAGTTCTCATATTGAAGAAATAACCAAAGATTGACGCAAAGCCGATGAGACTTAAACTGTTTAATATTGCATGAGGGTGTGACCTGAATAGACGAAGGTCTGTTATTGAATATCGTCTGCTTACCATCTTTCCCCATTCCGCCTTCATTGCTTTGTTAATACGACATTGCATTGTATTGGAAGACTACATTGTGAAAAATTACATTTATTAGATGTTTACATTTATAAGAAAGAGTTTCAATAATTATAAATATAGTATTAGTTGTATAAAAAAAGTGTTTTGATAACATATTGTTTGGTTTCAGCGTATATATTGCATATATTGCATCAACAGTTTATTAGTAAGTACTGGTATTTAATTTGTCTTTAAACTCTTGTGGCAATGGAAGACAATTTATTTATTTATTTTTCCAACGGAATTACACCAGTAGTACAAATAAATAAGTTAAAAAAGTATAAACGATAATTAACACATAATATTTACTTAAATAATTAAATAACAAACAGTGTTCAAAATAAATAATCAACGAAAAAATGAATAAGTAAGAAATATAAGTTAGTTAACAAACAATGAGCAAAAAGGTAAAAAAAGACAAAGACAATAATATATAGTTAAATATCAAAACGAGCAACAGTAATAAATTTGTGATGTGTAAGACTATTGAAAGACATATCACGATAATAACAGTGTACCAAGAGGTTTTTGTGGATGACGGGAAAGCCGTTAAGCACTGTATTACTTTAGGCTAGGCTCTGTTATTTACTTATTTCGTTACCGGTGGAAAAGGTCATGATAAAACGTGGGTTCAAACCCGGGCAATCAGAATGATGGGCTGGGAAGAGAATATATATATATATATGTGTGTGTGTGTGTGTGTGTGTGTGTGTGTGTGTGTGTGTGTGTGTGTGTGTGTGTGCGTGTGTGTGTGTGTGTGTGTGTGTGTGTGTGTGTGTGTGTGTGTGTGTGTGTGTGTGTGTGTGTGTGTTTTATCTAGTTAGTAAATTTGATTTCACACCAAATATACATTTGGAACTAGAATATTTCAACGAACCATTTTCTCCGTGACAAGACTTATAGGAAACAAGCGAGCACCACGATTAACACACCAGAGACCATAAGCAAATTTTTATGACATGAAATCGTTGAAATTTTCACTGATGAGACATACGATATTGTTTAGTTATATAAACATTAATATAATGTTTAGACTAAACCATAGAAATAGGATGACATACCGAACTGGAATTAGGAAGCGAGAGTATGTGCTATACTGTATCAGGTCTACGAGGATACGATTAACAGAGGGTACAAACAAAGGCGGAGAGCCTAGTGGCTCGCAAATATATTTATGTGTCTGCTCGCTTAGATCTGTCTACTTATAATACCTTAAACCTGTAGTCGACACTCATTGATGGTAGAAGATATTTATATATTTTCTTGATCGAGGCAGTATAGCAAACTCAGGTGTGGCACCGTAAATAGATTCGACCGGAAGCAAATTTAAATTTACCGAAGTTGACTTCTCAGTACAGCATATGTCTATATATTTAATACATCGACCTAGTAAAGCAAACTGAACTACAGCACTGGAAACATCAATAAGTTTACGCAATGTAACTGGCTGGCAGTAAACTCTTTTTGGCCGAAGTAGGTTTCTAAGGCCAATGTATATTGTTTTTGATCAGGGCAACAGGACAAACTGAGCCGTGGCGCCAGAAATAAAAGTCATACGATCCATAAATCCTTTTATAGTTTCTGTGAAATTATACGTGAAACTGTAATCAAGAACACTCCCGTGAGTGAAGAAAATTTACAGATTTCCCAAAAGAAAAAAGGAGCACTACGCATGCAAGACCTGATCTAAGAGTCAGTCACTTAACCTGTAATCCTCTTAACCACGTAAATTATGTGTGGTTACTTACCTGCGAAAAATATCAGAGGGCTTCACCATATTACACAATTGGTAATTTAACTAACTAAGCTATAGACTTCGATTTTGAAACTTGCATGTGGAGCCGCTGTTAATAACTAGTACCACAATAATACTAATTGATACATAATATCTTAAAGTATTATTTTAAACTTACTTGGCACTTGGGCTAATTTAAAAAAAATTGCATTCTGTTTAGGGAATGATGTCACAAGTCCATTAATAATCAAACTTCAAGAGCAGCTGATGAAACACAAAAGCTTAAAAGAAAGTAATTTCGACATGTATGTTGCTGAGACAGTTGACCTCGTTTGGCATGACGTTCTCATTGTTGAACCGAGAAAATGAGACACCACTAAGGAAGTTAGATTTGTCTCTGAGACGGGAAATGTAACACTTGACTCTAATACTTTCCTCTGAAGTAGTTAAACCTTACGGAATAATAATGACATTTGATTTTTTTGTAAATATCATGTTGTATATAGACTACAATTTAAAAATGTTATAGTCTATTTAACGATTATAAATGATGTAGGAAATATTCACAGCCGCATGAGAGGATATAATAATTTATTTAATAGTAACTAGTGGATAAACGACTTTGATAAAATTTTAAGCTTCCACCGATCGAATTAGTGAGTTCTAAATGAGTTTAAAATGTGGTGTTTAAATAAGAATAACAATTATATCCCGATAAATCATGTATAGGCTATGATCTAATATTTTGTTGTATAACAGTAGGTGTCTTTTGTGAAGTTGGTTATACAACAGAAAAAAATATACTCGTAATAAGATTACCGGAAAGCCATAACTTTATGTTTGTACCTTCTATTCTTATAATTAGTTCAGTTACTTTTTATGTATGGGCAATATTAGACTTCTAAATCGCATAGTGCGTAAGCTGGCTGTAAAAACATTTGCTATATACTTACGTAGACTACGCACTCAGAACAATATTTTTTGCTTATTTTGATCCCACTTATGTTTTACTATCATTATTAAAGTTTTCTGACACATGATTTTGCTAGCGTGTTCATTATTCATAGAAAGAGATTCTTTCGGCCTTTTTTCAAAGCCAGAATATATGTTTGTCACAATATTTGTGTACTTATTACTTTTATAAATTTATTTCGACTTACATAACACATATGATTTATATATTAGGTTAATTTCCCTCAAAAGTTTCTTATTTATAAAATTATTCTTAGCTTATTATTAAACTTAAATAAAATTTTACTTAGAGTATGTTTCTCGACTTTCTCCCGGTGTGAAAAATTGGATTGAAGTTTGAAAGCCTGTATCTAAGACAGCAAGCTACCATATTTGAAGGATTAATTGCCGTTTATATTTATAAGGTCAATTAAAAAAGTTTGATAGTTTTTAAAGTATCACCATGTACTCACAATCTACATTGAGAACATATACCACCAAACTCTAGAGAACACACATCTTAATCGTACTCTAATTGGACGATTATTCGTTCCATTTTGTGAGGATTGTACAAATTAGTAATTTTCATATTAGTAAAATTAAAACAACAAAAAATTAAAGTGAAAAGTAAAGTGTTTTACTTTACTTTACTGTTATTTCATATTAGTGATGTTTGTATCGGTAGAATCTCCAAATTAAAATATAAAGCAAACTACGTATAGTTTCAATTTACATGACCTCCGATGATGTTTTCTAGAATTTTGAGAGTAAGTATACTCTGATATGTACAGAACTAACAACCGCAATAAAAAAACCTGAAGTAAAAAATATATACATATATAATTTGTATAGATGATAACAGGAAATTTAATTACTAATAATGATGAACAAAAGGAATTGATTTTATTACGATTAGAATCTGAATCTTTCCTGACAATGCTAAGCAATATACTTAAGATTCATTAATTTTTATCCATCAATGATTTTGTTTTCGGTAACACAGTATATGTATTACACAGGCTTTCAGTCAGGGATAAAAAGTTATCTAGTTAAAATTTAATGGTACATTTATGCAATTATTGTTAGTTACTATTTTAAATATTTACGAACTTTTCATTAGTTTAAACAGTCATTTAATGTATTCTGCTTCTATACAAAATACCTAAAGAAAATAACCAAATGTCATAAAAATTGGCGTAATGAATTATACAGATTAACAGCAGAATTTCTATCTCACTTTTTCTTAGTTCTCGTGTTTGTAAAGTCTGTTACATATAACATAAGTATGTGTGGATTAGAAAGCTTACAAGTCGAACAAAATTCTAGTCAGGGTGTATCAGAGAACTGTTGTTTGCGGTTCCCTCAATCTCGGTTGCCTCTTCCAATCGTAGCTACTTTTATGACTTGTCATCTGACCCCAATCTTGTTATAGTTCTTCACTCGGCCTACGGGTTGTTTGAAAATGTAATTCGACCGCGAGGGAATATGTTGCAGGCTCCATCAAACACAGTCCAAATTGGTCAAACTGGTTTGCTTTTACATTTATGGAAAGAAATCGCCGAGTCAACAAACAATGCTGTTATATTTCACAATCGTTCGTAAAGGTAGTTTTACTTTGCTGAATATTTTTGTTTCGAATGTATTTGAGATTTAAAAACAATGGGAAGTCTTTTTATAGGACCATGTCTTAAACTTCAAAATTATGGATTAATTGTAAATACTTGAAAATGATACATTAGAGCCTAGTTTATACTAAGCGACTGCTGTCTGTATAAATTATAAAACCTAGCAGCGAGTGACTTAAGTCGACGTGGCTTGTTGCCCTATTCTTTGAATAAGAGCGACAGTTGAAGTTTGTTTGCGTGATAAAACATTGTGTTCAGCTATCCGACTCTTGTAAGCAAACCCATCCTTAGAGGACTTTGCATGGAATAAGTCAATTCGTTCTTGTACTTAGTGGCCAACATTAGACTTGCGGGGACGTTTCAAGAGATAGTAAATCTTAAAGAATGCACAATGATCTGCAGCAACATTTTTGTATATAGTGTCTTATGTTTTAAAGAAGACAATATTGACTTTTTCATTTAGATATGCTTGTCAAAAAGTACTTAGACGATAATGGAATATAATAAGCAGAGGGGATACAATTCTTCGAAAACAGTTGACTTGAAACTTGAATGGTTTAAAAATATAGACTTTACTATGTGCAAAATATTGGAAAATAAAGTAGGGCAGTATATAAACTATAAGAACTGTGTTTTGTTCAAAAGTCTTTATCTGATACTTTCGTAAGGATTCATGTCTCTTCAAACCTATTTTTTAGAATTGAAATCTACTCTCTTGAGGTGTCAAAACTCCTATTTCCTAACTATACAGGAAAAACTAAAAAGTGTGACAATTAACTGCCACTCAAAAACTCAAGCTATACCAGATTAATATACCAACAGCTAGAGCTCCAGACTGGAGAGAATAGACCCTATCAATGGCACTGCATAGAACCAAGAGTACTAATCAACAATTCACTCGTACCAACAAAAATGTCTCAAGTACTGTATCTTTTGCAATAAAGTCTTCATCGAAACAAATTATTACATTAGTAAATCCAAGTTTGATACTTTTTAATCCTACAAATTAGTTAAAAATATCCTTTACATGATAACACTGCTGATATTTTTATTCATATTTTGTGTTATTTCATTCATACAAGTTTCAGTAATTGTGTACCTTCTAAAAACAATAAATAGAAATTAGTTTGAGCACAATTTGTAAAAATGTTGTTTTTACCTTCACAACGTCAGCTCACTTAAAAAGTTTTAATTATTTTATGGTTTTTTAGACTTAAACCTCGTTCAAAAACTTAATCTGGAGATACAGTTTTTTTCAGTACATAAGAAATTGTTTTAATACCTCATTCGCTACGAACAGGTTTAACTGGTACGTACATAACGTTTGAGAAGTACATGCTACGTTTTTATTGCCCTAGGCAGACATATTCCTGGCTCCGCCTTGCTGTCGTCGTTCTGGTAATCCTTGGTAACATTTTACATGCTGCCATGATGTATGTAACAAAAACATTGGATTTTTTCGTCCTCAATTTTTTTAAATGAGTGTAGTCTAGTCTACCTATTATAAATAATGAATTTTCACTGTGGAAACTTGAATGTGATAATAAAATTGTATTAGTATTAAGTTATTGCCTTTTTGTGGATTCATTAAATACGCTACGGACATTTAATGATCCTAGAAATGTAGTTATTATAAGTTAACTCCTAGACATTTCTTCTTGAAATACCTGAAAATGGCACATTTTATCCGTAGTCTTCTATCAATATTGTATTGTAATATTCGTTTGTAAAATGGTATAAGTAGAAGTTAATTTTACCATAATCTAGTAAAACACATAAAATGTTATTTTAAATAAGGTAATATTATAGAATAAAAAGTGCCATATAGAATAACGCTATAATAAAAGTATTATTTGGTTATAGACTTTGAATAATTCTTTAATTATATACTTGATACGTTTATGCAAATTGGATATTGCCTGCAGTATGTTTGATATTTTGACAGAATATAAACAACTGGGAATAAGTCTTCATAAAAATGTAAAGTGTACTCAAGACATAATATGCCCCAGATACGCTCTGTTCTACAGGCATAACTTCAGTTTACTACAAAGCTCGTAGACAACAAATACCATTTCCTTGTCTTCACTGAGTGCATCTCAATAAAGGCCGCCGTTTCATTTTATAGCCGATGGGTAAAAATAATATTAAAATTGAATTTCTTTAAACGATACCTAAATTTCTTAGTTCTTCATTGTGTAAATAAAAGCACTAGAAAGGTTTCTAAAACAATCTCTACAAGCTTTTAAAAGTATATGATGATTTGTTACGCTGTATTTATAAATAAAAATAATTTGTAAAGTAGAGTTGAACAATTCTTCAGTAAGCACAGATATATTAAAAGTTTGTCACGTCTTAGTATTTTCTGTTTTTATGAGCAGTTCGTCTATTTTATTTTATCCAGTTGACAAGAATTTTTTTTTAAATAAATTCTATTTAATGAAATGCGTATTCATTTCACCGTTAGATACGTATAAACTAACACTATCTGTTAAACTTTAGAATAAACTTCTCAGACTCTAAAGTAAATAAAACATACAAGCGAACATACAAAGTAATTAGAATTGCAAACACAAAGGTCACTAAAACCACTCGATCAACGTGATAATGTATTTCTATCTTCACTTAACTAATGAATATTTGATCTTAAATAAAGCATTACCAAATCATTAATTACCAAAATCAAGCATTACCAAAGTTTGTGTTGTGTTAATAATAAAATACAAAGGTTGCTATACAATCTTAACTACCCCTATTGAAACTTTTGAATCTGATTACAGAACTACGTGCATATTATCAACCCTGCGAATATTCAAGGAGGGCTTAGGGTTATCTGAGGAAGTATGGACTCCGCGTCTATGACCGAATAACTTATTGGAACTATTGGTAAAAAACTCTCATGAACAGTTAGGATACCTACCTGAAAACCAAAAGTTTTACTAATTTGGAGCTTTCTATATCACAGGGAAAAAAGGAAGCTAGTGTGAGTAGGGGAGTGGGTGTGGAAGAAGCAATCTTTAGCTTATGTAACACGTCCCTTTCGAAGATGTGTATTAACTGTTAGCTTTCATAAGAGTAAAGTCAGCCGACTCGATATGATGTCAACTGTAATCGGAGCCTGAGTTCAGCGGTGCTCTAATGTTCCATAGGAAGAAGGGTCAGGAAGAGTGCTTGAAGGACCAGCGGATCTGGACATTGAGCACTCAGGTACAGAGGTTAAAATTTCAGCCAGATGCGAGCGGTTGTGTGTCATTAACATCTCCTTAACCCAGAACAATACGCTCTAACAGAAACTCATTGTCATGTCACTCACTGAGCACGCAAAGATCTGGGCAAAGGTCGTATCAAGATAGTACGGACCAGCTGCAGGATGCTACGAAAGGTTTGAAAGAAAGAAACACTTCTTTATTGAGGCGAAAATTAGGACCATATGGTCCTTTCTTACATTTAACCTCTTAAAAATATGTCTTAACAAAGCAAATTAAGGCTAATTAACTATAACACTTACACTTACAGTATTCCATTCACTCTTCCATTCACACAGTCACAATTCAAAGAGCAGCCCCGCCGCTCGCCCCAATCATCCGGTCCAGGTATTTTCGTCTCAGCTTCGCCACGAAACCGTTTTCGGCTCTCAATTTGTTTGACAGGATCTGGTAAGGAGTTCCATAATCTACAGGCGGTAACGGTGAAGGATTGGTTATAGGTTTTGGTTTTGTGTATTGGAATTCTGAGACAGTGCATCAGACCGAGTCTCTCTTGCGCCACTCGCCGATAAAAACTGAAAGTTTTCAGATAAATATTTTGGTGAATCCGTATTAATAATAGAGTACAACAATGACAAAATTCGAATCGATCTTGAATCAGCTAATTTTAGAATTGATGATTGAATAAAATATGGTGTAACATGATCCCTTCGACGTAAATCAAACAGAAAGCGAATGCAGTAATTTTGTGCTCTTTGCAGTTTAGTGTTAAGGGCTACAGTCATGTCATTGATTACAGCGTTGCAGTAGTTAAAGTAAGGAAACACAAGTGACTTGATCAACAGAAGTTTAATATGAAGTGGTAGAAGTCCTTGCATTCGTTTCAGTGTGTGCACAGCAGCGAACACCCTGTTACAGGTGTACACCACTGCATCAGTCCATCCAAGTGTGTTGCTTATGATTAGTCCTAGACTTTTTACCCTTTCAACGTATGGTAAAAGTTTTCCGTCTACAGTTATTGTCGGTGTATTTTGTAGGTCAATGGAGTTGGCAAGTCGTTTATGGCAGACAATCATGGGTTGGGTTTTATCCGGGTTAAGTTTAAGTCCATTTTTTAAAGCCCATTGAACAAGTCGTTGTATGTCTTCATTCATCCACTTCACAGTCTGGTTTATGTCGATAATGTTAAAGTGTGAGTAGATTTGTAAGTCATCAGCATAACAGTGAAATTTTCAATGTCGCAATACAGTGTTAATGTCATTTATGTACAAAATAAAAAGTAATGCGCCAAGAATTGATCCTTGCGGAACTCCGCAGGTCACAGTTCTAAAATCAGAACATTGAATTGTCATTGCACACACACTGCTTTCTGTCCCTCAGATATGATTTTATCCATGCCAAAGCATTTTCAGAGAAACCTAAATTTTTAAGCTTTTTAAATAGAATGTTATGAATGATTGTGTTGAAGGCCTTGCTGAAATCGAATAGAACTAGTAAGGTATAAAGACCTCGATCCATGGCTAATCGAATGTCATCAGTTATTTTCAGAAGTACAGTTTCTGTACTATGGTTTTGGCGAAAGCCAGACTGAAAAACATTAATAATATTATTTTTAGACAAGAAATCAGATATTTGGGAATGAACTATTCGCTCAAGGCCTTTCGAGAGAGCTGGTAAGATACTAATTGGTCGGTAGTCTTGGGGTTCAGATGGAGATTTAAATTTATTTAGTGGACGAACTAAGGCAGACTTCCATTGTGTGGGGAAAACACCTGTCGTGAGAGATTTATTATAAATTGCTGTAATGACAGGGAGAATAGCAAAAGGTTTGGCTTGGTATCATAATCTTTTTTTGGCCTCGGTGACCTCCAGAGAACTTAGGAGGACTGGCCAGAAAGGGTTAAGCCATTTTTCAAGGAGGTACAGATTACAAGCAAAATGGATGATGGAATCGAAATGTATGCATTTAGTACAAAGGTTTCATAAAACGACGAAACACAATAAATCATTGAAAAAGAAGATTGATCGTAGACTTTTATGTTGACTCAATTTCTATGTTTCTGATTTATTATTTAACTGTATGACAACTTTCCAGCTTACCTATAAAAATGGGCAACCTTTATATACTCGGAATACGATGACAAGTACAATGAATTCTTCTGTTGTAGAAATTTGAGAGCGAAAACGGGGCTAAAAATATCTATAAGCCAAATCTATAGTACGAAAGATGGTCTCTGGCACACAGAATGTGCTGGTAACAGCATTTGGGAGGAGAAGGAGGGACTAGGCCAGTGGTATTTTCGTTGGATGAAATCAACTCATCAATTATCTAAGGTGTGTTCAAATAGAATTGTCTCCAAACAATAAAACTACACGTACAATAAGAAACTTTCCATAATAAAATAATTACTATTCCACTTTCTAAAAATCATGTTTATTATAAAATGAAATTGTATTGTCTTGTAAAAGGAAAGTGCAATACAGAACTCAGCAAACGTTATAGATGTTATTTTTTGGAGGCGTTAAAACATTGCAAACATCACGCTAACAAATACAAGAAGCTGTATTTTGCCAACTACGTCACAGAGCAAAGTAAAATGTTTACCCAGGATTACTGAAGCTCAACTGGCAAGATTACACCTGGAGTTCTCAACAAAAACTAATCTCGTGTGTAGAAACATCAAAACATATGTAAGCGTACAGTGATTTTTCACTACAAGGTAACATTCACTGTGGTTGTAACACTTATATTTATGTTTAAATTTATTGATTTATTCAATGAAACAAATATGTTTTACCTCTGACTATTTCGTTGTAGTTCCGTAGGTAAATATTATTAAAACTGCATTTCTTGCCTTATTTTTTTGATTAGGTTGACCAAGTGACACTTATCACTGAGGTGTTTAAAGACATTAATCATGGGGATAAATTGGAAAATAAATTCATTAACCAAATAAGCAAGGGTTCTTCTGGAGATATGGCATAGCTCGAAGTATCAGTAGCTCTTGAGAATTCTTCACATCCTATAGCACAATTTTTATAGTTCTGAAGTAATAGAAGGAAGGTTGAGATCATTTTGTCGCTTTTTAGATCTGTGGATACCCAAGTATAAGCTTACTTTCCTTTTCTGCGATAAAATACGCAATGGTGGACTAGGCATCACGTTAAACAAAATCCCTGGTTTGATCACTTCAGATTGCAAAACTCTTCAAAGCCATCATCAACCGTTGCAGCAGTCTGCCGATCCGATTATTTGGAAAAGTAAAACTCTTGGTCTTGTTTTTCCCTTACATGATGGAGAATATCTAGCTGTATGAATGTTTGCTTGATAAAGGGTAGCACGTAACACCTTGGTGGGTGGTTTTAACCTTAAGTAGATTCTTCGTACATCGTATCATCAACCCGAGAGTATTTATTCCACTTGGAATACCATATCGAGATTTTGCACTGTACATTGATACATGTTCAGTCATACCGGTTACCATGCATCGAAGACAGCTGGTGTTTATCTAATACGATGTAGTCATACAATGTAAGATGGTCACATTAAGAAAATCTTCATTTTATTCTGATCAGAAGAAAGTTAAACTTCAAACGCGATTACTCTCTTATTTTATATTCATTACTTTATCCGGACTTTCTTATATCAAAAAGAACCTTAAAACGATCATCTTATTTTAAAACTTTTACTTTTCCTATTCTCTCTTTCCATATTTTCCCTTGATATCACCTTTCACGTAAAGTCATTGAAAACGGTTTTAATTCTAAATCTATGTAACGGATTTGTAACAAATTATTTGGTGGTACATTTTTGGTACTATATGAACATTAAGGGTCATAAATTAGTAAGAAACTGTCTAACGTGATTAAATACTAAGTTATTTGTACCTCAAATTAACGTTTTGCTACTTAAGCAAGGACTCTTTATTTGAAGTTTTTTTAGTAAACATGATAAAGCGAAAAGGTAAAGTATTTTTCATAAGGTAACGACTGTGTCAATTTTGGCAGGTTTTAAAAAACCATATGTTATAATTTATAAGTGTAATTTATTCCTAAAACGATTCTTGACAGAAAAATCCCTTTAATTAGACAAATATCTGTAAGTATAATCTCTTTTATGTTTGTTTTGCAATCCTTCGAAACACCGTATAAGTATGTCTTTTTTTAATCTGTTATGCCATTTTTATTGAAAGTTAACTTTCCCTGACCAAAAAAAACATTTTTGTCTAAAAATGAAACAAAATGTTCAACCGGTTGTTGATTGAGAGCAACTGTTTACTGTGCCGTAATCTAGGTTCTCTCAATCGAGACCGCTTACTATCGAATCAGAGACTAAATCACGTGAAGACTACTGGTGGCTTCTGCTGAAAACACAATCAGCCGATGCAATCTAGCTGCGGCTCCAATGTTGACTGTCCACTTTTCTACGTCAATAGCTTTTCCCTCTCTCCTGACATTTAAATCCAAAGAGAAGTGTGCTTATTGGATTGTAGACTCGTCTTTATAACTCAGGGTGTATATAAATCAACGAGTAGATTAACTCCTTACTGTAAACAAACTAAGTACAATAATATGATATTTGAACATTTCACATTTTCATTCATATTGTTAAAAGAAAAAAATAATGAAGAGGAAAATCAATGTTGAAATTTTGTGATAAGCTTTGACTTCAATGCACTCTTTTGTTTTTTAATTACCACCTAGCTCACCGGAACTTTTATTATTTCATCACTGCTATAAAAAATAACTTAAATTAACAAAATATGAATGTATCGTGTATCAAGATATCTCGAGAAGAACTAAGTACAAAAAGTACATACGAATATGTGGACTTCAAATTTTGTATGTAACGTCATTTTTAAATAGACAAGAATGAGTACCATGATGGAGCATGTCCAACCATCATGCTGGCTGAGCGTTATTGAAGCCTATATTACACAATTTCTCAGTTTTTCTACCAGGTGGGTGTAAAAATGTATATCCTGTATAAGTATGTGCTAGTTTATCTGTCTGCATTACATCGCGAATATGAAAAGAGAGGTATATTTGAAACTTTGCAAGCAAGTAGAGTGAAGCATGTTACGTGAAACGAAGTGTGAATAGAGATTATTACAATATTTTTTGTCAGTTTTCTCAGCATTTGTGAAAGAGACTGACTTTAAAATATTACGTAAAAACTTGAAAAAAGTGTGAAATAAAATAAACTATTTGTTCTTTTATAAGATTAGTTGTAATTCTGAAACGATATTACCATAAACTATTATTCTATTGCTCCCATTACGAGCTTGTCCCCCAGTAACCGAGTATGTCCTATACTGTATCATTATACTTTATTTATTATATTAATTGTTACAACTAAAGTTTAAACCTTCCTTGCTGATTCATTTAACTACATTCTGATGTGTTTTGAAGCGTAAAAAATAAACACGTATTCTGTTTTTTAACCCTTTAACCATAAAAACAATAATGTTCAAAGAGGTTTTCACAATAAATTAAACATATTTTCAGTAGATTTGTAACACCCTCGTTCATCCATTCGTAATTACTTGCCTATCTAGGTTATCTGGATTATCCGTATTATCCGAATGTACTTTTCTGCATCGTATGACCGACAAAGTATCGTATATAGGCATTTATATCAACATTTATTTTAGTTCATTTTTATATTCCCAACTGGTTTGCGTTGTTAATGTTGTCATGTTAATATTTACTTTCTATTAGTTATATTTTATACAACCCATTCGTTTACCCCTGTATACCAACTGTAACTTTTCGAGTAGCTTTAATAACTGATATAAAAATCAATAAAAACGAAATAACAGTTTTAAAATTGTCCTGACTTTACAGGGAGATGTTAAACGTTATACAGGTTTCAACTTAAAAACATGTTTGATGCATTTTAAAATGATGGCATACCGACAAACAGTTTCTATGCCTAACGTCATGGCGTTCCATCAGCACGTTTTGTCCTAATCAAAACATACAAGTAAAAACTAATGAGATATGCAAATAAGATTCAGGTGACAGACAGGCAAAGACATGATGTACAAATTCGAATTTGATTGTAATATTTACAAAGAGCATTTGAAAGTCAAATCATGGCAATCATTTGTTGGTTTACGTGTTTGACATAATTGCTGTACTCATGGCCGGCCTTAATTATACTGTCTTACTGAAGAATCATAACTACATGCAGAGCCGTCATATATACAGGTACAGGGCCCTCAGGGGCTGAACAAATTTAATTTCTTTTTTGTCTGTATGCCTGCCCACACGATATCTCGACATCGAACTAACACTTATGAAAGCGTTTATATATTATACGTTTGAAATGTTGCATGAATCTTCATTTCTATATAAGCAATATCGAGTTCAAATCTGGTACATGTCACTCTATGGGATTTGGCTGAGCGTTAGTGAACAGTTCATATACTTTTTATGCCTAACCATGGTGGCAACGAGGAAATAAAATGAATTTTAAAGAAAATAAGTACAATTATATGACATTTTTAACGCACGTAACTTAATAAAATGAGCTATAGGTTTTGTATGTTATCTCAGTGAAGCCTGTTGCGCGACACTTAGTGTGGTGTACTTCTGTTTATAAAGCCTTTCTAACTATTTATAAGTTTTGGCTGTAATAACGGGACAGGCAGACAAAGTTAATATGAATAAGATACCCATGGTTTAAAACCACCGCAAACTCAGAAAATGTCTAAATACCAACGCCAATATTTATTAATCCAACGTTGTTTCTAAGGATCACAGTCACGTAACTGTAACAAAACCGTAGATCATTATATTCTTTCTGCACATTTTTCATCAATGAAAGTACTTTTAGCAACCCACATAAGTTACAAATCTGCTGAATTTGGTTGAATCGAAAAAATACTCGTATATTTACTCAGTTAATATTTAGTGGAAGAGACTTGTAGACAGATGGCGGGACAGAATGTGGTCGGCGTAGGCGTCGATATGACCGAAGCCCCTCAAAGGCTCCCATAACGGCCACATTGGCCCAACAAAACAGTTCTAGAATACCTACATCATGCACACGACAAGTTTGCCTTTCTTCTCAGGTAAGCCGCTCCCATTACACGCCACACTACACGATCGTGTTTACCTCTTACTACACGATACTTCTTGGAAGTAACATGACGATTTCACCTGTAGCTCGGTAAATGATTTTGCCTTTAGTGGCAGAATAAAATTAACACATTTAAAATACTATTTAAACTATATTTTAAATACCTCATTCAATATATTACACATACATTGTAAAACCTGTATTTTTGAAGTACAATAGTATTTTCTAATACTTAAAATCTTTTTAAAGACATAAAAGTACGAGATCTCCATTTTTCCGTACCCCAATTTATACCATTATATTGTTTTTTTCTTGATTACCAATACAACCAAAGATATCATTTACATTGCTAAAATTGGTTCTAAAATAATACATCCACCTTGATATTATAAAACATTATTAACTAAGTGACTCTGAATCTTAACCTCCATAATTAATTAAATATTTTCTGCATTAAAACAAACTAGTATCGTGTTATTTTTAAATTAAGCAACGAAAGTAGCATTTGACACTCACTTTATGAAATTAATATTTATTAAGTGTCGGATTAGGTTGCTCTAAGTATGCCGAAGGTGTAATATTGTACGGTTGAATACTTACAAGCATATTTAGCTTGTAGACTATCTCAACAATAGACTATCTAAATTTAATAAATTTAGAATAGTTGAATTTATTATGTGTTTCAAACTATGGACTTTTCATCGTAAGGGTACATGTAGGAACGATTTTCTTAATGAGATAAAAATAAACACAGTTGCTACAATATAATGAATGAACCTTAGATTTAGCATTAGTAATTATATTTTACTATTGTAAGGGAGTATCAGAAAAGGTGTGAAAGATGTATTTAATATAGGGTTATGAAAGAATGCTTCACAAATTAGCAATTTACATTGATAATATTGGAGTAAATCTAACTGATCATTGAACTGTCAGATATTGCTTTGTATTATTTAGTAAAATTTCCTTCCTTTCTTAGATGGTCCATTAGGTTTATTTGTTTTTACTGATTCTGAAAATATAGATTGATGTGTTAACATAAAACATAACTAACATTTGAAGGTGTTATAAAAGAGAGATGTACTTTTCAGCCACTACAAATTCAGCCACTCGCGACTTCTTTCTTGGAAAGTTGTCTTAACTCGCAGTTTCAAGTTTGTAACCGCCTTGTAATACCTAACGAATAATACAATTCTTTGGAGACATATAAAATGCTGACTCTTGAAGAATTCGGTAAAGCTAGAATGACAGGTACAGGAACTATATGTTTATAATAGACAACTAAAGAAGTGCTGATCGAAAATGCTACCACACTCGCTATAATGTAAGCAGAACCGTGGTTGATGGCTAGAAGTAAGAATAAAATACATCCAATTCATATTTATTTTTCCCCAAAAACGTTAGTTGAAACAAAAATTTCGTATTTTATAAATAACTTTAATCTATTTTTACATTTAATTATTTATTTTCGAGGCCATGAAAAGAAAAAATATATTTAAAACCAAATTAGCATAAATGTTTTTTGTTTGGAACTATTTTATGTAATCAATATTATTAAATAAAATGATGCAACGGATTTATCGAAAGACCTGACGAGCGGCAAAAGCACAGATAGACGGACGTTTTACTTTTTATTATTCCTTAAGCATATTTAAACAATACAATAAATATATGCAAGTCATATTTGGTATAAGAAGAAAAATTTCCATAGCTCGAATGTGCACCTTTAGACTTTTTGTCACACTGCTTTAGGGAAAATTTTAAAAAGCACTTTGAATCACAAAGAAAGTTTGGCCAACAAAAGTTGGCAACAATGATATCAGGTGATTAATGAACCCCTTATTGCTCAAGCAGTTCTGGTGCTGTAATTAACGGTCCCCTCAAGATATAAGGACATTTGTCATTAATGCCTCTATTTCTTTAAACATTATGAAATGGAGATGTTCTAAATTACTCTTTAATACTATTTTAAATAAGTTTTAACGACTCAAACAAAGGGTCCGGAGCACTTTGAAACCTTTTTTATGATTCCGATGGTATCGCGTAAAGGAATGAATACAAGATAGTTCCGTTTTTATTTTAAAAAGCGATTGTTATTTGTATAACTAAGTCCTGCGGTACTCAAAGCTTGAACTTGGAGCAAATGCAGATATTTTGAAACGTAGGTTAGGTTATACGATTACACTGTGATTATAATCACAGTTTCTTGTTTGGACAACTAAAAAACATATGTTTGGTTTTTGTGATATAATTTTTAGTTACTGTATTAATTCATTAATATTGTGCACTACTAAGAATCTAGAATTATTAATACAAATTAAATCAGTATATTATACTTGACTGGTTTTGAGTAGCTATATTTTACAAACATTCGCGGTGTTGTTACTGAATAATAATAAATTGCTGGAATAGTGTTTTAAATACACTGGCTACTTTAGTAATGTTCCTCATAGAATCTTACTCGTTTCCTTTGGCTTAGTGCCAGCCTTTGTCTATAGATTAAATAGGGAATTTAGGCATCTCATTTGTGAAAGATTTTGTGCGGATATTTAGAGATCCATTCAATATTATTAGGTCAAGTCTTGAGATACCATAGTAAAACTGCGATCTGTGCTCCATAAACTCGTATCTACCACAAACCCTGAATTGAGCGCTCTATACATACTCCTTCTCCAATTTTAAAGTAACATACATTAAATATTAGCCCTATCCTAGAAAATGATTGATTTTTCGCTTGTTATGACTCATGCTGCTATAAATATAAACGATGCTGATAATATGAATGCTGCTGCATACTAATGTAAATTTGCTTATTTAAACACAACATAATATTATACAATATTATATTTTAATCTTGTACATCTTATTCACATGCAGCATCAACTAGAATGAAAATAAAACGGTTTTATCCAATAAACACCAGGAAAAGAATACTAAAGTAGGGATTTGTTTGTGAAGGAATAAGAAAGTGGCAATGGAGACTGGAATTACTTTAGGAGTAAACAAACCCAAGAGTCACTGTTGTTTTGGACACTACCACTGTCAAACTTCATAAAACTCTGTTCACTCGTAAAATATTGTTTCCAAAATGCTATTTATTTTAGACTGAAAACATTCTAGCTATAAGTTGCCACATGTTATGTGTCACCAAACTGAAATATTATAACACGGCTGTTTGCTTGTACTTATAGCCTAAGAGCCGAGAATTGATTTCCACTGTATAAGTACACAATCTGATTTCTTGAAATTTATGGTCACCTTTGCTACTTTTGGTGGAGGTAAAAATCCAAAGGTATCTAAAGGGTTAACATATAAAATGATATTTTATTTCCAGATTATATTTGTCCTAGTTTATTACACTTCAGACTGACTGCCAGGACATATATAACAGTTATATCAGTGTCAGATAAGTACTGAAAGTTACCACTTTAAGGGTCCTTATACGATATCATTTTACATTTATTTACGAGTCTGAAGTATGCAAAGAAAATACGGTCTAAGAAAAAACTATTATTTTTTATTATTAACCCTTTCCATCCTCTTATCTCACTTTCTTTCTCCATCGCGGATAACGATCGATGTCATTCTCCGTATTTCGTATCCGGTAGAAAGTACCGTATTTAAAGAAAATCCAGGTAGTGTTCTGATAAAACCCAAATTGGCTATTGGCTCTTGGTTGATATTAGCACACACTTGGTGATAAGTAATAAAGCTCTGACTGTTCAAACACTTACTTTTGGAGAAATATAAATACGTTTTTGACAATTTTAGTACAGTAAAACCGTACTATTTCAAACCCGACATTTCTTACTTTTTCATTTAGTATTCATATATTATTCATTTGATAATCCTCAAAAATGCCAATTTTTGTCCCTCTTATTCCCACTCTCAAACATTGCTAGCTACTTGTAGCAAGGAACGAGTGACAACATATTTTGATACGATTTACGGTCCAAAAATATCAATTTTTCGCAGTAAATAGAAAGTAAAAACATTTGTGGTTTTTATATTTAAATTCATTATTTTAATTTAAAATATACTTATTTTAATTTAAGATATACTTCCTTTAATTTGAAATTAACTTATTTTAATTTTTAATGTGAAGCCGTTAGTTTAATAAGTACTACCAATTTTAGTGTTTTACGTTGTATTACGTTATTCTTCGGAACCTTTATCATCTTAAAACCTTATAGGACAGAATTTATAGTATTTAAATAGTATTTAGAGTATGTGTGAGGACTCAACATAGAAAAAATACTGTAATAAGACAAACATGTTTGAAAGTACTATAAACAGACACCATATGTAACGTTGTTGAGTGGACATGGATTATAAATTCGTTCGTGGGGTATTGGAGTACGATCTTGACAGTTTTGGTAGAAATCACTAGGAAATTATGATAAAAGCCTTGTTCACTCTTGGGAGACGAGAAATGCAGCAACGATCTGATAAACTCGTTACATTCATTGTAATCACTAAGAAATTATGATAATAGCCCTGTAACTCTTGGGAAACGAGAAATACAGCAACGATCTGATAAACTCGTTACATTCATTGTAATCACTAAGAAATTATGATAATAGCCCTGTAACTCTTGGGAAACGAGAAATACAGCAACGATCTGATAAACTCGTTACACTGGTTGCAATCACTAAGAAATTATGATAATAGCCCTGTCACTCTTGGGAGACGAGAAATGCAACAACGATCTGATAAACTTGTTACATTGGTTGCAATAACTAGGAAATTATTATAAAAGCCCTATTCACTCTTGAGAGACGAGATGTACAACAACGACTGGTAAACTTGTTACATTGATTTTAATCGCCATAAGATCATTATAATAGCCCTGTTCAATATATGGAGACGAGATATGCATCGATTTTAAAAACATTGATTGCTATCACTATAAGAATATTATAATAGCCCTGTTCACTCTAGGGTGACGAGATATGCAGCAACAATCTGATAAACTTGTTACATTGGTTGCAATAACTAGGAAATTATTATAAAAGCCCTATTCAATCTTGAGAGACGAGATGTACAGCAACGATCTGGTAAACTTGTTACATTGATTTTAATCGCCATAAGATCATTATAATAGCCCTGTTCAATCTATGGAGACGAGATATGCATCGATTTTAAAAACTTGTTACATTGATTGCTATCACTATAAGAATATTATAATAGCCCTGTTCACTCTAGGGTGACGAGATATGCAGCAACAATCTGATAAACTTGTTACATTGGTTGCAATCACAAAGAAATTATTATAACAGCCCTGTTCACTCTTGGGAAACGAGATATACAGCAACACTCTTGGGAGACGAGATGTACAGCAACGATCTGATAAACCTGTTACATTGATTGCAATCACTAGGAAATTATTATAAAAGCCTTGTCACTCTTGGGAGACGAGATGTACAGCAACGATCTGATAAACTTGTTAAATTTGATTGCAATCACTAGGAAATTATTATAAAAGTCTTATCACTCTAGGGAGACGAGATGTACAGCAACGATCTGATAAACTTGTTACATTGATTGCAATCACTTGGAAATTATTATAAAAGCCTTGTCACTCTTGGGAGACGAGATGTACAGCAACGATCTGATAAACTTGTTAAATTTGATTGCAATCACTAGGAAATTACTATAAAAGCCTTGTCACTCTAGGGAGACGAGATGTACAGCAACGATCTGATAAACTTGTTTTAATTTGATTGCAATCACTAGGAAATTATTATAAAAGCCTTGTCACTCTAGAGAGACGAGATGTACAGCAACGATCTGATAAACCTGTTACATTGATTGCAATCACTAGGAAATTATTATAAAAGCCTTGTCTCTCTTGGGAGACGAGATGTACAGCAACGATCTGATAAACTTGTTGCATTGATTGCAATCACTAGGAAATTATTATAAAAGCCCTGTTCACTCTTGAAAGACGAGAAATGCAGCATCGATTTGAAAAACTTGTGCATTGATTGCAATCGCTATAAGATCATTAAAATAGCCCTGTTCAATATATGGAGACGAGATATGCATCGATTTTAAAAACTTGTTACATTGATTGCTATCACTAGGAAATTATTATAAAAGCCCTGTTCACTCTTGAAAGACGAGAAATGCAGCATCGATTTGAAAAACTTGTGCATTGATTGCAATCGCTATAAGATCATTATAATAGCCCTGTTCAATATATAGAGACGAGATATGCATCGATTTGAAAAACTTGTTACATTGATTGCTATCACTATAAGAATATTATAATAGCCCTGTTCACTCTTGAAAGACGAGAAATGCAGCATCGATTTGAAAAACTTGTGCATTGATTGCAATCGCTATAAGATTATTATAATAGTCCTGTTCACTCTTGAAAGACGAGAAATGCAGCATCGATTTTAAAAACTTGTTACATTGATTGCTATCACTATAAGATTATTATAATAGCCCTGTTCACTCTTGGGAGACGAGATATGCAGCAACGGTTTGAAAAACCTGTTCATTGATTGCAATCACTAAAAGATTATAATAATCTTATTACCTCCTAGTCAAACTAGAAATGTAGCAACGATCTGATAAACTTCTTTCATTGATTGTAATACCTAAGAATCAGAAAGGGCCGAATGAGATTAAATAAACAGTAAAGAGTTTTGCCTAATTAAGTAAGAAAACATTATAAAACATGGTCGAGGAAAATTACAAATTAATGTTTTTCACTCAAACTAAAATACGTTGTCCACGTTAAGTACAGTGTCTATGTACATGGCAAGCTTGTATCTGTCACGTCACGTTAAGTACAGTGTGGTAAAAATCTGTATCTGTCTGACGTACTGCGACTGTACAGGTGGTAACAATCTGTTGTCTGACAGTAACAATGATGTATAGTGCCGAAATAACCGTGCGTGTGATATGATATCGACAGCCGTGGTATAAATCACCAAATACGTTGTGCGCGTTAAGTACAGTGTCTATGTACATGGCAAGCTTGTATCTGTCACGTACTGCGACTGTACAGGTGGTAACAATCTGTTGTCTGACAGTAACAATGATGTATAGTGCCGAAATAACCGTGCGTGTGATATGATATCGACAGCCGTGGTATAAATCACCAAATATTGAAGCCGCAGCAGCCGTTGTATAATGAGCAATACAGGAGCTAAAACCTGTGCCTCAATTATAGAATGTAACTATTTCCTTACAGTAGTTCAAATATAATTACCAAAAAATCATGCGTTTATATTTGTATATGCAGGGTGACCCAGAACTCTACACCAGTATTTTCAGTTATTACTTGACCAAATGCAAACCAATACATCGTATTAAAACTTTATAACACTCAATAACTACTCGCCAGTTTGTTTCTTTTCACTTAATTATTATTAATTTGAGAATGGCTTATTAAGTTATTTGGTACGAATATATGCCTTTATATCCTACAAACCTAATTACAGAAAACAGTTCAACTTCTTAAAAGATTTATTTTCGAAATAGCGGTTTTCTAAAATCATGAATATTTTAAAAACGACGTATGATAAAAAGTCATAGTCATAGTAGAAAGGGTTGATTGAATTGAATTTTGAGTTTAGCTCCAGTTTATCTTCCTTTTATTGACAGCGTCTGGTATCTGACGCTGTCTCAGATTTGACTCCTGGAATCTGGAGTCACGTTCGTCTGAAGAGATCCAAAGAAATTCGACAAAGAAGAAGCTGAAAAAACGAGTGCAGAGTGCAGTCTACTTTATACCAGACGCTGCAATAAAATGAAGGTCACATTTTAGGTAGAGAAATTAGTTATAAATCCAAGTTTTACAAAATCACTTGATAAATAATTTAGATGATAAATAGTTGAAAGACCGAATACTAAACAATATCTACTGTCATTTTGTGACAGCACTGTGAGTATAAAAATCAGAGTTTTTAATTGTAGCTAATCTAATCAGATGATTGTAATAATACATTGTTGAACTATTGTTATAATATCCTTACTTTCTACACAAAAATAAAATTTTTTGGTATAAATAAGGCTGCTAATCTTTAAGTTGTGTTATTAAAATAAAAAAATACAAAGTCTAATTTGGACATGTGGGGATAACTCTGCTAGGGATAACACGGTTCAAAGTGTGTGATCAAACTGGCCGTAAGAATATTTACGATCGGTTGAATATTGGACTGAAATTGTTAATCCAGCAGTAGATATGGGTCCTTTATTTAAACATTATTTTGTACTCAGTTATAGTATCAAAACCTTAGAAATTCATTATAATTGTAAATAAAATAGAATTTTTTTAGGTTATACACATTATTTTATATTTTAATCAGAAGAAACCTAAATCCTGCAATAGTTAAGGACAATACCAGCGGAACAAGTACAAATAATAGCTGTTTGTGATACTTAACTTGCTCTATAAAGTGATCTGTATAAAATATCTTAAAAGAAAAGAAAATTATCAGTTCAGAACTTAAAATAGACGTTTATTTAAAACGTTTTTTTACGAACAAGCTGAAAGCGAAGTCGGAAATACGATTAACACCTGAAGACACTTTTACTCCTTGTGTCCAACGATTTTATCATACGGTAAACAAAATGAAAAATTATGCGTTTTATATAATTTTTATTACATAATAAATCAACATACTACTACTAACTAAAAAAATTAACAAAGTTTGAGATTAGAATTTAAAAAAGTTTAATTGTGCTCCAGCAGATCTTAACATTATTGAGAAAAAGAAAGAAAAGAAAGAAACACTTCTTTATTGAGGCGTAATTAGGAGCATATGGTCCTTTCTTACTTTTAACCCTTAAAAATTAATCTTAATAATGCAAATTAAGGCTTATTAACTAAAACTTACACTTACGGTATTTGATTCACTCTTCCATTCACATTGAGTCTGCCCAGAAAAGATTTTTCATACACTACTTTTCACAAACTCCTTGACTATCAGATTTAATGATTTTCTGTTACAAACAAAAGATTCCATTCAACCTAAGGCAGCGACTGTTAATAATTTATTATCTTTTTAAACCTAAAGGTCAAACCTATTCGGTTTTACATCTTTGTATTTACTTCAACGTATTTGGTTTATATAATATTTGTAAATGTATATTTCTTTCAGGTAATTTTAAAATACTTCATATTCTTTATGAATCTTATCAATGTATCAAACAATAAATACTACGCGATATTTCAAAGTACTTTTTAGGTTCATAATACGAATTGCCTGTTTCAACCTTTCTAACATAAATACGTTACAATTTATGCCATTGATGCCAAAACTCTCTCTGGTTACTGGCTTATCGTTAGCGAAGGTACTCGAGGGGCTGCAATTGCATCTCTATCTGCCTATTTGTCCAAACGAAATCTCGAGGGTGAATAATCCTATCAACTTTAAATTATCTATGCAGTTTCATTTCTATATAAGCAACGCATAGAGTTTGATGATGGTGTATGTTCAGACCATGCGATTTGGCTGAACATCAGCGAACATGTCCTACATTGGTTTTATGGATAAACATGATAAAAATGATAAAATCGCAGAATAAATAAGTTTTTAGGTACAATCATATAAAATTTTAACACATAACATAGTAACACACGTAGCTTAATTTAATTAGCTATTGACTTGAAATTATGCACGCAAGCTCAGTGAAGCGTGGTAAAAGTGGTGTGGCTTACTTCTTCATTGTACAAGCATTAAACATTGTCAAACCTTGAAGTTTTCATAAGTTTCTAAACACTCATCACAAATTATTAACGTGGAAGAACTCTTCGTAACCACAGAACAAATATCAATAATTAACTCTTTCCGTTATATTCTACGTATTCGGAGTTTTGGGATCTTATTACTCTGCGAAATCCCCTTAACGTCTTATACTGTTAGAAAGATTATGAATACAAACTAGGTAGAACCGCTAATTTCAAATTTGAAAAGTTGAAAGGTTTTTATCTGCTATGATTTGTAAAACCAAGAACACTAAAATAGCAAGTATTGTGTGCTTTACAATTGAGGATAGGCACCAAAAACTGACTTTCTGGTCAATAATATTGATTTTAAAGATGGGTAAAACAACAAAATAATCACTTATGCGTAAAATCAACGCTACCAGCAACGTGAAAAGTTGATAAATATAAGTATTAACTTTGAATACCATAGGATGTTGTAATTATACTGTCCATCTATCTAGACGCGTTAGGTTGATGACATGTTCCATTGGCATGGCGGCATCTTCAGATTAAATTATTTGAAGTACTGTGTATACTACTTTTTCTGACCATGGCAAAAGTTGTGATTGTAACCGTAAGACGGCAATCTCCATTGGCTGGAATTAATTTAAAGTAACTGACGTACAACGCAAGTTAATAGGAAGATAGGAAACATTGGCTCGTGAAAGGGTGTTACAACGGTTGTATACATTTACTACAAGTATCTCGACGACTTAGACTGCCGATAAAAGTACCTTAACAGTGGCGCAGTAAAAGACATTTTTTATGGATCACAAATACAGCTCAATGACACCCGGTAGTTGCCACATAATAGAGGCAACTTCGTTGACTCTTTGTTCTATTTTTACAAGCCTTTACATAACCTCATATACACAATTTTCAAAAGATCTACGAGTGGATCTTCTGTAGTTTCTGTTACGCTTAAAACTATTACTTTGAAATTTGCATTTAATTTCGTTTAACTTTTTAAATAATAAATCCTCAGAATAGTGTTAATTTTGTGCTGGTAATTAAAAAGGCGAGATTATCTACATCAAGGTAGGAGACTTTATATTACAAAGATAACGGACCAGCCACTAAGATTCTTTATTCGGTAGTATTTTATTTTAACTATTCAGTTACGTGTGGCATTAAGCATTTGTGTAGCTTGTACAGTTTTCCAAATTACCATAGAAAACTAGTTTATTGTTTTCTAATTGTTTAAATAACAAACATATTCGTGGTTGTTACTACCATATAAAATAATAGTACTACTAAACTATACCAAAACTATTAAGATTTTATAAGCGTAATATTTAGAAATTACGATCATATAATCCAAATTTGTTTTTTAAATATATTTGTTTTGAAAAATGTGTAGCAAAAAAGTTATATCATACCGAAGTTTACATTACTATTTTACAGAATATACAATATATGAGATATACAATTAATGAGATGAATTTATTTAAATTTCGAAATCTTTCATTATTTAATCGAAATCCTCACAGTGTTTGAACGTAATTATTATTACGTTCGATATTATTATTACGATCATATATTAGCTTATCAGAACTTTTATTTTACTCTAAAACGTACACTTTCATTTATTATAAACATTAGATGACGTCAAAAATACTGAATATTACGAATATAATTACCTAGGAAATCTTGCGAAATCGTTGCTATTGTTGTCGAATTGAGAATATTTTCGTATAGTAAAATACGTGTTTAGTGGCGTTCCAAAAATAAGAACGTTCAGTGACAATTAAAATATGGTGTCCTAGTTAATTTTTGAAAACTGCAATTTGCTTGTGAAAACAGGTCAAACAAAGATAAATGTATAATATGCTAAGTAAAGTAGAAAACCCATTTCCGTTCTAGAAAACGAAAGACTTTATGAAAGGCTGTTAGGCGCAAGAGAGCGGAAAACATCCACAATAGTCACGTTTTCAGACTCACTTTCGCTTATTTACATGCGATATGAACGTGGAGAGTGGAGTTAAAATATGAAGCTCCATTTCTTTCTGTCTTAGAATTGATGGTGTACAATTACCTGTATTCTCACAGTATGTAGATTGTTATCTGTAACATAATATTTAATTAGAATTCATTTTATGACACAATTATATTATTAATAGTAAGAATACGAAACTTTTGGGTTTTTGTTTAAGAACAATTATGCTGATTTGGAGTGGTTATAAACATTTGGGGAGGCTACTCATGTATAGACTTGAAAAATCGATACTTCCATGTATCCTATACCGTTAAAATTGTATAATTTGTTACAAAATTATGTGACTGGGTGTATAAATGTGAAATTATTGAAATACCAATTTACTATTAATGTTAAATCATTTGATTTTCAAACCTCAATGTCTCGTAAGCTTGAATAAGGATAGTTGTAAATATATATATATATATATATATATATATATATATATATATATATATATATATATATATAGAGGATATAGCCATCGAAACTAGACGAAGCCTAGTAACAACTATTGACATTTATGTATTCCACAAAATCTCGTTACTAGTTTTATGCTTACTTTGGCGGAGGGGATTAAACATTATTTTTTTTCTTTAACGAAACTTAAAACATGGAGATCACATTAAACGAAGTCGAGAGGTGTATTTAAAACGGTCTTTAGATTTTTTTGTTTTTTCGAAAATTTTCCCTTAAAACAAAGCAATTCCATATAAAGTTTTGCTGCAAGTACTTATGTTAATTTTTTTATAACTTTGTAGCCACATTTGATAACTAACTAGTTTCGGACAATCTTAATTACAAATAAATAAGTAAACTAACTTTAAAATGTGTCAAAAAATGATTGCATTAACTGTAATCATTCTTAAAAATTAATTCATCTGAGAATTTCATATCCAGAGAGTAAAGCATTATAGGACATACTATTACTAATAATTATGCAATTATCAAAGTATATGTCCATCTATTATATATATATAATATAATATATTATAATATATAATATAATTGTGTGTGTGTGTGTGTGTGTGCGTGCGTGCGTGCGTGTGTGTGTGTGTGTGTGTGTGTGTGTGTGTGTGTGTGTGTGTGTGTGTGTGTGTGTGTGTGTGTGTGTGTGTGTGTTTTATACGATGTAACGCCCAATCGTAATGTATTAATTTAGGTACATGGAACCTATTGCTGGAGCTTTTACGTCTATTTCAATTACACCAATATGAATTTCGTAACAATTTTCAAGTGAGAACAAAACTTAAAGCGAAACTAAGAGCTTTGATTTTGATTTCTGATTACAGATCTTATTAAGTCGGGGTTATTTGGTATACTCGTGTCAAATTAATTTTACTTGGGATTGTATATTTGAATTTTAATGTACATTTAGGTTTTGAAACAGGCTTGTACTGTGGATAAAGACAAAAACAAATTTGTGAAATTAAAACAGATCAGCAACATTTTTTAATGTACGAAATTAAAGGTATTATAATACATTTTATTACATTACTTCATAAAAAACTAAGTATGTTTCCCTAATTATCCAAAAATGCCTAATCCGCCTTGGAAATTTTGTATTATTCCTCTGTGAGGGCAAATTTAAGTAAACCGTCTTTTCCACTTACATTATGACTTTTTAGTGCGATCGTAAAAGCGTATTAATCTACAAATTAGTCCAACATTTAAAAAAAAGCTAAATAGTTCAAAACTGTCTTGTGTAAGACATTAAATTAATAATACTGTTTCATGTCCAATATAGCAATAGACTATTAAAAAGTCATTTAGTGCTCAAAATAGTACGCCATATCCAGGCATCACAATAGTAAAGTGGGGTTTGCATTTCTCAGAGAGAATATGTATATATTTTACAACCCTTTCCTCGGTGTCGTTAGCTAATACGTTGTGGTATATGACAATAGATGACCATAAAATGAATCATATTGTTAAGAAGTCTCCTCTGCACTGCTTTCCAGAAGGCGTTACTGAACTAAATTCAGTTAGCCAAGAAGTATTTTTATTTCTTTATATATTATATTTTAGTTTTTGGCCGAATATACAAAATGTCCTTATTCTTTTGATACATCTGCAAAATTCTTTCATGCTTAATAACACAAACTACCCCAAAGTTATTTTTGTATGACTGAATTATAGCCATATAATATCTGGATGTGTTCATATTTTTTGTAAAAATAACTAAACCCACATTATAAGTATATCTGTATAACATTTCATTTCTTAGTTCGAAAATCCTAGTCAAACAAATGTTTTGTTTATACAAAAAGAAACTGAAAATGTTCTTCAGTAAATGTGGAAAATACTTTTTGATTATATAAAATAAAAAGGATAAGAATATGTTGAAAACTTTGGACTAGTCCATACATGCCGAATTCAGTAATAAATTATCCAAAAAATTGTAATATTTGAATTGATAAAAAGAATTGATATGTTTGAATCTCACTGTACAGCGAGTATCATAGCTTCATTAATGATAGCTCAAACCAGTATGTCGATATCACTCCAAATGCACAATTATATCTGACACAATACCCCATTGTTCCTTCAGACAAGAGATTGATATCGTTCATATACAGTGCAGTAGGTACAGATGAGCCTTTAGCATTGCAACACACAGATAATCTTGTGGCGGCAATGTTTGCCACTAACTGCTGATGTGAAATTACACGTCAGTTATTTCGGGTACTATACATCATTGTCAGACAAGAGATTGTTCTCGTCCATATACTAGGCGCAGTAGTTACAGATGATCCTGTAGCATTATAACATACAGATAATTTGTGGCGGCAATGTTTGATACGAACTACTGATGTGAAATTACACGTCAGTTGTTTCGGGTACTATACATCATTGTCAGACAAGAGATTGTTATCGTCCATATACTAGACGCAGCAGTTACAGATGATCCTTTAGCATTATAACATACAGATAATCTTGTGGCGGCAATGTTTTATACGAACTGCTGATGTGAAATTACACGTCAGTTATTTCGGGTACTATACATCATTGTCAGACAAGAGATTTTTATCGTCCATATACTAGACGCAGCAGTTACAGATGATCCTGTAGCATTGTAACATACAGATAATTTGTGGCGGCAATGTTTGATACGAACTGCTGATGTGAAATTACACGTCAGTTATTTCGGGTACTACTGTATACATCATTGTCAGACAAGAGATTGTTATCGTCCATATACTAGGTGCAGTAGTTGCAGATGAGCCTGCAGCATTGCAACACACAGATAATCTTGTTGCGGAAATGTTTGCCACAAACTGCTGATGTGAAATTACACATCAGTTATTTATGAATTAAGTTTACCAAAGAGGTGGACATTTTTTATTTTCAATTTTTGAAAATATATATATATATATATACAATGCTTGATCAATAGTGCAATACAGATTTCAAATGCAATGTTGCTATTTAAGGTTTACTTCAAATTGCACCAGTGACAATTTAATCTATCAAATGCATTATTATAAATATAATTTTTAGAATAGTATTATAGCTTTTTTATCTATACTAATATGTATATAGGAAGTATTTATTAAATAATCATTTGTGAATAAACAGAGAATAAGATTTGGCAATGCCAGCGTCCAAGACAAATGGTGACTCTTGGATTTGTTTACGCTCAAAGTACTTCCCAAGTTTCCACTGCCACTTTCTTATCGTTGCAAGAATAAATCCTTATTTAAACATTCTTTTTGTGGTTTTCAGATCATAAAAAGTTATGTTTTCTTTCAACCCTAATACTCCATGCTTATAAAACATTTATCGTAATATTAAATCCGTTTTTTGCGGTAGCATTCATATTACGTACGAAAATGTGTTTGGTTATAACAAAAGAACCCATTTCTGGGCCATTGAAACAATTAAATTTTTTAAATATTTTCGTAGTGGTTACACGTGTTCTTATTACATTGTGGTTAGTTTAAGCCCATCTTGCCCATCAAGGGCTGCTTGCAGATATACGAGTACAGAGACTGTAACTTGGTAAAACTGAATTTATCAGTTCATAATAAATGATGTTATTTAAAAGAAAATCGACCGTCCCAAAATGGATCCTTGAGGCCTTCCTGCATGGTTAATGACAGTGCATGATACACGTGGCAGTCAATATTGATGATATTATTAGTCTATATTCCTTTGAAACTCAGGATATGTAGTAATATCTAAACTTCATCGATCAACTGAAACTATTGCTCAAATCGTGAAGTTTTATCTTAACCACCAAACTTCTTATAAACATTTTTCCGTAACTCTCTGGGCAAAAATATACCACATTATTGCTTAGGTCAAGACAAACATATTTCACCATATCAACTTGGGTCTCCTATATTTAGTTTCCTATCTGTCTGTCTGTATGTGTTTTTGTATTAAACAATAATATTTAAAAAAAACTGATAAATTAAATAATATCAAATTTTTATAATACCAAGGCCAGTTACTGAAAAAATATAACGAAATTATCTCTAGTATTTTCAAAATGGCGGCCATTAAAACTTTTAAACTTTGAATATCTTAAAATCTAGCTTTTTTCTCACTAATTAGAACAGTTTATAGAGGGTTTTATCGCAAATATAATAACAACAAAATTATTTAATTCTAATAATAAATAACTGATTTAGAGCAGATTAACTGTGACAAGACATGTCCCACATTGAGAGCTGCCGTTTATTAAGTATTGTATTGTTGGCTTTTCGCTGAGAATCTCAAGTTTTCATTAGATTTAAAATAAAATCCTTTAAAAATGGGTTTTTAAGATATCCAAAGTTTAAATGCTTAATGGCCGCCATTTTGAAAATACTAAATGTAATTTCTTATTCTCATATCGTAATCTTTTCAGTAACCAGCCTTGTTATCTTAAACATTTGAGCCAAATTTGGTATAATTTAATTTATTATTTTCTAATATTTTATTAACATGCATACATACAGATGGAAACTAAGCATCGTAGACCCATGTTCATAGGGTGAAATATGTGTGACTTGACCTAAGCAATATTGTGGTTTACCTCTTTCCAGAGAATTGCGGGACACCATGTATATTTCGGTACTTCCCCATAATAATACTTTCTAACAATACTTACAAATCAACAAACTTTAACTGAATAGCAAGTTTAAGAGCGGTGATATCAGAATATAATTTACATAGAAACTCACGAAAGCACGAAGAAACTCAAGAAAAAGCTAGAGTTCTTATACTATATGAAAGAATTGCGTAATTGTTTTATTTGCTAAATATAACTTATAATTAGAAGTTTCCTTCTTAAAGTTTTTTTATATAAACGTTGATTTACAAAATTAGCAATGGAGAAGAAACCATTTACTATGAAATTTCATATTTATTCTCGACTCATGTACTATTACAGATAACGGTTCTCTGACGTTCAAATCATTCTTTAATCATCTGATGAGTTTTCTGAGAATAAAGATTTACTACTTATCTATGTAAGTGGTAAAATGATCTGTTTACCTATTTAGCTAATTACCTATTAGCTTTTTTCTTTCTTCAATAAAAAATTTTTACTTTTGATATAACTTTTTACAACAGATAAAGCATATGAAGGTGTAACTTTCCTTGAAGCTTTCAACTATATTTGTCTCGCATTTGTGAGACGTTAGACTTTGGACTTCTTGGAATTTTAGTCTTTTCACAGCAGCTAAATATATTTCGTAGAAATGTTCACTTTGTTGCTCAGCCTCTTTTAACAAGATTACAGACATACTAACACAGAAAAACCATTGCTTGAGCAACATTCCTGGAATATTGGCTTTGCTCTTGGCAAACAATTATCGCGTTCGCAACGAGAAATGGCTTCATAATACAATCACAGACTTTATAAACCTTCTGTAAAGACAGTATTATCCTTGGAAATACAAATAAAGGTACAATTGTGATTAATTCAACAATTGTTGTGATAAAGAAAGCTATAGTTTATATGCTAGATAGGAATAAATACTTTGAAGTAAAATAATGAGGACATTATTCCATACATTAATTTCATGTATTCCCTATGTGCTCATATTCTGACGAAATCATCCTACATAAATTACTTGTATTTTTTACAACATATTATAATATATTACGTCTAAACACAATATCAAGAGAAACTTCTAATAAGTCTCTGCCATGTCTTAATAAAATAAGGTGAAAATGGACAGTTTAAGTACATGGCATACCTAATACGAAAATGTTCAACTTTTTATACAACTCAATTTAAGTTGCAGTCATGAAATAATGAGATAAGACGATGTTCGATGTTTTTCAGTGTAGCAAAGGTATTTGATTATGTTCAATCACGTAAGAGGATTAGGTAAAGTTTAATTGTAATTGTATACTGACTGAGACTTAGTTACCATATTTTAGTAGTTTTCTCACTTCCTGCATATTATATAATCTTTTTATTATTTCTACAGCATGCAGTTTTCTCTTGTGTTTATTATTTTCTCCACATAATATTTTTAATTTTAAATTTACAATTAACTGTGAATGCTCTTAACAACATGGTAGTCACATATTATTATTGATTACATATTTGAATCTCTCACATTCTCCGGATAAGAGCTCAACGACATCTATGATTCCCTGATCTTGTCTGAGAAATATAAACAGTACAAGCATTATTTATGGTTATCAGTAACAGTTTCAATGAAAACTGTTTAGATAAATGTAAAATCAACATTATGTAAAGCTAAACCTCTAGTTCTTTCCTCTCAGAACAAACGCATTTGATTCGCCGCTTCTCTGTTTCCTGTCCCAACAGTCGCTTTACGATTATTACACCACTTTGCGGCTTTGATCACAGTCTCTCTCGGTTGTACGCCTAATGGTACGTTTTAGGAGGGCTTTGGTGTCATTTATCAGCGTTTTCCAGGCGCGTCGTTTGTGTTATAGCCATTTTAAGGTGTTACGCTAGGATTTCCGTTGCCTTTAATCATACGATGCAATACCTAGTTTCAAGTGTTTGCATTGATATTATTGTACTAATAACAGTTATCCCTGAGTTCCCACGCAATTTAGTAAGCTTTACACGTGTATGAGCACTTCTGGTTCGAGTGAATTTTATTTTCGACACAAATGTTGGGTTTACCTTTTTGCCACAATCAAGGAAATCTATAAAAAATTGTATATTAAGTCCCAATGTAATTTACTCCATTACATACTTTGCAGTACAATGGTCTTTGGAACATTTTTTTCATCGTTGATTTTACCTTGTTTCCCGATCAAGAACATACGTATATAGTTATGACAAGCCTACTTCTGTAAAAAAGACAACAAATATGGGTTTTATAAAAATTTTAAATGTATTGTAAAAGTTAGATAATAACTAATAATCTTTGACATCTGCTTTACTGTACTGACAAAGCGCTGCATACTTAATATTTGTTAAAGTGTACAGCTAAAAATATATTTTTACTAAAAGTAATCTGGATATTTTCTTACTCTGTACTCAACAGCCTTTGCAGAAATGTTGAAATAAGTGTTTTACTATGAAGTTTTTATCTTTCACATTATAAATGTCAACAATGTGAAAAATGTCGTGAAATTCATTAAACATGTGGTTTTGCTACGATAACACAATATTTAAACAGAACAGTTTATTATATTTATAGACTGTTTCATTTTTAATTTTAGAGACCATTGGGGCGTATCCCGGAGATTTTCAAAATAAGAGTACGCTTATACAGTATTATCATAGGGGACTCTAAGAATGTCGATGTAAATTTCCGTACAATCGGTTGAATAGTTTACGTTTCAACAAAGCGTAACAAACAAACAAAGCAATAATTTTCACATTTATAATATTATAGGATGTGGTATCACGATTAAATCGGTCAAAAGTGATTGTGTTGTTGGTCCATCATATGACCTCTCTCTTAGGACAGCTACGTGCAGCCGGTAATTTATCCACTGAGCCAAAAACCTATACGTTATGTTTTAGATAGATGCAATAGAGTATCGAAGTAGACAGAACGTAACGAAAGAAATAGCGTACATAGAAGGAATGCACTTTTATTTCTTGAACCTAAACTCAACACTGTTCTTTGGACCAAGAGGAGAGTGTGTACCAGTTGTCAAGTCTCTAGAACCTTTTTTATCAAGAGTTATGGTGGACGGACGGATGTACACAAAACTACATGATTTCAAGAAAGCCTTTCAGGTGCTTAGTAATTGATGAACATCAATATTAAAATGCATTTATAATACCGCGTTTCCTATGAAACATGCTCTTAATTAATTAATATCACTATCTTTTCCTGAGTGAATTACTGGTAAACCAATCACTTACATTTTCCACCTTAACGGATGCTGCATATTTACGCTTGAGGTTTGTTTTGGAACATTTCACTTGACAAATCAAACACCTATCAATGAATCGTCTTCAACCTGATATAGAAATGGAGGTTTCAAATTTATCTAGTTTTTATGAATTGTATGAATGCTATAAGGTGTTATACTTTATAACTATATTATTTTTCCTATTTAATTTGATTGACTTAGTGAAAAATTGATTTGCAGTGCAGAAGGATAATCTAATGTTTTCACATTAATGTTAGGACTTTATCCTCCAACTTGACTTATTGCTTATGTAAAATAGCCTTCAAAACTGTTGTACAGGTGCGATATATAACGGTGCCGTGCTTTTAGCTAACCTCAATTCAACTGTTATAACTGAGATTTCACTTCTTCAAACTTATATGAATGACATACCAGGTGTTCAATTACATGTTTTATAGAATGTTCTATTTTGATACTATAATTTAAGCATGTATGGCGCTTATAGTCTAATATGTCAATCAATCCATAATGCATCATTACACTGCACTAATTACAATGCTTTTTTAAATACCAATAGTTTACACCTAGTTTTACTACCTATTCAGATAGTCATTAATGTATTCAACGACATTAAATTAATATTTTCCCGTAACAAGTTCCTGATCAACTATACACATTAAAGTTTATGCTGCTATTATCTTTCGTAATATTTATCTCAAGACTATTTTAAAATCACATACCCTTTGCATTGTGATTTAAATTTCAAAATAAAACCTAAAACTCAAGATCAAGGATACCCCATTTTGATCTTTCTGAGTGGTTTTGATAATAAAAAATCTATATAGGGGCATAGACATAAGAATTGTTTTATGGGTTTCTCCTGATGAAAACACCTCGTATTTTCGTGGTGCTCCAGATACCACAGGTTGCTTGAGGATATTTTGCTGTTCAAGAAAGTTTTCAAAAATAAACTTATTTACTTGTGAAATGCTACATCTCCATTATTCATATGCAGGCAAACAAAGCAAAAGGAGCAGGTGTAGCATGTGAATATGGAAAATTATTGGCAGAAATAAAGTAGCAAGTAGATAGATAAAACTCCTTAGGGAATGTTTAATTAGTTTGGAAATTTTGTATTAACACAGTTAAATAAAACAGAATGTAGCCCTATTTGTGAATGATGTCAGAGACATTAGTTTTAATCGCTATAATATCCAGTAGAAACTCTATAACAAAATTAAACAGAAGTACGAAATTTGCTACTGTTATTAAACAATAAAGAAGATATAAAATTCTGGATAGTTACCCAGTATTTTAAACAAAGCTGCACAGTTTATTGTTTCAACGTAAAGGCTCGCCAGGTCATTAGCAGCCTTTGTTACTTAATACAATTCTTGGCCTGGTTACATCCTGTTAGTTGTCTCTCTGTTGTCCTTCTTCTATATTGTTTCATAAAACTGCAAATTACAAACTGTATAGATAGCTATTGTTTATTCAATTGTTCCGTTTGTTTCACATAGTTTTCAAACATCAATATATAAATACTTAAAACCTATTTAATTGATTACCTCAACTTGTAACATAACAAAAAATTTACAATTTAACTAATCATAAATGTTGATGGTTGTCTTTACTATATTATTTACGCATACAAATGAAAGATTTATTTGCAGTGAAGAAGGATAATCTAATGTTTTTACACTAATATTAAGACTTTATCCCCTAACTTAGTTACAATATGTATATCTTAAATTGGTATAAACAACAGTTGGTATAAAGTATCCTTAAAACTGTAAAACATATCCATTTATATCCTAAAGTGGACTTTTAGTTTAAAGTATCTAATATTTTCTCGCTTCAGATAAGTTAACTTTTCAAACAACTGTATTTGCTATCTCCTTTCCACCTTTCATACTGTTACGTTCTAAACTGTTGCCATTGGTCTAATAGCATTAAGTGGAAAACTGCATTTAAATTATTTATAAACGCTACTTAGCTATAACACTATTATAATCAATAACAGTAAAGGCAACACTTGATCACGTGCATTGTTGTTTTATCCAGTAATTCACTTTGACTAAAGTTTAATAGGATACAGTGTACGCAACATAGCTGGAGATAAAACTTATTTTCAATGCAATTAATTTAATTGGTATTAAATTATTACATGCCACTAGTTCATTAGTACTTAATTATTTCTCTTGACTAAATATTATGGATCAGAATTTGAAGTTTCATAATCATAACACATTCATAATACAGTTTATTAAATTTACCAAAAATTTAAGTGAGACGGTTAATTTAAAAAGAAATGGATAGAAACTAGTATAACTAATTGTTAGAAACACAATTATTAAAGACATATATTGCAATGGTTGAGAATGCTATGTAGATACAAACTATTAATATATATATATATAGCTGTTTGCGAATAATACCGTAGGATACAGAAAGTGATAATACCATATTTGTGTACGGGATTATATCGTGGGTTTAGAATAAAAGGGTACTAAGTGCACAATCCTAAAATTTTCAGGAGGGAGCATCAAAGATTTTGACATATCGGTTTGAAATTGTTTCAGGCTCAAATAACTTGCTTGTAGATTTTTTAAATGCTATATCATCTAAAAGTTTGAATTATTCAATTAGTTAGTGGTAAATGATTAAAGTTCTTTTAAAAAATTAAACTTTTGTTTTCAGTTAGAACCTTATTATTTTTAATATTTTAAATAATATAACATAAAAAGGTTCCAAGAGGTAGTTAGAACTAATTTTATTTAACTTTTTTTATGTGCTTATTTAAAAAAGTTCTATTTACTAGTTAGAACTATATTAATCTAAAAATATAAGCAATCATTTAATGTAAGACAGTTCAATGTACCACTTAGAACTCTATTAAAATTAAATGAAATCACAATATTATTTTTTCCACCTTTCAGTCATAAGATTAATTTCTAATCTTATAACACCAGAGCATCATATTTTGAATAGGTAAACAAAATAAACAAAAACTACAATTAGTATAGTTAATTTTATTATTAACAATGTCGGTATAAAAAATTTACAAAACTGCACTAATTAACTTAAGTGCTATGTCTATCACACCTGGATTGTGAAAACAGTAAATAAAAATATGATATTTCTAAGAGAGTTTTCAACACAATGTTTTAGTGAGCATTAAGAATTACTTGATAATACTCCCTATCTACTATAGGCATAAATCTTTCCATTCTTTTTAAAATCCCTCTTCTTTTCTGGCTTCAGCTTTATAATGCCTTGTACTGTTCCAGGTTCTTCATAGCTTATATATTCTGTTAATCTTTCTGAAGTCTTTCTTCTTTTTGATGTTCTCATAGTTGGTTTTTAATGTTGACATGCTTCATTTCTTGCCCATGTAATTCATTATACTCAACCAATCCAAAGACTTGGGATAGTTTTAGTTGAACTTATAAGTGTAAAGGGTATCAGTTTCATATTGAGGCTCTTTACTGGATGCTGCAAAGTCCAAAAGTCATTTTCTGTCATCTGCAAAACAACATAAGGATTTTTCCGGTTAACAATTTTCAAAATTCTCATCAGACTTACAGGCGAGAAAAACTCAGTACCACTAAACGCTTTTTCAATGTGGCTGTGAATGTTGTCTACTTCTTGGACAGCTCCATGACCAGGTGTTGAATAATTCATTGTAATCGATGTGAGTTGAGGATTGTTTTTAAGAATCAGCATCATAGCCCCCGTCATCATTTGATTTCCTGTTTTGAGGAACACATGAGTCACTCCAAGTTATCAAGTTGTCGGTTTCTGGAAAATCTAGCAAAACTTTCTTCACAATTTTATATACAGCGCTGGCAATATTCATTGCCTGTACGACCACCTGTTACCTCTGTCCACAGAAGCACAGTAAACTTTTCTTACCATTTTTGTTTCAAATGGGCAGTTAAGTTGTAAAACATTTAATTTACTAAAGTAAAAAAAACTGCTAATCTCAGCTCTTGGGCAAGTAATTACATTTTGTAAGTCAAAACTTAATACAGTCGCAAGCATCAGAGTTTTCACGATCTTTATGTCTTGCTTCTCCGCATAGCATTTTTCTCTGCTACATGAAGTTGGTATTTTTCTGAATCTGCAGGCAACTTCTCTTTAAGACTCACCTTGTGCTCTTCACACGTGTCACAGCGATCACTTTTTTGGAAAATGGAAATCCATGTTAAATTCTGTTAAGAATATTCTCCTATACATACTCTCTTTAATAATAGTATCAGGATGTTTTTTTCAACAAAAAGAGAATACATCTTAGAAATATTTAATGAACTGTCTAAATACTGTTTAGAGGAATTCTTTCTGCAGTAATGTGATTCCACAACTGGGAAGGATTTTATATGTATCCTGACATCATTTTTAGCGTAAGCAGGAATCACAGTACTTTTGTTATGTCCTCTTTGGTCATTTTTTGGTAGGTCAGTCTCAGGGTCTTTCTTAAGATGGACATTATAAAATTGGTTTCTGAGAAATGCTTAAAGTGCTTAAAAAGAAAGGTTTTACAAACCTGGATTCTTTCATTGTTAATATTAAAATAGTATCGAAAAGAAAACTGACGTCTTGATACAGAGTTTTCAACACCTTTATTTTGTTTTCTGGCTGTTAGCGATCTTTCAGTAAGATTTTTTTAAGAACATGTACTTCTCATTTTGCGTCTTTAAAGTATAAAAAGCCTTAAATACTGCCTGTCTTTCATCGCAAGTAATCTTCTTATTGCAAAAGTAATTTGCAATTGTTTAGGCAGTCTTTTTTTGTTTTAATTTCTTTCTTATGAATTAGTTTACCTTTTTTGATTGATATATTCTTCCCCTGCCTGGTGTTTTCTTTTCCTTTGGTTTATTTTCCAGTTATCTGGAGTTTGTAATCTTTTCCTAGGCTTCTTCTGGACAGGCAAGCTGTCAATATCATCTGGAGTGCCTTCAGTGATTGTCTGTTGAATTTGTTCGTCCTCAGGAGTAGGGTGAGGAGACTTGTCCGGAGTAAATACCAAAGTTTGTACTGATTCATTAGAAGAAAGTTCTGTGACAAAATCACCTTCATTAATGCTTTGTGTATCTTCTTCAATAATTGTAACTACAGTTCCATCTAGTACATTTAAAAAGTCTTCTTGCACTTCGTCACCAGTTTTGATTTGCTGTTATGACTATAAAAATGTTCCCTTCAATCACTAAAAAGTTGCCTATCATGGTTGTCCTCAGCGAGTTGGTCATGACTGTCCTCAGCGAGTTGATCATGGTTGTCCTCAGCCAGTTGGTCATAGTAATTATCCTTTGTGGTTTCATCATGGTTGTTGTCTGTGATTTCATCATGATTGTCCTCTATGATGTCATGGTTATCCTCTGCGGTTTCTTCATGGATGTCCTCCATATATTGCTCAAGGTTTATTGTGTGCACCATAATTACTGGAATAAAGAACACAGATTAGATTAGGTAGATTATAAATACAACCTAGGTAGGTAGGTTATTGGCGTAGAACATGAAAATGCAAATACGTACATATTCTTTACAAATAGCCTATCTATATTTAGGTAGTTATTGGTTATCTCAATAGGAGTTTAATAATTAATTTGTACTGAATTTGGGACTGTTTGTGTAATTTCATGAAAATTATTGAAATCCTATATTAACAACGACTTACATTTCTGAGTTACTTGGATCTAGTATGTTTACACATTCAGTGGGATATTCTTCTACTTGTTCATCTTGGATGTCATCTCCTTGTGTTCATTGGGATCACCCTTTGTAGGAACATAGTTGTTGTTTACACATTGATCAAGATTGCTCTCTGAACCAGCATTGCTAAAATCAAAGAAAAAAATTCAGAACATACATGAATAAAACTAATGGAATTATAACCAAATGAAAAACACTATAGACTTTAATAGAAATTTTGATTGATAAAATCATAGCTATTTGAATAAAATACACAAAATTTAGCATTCAATTTGGATTCTGGTATATAGCCATTTACCAGTTTTAATGTTGTTTTATCTATGTTAATGGTTTAGAGCAAAACATCAGTATGGGTTATTTTAGGTTAGATTTCTTACCTGTCAGAAGTGAAACTATGATTTCTTGGAGCACACTGATCTTCACTATCATCTAGTGCCTCTAATATTTCACTATCGTTTATGGAACTCATATTAGTTATAAAACATCCCAATAAATAATATTACAGTTTCTAAGGAAAACCGCAAGCAAAATAACCTTAATAACATTGAATCAGGCTTTTACATCAGCTGATAGAACCTTACTGCATTGAAAAAGATTAATTCATTTAAATAACATGGTTTCCATCTGCCAAATTGGAACCTTATTGAACTAAAACTATTTGTTTTTTGGGACCAATATGGTTTGTAAGTTGCAGTTAGAACCTTCTTCAATTGTAAAAGAGTGACTTTAGCAGATAGAACTATCTTATTTTGCTTATTATTAAATTATCAGCTGACATAAACCAAAACAGATGTTTAGAATACATTCAGTTTGTCAGTTAGAACCTTATTACACCAAAACCTCATTTATTATGAAAAAATGTCAGTTAGAACCCTTTTATTCTAAACCCACGATATGTAGACAATCGTTTCAGATCTCCCTATACGCCACACCGACCCTAAATAATAATCATAATAATTAAATCCTGTTACATCTCAAGACTAACCTGATGGAAATAAGCCTTCAAATAAAGAAAGATTTTCATATATAACTTCTCAGGCGATATAAGAAGCACACCTTCGCTGAGAGAATAACAAATAAATCAATTGATGTATTGAACATCGTTTTTAAGCTAAACTGGCTAAAAGTTGTTTCTTGATAGCCCTTAAATTAAATCATTATGTATGTTTATCCCTCATCCGTCTTATTATGTCTTAGTAAATAGGGAGTTCCGAAAATATCTGAGTGTTGTATAAATGTATGAGTTGCCTTATCCGTCGGGGTTGGTCCGTAAATTGTTTTAAGCACTATTTGCCGAACATCGTACATATTTAGAGCCATTGTTGTTTTATATATTAAGTAAGGCACGACAGGAAGTTGAGTACAAGGACTGGAAGTGTGCACTTTTTTTAATGAAGTAGGCTTTTCGAATATTGTGTATCTATTTTATTTAACCAGGTAGCGAGGCAAATCCAACTATAATACTGGAAGTATAACTCCAACGTTGGTCCAAACGTGCAAACTGGAAAAAATGTGTGTAAGTCATCATGCACTTAGCTTGCCGAAGGCTTTTTCAAGAATATCATACAATAGCTTCAGTGCATACATTTGGCATATGAATTAAATTTATCTGTACAGAACGAATCGCTGATTGTTAAAAGGGACCTGAGTCACTTTTGTGTCAATTTGAGAAAAACAATAAAAACTGAACAATCCGTTCAATTTTATAGTTAAAGTAACACAAAGTTTTTATAGTATCCTCTACATATTAAGCTATGTTTTTGACCAAGAATATTTAAATAAATCAAATTAGTGTTAATAAAAGACATAAATAAAAACGTTAACTCAGGTCCCTTTTAACACTCAATAAGATTTATGCAGTATATTTTTATTTTTAGGGTTTTTGAATTAGTCAATAATAAATACATTTCTAATGTAAAATTATGTATTTATTATATTTTAAATATTAGAACTACATTGGAAGGAAACACTTGTGGATTAAAACACTTTTTTTGTTAAAACTTAAAGTTTACTCTGTATCGGTGCTAGGCCACTGAATAATTTCTCTGTAAAAGTCCTTGTGATCGTCTGGAATGAATGGCAAAGCTTTTATGATATCTTCTATTTTTTGTTTCTTGATTGAGATTTTCCCTTCAGGATAAGCTTCCTCTTCTGGCAACTCAACATGGTTCACTTTTTGAAGCAAAAATGTCTCCAAGGTTATAAAACCCCCCGACCTTATAAACTCACTTGCTTTCACAACTCCCTTTCTTAAGGCAGAATATTCTAAATAGTGGTACTTAGAAATGCTAAAATGGGATTTTTGATTTTTAGGAAGATGTCGTGTTTCAAAGGAAATAGATGTTTTCTTATAAGTAGTTGGCCACCAAAATGAATAACCAACAATCATGTTTGTATCTACAGGAGTAATAGTTCCTGGGTGTTTTTTCCAGCATTAGCTATTAGTTCACATACCTCCCTTGGTGTGTAAATCGTGTCACATTTTCTTATAGGCCTTTTAATAATGCTGAACTTTCTGTCAGAAGGATTGTAAGACTGTCCTCGCAACGGGAAGAATTGTTTAATAGTTTGGAACCTACCAATATCAGTTAGGGCAAGGCAGACTTTTGACAAATTGTGATTCTTATTTTGTCCTGGGCAATTATCTGAAAATAGATGAAGTTCAGTCCCTGACTCTGGTAAAGAATTAGCAATGTAGTGCATCAAGAATGATGTTAACTCATCAGGGCCTTTGTGAGCTTTGCCTTCATGGTAGACATAGTAGTGAGCCAAGTCGGTTTTTGTGTTAAAAACACGAAATACATTCACTGTTAGTTGTCTTAGGTACAACATTTCCTGTACAGGAATTTTCGGCAGACTGATATTTTGCATATAACCAAAAACTAGCCCTATAGTGTTTTCATTGTCCTTCGATAATTTTGTTGTTTCATGAAGAGCTGATGTGAAATTTCTTGCTCGCCTAACATGCACCATTAATTCAGTAGCAGCTACCTTTTTTGCAGAATCATTCAAGTGAGGACTTTTTTATCCGTAACTTTTTTTCTTCACAAAAACAACAGGTATCAATTTGCGGCCTTCCAAACTTTAGGTTAAAATTATCATTTAAATAATTTAGATAAAACTCGTACTTGGTACACGTTCCTGGATACTTTATCTTATACAGGTCATGCATTTTTCTCACAGACAATTCAGGTGAAATATACTTAAACTCTCTAGTGCCATAGTGGGAAGTTTTTACAGGGAAAGAGCTTATATACGTGTGTATGTTTAGAAGTTCATCTGGACCTACTTTGTTTACACATGGGTGTTTTCCACGTTTGTCACGAGGTACTCTCCGATAAGAAGCAATTTTCGTAACCGCTTTATACTTTTATCAGTCACGTCATACAATCTGAAGAAGGCTTCACGGCAGACCTCTACTTTCAAATCTCTTAGAAGGACATGGTACTTAAAACCTTTTACCTTCAAAACAGCAGTACCATCATTTTTTTCTGGGTCGGTGTTTGTTTGACATCAATCACATCTATCATTCTCTGCAAGTGGAGGTCCTGTTCATCTTTTGAGTGTAGGTTTGAGTACAGAGAATCATGTATGACAGCTCTGTCTACATCGTCAAACTTGTTGAAGCATTTCTTCTGACATCTGTAATCAATAAAAAGTTCTAGCAATTTTTGTATTATAAAATGTAAAATTGCCTGAAAATTGAAAAGGATTCGACAACAATTTAGCTTAACTCAAGTAAATAAGCCTAGCCTTAGTAAAACTCAGAGCGAGCTGTTCAGAAAAAATTTACTTTAAATTTTATAGTAAAAACATGGCAATGTAACATTTTATAAATACAAAGCTGTAATTTATTTACATGTTAGTGTATTTAAGAATATTACTAACCTGCATGGTGATCGAGATGATCTATGTCGATGCAGTTTACCACCATGGCCTTTATATTCTTTCCCCTCCAGCTTCAAACTTTTAATAACATTCCTCTTGTAGGTTTCTGGTTGACTTTTTCTTTTTCTTGTTTTTTTCTGGTGTTTGATGTACATCAGATTCACTCATTTTAAAAGTAAAAGTATGCTTTACAAGGCAACACAGCATTACATTACCAACTATATCAATTAAGACATAACCTCAAAAATACTAATGGAGGGAATCAGTTGTTTAGCAGGTGATTGCCAAACAGCTGATGGCAGTGGTGCCGTGTTGAGTGTTAAAAGGTACTTCAGTCAGTGACTCAAGTACCTTTTTATACTATAACAGAAATTTATCAAACCAGAAAGAGTATTTAGAAATCTTGTTCAGAGTCCCTTTTTACACTCAAATGTAGATAGACCTCCAAACATATGAAAACCTCACTTAACTCAAAACTTGACAAAAAAATGACTTAGGTCCCTTTTAACAATCAGCGATTCTAATGTAGCAACCCTAGCTTATACAATCGCATGGTATGATTAAAAAGATACCTATTTGTACTCCTAAATAGTATAAAATGCAGGGAAATTCGTTCTTAATTTATTAAAAATATTTTAATCTGCAAAACTTTGTTACATTTAACATTTTAGCTGTATTACTATATTGTCTTTTTTAGCAAAAAGGTTAAATTAAGCGTTGAGGTGGAAATATGTATTAATCTACAGATGCTACTACGTGCACATTTTACCAGAACATCAACTCTTAAGAAAATTTGCAATTCTTTATGGAACTTTACCTGGTTAGATACTACTATCTTAACTAACCTTGAACAGATAATAAGTTTAGAAAGGCTCGAACTATCGTAGTTACAACTTTATGTAGGAAAAACAATAATATTTAATAACTTTGGTAAATTTTTAAGTTTAATATTATTATTTTTATCTAGACATATAAGTCTTTACTTTGCTCTGTAGAGGATTGTTGCGTGGGTTCAGGCCCTATAAGTAGGCAATATTGAGGCGGCAAGGTTGCGTGATCTATCGCTGTTATTGTCAGAAAATGTTCAGCTGTCGGTATCTTAAATACATTGTGTAACGTTGGCAGCCCTGTAATAAATCAGCTACGTCAGCCTCCATCAAATCTCACAGAGTGACTGATGTTGGCAGCGCTGAGCGGGCTCACTTTTATTTTGATTAATATATGTAAGCTATGATGTTAGACGAAACCTGTTAAATAAAATGCGTTTTCGTTTAACAACACTGAATACACCGTAATTGAAACCGCATATTTCAATCAACGAATGCTTCTTATGATTATGTTCTATGAATAATATTAAAGAATGTTTATGAGGAAATAGAGAAAGTATTAAGGCATGTTTTAAAAGAGAAACAAAAAGGAAAAGCATGTGATAACTTAAACCTCATACTTCATTTATGATTTGAAGCCGGTTGTTTCATAAATATATGTATAACGCAAATAAGTTTACGATCTTATAGAATACCATTTTAATAAATACTATTAGGGATGCATTATTTGCAAGCCACTGCTAACTAATTAATCACATTTTTTCATATCGGAAATAACTACATGTTAATTTATCACAAAATTCTATGTTTACAAGGTGTGTATTACGGTGGTTTGGAAATTGTACTACTTATTTTCATTTAGTTTGCAGCTAAAAATTTATTTATTTTGGCCCCAAATGTAGTTCAATGGTAGATTCAATGGACAATGTGTGAATCCTGCAAACACGTAAATAGTTGAATAAATGTTCGAAAGAATACATAACGTTTTTTGCCGATGTTAAGCATTTTGAACAGTAGTAAAGCTTCGTGGATGCTTGGGTAGGTACAGTCATCTCTTTACCGGGGCATCTCCAGGACCCTCTCCAAGAGCGCAAGAGTTTGTCAAGATCATAATTTTTACATCATTTCTTAGTAATACCTGACTTAAGCAAACTTAGAAAATAGTGCAATTTTTGTATAGTGTTTTATGTGTGATTTTGGAAGGATTACGTAAGCTGACATCTTAACATTGATGTGCTAACAAATACTCATGATAGTCCCTTTGTTATATAAGATATAGACCAACGCATTATGCAAAACCACTTTTTAGGACGTTTAAAACTGTTATGTGAAATCTCCAGATTGTATGTGAATCTCTTTCTATATAAGTCTCCAAATGCTGTTGGACAACGAAATGGTCCCACCTGTCGGAATTCTTGTGAGAAAGGCTCAAAAGGTGGTTCCTCTTGTTATATATTTTGCTTCAGATATTCTGCTTGAGAATTTCCCATTCCAAAAAGATAGAAACACTTATGGAACCACATTAGTGCTTACTCTCAATTTAGCACTTACTTACTAATCATTTCTCAATACTTGATGTAAATACTCGGTCTGACGTATTATATAAGCCACTCCCATATGTTCATTAAATTAGGATGTTTGCCATCATGTATGCTTGGAATCAAATCACCACTTAATGCGTTGTTAATTTGGTTGTAATCTAGTTAATGATGTTTGCAGCACTAGTCGATTCGCAAGTTACCTGAGTGAGGCAGTAAATGTGCGTTATTCACTTAAGCTTTAATGTTTATGTATAGTGTATTCTATCAGTTTATGAGTCACAAAACATACATTTTCTGTTTTAAATGGGTTTTACAATGAAACATTTGTTATATGTGATTTACACTTCTTTAGGAGCTACAACTAATTTTAGGGACTACTGCTTGATTTAAAAATGAAAATGTAGTTTTTCTAAGAATCAATGCCATAGGAGCAGTGTACAACATACTTAATGAAGAGATTTACATTAAATAAAAGCTTTTATTACGAAATGAAACGTAAGATCAACAAGTACAGAACCATAAACAAACCACCTAACCTAAATTAAAACTCGTACTTTACCGCATACGGGTTCATAAACTAATAAAATCCATCTCTCATAATTCGTTCATTTAGCTGCAAAGCATCCCACCATGGCATAGACCACAGATTGCACATGCAACAAATCTCTACCTTTATCCTGGAGCGAGAATGTATATCAAGATTTCTTCAGTTAGTGCATTTCGTCAGCAGACACTAGCAGTGAATTATTTATTACAGAAATTGGGTACGAATGGATAGATGAGATGCACAAACGAACATTAACTTTATGTAAATGATTTTATCCGATTAAACAACGACCAAGGTGCTAACTTCGTCTAGAAAGGTATCATAAAGCTGTCTATTAGGCCCGAGGACAGAAGTTTTTGGATCTCTATATGGTGTATTTTTATTTCGAATAGGTTTTCTATACCTATTGTAATTTGATTCATTTTACTGAATATTTTTAAGAACATTTCGTCCAAACCCTTGAACACTTATAAGGCTACCCAAACCGAAACTGTAATCTGTAGAAAGCCGTAACCTGTATTGCTATAGAGCCACATCCCTAATTTAAGCTGTGGAGAATGTAATTTATTGAAAGATCATTTTGTTTTTTGTATATCTTTTTGTTTGTTATTGACTCAGGATCGTTACTGACTACTTAGTAATAGGATTTTGGACGAGTGGCATCGGTATATGTTATAAAACGTTTTATATAATTTTAACGAGTTGAGTCACTTATGAAATACTAAGTCACACAATGACGTAAGTATCTCCTGATCTGCCACGTCGACGAAAACCAAGAATAATTGATTCCTAAATAATTACAAGATTCACCTTACTTTCTCTCTGAATCCAGTTTGATTTTTTCCTTTCAATGAACTGTTCTCATTTAAATTTGTTTAAATTGTTTTATCTTGTATAACTGGTATAAGCATACTGCAACTAGAATATAGGTTTATTTTTTTACAGATTCTGAGGATATCGCTTGTAAGTTTTATTCAAGAGAGTCCCCATTCTGCGAAAGAGGGCTCTGAGGACCGTCTGAAAGATAAGGGAGGAGATTGATGTAATGGTATATTGGGCAAACGTGGCATCCTCACTATCCTGACTCTGTTTACTTGCTACAACTTTTCTTAATAAACATAAACTTAACTATCACAAACATCATTATAAAACTGGTATAAAACAACATTTTACTACATAAAATTTTAGGCTCAAAATTTTCAACTCATTAGCTTGCTCCTTTCAAATCAAATCAAATCAAATCATCTTTTATTGCATTTTCTTTACAATTCAACATTGCATCGCAATCGTCAAGAAACCCCTTATAATTATAGTTATAAGCAACCCCTTATACATTCACACACACAGTCAAACTTTACGTACTCCCTCCCAGTTTAAAATCTATTTCTCGTTTAATTCACCTCTGAAATACATTAAAATTACCTTTCAGGAATCTTTTTGCTAGCAGGGTTCTAATAGAATTTGAGTTCATGTGTGTGTATTTTTAATAAGTGAATACACAATTATAAAATTATATATGATGTATGTACAGGGTAAATTGTGTTAAATAAATGTGTTATAGCTCACAAATAAAACGTAATAATTCACAGTCTGAGCGTGTTTTATAGCTTCCTATATAGATGCCTTGCAACATGAGGTTTCGAAACTGCTATTTTGTGTTTGGTGTTAACCAAAACCTGAACTTTCGCACAGTATGTGCGCTGTTTACAACAAGTTTGGAATTACAACTTTTCTACTCATGACGTTTAAGTGAGTTAACCAATATTTTACTGCACTAAAGCTGTCAGCGACAGATGGTTATCCTGCTGCATGAAAATTCCTTTGATATATTTTAATAATATAAATATGTCCATCACATGTCTGACAGAAAGATATGGTGAAAATATATATTTATGTAACTATAAAGGGAATGAAACTTATTTCCAAAAATATTGACTTGAATGGCAAGTTAAGAATTAATAACGTTGTCAAACAGTTATAAATACATCACCGCGTATTCAGTTTAAACCATACTAAACAAATAATTAAGCTAATGACTTTTTTACTTGACTATAACCTTTGTCTCCTTTTTTACGATAGCTTTATAAAGAGGCTATGCATGTATGTTACTCCAGGAAAGTAATTTATCACACTACCAACCTTACAAGCACTTGACAGCGATAAAAACGAGGCTAGCGATTGTTGGCAATACTGGTGCGGTGCAGGTGATTAATGAACCTCCTTTATTAATCAGCCTACTTGGAGCTCCAGTTGGGTAATAAACGTCTGATGGCTCCAGGATAAAACCTTTTGTTGTGCAGTTTTACGTTCGCATTACAGGTGAACATTGAACATTTGAATTGTATACTCTTTCTTTATTGTATTTTTCCATGGGGTATTCGGCAATAATATAGCTCGAGTAACACAAATGGCATGGATAGTACATAAAGAGAGGGATAGTTTATGCATTTGATATATCCTGTTAACATAGTTGAAAACCATAATGTTGTAATAAAAAGCTATTAAAACGTGCTATTAACTGTTAATTAGCTAGTTTGATTAGCATATAAATAAATAAATGTTTCTTCGAAAGTTCTTCTTATATGACAAACAGTTGACGTTAAATATTATTTCTAGAGTATCGGTCATTGCATGTTTTCTTTTTGCAAGTATTTAATTTTTACAATAATATGATATCGATAATATTAATGATCTGTATACAGGAAGTTTACGTGCCCTCCGTATATGTTTTGGGAATCTGTTCTTCCTATCAGGTCAAACAAAAAATGTAGTAAATACATGGGTCTCAAATGGTTAGTTTCTTTCTCTATATATCGGCTTTATTAGTTTCTATTTTTATCTCAGTAAACAATATAGGGATAAACTGAAATTGGCCAAAATTATTTTATTCTAGTCTAAATTAAAGATATAAAATGAATATTATAATATCATATCATGTTTCAAGATGGCGTACGGTGGTAGTTTTTAACACCGTAAAATCCAATAAGGTTATGAAATGTATTAAGGAAAACAAAATAGGTTAATAAATAACGTAGATATAGGATTTAACGGCAGTAATTTACGGTTTTTGATACCGTAAACATGTAAGCGTTGAAAATTGTTGTACAATTCAAAATTTAAAAGCTTCTATGCACATTATTTGTCTTATCGATTAGAATATCGCACGTGTGTGTGTGTGCGCGTGTGTGTGCGCGCGTGTGTGTATGCGCGTGTGTGTCGACAACAATAAAATGATTCGTTTCTGTTTATCTTTTTGTTTTTCTTTTCTTTTCCTTTTTTATAGGTCTTAAAATAAGGTTTCTTGGGCACTCTTTAAGCATATCCCGTATGTTGTCTTACTTCTTATAGCCATAAAACTTCATATACTAGAATTTGTTGCATCTTTGTCATGTCGTTCCATTATCATAACTGATTAAATTATTACTTTTTACACTGCTTGAATTTAGTTAATATGCATCCAAACAGAGTATGTTTACTATTTAGTTATCTTTAGTTATCTTTAAATCATACAATTGTAATTTTGTTCTAATATTTACATTATATATTAGTATTATTGTGATTGCAAACTCGAGTGAAGATGGACTCGGTTCTCACACACAGGCTTTTGCCCATGTGGGTACCTTCTCTTGTATATTATTATCACATGTTTGTATTATATGTAAATGAGATAAATAAATGGAAATGAATGAATGAATGAATATTACAATAATACGTTAATTTAGTCGTAAAAAGTAATATATACATAAGAATATTTTAATATATAGGGCACTCACTCGCAAATACTTTTCGTGATTCAATGTTTATTGAAATGATTTATATATTCTGAAATTCTTAATGCTGGGCTTTGAAAATTAAGCTCTGAGGTACCGAGGGCCAATGTACTTAAGTAAAAGGCTAGTATGAGTTGACAGAGTGGTGTTTGTGTGTGTTAAGTTGAGATTATTCGAGACCCTTAAACAGACTGTAGGCGTTGACAGGTAAAGCTAAGGAAATGTTTGTATTACAGTTGTGAGAGTAAGTTAATTACAACTGCCTTGCCTTACTTATATATAGGTAATTTGTAATTAGTTTCTCTTACTATTTAAATCATTAACAAATTTCCATTGATGATTGAATTACTTGGATATTATGCTATTGCTTTCGAGTCCAATGAAGATCGGGTTATAATGAAACTATATTCAGTTTTATAACCCGTAAGACCATTGTTAAATCTCAACACTTTTAAGTAATTATTTATGGTCTTATTTTAATGGTTATGTCTAATTTTAAAGATACTATCAATAAACGTCAAAAAGCATTGTCATTTTTCTTCCAATGTGTGTACCTATAAGTAATTTGACGATATCTTTTCGATTTTTTTATGAAAACGTACAATTTTAGTATTGGAATATGTAAAAAAGTATCTGTATATTAGTAGAGAATGAGACTGTTATTATATAAAACAAGGTCGTAAATATCCATGAGGCTTAACATTGTTCTAATGAATTTACCAATCAAGCTGGTCGCCAGTACCTCCCATGAGAATAATATTAAACTCCAAACATCCCTTATTATTGATTGCACAATCATGACAGATGCATGGCCTTATAGATATGACTATATACTATATATATATATATATATATATATATATATATATATATATATATATATATATCAGTTTTTTTTTTATTTCAAATTGTATACGGTACTGATATGTAAATGGTAAAGTCAAATAGTCTTAAGGATTTTTTGCGGATAACCAATAAAAAGAACGAAAAACTAGGAGAAATTTAATGCGTATTAATAATACCTTTCAAGTGAGACGGTTTCCCTAAATTTTATTTTGTTACCAAAAACAAGGGCGAAAACGTATTTGAGGTTTAACACTGTTCTTATGAGTTTAAAATCAATGGCTCCTGCGCAGTCAACTCGTGAACAAAATGATATCATTTTCATTTCAAACTATACTGATGGAAAGCATTATAAATGAGCTTTACTATTATATTGTATTGTTAGCAAACTATTTATATTGTACTGTATTTATACGACTTTAGTCCGTCACCCAACCAAACTACGTACAACGAGGAGAACTCTCTTAATGTATTATACAAACTCCATTATAGATGCACGGTAAATTAAGAGGTAATTAAATTTTCCAGTGCTCGCGTGTCACAACAATGCACCTTTGTTCACTGAAATAAGTGTAAGCTGTGAGATTAAAAATGAAGGACGAAAAATAAAACAAAAGCCTTTGTGAAGGCGCCTGTCATATCTCACACATCGTTCTCACAATCCCCCGGCATCCATTGTTTCGTTTATTTTTAGAATGCTAATTTTCTAATACAGTTATTTTTTTCTTGTTTTCCTAATAATTTTATAATAAGTAATTTGATAGTTTTACTGATTCGATCGAACAATTCTCTGTGTAAGATATCCTCTTATTTTATCAAACTGTAGAGAAATTCCAATATTGTAATGGAATTATTTACAGATAATAATTATCCCACGGGTGAGCTGGAATGACTGTTATTCCTAGAATCTTTAATTTTCTTGACATCTATAGTTCAGATTGTTTGTAACTGATAAACTTAGTGAAATGATACGAGGAATTGAAAAACCCCTGACAAAAATTCTTTTAGGTTACAATGCGCAAATAGTTTCTTTTGTAAGCCGATTTGAGCCTTTCATTTTTAAATATTTTATTTTAAACTACAACCCAACATTTTTAGTAGGTGATTCATTAACTGAAAAATGTGCTTATAATGCTATCATTACAACTGAAGATTACCCTAAGTTGGTATGTGAGTACCTGCTGAAGATTCTGAACGATGGCGACTGTAGGGTCTATGTCTGTCGCTGAGTACACTTGGTGACCACTTAAGACACTTTCATCCCACCGAGGACCAACACTTATCCGAAACTAATATCCTCGATAGCTGGTAAAAGTCGACATATATAATTTATTTGTTATCTACTTTCAAGTAAACTAAATATTTCATAAGCGTGTAGTTTTCTAAATGTAAATCTTCTCGTAAACAGTTGGGCTTATTTTGTGAATTTTGCAGATAACACCCACTAAGTTATTCAGTATACTAAGTGATATATCACAAGGGGTATGAGTAATCAATTATGTAAGATAAAATACGTATATAAAATATAAAATAAAATATATACATATATTAAATGTATATATTTATACATCGTACATAATATACATCATATATACATATATCTTATAAATTAAATACATTATTGATATCTACAAATTATAAAAATTAGAATTGTAAATATTTTTAGCTATTTCATTTATACGTCTGGACATATCTGTGCCTCTGTTCCCATGATATCTAGAGAACAAACTGACATACGAGTAGGCTTTGTATGAATCTTCATTGTAGCAACACTGAGTTCGATGATATTTATGCCATTCCATGGGATTTGGCTGAGGTTAGTGTAATTCTTACTTTGTTCTTATGGGTAACCATGATAGCAACGAATAAATAAATAAATAAATAAACAAAATGAGTTTAATCATATATCTATTTAGCATGTGATATAGTAGCAAATGTAGCTATAGCCATACAATTCCAGCGAAGCCTGGTAAGTGTGTCATTCTCCTACCTTGTTATAGTGAGTGGCAAATAGAATTATTATACAATTTTTAAAATCTAAAAAACGTACTTAATTTTTAACGAAAATGGCATTTTACTATTAGATCTCTCTTTAAAGCACGAATCATTAAATTGGCTAAGCTAAATAGTTTGAAATAAAATGATTTTCTCTTTAACGAGAAAGAAATGATGACTTTCACCTGTTTTCTATTTTGTGTTTCACATTTTTAATAGATTTACTATCATTACGACTTGAATTCAACATTATAACAAAACGCTAGCTTTGTTGCAGTAGTAAGTAGCCTACATGAAATATAAATCTAGGTTTCATTTTTCAAGTTTATGACTAAGGATTTTTTTTTAAGTAGTCATTGGCTGACTTATCACCCCTTGAAATATTATCTTTTGTTTATATAATACATTGTACATTTATAGTAGTTATTATTATTTTTAAGATGAATTTTAATAGAATTCTAAAATAAAAATGTACTAAAAATGAGAAAAAATCACGGGAGGTACATAAAACACTTGAAACCACAGAACGACGCGACGTGGCATTATCCACTGCAGCAACTGAGCCGTTGTCTCCAGAGACAGGCGCTGACTTATAGGCAGAGGTTTGTCACAGGCTCAAGACAGTCTCGCCACCGGCCGCTTATAATGAGACACTCACAGCTACGTCTCAGGCCATTAGGGTCTACTAATGATCAGGTCAGCACTCTGCTTACAGTCTCATTCCATGGGTTACAACAAGGCCACACAGCCTCCACATTTACCTTCAGAGCTCTTCACGGTTGTACGATTTTAATTTGCTGGTATGCAAAAAAACGTTTTACGTTTACATTTTGTCCATTGTACAATTTGCGATGAATTAAAAGCACTCTAAAAATGTAATTACAGTAACTTTAACAAAGATTTTTGTTTTAGCATGGCCCATTTTTCCATTGTAAGTAGTGCCATAAGTTTTACTGTTTATGTCTAATTTAAGAGCAACCAACTAATAAAAGAAGTCAAAATTAATAGAAAGCTCCAGTTGGTAAATACAGAAACTTTAAAATAACACAACGAACTCCCATATTTTGAATATTCATGGAACAGTGGACAAACTCTGACTCAACTTTAATCTAGTTACAGCCAACCACTAACCTGAACAATGTTGTTATTGCAACAGCGACCCGATCAGCTAATATAGTGGCCACCGGAATTATCGTATCGTTTCTTCAAGTCATGTGCCTTTGAAAACCGACTAAGGTAAAAATTAGGACTTCTGTACATTTTATTAGATACACTATGTTCTGTAAATATATTTTTTTAATACAAATGTAATGTTAAATATTAATCATAATGGCCCCTTACAAACGAAGCAAAGTCAATTCTAACCAATTTTGGAATTCTGTTATTCATAAAATGTTACGTTTATTTTTATAATAGGATTTTACCTCTGTTTAATCATTATAAATTATTGGATATCCTTTCATAAACGTTTGAAGTTAGTGAGTCAGATACGATGTTAGGAACTTTTGGTTGTCTCTAAGGCTTTAAAATACTTTGTAAGTAAGTGGATCTCTCCATTTCAAGTTTATGTAGCTTTTCAAATTAATCACCATTTATGTATAAGGCGAATGTCAAATTGCAGTATATATGTTAGAAGACATGTAAAAGAGTTCAAAATTCCTACGTTAGCATCCCTACTAAAATTTTAAAACGATTGAAACATAATGCTATATTCTGTTAGGGCAGGGGCTAACTGATCTTTGCAAGATAATTATATCAAGTACAGTTGGCGAGATAGTTGAGCAACAGGTGTATTGGCTAATTATAGCTCACGTCTCACCTTTGATGAACTTCCTCTGGACTTCTCAAACTCTGTTTCTGAGTTCATAAAAATAATGAAACTTCAAGTAACACGAATGAATGTTTGAAACTTTTGGTTGGCTTGGTTAAGTGGCAGATATTTCGACCGATTACCGAAGCGTTCGACTTTCCCTAAGATTAACAGCAATATTTTCTCCGTAGTATTATATATAACAGCTGTCTCGTTGCTGTTACGATTGGTGAAGTGAATTTTACGAAAATGAAAAACATTTAACACCATTACAAATGTTACAAATGATAAACGTTGTCTGGTAGTAGACGGAAAGCGTACACTGAAAGACGTCACTGTTGTCATGGTGACCAATCAACATCCCTGACGTCACGTGGCCATCACAGCTGATGCTCACGCCCGACCTTACTGACCTACTTTGCTTCACGGAAAACAGTTTAGACGGAATATAACTTGGTCAACACAGTTATTTTTTTATGATTTTTACAACAGTTAAAAGAAATCTCTAGGCTTTCTGATCCTTTTCCACCACTGGCAATGTGACATCTGAAACGTTAATCTAACTCTATTCTAACTGTTCGATTCTTTTCAGGTTTAAAGCAATTAGGTTAATTTCATTATTTTTGTAATACCGAAATATACCGTAATAGTGTTTTAATTAAACTGTGTGAAATTTTACTTAAATAATTACTTTTTAACATTACATACTATTCTTTGTTTAAATTTGTTGTTGACGATGGAAGGTTATATAGGATAACATGAGTTCGCACATTTGCCATCGTTATGGTTACAAAAGGTATAACACAGAGTTTCGATTATTGGAATCTATCCTCTTCGTCAGGTGGGGAAGGTATTAGTACATACAAAAATAAAGAATAAAAAGAAGAAAAGAATGGAAAGAAAAGGATTCAAACATGACCGAAAGCTGCTTGGAGCTTGGAGCGTATTACACACTAGAATGACTAAAGTACATATGTTCTCAATGCGATCTAAATTTCATAAAATTATACAATTTAGATATAGAAATTTAATAATCCCCCCCTTTAAGTAAGTTTAGTCATGCTAGTGATATAAGTTTTGCCACTGGATTGAAATTATAAGTCATTACTCTAAAATCTGCAGCAGGAGGTTTTTTTCAAAATATGGAAAATATTATTTGTAAGGCTATGATTAAATACTGTTAAATTAATTTTTCTAGCAGTTTAATTAATATTTAAATATCATATTTTAGTGATCTTTTATTAAAAAATTAATTTACATAAATCAGCTATTACAAATAGTAATACCAATAAAAATACGGGATTTCCCAATTTTCTTTAAACCGTAATGTTCATATATTACAGAAGGTTTGAGTGGTATAAAAGAAGAACTCAACTACATTAATAATAATGAAAAGAATGATTTATTATTTTTACCACATTTTCACCATGCACAGGTCTAGTATGGCTGCAGTTCAAAGTCAGTATAATACATCACTCTATAATTAAACAGCTTATCAGGGAACTCGTAAAAATTGTAAATATATAAAACTGGAGCACTTAATATTTCTAAAATGAAATGCTTAAACCTTTACAAAAATTTATAGACTGAAGATACAATATTATGCTAACTGATCGAGACAGGAGACAAATAGTATTCCACACTAAACATACGTGTGCTCGGGCTAAGCCTGGAAACAGACTCTCGGTCTCATGAGAAACAGTCTGTGTTAGGCAATATAATCTCCCATCAGTCATAATCCGTTTCCAATATGTATCCCATACTTAATCTTACGTGTAAATTGATTATAAAAAATGTAATTTACTTTATATATATATATCCGTTATTTATCGTTAAATTTAAATTTTTAGAACCCAAAACAGTGTAAGTATATAATTGTTAATGTAGACGCCAAAAGTATTTTGTACAATTGTACACATGTTAATTTAGTTCAGTTATTTGTTTATTTTTATTGCATTTTCCCTAACATAGTACCTGAACATGAATTTAATAAATTTTAAATTTATATCGTGCGAATAAAAAGCAATCAAAGTTTTATTGGTGGTTTATGCTTTTTAAAATTATATAATTATTTTATTTTATCTATATCATTATAAAGGTTATTTATTATCTAAAGGAATGCATATTCTGCATTTTTAAACAATATGTTTGAGAACCAAAAATAACTAATATAAAAAACATTTTTGTATGACATTGAATTCAGTTTTTTATTGTTTGTCTATACAATGTTATTCGAGAAAATGATTCAATATTATTCTAATTAATTCAATACAAAAGAACGATTTAAAACACCAAACTAAAGAGAGAATTGTTTCAATGTCGTTTGGTGAAAAAAAGGTAATTAAGAACCTGATGAGTCCGTGTGCAGGTTATTCCAAATGTTACGTACGTCATTGAACTTTGAATTTTTAATAAATCTAAAAATTAAAAAAATATTAAAAATTTATTTTATAATGTAGCATATACGGAACTTTACAGATGTAAACCATAGATAAACCTTTCCCCATGATACAATTGTCTTTGTAGAAAGTTAGTGTATAAGCTGCATATGCACAACCTGCTTCAAAAATAAATATATGTAGAACTGAAAAATGTAAAGCGCAAAATAGGCATGTTCAACACAATAAATACAGTAGTTTTCAAATAAATGGTTAAAATATCCCGATAGGTAGTGTATAAACAGCTATAAAAACAAGTGAAAAATATAAATCATACGGAACGTAGGAGACTTTTTATTTTTAAACGGTAGATATAACATGAACACTACTTACCGTATCGTACCTGCCTACTACCGATAGACAACCAAACGTTCATGGAATGTGTATTAAAACATTTTAATTCTTTGCCAGTGTCCAAGTTCGTGGTTTTAATTTATGACGACGCCCAGTAATGAAAATTTTAACAGTTTTTGTACTGCTTAGACAAAGATTTTGTAAATCGAAACGCGTAAGCGTAATATTGTTTTTGGATTGTTGATTTACATTACATTATAATTTGGCAAGTATGTAAAAACCTATTAAATACTATTTCATTGTATGGTTTACTAATATAAATTTCCATGTAACCATTTTATTTTGTAACCAAAACAAGTCTTGTTTAATATAGTAGTGATTGTAATATATTACATTCATAGGATTGGAAACATACAATGTTTTAAACTACACAACGCTTTACTCGTTTCAAAAAGTGGTTTAAGAGTTTCATACAGAAATTCTTTCAATGTTAGCTGTCCCGAAAGTAATATTTGATGGTGGATTAGATGAGGTTCTTTGTTGAAAACGTACTTTAAATCGTAACACTTTATGATAAACCTCGAAGATAAAAACCTCCGCGGTTTTACTGCTTGTCTAGAAAACGGTAAAGCTGAAACAGATTTATGTTTGCCTCAACGTGGCACCTGCTCACCTTTCCCAGGGTTCAGGTAATATATTAGCATGTTAAATCAGGGCTCACTCGGTTTTCATGTTACAGCTTTAGAAAAATGTTGAAGCTCGTTTTTCAGATTTAGGCGTAAATAAGTTAGACTCTTGCTAATAGAAGTGTGCGTTTTGCATGAAATCTAAACACAATTCGTTGAAAACATGTAATGAGTTACATGTTTAGAAAATAGTATATAGAAACGTTTTTGTTTGACATTACCAACACAAGAGATGATAAAATCGAAGAGTCTTGTCTAGACTCTATTCAGTACTAAAACAATATAGGTGACTTGTGAATTTGCTCTTCTTAAAAGCAATACTTCATTGCTGGGTGAACTTATACACTAATGTATGTTCATTTACAAACGCCTTGTTAACTACTTCGCAGCTGAAAAACATTTAGTTCGACTAGTTAAAAATATAAAATATAGTGACCTGAGATTATTCTAGCACAAACCATCCCTCTATTATATATGATAGAATTTTTAAAATTAATCATGGCAACATTTAATACGACATTGGGAGCAAAACAAGTAAGACAATAACTAAACAATCAATAAAAACTAGAGAAAACGACTCTGTCAAAAACGAAGTGTATTGTTGAAGGATAGTCCTCAAAGTTCACCATAACGAGAGAAACTAAACTGATAAGAATGTATCACCCTGCCCTATGCCACACCTCATAAGGTTAACTCGTAACATTATGGGGACCTGTCAGTGCCTATCTCGCCCATGTTAAATGATTAGAAATATGTACCATGGGGGAGCAAAATGTGTACCACACATATTGTGGTACACTTTTCTCAGCAAACTAATGCATAAAACCATCATGAAATTTTAACCTGATGTCGTATAGTTCTTTAAAAATAATAATAAGGAATATAAATAGTTTTGGTAGCATGGGTTTTTTTTTTTTTAATGTCATGTATTTTATATAAAATAAATAAATCAATACAAATTAAATTGAAAACTCTTATAAAAACTTCATATTTATTCAAATCTTCTAGAAAAAGGCTTATTATTGTTGCCTAAATAATACTATAAATAACTTGTGAAGTTTCATAAAAAACCAATAAATACTTTAGGAAATATTGGTACCTAAGTAATAAAATACACAACTTTCGGAAATACAAAAATAAAAAAAATTTATTGATTATAACTCAAAAATAATTCGCACTTATATCCACTAATGAGCAACCCATATTCCATAGTTTCTGGAATCATCGGATACTTGTTCATTGTCTTGAAGTCTTCTTTTTACATTTAGTCTTGCCGAACGAGCCCTTTTTTTCAATTTCTTTCATAGCCTGTTTCAGCTTCGTAGACCCGTTTCAAATCTATGACGTTTTAGGTTCCCACAATACAGTTTGCACCAGATTTTTCCACTCACCTTTTCCATAACTTTTGCCTTTCCTAAAACTCCCTCATTATAACATTATAACAGCATCATAACACTCCATTTTTCAATGTTTCTAATCCAACAAAATTATTTTTTGAAACTCGCGTCCAAATTCATATTATTGAATGATTCATTCTGATTTTGTGTTTTTCCATGGACACACATTTTTTTGCAAGTTTGGTAGGATTAGCTAAAGTCTTGTAGGTATGGGCTTGATTACTTCCATGATTGTAGATGGTATATTGTTCTTTGGTAATGGTCGGTTCAAACATTCATTCTTTACTTCGATTATACTTACACCACGAAGTTGTGCCTGCTGGGCATAGGCCGGGCTGAGGTTAGTCTGCAGTAGACAACTTATGAAAAAAAGTAGCCCATACTGCTTGTTTTTCATCTTTATCTACATCATCACAGTTCTGTCTAATTGGCTGTTCCATAATAAGTTTGGTGAAGCTCTGTTATTATATTATCAGTCAACCTTCCTTTTTTCCTGATAAAGGCTTGCCATCGGGCTAATGTTACACACCTTGTACTTTTCCGTCAGTCTTCGGAGCCTACCACCCATACGTTTCTGGATATGTCCAATACATTCAAGTTTCTGTGTATTGTAATAATCAGGTCCCATTACGGTTTACTATTGTTTACAACCTCAAAGGCTTTACTGTCTCCGTCGCCTAAGTAAATTCACATAACGTGTAGGAATATTACCTTTTGTCAGAGCGCTTTCATATATTTTGACACACACCATTTATTTCCATCCCTCCACTGAGAGAGTTCCTCTATATTAGCAAGACATCCTTCATGGCTAAGAACTTGCTTACCCTTACAAATATTGCAATACTTAGACATACACTCAAACATCAAGTACCTTACTCGTATCTACACTTGTCACGGTGACCACAGTCCATTCTATGATGAGTGACCTCTCTTCTGCCAGGTTCCGTCGAACATTACGGCTAAAGTATCACTGTTTATCGTCATTTTCATTTACAGCTTCTCTTTTTGCAATTTGCATGCTTTCTTTAGCTACTTCAGAAATACATTTACTCAGTTCTTTATTGTAACTATCAAATCTCAAGGGGGTTGGGGTAAGTTCATTACCGAACAAAATGTCTGTGCCGCTGAACGTCCTTTTGCCGATACTTCTATCATCGCATACACTAACCTAATGTTTGTTTTCAAAACAACCACTTTCAGTTTTTCAGAAGTCATAAAATCTACAATTTAGCATCACAGTTATTGCCATATGAGTGAGTAATCTAGACACTATTTACCTTTCCGTTTTTTTCTGGATATTCAAACAGTTCTAATGAAAGTTCAGAGAAACACTGGATTACAAACCGCAAATTTTGACAGTTGTTTGTTTAGTATTGAAATATTTACTAAAAACATTACCATCCTTGAAATTATGTCCATAATACTCAGGCTCTTCTCTGCACATAGTTTTATATTCTTGAGCTTCTTTGCTGAAGAACTTGGTATTACTAGGCCTACCTTCATTGACAGGCATAGGCCTATTGCCGATGAAAAGATTCACTGCTAGTAGAGCTACTTACATTATTTGAAGAAGGAACAACTATTTACACTATTATTTACAACACTACTATTTACACTATTATTTAACAACACTAGAACTATTTGTTTTAGTTTTTGAAATATTACGCCTTTTTCCAACACTTTTTTTTTTAGTCTAGCCATCTCTCAAAAAAACACTAAGACAATAAACAGTAAATATTATTTCAAAAACAACAATTTGACTTACAATTTTGAGGTTATGTTTGCTAACTGGATTGTAGCTGAAAATAAAAAACCAGCTGATTGCAATGATCAAAAAAAATGCTTTATGTAGATTTCATCCATAAACACTGTATACTATATGAAGTGGCCAACATATGTCATTTTCGGCTTCGTGTACTTTAGTAATAAAACTAATTTTTAATGTGAATAAAGTGCACAGAATAACATGTTTTTTTTTTTGGTAATTTCCCCCCCCCCAATGTATTCAGGAAGAGCTACTGAATTAAAATAAGTAGAAAAAAATTTTTTTGTTTTTAAATTTGTTTTTTTCAGCTGACAGGTCCCCCTTAAGCTTGTCACTACTTAACACCATTGAATACGACTCGCATAGAGGCTTATCGTGTATTCGGATCTCATGTGAAAATGTAGCCATATCATGAGTAGCAGCGAGCCATATTATGAGTAGCAGCGAGCCATATCATGAGCAGCAGCGAGCCATATCATGAGTAGCAGCGAGCCATATCATGAGTAGCAGCGAGCCATATCACTAGCAGCGATTCTAATTGATATGAGCATTGCTAGACAAATCATTGGGTTATGTATGGGTAGAAATACAATAAAATTGTACAGTCTATTTAGCCATATTGTATTGCAATTGGTGCACATAGATGTGCATTACTAAAGTACTAAAGGCGTCAAAATGTATCCTTGCTACGTATATATCATCTACTATTTAGATGAGTGAAAAAACGTAGTTGTGTTCGTTCAGCATTTTCCTTAAAATCTCAGAAGTAACTGAAATAAGCAGATAATTATGTTGCATCGCTTAAATATTACAGTACTACGTCTCAAAAAATCCAAAACATGATGCCAAAACGCTTTTTCAAACTAGGAACAGCTTTTCAAGAAAGAAACCTACGCATGGTAAAACAAATCTGAATTGTCATTGAAATGCCAAACATTACAAGAATTTTTAGCAAAGCCAATCACTAGAGATACTGCAAAAAATCATTTATTTCTGTCTGTCTGACCGCATATATATCGAGATATATATATATATATATATATATATATATATATATATATATATATATATATATCGACATATAGAGAACAAACTGACTTATGGACTTCATTTTGTAAACAAGCAACATCTAGTTTGATAATGGTGTATGTAATTCCATGAGGTTTGGACGAAGGCGTTTTTTTTTTTAACATTAGAGAACTTATGTTTTGTAAAATTTGTAATTGAACTGATTAAAATGTCTGGACATTTTAACACGTCATATAGTAATACGTGCAGCCTAATGAAATAAGCAATAGACTTGAAAATGTGCATGCAACTTCAGCGAACTACTCCTTGCATACTGAGCAGGAAGGCTTTTTTATGCTGTGCTATATGCTGTGTCAACTATGAGAGTTCAATTAGATGCTATATTTTGTTCAGCTTTACACAGGAAACGAGCGAGAAGAGCTGCCAACGAGGAGGAAGGTTGTCAGAAGAATTTCACGCCAACTGAAGCTGAGCGCTGCCATCTCAGCGTGTGTCAAAAACAAAGATCGGCACTCTAAAATCCTTTATATGACATCTTTTATAATTATAAATCCAGAAGTTATGCTTCGAGCGATTGGGAAAAAATAAAATGCGTTCAGACAAAATCGAAAGGCTCCAAAGTTTGAAAGCTGTTTTAGTGTTAGGACTATTCAATATGTGATAGTCAAATTCCCTAAACGTCAAAATGTGATATTTCCTTGTTGCCTGAAACTGTCTAGATTAAATTATAAGCGTATTCTTGATTGTACAGACAACAGACAAGCTGTCACTCACACTTTCACAGCGGAGAGCGCCTGTGATATATATCTGACTTCCTTGTGATATTTGGGAGAGCTAACCTTGCGGCATATCACATTGACATTGTCATTGTTATCGTTCTGTAAATCAGTAGCATTTGTTTTGAGGTTAAGGCTGTGCAGAAATAAAAGTAAATCATTTGCAACAGATTATTACTTGAATAATTAGAGCACTCATGTCTTAGAGCATCTCGCCGTTCTCATCGTGGATCTGTTTTATGGTTAGATGACTTTTTCAGTGTTATAGATACAACCCATTACTATAACAAATACATTTAAAATAACTTTAAATTTTACAAGAGAAGTTATAAACATTTAGGGCGTAAGTTCGTAATTTTTTCGAATCTTTATCAGACCGTATGAAAAAAAAAAACACTGAAAATAACTTGGTTTTTAAATAGTATAATATACATGGTGTTTCATATAAGGTAGACATAACTTCAGAAAATGTGAAAAAAATTTTAAAAATGTCATATACAAATATTTTATATTTAGCATCCTGAATTTTAACAGAAATAATTTGAACGTTGGCATTTACTCGTATGTCTAGCTAATTTAATGAACATTAACAAAAATAATAATATGTATTTTCTTTTCAAAATCGTGACATTTAAGAGGTTTAAAATTTAAATATCAAGAAACACGTATCTTCTACATCAAGTTTGCAAGTATAGTAGTTTGTTTTATATTAAATGAACATATAAAAACATTTTTAAACTACTAGTTTACGGCTATTATAGTTGTTAAATGTTTACGCTTTTTTACTCCTGAAAAAGTTTGTCTGATATAAGTGCTGTTTTAATATTAGGTTTTGCATCATAAAGAGGTGATTGTAGTACAACGTAGAACATCCCTATTATCAAGAAAATTTGTTTTCAGCCGACAATTAAAATAGCATAATTCCTTAACAAAAATTAACATAACATGACAAGTCGGTATTATTTTTGTGATTAAATTAAGAAGAAAAACATTATTCTTGTCAATTGATTTAGTAATTGACCCTTTTAGGAATGTTCAATTTTAAAATCTTATTAAATGTCATTATTTTGAAATGGAAAGTGATATTATGTTTCAATTTCTTGTTAAAGTCCCTTTTTATTAACTTAAGTAATAAGTATTAGCTCCTACCATAGTAAAAAACCTCTGCAAAATAAATAAATTTAAATATGTTAATATATTTAATATATTAAATATGTTTCCTCAATGAATAGAAAAATAAAATAATACTATAAAAACGGATAGTAATAAAGTTTTATAATTTGCAATTCATAACTTGTCCAATTAAAACGGAATAAATTATACGCGTACCTTAAATATTTTACTTCAACTAAACGTTTAATAGCATTAATCATACAAATTTGCAAAGTTACTATGTATTCCTTGTTATAATATATTTAACAATTATTTACAATAATAATGAAATCTCTATTTATATTAGAAAATTTAATATCAAAACGTTTATTCGCCTTACATTCAACAACCACTCTTTTAGCCTGTATTGGAAAATCTGTTTAATTTTAGCAAACTTAATGAGCTTAGATAGTTGAATGAACTCTCTTGGAGCAACTTAAATTTTGAGGATAAAAATAATTAAGTATTTCTGGCTCTTGCAGTATTTCGGGTACAAGTAACTAATGTTTTTAAGTAAGTGTTTAAATGATTACGTGCTTTACATACAATCAAAACTTATTGTTAAACCAAGAATTCGCTTGCTATTTATATTTTTCTGTTCTTTTGAATGATTGATAAACAATAATTGTTGTACTTAAATTATATAAGATCTACCCACATGATGATGCCTATTATAAAATGGAAAATGGTTGGGAAGTAATAAAAGTTCCAAGCTCATACCAGTAACTCACTGCCAGGCCACGTGATCCGTAGCAAACAAGGAGAGAATGAGGAAAATACATTATTATCGGACTCGGACTAACCTCAGTGCATAAATAATTTCAGTATTGTGGCTCAATTCGTTCTCGTAAATCCTCCTGAGTGATACATTTCGTTAACAATCAGCCCATTCCCATCGATATACGAGCTCAGCTATCTGACTCGGTCTTACCTCAGTGTCAAGCATAATTTCAATATTGTAGCTTAATTCGTTCTCGTAAATCCTCCTGAGTGATACATTTCGTTAACAATCAGCCCATTCCTATCGATATACGAGCTCAGCTATCTGACTCGGTCTTACCTCAGTGTCAAGCATAATTTCAATATTGTAGCTTAATTCGTTCTCGTAAATCCTCCTGAGTGATACATTTCGTTAACAATCAGCCCATTCCCATCGGTATACGAGCTCAGCTATCTGACTCGGTCTTACCTCAGTGTCAAGCATAATTTCAATATTGTAGCTCAATTCGTTCTCGTAAATCCTCCTGAGTGATACATTTCGTTAACAATCAGCCCATTCCCAACGGTATACGATCTCAGCTATCTGACTCGGTCTTACCTCAGTGTCAAGCATAACTTCAATATTGTAGCTCAATTCGTTCTCGTAAATCCTCCTGAGTGATACATTTCGTTAACAATCAGCCCATTCCCATCGGTATACGAGCTCAGCTATCTGACTCGGTCTTACCTCAGTGTCAAGCATAATTTCAATATTGTAGCTCAATTCGTTTCTCGTAAATCCTCCTGAGTGATACATTTCGTTAACAATCAGCCCATTCCCAACGGTATACGAGCTCAGCTATCTGACTCGGTCTTACCTCAGTGTCAAGCATAACTTCAATATTGTACGAGGGTTGTTCAATAAAGACTGAGACTGGGCCCGGGATTTCCCCATACTGCTCTGCTCTGATAAGACATGATGCCAGGTTTTTTCCAATACCTTTGGACCCTATTGTTTGCCAACAGACATTGAATTGCTTTATATCTATCACAAAGCCATCAGTGCTCATTTGAACATCAGCTTGGTAAGTACCGCCTCCAACGTTTTATCATGTCCAGTTTGCGTGAACAACGATATGCGATTAAGTTTTGTGTTAGACTCAACAAAACTGCGACTAACACTTATGAAGACATAAAGCAAGCTTTTGGGGATGACGCAATGTCTCGTGCTTCCTGTTTTCGCTGGTTCAAAGATTTTTAAGGAGGGAAGAGAGGACCCAGAGTTGCAGGGAGGAGATGGTGCCCCAGTTACTGCTCTCACTGAGGAAATCATCAATACAGCAGCGGCAATAATCAAAACCGACCGACGTCTGACCGTCAGACAGATTGCTGAACTCCTTGACATATCGGTAGGTAGTGCTCACACAATTTTAAAAGACAATCTTAACATGTCTAGAGTGTGTGCTCGTTGGATTCCTCGTTTATTCACACCTGAACAAAAACAAAACCGTGTCGATGTTTGCCTTGAGTGGAAGCGGTTCGTTGAAGAAGATAGGGATTGGTGGAAGAGTGTAATCACTGCTGATGAGTCCTGGGTTTATCAGTATGACCCTGCAATGAAAATCCAAAGCACTGAGTGGGTAGAAAAAAAATGAAGGTCGCCCGAAGAAAGCTAGGGCAACCAAATCTACAAACAAAGCAATGGTCATTACTTTTTTTTGACTATAAAGGAATGGTGTACACTCATTCAGTTCCACGTGGACAGACAATCAATGGAGACTATTACAAACAAGTTTTGGCTACATTAATGAATGATCACATATCTCGAAAGCGTCCAGAACTTCGAGGAAACTGGAAACTTCATCACGACAATGCGCGGCCTCACATTGCCCACATTGTGACAGAATATTTGGCCAAACGAAACATTAAGGTCGTGCCCCACCCACCTTATAGTCCTGACCTTGCACCCAGTGACTTTTTTTTGTTTCCTACTGCAAAAAAGGAATTAAAGGGACGTCGTTTTGATTCGGAACAGGATGCAGTAAAGGCTTTGGAGGTGATCCTGAAAAACATGTCAAAGGATGGCTTCTCTAACGTTTTCCAGGCATGGCAAAAGCGCTGGGACAAGTGCATTTCACTTAATGGGGAATACGTTGAAGGTTAAAAATTTGATGTAGATCAGAATTAAATAATAAATGTTTTATAGACACAGTCTCAGTCTTTATTGAACAACCCTCGTAGCTCAATTCGTTCTCGTAAATCCTCCTGAGTGATACATTTCGTTAACAATCAGCCCATTCCCATCGGTATACGAGCTCAGCTATCTGACTCGGTCTTACCTCAGTGTCAAGCATAATTTCAATATTGTAGCTCAATTCGTTCTCGTAAATCCTCCTGAGTGATACATTTCGTTAACAATCAGCCCATTCCCATCGGTATACGATCTCAGCTATCTGACTCGGTCTTACCTCAGTGTCAAGCATAATTTCAATATTGTAGCTCAATTCGTTCTCGTAAATCCTCCTGAGTGATATATTTCGCTAACAATGAGCCCATTCCCATCGGTATACGAGCTCAACTCTTGAATTCGGTCTTAGCTGTGTCGAAATGCGTTAATGCAAAATCTCCGTGTAACTCTTAGCCAATAAAAATGAACAAATTTACAAGCTGAGTCGATGGAGATATGTTTGTGTGCGTCATGTCGGTAATGGATTACGTGTTTCTATTCCGCGGAGATGTTGAACTCACTGTTTACGCAGAGGAAACGTGTAAACATTGCGCGCTCTCGACAAGAAACTTATGACGAAACCTTTGCCAAGTTTTTTACACAGTATAGTCAGTATTCAGAACTCCTAGCAAGCTTGACACTCGGACTGTACCGTGTTATAGGTGTGATCGTGCTTTACAATCTGGCTGTACCGTGTTATATTTTTGTGATCGTGCTTAACAATCACACCGTTACACGTTATATTTGTGATCGTGCTTGACATTTGGAGTGTACGGTGTTATATTTTTGTGATAGTGCTTAACACTTGCACTGTAGCGTTTTATATTTTTGATCGTGCTTCACACTTGGACTGTACAATGTTATAAGTGTGATCGTGCATAACACTCACACTGTAGCGTTTTATATTTGTGATCGTGCTTCACACGCGCACTGTAAAGCGTTATATTGTTGTGATCGTGATTGACACTCGGTTTGTACCGTGTTATATTGTTGTGAACGTGCTTGACGCTCGGTCTTTACCGTGTTATATTTTGTGATCGTGCTTAACACTCGCAATCTACCGTGTTTTATTGTTATGATCGTGCACTCTATATTGTAAACATTTTTTGCCATTTAAGAAACCGACTGTAATATTTTACTGTTATGTTGTAGGTGAGTACAACTGAACTTCATTAAATTCATTAATACGATACGTTGTAATTTATTCTGCACATGCTGTTTTTAAAGTTGTCTATCTTATTAATATAATCAAGTTTTACGAATTTAAACACATTACTATACAGGATGATAAGTGAAAATTAATATTAGAAATAAGAAAGAACCTGTTTAATGACTTTAAATGTAAATTAATAGTAAAAGGCCATCAATAATATGAAGCAAAATTATTTATTACTCGTATTTTAAAACGGTCAAGTTACGACTCAAGTAGATTTACTATTTATTTTATTACTGATCTAAAAAAGCTTCAAAAAGAGTCAAATTTTAATAATTTGTGGTTAAGTTAAATTCGTTGTTCTGGTGTAAAATAACATTTATGAAAATTTATTGTTGAAATATAAACACTAAGTTCAATACATATGAAGAAAATATAACACTTCCTGTGTAGACCTAACTAGAGTATTCAATATTTGTAAATATTTAATACTGAATTGAATCCACGTAACATCTGTTTCTATAAACGTAAGAAACTCAGTCATAACAAATTTTACAATATATTGTTATTTAGTAAATAAGTTTTTACTGAATAATAATTATTTAATTAATATTAGTTGTGTAATAAATGACAATTAAAAGTAATATATTATTATAGTATAAGCCTAACAGAAATGAGGTAACCATATTTTTACCATGAATCAACTAACCAAAATTGTCCTGTTTTCTACCGGAAAATTATAAAAAATTTATGAATGTATCAACCCTTAGTTTAACTATACTGGAGATGTTACAAATTCAATTTCAATTACATTCAATCTTGAAAACCTTTTATAAATCGTAAAACGTGTGTTCTCTGTTATTCTAGTAAATAAATTAACTACGTTGATTATATTAGTTACTTTGGGAGTATTTTCCAGTCCCTTTGTACGCTGTGTAGAATTACGGTGATGTGCACAACGCTATATTAAAAGCTCTTAGTGCTTTTAATAACAATGTACACTTTCACTTTTACCACATTACCTTATGTTTTCTCATAAAATTGTTTGTATCAGTGTAGGGTCAAGTATTAGAGTGCGAGGGAACATTAATTTTTATTTTATTTATGAGGATGTGGTGGTTGATAGATCCTGTTTTTTTTTACGATTACAGGTTATAATCACACACGTGTTTCTAAAATTAAATATAAAACATTGAAAAATTGTCAACTGTATTTTATGAAACAAAAAAAGATTTTTTATATAGTGTGAGTATCTTGCAATCGGTTTATAAAGATGATTACAGTTGAGTCCTTATCTACTATATTGGATTTTATTACTTGGTCTAGTTACCAGATCCCATTATCTACTGAAAATACTTAAAAGTCGTGATCCAGCGGAAAAAAATTACAAAACAAGCAGGATTATGTTGTAACATAGCTACAAATAGAATTTTCTTAATTTAATAAATAACTTTATAATTCTATTACTCACCGATTTATATGAGATTCAAATACAATTGTATTATAACATTTTTTGTGTGACTATAAATTATCATTTTCTTCAATTATAGCTTGCAGTTATGAAGTTTATACGAGCAGATACCAGCCCGTGCCGCTGAACTAATAGAGTTTGGGCTCCGGTTTTAGTTTTCATCGACTAATGAAAATGCATCATTCTCAAAACCCATATTTATGCTTAAATTTACATTCTTATAACTGGTAGTTATTAAAAGTGTGAATTGATTTATTACTGAAATAGTAGAACTGTACGTTTCTTTGTTAAATATTATTGTTTTTCTGAAAGGGTTTAGTGCGGCCCTGGCCATTTGCATCTACACCCCCTTACGAATACGCCGCTGGCTATATTATATAGAAAATCCCCATCAGCTGGTATCTATTTCTCTTCGCTCCTACATGGCTAAAAGGAGACTCTAATGGAGATAAATATTGCATATCGCAGATAATAACTTGTGTTATTTATCACCAACCATAGGCGTATACAAAGGGGACTAAGAGGAGCTAAAGCTTTCCCCGCTCTCCTAAATATAGAAAGACAAATGTTAAATTTTCATGCTGTAGTTTCTTTGAAGCTATAAGAAACTTATCAGGCCTTAAACCTCAAAAGTTTCCAAGGGAAGTATTTCCGAGCCCCTATCTGTGAAGAATATTTTATACTTCCTGAACCAACCAGTGGGTCAGCCACTCTACGAATAATATTCTGTATACGCAACTGTCACCAACCAAGTATAAATAACATTGTATTGTTGTAGTATTAATCAAGAATAATTTTTATCTTACCAAATAAAAAGATTCATTTCTATAAAACCTTTGTCAATACTAGATTAAAAGAGGCAAGACAATTTAAGGATCGAAATGTATTATACAAAAACCGCAGAGCAGTCCATTAATATTCCTCCTCCTGTGTAAAGGGAATTGTCATAGGCTGAGCCAACAAAGAAGTTGAGAATTCAAATTACACCAATTTACATATACATACCAATGGAGACTTATTATGACGTCGAAGTTCAGCTGTATCTTTTGAAGAATTTAAATTCATTAATAATAACGTGTTTAAATATAGTTTTTTTTATTTATTTTGTCTCAAAATAAGTTAAAACGTCTGTGGATTATGAAATCATTTTGACCTGCAAATCTTAAACTAAACTAAACACTTTAGTGTTTAAATTATGATCATTTAAATTCAGGAACAAAAATATTAATATGGACAATTTTCAAAGTTATTAGTATTTCAGTGTAATTTTTATGTATAGTTTCATTCCACCTTCCACTCAGGTATATAGAATCCTACCCACCATAGTTACGTTATGTGTGTTTTAATGTAATTATAGGTGTAAATTCAAGACTCCCTTAAAAGCGAGAAACTGAGTATGTATGATATAATTGTTGTAGTAATTATAGATAGACATACTTTATGTGAATCTTGCAATTCGCAGATTATTAAAACTTTCGCCACCTTTAGTTACAGATCTGTCTAATTAAATTAGACTTTTAGGATAACATATAGTGTCACTATTTCAAGACTATTCACTAATACTTTTGTAGGCGGTCCAGTATCTTATACGAGTAGTTATTTCCACACACAGAGCAGTATCTATAGACAAAACACGGAAGGGAGTTTTGAATAACCAAAGGGTATTTCCGCCGAAATAGACGACATAGAATAATGTATTAACTTGATTACTGTCATTATGAGGCATTTTCCTTTGGTTGGACGTGAGGTCTTACCTTAGGATTAACTCATATTATTTACGTTCGTTAAAGGGGTCCCTTCACTAACAGCACATAGAAATATTTTGTTTAAAACTTCTTTGACACAAAGCTTTGCTTCTTAGACTAAAATGGATACACTACAGGCCTGGGCAAAATAACAAAGCTACTCCACGTTTCGCGTAACAGGCTCCACTGAGATTTCAAGCAAACTTTAATATCTGTAGCTCAGTTCATTCTGGACATGACCTCTAGACAGATAGAAAGGCGGAAAATCATACAGAAATGTTTACATCACCACCGGCAAGCAATATAAAACCGTGTCGGCCTGGTGAGTTCATAGCTTTCAATGGCGCTCAGACAAGTTTCCTGGTTGAACATGACCATCATAGAACTCATTCTTATCTATGTAGAAATGGGGTATCAAGCAAAGTTTAATTTCAACAGATGAAATCTTTCTCTTGATATTATATCTTGCCACATAATTCATTCCCTTTTTTAATTAAATTTGTTTTCATAAACGTATTTCAGTAATAAAAGTTCTGGTGAACTTGGGAGGATACTACAAGAGTACGTTGCAATAAAACCTTGTCACCGAGTTTTCACATTATTACTTTCCACTCTTCTACTTGTTGCTCAATAAATAAAAATTGCATGTTAATAACACAAATAATTGGATTCAGTTTGTTAACAACTGTATTTATTTTACTATTTTCTCGTTGCCATCATGGTTACCCAAAAGACCAATGTAAAAATATTTACTACTATTCAGCCAAATACCATGGAATGGCACGCATAATCTTGAAACTCAGTGTTGTTAATATATAAATGAAACTTCATGCAAAGTTTAAACTACGTATGTAGGTGATATGTCAGTTTCTTTTCGAGATTTACAGCAGACAGACAGATAAATGAACAAATGACAGATAAAATTATATTTTTGCAAAGCCTCAGGAGTGTTACGCTTTGATAATGCTCAATCAGTAACACAAGCGCAGCAAGAAGGAAAGTGTAAAAAACAAAATTTCTTTTTTCAGATGATTGTGGTAGAGTTAGCAAAGATCGGACAAACACTGTGGTCTCTTTTTGAAATGTTTAAAGGCAGACAAATCATTGAACATTTTTACTGTGTGTTGAATGGTAGGTTTTAATACGTTTTGTTAACAATTCAAATGTAGTATAAATTAAAGTTGGTATACTCTGAATTAATTAAGGCAAAACTATACATTTTAAAAACTGTAGTTGTAATTAATTGAACCTAATTGTAATGCAAACAAAAACTGTTTGAAAAGCGGCAGTTTTAGTGTAAGATTATATATTGAATTTAAAATGTTTACCATATTAATGCTTGTCTTTTAATTAATCACTTTGACTACCAAGCGACGCTTGTTGTATGTGTCACATCTCCTTGATTTTATTAGGTTAAAATTATAGTTTAGCTAAAATTAAATTATTTATCCTTTCACACAAACAATATTGTTGATTTAATTGTGTAAAATTTATTGTTGCCCTTAAAGAATTAAGTCCTTCATTACAGGTTAATTTTCTAGTTCTGCGTAAATACCAACCAGTATCCAATTATATTGTATTTTTATTATTTATATCTTTTTATTGAATCATTCATAAATGATTAGCATTTATAATCTCTTAAATTACTTGTAAAAGTTTTTTAATATTAGATCAAGCTTATAATAATTATTGCGTTAAAAACTTGCGCTAAAAAGTGAAGAGTAAAGTAGTGAAAGACAGACTGTTCACATTACACAGTCAGCACCTTTTGAGTGCTGAAAAGTAGGGGTGGTCTACACCAGACCGTGGACTTGCAAACATTGTAAATCTATAGCCATTTTTCTATTGCCTTATACATTTTCCAAATTATATATAGTTGTAGTTTTAAAAATCCTATCAAAATTCTCCTACTTGTGTAGTAATTTTAAAATTTAAAAGTGAATTAAAAAATAAGAGCAATTTGTTCCGAAATAAACTTCATTAGATTTGTTATGAAAACTGTTTGCATTTTAAACCTAAATCCCAAATTGAAAATAAACTTTTCTGCGAACGTTTCATGAATTCCTTATATTTTTTTCGTTCCGTTGTTTGTTTCTACACAACTACAGTGGAACTTTTTCCACTGGTTTCACTACTTTTGGTCCTGCGTCACGAGATAAAACTACGTTTCAGTCTTTTACCTTCCAATGAAAGCGTGATTCAAAAGGAGCTAAATGTAATTGGGGCGTTAATCGCTGGGGGCGGCTGAAGTTGGTCTCAAAGCATTCAACAGGTGGTAGAGGTTTAATTGTCACACCCCTCTTGCTTATACACACGAGGTGCATTGTTACGTCTGTGTGTAAACGCTCGTCTCAATATTACACGGTACATTCACGTGTTCTAATTTTAGGAACATTCGAAAGTCACAAATAGTTTATAATAATATTTAGAATAATTTAAAATTATTGAACAATCATTTTACTTAGTGAGTTGTTATTTTAGATTATAAACTTTATAACCGCATTTTCCAGGATTATTTTCTACTCAGCAATTTTTATTATTTCGCTCTCATATTTTCATGCATTTGTTTCCGTTTTCTCTGTGGTAATTGAAAAACTAGCCTATTTATGATTTCTTTACTCAAAATATATAAACTGGAACTGTTTTGAACGTTTTACTTCCAAAGAGTTATTACAAGAATATTATTCAAACATAATGTCTGTCGTTTATCATATTATCAAAAGTAAAAAATCAGATGTCAATGTTTATTATTATACCTTGTAATATCCAGATATTTGAAAATATTCTAATAGCTACATTGACGATATAACCTCTATTATACTAGTAGTGTAACTTCTGCATTATTAAAGCTATGTAATCGCTCAGGTTAGAAGCTATTCATGTCTATACTACTAGGAGTGAAAAGATTATAAAGAACTACAAGAGGACCCCGGCGAGGTTAACCTCATAAAATCTGAATGCTCGTGTTTTCCTCCTTCAAAATCGCGTTTAAATATTCTATCTAGGAGGCTGGTTAAACACTATAAGTTGCGAAACACATTATGCTTGCTTGCTATGGTGATTGTTCCAATAGCATTTTACTCGTTAAGCATCTTCTCTCTTCTATTGTAACAACACTTTATTCGTAACAAAGCGATAATACTTCCTAATTATAAAACATAAACAGTCCTGTAGTATCTTCTCTTGAATTTTTTAACACAACTTTTAACTTAACAAAGCAATATTATTTTCTCATTATAAAACTTAAAAATTAAACATTCGTGTAGTATCTTCTCTTGAGTTCTGAAAATATTAGGAATTATTAAGTTTATAATTTGTATAAAATATACCCAAACACACTTCAATACCGTAAGAAAGTCTAGTGGGTTGAATCTTAATTGTTGTTTACATGTATTAGGGTGCGAGACGTACCCCAAAGAAGAAAATTTGTATTGGATTTATCAGGATTTCAAGTTGGATAATCTATTTAATAAGCAAGTTTGCCCTGAACCACCAAAGACACAACTTGTCATTACTCCCAGTTTCTCGACACAAGCAGGCTCTTGTTATAGTAACGAAACTCAACGCAGTGATGATGGAAGCTGTGGTCTCCATGACGTCACGTTACCATGGTAACCGCTAGCCACTCTCTGTCCTGATTGAATACTTCCACAGTCTCCTGCATTAGCCTTAGTATATTTCACTGAGTGAACCCTCTCCAAAATTTGCGACGTCACGTTTGATAAGAACTATTGACTTTTAAAAACAGCTATTTTTATTTAAAACTATACGATTATGTTTGAAAAGAGAATCTTAGAGAATGTTTTAAATTAGAATCTTAGAGAACATTTAATTTTTAATGAAGCCTTGAATGACTCAATATACGTTTTATAATGTAAATTTTAAACATTTAAAAGTAAATTGTTTCCGATTTATCATCTAGGGAGTATTTAGTAAACAAATTTTAAAACACTAGAATTATACTCCTCGAAAGAGTAGTTTCAGAAATTGTAAATGCAGTATATAAAATATTATGATTGTTGTTCGTAAGAATGTAAATAATTATATATAAATAAAAATTGTTTTCATTTAAATATGAATCTTTCAAAGAGGAGGAGAAATATAACTACATTAGTTCTAAGATAGAAAAGCGTATTAAGTTGCAAATATATTTATAATGTTTTTATTTGTAATAGGTTAAAAATAGTATTTTATAAAAATGTAGCTTTACAGGTACGCAGTACCAAACATTAAGCAAAGGTCAAATAAATTCTTATATTTAAAAAAATTACTTTAAATATTTAATAAAAAGGGTTGTTTATCAAATATTAAGGAATTAATAATTAAATTGACTAATTAATTAAGACATTAATAATTAAGGAATTAAAATTATCCCTAAAAACATTGTTAGTAGGAAAAATTCAGCTGTAAACTATATTTATATTTAGTTTTATCATATAGCTTATATTTATTTTTAATCGATAATTTTATCACCCATTTCACTATCATTAGTAAACTTGTAAAAGAAATCAGTAGTTTAGTGGATTTCTGTAAGTTTTGAGAACTTTAATCAGATATTTTCATTTCCGTAGATTTTATGGGAATGAGGTTAAAAGTACAAATTATTAAAAATAACTATAAAAACGATTTGTAATTTACACATTAAAGTTAGTTGGAAGTTTATTGGGAGCAAATAGATAAAAATTTCAACGTCAAACAAAATAATTACGTTAAGTATCATTAATATGAAAATTATATTATTAAAATAGTTTTATTACTTTTCATATTTTAAGATATTTTAAATTGTGCCTTAGAATAATACTAAACATTGCTATAATTCAAATTGAAAGGACGGATAATTTGTATATTGAAAGCTATCTGGTATTATAAATCGATTCTGCAAACTTAGGCATATATTAATATAGGTTGGAATATATACCTTTGTTGAAATACAAATAACGTCCGAGTACATTGGAAGAAATACGGCTAAAAAAGGTTATGGTATAACTTTTAGTTTTGTACCATTGCATGTTTTTTGCTCAAACATAATAAATAAGTAATCAATAAATTAGCACTTCATGCCTCCCCTTCAAGAAAATATCTTTAAATTCATTAAGACAACAAATAATTTTACAGAATATATTTTCTTAAATATATGTCCCTAAACCATTTTACAAAGAACCACAACGATCACATACCATTCACACTTATATAAATAGCAATCTTTTTACCTCGAGTGGTAACAATAATTGCTCAACAATGATGAACTCGTATATGAGGATTTTCACCTGTTTTAAACAATGTTTTTGAATCATGTTTTTCATTTAATTTTCTACACCCATTATGTAACATAAAGAGAGGTAAAATATATGTACATTTTATAATTTCGTGAATACACCTGTAAAAGTCCATAGTGATAAAGGGAAGGAAGACAGATTTTCAATGAGACAAAATACTGTATGTTCCTAACAACTTTGAGAATTAAAAAAAATCGCCTTTCTTTAATCCAATTTTATCTATCTCATAAAATGTTAATAAAATGTATAGGGTTCCAGAAAGGATGTAAACACGTCTATTACAGATACCAATACCTTATATCAGGTGACTACATCTCTCTCTCTGTCTATCTATCGATACTTTTATCGGTTTTTTTTTTTTTATAAAAATCAGTAAGTAGCTAATTAGTAAATTGTATTATAACTAATTAGCTAACTAATCTAAACCCTATGAGTTAAATCTTATCCAATCATACGTCACAAGGTAGAGTAAGTTACTGCAGAAACATTAAATACAGAACCATCCCTTCTTGTACTTTATGCTATGCTAACTTGCTATAGTAATTGAACTAATAGTTCTAAGTTTTAAATTAACTATGTAATGACATACAAGTTTTCCATTTTTAAAGATAATTTGACCGTTTACCTTGATACATTACCATTTATTATACATTAAAAAGCAATTTATTTTATTAACCTCAATTTGTTAATTTGATCCACAATCAACTTTGTAACTTTCAAAAGTTTTACCTACCGTTCAACATTAGAATCTGGTACTTTCTTTAATGGTTTACCTAAGGATTTTTAGAGGTAACCTATAAAGGGTGTTAAATACTGAATAGTCACTGATTTATTACTAGGTGTGAGCTATCCCTAGGGAGCTTACTGTTCTAAACGTATTGCATTGTGAACTTTCTTAACATTTCAATACTTTTTGTTATTAACATCTGTATAATTGAGTTTGTTTATTCCGAGGCTATGCCTTACGTATTTTTTAAATTAAGGACCCTTCGTTATAAAATGGCCTCATAGTTTTCACATGACTCTCTACTTTGATGCTTAGTTGTGAAGTATTTATGCATCAGAAAAGAAAACAATAAATCAAGCATCAGAGCTATTGCACAATAAACTTTGCACATTAAACTATGCACATAACACAGCAGCGCCTCCAGGATGTCGGTGCTAATGACGTCATCCTCCCTCCTTTAACGTAGGTTCAAATTTGATTTACAGGTATATATAAGGTACAGACGTGCACTAACATGGAACTAGTGGTGGGGAAGAGTAATTATCGGGTCTAGTGACGCAAATGTCGCATTTAATCAACTGTCTGCCCAAGTTGGTTTTGACTTAATCATGCATCTCACTGAGTACGTAAAGGATTTTAGCGTTCCAAAAATCCTTAAAAATCTATATTTTTTTTAATGGCCAGTACATTTTTTTCCACCAACAAATTTATTCATAGACACCTTTTTAAGGAGCAAATACATGTTCAGTATATCAATACCAATTTCAATCTTAGTGTTGTAGGAGTTAAGCAATATGCATGTTTACTATTAATCAAAGTTCAATAAATATGGGTAGAAGAAATTATTCTTTAATGTATACGTTTGGGTATACCTTATAGTTATTTAAACAATTTCTCTAACTGGAACTTTATTGCATTCAATTGGGCATAGTAATACTCTCAAGTAACAATACTGAAGTGTATTATTGTAGTATTATTATTACTTGCACATTCTCAGCTGCGAATGGATAAAAGAGGTTTATGAGCGTTTCGCAGCGAAATACGAGGCTTACGCAGGCCAAAGTAATGTGCCCTACCATATTGCGCTCGCTTACTAAATTTATCCAGCTTAGTGCTGAAAATTATTACTTTTATTTTTATCATGCCTGTTTCCTTTCGGAGCTATACGGTAAGAGTGGATGTTTGATTTATAGAAACTCATAACTGTAATCTGGTTTAAAAACTATCAAACTCATCAGTAAGTTTTTCAGTTGTACTATATTTCGGGAATAAAGACGTGTATTATATTTACAGGATAAATTCTAATCGCTCAACTTGAGAAATATATTTTGGGAGCAGCAAGATGGTCATGATACAAAATTTCAGCAAACGGCTACTTTTTCGTTCAGAAAAGTTTGTTTTATATATATATATATATATATAATATATATATATATATATATATATATATATATATATATATAAAACATTATTTTAAGGGGTGGCCGACTCTCTTTTAATCCTTATCTGCCCTGTGCAAGGATATTTACTAACCGAATAAGGGGGAAAGTCGATACAGTATAATGTCGATCTCACTGATAAAAATACTGCCGTCACAAACAGGATTTTAACCTGCACTATCTCTAACTCAGATCCAAAGTCAAACCGTCTTTACACCAATCGGCCGTAGCACCACCAAATATTTACGTATGTATTTAAATGTATTAAAAAAAAAACTCAAACTATATTTTATTTTCATATAACTTGTAAGTGTAACTCTTCCATCCGAGGTACTTTTGCTGTTCGTGATGAGTATGATAAAGGAGTGAATAATTAACGCCGGAGGCCAAGTTTTCGGGGCTCAACAGGTGGCCTGTACATTATTCACCACCCCCCACCCTCCAACCAGTACGTGTACGCACGTACAATATCGCTATCAAACTAAGCCTTTACACGTGTTTAATTATACTCCTACCCTTGTTATATTTCATTGCAGGCTTACGAAGTAAAGTTCTATTCTTCAATTAGGTTTCTTCCACTAATCAGTACTCTACAAATAAGAAGATAATGCAAACTGTGGGTAGAATAAGAATATTTTACATGTTCTTTATTTTTAAGGTTGCATGAATTAAACTTCCAATCTATCATTCCCATAATCCTGGTTATAATTCTGACTCACGATGGTGTTTTTAATTACCCTAAAACGTGTAACGTAATAATATTGTAACGTAATTACTCATTTTGTAGAAATGTATGTATCTGAAAACATTAAAGTATGATACCAATGAACATGAGGGTAATAGTTCAACCTTTGTGATAGACTATCGTACAAATAAAGTCCTGTAAACAATTGTACAATAGAAAGTAAACAGTTTAAAAATACACAAATCCATTTGTAACGTAAACCCAAAATAAATCAGTACATTGTCTTATTTTAGATTTCTTATATTATAATGAAGTATATTTGCTTGTTTAAATATGTATGACAGCAGTTTATGAGTTAAAAATGATGCATGTCCAATTTAAAATTAAGTTCACAAATTTCGAGAGTTTGTATTAGCCCTCAATTGTTAAAATGTCCTCTGAGGATATCCATGCACAGATTATTCAATTTTAATTTTCTCAGCATTCTCATGTTATAGCCTTGAGTTAAACTAATTTGTGAGTGAGGACGACAAACTTTCACAAACGCAAGCTGCATGCGACGATTTAAAACCTTGCTATGTGTTACCCAAAAAGATTAATTTAAAAGACAAAATATAGCTAATAAACTTTGTATGACAAATCATTCGATACCGTAGATACAAAGTTGTTGAATGCGGGCGAGTAACAAATATCTATACGAAAAAAATTAATCAAAAAATTAATGGCTATACACCATTTAATTTATTTCTATATGACAAAGAGAAACTGTAGTACGTATGACAAAAGATCACATTTCCACCTACCAAATACAATCAAAATTTCTAGTGATGACGGGGCAATTGCCATCTGGCTATCATCAATATAGACAGGTGATGAATCCACTCGATCATAATTGGCCACTAGCACAAGAACCGGTCTGCCCAATTGAAATTGATTTGATTTATTCCATTTATTTTTAAAGACCACTAAAGACTGCAATTGAAAGAGAGTCAAGTTTTGAGAGTCTGGTTCACATCCTTGGATTATATAATGAATATTGAGAGTTGTTGCCTACTTCAACTACTTATATCCTTTTTGGGAAAATGCGTATTATGTTGATACGTTTTTTTTATATTATATCAAAGAGATGTAAACTTGAACTCATACCGAAGTCCGACACCATAGATATCCCAACCTTTGATTCTTCATTGCGGTTTTGATTTAAAAATTTTTAAAATGTAAGCTGTTTTTCAATAGACAAAGTTTTTTAATAAAACGAAGTAACAAATTTCTAAACTTGATAATATTTTGCAATAAAATAATAAATTAATTCGGCAGTTGAATTTTTGTCTTAATATACAGTTTTGATTCTAGCATTCACAGCCTGCAACGTGTCCAGATTCCAAGGTGAACATAAGGTTCTTCCTTGCAGCTGCTTAGGTACTTAACTGCAGACAGTATCTTGCCAGTAATCCTTGGTCATCTGTGAATTATTCATGTTTTCCTCACCCGCATCCAATAGAAAATGTTTCCCTATAATAAACCAAAGTTTAGTGAAATGAAGATTGTATAAATAAAGGGTGTTGTCAAGCCAAAAAATCCTTTAAGGAACTTTTGTCCTCAATTCCTTGCTTATACCAACTCCATTTGGCGTTACTTTCTAATGCTATATCGTCCATTCTGACTTCAAAAACACTCAAATGTCTCTGATACATTTCTAATATAGCAAATTATTTATTACTTATAAATTATTTACAGCTCTCCTAGTGTTCAGTTTTTGTTTTTAATGAGATTCTTATCAATATTTAACGTTTTTTATTGTATATAAGTGCTAGACAATTATTTTCATAACTCGTGTATAAATTATAATCTCTAAACAATGATAAATAACATAACTTAGTATGCCGTACCTCTAACGCGAATAGCCCATTCTGTGTTTGAGCATGTTAACTATTACGACGACAACTCTTTACCTACCTGCATCATTGGCTATTTTTTATCACATATGTGTTTTATTGCCAAATTAGATCGTGACCAGAACCCATATACCAAAAACATTTCCTAATATCATTATATTTGTATGGATATAAAAGAACAAAATAGTATCATCTGTGCCAGACATGAAGTATAATCCTTTTTCTGTTCTTCGGTTTATTAATACTTGAAATAGAATACGAGAGTTTGAAGTCAACCATTGAAGTGTTTTGCACTAGTGTGTGATATCATGTAAAAGCACTTTGATGTAACTTGAGACTCACACATTTTTCAATAGTCCTGCATGACAAAATTGTGTTAAGATTGGAAGTTAATTATAACACGCAGTGACGTATAGTCTACATGTCTATCATTCTTAGTGGCCTACTGCAATCATTAACGTTGGATGTGTCCTGACTCAGCTCTTAGTAACAGAAGCTTAGCATATTAGATAGACCCAGCATACGACGATGATGGAGAGATGTATTTAGATTGACTTGATGTACTTATTGTCTGCTTCTGCTTTCTTGTTAGTGTGCACGTGGAACCTAATCCACTGTTTGTCACACAGGTATGACGTGCCTGGGGCCGTGTGACGTCAGCCTGTGTGTAGTGTGACGTAACGTGGCAGTGACAGTGCCGTAGTGAAGTGTGACGTGTGACGTGTGACGCGTGCTGTGACACACACCGATGCATTCCAGTAGCATTCCGTGCGAGCGCGGCCAGTGACGCCCACCCCCGGGGAGATGGGGCCATGTGCGTCTCGGAACGGGGAGACACCGTGGGGGGAGCCACGATAGAGCGAGGGGGGTCGCTCAGCCCCCTGGGGCCCCCGCAGGCCGAGGGGCGCCGACCACGCCGTCACCATCTCCACAGACACCGCCACACTTCGCTCTCCCTCTACCGCAGACTCTTCAACTTCGTCAAGCAAGCATGGACCGGAGTCAAGTTCGCTCTAGGTTCGTACGCATGAGGTGTCAACTCCCGCATGGCTGTTGTCCGGAAGTTCAGGCAGAAGCCCAACTGCCTGAACTTCCCCCTATTCGATTACTTAGTTCTGCATGTAAAGGATAAGCATCGGTACCAGTTAGCTCACAAAGTTTTCAGAGCCAGTAACTGAACGTGAACCCCAAATCCCTCAGAATTAGCTTGGCATTTTTTTATTTAAGTTGACAAGAAAAGCTGCTTTTCATATTATAATAGAAACAGTTGTTAGATGTGTATTATTAAGCATGTAATAGGTTTTAGAGTAAATCTAATGTAAGCATACTATCGATGCGTATTACTGTTTAGTAATATTTAGATATTGCTTTATTTATGCCAAATTAAAGTGTAGAACTGGTGTGCACTGTCTTTAATAAACAAAAATAAAAACTAAAAGGTCTTATAAGTTTAAACTGAACTTCAACATTCTTTATCATAAAGTACGAGTATTTCCTTCTCACAACATTCATGAACTCAGGTTTATCAATATAACATAAAAGCTTCACTGCCTTATTCTATTTACTGTTACTTTACTTGTCTATGGCCGATACATGTTCTTTTATTATAATTACTTCATTTTACAAAGGATGTGTGTGCTCTTCCCATGCTACAGTGTGCGACTATTGGCAAGTAGTCTCTTCTCTTGTTTTTATCATCTCTTTTTAGATGCTTGGTAGATTAAAGGGCTTGAATAAGTATGACTTTCAATCCGGTTATCAGATATCTTAACGCTTTGTGTAGGGTAATAAGCTAGGTAATAAAACTAGGATATTGTTCACTGTTCCAAATGGAGGCATAACGTTTCCTCCTCCATATATGAGTAGCGAAAGTCAACATTGACGTCATCACTCCAATCCAACACCAATACATCATATTCCAGAATCATACAGTTTATAGATACTGTTTGATCCAACCGACTCAATTTTACCCATAGGAATATCAGAACTTTATATTTTAATTGAAATGACCGGTGGGCAGTTCTATTCTTCCTGAGATCTTTTTATTTTCACTCATATCGGCTGTCTCAAAGTTTAATCTAGTTAGCATCTTGTTGAAGGAAGGTCAAGACCATCAAGTATCCATCTGAAGCACAGCAATTTTATATCAGATTAAGTAAGGATACATGGAGATATAGACACACAATTTAATAATGCTTATCTGCATTTAGCCTAAATTATACAAATAGTAGCGTTAAAATATTAATCTCTCGTCCAAAGTATAAAAATATTTAGGACTTTGTATTATTATAATCACCTTCTTTCCTTAGTTCACTTGATATTAACTTACAGCATAATTTAATTTTAATAACCAAAGTTTTGAAATTGTCTAGTAAAAATTTGCTCTTTTTAAAACTTGGTAATGTTTAAAGACATCCAAACATCTAAAAATAAACTGTACACCTTGTTGTTGAACCTTTACTATTCTTACATAACGACATAGTATAGTTAGTGTAAACATTTTTATGGTTTATATGGCTACAAATCATTCCCAGAACACCTCAGATCAAATTGTGAACAAAATTGACATAATTACTGAAATAATCAAATTTGTGTTTGAAATGGTTTTAAATTTGCATATATTGAACTGTAGAGATATAAACGCTTATAGTCAAAACAAACCGTGAAATGTCACAAAATATGCAATATGTATGAACATCGAGTCCACTATTGAGTTACAAGCTCTCCTTCATTTAGACGGGGCAATACGAGACGCTAGGTTACTAGTAGAGCATGTAAGACCAAGAACGTCACTGGTGACCGTTTCAGAGCTCATATCTAGTGGCACCTCGCCAGGTGTACCATTAAAATAAATTATTAATACCCGTACTATATTCATGTTTTCACCAAATTTACCACAGCATGACGCCAGTGCGTATGTAGTCCGTAGAGTTCAAATGACATAAATGTTAACTCAATTTCAACCTTGTTCGAATATAGAATGACACTGTCACGCTACCTGTATTAAGTTATGGACAGGACATTTATAAAGAAACGTATAATGATTTGGTACATTACCAATGCTAACTATGTCGACCCCTGTACGGTAACTACACAATGTTAACTAACAAAAAAGTTAGTCCTGAGAGTAATGTGGTTAGCAGCATTTTAATACATTGTTTTCATTAACATACTGGCACATTTTTATTGTAGAAAGACAATTTCGTTTTAAAGATGGAATATGATTTAGAAAAAAGTGGAGTTACAGTGTAGAATGTTAGAAACATGGAGTTTAAATCGATACTCTAATACTATAAGAGAAAAAATAAAGAATTTGAGGTAAGGTGAGGAATACAAAATCTTCTTCAAATATACATTGATGAGATTAAATAAATGGTAGCTTTACTGTACAGGTTTGAGTTAATTTTTAATATATATTATGACAAGTGTTTGCAGTCCGTTTTATATTCTAGTGTAATAACTTTCATTCTAAAGTATTTATACATTAATGCACGAATTTTTTTTTTTTTTTTAAGGAGAGGCCAATCCCCTTTTAAGCCTTATTCTGTCCACCCCCATGGGCCACTGGCCTGTGCGAGGATCTTATCAAACAGAATAAGGGGGAGAGTCGATACAGTACAAGGTCGATGGTACTGATAAAAAGTGCAATGGTCACTGACAGGATTTGAACCTGCGTTATCTCTAACTCAGACCCAAAGTCCAACGACTTAGACCGCTCGGCCATCGCCACTCCCCAAGTGTTAATGAAAAACTTGTGCTATGGGTTTGTCAGTTCAGATTGTGCCAGAAATCAAACGATAAAGATTCTTAAGATACATTATCGCTTAAGCCATACACCGAAAACTATGTACTTTTGAAATAAATGAGTCTTGTGTTGTAAATCATTATCAATGATTTAATGAGTTAACATGATTTGAGTTACCTGCTATAACTGTCATATCTTCTATATTTATTAATCTCCACTAATTGTGCAAGTTGTTTTCACAGCCCATTGTGACAAATAGTAAAGATAAACAATAAACTCATCGTTTGGTCTTATTTCTCGTCCTTTTTGAGTGTTTTTGTTTGGGAAATGTAAAGTAACGTTTCGTAATGAGCCTAACACAAGGAAATATTATTTCGTTTGTTAAAAATAAAGTACGATTAACACATACTCGCCTGTATCCGTGGATTACCAAAATCCTTGTCACGTTTCTACGTTTAAAATGATGTCGTAAACTTATACGGAATTAAAAACAGATTATAGATGAAGTTATATATTTTTGATAATAGATTATGGCAAGAAGTGAGGTTATTACATCATAATTAATCTATAAACTCTGATATCGCATTCCCAGTTATCAAGCTATATGTCACTTGACGTATGACATTCTTCGCCAGTTGTTCTGACAAGCCTCAACGGTGAACTCGCTTCAGATAATTTAGTCTTCTCACGTTTTTCATTTCCCTCTATCCTGCTCATGTCTACATTAAGGGAACCTCCTGTCTTCTATCGTCATCACAACACTGTAGGTGTTACCAGTACACCACTTATTTAGACTGTTTAGACATTAATACTTTGTAATAATACTAGATTAGCACATACGTTAGGACTTTGTGGGTATTACACACTGTAATATGTATTCAGTGCTTATCTTTTGCACACAATTATAATTATAATTTTACAAACAACTATAAGTAGTTTTAGCTTTTTACATATGAATATAAATAGTATGTACCGAAATTACATTAGTAGCAGTGTTAAAGTACTAGCTAACGGCGATTTGTAGTAAGAAATTATTTTATGTAATAATGTAATTGACTTATTTGATATAATAAAGAAGGCCAATCAGATAGTATATGAATGTTGAATTTAACTCCAGATCACCTTTATCTTCGTTCAGCGTCTGGAAAGTGACACTGTTACAGGTGACTCCTGAAATCTGGAGTCATGTTCCTCTAAAGATATTCAAAAAAGTAGGCTTTGAAATAATTATTGAGGATATATCTGCCTATAGGAACATGTTTAGTACCTCCTGGCATATAAGAGGGTACAGTTTTTACAAGTTCCAGGACTATGGAGAGATTGCAGCTTCCAGAACCTCTTAGACTCTGAGAGCTCTATGACATTCTCAATGAGTTATTGTCAAGAAATATCCACATTTTATAAGTGTCCGCTTTCTTGGAAACCTCACCTTATTAGATCTTTCTGCCATTTAGACTCTGTATGAATCGCGCCGTAACGTAATTTTTTCGCTTCTAGAATATTTTGATTTTTAAATTCCATGTCCTTCTGAAACCCTTGTCTTCTAAACGTCTCACCCCGTGGAAGAATCCAATTTTATCAAAATTTCGAATTAGGAAGATACAACCTAAGAACTTCTGATCATTGATGGCTGTTTAATAATCATTGAAAAGGTTCACTCTTTTCAATGTAGTCTAAAACTATGAGACGTAGATATACAAATATTTTTACTATCTGATCTGAAGTAAGAATATCGTCATTAAAATTGGTTCAAAATGATTATTTCAAACTATTACATAATCTTTGCCAGTACCACATTTTGACCTTCAACCTCATCATCGTACGGAAATAAATGGAGATTTGATAAAAAAAACCAATGAAATTATGAGTGCTTTATAGTTTGACTGAGATGATCAATAATAAATTATCCCCTGCATTCTATATAAAACGGTTCTTTTTTCATACTATGTTTGAACATTTTAACAACTGAACATTTAAACAGTATACAAACTTTTTTTAATATTTAATCGTAAGATATACATTTCTAGAAAGATACATATTAATTCACTATCAAACATTATATATATATATATATATATATATATATATATATATATATATATATATATATATATATCAGTTCTATGTGCGTGCATCTTACAAGCAAATTTAGTTTAAAATTATTTCATTGTAAGGACTATTAATAATCTCTATAATCTGAGAGGTCTAAAATGTAAACTTAGCATGTGTTACATATGTGGATATTGCGTGAGAAACTGGCATTATACGCTCTCGGTTTTCCATCAGATTAACTTTAATACGGAATTCTTATTCAGTAATTTAAGAGTTAAATTTAACAAGTGTTTCTATTAAAGCTGCATGTAACTGCTATATTAATTTGGAATGCAAATCCGTATTTGTTAAGGATGATATTTATTGAGCTGAAAATAAGGTGTAACGTAATAATAAATTATTCTAATTCAAACTAAACCCTGTGTACTTTATACACTGCTGGATGATTGAGCAGGTGTTTGTCGCCAAAGTTGGAAAATAAACTTAAAAATCACTATATTTTTGTTATTAAAATTTTACAATAACTTATATAAAAGTTTATTTACAACATTAATTATTTGAAGTTACAAAAGGATTTTGGTAATTTTTCATCATGTATTAAAACATTTAAATCCTGTCATCCTTTCATACAATTAAAATTTGGTATTATTTTAATTGCTTGGATATAATCTAGTAATATACCTTTGTTTGAAGCCCTTTCATTCTTCCATGATCAATATTTCAAAAGTTAAATCTGTTATGTGTGTATGCCTTCATGGAAATAAATTCGTTTAAATCTGTTGTAATTCAAATATGAAAATCAAGTTACCGTGAAACTATTAGGTTGTAAATATATGTATACTAAGTTTTATTTGAGTAAAATAAAGTTGTAGCGTTAGTTTTTCTTTTTAACACGTGAGGAGAAATACTAATATCTATCTAAGGCCAAACATATCAAAATTGTCTCTTCGTGCATATAAGAAAATGATTCTCAATTTCCGTTGTATCACATAAGTTTTTTGTATCTATATTGAAAAAACCTAACCTCAGAATACAAAATGTACAGCCTGAAAGTAATTTACGACGTTCGTACATTGGTTTTTGTGGAACGCCATAACCACAGTTTTGACTTTTGTTGTAATATTTCATACTCCGCCAATGATTCAACTTTAAAATGTGACATTTTTAGTATGACCACTCAGAGAAATATGGTTGCAAGACACATAAACAATCTCAAGTTCACTGGATTATGGAGCGTTGCTGCGTCGTGTTTTACGTGTTGCCACTGTGCCTCCCTCGAACTGTAACAGCTCAGTTCTTATCAAGAACTGTTTAAGAGCTAGAAAACAGACATATTAATAACTACTCCTTGAGGTACCATCTTCTTCGCCTGATGTTTTGCTTCTATAAATGTTTGTGTAGACGTAAAAATATTGTGCATAAATTTCCAGATGTTTCATAATAAATTTTAGTTGTATGAAAGAGTTTCAAAGCATTTCAAACATTTGGTATCGATTTCTAAAATTGAAAAGAAAAACTTATTTATATAATTTTATTAACACATAATGAAAAATTTCCTAAATCCTTTTGTTATTTCAAGTAATCCATTTTATAAATTAATTTTTAAATACCTTTGCGTTAAAAAAATATATGAATAGTATTTAAGATCAGATTTCAATAACTACAAAAATGCAGTGATTTCTAAATTGATATTCAGTTGATTTCTAATTACCGTGACTGTGAAAGTGGAGGAACAATAAGGGCATATTTAAATGTAATTGTTGAGTTCAGCTCCTTTTTATCTTAGTGCAGAGAAGAGATCAGACGCTGTGACGGACTTGACCCCTAGAATCTGGATTCAGCATCCGTCTGAAGAGTTCCAAAACAAATAGGCTACGAAGAAGATCAAATCGAACTCTTTACATCTTTTCTCTTTGCATCGAGACAGCTAGACTACAAAATGAAGTATAATCCGTATGAAGAGGTTTTCTCATCAGATGCAAAATTGAGTGCATCACATGAGTGCCAACACAAGGTGAAAAGGAGCTTAAATCAACATTTGGATTAAATCAACCATTCATATCACACAAAGATTATGGGTACAGTTTATAGTTGTTGAAAGAGCTCAATATGTCAACACATACACGTGATAAATTGTTAACTCTTCCAAATACTGCGTTAGATTAGATAGGAACGAAAACATTCGTTGTATTTAGCTATAACAGCATTACAAATATTTAAGACAAATTTGCTAATGATTTTATATAGACTATGACAATGTTATGATTGTTGTAGATGGAGCTTATATTGGTACTGATAACTTACTTACATTAAAACATAAAACCAATATTTAATACTTTTATTATTTTGTGAGGCCTTTCGATATCAAGGATATCTTCTTCAGACACATCACAAAAGTAAAATATTCCTATACCGATTCTGGATTGCTATACAGTATATTGTCCATTTCATGTCTTTTAAAAAGTTTTATTTGTTTTCATAATTATAACTTCCAAAAAGCATAAATAACATTTTAAATATCATACGTGATATTAGTGAAATAGTTTGATTTATGTAGAAGTATTAAGAATAATATGGAATAATTGAACCTTTAAAATAGCTTTTAATACTGTGATGTACATAGATTTTGAAATCTGTTATAAGTTTATATTATTCTTTTTACTTATATCAGAGAAATGTTACAAATAATATATTACTTAAAACTGAAAAGTACCATTTTTTTGACAACAGCCTCATGTAAATGGGAATAATGTCTGATTTATGGTCTAGAATTTTGATACGGAATTAGCACTAGACGCAATCTGTAAGTTTATGGAATAAAGCGTGGTGGTCATTAAACTTCATGTTAACATCAATCATTAGTCTATAGTTGTTGATACTAAATAATAATAAAGAGGTTCAGAAAGAACTTTGCAAAAATGTTTGCATATCGTAACCCAAACTCTAAATCAATCACTGTTCTAAACTGTATACGTCAAAATAGAAAGACTGATTCAAAAAACATTTTAACTGAACATTTGAACTGCCATGACTACCAAAGAAAATATTTAATAATATATAAAAGAAAATTCTGTTTCACTTGTAGAATTTTTTGGATAATAGGTTCAAATCTACTTTCATTACTACTAAACATTTATCTACATTCTGTATTTCTAAATTCATCAACTGTTCCACAAAGGTATAGTTTTAAAGCTGAGCGTTGTCAAATATGAAGCACTTTGTTTACATTTAGTGTTTTCTTGTTTATTTCAATTTGTTGAAATGTGTTGATCTTTTCATTTTAAATTCCCTGAATAAGAAGGCATGCAGTTCCAGAAATATAAAAGTGAATCAGGGTTCTCTTTCCTTTTCATCTATTTAAACCGTGATTACTAAATGAACTATTTTACAACTATCAAAATAGAATTTGTACACACATTTGTTTTCTTTGACTTTTAAGCTTACAAATGTGTTTTAAGCTTGTCAGTTTAATATTTTCATTGATAAAAAACGTTTATGACAGTTATAAATAACCCGTACTGGTAAAGATTGGTTTAATATTTACTCTGGAGGACATACCATATCGTATGCTTAATCAATTTACATCTCGCCGTTCTGTTGGGTCTGGATTAGCGTTAACCGATAAATACAGTTGTTCCTATCAATTAATTCATTAATTCATTTTAAATGACATTGAACTAAGCAAATCGCTTTACTATTCATTTGTTTCACACTAGTCCATAAACTGTCGGTATAGGTTTGTATAGGCCTATTTGTTTATTAAATATATAAATCATACGTATATACACACGCGATATACGATAATTTGTTAGTTTTTAAAATTTTATCAAAATCAAGTATTGTTTATGTACTTGTATATTTTTAAGACTTCAAGATGGAGCCTTCTCATAGTTTGAGATTTATAATTATAGATCTGGTTATAAGTGGTTGTAAGACAAACAATTGTTATAAGATTGCACAGTATTTAGGTCTTTAAAACAAGATTTAATTTTAAATAGTGTTTCGACATCTCATAAAGTTTCTAAATAGTAGCTTGTTCAATTTTTTGAAATAACAGAAACATGAGAGAGAATTAATATCCATCTTCCGTAATTCCTAACTAATGCAGATCAAATATGAGATGAATATTAATCATGGCCTGAATGAGTTCAGAAACCAAAATATATTTATTTAAAACTGCCAGTACTTTCGTTTCAATTTATTTGAGCAAATAATTTCACTAGGTTTTTCCACAGTACAGACGAACAGTTTCAATTGAAACTGGTGGCGCGAAATAATGTTCCAAAAATATAATATAATAAAATAATATACCAACAAGTTTTTAAAAAAGCTTAAATTTTCTAAATTATTTATATACTGTAGGTTTCGGTATTAGTAATTGGATATTTTGGAGGATTCAACATATTGAGCCTTAAAAGTGATGATATAAATTTAAATTAATTGAGCACGTTTTAATGTGAATCCTGTAGCTCAATATACATTGTTATTGATTGTATACGTTATCATGGTTTTCAATTTTTTATGTAACGTGTCTATGCAGCTTAGGTGATTAAAAATTAATGTTCTTATTTGAAGCTTTTCGATTACGTTTTATTTATACTTCACTTTATATTTATTTACTTTTATTTATACTTACTTTTATTTTATACTTCACATATGTTTAAAAATACATTAAGTAAATGGGTGAATTGTCAATCATTATATTAGTCGTATTTGACACACACACACACACACACAATGCCAGACCTTATAATTTAAAAATCCACGAACTAATTACAAAAACTAAAAGATCTATGAAATATCTAATACAAAAACTGCTACCCATTATTTAAAAATTCTGCCACAGATTAAAACACCTTGCTTTTACGTTTATGTATTTATATTCCTTTTGATTTTAAGCAATGATATCTGCAGTTCAAAACCCATAGTAATGTATCTAACAAGGAATCACAAATTTAAACTCTTGCTTCTAATCAAATTACGAGTATAATATTCTACGCAAATTAATTAACATTTTACGCTATTTGATACATATTATTGAACGAATTTCGTAAACCCTTGACTTCCCAAAATATCAGCATTAAAATGAATTTTTACACGGAAAACTCTTGCTCATTAATATGGCGTCGTAAGGTATACTATATTTTTGAGTAACAGTAGACTTTATTTCGCAATAATTACACTCAACAGTGCTTAGCTCGAAGTGCTGTTACCGAACCTTTGGACTCAATGTTTCAGTTTTATTTTGTTCTGGTCCATAAAACCATTTACGAGTATTTACGAGATAATTGGATTTCTCTTAATAACCAGCCACAACATCAAAACCTCAAAAAAGTTTATTATTAATTGACAAGATAATAACGTAATGAAGTTTTAATTGCATCGTGATATGATTGTGCCCTTAGGTATAATGGGCACACAACACTGCCTGCTAAGGCACAACACACGCTAAAGCACGCAACACTGTTAAAAGTCTCTATATTATATTCACCTGTTACGCTTCACTAACGAATTCTTGGATACAAAGTCTGTAAGGGATCGATTTAAAGGGCGCTCGGCTCTTGGTGCTCCGACCTTTAGCAGCATACTTATTAACGTTAGGACTTTTCCTGCTATTGAATCTTAGTCTGGATTAATGAACTCCAGATCTATAAAATCTCCTAGTCTATAGAAGTTCTCACAAATCCCGGAAAAGCCTACATTCGTTACTTTCGTGACCTGTTTAAGGCCTATTTTTCTTAAATGCTTAAATTTCACGGCTAACTTAAAACTGCAACGAAAACCGAAACAAAAAGAAAAATGGGTTATACGAAATTACGAATGGAATGAAAAAGGTTATTGGTACTAACGCTGCTAATCGATTTTTATTCGACGAACTAGCACAACTGGCACGGCTTGGCTGAATGGAATACCTAACCCTCGACCGAAATAACCACATAATATATCCCACAAGCACTCAATACGTGTTCTGAACAAAAATTTGTTACACAGACTTGCTATTTTTTCCGTGGAATATTTACTCACAGGAGTTGTACATGATTGTGAAGATCTGACATTTCAACCGACATTGGAATGATACAAATATATATTTGTTTGACGGACATACAAAAATACGCATTTTTAATATTACTAATACATCACATTAAAAAAACGCAAATAGAAAATATTCTTTATATACGAAACGTTGTAAAATTTATTTCACATTACCTCTTGCCACTTCTGGAAAGTTTGTATATATTTACAGCTCAATTTATAAATTCAAGATTTTCAGGTAACAGTACCGGTGGAGCATTAACTTTGTCTAATACAATCTTTAATGAATGCTAGGTCCTTTGAAGGATATGAAGGATATTTAACACTCCACCTAACTTTCGGGAGTTACCCGTCGAAATACAGCACTAGCGCTTATACAGCTTTGTGTAATACAATCTTTAGTGAATGCTAGGTCCTCTGAAGGATATGAAGGATATTTCACACTCCACCTAACTTTCGGGAGTTACCCATCGAAATACAGCACTAGCGCTTATACAGCTTTGTGTAATACAATCTTTAATGAATGCTAGGGTCCTCTGAAGGATATGAAAGATATTTCACACTCCACCTAACTTTCGGGAGTTACCCATCGAAATACAGAACTAGCGCTTATACAGCTTTGTGTAATACAATCTTTAATGAATGCTAGGTCCTCTGAAGGATATGAAGGATATTTCACACTCCACCTAACTTTCGGGAGTTACCCATCGAAATACAGCACTAGCGCTTATACAGCTTTGTGTAATACAATCTTTAATGAATGCTAGGTCCTCTGAAGGATATGAAGTATATTTCACACTCCACCTAACTTTCGGGAGTTACCCATCGAAATACAGCACTAGCGCTTATACAGCTTTGTGTAATACAATCTTTAATGAATGCTAGGTCCTCTGAAGGATATGAAGGATATTTCACACTCCACCTAACTTTCGGGAGTTACCCATCGAAATACAGCACTAGCGCTTATACAGCTTTGTGTAATACAATCTTTAATGAATGCTAGGTCCCTCTGAAGGATATGAAATATATTTAAACACTCCACCTAACTTTCGGGAGTTACCCATCGAAATACAGAACTAGCGCTTATACAGCTTAGTGTAATACAATCTTTAATGAATGCTAGGTCCTCTGAAGGATATGAAGGATATTTCACACTCCACCTAACTTTCGGGAGTTACCCATCGAAATACAGCACTAGCGCTTATACAGCTTTGTGTAATACAATATTTAATGAATGCTAGGTCCTCTGAAGGATATGAAATATATTTAACACTCCACCTAACTTTCGGGAGTTACCCATCGAAATACAGAACTAGCGCTTATACAGCTTTTGTGTAATACAATCTTTAATGAATGCTAGGTCCTCTGAAGGATATGAAGGGATATTTCACACTCCACCTAACTTTCGGGAGTTACCCATCGAAATACAGCACTACTAGCGCTTATAACAGCTTTGTGTAATACAATCTTTAATGAATGCTAGGTCCCTCTGAAGGATATGAAATATATTTAACACTCCACCTAACTTTCGGGAGTTACCCATCGAAATACAGAACTAGCGCTTATACAGCTTTGTGTAATACAATCTTTAATGAATGCTAGGTCCTCTGAAGGATATGAAGGATATTTCACACTCCACCTAACTTTCGGGGAGTTACCCATCGAAATACAGAACTAGCGCTTATACAGCTTTGTGTAATACAATATTTAATGAATGCTAGGTCCTCTCTGAAGGATATGAAGGATATTTCACACTCCACCTAACTTTCGGGAGTTACCCATCGAAATACTGCACTAGCGCTTATAACAGCTTTGTGTAATACAATCTTTAATGAATGCTAGGTCCTCTGAAGGATATGAAGTATATTTCACACTCCACCTAACTTTCGGGAGTTACCCATCGAAATACAGCACTAGCGCTTATACAGCTTTGTGTAATACAATCTTTAATGAATGCTAAGGTCCTCTGAAGGATATGAAGGATATTTCACACTCCACCTAACTTTCGGGAGTTACCCATCGAAATACAGCACTAGCGCTTATACAGCTTTGTGTAATACAATCTTTAATGAATGCTAGGTCCTCTGAAGGATATGAAGGATATTTCACACTCCACCTAACTTTCGGGAGTTACCCATCGAAATACAGCACTAGCGCTTATACAGCTTTGTGTAATACAATCTTTAATGAATGCTAGGTCCTCTGAAGGATATGAAGGATATTTCACACTCCACCTAACTTTCGGGAGTTACCCATCGAAATACAGCACTAGCGCTTATACAGCTTTGTGTAATACAATCTTTAATGAATGCTAGGTCCTCTGAAGGATATGAAGGATATTTAACACTCCATCTAACTTTCGGGAGTTTTACCCATCGAAATACAGAACTAGCGCTTATACAGCTTTGTGTAATACAATCTTTAATGAATGCTAGTCCTCTGAAGGATATGAAGGATATTTAACACTCCACCTAACTTTCGGGAGTTTTACCCGTCGAAAATACAGAACTAGCGCTTATACAGCTTTGTGTAATACAATCTTTAATGAATGCTAGGTCCTCTGAAGGATATGAAGGATATTTCACACTCCACCTAACTTTCGGGAGTTACCCATCGAAATACAGCACTAGCGCTTATACAGCTTTGTGTAATACAATCTTTAATGAATGCTAGGTCCTCTGAAGGATATGAAGGATATTTCACACTCCACCTAACTTTCGGGAGTTACCCGTCGAAATACAGCACTAGCGCTTATACAGCTTTGCAACCCCTTTGTAGGGCATGGAACCGGAATGGTCTCTCAAATCTGTATTTACGCCTGAATATAGAGAAGTTAATTGTTTATGAACGAGGTTTTAACACTACTGCTCCCCTTCCCATCATCGTTACTGCAGATACAACTCACTCAACCAACAGGCAGTATAAAATACACAGCAAACATGAAAGCTAGTAAACCGTGCACATGTACGTTGGGTGTGTTTATTTGTATAGCTTTGAAGTGAACTTTGCTAAACACATCTACTAAACGTGACTTAAATCACAATGTACCATTGTAGATTTCTTATAAATAAATCATTTCGAAAAATAATAATTATATAATAAAACAGTGTTAAGGTCCGCGGGAATTTTATTTTCTAATACATTTGAAAATCTAATAAATATTTAGGAAATATCTTATTTCATAGACATTTATTTATTAATTTTGGAGGCCAGACAATTGACATGACTTAAGAAATGTATTTCTTTGTACAACGTGTAACTTCTCTGTACATATTAAATATTAAAAGTGAGTTATTTATGTTTGAATAAACCTTTACAATGACTAAAATTACACTAATAAATATTATATTCAAGTACTTTTATTATACATTATATATTTTTGTACACTTTTTATGTAAATTTACATACAAAAAATATAACACATCTCAGTACTCGACAATAGAAAATAAATTTAATCAATTAATTTTTAATTGCTTTAAGGACTGGAAAATTTTATTTCTGTCTGTACGATATCTCGAGAACGAATCTATAAACTTAACATATTTTGCATGAAGTATACGTTAACTAAATATATAAATTGTCGAATATGAATTTCTCCTTGTTAAGCGAACTTACATAATTTAGCATTGACAACCCATAGCTTGCGTACTTTCCAAGATTTAAATCAAAAGCAGCAGACTCCCATGGTAAACAAGCCGTTAAAGAGTTAAAATTAGTAACCAAAAGGTTTTTTCAAACATGAGGTCCAATATTATGGGCCCGTTTATTCAGTTATTTATCAAATTTGACCAATACTTTGTGGTAAATTGTTTATAGATAAACAATGGAAGACCAAAATTGAGGCTATAAAAAGTAAGTAAGATAAAGTGGTTCAACCTTTACTGCTAATTAAGTTTTTAATTTAAACTAACTAGTTAAGATTACAGTGTCTATTATCAATTTCCTAATACACCAAAACTGCTACGGTAAGTTAAAATTGTCTCTCCCGTGTGGTTTAACATAAGGTTGAAAACTCTTATATCACAAGACGCTCTTTATAAACATTTTAATAAATAAAATATGCCAACGTTATTGTAACTATCATACTTGATTACTTAAACCTATGGACATTTCCATAAAAATTAAGAAGTGTTAGGAAAGTTGAGAAACCCTCAAGAGAATAATGTAAAACAATATAGTTGACGAACATTTTAAAAGTTACTTGTTGACTTTACTGACTTAACTTGTTAGTGGCCCAACAACCAACTTCGGTGCCCGTTAATCTTTTAAACAAACACGATGTTACTAACTACTTACGGACTCAATGATAATCCTCTTACCTTCTGTGAGATTTTGTAATTTATTAAACCTACCAGGATTTAAAACCTAGGTAGTTACAGATTATTTACCTGCATTCAACTAAACAATAGTTATTGCAATAATTTGTTTAATGCTTATCGATTATTCATTTATTATAAAGGTACGCCCATCCACCTTAAGAGAGCTATATTATTTTGTATTTTAAATATATGACCAGAATGAATTTTAGGTATATTTTGCCTATTTGTAACGTCATCAAAAAATAATTTCTCCTTTTTTAAATTTTTATTTTCAAATTTTATGCACCTTAAACGATAACCAGTAAAATTTTTAAATAAAAATGAATAGTCTATTAAATATAGTACAGTGCATTTTAATATTATCATTTTCATGTCTATCAAATTTAAAACGCTTTAAAAATATTTATCGGGTAAAAAGATCCTTAACAGTACGAAAATTTGTAAATTTTAAAATTGATGTTCGCTTCCAGTAGGGAGTTTTTGAACACATGTAAAACAGAAATCATGGATATATTAAAATTCTAGATTTTAAATTTCTGCTCGGTAAGAGATGGCACAGTTTGCTCGTGAAACAACAGCTGTTTAGTTGCTTGTGAAAATCGAGTGCAGACTACCAGTTAGTCGTTGCAGTTCATTTTTTAAGATGTTTATGTGTACTCCAGACCCAATGGTACAGTATTTTATTCTTAAATAAGGGAAAACTATTTTAACCAAACCATAAGTTTCCAAACGAGATGGAAAGGAAAGTTACTACAACTCAACCTTATATCTTCCCAAATGTGTATTTTGTTTAGTATTTCCTAAACGGTTCAACTGCACCATTGACAGCAAAACTTGAGGTAGCTAAATGAGTAAGAAAAGTCAATCTGGGCTCTGATAAACTTTCTTCTCAGATATTAACCTCCTATTTTTAAGTATGCGCCTTTTGTGGGGCTTTATCTTCCAATACTATTTGCTATTTACATATTTACTATTTTACTACACTTTTAATTATTTACTTAACTTTAAACCTATATAAAATCTACATTTGGTAACTGATTATGATGATAACACAAATCATATATTAAATTTTTTATATAATTACATTCATTATTACCCTGTTAATCATACAAGCTGAGCTTGAAATCGAGAAGGAATTTTCTTAACCTATCAAAATAGGGGTTTGGGGACCTCAGAATTTATTAAAATTATTTTGTACCTAAGAAAACTATGTTAGAGATGTAGCCTTGAAAAGTGTTTTATAAATATGTATAATACAATATAAATGAACCTTTTAACACTTTTTTGTAAACTTTTATTTTTGTTACTATGTACATTTCGAAATCTGTGATTTCATCTATTTTTAAGTAATAAAAATAAATATAACAACATATATTATTTGTATCTGTGTTATAGACAGCATTATTAGCAAAGAGAAAAATAACAAATAAGCAATTACTAAAAATCTGAATATACACGGAGAGCCACATTATACTATACGACATAATATATATTTATACTCAGAAATTATGAATAATCTTCCCCTATTAATTCTGTACATTATTTAAAATGAAATCGTGTGATATTTTTATCATCGATTGATCGAAAATGGTCCACGGTCTACTGTATATAGACATATCACTGTTATTAGACACCAAGATTCTTGGCTTTGCCACGTACTCTCTATTTCTGATTATAGCGTGCCCCGGTATTGTACTTAATAAATATCCACTAAAAATAAATATTGTATTCCATAAGAATAAATAATATGTAAGTAAAATTGAAATCAATTACAACCATTTGGACTATGTTGAAAAATACATTATATTTTAGCATTAACAATCCATGTGTTCAGGAGTAATCCACAGATAACTTAGATAAAATGAATAGTCGTACTGCTCATACAACAATTGCACTACGATTTACCATGTCGTATTTACCATGTCGATTTACCATGTCCTTATACTTAATTTGGCAATTATTTGCCCAAACATTTGGTTGGTAAAAATCTGAAGTTGGAAGAATTTGTCTTTAAACCAGTTGGTGGAAGTTTTAAATTCATATTCTAGTTAAATACAGTTTTATTAGTATACAGTATATTTTGTATATTCTTACACATATAGGTTTTATTTGTACGTATAAATTGTATACCATTCAATTATGTATTTATCGAACACAAACTTTCTTTTATGAAATAGGATAAATCTGAGAGTTAGGTGTAAATTGAAGACTGTGCTATTATCTGTGAATATGCCTAGGTTAAAGTCAGAGACAACAGGAAGAACGTTAACAAACGCAATGAAGAAAAATGGGCAAAGTATAGACCCTTCAAGCAGACCAGGCAGCACAGTTTAGTAACTCCTACCAACATGTACCTTCACATTTTAACGATATTTCATGCAAAAATGAACTTACTTGTTACTTTTCGTATGTGCCCCATGATGTTTATATAAGTTTGAATTTCTATTACTTGTTCATTCCCCCAAAAGATAATTTAGGGATTTTAAATTCTAGTAATACGAGTAATTCTCGTACCATCGATCTCCATAGTTTAACAGAGTTAAAACTATGTTTTAAAAGTTTATCAAAATCAGTCATGTATATGCAATGTATATCTATTTCGAAAAAGTCTTTTTTCTGCCGTTGTTTTTTTTCTGTATGCAGAGCCATGAAAATTAGTCTTCATGGAGGTTTTGTAACTTTACTGATAAGTATCTGTGTTGTTTAACAATAACATTATTTGATGTAGAAATAAGGAAATAATAGAAAAACCAAACATTGATATATTTTTAAAATTATAAAAATACGGGCAGTTCCGTTTTAAAATTATAATTACAATGTATGAAACACTGACCGTATTGATTATTTCACAGGCTGGTGCAAGACTCCGTGAAAATGTCATATTCGATAAAGGATTTATCTGTAAAACCTGGCATCAAACCCTTACGTTTCACAAAATTTGAGGTTACTCAGAAAACAATTTGATTCCAGTGACGGGATTTGAAGCAATAAACCCAACAATAGACTCGCAGACCGGTTGAGCGATTCAAAGCACAGTTCATTTGGTGCCGAGTCCTTCCGATTCTGATTGTATCAGATCCTCATATACCGCTTCAGTGGCGATCTTCAGACTTTATCCACTTTTAACACAATTGGAAAGCTATAGATCCAAGAGTGTAAGATAAGTACCTTTTGCACATTGGCGTACTGACAAAATTCAATCATTCATACCGTTACTGCCCTACAAAGTAATGCTTTTGTGAAGGATTCCATCCTAAACGTCTTTAGTTTTATGCAGTCCTTTTCCTGTACTCCCTTTATAATGTAAATAGAGGTATTGAACATCAAAAAGCAACTGTTTTTAATGAATATATTTTAGTTTATGAGACTTTGTATAAAAATATTCCATATCCAAATGTATCAGCTGTAATGGTGGTAACCAAATTAAAGTAAAATTGTATACTTATATAGGTTTAGAAATACCTATATTTTTCATGTGTCAAAATTTTAATTTAAATTTAATATAGTAAAACGAACCATGTTTCATTGAAATAGGAACTCATTTAAAGGAACTGTTAAAGTAATTTTGTTACATTTTCACAATTTATAACCAATTAAATTGTTAAAGAAATGTCAGTGTTATATATAGCCAAAGTATAATTACAAAAATATATATAAAGTTTTTTTGTTAAAAAAAAAAATATATATATATATATAATTAAATAGACATATGTATAGACATACCACAAAGAGTAAAGAGATATATATCCTAACTCTATTTTGGCTAACTGTGATAATCACCAGCAGTAAAGTGTTTTGAATATTCTTGTAATGTGGAAGGGAAAAAATTTCTATATGTAAAACATTGTTTAGTAAATAAGTTGCTAGTTTGTTTAAACGAGTGGAAATTGTAAACAAAATTAAAGTTATTTCCAAACGTATCACAAAAAAGAAAGGGGCAAACATGTTACTTTATAATATTAGATTTAGTTGTAATTGTCCTTATAGCCTGAAATTCCTTGATTGGTTCATTGAGTAATACATATTTGATACAATTCGACAAGTAAAATTTAAGTAGTTTTCGGTTATTCTAATATAATCTGGTTTAATTATTTTTTGCTTGCCCATTTACTCAAAGTGGGTAATTAATAATCATAATCGCTATTTAATCTCATCAGGTTGAAAACAATATTTCATTCGCACTTAAAGTACAATTAATCAATCATATATATATATATATATATATATATACAGGGTGTATATTATGTCTGGAAACACCCAAATATATCCTTTAATAATTTAAATATAAATTTGAAACCTCTTACAATAGTGATAGAGATTGGGCATCTACTTTTTGGAACAATGTTTTGTTATGTCACACCAACGGGGGGACGTCCTGCCGAGGGTATCGTGAATATTCTTAATGGAAGCCTATACCTTGTGATACATAATTTTAAAGGTAATAGCTTACTGAATTGAATGCCACAAACCGCATCTCAAGGGAATTATTCTATCAGAAAATAGAGCATTTTTAGTATTGAAAATTTACTGATGTTCAACAATGTAATTTTAACATGGTTCTTGCCCACAAAATGTGTTACACTAATTTTTTAGCATTTTTTTAAATGTTCAATTAAATAAAACAAAAAATTTCGTTATAAGCTGGTTCTATTAGCACAAATTTGCCAGTTTTTATTACAGTACAATTATGGAAAATACTTATGTTATTGATTTCTTATTACAAATAAAAAATAATGTATGCTGTTAGAAAAGTCTTACAACAAACGTTTTACCTGCATTTGGTGTCAAAGCAATTGTTCGAACTGTGTTCCTTCTACGGTTTGACAATGAGCCAATCTTGTGTAAAATGATTCGACAGAGTTGCCTAACATTTCTTCAGTTATCAAAGCAATCTCCTCTATAATCCTGTTTCTTAGGTCTTCCAAATTATGAGGCTTTCTTCTATAAAAACATTGGATTTTAAATGACCCCCATAGGAAATAATCGATTGGTGACAAATCCGGAGATCTTGGAAGGCCATTCGATTTCTCCTCTTCGGCCAATCCATTTATGAGGAAACCTTAAATCCAAATTACTCTCTTACCTGTCTCCCATAATGGGGTGGAGCACCATCCTGCTGAAACCATACATTATCAAAGTATTCTCCTGATGCAATTTGAATAGCTGGGATTATTTCATTTTGGAGCATATTGTAGTAAAGTTCGGCATTTAAATTTCCATTGATGAAAAAGGGTCCAACAATTTTGTTACCTAAAATTCCACACCATACGTTCAGTTTTTATGGTTGCTGTGAATGGGACTCAGTAATCCAATGTGGGTTTTCACTAGCCCAGTAACGGCAATTGTGCCTGTTAACATTGCCATTTAGGAAAAAAGTTGCCTCATCAGAAAATAGTATGTTGGTCAGAAAATCTCTATTGTCATCACTTTGCGCATCACAAGTTCACAAAACTCAACTCTTCTGTCGTAATCATCCTCACTTAAACTGTTGGACTAACTGAACTTTAAATGGTTTTGTATTTATTAATTTTCAAAATCTTACTCACAGACATAGGGTGCATATCATGTTGCTGTGCAGCTTTTCTGAGCGATGTATGTGGGTCTTCAATAAATGTTTGCAAAACATCTAGTGCATGTTCTTCATCTGTTGCAGATTGTATCCTACCCGACTTTGGCCGATTACGTACACTCCCTGTCATTTCAAAACGCTCAATAGTTTTTGATATTGTTGAAACACTTATGGGATTCCTTTCTGGGAAAGTGTCATTAAACAAATTACAAACTTCCCGATAAGATCTTTGACGATCGCCATATCCTCGCATCATCAACAGAGTAATTCGTTCTCTTTCAGACAATTTCCATTAAAATGCCAAATAAAAACTGAACTACTGTAATTAGATAACTTGTTGACAGCAATGCTTCAGAGACACTGATTAACTCGACAGGAATGATATGACCTTTGTCCATTTGTAATTCCCCAAGCTTAGACCTGTCTAGTGAAAGCTCCATGCTCAACAAACTGAAACCTGTAGACCAGATGATTAATAACACAATAATGCTTCTCATAGGCTAGTGACCTTTGTCCTCTTTAAACCTTCCTGCTGACTGGAAAACACCAAGTACAGATTCATAAGTAATCAGAGAAAGTGACTCATAAGTTTTATTCATTGTAATAAAAAACTGGTAAATTTGTACTAATGAAACCAGCTTAAAAATAAATTGTTTATTTTATTTTAATTGAACATTTAAAAAATGCTAAAAAATTAGTTTAACACATTTTGTGGCAAGAAACCATGTTAAAATTACATTGTTGAACATCAGTAAATTTTCAATACTAAAAATGTTTTCTATTTTCTGATAGAATAATTCCTTTGAGATGCGGTTTGTGGCATTCAATTCAGTAAGCTATTACCTTTAAAATTATGTATCACAAGGTATAGGCTTCCATTAACGAATATTCACGATACCCTCGGCAGGACGTCCCCCGTTGGTGTGACATAACAAAACATTGTTCCAAAAAGTAGATGCGCCAATCTCTATCACGATTGTAAGAGGTTTCAAATTTATATTTAAATTATTAAAGGATATATTTGGGTGTTTCCAGACATTATATATATGAGATATTCTGTTATGATTCTTTATGGTAGATTTGTACGATATTAAAAATGGTTTTAAATTAATTAAGTCCTCTGAACGTAATTACATATTTTTCCCCCAACCAGGATCAGTGCAAAAAGTTCTTTTAAGATTAAGGACAATGACAGTTTACCTCAGCTTCTTGCCCTTAGTGAACCTTTGAAACTTTTACATCAAAGATAATGCACCAGGGTGGTTTAATAAGAACGGTGTATAAACAAGCTTTAAGTAGTTCTCGTGAGTCAATCAAAGTTAAAGCAAATGTTTAATAAGGAAAAATCCAAGTTTGATATGATATTAAAACTTAGGACATGTTAACAAGAATTAACATCATTTAGTCATAATTACTGTAACCTTTTAGTCAGTTTTTTTATTTACACTGATTAGTTTAATAAATGGTTATGATTAGAATACACTTATTACATTGTTAGTCACGTAATAAAGATCAAAAACTTTGAAGTGGTGAGACGGTTTAACATGCTGTTTTTTTAGGAAGGTTCCACTCAAGTTTCAACAAAATGAGGTCTTAGCGTGTGAATGAAACCACTCTTTAACCCAAATGACGATATGTAAATATCATTGACAAAACTATGGGTAATTTTAGGTTATAAATAATTCACGCTGAGAGGTAACTCATTGACATCATCAATTAGGTTTCAAATCTTTGGCAATCTCTAAACGTCTTGAGAGCATTAGTAATTAAATCGTTTTTGCTTTAATTTATAACAGTTTAATTATATGGATAGTTTAAATGTTTGGAATGTTTGAACAAAGAATAGTCTGTGGTATAATGAATATTACCCCCTAGAATTAGGGGGTTTGCTGCCAGTAGGACTTACATAAACTCAGTTTTCTACAGATGAGGGTCTTACGATTGCTTGGGTCCTAAGCAGGAGGGATGCAGGAAGCGTTTCCGACCGAATGGCGTCATAACGTTGACCTCACACTCTCATATTTATCTTCCAGCACCAGAGACTTTTTCTTAAACTAAAACATAATTACAATATCAGGAATATATCGAAGTTCAGTTCATAAAATTTCAGGTCATGTTTGTTTTAAAAGCATGTCTGAGGCGTTACCTGATCAGGGAGGCCGGTATTAACTATTACAATATTGCAAAGGCCGCCGCGTCATTGTTTGAAATATTTTTCAAGAACCATTTTGGTTAGACTAGCAATTATTATATTCAATTTTATTACAACTTTTACTGTGAAGACTCATTTGAGCACACAAAACTGTTATAAATTGTGCCAGTAAAGAACTTGATTTGATATACACAACATTTAACCAAATCTTAAAAAAACGAATGCTTTTTCTATTTTGATTCTTGTTAATGGATTTGTTTTCCACCAAACGCATGGGAACTATTTTCTTGGTGGAGCAGCTCATGGTATATAATAATTTACTTCAGTTCCATTTGTCAGACTCCATATCGCTGATAAATCCCTCGATGATACGTCGTACAGTTAATTATTTTACGACGAGAATATTATTTGCCTAAATTAATTTGACATACTATTATGAGTACAGTATTAAATATAAATCTCAATTGATTTATATTATAGATCATGTTAAGATGAAAAGTTGTCCTGAATTTATTATTGTAAATGTTTACTTCAGATCAGCAAACATGAATACAAATAAAGCGATTCTCGCAATGTTGTTGTGTCTGTTGTAGAAGAGGACGTGAGTTCTCGAGTGTATTCACGTATGTAGTTTTCCGGAATTCCCGAGCTCACAAGATGAATTTGTTTAGACTTTCCAGAATCTAGTCTCATGTTTCTGATTCTTTTTATTTTTCACGTGGAATATTTCAAGTATTATGAGGGCATGTAATTTTATCTTTTGTTCTATAAATTCAGCAAGAAGTAGAATTATGTGTCTTCATTTTTATTTGAGTCAGAATTAAGTTCAAAGGAAAATTATTTAGACCAAAATGGAAATTACAGCTTTGAGAAAATAATTATTTTATGGGACTAGTAATATACATCGTAAAGTCAAATACAAATATATATTGCTTTATTACAACGTATCTTTTAGCATTGTAACAAACTGTAGTAAAATGACTTTGTGTTTTTCTCCATAAGAACAGTGTTAAACCTCGCGCAGTTTTTCGCCTTATGTTTGATCGTAGCATTTTGGGAAACGTCTCGATTTTATTATATAAATAATACGCATCATAAAGCCTTTTGGTTCATTATGTTAAGTATGTAAATTTTTAATATTTAAATAATAGAGTACAATAAAGTACGAGGTTTTTTTAGAATAACATAAAATATGAAAATAACTAAAAATCGTTTGGATATATCTTTTAATTTTATCTTTAGTATGAGACAACTCCCATAATATTCTTCTTCTACAAATAATGGCGTAAAACTGCATGAGGTTTAACATTGTTCTTAAGAAGAAAACGTAGAATCAATATACTACAGCGGAATCTTAAGTCATGACCCCGCGAAGGGACTTTATCATATCAGAATGTGGAATAAAGGTCTGACATTTGAGTGACTTATTCTAGTCATATAGTCCTAATGCACTCTGTGTTTACTATACTAGCCGTATTTAACTCCTAAGACTACATTAGTTAACGTTGACTGAATCCACTAAGACATTCGTTAAATTATTTAGTTTAAAATCTCTGATTTGGTACGCAATGTTTACGTAATAACGCCTATCTAGAATATTATATTGTCTTCCAAAACCCTGATCTTAAATTACTTGAAATAACTGAACCCAAAGTAATTCTCATAATTCAAATTCATAGTTTGAAGAGAACAGATAATTATACTTTGACCAAACTACGACGTGTGCAGACTATTCAGTGGAGTACACAAGGTACACTGTCTATGTTAATTGTCCTGTAGACATGCAAGCTCAGTGCTCAGGTTTTCTGAACCAGACAACTCAACCACATGGTGAACCGCAACTTGAATCATTAAATTGAAACGCCTCAGTGACCGTCACAATCAATATGCACCTCCGTCACAGGAATGTACTTTTCCTGCAACTTCATACTTCATTTAAAGGTTATTTTTGACGATGGAAGGATTGTGAAGGAAACAGGATTTTTCCGGACATTTGCCATCGTTCAGTGAAACAAGAAAACAGTAACACCTGTGTTACTGTTTTCTTGTTTCACTGAACGATGGCAAATGTCCGGAAAAATCCTGTTTCCTTCATACTTCAGCCCATATTAAATTATTATTGGCTATCAAATAAGAAAGTGTGTTTTTAAATACAACTAGGGTCCTGATGGCGTCACAGTGTGTCATATTTATTCCAGTAATATCATTAAGAAAATTTGCTTTGAGTGAATTTTGTAGTTGTTGACATTCAAAAAATAATTAAAACTCTTTTAAACAATACATTTAGTATTTGTTAAGAAATAGAACATTGAATGAAAAAAAAGTGGAAAAATAGTATTTGCTACGTTCAAAAAAACACGTAATTTATTGAAAAATCATATGTTTACCAATGATTAAAAACTTATAACTTATTATAACATAGTTTTACATAGATAGAACCGCATACTACATAAAAGTTTGAAATTAAAAATGGATAAATTATATAAAATATTAATCAAATGTTTTCTTACAATATCAGGAAACAGTGTCAGATTATCTAAGGTAATATGCGACTGTTATATACTCATACAATAATGTATTCATAATCATCATTCAATATATCCTTATTACTGTATTTATTAAATATTATTACTATTGGATATTATATATCCAATCTAACTTACTAATATCATAGAAACTTGGTACACATAACTCGTGACTTAAATAGAAAAACTAAAGTATTTCCATAAAGATAGAATGGGGGTTTAAATGGGGTTGCAAATCAAAGAATGCTGCCTTATTTCCATCCATCCGGCGACTTAGAGAGATAAAATTTTAGATACGCACGTGCCTATGATAAAAAGCGTTTTCATGAAGACCAACCAGCTATAACCGTTGAAATGGGGTTGCAACCCCTAGGGAAACTATACTTTGTTTTTGACTCCCAGCTGTACTAAAAAGGAGAAATTCTACACACATGTTTAGGGTGCATAAGCACCCTACGGACTATCGGTACAGGAAGTATATTAGACAAAAATACATTACAATTGTCGGAAGTAGTCGCTTTTCAACAAAAGTAAACTTTTCAGACCAACAAGAGTATGTAATTTGTTACAATATTCCTTTTTACACCCCTATTTCTTTATCACACTGATAGAAATTATTACAAATTGTAATCTTTGTTGTTGCAGATTCCGAGCTAGAGGACCTAGAGACGCCACCCCGTTACCGACCCGACAGTCTCGCCGCTCTCAGCCGAGCCACGAGGTTCACCGAGCCCGAACTCAAGAGGATCTACCGTGGCTTCAAGGCCGAGTGTCCTACCGGAGTCGTCAAAGAAGACACCTTCAAAGGCATCTATTCACAGTTCTTCCCGAAAGGAGGTTGGTTGATTTTTTTACTTTTGCCCAAAGGACTTAAAATAAAACCTGATTTTTATTTTTATCATTTTCTGGATAAAAGTTTATTAAGTCATTTGCTGGGCAGGAACTGCTACCTGTTTACCAATATTAGTGATACAGGAATCCGGCCATATGATGGCGAACTGCAGGGAAAGTTTGAGATAAAGAAGTTTAAAAGTGGTTTTCTCACGTAACTGGGCGATCACAAACTTCTCTCGATCACATGAACTCGAGTGAGGTATAATGATGAGCATGCTTGACTTTTAGTGCCGGGATTTTTTTAAACCACAGGAATAAGGAATTTGCGTGTCACTTATTCATTTTAACAATAACATTAATATTACCTGTGAGTTTGAATGTGATGAGTTTTATGTTGACAAGTAAATGGCGGCGTTATGAAAAGTCCTTGTCTACGAGATTATGGAAAAGAACCGGAAGTGTATTTTCTCCTCGGTTTATCCATACATTATCGGTTTCACACACAGCACATATATTATACACCAACGTGAGTTTATTGTATAGTCAGGCACAGCCGGAGGATGGAATTTTTCACTCCACCTCTTAGACCAGAAGTATATTATATAAGTGCTGGGATTGAGGGCTATTCGACCGAAGTAGATATTTGAGACATATAAATATTTGACAGACTGGGGCAACAAGGCAAACTGAACTATGTCACCAGAAATAAATTAATTCGAACCGAAACATCTACATACCCAAATCCAGAAATGTGTCAGGCTCGTATCGGAAGTACTTTGTAAAGCCTGATGTGGGAAGAATGAATGAAGGCACTCTAAGTGTCATCAGGCAGTGCAGGTTTACCATTCAAAAACTGGAAAGTACTAGTAGGACTACACATTAATGTTGTCTAGTATGCGCTACTCTTTACGTAATATCAATAGCAATTCACCTCCGTTTTGATTCAAATAATTTTCTTAAAGCTCTATTTTTCAATTCAAATGGAGTTTCATTTCACTGATTAAGTGTTTACAAATATAGAGTTTAGAAAAGATCAAAACACTTGTGACTGACTCTTAGCATTATTGATTTGTGCTCATCCATTCTGATGAATTTTGAAACGAAATCTCTAAATTTAGTTTTTACCTTAATACTTTACCACGATTTTACCCGAATTACGTCAAAAATTTTTAATCATTTGCATTGTAGGTACGTAAGCGGTAAAGGCAGGGGTGAAAATGTTATCATCTAATCTAAGAATTTTGAGATAATATTCCTTGTTGCAACTACTTTAAATAAATCATGCAATATTTCACAAAATGTTGTATTTTTATTTATATTTTAGAGAAATCTTTGTTTACAATACTTTTGTAGTCACATGGACAGAATTGTATATTTTTTTTTATTAGTACTACTTAAATTCCAATTATTTCAAAATTTTAAAAGGCCAGTCTTTTACACTTTTCTTTAAAAGTTTAGGTGTTTTAAGGAGCTCATTTTATTGCTTAAAGATGAATTATTTTATTTCATAAAATAAACACGAATTTATAGTAATATGTATTTCTTTAAAAAAAACTACATTTCTCCGTAATGGGTATTGTTTGTGGAGGTTATTTTGTTGTTTTCAATTTTATAACAATCAAACAAACAAAATCAAATTCTTTAAGATACTCGTTACTATTATGTTTTAAATCAAAAGTGTATTTATATTATCAACGGGGCACTATGCAATTTTTAGAACTTGTACGGGTAAGTTTTTGTTTACCCGAATAAAAAGTTAATTTTGGCAGTTCTTAGGTGTTTTTATTATGTCACACTTTAATCCTAAAATTGGAATCTTTTCTCCTATATGAGCTAACATGCCCCTTTCAATTTTCAATTTAATCTATCGATAATTTTATCAAGACTCTGCTTGCCGGAGTAAAGACAACATCTATGACAATATATGGGCCATGACATTCCACATAATGTATTATTTTCAGTCCTATATGTGAGAATATGGAATTTTTTTTCTAAGAGAGCGATGTTGTAAGTTATTTAAGGTAACGACTACGATGGTAAATTTTAAATGCACTGTGAAATCAGAGAATAAAATAACAACTATAACTCGTCACTGTTGCGCTTGTTCCAGTGAAGCCCGTAGGGCGTTGTTATGATAATATTCAAATTAATGTTTCACACACGTTGATGAATATAATCATAAAAAGCTAACATAAGTCTAGCACAATTCAAAACTTCTCTACATATTTCTATCATAACATTATTATTTGTAGGCCTGCTATCAGCTACCTGTTGAAAACTCTACAGTAAATTAAGTTTGTTTCCATTTTCTAAACTCTACGTCAATCACTTCTCATTTCCTGTTTCCTAAACTTTCACTACTACTGTATTAAATTTGTTTTTATAATTTTCAAAATACAGTTTTACCTACTTTTGCTTTGTCTCTTGTGTTTCTAATTTACTTTTATAGGCAATGAAGATGTTAAATAAAATATTCGTTTGTATAGTAACCTATGTTTGAACGTAATAAATAAGTTACTACATAGTATAACGGACATTATTCGTCGTTAAATGGTATAGTGACCAAGCGTGCCTATCAGCTGATCGTGCGCTCGCTGATAAAATCTGGCGTGCTGCCAGGATCAAGAAGAGCGCTAATAACCTGAGTATTTCCGTTAGAGACGGTGATCTTAACGAGCGCAGTGTCCAATATCAAAGTAGTGTGGTGGCCACTTTTAGATCTATAAAGAGGGCTTTTATTCTGAAAAATGCACATCACTTGGTCGGATTGTGCAGTGTGCAGTGATAGGCCTAGATGCCTGAGGGGGGAGACATTTGACCTCGAGGATCATTATTTGTAAAATTGAGTAAAGTGTTATATTATATCCGACATATGTGGCACAAGAGGCCTTAGAGTTACATTTTGGTAAAACGTGTATCCCAGGCATGAAACACAACGGTTATGGGCCTTCACTATATGGAGACGTTCGCAAGGTGTATGTCGCAATGAAATTAAATTAAATTAAAAATCCTTTATTTATGCAGAAAAATCTAGTACGTGATTCATATATAGAGTAGTGATATGTCTAGAGTTAAGACAGAGTTCACGCAATACTTTATACGCTATCAAACAGTTAGGGGCAGTGAGATTTGGAGATTTCTCTAAATTGGGGCTCGCCCGAAAAAACAGACAAAACATAGTGAAACTTAGTTATTTTAGCTATTAGAGTTCTGATGGATAGTAGTGTCAAACAAATTAATAAACAACACCTATTGTATTGGGGATCCGTCAAGTTTTTAAAATGTAATTTAGGAAGCTTGCTATTCGAACTGAAGGTAACAGCATTTCCGGGTAGCTCTGAGAGTGCAAAGACGGGGATTGTAAGAACTTCGGAGAGCAATAAGTTTTGTAAGGACTTCGATAACACTTGATATTTGGACATACAGCTCATTTATTTCGTCCTGAGATAGCGCTGCACTGTCCACGGTTTCATCCGATTCCAACGAACACGCATACACATGGCTTCAAAGTCACTACGCCTCTAAGAAATTACTGTAGGTTTTGAGTGTATGAAGTTGCGCACGAGAGGAAAGGTGATGCTTCAATTTCAAGTTCACTGATTTTGTTATTCGCACTTTGATAGTTAGTCGACTTTCAATTGGGCTCGAGCTTTAGTTCACAAAGTATGTTGAACGGCTTTTAAAACATAGAACACAATAGAGAAGATGAAAGTAAACAAAATAATACGCAACAATATGGGTCGGTAATTATTAAACACAATGATTAAATTCCAATTATTCCATAAATCATTAAAGGTGAAAAATTATAAGACATTCATAAAAGAGAAATATGTGTCTAATATAGGCCTACCAGAGTTACTTTTAGTTTAAAGTTCGGCATAATTGTTTAGATGGTAAAACGACTAAATTAGCCTCGGTAATAGGCTTGAGTACCAGGAAGAATAACTGTTAGGTTCCAATAACAATTTGAATTGTAAAGTAGATTATGATAAACTATTGGATATGACAAATTGGATTATCCAATAAGATTTAATTAAATATGTTTCAATATTTCAGAGTACAAAGCAATAAACTATTTTGTATTGGATATTTAAAGTTTTTTTAATAGAAGTACAGACATAAATAGTTTTCTTTTGCAGGTTGTTTAATTTAAACCGAGAAATTTAAATATGTACTTCATATTCGATTTATTCCATTTCAAAATAATTACATAGCAATAAATTATTTTACATCTTTTTTAAGAATGAAACATTTGTTTTAGATGATAAATATCGCAACCTATTGGAACATATTATAATTTAATTAACTAACAGAGAATAATAAACATACACATAAGTCAACTTTTAGATTCGAAGTGTAAATTAGCTGTAAATTAGATCATGTACTTAAATATATATGTTGTTAGCAAATACAGTGGACAATCATTGTATTTAATACAATAAAATTAAAACAAGAGTTGTCTGATTATTTCATAGTAAACCTTCAAGCTGGTTTCAATGATATGGTTCAATGAAATACAACGTAAACAACGCACAAACGGTTCTAGCCTTCATATGGATTCGGGTCGATCGATCGAGTTTCTCTGGGAGAGAGTGAGTCCAGAGTTCGTCCAACAATATCTTGACAAGCTGGACGCTATAGAAGAGAAGGTGAGGGACTCTGATCAATAATCTACACAATTTAGACGAGGGGGGAGTAAGACTGACGGTGTTTCAGAGTAAATTTAATACTGCAGAAACAGTACTTTACAACTTAAACGCGAACCCGTCTTCAAAGTTACACAATTTACACAAAGATTACAAAGACAAATTGACAGAGACAAGAACTACGAGCAAATTACAGCGTTATGACAAATGCCAAAGTTAATGATAAACTTGTCATGAACAATTTTAGTTGAATGTATTAAATTATATCAATAGGATTATAGCAAGATATTGGGCTCGAAGAACTAAATGTTTAATGTGGAGATTGCAATAATCAAAAACAATTTAAACAAATAGATTTTTACGTTACGGGGAACACAAACAAACAAATGCAACACGATTTCCTATGTCTGATTTAGAAACTAGTGAGAGGGAAGAAAAGTAAATTGATGCCGATTCATCGACGTTGTAGCTTTGTGCTTGTCACCGTGAGGGCAGCACCTCCAGCTAGTTCAGAGCCTGCAGTGGGTCAACCGGTGACCATGGAAAAACTAACCACTTACGACACTTATCTTGTCGCTACAACAGTCGCTGGCATCGGCTGGGGGGGCAGTTGTTTTAGGGGAAATCTTTAGTCTCGGATTTGTGGAAATACCAAACATGCACTAGACAAGGTTCAGAGCTGCTCTACTACTACAAACGAGTTAAAAAAGAACATCGGAACCCAGGACGGCTCTTCTACAGCCTCGGTAGAGAGAAAATAAGACCGCTTTTGCTACTTCATAACGCGGTGAGTAAAGCGGCATTACTACAGCCAACGAATTAACGAAGTGTTTGTTGAGATATTGTTCACGTTTGATGTCATGACGAAGCTGGAATCAAGCCGGCACTGACGGGTCAGGCGTCAAGGCATGCTCTTGGACGGGCAGGCAGAAGACAGACAGACAGGGACCACGTGATGAGTCCACCAATGAGAAACGGCCGTCACATCGGGCGATGGAGGCAAATTACCCTATATCAGCTCACTGGCTCTACATGGGAATGCCCTGAACTAATTTAAATTATACAACTAAAGCTTACTCTATCTAGATATATTTAAGATATTATACAGGAGAAAAATACACTCCGTCTCTGAGCAACGGAGGTGTGCAAAGATTAGCATTTTCAAAATCAGTTTAATTATTCTCAGAGTTGCTGTGAGAAGTTTACTAACCTACACCAGGGTACCAGAAGCGCTTTGTTAGAGTATTTTGAAACATGGCATGGAGCAACGAGGCGGAATAAGATGGATTGGTTTTTCCTATGACCATAACTAACCTAACAAGTACTAAATAAATATTGCTATTTCTGGAAATGGTCCTATTGAGGTCTATTGGTTGAAATGTAGAAATTCCGTTCTGAAACAACAGCACAGGGTTAAGTACAGAGCTTGGAATTTTCCAATCTAATAGCACCTCAGAGATGCTGTGAGAAGTTTAATAATCTAGGTCAGGTTTACAGAAAAAGCTCCTGTATGAATCCTTTGATACATGTCATGGAGCAACGAAACAGAATAAAGTGTTCAGATGTAGTTTCTTCTAATAATCATTACTTACCTCATAGATGTTATGAACATAACGTTGTTCATAGTAACAGTCTGAATGACGTCCCTGTTGGATGCAGTGTGGAATTCCTTTTGGAGCAATGAGACAGGTTTTGTGGGAAATTTGTGTTTTGGGAGAATGCGGTTTTCTATTGTTCTACTATTGAATTCGTTATACCAATAATACTCGAATTCGGTGTAAAGTACTAAACATATTATTATTTTCTTCTAATGTTTATAAAACATTCACACCATATTTAGAAGGACGGTAATAATGGGAAACCATATATTTATAATGTATAATTTTGAAATTAATTGTACATGTGTTCAAAAATTTTCACCGTTTTAAAAATAACTTAGTATCGGCTTTTATTAATTTAGTTTTTTTTTAATAAAAATTATGTTTTTATTTTCTTAATTTTTTATTAAAGTCGGTTTATTTTTATTTTTAAAAAAATGTATTAGATTTCATACTAATTCTAAATCTATCTTTTAATTCTTACAATAAATAATAAGCTAATACATTGAAAAATATTCATTCATGCTATATCGTAATTTAAGAAAGGAGGGAAACATTTTTACAGGAATATTACATTTTTTATTACATTTTTTAAGGAATATTTTATAAAAATGCTAACATTAATGTGCTAATTAAATTGTATTAATTGGCTTTCCTGGTATTACAATAGTTAAATTAAAAATTACATCTGAACCAGTTGAATAAGAATCATCGCTGTATATTATAAAAGAATAGAACCCCCAACCTCGCGCCTGAAGGTAAATATGAGCTATAGTTTTAATTCCTGTGCATTTTATAAACCAAGTACTTACGACATAAATGTTATATGTGCCATTTACTTATAAGTTCGGATACAGTGTAGCAGATTTTTCATGGTGTTTCTTATGTCCAGTTTGCAAGCTGATATGGGCATCGCGGTTGCAGGCTCAGAGAAGGGTCGCTGTGATATTACGGGGAAGAAAAATCTTAGTATAACACAGAGTTTACGCTTACTTGTAAAAGTATAATAAAGGATTGCAAAACAGGCTCCTTAATAAATATACTGTGACTAAGTAAAGAAATGATAATTTTCTCATTTTATTTACCTGTATATGCAAGTTGGAGGAGAGCGGGATCGCTACGTTACCGTGCTGAGTTGCGCCCCGGGCACCACCAACAGTAGGAACGGCCTTGGTGAGTGGCCACCCTGTGTTGAAGATTACGGATGTTATGTTTTAAGGATCAACGACGTTTAAATTTAATAAAGGTTCAAAATTAAATATTACATGCATACAATCAATTTTAAACCAAATTAACTAAAATTAAATCAAATTAGATCACTATTTTGGCGATATATACAGTAATTTAAATGAAATATACTCATATTGTAAAATTATACGTGTTTGAAAAGTGTTGTGTACGTTTAATGTGGGAAATCACTGACACTATTTCATACTATTTCTCATCCGATTTACTGAAATAATTTTTATAAACACCAGATAGTGGATATTATTCACTAAATATCAATTAGTTACATATAAAATATAACTAAATAGCATAAAATACAGTTTAGGAAGGAATTCACTGTATGAATTTAGTTGTCACATGTGCAGAGTTTTAATGACAGATCATAATTAAACGTAAACTTTTTATTAATTTAATTTACCATTATATGGATTAAATGGGTTTCCAATCATTGAATTAATTAAAAGTAACCATTAAACCAACCAAATTTCTAGTGCGCCAATTATTAGTTTGTCAGAAGTTGTGTTTCACCAATTAGTTACTTTGTTCATTAAATACTCTAAACCAGTGGGGACATAAATGCCAGTCGATGAATACTAAGCATGTTTTCATTAATTTGCCAAAACATTAAAGTTAATCGATTCTGTGGATTTTGCACAACACTGAAACTCAATTTACGGAAAGACAATGGCTGGGCGGCTTTACAAAAGTCCAATCTCGATAAGTTCGGCTGAACAAACAAGGGGGCTTACAACACTGTAGTACAGTACAGGGCTCAGAGCACCCCTCCGGCTAGCCGCCCAGCGGAAACATTGGCGATAGTAAAAGTCAAATAAATATCGTGTTTTACATGTTATAAACACGCCATACGGTTGGCGTGGAAACAAGAGCACATAAACAACGGATGGCTCATCTTGACCTTGTACAATCGATTAGTTCACTTCCTGCACTCACATTCCGCTGGAAATTCGGTCGTCTGGGCGGAGTTTCAATAGTTTTAAATATACACAATGAATTGCGTAAAAGATTATATTGTCAGTAATAATGGAAAATACAAGCATTAGATTTCAATAATTTCATTCAAATGAGCATATCTCCTAAAAATACTGACTTCATTAGGTTAAATTGAATTCTTGCTTCCGACAACAATACAATTTTATAAAGTAAGAAATACTGCAAATTAAAAAGTATAATTTTTGAAAAATTGTCAACATGATTGCTATTTTGATTTATAGTTTATTTATAAATGTAAAAATAATAGAATTTTAAATAGAAAAATAAATAAATATAAATACGGATTTTGATTCACATAGATTTTTAGGATACAATTAAGGATCTTACATTTAGCGTAGCTATGGTAGGAAGAGTTGATTCAATGTGAATGTTTAGTTTAGCTCAAATTCACCTTCGTTTAGTGCAGCGTCTGGAATCTGACGCTGTCACAGACTTCACTCCTGGAATCTGGAGTCATGTTCGTCTGAAGAGATACAAAAAAGTCAGTGACAAAGAAGCTCAAAGGTATGGGTGTATTTGATATCATCTAGACTACACTATATTGTGTAATCTAGGAGAAGTGTCATTGCAATTGTCTCATCGGGTGAACAATTGAGGGTAATACGATGTTTTAGACACGATCTCTAAGCACGGTGGGGCAACCGATTTGCTATACGTTACGTAGCACTTTTTAGTTACAGTTACCCATTCAACGATGACAGTCCAAAAAGGCGGCGACAAAGAAGTTAAAATAAACATCGATTTGCCATCAAAGACACGTACACTCTAAGATATAGTGTGTTATAGGTGAAGACGTATTCTCATTGCCCATAAAGTGTACATTGGAGTTCACAATGATGTTTTAGATTCGATTTCTAAGCACGGTGGACCACTGAGTTTACTACACACCTCTTCACCACTGAGTCACTTCAGGTGAATACGACTCCTGATTCCAGGAGTCATGTCTGTGACAGCGTCAGATACAAGACGCTGCACTAAGACGAATGTGAACTGATTACCAGCCGTAATTATATCTTTACAAAATAAATACGTCATTAAATACGTCAGAATTAAATAATCTGTGAAAATTACGCAAACTATTATGGTGGGATATGGTTTACTCCATTGACAAGTTATATTGCCCTAATTGTCATAAAAAGTACTAAGTTACCCATAATCATGCCAGGATTATCGTCTCGATCTTGCCCATGAAGAAATAAAGAGAATGGCAAATAAACAGTTATCTAAGCTAGAATTTGTTCAACTGCCAAGAATTCACTGTTACTACTGAGTTAAGATGGTGCGATCGATGTTAAACACAAATCCCTTTAAAACAACTTCCCGGAATACAAAAAGCAGAAAATAAACTTTTCATTACTTCGCGTAAAATTAAAGGCACTTAAATAGGCCATTTTTAATCTGACCTTCCGTTGAAGATAAAATGTGAACTTCTTGCAGTACATACATGAGCTATAGCTTCAGGGAGTGATAAAATGACATTTACAATCATGAATCCTTTCAGAGTAACTAAACTAAATATTATGTTTACGCCTAGTTTTCTTTCTCTTAAGACATAAAGCTTAGAAACTACACTGAGTTCTAAAAATAACTTTTCCTCTGCTTCCGGAGTAACAGGATATTCTGGATGGGTAACGTTGGGGGTAGGGGCCGCCTCCTGTTGAGTGAGATCCACGAGGAAGGATTTGGGGCAATTATCTCAGTTGGGAGAAGGGGAAAGCCAGTTCCGTACCAGCCTCTCCAGTCAAAGCGGGCAGGCAGCGCACTTATGTGTAGGCTAGTAACAGCCCTTAAGACTTGGCGAGAACCACCAATTCCAACAGTCATCTTCTCTAGTAGACTAGACCTATCGATTTACTCTTACTCCACAACAATATCTCTACATTTGCGATTAGTGATGTGTCGCTCCTGCACTCCCTTAAGTTTGCTCAGATATAAGTGACACATCTGTTTTGCCTGTACCAAGTGGAAGATATGAACCAGACAGAAGTGAACCCTTCTGGGGACAACGCTTAGTCGATGGGATGAAAGATGTTGAGTCTGAAACACTTAATGTTGACCAAAATGTAACCCTAAAAATATTATATATGCATATTATCCAGAACAGTTTCAACGACAACCGCAATGATTTGAATAATATTTCTTCCTTTTTGCATTTTTTAGGATTTAATTTAAGTCATAATATAGTATAGTATATTGATGGGTAATAAGCCACATTATTTTATCATGTTAATCTCTATGTAAAGGCAACATTAAAGGAATTTATAAGTACCAAGGCTCCTGGTTTAAGCGATGAATATAATATATCTTTTGTTCCTCCTAATTTCACCACCCACTGTTCTAATGTTCCAGCTAACACGAGTCAGTACGCCCATTATGTGTTCAACTCGCTGGACCAGGACCGAAGTGGCTTGCTCAGTTTTGAAGTAAGTAAGTGCTGTTTCAATTTAGTTTTTTTTATCAACTCACAAGCATTTTTTCCCGAGTTTTGTAACAGAACTTTATGTAATAGTAGGCTAATAGTGAATCAAACTTGAAGAAAGTACCTGCTTCACTTTGAAACTAAAGGAACTAAGTTATTAGAAGTAAAACACGATTCGAGAGCTAGATACTGATCTCTTGCTCTGGTGTTAGTTAAATTCATCAAGATACTCGTAAGAATGAATTGAATAATAACAACTTCAAGAAAGAATATACCAATGTTAACCCATCTTAACAGAAGTAGCGTTACGATTACGAACAAAATATCACAAGACAAAAACAATATGATACAGCAACTCAGCAGTTAGTAAGGTCTGAGTATCACTTTCCATCACGGAAAGCGTGACTGCCCGACGCAGTGACACGATGCGGTTGACCCTGAGACAAAGATATAACAACTGAATTGCGTGAGTGTAAAAGGAAGTGGGTAGGCCCTTTCAGCCTTATTCTTGTGTGGCTGTAGTAAGGCGAAGTCGTCCACTCAATTCCCCATCCCACGCACGCCATCGTGTCTGTTGTCTGGCCGTCAGAATTGATGTACATAAACTACTGGATAGCGCTCTCAAATGGCGCAGCACTCAAAGTGGTCTGTCTAGTCTGGCAGCGCCCCCTCCTTCCCAATATGGTTAACTTTATTCTGCCTTGAATAAAAAAGCAGTCTAATCTCTTTCTACTTATTTTTTATCATTGTCTTAGGCAGATAAGCTAACAAATTTGTTGTCAATTACACAACATATTATTATGTTTCCGTAAAACTTTGTTTGGACCTCACATATTCGGAGACGGAATATTGACCCAAAACCCACTATTTTTACTTTGGTTTGTTATAAACTAAAATATATTCAACAACGCTAGGTGGTCAATTTGTGATGTTCAATTCTTCACTGTAAAGTGTGACGGGATTACAGGAATTGAATTGCTTAGAACTAGAGGTGTTTGGAATGGAATCCTTTACAAAAGTATTGTTCTTTGTCCAGTATTTAACTTTAAATTTAGAATATCAACTTTATTAATTTTTTGAACTTTGTGTAAAGCTATAAGTAATTACATTTATGACAAAGAGAGTTACTCGTGTAAGGCTTTTTGTTGCACCTCAATTAACTAATCTAATTATTTTATATATTTATGAGAAAACTCCTTTTGTATATTTCAAGTGATCATGAGAAGTTTCCTCGTAAAACAGAGACACTGTCAATGAGCGCATAAAATGTTGTTTGTTTTAATAACAAAATATCTATAGTTATCAAACTTGTGAACTAACACTACTACTCGTAAATACTAATTAATTCGGCTAAACTTTATAAATCCTGAGCAATACTTTCAGTCAGTGGCACACAATGTGACCGATAACTTTAAAGAGTGCAAGCCAACTGTAACTGGGTCGTCGCATTAACAGCGAGCACTAAACTGTTGTATTGCTCCATAAAATGCACAATAACATCTTACAAGTCGTCTGGGTCGGCCAAGCTCCCCCCTGGGATGGCGCTGTCTCGGCGGACACCCTATCTTGGCATCAACACTACAGAAGTTACGTTCAGATCTCGAGTTCATTTCTTATTCAAATGATTTATGCAACTTCCATGAAACACTACAGTCATGCTGGAAAAGATTTTCTGTTATGAAAAACCACATAGTAAATTAGTTGTAGAAGCTCTTTAAAATCTTTGCTGGATAGTACAAATGTACCGATTCAGTAGTCAGTTTTCAAGTTTTCAAGATTTCAAGTTTTTTAATAGTTTCAAATATATTTACCCTTTACCGAATTTTCATTATTGGTCTCATAAGAAACGGCTTTAAAGATGTCTTGAATACATATTTCTAAAATTGATAAGCATAATAAATGTTGAAGCCTTGAATATAGACATTACGATTTTTTACCGCGGTAAGCTCTGATAACTTAATTGCATATTTTCAAACTATTTAATGGAGTATGAACATCCTTATAGAATGTAAAAACATGCCAATTCCTCAGATGCCAGCAATATTGTAAGATTCGAATTTTGACCCATAGGACTTGACAGCGTGAAGTAAACACGAATCACAGGATCCATTAATCCCATGCTTGTATGCAATGAAGTATGCTTGTTACATTCTTAATTATTTTGGGGCATAACGATGCTATAATACGGTTACTTTTTAGAGCTTAGCCTAAAACAATTATATTCCAAACTAATTTACATTTCCAACTCGTATTTTTTGGGGTTTTTCGATACATACATGTATGAATTTTAATTCTTTCAATTTGACCTAAAGACTTCTGCAGCGAATCACTGATTCTTCCTTTTTGGGTAGGCTGAAATTAACCACTTATCCATGAATATCTGTAAAACCTTGTTAGAACCTTAGTCTCCATTCTCTTTTATGAAACCAAGAGAAACAACATTGTGCAGGTTCATGGTTTTTACACACTCCTAACACATCTTCTTTGAATACACAAACAGTGATTTTTTTAAAGCTATGAGGAGCTTGGATCGTATTTGTTATAAACTTTCTTGATATAAATCCATCTTACTTTTACATGCATTTAGGTGCAGAAAAAACACCTTCCCACTAATCCTTCCTTATTGGTACTTGACACTGTTGTAAACTTGTACACAATAATTTTTAGTGGTCAAGATTTATAAAACAATATTTGTATGAGAGTTTTGGGGCATAATGTTTGTAGGAGATCTACTTATTTGTCCCGATACTGTTACATCTGATTCAGCAATCAAGTTTACTGGCATGACATTCACTTTTCAATCTTCCGTTTATGATAACGACTTAACAAGCTTTTATGTAACGTAAAAATGACACGTGACCTAAGACTGTGTGACTTATTGTCAAATTCAGCTTGCTGTAGATAAGGTCAAATTTTACTCAGGTACATTCGTGGTCGTCATCATCATTATTAATTACAGTCTGTTTAGATATAACTACTAATGAAGCGCTTGTCATGCGACTTGTATGGGTCAGGATGACATCATGAAAAACTAATATAGAAGCAGATTTCATATCACTTTAAGATATTCATCTTCTGGAAAGCTGGATTTTATTTCAGGATTGTTACTGCATGAGAAATTAATATAGAAGCAAATTTTATTTGACTTTAAGGTATTCATATTCTTGAAATGGGATTGCATTTCAGGATTTGACAGGCTTATAAGGTGGTCAAATGTTTTACTATTCATTAAAAATATAATACGAATTTCAAGAGTTGTTTGACACAAACGCGTTGGGGGATGGTCAAGTTCGTTGAACAGTATAAAACATTACATATGAGGACAGTAACATTTGATCACTTTTATATTTCAGGATTTTGTCCATGGGTTGTCCATCCTCTCCCGCGGCTCTCTCGACGAGAAGCTGCGCTGGACATTCTCCCTGTACGACATCAACGGCGACGGTCGTATCACGCGCGAGGAGATGACAGACATCGTCACCGCCATCTACGACCTCATGGGCAAGTTCGTGGAGCCTTCGGTCGAGGAGAGTACGGTGGCAGCTAAGGTCGACAGGATATTCCAAGTAGGCACGATTTCCCCTTAGTAGGGTATTTTATTCATCCTACCACTTGTAAAATATCCTATTTGAATAAAAGCTTACCCATCTGTAGACCAAATTTTGAATAGTTACATTTTATTCAAATCGGTTGTTGCATTCCTTAAAAACCCGAAAGAAAGTTGCCTCGATGTTATATTTCAATTGTTAAAAGATATAATATACTATTTTACTTTTTTTCATAGATGCGATTCAACTTACATCATGGAACTCCTGTTGAATGAATGTAACTAGGTAAATATATTCTGGAATTGGTTTATTGGTGTTGTCCGACATGGGCAAGTGGCAGATGGAAAAATAGTGTGACAGGAAATATATAGGTCAGCAAGCCAGTAGATCAATAAACGACAGTGTTACACTCGCGGTCTTTTCAGAGGATTTTCCATTCATCGTAGTTTATCATTTCAATTTTTATGACACGTTTCGTTAAGAGCTGATTCACGTAAAGCTACCTTTGAGTGTTTACTCATAATTTTAACAATCAACCTCAAACACCATTGACCTTAATTTTGGTCGTAGAATTATGAGAAATGTCTCATTTAATTAATATACATCCAAATGTATTTTTATTTCTTTTTTACACATTAAGTCCCATTGGTGTATTTTACATGTTTGTCGCTCAGTTCCATGGGTATCACCGGTGAGTCTAAGGAGTCATTGCTGACACTCGATGATTATCACTGTTATCGTTTGAAATGTAAAAACTCCTTTTAAAATGACTCAAGAGCAATATATATTTTTAAGAAACTTGATTATGTGGCAGCATGTTTTTATGTTGTACCCAAGCGGGCTCGACCTGGGACTCTCATGAGTTGTAACAGTTTATAACAACAGTAAAATAAGAGTAACTCACATTGTTTACCTGCTTTTTCCCGTTCATTTGTAACAGGTGGAGGGCATAAAACATCTAAGTATCAGTATAAAACTGCCGTGAATATATAGCCAGGCATTCCCAATGGTGCCCATGGGCCTTTTATTATCATATGCTCGTGACTACCACCAGTGATTCTTAATTTTTATTCTTCAGACATTTACAACCAATCCTAAAACAAACCATAGCACTATCGTAGAGGTAAAAATATAATATAATATAAAATGTACATCTCTAGGCTATGAGCAATACGAGTACACTGTGCTAAAACCTCTGGCTGAGTGGAACCATGGAACTCAACCTCTTTAGGTAAATTTTAAATTCATTTTAAATTTTAAATAATTTTGTCTGAATATAAACAAAAATATAAAACTGAAAAATTTGTATGTGCTCATGAATTATATTGTTAAAATTATACAAGGATGCGATGTAATAAAAAAAGAGGCATTCATATATTTACTGGTTGAAATAGTTCTAATGGTAATCAAAATGGCCGTCAGTATAGCCTGATCTATGTGCTTATATATCTCGGGCCCTTCTAATTATTAATTTACACATGTCGACTGTTTGTCAGACAGCTTACATAATTTTATCAAGGATATTTTTACAAGTCATAATTTAGGCATTGCATATGACACAATGCCTCGGTGTAATGTACTTTATGATATGTAGGACTTTATTTATCACTTTTTATTACATGATTACCTTAAGGATAACTGGCTATTACGATCCAACGTACTACCATCAAGGACTGGAGGATCAAATTTGTAACAAACCTAAAACCTAGATCACGTTTTAAGTGCTTTTAATTGTTATTTTCTGAAAATTGTTACAAAGCTGGTTATGCTAGCGGCTATCTTGAGTCTGGTCCAATAAAGCCATATTAATCTTCACATTTATACGACGTTATTACAAATTTTAGTCGTGGATTTATGGGAGATTATTTTTTAATGAGCACCGAGAAGCTATTTTGAAATTTTTATCGGTTATGCAAAAAAAAAAACTAAAAAAATTGTTATACGTCACCATTTAATAATTCAAAAAGTATACATTGACAAGAAAACCAAACAACCTTTGTTTGTGAACATATCTTTGGATGAAACAGCCCCCATAATATATATATATATATATATATATATATATATATATATATATATGAGGGCTCTGTGGTGTAATGGTAGCACATTCACCCGGCAAGTGAGAGATCCGGGTTCGAGTCCCGGCGGAGCAAGTACTTTTTGCGATTCAATTTTTATTGAAATAAATTAAATTCGGCTATTGCCATTTATACAGATTTAATGAATGTAAATAAAAGTCATTTGACAGGTATTTGGTCTTCCGATCATATGTTAGTTTGGTTATTTAAACACATATGTGAAAGAAACGGCCAAATACAAAATAATTGAATCGTAAAAAGTGAGGGCTCTGTGGTGTAATGGTAGCACATTCACCCGGCAAGTGAGAGATCCGGGTTCGAGTCCCGGCGGAGCAAGTACTTTTTGCGATTCAATGTTTATTGAAATTAAATAAATTCGGCTATTGCCATTTATACAGATTTAATGAATGTAAATAAAAGTCATTTGACAGGTATTTGGTCTTCCGATCATATGTTAGTTTGGTTATTTAAACACATATGTGAAAGAAACGGCCAAATACAAAATAATTGAATCGTAAAAAGTGAGGGCTCTGTGGTGTAATGGTAGCACATTCACCCGGGAAGTGAGAGATCTGGGTTCGAGTCCCGGCGGAGCAAGTACTTTTTGCGATTCAATGTTTATTGAAATAAATTAAATTCGGCTATTGCCATTTATACAGATTTAATGAATGTATAAGGGCGTAAAGATAAATTTACATTGTTCGTATGGGATAAATCTCAGGGCCGTTTTACGATAGCCAGTTCTTAATTTCCATACCATTAAAAAAGAGAGTTTACAAAATAACTTTAAAATTCCAATTGCCTTACGCCGTATAGGTTTTGCGTTTAAGTACAATAATTTTATTTTGTCTGATCTCCAGCTTATTTTTAGGTTGAATATTTGCAGAAAATGTATAATTATATTCCAAAGTTGTCTACGCCCTGTTGGAATTTGCCTAATCACTACTTCAAACAGAAGAAGCAGAGTTATTGAGTATAAAATAAAACCATTATATTTAGAACAGATGTTACTGATCCACAGTTCAACGCAAGTTGAGAGTCAAAGTGCCTTATTGTTTTCGGCAAGGTCAACAACTTTAAAACTTCAATCACTTAATTTTCATTTAGCTTCTTTGTGTTTCAATTGTACCATTTTAGTATTTATCCACGGTTTTTTCCAGAAAATGGACCGCAACAGGGACGGTGTGGTGACGCTGGAGGAGTTCCTGGAGAGTTGTACGAGCGACGAGGAGATTTCCAGGTCGATGTCGGTGTTCGATTCCTCCTTCTGACAGTCGCCTATCAGGGCTCGGCCCTTCTGGACATAGCGGGGTCGACGTTACGTGCTGTACTGTATACACCAATAAATATTTTATATATTTCTAAAAAACACGTTCTTAGTGAAATATAGTTTTATAACGATAATAAATATTCAAATTAATATTTCTGTGATGGTACGTTAATGTGACGAGTGGGTCGCCCTACACTCCCGTCTGCATCCATGTAGTTAGGAGCCGGCGTTCGTTTGGGTTTTGTAAATTAAAAGACGTTGTAGATCATGTACCACGTGTAGTTTTAAGGTGTATTAGGGCGAGATGGTGTTGTTGTATGGTGGAAAATAGCTTTAATAAATGTAACCCGGTGTGACAGAAGTGAGGCATAGTGAGTGATAGTATAGCTTTTCCGATTTTAGGGGGAGGGGAGGGAATCAAACCTGATTTAAAATAATTAACTTGTGAAATCTTGGTATTTAAATAAACAGATTTTTCAAATTTACGTCGCTTTACAAATTTGGTCAGAGATTCCATTTCAAAAATCAATAAAACTTGTTGTTGTTATAACATTAAATTATCGTATATAATAACTTTGATGAGAACATAATAATAATTTTTCTCATAATCAACGAAAAACATTTTTAATGAGGTCAAAATTAGAAGGGACACACAGTGTTTGACCATGGTAGCTGGTTAGTCCGAAAATGGTGCGATTCGCGCCAATTTAGATGACGGGAGGAAACTTCTCTTGTTTGGCGCGGTGTTTACTATCAGATGGTCGGGTCGTGACGTAATTATCCAACCGGTCCGTGTTGTCACCTCGACACTAGTGACGTCACTGTGTCTGCCTTGAGCCCGAGGTTCCCGCGTCCTCTCACGCTTGACCCAGACACTCCCTAGTTCCTAGCACCCAAACAGGCTTCTAAGTGCATCTAACTGACTGATCGATCACACAGGAACTGCTCAGAAGTTACGAATTAGGGTTTGAAATAATAGAAATCATGTGCATTATAGAACCGATAGTACAGGCAATTCTCAATACGTCAACAACTTTTAATGTTAATAACTTATGAGGCAGATTTAATCTTTGTTAGGGCATAAAAATTAGCAACTAAACTGTACCTTACGGATTAAGAAGAATGAATTTCGGATTTTCTTGGGTATTGAACCATAGTGTGCAAGGCTGTGCACCGGACACTCTAATATCATAATATCTAGTCCACATTAAATTGTTTTGCTGTTTAAAATCTATATAATTTAGCCTATTGTTGCGGTAATAAAAATACTATAAACTTGGCCCAAATAACCTCTATGAAAAATATTAAAACGTTATCTGTCACACGTACACCTATACAAATACAAATCCAAACAAATTTTCTTTAACGTTACACTTTTATGAGAAAATGTAAAAGTCTCTTACATGCTGTTACCATATTATCAACCGAAAACTCTTCCATTTAACAGTTAATATTTTAAATTTTAAAAAGACCACGCCATTTCTATATAAGTTGTATATTGATTTGTTTTATAATGGGAAATGTATTTATTTTACTGGAAAATTAATAAAAAAGTGTTCCTCTAGCTACATATTCTTTCATTGTATGAGCACTTGCATTTTAACATACTTTCTAATCATGTCATATTTGAGCAAAACTTTGTCTAAGTGAAAAGGGTAATGAATTGTAACAAAAATTTAAATTATAAGTGGGAATGTTTTCAATTTTGTGTCTTTAAGCCATTTAAAAAATATCTTATGAAAGGATGACCAGTTTTCACATCAGTTATATTGGAAAACTAAGGTGCTCTACATTGTTATTGCAGACCCTTTCTTTTATAATCATGCAAGAAGTTTGCTACACGCTTTATTTATGATCATTTTAAACTAGTATACTTTTAACTAAGAAACCATTTTTCGTTCAAAATTATAATATAGGCCTACATTTAAAGCTGAAATGTGGCTTTTAGGCAATATTGTCTACAAATTAATTTAAAAATTAAACTTTACCAATAAAATGTTTAAGTTATTGTTTTGTTTAAACTATGACCATTGGGCATTTTATTTGGATTTAATCTGGAAAATCCAACTGTCAAGACTTTTGTGAATATTGTTATATGTTGATTGTTAGAAAACTATTACCATCGTTATGTAGCCTAGATTAATGTAACAGAAATATTTGTGTGTATGCCTTGACTGTGATTTAAATATCATAATGTAATGTTACGTGCAAGTATTTTGTGTTGTTTTTTTACATCATCGGTGTGAATTTTAAAAAAGGAAATTTTTGGCGTTCTTCATATCAACATTTCTTTTAGAATAGTATTAAAAACCTTAGTATCTGGCGACTCTTGAACAGTTTCCTCGGTACTTGTAAGCCCTCTCTTGCTTTCTTGGTGTCTCTAGAAGCCTGTTTATTGACTGTACCCAGCAAACACCGATAAATTGTTGTGCTATAAATTCGCTTCGTATCTATGTATCTTGGTAAGATACCTCTAATTTTGCTCTTGTAAATTATATTATATAGTGTTTGTAACCTTCCCCATGACTTATCGAGAAAACCGAAAATGTACTTTTAACTTAGGCTGAAATCAATTCAAATAAAACTTTTACCACGACAATTAACGAGTTATTTTATTTGAGTTATGACAAAGTCCAAATATCAATGTTGTTTACTGAATATTTTAGCTTAACTATTAATTTGTAGAATAAATAATTATTTAATCAATACTAGATATTTTTGCTGGTAATAAAAATCTAAAATGCTGAAATCGTAATACTAGAAACCTAGGACTGAATGACTCAAAAATTAATGATTTCGGATAACTTAATTCATTTAAACATGTTTTTAGCGTAATTTATATTAGTGAGACATTTTAGGCCTACTTGTCTAAATGGCCTAAAATATTTTCAATATAATGCAATTAATTAATCACAATTATTTTATGGTTAGTTAAATAATTACTATGCGATTAAAATTTAAAATGGCCATTTATGAAGTGCGCTGCGTTTACTTATTGTATAGAAATAATCGAAAGGCCAAACATGTTATATCCTGCTGAATACCGTTATGACTTTGAAGAGAGAAAGCTCTGAACCACGTACCCCTGTTGTATGCACAAAATGATCTATGGACTTTTGTAAAAACATGTTGAAATTTCATGTGATCATGTAATCTGTGAACGATGTTACAATGTTACAATGTTATGTGTAGCTTACTGTTATATTCTGTACTCAATTCATATAGAATTATTCGGACTACAGGAAGCAAGCATTACAATAATTAGAGAGGGGGCCAAACCGATGACCATTTTGTATCTAGCCATGTCATAGCTTAGAACTACTAAGAGATATGATTAGATCAGAGTAAAACCAGTGTATTTTTGAGACAGTAAAAGTAGTGTTATTTTGTAATGGGATTTTCTACCTTTATCAGTTTTTGCTAAACAATATAGTGTCATGACAAGGTCAAACAATTCTCTAGTTGTTACTTTACTCAAATATTAGGTTTTATAAGTGGAATAGAATTATCGGCCTCAATGAGACTTTATTTAAGTTGCTTTAATGTAGTGTTCGCAGATAATTACTAAACAATAAGATTTCTCCTAAGTTACATGATATAATATACGAATACTTGGATTTGTAATAATAAGTTTTCCTTTTATATTCTTGTGTTAGTTACAAGTATGATAGCACCTTACTGTTGAAATAGGTTTAAAAATCCTCGTATTTTGTTACTGTACATAAAATACTATAAGTGTGGGAAGATCTAAAATGTGCGTGCATTTTTACTCTTTGGTAAGAAACTTTTGCAGAAATGTGGAGAAAATTTATTACAACTTGTCAGTAAACTGAATACTGTAGTTTATTTTGAAATAATGTTATGTATAATACAAAATTTACGTATTTCCAACGAAAAACGATTTTGAAAAGACGGAAGGGCTGTAACATATCACGGGAAGTGACGGACAAATCGGTTTGAGTTGCTAATATATAATACATATATATTAATGTTGCATAGCTGTTAATTATTGTACTATGTCAAATAAATGTATTTACGATATCCTGAGTCTCATGTTTTAACCTTATAACCAACGCATGAGATTTATATCAGTTGTGTTGAAATAAATTGTGGTAATGACACAATTATTTGATAAATACAGGTATAGTTTTTAATTTTATAAAGAGGATCCAAGTACGTATAATGTGCTGAAGTTTATTTGTGATTGTATATTTAAATACAATCCTTGTTTAATACAGTACATAATACAATAATTATATTTAAATACAACCTGCTATCTGAAGATCAATTCGGCTTCAGAAAAGGTAAGTCGACAATAAACGCGGTGGTGAGTCTAGTCGATATGGTTGTAGTAGAGTTATTGGAAGATCAAGATTCCACTGTGTGTTTCTGAACTTTTCTAAAGTATTCGACTGTATTGATCACTTAACACTGCTCGATGACCTTGCTTGAATTATATGGCATCATAGGCGTGCCTCTTCATTGGCTCAGCTCATTTCCAAGGCACCGAACACAAATGTTCCATATCTCAAATTAACTCTTTGAACCGATTCACCTAAGTTTTGGGGTTCCTCAGGGAGCAATTCTCAGTCTGATTCTTTTTCTCATCTATGACAATGCCAATGGGTCTTCACCACTATATGGGAAACGCGTACAGTACGCTAATGACACAAGATTTAGTTTTAGGAACAATTAAATAAATATATATATATATATAATTTCTTTTGTGCATATATATATATATATATATATATATATATATATATATATATATATATATATATGTCACTGAACTCCTAAACGGCTGGACCGATTGTAATGAAATTTGTTGTGTGTCTTCAGGTGGGATCGAGAACGATTTAGATTTACAATTCGGTTCAAATTTATATTATGTATTTAGTAAATTTTTATTTCTAAACTGTTGCTGATTTTGGAATGTTTTATATTGGATCCGACAGACTACACTACGACAAATAATACAAAGTGAACTGATACTTAGCAACACTGTTAAAACTTTCAGCTGAAGTTCATTAAAGAGCCTGAACAATTTTTTACATTAAAATTTTAGAAAATATTTAATTATTGTAAACAGCTTAATCAGTAGTGTAATGCAGATTTCAAAGACGAAGTTAATATATAATTTTAAATTTTAATTGCACCAATGATCAAGTCACGTAATGCCATGTATATGCTATTTATATGCTGTTATAGAAACTAACTTATTGTACAAAGCTGTGAATGTTTGCACATATGGTGATCGAATCTGGTTAGCTCCTTTGACATTATGAATGGCATTTTTACAGTAGTTGAAGAAAAGCAAATTAGAATAACACACTCTTGCCCTTATACTATAGAATCATATACTCTTATACATATTTATTAATCGGTAAAAATATCAAAATCACTTAACCACCAAAAATTAATCTTTTTTTTTGGTTAGTGCATCAGCATAATTCAACTATGGAACTGTAAATAGATTAGACCGAGAGTGAATTTGAACGACCGGAACAGACTCATATTGAGCGCAGCAACTTTTTAGTTGTACTATACACTTTCGTCGTTGAGACAAAGAGGCAAACTGTTATTGTTATTGAAATCGTCCGAGAACTTCAATAAAGTGTTATTGCATGTTGGAGGGAAATACGAATCTTATAACAACTTTTTAACTTTACGACTTCAGGATCCCAAAACACTGTTTCTTAAACTTAAATCTAAAATGGATCAGGAGATGGAATAGCTTTGAGTGACAATCGATTATCTCAGGTCTGTTTATTATGTCATAGAAGAAGATTACATATATTGTCTAATTTTTCAACAGTAAATTGCGTGCGAAGCCGCGGGTAACTGCTAATATATATATATATATATATATATATATATATATATATATATATATATATATATATATATATATAAATTGTGTGTGTTTGTATGTCACTGAAACTCCTCCTACACGACTGGATCGATTTGAATAAAATTTTGTTTATGTCTTCAGGTGGATCGGGAATGATTTAGATTTACAATTCGGTCCAATTTAAATTGCTTATTTAAATAACTTTTTATTTATACAATTTTGTTAATTTTGGAATGTTTTACAACGGATCCGACAGACTGCGCTACGACAAGTAATACAATGTGAAATGATACTTAACAGCTGTTAACACTTTCAGCTGAAGTTCATCAAACAGGTAAAACCATCTGTTCACATTTAGATTTGAGACAATATTAAATTATTCTAAAGTGCTTGATCAGTAGTGTAATACAGATTGCAAAGACTATTATCTAATTATAAATTTAATTTTAATTTAATTTTCAATCTAATTTTAAGACTATTATTATGTAATTCGAAATTTAAATTGCACTAATGATTAATAAACCATCTAATTCAATGGAAATATTATTTTAACGCTGTTATAAAAAGTACTACTTACTGTAAAAAGCTGTGAATGTTTGCACATAAGTTAATCGAATTTGGTTAGCTCCCTTGACATTGTGTGGCATTTTTACTGTAGTTGAAGAAAAGCAAATTTTAACATATTCTTCCTCTTATACCAGATGCATATGCCCTTATACATATTTCTTTATCAGTGAGAACATCAAAATCAATTCAGCACCATATATAAATCTAAGCTTATTGAATCTGAAAATATCTCTGTGAAGAAGTTGGTGGACATAGCTTCGGATCGAGCTCCTGCAATGGTGGGGATTTATTGTCTTGTGTCGTAAAGACAGTGACATATCAAAATTGGTGTCTTTCCATTGCATAATACACCAGTCATTGTGTGGAAAGTTCTTAACTATAACTTCTCAATAAGTTCTCAATAACTTGTGTTAAGTATGAACAATGTCATGAAAACAGTTGTCAAGTAGTAAATAAAATAAGAGCGCATTCTCTTCAAAGATAATGTTCATAGAACTAACAGAAGAGTTAGAATGCGAGTTTGGTGATCTGTTGCTTTATGCAGAGATTCGTTGGTTTAGTAGATGCAGAGTTTTGCAACGTTCCATTGAGTTGCTTCCTGCATTGCTAGACTTCTCCAAAGTTCGGGGTGAACATCACACTGAACTCGAAGGTCCCACGTGGCTACAAGATTTTACTTTTCTCACTGATATAACTGAAAAGTAGAATGGTTTGAACTGCTGCAAGGCAAACATAATGGTATCGGTGGAATGATTTCAGATGTAACTTCATTTTCAAAAAAGCTCGAGCTGTGGGACAAGAATCACATCCAGTTTGAATATAAGCACTTTACTAATAAGAAGAATACCGTTGACAAACGATATCCTCCACAGCACCCCAACAATAACCAAGAATACGTGGAAATTATTTCAGATTAACGATTCCAAGAATTTAAAAGCATAATACATGTGGCATAATTCGTCAACTATCCTTTCGTATAGATTAATGCAGAAGAATTCTCAACTTGTGTTGTAAAACATTTTAGTAATGATCAGGCTGTAGTTGAAATAGAAGTTGTTGATTTTCAAAATGATTTGTTTCTAAGAAAACTATCTACCACTGGAAATATTTGGCCTCTAGTCCCTAAAGAAAAATATCCAATTGTGGTTCGAGTTCCATTTAAACTGCTATGTTACAGTTATTAAATTGTTTTACATATTGTACACACATGGTTTTACTTATGTTTTGAAATAACGCTTCAATATGTTAATGCATAACCTATATGCATTCCATCATGATTTGCTCATTTTCACCTGGCACAATATAGTGATGGACGAACGCGTCGCTGGTAGCCTTGAGTTACAATGTACGAGAGAACTGGGTCAACGCACCCTTGCAAAGACATAATAGCTGTGCAGCAAAGTCAGGGTGGTGTGATCCACACACAAGAGTTAACGAGGTGTACGAATACTGATAACATAGAGATTGGCCCATTCAATATTAGCGTGGGTAACTCTAATAGCTCCAGATATGCCCTAGTCTGTCCACACCATTAGCTCTCAATAACTTTTGGAAGTCTCGGTCCTGAATGGAAGAGAATACAATACTTTCACTAGTGGTTTGACTAAAATATATGCCTAGAAATTTATTTTATTCGACATCAAAAAAATGTAATTGTATGTGTAGTGGTGGTTGTAATAATGCCTTTGAAGGTTGGAATTTACAGTGGCCAGCAACAAATCATATAGTCCAGATGAAGGGAGCCAATTTGAATTTTAAAAGCATTTAATTCAATTTATTTTAAAATGTATATAGAAATTACCCTTAAGAAAGACATCCATCGTCAGTCATACTAGTTTTCGTAACGTCGATATCGGAGCGTATCAAAAGGGTTAAACATATAAAATGATTTTTTTACTTGTCTTGACACAGTTGAAATCAACCTTCAAATATAAATAAATGTTAAATCAGCAATTTAACAAAACACAGTATCTTTCTTAATATTCAGTACCTACACTTGAATCACGTCATTGTATTAATCAAGAATATACTCTCAACAAGATTATATCCAACGAATGGAGACAAAACTTAATTCAAAAATAACTATTTCTCTTTGTAGATGGAAATCTTTACGATGACTACGTTGTAGAAATGAGTACAATATATTTCACTTTATCAAAGTTTTTCTAAGGGATTAGGTAAACCGTAATTTTTTAAATTTATTCAGGAATGTCACATTATAGCTTAGGCCCTTTGCAGGGTAGTACAAACCACCAGACTATACTATTCTTATTTATTCTTTCAAAGATCAAGAGGATTCAGCATAAACACAATGTTTTTTTATTAACTTTCTATTACTAAATATAATCATTACTTAATCAGAACCGGAATATTTATAACTCATTTATAAATTACCTAATACATTACTTGTAATTATAGTTGAAATAAATCTCCTTTTATACGTACATATTATTCTGGGAACCACATTGAAACGCATCTAAAACATTTCAATATTAATGATTGTCAGCAAAATATTTCGTATTATAAATTTTGTGCGTATTGACAATAAACAACAAAAAATCCAAAAGCAATTTATCTTATAACATGTACAAGTTACAATGGAGGACTACAATATTTTAAGTAAAAAATATTAGAATTTTTGTCTCCTTTTTTCCTGATCCCGCACATCTTTCCCCACCATACTCAATTAAATCGGTTCCGTTTGTCGGAAAAGGAAGCTTCTTGACACGCCTCGGGCTGATAAGATCAGCTGACTCGGCGACGTAGCTACTTACGGTGCTTGTTAGGGACTACTTGTAGACTCTCAACACTCCGGTTACTAATTAATAGGCCCAATTTGATAACACTGTTATTAACGTATTCGTCGTTGCGGTAAACGGTGATTTACTTTGTTATTTAATGGTTAATTTATAATTATTTACGCCCAATGCTACATCTGCATGATGCAAAATTAATGAAAGAAGTGACTATAGATATTGTCTTTCTCTTAAATCTTATTATATTTAACAAGATAGAACTATATTTTTACAGCTAGTTGTATATTTTTTACAAGAATTAAATATAGTTAGCGTCAAATATATACTCGAAAATATTTTGTTGTTTAGCGAAATATTTTCAAAATATTTTTGAACTTTAGCGAATCCCGTCAGTCATAAGCTGGTTTAATTTATATTCGGAATGTCTCTTGCTTACCTTTTAAATTGCATTGTTGTTCGAAATTTCCAACACTTATGAATGCAACACACTTAAGAGAGTTTCCAACACTGAACCGAAGTAACTCATATTTGTGTCATACATATCTTTGCTAGATATACCGGTGCAATATAGGGATCCATATGATAACCTGATCCACCCCTTTGGTGACAAGCACATTTCATGATCAGTCAGTCATTGACGTTCGGTAGGGTAAGACGGACAGTTATCCTGCCGTCTGAAGGTACGCAAATGAAACACTATACTCTGGCAAGGGAGTTGTGACCCCTACACGATTACCGATTTTTGCCGACCCTAAAGGCCTCGCAGGAGTACTCCAATGGTTGGGCCCTGTCAGTAACCGACTGTGCTCCCCAATATGGGTTGAACATTAAATGGCTATTACTTAAACTTTTCATTTCTAAAGAAATTTATATTGTAAAAATATATTGATACTATGTTATCACTAGTGTGTTGGTAAATCAAACATTTTTATTTGAACGTTTCTGATAATTTGAGCCCAAATCCCACCTCATACCAAAATTGAATTGTCAAAAGATTCCATAATTGTTGCCTGCAGGTGAGTTATCACGTTTATGTTACCATATAACACAATATACACAGAGTCTATATTGTCATTTTTATTGCTCTGCTTGATTAGCTATGTTCACAATATTATTATTGGCATATAAGTTCTTTAATCCAATGTTTATTTTAATATTATATTTTTTATGCTTTATATATAGTACCTTATTATCATAATACTCTACAAAGATTCTCTAAACCTATTGATGACTGGAAACTGTTTCCAATTTTCTGTTCAGATTTAGTAATGAGTGACATAAATTTCACAGATGATATAGTTTCATTGCGCTGTTTTATTACAAGACTGTAAGACGGGGTAATAAAAAATATGGAAGGTGGCGTGGTCACAACCCGTACATTTCAGTGCGAATGGCAGTAGGAGTGGGACGCTGTAGCTGGGAACAAAGCGACCGTATTGTCTACCGGAGATGAAATACCGAGCCACCTATCTCCCCATTGACCTTCATTCAATCATTCCCTCTCATCGTTGTAATACTTGTGGCTGTAGCTGGGAACAAAGCGACCGTATTGTCTACCGGAGATGAAATACCGAGCCACCTATCTCCCCATTGACCTTCATTCATCAATCATTCCCTCTCATCGTTGTAATACTTGTGGCTGTAGCTGGGAACAAAGCGACCGTATTGTCTACCGGAGATGAAATACCGAGCCACCTATCTCCCCATTGACCTTCATTCAATCATTTCCTCTCATCGTTGTAATACTTGTGGCTGTAGCTGAGAGCAATGCGACCGTATTTTCTACCGGAGATGAAATACCGATCCACCTATGTCTCCATTGACCTTCATTCAATTATTCCCTCTAATCGCTGTCATACTAGTGGCTGCAGCTGGGAACAAAGCGACTGTATTGTCTACCGGAGATGAAATACCGAGCCACCTATCTCCCCATTGACCTTCATTCAATCATTCCCTCTCATCGTTGTAATACTTGTGGCTGTAGCTGGGAACAAAGCGACCGTATTGTCTACCGGAGATGAAATACCGAGCCACCTATCTATCTCCCCATTGACCTTCATTCAATCATTTCCTCTCATCGTTGTAATACTTGTGGTTGTAGCTGAGAGCAATGCGACCGTATGGAGATGAAATACCGATCCACCTATGTCTCCATTGACCTGCTGTCATACTAGTGGCTGCAGCAACAAAGCGACTGTATTGTCTACCGGAGATGAAATACCGATCCACCTATCTCCCCATTGACCTTCATTCAATCGTTGTAATATTGTGGCTGTAGCTGGGAACAAAGCGACCGTATTGTCTACCGGAGATACCGAGCCACCTATCTCCCCATTGACCTTCATTCAATCATTTCCTCTCATTGTTGTAATACTTGCTGCAGCTGGGAACATTCTAAGATCCGATATCTCCCCATTGACCTTCATTCAATCTCTCATCGTTGTAATACTTGTGGCTGTAGCTGGGAACTATTGTCTACCGAAGATGAAATACCGAGCCACCTATGACCTTCAGTTGTAATACTTGTGGCTGTAAACAAAGCGACCGTATTGTCTACCAAGGATGAAATACCGAGCCACCTATCTCCCCATTGACCTTAATTCAATCATTTCCTCTCATCGTTGTAATACTTGTGGCTGTAGCTGGGAACAAAGCGACCGTATTGGCTACCGGAGATGAAATACCGTGCCACCTATCTCCCCATTGACCTTAATTCAATCATTCCCTCTCATCGTTGTAATATTGTGGCTGTAGCTGGGAACAAAGCGACCGTATTGTCTACCGGAGATGAAATACCGAGCCACCTATCTCCCCATTGACCTTCATTCAATCATTTCCTCTCATCGTTGTAATACTTGTGGTTGTAGCTGAGAGCAATGCGACCGTATTTTCTACCGGAGATGAAATACCGATCCACCTATGTCTCCATTGACCTTCATTCAATTATTCCCTCTAATCGCTGTCATACTTGTGGCTGCAGCTGGGAACAAAGCGACTGTATTGTCTACCGGAGATGAAATACCGATCCACCTATCTACCCATTGACCTTCATTCAATCATTCCCTCTCATCGTTGTAATATTGTGGCTGTAGCTGGGAACAAAGCGACCGTATTGTCTACCGGAGATGAAATACCGAGCCACCTATCTATCTCCCCATTGACCTTCATTCAATCATTTCCTCTCATCGTTGTAATACTTGTGGCTGTAGCTGAGAGCAATGCGACCGTATTTTCTACCGGAGATGAAATACCGATCCACCTATGTCTCCATTGACCTTCATTCAATTATTCCCTCTAATCGCTGTCATACTAGTGGCTGCAGCTGGGAACAAAGCGACTGTATTGTCTACCGGAGATGAAATACCGATCCACCTATCTCCCCATTGACCTTCATTCAATCATTCCCTCTCATCGTTGTAATATTGTGGCTGTAGCTGGGAACAAAGCGACCGTATTGTCTACCGGAGATGAAATACCGAGCCACCTATCTCCCCATTGACCTTCATTCAATCATTTCCTCTCATTGTTGTAATACTTGTGGCTGTAGCTGGGAACAAAGCGACCGTATTGTCTACCGGAGATGAAATACCGAGCCACCTATCTATCTCCCCATTGACCTTCACTCAATCATTCTCTCTCAGCATAATAATACTTGTGAGCATTCATTATTCGCTCTTTTAAATTCAACTTGTTTCGTTTTAATACAAATGTTTTATAATATTCGTTTATATAATTATTCTTATTACTATTTTGATTATTGTACGTATATATTATAAACCACATTTATAATTAAGTAATACTATTAGAATAATCCTCTTTCAGATGCCGATAAATTTAACAACCTCCTGGACGACAGGTCTCTATTAAAAGTCTTCTTTTAAAAAGTTACCCTTTTGTACGCTGAGCGTTATTTATGGAACTCCTACTACTCGAGAGGCTGAATTCGAGGGCATTTCTGATTCGAATCAATTATATTTTCGATGCATTTGCCTCATTTATACTCTTATCAAGAAAATATACGTCTAGAAAAAACTACTTTGGTTACAAAACCACTTATTTCAATCTATCGTGATCTACTTCCGGTCTAATATATTTCCAGAGTCATACATGAGTTTGCCTCGTCGTCCTAACGAAGGAAATATTTTTACCTACTTAGAACTGGAAAGCCTACTTCGGTCAAGTCTAGTTCCGGGCGTTCCAATTTAAAAAAGAGAAAGTAAAGAATGTCTTATTTTACCAGGCGAAGTTAGGGCTAAGAAGCCCTCTCTTACACTTAACCTGGGGCTTAATTTACTCCTTGTCTAATGTATTTAAAGTATATATATATATATATATATATATATATATATATATATATATATATATATAAATCCCAAAAAAACTACTTGTGTCAAAAAAAGGTTTACTTTCGTCTCTTGCAATCTACTTTGTACTAATATTTCTAGTGCCATAGTTGAGTTTGCGTTGTTGTCACAATGAAGAAAATACACATACATCTTAAAACTGGAACAGGAGTTTAGTGATAGTTAAATTTATATTATGAAACATAAATATTATAATTAAAATAGTGGTTAAATTAATGAAACATCGTCGAGCTGTCATAATGCAATGTTTTCACAGAACAATTGATTATATTTCACAGGCTCATACAGTTAATATTACACAACTTTAGAGACACATCAACATAAACAAATACACCTTTACATTCATAAAATTATTAGGATTTTTGGATGGCTTAAAATATAAAAACTCCACTTTACCTTTCTTTATAAAGTCAGGAATGAAATAATATGTTAATATCTGATTTTCAATTAGTATTTGTATGGCTGTAAAGATATAATTTTCCACGAGGCATCACCGCTCGACGGTCGACAGGGCTTCTTTAACGATAAAGCCAGATTAATTCATTACCTTTACGATATATTAATTGTTCTCTTTTATTTGATCTATTTTCAATTAAGGTTCTTATAGGACCTATAATTGTTTTAATGAATCTAGTTTGTATGGCAATTGTCGAGAATTCGAATCGAGTGATATAAGCCTTTTACCAAGACGTTCATCCGAAAATACATTGTTACTTCAAACTATATTCAATTTTATTTACAAATTACCAAATTTTGTACATGCAAAAAGTATGGCAACTGACAGCACACTTCTGCAAAGTCGGTACGTATTCTCTATTTGCAATTTAGATAAGTAAAAAATATTGATAAAATAAGAAATGCTGTATAATTAACAAAACAGTAGGAGAAATAAACATCACAAATTTTAAAAATATAAATAAACATCTTCTTTCTACGTTGCGGTGATTTCCAATCCCTCCCCTTACCTCTAATTAGATCTCAACCACCTTCAACAAAGTGAAAACTCAAAATTATCACTCCAACTACTGCAATAAAGCCTAGTACACTTCAAAGAACACTCAACTAGGAAGAACGTAGTTAAAGATACTCAGTTTTTATTTAACAAAACTTTGCAGTCCATTGAGTGAATCAATTTGAAATTAATCTGTGTTAATAACAAAATAATCTGTCAAATAAAGATAAACAAACTTGTTTATTTATTGAAGACTCTTGGAGCAATTGGAAGAATTTTTAATTATTACTAAATGTTAGTTAAACAATACTTTTCCAAATGATTTATTTTTTGGACGAGGCCTTTCGAAACCAAGGATTTCATCTTTATGCGACTCCATAAATAAAAATTTTTATTATTGGAGAGGTCTGATGATTAAACCTTCGGTTTCGAAAGGCCTTGTCCAATAAGATAAATCATTAGGAAAAGTATTTTTTAATTAACATTTAGTACTATTTGTTTATTTATTATTTAAAAACACTAAGAAGTAACAAGAATTGTTGCTATATATCAAGTTCTGTTACGTAATATTTTAGGATTTTACGTACGAACTTTTACTATCAGTAAAGAGTATCTGTGGGATCCTAGAGCGATTGTTTAAACTTTTGAGGGCAGTGGGTCGGAGCCCTAAAGTAAAATAACAAAGCAGTTCTTAATGGGCACTCATTGGTCTGATTGTTGATTAAAAAGTGTCTTTAGAGATATGAAGTCTTTAGGTGAGTTTTTCATTGAATTGCCTTAATTTAAGATTTCTGCTAAATAAACCAGCCAATGATTATGCCTGATGATTATATAATACATTATACAATATAAATGTATGTATGTATATATACACATACACATTATTTCATTCATATCAAACCAACTAATATAAGAGAAGATAATCGAGTATCTAATGGCAAACTTTATGATAAAGCTGCTTTCTAATATTTTCTGTTTCTGTTGGTCAACATCTTTTTAAAAAATGAATCGGAATTGATTGCCGAATATTATCCCAGTCCTATCTGATAGCACTAGTATTAATTAAATTGATAACACTGGAAACTCACATAGGGATGCAAAGTATCGGCCAAGTTGTATACTGCGCTGCCAGCTGATGGGAGTTATCGGCGATTGGTGGTCTGCCAAAATATTACACCAGTCACCAGTCCTATCTGATAGCATTAGTAGCCTAATAATTAAATTGATAACACTGGAAACTCACATAGGGATGCAAAGTATCGGCCAAGTTGTATACTGCGCTGCCAGCTGATGGGAGTTATCGGCGATTGGTGGTCTGCCTAAAATATTATACCAGTCCTATCTGATAGCATTAGTAGCCTAATAATTCAGTTGATAGCACTGGAAACTGACATAGGGATGCAAAGTATCGGCCAAGTTGTATACTGCGCTGCCAGCTGATGGGAGTTTATCGGCGATTGATGGTCTGCCTAAATATTATACCAGTCCTATCTGATAGCATTAGTAGCCTAATAATTAAATTGATAACACTGGAAACTCACATAGGGATGCAAAGTATCGGCCAAGTTGTATACTGCGCTGCCAGCTGATGGGAGTTATCGGCGATTGATGGTCTGCCTAAATATTATACCAGTCCTATATGATAGCACTAGTAATAATTCAGTTGATAGCACTGGAAACTGACATAGGGATGCAAAGTATCGGCCAAGTTGTATACTGCGCTGCCAGCTGATGGGAGTTATCGGCGATTGGTGGTCTGCCAGAATATTATACCAGCCAAAACGCTGTCGCGGCCCAATAAAACAACCGTTCTCAGCAGACTTCCCAAATCTCTCCTAAGATCATAATGTTCTATTGACAGGCAAGTTATCGGCTCTGCCTTTATCGGGTTTTTTTCAGGCTGTATCAGCGGTTATGATTGCACTATTTTGACACTAAATTTATTTTGTACTATATGTATTGACATTTCTGTTGTGTAAGATATTCTATTATACTCCGGATTATAACCTGGAATTATAAAAATCACACTCAAATAGCAGCAAGAAAACTGGTGGAAGAAAAGGTACAACATAATAAGGCGGAAGTTGTGAAAAGTGTGTTCTAGTGATAAACTGGACAATGAAAGATTTTCCAAACTACAACTTCCAAACAGGAATTTCGAAAAGTATACTGGATTACCGCTGACAGACTTGTGAAATGTAAGGTCTCTCAGATCTGAAATAGAAATTGCCAAAAGCGTGCTTAGATAATCATTGGCATCATGTCAAATGTAAGGTATCTCAAAGTGAGAGATACGTGTGCGTGAGTGTGTGAGAGAGAGAGAGAGAGAGAGAGAGAGAGAGAGAGAGAGGAGAGAGAGAGAGAGAGAGAGAGAGAGAGAGAGAACTGTAGGATCCTCCGGATGGTAGAGGGCTCGAAGACAAGACTCTGAAACCCCCAATTATTCTATTCTGAGTACCTGGTGTAATACTATTTTTCCATAGATAATATTTTTAATAACTCAAAACCTTGAAGTGCCTTATTTCCACATCACATTATTCAATACTATGAATAATGTGATGTGGAAATAAGTAAAATTTATATTTAAATTGTTATTCTTATACCAGCAATGTTATCATGTATATACTTTCAGACTCACCTAAAATAGAAACGAGTGTGTTGTTCGACCTTTAAAAGTACAATTATCTATTAAAAATTATAACTACCAGCTAAAAGGAGTAATAATCGTTGGAAAGAATTATGTTCCACTTTACTCAACATGGTTGTCATAAATAAAAGTGCTGTCTCAGTTGTTACATTTTACACCTGAAAATTGGATTTTAATACTCTAAGCAAATGTCTAATATTCCTCTGAATCTTGATAAATATTTATGTGCTTAATTTAACCTCAAATAATAAAATCAATGGTTGATCAATATTGGAAAGGCGTCAATTAGAAACTTCTCTGAAGTAATTCCTCGGCATTATTATCTCCATTAAGAAAACCAATAAGAACCATTAAGTGATCGTCATTCTGAACTGTTTAACTTTAAGTTACAATAAAGCTCAACTTTCATTTTATTGAGCTTTCATTCTTATTCCATTCGTTGAGACAACCTGGATTTCAGAACTTGCAAATTTAATTACAAACTAATCAGATAGAAAATATTCCGCCTTTCAAGTCGTAGGTAAAATAAATTACAAACAAATTTGTAAAGTGACTTTACGAAACTATTTCCTGAAACACAGGTTATTTTATATATTTTGAAACTATCTGAAGTACCTAAAGGTACTGTGAGCACGCATGATTGGGTGGAGGTACAGAAAAGAGTAATGATTCAGGGTCGAAGTTTAAGGTGGGTATACGGTGACAAAGTGTAATGGTGTAGTTAGTCAAGGAGGGCAGGGCTTCATCAACAATACAAGGCCTAGCTGAGCCAGTGACATATCACTTTCGTTGTCAGTCTCAAGTTACTCCTGAAGGGAAATATAAGACAAGTAAATCCCCACTGCTCTTCCAAGAATCATTTCAAGGTACTAATTTTACTTTCTCCACAACTAAGACGAGTGTTATTGTAAAAGGTAGGATTACGCCAAACCACGTATCACGTAAAAAGCTTCGCTAAAAGTGAATGACAATTTTCAAGCCTATAGCTCATTTCCATCTCGAGATGTCCTGCAGTCAGATAGACAAATTATACATAAAATATATTTTGACATACCTCCAGGATACAAAAAAAGAATTGCGTCATTCTACTAAGTGTTTCAATGACGCTTAGCCAAATGCTACGGTTGGACGTGCACTATCGTAGAATTTATTCTTGTCCATGAATAAATGAAGTCTCATGCAAAATTTAAAGCCTGCCTACGATCTTTATCGAGATATCTTCCACTAGTATACTTTCATTTTTTTATTGAAATAGGTGTTAAAACAGTGTTTAAACAATAAAAGTTATTTCATAAAAGGCAAAATCATATCACCGGCCTTAAACGAAGACCTTCACTCTTCTCCTTTTTGCTTTTGCCGTTGAATAATAACATATATCCTATATAAACATGTTGAAATCTCATATGGTTGTACCAGCTTGATTACAAATTTATTTATTCTGCTATTTTCTAGTTACCATCATAGTTAACCATACAACCAATGTAAACACTGTTGCTAGCGGTTACCCAAATCCAATGGAGTGACAAGCGCCATCATCGAACTCAGTATTGCTAATATACACGATAAATTAAGCTTTATGGTAGATTTCAAATATAAGGTCTGTCCGCCTGTTTTCCTGACAATACGTGCAAACTTGCTAGTACTTAAATTGAAACTGAGCATTTGCGTCAGAGATTGACTTAATATGCCCAAAGCATAAATTGTATTTTTCTTGATACAGCATGCACAAACCGTATAAAATATCTAACTGGGTTAAGGTAGTTAAAATGTTCATTGGTAGGATTCTTATTTCCCTTTACAATATTAGTAAAAACATGTCAGATCACTCCAAAACTTTTTTTCGGGCATGACAGAATACTTCGTGAGAGAAGAGAGTGTTTTTTTTTTTTTTTTTTTAATAATTGAGAGATTATTTGACATACGCGTTACAAATGATATTCTACATATCTTTCTAAACATCGTTTTTAACTTGGAATATTCCGTCATATAAGCCAATAAATCAGCGATTAGAAAAAATTCGAATAGTAACATTGGTACATTTGTGACTTAAAGAGTGCTGATAAATATTCTAAAAGTTTCCGCTGGAGGAAGGTAAGCTAAGGGAGGGGGAAGCATTTTAAAGGTACACTTTTACAGTTATTCGCAAATATATAATAAACTATTAAGTTTAGCCCAAAACCTCCTCAGTATAAAATTAAATATAAAAGATTCCGTAAAAAAGTCTCATGCTTATTTCTTGTCAATTTGAAATTATTTTTGTCCTAAGTGGAGGAAACTGGCCTAAAGGCGTAAATTCCTTGAATGTGATTATTATAGCCTAACATAACTCCTAAAAGCCTCAGAATTTTGTTTCCTTGCTCCTTGGACATCGTGGCAAAATAATGTCTAGTTGTGATCGTAGTCGTTTTCCCCAAAACAAAGTCGCAAAACTGATTACCTAGGTAATATACTTTATTCTTACTCACTAAATACAGTTCACCTCTTCTCTAGTAAATACAAGTATTGATTTTATATTACACTGCTTCAAAACAACCAAATTTATACCTCGATAAAACGAGGGAAACATCGATCTCATTGGACAGCTATCGAGAGAAATAAGAAGTTAAGCTACAGAATCATTTTTAGTCGTGCATAATCATTAATTCTGTTCGTTTGGTTTTATTTTAAACTATAATGAAATGTTTATTTAAAACTGTTATAAAACATTGCCACAAACAATATATAATGTAAAATTGGTACACCGAAAAGCCGCGATGCTATGTGAGTGTTCAGTGTGTAGGCCTAGAGGCAGATTTAGAAGATAACGATGAAGATAATTTTGATATCTGGAAATCAAGTCATTTAATCTACTTACTGCTGTTACATTTATTATAAAATAATGCCTGTACATTGTTACTTATAAACAATTACAAATAAATATACTTAAAATATTTAGATTTTAGTGGTTTTTACATTTAACATTGCAAGATAGCGCAAGATAGCGCGCGACAACAACGCTTCAAATAGCAAAGGATTTAGCATTGAATGCAGTAGTCGTGTCTTCTTATAGACTGTTAAATAGTTAAAGCCTTACATTACTATTTCAAAACTTATTATGATACTAATTATTCTGGAATAAAATTAATCCTAGCGAATGTCTATACTCATTTATGTAATTATATACATTACTCTGCGAAATATTAACAAAACAATCTTACTAACTTAAAGTATTAAATTTTGAGCAAACGGAGAGGGAATTGAGAAACAATTGGAAACGGAGTTGGAATCAGTTTGATGCTGAACTCTGCTCGTCTCTCCGCGCCTAATTGGTCACCGGATCCCTAAAGGCTTGCCCTCACCAGGAGTTCTATTTAATTAAAGCACTAATCTACAAACATGACTCCAGCGGAGTAATCATTCTTCTTCGAATTACAACGCGTATTTGTTAGCATTCATGTCGTTCAATAAAATGTATCTTACTTGTTTTGTGGATTTTTCATTTTAGTCATATTTCATGAGTTACAGGAATTTAAACAGACTTTAGTTTAACATTACATTTCTCCTAGTTATACGATTTTTACTGGATAAAATAAGTGCTTTTGGTATTGTAATCTTTAATTTATATTTATTATCAGCCCGAAATACATATTTAATTTAAACGATAAATTAGGCAATTACACACAAAGCAACACAGTTACGACCTGACCTTCACTTACTGGTGTAATTTAAAGTGATTAGTATATATAATTCCAAATACCCATACACACTCTTAAACATTATAGCTTTTAAAATAAGAAACTATTTCACCATATTTATTGATTACCGTTGTCCTCAGAGTTGCATACCACTCACATATCAGATATGGAGATGTGCTTAGGAAACCTCGGTGGCCTGTGACAAAAATTTCAAATACGAAAAGAAATCTATTTTTTTAAACGAGTTGTTGAATAGACTCTTTTGCAAATTGTAGTGTTTAGAAAATTTGAGATAGCACAAAAAAGTATGTAATAATACACCTTTAAGAATAACATTAAATGAAAAAGGAACAAAGATCAGAATAATAAAAACAAAGTAAAAAGTACGCAATAAAATGTAAAAAACATTATGTGCTCATATACATAAAAAACAAATATTCATAGAATTAACTTTTTATCTTGGTAAATACATTTTTACATTTGCTAATGGATGCACACATCTAACTATAGTTTTTTACCCAAATTTAGTTTTCTTTTACTTCAACTTGTCCTAATAATGTTATGAGGATTCTGAAACATGTTTTCCTTTCTGAAAATCCTACACGTTCACTATGGGCGTTCAACAATGATTTATTCATTCAAGAACTTTTCTTCCGTATCTCAATTCCCCATCAGCCTCTGATTGGCTAATACTCAGGAAGATTCTAGATTCTCTTCCGGTTTTACAGATGATGCTAGAGGTCATCCATCGTCTATTAGGATGTGGGTTGATACCCCTTCCCCCACAACCTGACGTCCCTGTCAGTAAGGCTGCCCTTGCAGACTTTGTCTTGTCATTCGGAAAGTCCCATTCAAACCTTGTTTACGATCCGGCAAACATATAAGAATCCCCGCCAACTGAGGCATTTCGTTGTGTGCTTCCACCGAGCACTGTGCAAGCATTGGATACAAGAACTCTATCTAGCCTGTCTTTTCTTCAATTTAAGGTAAGTGTCCACCCCTTACAGTTTAAACACAAATGTATTATTAGCTCATCATTAGAACACATGCATAGTGATTAGCTTCTCAAAGATAACGTGCCGTTTACAATAGTAACATTTTAGAAGGTGCGCTTATTAGCACTCTTTCTTGAGTAAGAATTAAACTATCCAAGAGAACTGCTGAAAATCCCTACGGATTTCCGATTTATTAACTTAAGAGAAAACTGTAAGAATTAGTATGTTCTTGGCGGAACAACTGAAAATCGATGGTACCATAAAACCGATATTCACTTACAAGTTTCAAACTCGCATTAACGTTAAGGTTTATAGTGCTGTAAAATCAGACAAGTATATTTATTAATACGTAATGTTATTGTTCCCGTAAATGTAATATTGTTATAACCAATCTGTGTATATTGAGTTTCCAAACGGTCGAGAAAAATTGCAAGAGCAACACGTATATTTTAGTAAAAAGCTGTTTTAAACTAAACAAAAATAGATTCAAGTGGCTTGGTATGACAAAATAAGTCTTAACCTTAAGGTTAAGATAAGATATTTAAATCTTATATGGTGTTATTTTTCCTTAATATACAGTGTCAGTATACTGTGTCAAACTTGAATTTAATATTCTTCAATTTTCTAAGAAATCTTTATCATTTCAATTCATACTGTAATTACGAGTACAATCTATGAAATTATTATTATGCTAAACTTAGTTATTTTACCAGTATTAGAGTTATGAAACTTTAGAAAATACTGCTTTTTCCAGAAATTTGTTCTAAATCAACTTTTAGTCACAGCCCAAAAATAAGAAGGATGATGTTACAAAACTGATTTTGGGATGTTTATTCGATGGCAGGACTATACAAAAACAAGAATAATTTTAAAATAATAATGCAGTAAATTCAGTAAAACTCGCTCATTCATATTCATTGAGTTGCCACAATAACAACAAATGTTATTTGGTAGAGCCTTTCCATTTAGAAGATGAACACTGACGGTACCAAGAATCCAGGCTATCAGGTCAAATCTATTGGTCCAACGATTATCAATTCGTGATCATCATCAAGATAACCTTGCTTACAGCTCGAGATGTGGACCCTGAACATGACCCTGATGTTACTGTGTGTAGCGGCTGTGTGCCTCTGCGCGGACACTGACGGCTCCAAGTTTGTCATCTGTCAGGTCAAATAAATCCATCGGTACCACGATTATCAATTCATGATCATCATCAATATAACCTTGCTTACAGCTCGACATGTGGACACTGAGCATGACCCTGATGTTACTGTGTGTAGCGGCTGTGTGCCTCTGCGCGGACACTGACGGCTCCAAGTTTGTCATCTGTCAGGTCAAATAAATCCATCGGTACCACGATTTATGTGGATCTGAGCATGATCATCATCAAGTAGTCGACTTCAGGTCAAATCCATTACAGCTCGAGTCATTAAGATAACCTTGGACCCTGAACATGGCCCTGATGTATACTATGTGTAGCGGCTGTGTGCCTCTGCGCGGACACTGACGGCTCCAAGTTTGTCATCTGTCAGGTCAAATAAATCCATCGGTACCACGATTATCAATTCGTGATCATCATCAAGATAACCTTGCTTACAGCTCGAGATGTGGACCCTGAATATGGCCCTGATGTTACTGTGTGTAGCGGCTGTGTGCCTCTGCGCGGACACTGACGGCTCCAAGTATGTCATCTGTCAGGTCAAATAAATCCATCGGTACCACGATTATCAATTCGTGATCATCATCAAGATAACCTTGCTTACAGCTCGAGATGTGGACCCTGAATATGGCCCTGATGTTACTGTGTGTAGCGGCTGTGTGCCTCTGCGCGGACACTGACGGCTCCAAGTATGTCGACTGTCAGGTCAAATCCATTGGTACCACGATTATTAATTGGTAATCATCATCAAGATAACCTTGCTTACAGCTCGAGATGTGGACCCTGAATATGGCCCTGATGTTACTGTGTATAGCGGCTGTGTGCCTCTGCGCGGACACTGACGGCTCCAAGTATGTCATCTGTCAGGTCAAATAAATCCATCGGTACCACGATTATCAATTCGTGATCATCATCAAGATAACCTTGCTTACAGCTCGAGATGTGGACCCTGAATATGGCCCTGATGTTACTGTGTGTAGCGGCTGTGTGCCTCTGCGCGGACACTGACGGCTCCAAGTATGTCGACTGTCAGGTCAAATCCATTGGTACCACGATTATCAATTCGTGATCATCATCAAGATAACCTTGCTTACAGCTCGAGATGTGGACCCTGAACATGACCCTGATGTTACTGTGTGTAGCGGCTGTGTGCCTCTGCGCGGACACTGACGGCTCCAAGTATGTCATCTGTCAGGTCAAATAAATCCATCGGTACCACGATTATTAATTCGGTGAATCATCATCAAGATAACCTTGCTTACAGCTCGAGATGTGGACCCTGAACATGGCCCTGATGTTACTGTGTGTAGCGGCTGTGTGCCTCTGCGCGGACACTGACGGCTCCAAGTATGTCGACTGTCAGGTCAAATCCATCGGTACCACGATTATTAATTGGTAATCATCATCAAGATAACCTTGCTTACAGCTCGAGATGTGGACCCTGAGCATGACCCTGATGTTACTGTGTGTAGCGGCTGTGTGCCTCTGCGCGGACACTGACGGCTCCAAGTATGTCGACTGTCAGGTCAAATCCATCGGTACCACGATTATTAATTGGTAATCATCATCAAGATAACCTTGCTTACAGCTCGAGATGTGGACCCTGAACATGACCCTGATGTTACTGTGTGTAGCGGCTGTGTGCCTCTGTGCGGACACTGACGGCTCCAAGTATGTCGACTGTCAGGTCAAATCCATCGGTACCACGATTATTAATTGGTAATCATCATCAAGATAACCTTGCTTACAGCTCGAGATGTGGACCCTGAACATGACCCTGATGTTACTGTGTGTAGCGGCTGTGTGCCTCTGTGCGGACACTGACGGCTCCAAGTACGTCGGCTGTAAATCCACCTCTGATTGTGGACCCGGCAGATGCTGTGTTTTCTGTATGTCAGTTATTATATTCAATTTAGAATGTTAAATCATATATCAATACTATATGTGCCTTGGTATGCGATACATTTCTGTAGATATAAATTCTAATTTGGACATTAAACTCAATATTGTCTGTTAAAACTAGTAAGACCTTAATTTCAGGAGACACTTAGAACTACATTATAATCTATTTGTCTGCAACTTGTAGATGAACATGGCATAACAACCGCTCTTTCTTTAATTCTCTTGTACGTATACCATAATAAAAATATTACCATTAGCGGACGCCCTTTTTAAACTACTCTAATTTTTTAGTTTGTCCCCTTTCCCAAGATGTGCAGTGATGAAAAACTTGACATCGTCCAATGGCAAAAATGGCTCTCATATTTGCAAATAAAGAGTACAAAAATCTAAATCCGAGTCAAGGGTACCCTTTTTATTCTATTGACAAATTAAGGAAAGTGTATACAATTAACATAGAGCGAAGGGCAAATAGTTAATGCATTTATTCAAAAAAATGTAGTAAAGAGTCAAAATAAAAGTCTTGACTTGGTCCAAGCTAAAATAATATAAGATAGAAAGTCTTAATACGCAAGATAGGATTTGTTATTCCAATTTGTTTGATTATTCCATTTCCTTTTAAAATGTAGATATTAAAATAGATACTTTAAAGAGCTTATTTTAGAAAACGAGTAAAGTAAACCTCTCAAGTATTTAATGGAGTTTTTGCCTTTCATAAGTCTCGAATATCTAAGACTATTTAATATCTAAACACAAACTATATCTGATTTTCGTAAATGAACATCAAATGTATAAAAAATGACAACTAGGTATTCCTCTCCAAATACGAGTAGTTAGTATTAGTTGCCTATCGAATATATTAAGTCATACGTAAATTATTAAGAAATTTATCAATTCGATTAACAATATGTAAAATCTACGAGGCCCCATGATTGTACGAGTCATGGGGATACCAAAACGGCTACTGTCAAATTTATCTTGAAACTTCTAATTTACTCATAATTAGTAATTACGATTGGAAAATTTTCAAGTAGCGTAAAACGAGAAACCTTATGCTAAAACTGACAAAGTAAAGAGATAAATCAATAACTGAAATGCTCATCCTCTAATCTTTGTTCGCAGTGAACGGGAGGTACCCTACCACAGCGTGCGACTCCCACCGTCGGCAAGGGGAGAGCTGCCGTCCTCGCGGCCAACCCTTCAGTCAGGCACTGAACTACCCCGGGGGCGCCACAGTGCAAGTCACCGACGTTTACCAAGGGTTGTGTCCCTGCGACCTTGGCCTTTCCTGTAATAAGGCCCAGTGTGTTAAGGCGTGATTTCACACTTGAGTCTGTCTCAGTCACAGCTTCTACTATCTATCAAATAGCTTTATTATTTATGTTGTTATTATTTATTTATTTATTTTGATTGTTATTTGTCATAAAACTGATTACTCTTTATATTCAAGATTTTAAACACCAATTTTAATTCAATCAGTCATTTCTGTCAATTATTGTTGGGCATTCACAAACAATGCAAATAAACTATGTAAATATGAAGTTATGTAATTGATTTTTTATTTCCTTCAGGTCGTTGGTCCTGGAAAAAGCATTTATTATTTATTCATACACTCAACCCCACTTGCGAAGATTGTAGTAATGGAAAGTCCTGCCAACGCCCTACACCTTGTACGCACACATACCTTCCAGTGCTGTTCTATTATATTATTTATATTACAAATGTAAACGAAGTAAGGATTCCCGAAAATACTCCTCTTGGAGGATCTGGTTCTAATACAGCAAGATGGTTTGTGTTGTCGTAGAGCTGGGATTCCGGCTAATATCATATACCTTGTATGGTTACAAGGCTTCGAGTGTTGTTCTACTGTATTATTTAAAGTACAAATATAGACGAAGTAAGGATTCCCAAAAATACTCCTCTTGGAGGATCTGGTTCTAATACAGCAAGATGGTTTGTGTTGTCGTAGAGCTGGGATTCCGGCTAATATCCTATACCTTGTATGGTTACAAGGCTTCGAGTGTTGTTCTACTGTATTATTTAAAGTACAAATATAGACGAAGTAAGGATTCCCAAAAATACTCCTCTTGGAGGATCTGGTTCTACTACAGCAAGGTGGTTTGTGTTGTCGGAGAGCTGGGATTCCTGCTAATATCCTATACCTTGTATGGTTACAAGGCTTCGAGTGTTGTTCTACTGTATTATTTACAGTACAAATATAGACGAACTAAGGATTACAGAAAACACTCCTCTTGAAGGCTCTTGATGTTCATGTGGCAAGTTGGGATGGGTTAAGAGATGGGAATTACTGCTGTATCAGTAACTATCCATCAATTGCATCTTGCCATTCAGATTAAAGGGCCCGATTGCACTAATGCTGAAGGTCCAATACTTGTGTTCCAATCCATGAAACTGTATATGAGATAGATAATTATCTGATATACTACAGCAAATCTCCTATTAGGGTAGTATTACTCTTATTGTTAAGGCACTCGGTTTATGGTGGTTACGGTACCTAAATTGTATACAGTCGTACAATGTATAAACATAACCCTTACTTTAACTGAGACAGATTATTGATTCACCATGTTAAATATGTGTTGAATTGATAATTGAAGGCTAGGAAGGTATCCTGGGAAAGTTTTAAATAGGCAGGAGAAATTCCAAGGGTTTACTAACGAGGTATTTTAATATACCAATTTGGTAAAGAACCCTTTATCACACATCAACAAGTTTAATAAATTGCTTATCGCAAATCAACAAGGAAATTACAATATTATATTGCAGTATTTGATTACAAGACAATTAACAAGCCATACACTATGACATCTCTACACTGACTAACCTGTTACAGGTGATTTCGCTCTAAGATGTATTTTATATTATTTTACGGTGAATTTCCAAACTTCTAATCCACTTCTTATCTTCCATTTTACAAAATCTTCGCCACAGCTAAGCCGGTTGAACTTATTATCCACCACTAAAATCTTTCTCTGTTATATGATGAAAGGTTGCAGGTTTAGATCTACACAAGTTTTAGTCCGCCTTGATAGTAAACGTGATTACATAGGCAGAGAAGTAGTTTTAAACCCAAGCAAACGCCTCTACAATGTCGATCACCGATGCTGTGACTACTGAAAGTGAATGAGGACCCAAAGAAGTGCAGTTGATTGGAGAGTGGTTCCAAAGCAATATCAATATTTGAAAGGATTTGTGTGGTCTCCCTCCCCCTGCGGCAAAACATTAAGTAGCTGAAGAAACTGGGCGACTATAGACATTTAAGTATTTTTAAGTAGCTCACGCTTTTTTCAATTAATATATTTAAGTATTATATAATACTTTTGTTAAGTAAAAATCAATATTACTTATAACACCAGAAATAACGTATATAGTATTTTAATTACATTATAATTAAATGACCTTATATTTTTGTACTAATACTTATTCGTAACTAATTTAGCTATAAAAATATTCTAATACTCAGATTTATTACACAAATGGTTTCTTAAAATCTGTTTGTTTAGAAATGTTTGTCGTCACTCTCAGCCATTATAACTGGGAACTATAAACACAACACATTTATGCATAGAAGAAAGCTAACTGAGAAAGAAGGCACTTTAGTCTTCGTGTTAATTTTAATTTCTTAGTATGAGCACCTGATTAAGAGGTCTATGGTTATGTTATGGTCTATCCCTATTAAATATTATAGGCATTACAGAACATGTTTTCTCTAGGTCTTTAAATAACAGAGTTATGATTATTTTTAACAGTTTAAACTGTTTAACAGTTTAAACAGTTTAAAAACAGTTTAAAAGTAAACAGTTTAAACTGGTGCCATAAGGGAAAGAAATGACTTTCCAAGCTGGTCAATGATAGTCGGGATATTTAGGATATCAATTTTGTGCCAAGTTAGAATTTGTTCCAGCAATCATATCACCAGTTCTTGGCGATAGAAAAGTTCTTAAGGGATTTACGTGTAAGCAATATGTCGAAAACCGTTCAAGATGTCAAAAGGTTATTTATTACTTATTGTTTATTTGGTTTCATTTTTTCATCATCTTTCTTCTTCCTTATCAGAAACATGTTGCCACAAGTTTTTGAATTTGCAGCGAGAGCTCCTACATGTAATACGTTTATTTGCTAATTAAATATATTTTATTATTCTTGACTTGTTAGGAACGTAATTTATTCACTATTACTTTCTTTTTATATTTTCAAGTTTTACTACTTTAGTTGTAGTGCTATGAATAATTGGTTCTGACAATACCGAAATCATAAATAAAACGAATTATATTTGTACAAAATAAATGTTTGCTTTTTGAATGGTTGTAGAGTGAATTTAGTTTCAGTAATTAGAGTTTAAAGTAATCAAAATCATTGTACTCTATACTCCCCATACATTATAAATAATTTTATTATCATTCTTCAAAAATAAACCCTACCAAAAAAATTGTAAATTATTATATAAAAATTGTAAATATTTACATTGTTAACGGTTTTGTGTTATTAAAACGTTAAATAGTGAATAGACGTCAATATATTTATTAAAACTCCGTAAGATTGATTTTGACAGTGTTTGCACCATAAATACTGAAAACATCTTGAACACTCGCGTCCGTGCTTGATATTCTAATATTGCAATAACTATCAAGTTGTCAAGTTTAATAAAACGAGAAGCTGTCTTGACATTTAATTGAAGTCGAGTTTTTTGGGTCATCCTAATGTCCATCTATAAATAATTGTTATCTCCTTCGACAAATCTCATTAGAATGATGTTAGGTTATAAATACTACGAAACCTTCTCGTTTCAGGATTCCTTTCTCTGGCCATTGAATATCATGTGAATGAAGCGTGGAAGACATCGTAAACTAATTTTGTTGATTAGTTTCTTTTTTTAAAGTAAAGACAAATGTTTCTATAAATGTACGTGTTGTTATATAATAATATTGACGTTAGAACAATAATTTTAAATATATTTTGGAAGTGGTTATGGTTCTGATACGAAGCTCGTTTAACTAATATATGTGTAAGTTACTAAGATAAGTGTAACATAATTTTCTCTTTTAAAATTATTAGGAAATAATTTGAAAACGAATTTCAAGAAAAAACCATTTTTACAACATAATGCAATGACAAATAAAGGTTAGCAGTCATATTTAGATAATAACGATACTTTTGGTTTTAGAACTGAATAAACAAGAAGCCGCATTGCCTTACGAATGATGCAGTGGATATATTGCAAGTGCTGGAGTGGGCCAGGCCACCTCCCGTATAACCGACAGTATAACGTAGTTATTATTTAAAAGAAATCTACTAATTGGGCTTTAAAGAGATAATTGTTAAAATTTAAACATTTTTAAGGTTCACTATCTACAAAAATAAGGTATATTTATATTTCCGCCGCAATTCAAAAGTTGCCTTTTAAATCTTAAGAGCACTGATCTATTTTTCCACATTTACAGATAGCATTCTATGGAATTTCAACATTTTCGTAGTAAGCCTTCTAAGTAATTACTGTTATATTACTATTATAATGCTTGAAAAGCATTATTTTAAAATTGGACATGGGGTGAAACTGCATCTAAGTGCCGGTGGTGATTAATTACTTTAGCTGTAGGCTAATTATCATGAGAATATATTCCACTCAACTGTATACACAATTATATGTGAGCGCGCAATTGATGTTTGTATCTAATCAATTGTTGCTTACGCGTCTTTGTTGTTTGTATGAAAGTTGCTCTATTTCAACGTGTAAATTAATTCAAACAAACTTTTTTAATACATTGTTTAAATTAAAAGTTTATCAATAGGCGGGTAGGCAAAAACCAGATGAGTTTGTTTTATATATATATATATTATATATATATATATATTTTTTTTTTTTTATTGTTGTTACGTCAAGGGATACACATATCACATGTTCCTTTTTCCTCGAAATCTAATTCAATATCGATATGAATTATTCATATAAACTTTCCAAATTAGTTTTGTTCATTTACAATTGCGTAAGGTTATGTATAATAAACATGATGAGTGTGGTGTGTAAAACATAAATGTGGAGAATGGTTTACGTCACAAGAAATATAACAAAATGATGCACCTACTATTTGGATTTTAATTTAGTGACAAATATTTTTCTAATTCGATAGTCCCCAAATAAGTAGTGAAAGTTTTGCCATTAACATTTTAATTCGATAGGAGATGTGTTTTTTGACGTGACAACGTCTTAAATTAGGTCTCATGAAAAAGTGTAACGCCCGGTAACGTTACGATGCCCGTCCAGTGGGTCCACCGCACGGGATAAAGCAGATAACTATGTTTATTCGTGAAAATGTGGAGTGCTTAGATTCGTCATTTACAACAACTACAACAATAAAGGTAAATAATTGTACACTGATATTTCATTATCGTAAACTATGATTGATTGATTAATTGTTAGATTGACACAAAAGTTGAGAAACTGAGTTTATAGGTTATGTCATACTATTGACAAATGTTGATAGTGTTAAGTAAATTATTAGTTTAAATCAATCTGCAATCAATCGTAATTCAGTCGATTGAGAAGAAACAGCGCGTATTGCTAGTCAAACATTTAAAATAACAAATTATAACCTCTAACCTGTCATAACAGTGCGACCAAACAAACGAACTAAACCGACCAATCACCACGCGCGGAGTTAGAATTTAACTGTGTTTAGCAAGAATTTCAAATTCCAATTTTAGTAAATGTTTTATTCAACTTTACCATTTACAATAACAAATTATAATTAATTTCAAATTATGTACAATGTTTTAGTAAACAAAATATATTTCTATAGTTAAAATTTGTGCAATTCTTATTTTCATTCAATTCCTTGTTCCTATTGTGCAATTTAATAATATTCATATCAATAAATATTCTACCGAGAAAAAGACGTTGTCACGTAAAATCTTCGCCCGTAAAACCGACTTTACAGGCAACCATAATTTTTTAACATTACTTCAGAATATCAGAATAGAATAAAATGATATGTTTTTAAAATATAAAGTCCCAAAGAGTTAAACTGTTGACTTTATCAAACAGGTAAAGAATAAGGATTATGTCAAATTTATAAAAAGATGAATAACCTTATTCAAAAGTTATTAAACTGATAATAATTATTCTCAGTTTAATAATAGGAATATTATAGGAATATTAAATATTACTTTTCCCAGATTAAATTTTTTATTAATTTGTTCCATATTTTAATTTTATTTGTCCTCCGCAATGACTTCCAAAAGTTTTAAAGTCTGTATAGTAATAATATTAAAATTATTAATAATAATAATATTAATAATAAACTAATAAATATATAATATACTTTTCTTCAGAAGAATAAAAGAGTATTTTATCTCCACTGGAGTAGAGATAAACGAATAAAAGCAGTCCATTGCTTAGAGACAGTTTTGTCAAACTTTCTCCAGACAAGGGAAGTTTTACTTCCTGTTTCAAAACTCCGAAAATTTGTTAATAATAGAGACTAGCAGATCAACAAGTATAACTGCTTACTTCTTTAAGTGAGTTGTAAGGTTAGTAAGGTTGTTTGAGTGTGAAAGTGTATGATAATATTTTAAGTGAAGATTTGGATTGTTCGTAAAAGGATTTCTTGCAGTGAACTATTTGTCAGTGATTTCAAAATTAGACCACTCTTTCAATCACATGGTCATTTATACTTTTAGATTTCATATTAATTTTAATTTGACTGCTTAATTTGCTAGTGTTGTGAATATTATCCGGTAGTAGGCCTATTTGAATTCCTTCATTTTATAAATTTCAAAAAATCAGTAACACGACGTTTCGACATCTGCAATCTGATATCTTCTTCAGGTAAATAACTAACCTAATACGTAATTACAAACTAGGTTAAAATACACAAATCATGCCAGAGCGATGTGACACGTTTACGTCAGGATTCACAACCACCATGCTGTGTGTCAACTTCATTAATTCTAAAACATGCACTTTAGGATAATTTGATGCTCAGCCAATAATCTTAAAACACTAATTTGAGACAAATTTCTCTATTTCCAATCCAACAACTTATATTTGTCTTAAAATGTGTTGAAATTGTTTTTTAATTCACAACACAGGTTCATTTTCAGTTTTAAACTTTAGCCTAATTTTAAAAGCGGGGCCTCAGATACGTGGTCAGTAGCTGACTAGCATGTTATGTTAAGGTGATGTACGATTTTACACACAAGAAATTAAATTATGGTGCTCCCCTGGGCACATCACTGTCTGGCTTTTACATCGTCTCCGGGCACACCGAGTAATTAGAGGGGGTTGGAAGCGTAACGATGCGGCGACAGACGGCGAGCAAGGGCTCGATCCTGGGCAAATGGAGAGATCCAGAGTTAAATCCGTCCACCATTCGGTATTTATTTATTCAATGAAAAATTGGTAATACAACCATAGCTTATCTTATCTAGAACTGTGGAATAATAGCTTATAACGTAGCTGTCTAGAATGGCCTCATAATAATAGCTTGTTAAGGCAGATCTGTACAATAGTATTAGTGGTTAAAACAGACGAACATTTCATGCAAACATGGTAACAGATTTACTCACGTTATACCCCACACTTCTAATGCAGTCAGAAATTTACGTTATGAATGGCAAATCTTGTTGTAGTTAAATATGTGAATCTGTGAGATCCTCGCTAATATGAGTTTATGTATAGCTCAGTTCTAATTGTACAGGATTTCACTGAGAATCTAGGATTACGTAAATAGAACTACGACCTCCCAATAGCATCCATCATAACCAATTCCTCTAGTTATGAAAGATCCAACTTCATGTTTGTGCCATCCAATATCTTCCTGCAAATGCTGGCATTAACGCAAAATATTCCTCCCCCCACAGGATTTTTATCCATCAGTTATATTAGTTATATTATTAAGGATCCCGTAACCGATTTTCTAACCACACTAATCTATGTTACAGCCTTGCCATGAGTGCACTGAGATAGATCCTGGTTCTCTGTGTAACCGTCACTGTCTGCTTTGGTGGGATCGTTGACTTAAATTGTCGATCCAGTTCTGAATGTGTAGCTGGCAGTTGTTGCATCAGCCGTAGTAACTTTCTATCTATATTTAAAAGAATCATTTAGTACGTCTAGAAAAGAGTAATTCCTGTAACAATCATAAGTAGCAGCCGGCATTCAATAATGTAACTCTGGAGTGTGTGGATCCGATCTCGTTGCTCGTTTTGGGCCGGGCATTCCGTTGCCCTTTTTTTCTCTTGTGAACTAAACTTCCCCTTGATCCGCTTTAGATTTTACAGTAGAACCCCTCATATCGGCGACCACGGGACCGAGCCTCTGGATCCGGATAACGATTCGGCCGGATAAACCAACCTACAGTACAAAATACTTGACGAAACAAAACAATTGTATTGTACTGTACTAACTGCACTGTGTAATCAACGAACTGTTTACAGGTTAAACCTACTAGCTCATGGGGGACAACACAGGAAAATGTAAACAAATAGATACACCAAAATAACGCACGAGTCGTAGAACAAAGTGCGCGCATAAATTAAAAAATAATATTAAAATGCGCGTCCGTCAAGCCGTGGTAAATAAATTTCGATATAGGCTTCCGGGAAGTGGCCGGATAAACCGAGGTGCGGTAAAACCGAGGCCGGATATGAGGGGTTCTACTGTGCTCCATGGAGAGTTCGTCTTCGCGACCCTGGACAGATGTGGATCCCGTGTAATTGGACATTCCTACCCATTGATGCCAAAATACTCTGAGTGTAAAATGTGCTATAGTCTTATCAGTAAATGTGTCTATTGACAGTGTGTAGACCCTGTGACAGTTCTCTGGGAGGGTGAGACATCTCTGAGCCGTACCATGTTGCATGAAGCTCATAAAGACGACCTTTGTGAGTGTTATGATTCCTTTAATCAAACATTCCCCCCTCCTCCTTCCTTTTTTAAACCTCCTCCCTTCATACGTACAATGGTCCTTAAGTGGTTAAATTATTGATTGGTCCTTAGAGCCGGATTCAGTTCTTAGTTCTATTTATTTAATTTGTAATACACTCCATTAATTGTGTTGTAATTTATATCTATCTAAGTCCGTTTTAAGATAGGCCAGCATTTTACATTGTAAAAGTGTTGTGTCCAATGTGTTGCTAGAGTCGTAGTTCATTTTTATTACTAGAAATAGCGAGGATTTAAGACTGGTAGAATTAAGTCTGAAACCGCTTTACCCCTCGCCCACGACCGATGTATACGATTTGAGCTATTGAAAGTTTGGCCCAACTCCAGCACATTCCATTGCCATACTATTGTTTAATTTCTGAAAACGTCTCTCCCACTGTCAAGTACTGCCGTTCAGGCTATTGAAAGTAATCTACAATATAATGATATGTTGTTACCTTTTGCCTTGAAAATGTCACTCTTTAATATGGTCTTGTAACTTTAAAATATTAACTAAACTAATTCGAACCTCTTCTATAAGGGAGCAATTACTTATTAATTTTCCTTTAATTTGATTATGTATTCTACACTACATGCTTTAGGCGAGTCACGAGACTACCCTAGTCTTTAGTATATTGGGAAATTGAAGGCGCTAGTCGCCTCTCTACAGACTAAGCGTAATAACAATTTCGTATACATAAGTTAGAAAAACCTTTTTATTACAAACCTTTTTAAAATAACTCTCATTTCAACCATCCACAACTGCATTTCTATTATCAGGTCACTTCCTATTTTTCCAGTAATAAGAATTTTTTCATTTGGTGTGTTTCTTTGGTTCATTTTGAATACTTTTGAAAGTCTTATCGAACATGTTACAATACTTTGCAGTCTGTACAGTTACCATTGTCATAGTACAAAAAAACTATTTTCCCGTGCTTATTATCACAACACTCACTCTTCTAATCACTATTCTACATATGAAAATCAACCACCATAATAAAGGCCGTCTATTAAGGAGTACCACTGAACAGTCCTGCCATAAACAAAAATACTCTCTTATATCAAATTAAGGCTAATGTTTATAAATGTTTTATTTTATAATATGCATATTTATTAAAGTTAGTTAAATTTTTAATGATTTATTGCTTGCTGTTTGGAGTAAATAATGGCATATTGATTCAACGTTGTTCTTTAGTGTTATAATAAATTTAACAAAATAATCTGACATCAGTGCCTGAAAAATCGGGTGATACCGCTCCAAAACACAGCTGTGCCGCGTGTTTGGCCAGGAGCCATCTCGTGACACCTACAATTTGTTTATTAAATGTAAAGAATGTCTCTCTCTTTTCGTAGTATTTCCAAAGCAAGTTAAACTTTTCAAAAAAGCTAAACAATTTTTCTTTATTTCCTTTTATTATTCCTAATATACATATTAGGTTAGTAAGTAATGTACAACTGACACACTTCATTGAAAAAGAGTTAAATTTTATCATTCTCCAATTGCTTATATTGTTCTATAATCAAATCAGTATGCTGTGTAGTCTAATAGGCTATAATATTTGTTCTTTCAAGCATATATTTTGTTCTTTAAAAGTTATTAAAATATTTTACTGCTCTGTAATAATTATAAATCAAACATATTATTGCAATATCTATATATCTCTAGTAGGTTTTTAATATATTCCAACTTTATTCAAACTCTATAGTAAAGTGTTCTACTTGCTCATAAATACTAATTTTATTTAAAACTGAGCTTATGATTTTTTTATAATAGCCTACCTATTCTTGGGCATATTGTTATTCTAAACAACTGATTTTATTTACTACAGTTTACATTGAATGTTTACGATTACTATTATGTGTAAAGGGTTAGAACATGACTTTGCTAATGCTGTATTTCTCTTAATAGTATTTAACTAACTCTGCCTGTATACTCAGACCACATACAAGTTTTAAACTTGTTTATTTAAGCTGGACTTCTTTTTAGAATTTGTATTATTCAATATTGATTCTATTGTACTTTAGAATATTAATGCCCTCTCAATTAGGCTATGTATAATAATTTTTTAAACAGTCCCTTACACCTTTATTACAGGCTAATTAGCTGCTATAGTCGGTTCAATTCTATCAGTTGTCTCTAATTGCCACTAAACTACTCATGCTAATTAAATATTTGTTGTGTAGACGCTCACCTAATGAGGTCATACTCAAGCTGAAAATCAGTTGTACTTTTTATTAGCTTACTAAGTAGGCATTTATATCTCTTTTTGGGATTTTATATCCAAGCACTTGGCACATTTGTCTATTTAGGATGTTTGAATATCTCAAGGTTTTATATATATATATATATATATATATATATATATATATATATATATATTAATAAACATTGAATCACAAAAAGTACTTCCTTCGCCGGAACTCGAACCCAGATCTCTCACTTGCTGGGTGAATATGCTACCATTACACCACAGATCCCTTACTTTTTACAATTTCATTATTTTGTATTTGGCCGTATCTGTCACATATGCGTTTAAATAACTAAAATAACATATGATCGGAAGGCCAAATACCTGTCAAACGACTTTTATTTACATTAATTAAATTTGTATAAATGGCAAGTAGAGAAGTAGCGTTGATGTATGGCTGCATCCATCAGGAAACCTTACGAGATACGAAACAATTTGTAAGAACAAACCTTGTAACTATAACCTGAGCATACTAATCTCGTTGTTGTTTTTCTCTATAATAACTAATAGCTGAGGTATAACCATTATTATTGTAAAATTTAAAAGACCGCCATTTTTTATTTGCTAGAGACATTAAACACCCCATTAGTATTCAGCTATGTTGCAATTATATCCGTGTTCTTGTTCCCTTACTCCTATGTGCTGGATAGGAACCAATGGACTTTATACTATTCAAACCATTCATTAATACGTTAAAGTCATCATAAGTCACAAACAAAAAGTTTAAGAGCCAATTTGTGTGTGTTAACCTAGCCATAGTAAATTTCAGTGTTTGGGAATTCTTCTTAATTGACAATAGATACTTCGATAGGTTTTATTACACACAAATTAAAAATCATCTTAAGAAAACATAATTTTAAAACTACAAACTTATACGAAAGGCTACAAATTAACAGAAATCGGTTCAACTATGAAAACAAACTAAAACCCAAATCTCAAATGATATAAAGTTACAATAAAAGTAAAGGTTCTCATTAAACATTTAATTGTTGGGAATGTGTTCAAACTTATGTTATAACTAACTGTCTAGATAAAAGGCAGTTTTTACATGAACTATAAAATATAGAACATGAAAGATAAATATGGTATTAATTTAAACTAATAAGTTATTGTACTCGTTTGGTGTGTTTTTATTTTTATTCACAGCCATTTATGAAATCATTCCTGAAAACAAAAAATTAGAATAATGATGGTTTAGATGTAATTAAAACAAGTTGATAGTTTAATAGATAATTTTAATTATTTGGAATTTTGTTAATATTGGCTCATAGTATATTTTTGGAGTACCTTGTGATCTGACCCAGACAAACAATAGAAGATAAGAATAAGAAATTGTTCAATAAGAATTGGCCTGATTACAAAAATTGTCAGAAATGTCTACCATAAATGTTTAAAAATTATCGTGAAGTACCATAATAAAATAAAGTGTTTTTGGTCTTAAGGGACGTTTTCTTCAAGCAAAATTGCTCTGAAGTTATAAAAATCACAAAAAAATGTATTGCTCCATCTTAAATCGTAAAGTATGGGAAAGCCAAATGAAGATGATGCTATCAATTACTTTAGATAAACACACCAGTGGTGTATAAATTACATTCGCAACATTAGCCCCGGTGCTTAGAGAAAGCTTGCCACAGGTTTTGCCCCGTTATCGGTTCTTGTATCCAGAGCCGCCTCTACCGCTGCTGCAGTCAGACTCACTACTGCTGAGCCAGTGATCACTTGCTGAGCCACTACACCATTTATCTCTGCTATCAGCCAGAGCTATCTGCTGACACACAGAGACCATTTCTCCTGCTGTTTTTGTTTATCTTGAGTACATTCAGAACTGATCTAAGTCTGCTGTATATTTTAACCTTGCACTCGATCCCCCTCATGTGACTGAAATAGTATAACTTATTAAACTGTTTTCCCAATTATAAAATATAAAAGTGACTGGGAATGAGTAGCGGATTTGTAGAAATCTATTACCTTTGAGATTCTGAGTAATAAATTATGAGATAATCACACACGTCTCTAAAAATTCGGTTTAATACAATAATAAATCTACTTTAAAATTTACTTGATTTATTCAATTCATCACACAATAAACTTAGTATATGCGGTACATTTAACAAGTACTATTATACCCTAAAATTAATAATTAAATATTTTAAATAATTAAAGATAATTAATACCTTTTTACACATAATTTAGACCAAACCGCTACTAATTAGATTGCTTTAAGTGATCAAAATTGTTTCTTAACGATCAAGAAGTAAAAATGTCTCTTAAGAATAATTTTCATTATGATCAACACTACATAAACTATAAATGTAGCATGTTTTCGTGATTAAATTATTTGAAAATATTCGTGATACACATGACACGAGGCACTGAAATGTGACAACAGTCATGTGTTTGTGACCGCATCCACCAATTCTGCTGATATTGGTCAAAATATGAGGTTGCTTTTTTCTCTCAGTAATAAAACAGGATATTATAAATAGCTACGACACACGATTCTCGGCGCCTTTTTGGAGTTTCTTTTGCGGTTAATTTAGTTGGTAATTTTCGTCTTGTTAGTTCCTTTACCCATCTGTGAGGGATTTTGAGTTAGTAGCTCTTTTATAGTCGAATTACAATTTTCAAATGGGGGTTACTGTTTATGGGAGTAGCTATAGTTTACAGGGATATTGTATAAATTTTTATACAAAAGGGAAATAAGAAGATTTGAATTCACTTAATAATTAACGCAAGTTTTCAAGAGAGTACATGTCGTTGCAAGTATAGTTCAGAGTAAAGTTTTCCATTTAAATATTATGTAAAAATTACTGGTAGTAACCATTTAGTATTCAACGGTCAGAATAACTGTTATACATCAAGATATAAAGGGTTTAACAAATAGTTTTATTATTTTGAAACGTAGTTAAATTACAGATTAAACTTTGAGACTGTGCCAACAGCAACTGGTCGTGACACATGTGATACAACGAAGTTTTCAGGAAGTTTTTAGTTCACCTTTATTTAGCTTCGTATATGATAGAGAAAATTACATTTTATTTTGTATCAAATTATAAATTTTATTTTATTTGAGTTTTGTAAGAAAATACAATTTTTAGTTCGATGACTCGAGGACGTGTGAAGTTGAATTAGACATTTAAAAAATAATCTATCCAAACTGCAAGTTCCTAAATATTACAACATAGAATAACTTGTAATACTTGTATATTTAACTTGTTAATAACTTTAAATAACTGTAACGTCCACTATACGTGTTGCATTGTAGAACTCGTTTTCATGCATAATTTCAAGTCTAAAGGTCATTTCAGTTTTAAGACGTACTGCGAACATACAGTCATAGTGAAAAAATATTTTTTCTTCCCTCGGAAGATAAGAGAGAATTTGTGGGTACCTACTGAGTGATGCACTTCAATGACGCTCAGCCAAGTCCCATGAACAGGCGCGTAATCAGGCCGGCTTGTCAGACTATTTTACAGGGGCCCGGATCCCACCATACGACTACGAGAAGGGGGTAAAATATCTTTTACGGGGCCTGGCAAAGCTGAGTACGGCCCTGCCCATGAATAGACATTCACAATCATAGAAACTATTCTTGTCTATATAGAGATTAGGTTTCATACACAATTTAAAATGTAGAGATGAAATCTTTCTTGAGATGCCACATAATATATCAACAGTGTTGTACATAAGGTTTGGAAATTGACGCCACAGAGAGAAACCGGAAACGAGATCATCATGTTTTCGGTGAGCTAGGGAAGTTACTAAAACGTAAGAATGTGCTAAAATGAAATCATGTCACCGACTTTTAAAAATATGTTTCCACTTTTTTAATTTGTTTATACTCTATGTCTAAACAAAAATTCGATAAAAGATGTTGTAGTGTTGGGTAGGCTACATGTGTTAATATGATACAAATAAAAAATTCTGATCATTTTCTAAGTTTGTTCTACAAATTTATTTCTTCTGCTGTTCTCATTGCCTTTATGGGTACACATAATACTAATGTAAAAATATTCGCTTACGCTCAACCAAATTCCATGGAGTAACATACACCATCATCGACTGAGTGTTGCGTTTTGGGAAATGAAGCTTCATGCAAAATTTCAAATTTATAGGCATTTGGTTTTTGAGATCTCGTCAGACAGACAGACATAATAATCTTTTTTCCAGCCCCTCCAGTGATAGACTTCGCCAACGCTTAGCCAAAAAGGTCACATTCGTGTTAATAGAGAAATATTTCCGTATGTTTCAGGCTTTTCAATTAAAAAAATATCAAGCAATGCATCACATAATTAAGAGCAGTTGTGGAAATGTAGTAGAAGGTTATCTAACTGGTGTTTTCAATAAAATAGGACTGAAACATTAGATTGAAGATCTAGATAAAATAATTTTAAATTTGCCTTTATATATATATTAATCACCTTATATATATATATATATATATATATATATATATATATATACATGATTTTACCTATTGTATATCTCTTGAAAATGTCTTAAGACGAAATATAGAGAATTTTTATATTATTTTCTATTCTTATTGAAGATATATATATATATATATATATATAAAAGGGTTCGACTCCCGGCGGAGAGCAAGTACTTTTTGTGATTCAATGTTTATTGAAAAATAAATATGGCTATTGCCATTTATACAGTTTAATGTAAATAAAAGTCGTTTGACAGGTATTTGGTCTTCTGATCATATGTTAGTTTGCTTATTTAAACGCATATGTGACAGAAACGGCCAAATACAAAATAATTGAATCGGAAAAAGTAAGCGCTCTGTGGTGTAATGGTAGCACATTCACCCGGCAAGTGAGGGATCCGGGTTCGACTCCCGGTGGAGCAAGTACTTTTTGTGATTCAATGTTTATTGAAAATAAATAAGGCCATTGCCATTTATACAGTTTAATGTAAATAAAAGTCGTTTGACAGGTATTTGGTCTTCTGATCATATGTTAGTTTGCTTATTTAATCGCATATGTGACAGATACGGCCAAATACAAAATAATTGAATCGGAAAAAGTAAGCGGTCTGTGGTGTAATGGTAGCACATTCACCCGGCAAGTGAGAGATCCGGGTTCGACTCCCGGCGGAGCAAGTACTTTTTGTGATTCAATGTTTATTGAAAATATATATATATATATATATATATATATATATATATATATATATATATATATATCAACGAGGAAGATGAACTGAAGCTAAACTCAACATTCACATTGAGTAAACCCTACCCACCATATGTACGTTGTACGGTTGATCAACCGTGCTTAGAAATCATGTCTAAAACATAGCAATGCACTCAATCTCTTCACTCAGATTATACTATATTTGTATATTTATTAGTATAGGTCTCTGATGTCGTTTTAGCTTCTTCCAGGAGTCAAGACTGTACTAAGAGGAATGTGAAATGGATCAAAACAATTGTTGTGAAGTTCAACAAATGCTAGCTTATTAAACTTGTGTCAATGTATAAAAAAATAATTGGAAACAAACTTTAAGTGGTTCATTGACCATCCTCTAAGTTACAGGAGAGGAAGAGCCTGTGCTTTATTTCCAGTCTTTTCCGCATTGCTCACATATGAATAGAAGTATAAATAAATGCTGTCCAATCACAAATGACCAGCACGTTACAGCTAACACAACACAACAATCGAATTGTTTATATTCCGACGAATGTCCATTGACTGTTTACTAATTCATAGCATTAAATGTAAACAATGAACGCTGAATAAAAGGTTACATTGTGCTGATTGCTTTGTTCACACCGAATAGTGGGGATACCGCTTTAAATAGTGGAGGGGAAGGGATTATTGGATTGTTATATAATAGAGGATATTTCCTGAATGCGCAAATACAATTTAGGAGCCAATTTATTGTATAACAATCAATAAATCAAAATCATTCAAATCATATAGTACTCAAAAATACTGACTTAATTAGAGAGAAATCCCAAATATGTAAGAGAGTATGCCTTACAATGCCTTATTCTGTAATGTACAGTATGCTGTTCTTTGGTACCGGTACACTGTTGTTTCACAGACTGTTCATGTCAATAAATTATTAGTTAAAATACGATAACTAGGAATTTTGTGTTGAAATATTTTGACTCTGTAACTCCTTGATTCTAAAATTCCTAATAATTATTGTGTTTCTTTGTGTGTAAAAAATAAACCTGTTCAAAACATCTACTGCAATCCAAACTTTACTCGTAAAATAATTGTTGTTATTTTAAATAAAACACTAAGGTCCATAAGTTTTACACGACACCAACATCTATTTTTACTAGTTTAAGGATTTCACTTTCAATAGTTCCAATAACTTTACTAAATAACTATTATTTTATTTATAAAAATAACCATACACGCAATGTAAACATAGTAATTTAGTCTAGAAATAAAAAAATTAAACCATAAAAGGTTATAAAACTTAGACAATCCCTTACTTTTACTTCATTGCGAAATATTGCGCTATAAACCTAAACAAAACCCATTTTTGCAAAAAGTGATCGAGAATATGTTTTATGGATCATATGATTAACAACACACATCCATAAAAACCATAGAATTCGTTTAACTGTGTAAATTTAGTGTAGTTGGTAAAACTGTGGAAATTGTTTTTAAATTTACGGATTGTAATTACGTTAGTTCATTTTGAATATTATAGTTGTTAAACTATATACTATAAGAGTAATTAGTTAGAACGATTTTAAATATTTCATGTGTCGGATAAATTCAGTTACGAATGCACATTAGATATCAGTAATCACTAGTTTATACATATTATATGTATAAACAACACAAACATGCACTTGGACGTCAATAATTATTTGTAAAATAATCACTTTTAGCACCAGGTAACCAAACGAGAACAAATTTTTGTACAGAAAAACTTCCACTTTTATACAACATATCCCGTATACGGATTGAGGATATTATATTCTCTTGTTGATGTTCAAACAATACAATTGCTTAAACGGCTACATTTGAATTATAACATTCTTCGCGATTAATGGTATGACTTTATCTTCAAGAATCGTAAGACTTAGACCTGGAGGAGACTTTAAGTTATCTGTCTGTCAGGCAAAAAGAGTTATCGCTAAAAGTTGTCTAGTGAGGCACGCCCAGCAGCTGTAAACGTCGGACAGAGTTTCAAGTCCGAGTCCCGGCGATCTGACACGGTCGGCTCAGGATTTTACGAGATCAGCAGGACCATAAAACAAGAAGCAGGTAGACACTATTAATGCCCACTTTTTATCACTTTCTTGCAGCGCTGGGTAATAAAATTGCGCCGTAGTCTGGTGTCTCCGAGTTTGCTCTTTTCGCACAAAGTAAAGAGTTTTCGATAACAATGTACATTACTTTGCCATAGTATTCTACGATCTACGTAATATTTTTCACTGTCATTATCCACCAAGTTTTAAGCCGTAATTAACAATGAATTACCTAACAATACGAACAGAATATTATTGTTATTTTTAATGACCAGAAAGAATGAGCACTGAAATGTGAAATTTTATAATATCTAGGTGGTAAGAATGCGCCCGACCAATGTCACAGAACAGGATTCGCTAAGCTTCAAGGCAATAGGTGTTTTGTCAACGGCATCTATGGAATACGGTTCAGCCGTGTTCCAAAAAGGTGTCTTAACCTAACTTCCAAAAAAGTACCAACAGTTTTTCTGTAATCAAGTCAGAGAGACTCTTGCCTAAAATTTATAAATGACCCGTTATTTTTTGAATGATGAAGGTTATGGTTATTTAACATAAACAGAAGCCAAACATGGAGTTTCGTCGAATATAGTGCATAAATTATTATTTAAATTCTTTTAAACTGTACAGTACTCGCCATTAATACAACCATTCACTTAAAGTATACATATGTATAAATAACCTTTACTCGTAAGATTTAATATATCATAAAATATATGTTTTAGCAAATACTTATAACGTACCTAAATAAATTGATTACATTTTATAAATCATTATTTGTTAATTTCTCGTTGCACATTGAATACAATATTTTGTCACAGGGGGAATTTTTATCCCTTTTTACTAAGGCACAAAATTAATAGAAATATAAAACGGCATTGAACATTAGAAATGTTACGCTTGAATTGATATACCAAACCCTACCACAGTATGCTCTGAGCGATAACGTATAACTTATTTTGGAAACATTCCTCTAAAGCTGTGGGTAAAGCTCTGAATGTTATAAATGTTTACTCGTACAACATTGCTTTCAGTCATCTTTCTGTCTCCTCCCAATGTTACGTTTGTTTTAAATTCCAGTTAACAAACAATGACTGATTGTCTTTTAGCATATAAACTGCATTGTTTCACAGTTTGTAATGTGAGGTACTGTTTAATAGTGCGCTCCTAAAAGTTTAAATTTAATTAAAAATAATGTTGAGCATTTTAAATGATATTAACTTGTATCCTATGGAATGCTATTGTGTGTATATTATATACATCACATCTTCGAAGGGATTGGATAATCCAAACACAAAATAATAGAATCAAAAACGACAAAATAATAGAATCAAAAACGACAAAATAATAGAATCAAAAACAAGAGCCGAGTTCGAGTTTCTGTGGACCAAGCTCTTTATGTAGATAAGTATTTATCGAAATTATAAATAAATCTTCAAGCTTACTTCTTATGATTTTATTTGTTATAAAAGCAACGCACTAATTCTATTATCAGGGTTTTTAATATCGTTTATTCACTTCAGAAAGATAAAGGGCGCATTGATTAAGATCCTTAGTTTTAGATACTTAATTTAACTAATTAATTAATCGATATTACATATGAACCTCTTGTCTAAAAACTTCAAGGAACCTTTACTTAAAATTGCGGGTATCAAAACATTAAGTAGTCTTTCTCTATACCCTTAGATCATAATTTTAATCAAAGTTACACTTTTTATAAATAAGCAGCAAACTTAAGAAAACTTGCAAAGATTTTAAACTTGCTTATTATAATTATTGAAATTTGTTCAATCTTATCTTGCAAATATCTTCATTACAATCATAAGTATGTTTTAAAATCGTTTAACGTTTATTTTTTAAACAAAATGCCAATTTTTAATAATACAAGGTAGGAGTACGACACACCAAGTGGTTGCGTATATGACTTCTGTGGTGTTGCTTGCAAAATTTGAGATAGTTAGCTCATTTCACACTCGAGAAGTCCGGGTGAAATATAGAAAGAGATAAAACTTTTTTACACCCCCTCCCTCCGCAGCAGACAGAGAAATTATGGCAGCCTACTGAGTGGTATGATAGGCTTCAATGACGCTCCGTCAAATTCAACTGTTCGACATGCACTATCATAGAACCAATTTAAAAAACTGTTAAAACAGTACTAACAAACATATCATATATAATTGGCTTACTTTATGTAATACAAGGTAGACATACATAATACAGAACATAAATTTTTACGTCCTTCCGGCAGACAAAAAATTATGTCAGCCTACTAAGTTTATAACCAATGACGCCAACCATGACGGTAAGCCAAATTACGTGGTTGGACGTGTACCATTTTATAATTCATTCTTGACTATGTGTAACTGAGTTTCATGGAAAAGTTAAAGCCTGCAGATGATCTTTAACGAGATATCTTGCCAAATGATACATGCACATTTTTTTCGTTTAGTTAGGTTGCAAAACAGAAATTATATAGTAAAATTTCCTGTTTGATAGGGAGTGTATTACAAGGCAAGAGTACGCTTAAATCTCTTGTCACCAATTTGATTTTCGCTTCATGCAAAATTTAAAGTCTGTAGTTCATTTTGTTTTCGAGATATCATGAGGACAGACAGAAATGAAATTTTCCAGCTCCACGAGACATACGCTTCGCTGACGTTCACCCAATAACGGTACCAGAACAATTAGTATTTTGTAGATAAACTAATGTTTGTAAAACTGTCTCGCTTAAAGCTATGAAATAGGCTACAGCTGAGCTGGCCATTAGTTATATTCTTCTCTTCAGCTATTCTGAGCATAAATGGAAAGGAATTCAGGACAGGCCCAAGACAAAGAAGATAACAGAGACCAAGATCCAAGTTCACTCCCTTATCCACCACCCTATTTACTTCCAGAAATGTTTGAGTGTATGTTCATTAAAATAATGTTACAAAACAAGACTTTATATTCAACTTCTACTGTGAAACTTGGATTGCAATATATTTATCTCAATCACGCTTATACGCTTCACTTAGTTGTGTTTTTTTTAATGTCAGATTGCCAAATTCCTTTGTTACTTGAGATCCATCCAAATCTAGCATCGTGCAATTGTTATTTTCCTATTCTGCAGAATGCGCCACGCTTCTTCTCCTTGCCAAGTTTGTAGTGAATAGTCTCATTTCTTTCCACTGGAGGTTCTTTCCACCTTTCTGTCTTAATAAGGTATGCTCATGTAGTGAGTTTAGCTTGTTTTGAGAAGGTTTGTTGCAGTGGTTGGTTTAGCCTACTTGGAGTCAATAAGAGCATTGGCAGTAGGGGAACTGGGATTTAAGACAGAAGAAGACATTGAGGATATGATGTATCATGTGAATAGCCGGGCAAGGTGTTGGGACTGGCGGTAGTTTGGCAATTTTTCTATCGGATATGAAACTGGAACCAGAGTAGCCCAAATCCGCTGTTTGGGAACAATCAAGCCACTAAGATAGTTTAACGCTAAACATACTCATAGCTTCACTTAGATTCCTGCCACTTTTTGCAAGGAGCTTTTTGGTCAAGAAGTGTTTTAAAAGAATCAGAGGGATTTTAGTTGTCACTTACAGAGAAATTAACATATTATTGAGAATGTCTACTTCAAAGGTTTTTGCAGTATACTCTCTCAGCAGCTGAGGTACTTCAGAGGAAACTATTTTTCATGAGAAAGTATTAATTATATGTAACAACATTTCTTTAACTTGTAAGCTGTGATCAAGGCTTATCTTGTTAGTAACTCTAACAGTTATCACTATGTAGTTTTCATTACAAACTTGCTCACAACGACTAAACTTCGAAAGAACAAATGCCAGGAGTGCGCCTGGGTACAATGCTCGGAAACTGCATTTTTTAAGAAGGCTTTTCATATTTTAAGGCCCCTTGTGTGACTATCACCATAGATATTAACTTTACACTTTTGTGTTAGTTTGGACTAGTTAGACAAAACAGCTTTACCTCATGGGGTTCCGTTAGTATAACTGGTGGCTCACGATTCTTTGTTTACTTTTACTTTATTAGAGTTTTCATAGAGAGCAGTTAATTGGTTGTATTTAGAGACACATGATTTGGCGTTGTGTATTAAGTCCGAACAACAACTAAAACTATCCTTTGTTGTTCACAGGTTGTTTCTTCAAATGAAATGTTTTTGGTACTGAGGACTTTGTCAAGACTGTTACAAAGATTGAGAGCACAAGTTCTGTTGACTCCTTGCAGGGAATCCAAATAAACATGCGTCCAAAGCCCTCGACCTCATCAAAAACAATCAAACTCCAGTGAGTCCCCTCAGCGTTACAATATAGGTAATAAAAAAAAGTAAAATCGTTTTTGTTCAACATTTTTTAGACTTTCCAAGATGAAAAACTCGTATTAAAATAAATACAAAAATACGCCCAATATTAAAATAATTAAGTACCATAACTTACTGAAAATTATGTAACTTATAATTTGTTATTGCTTGCCTAGCATCTTAAAGGTTAGAAAGTACTATCATCAACATAAAGAGATATTTAGCGTTCATCATCGGTGCCTTCTGTGGTGGCAATCAAAAACATATATGCAAATTAATAACTATTCATATTTAATAATAACACTTACGCTGTTTATCCGTTACTTTGAATGCAATACTGAAAGATTATATAGAATAATTATCTTAAGATAAACGGATAAACGGATTAAACCCATATTAACCAAATTTAACTCTTTAAAGAAAACTGATTTATTAGAGTGGAACACTAATTATAAAATAGATACAAATAATCAGTTATTATTTCTAAAATATACAAATAAGAGAAACCTCTAAATTAATATTTTTTGCATTGCCTTTTTGTTTTACATTTTCATTATTTTATAATACTCAAATAAATAGCTCATTTTGACAAAAATGTATGAAGAACAAGTCCTTTAACACCTCATTTTTGGTGATAACGGAGAACTTCTTTGCACAGAAATATTTAAGCATATATTGTAAAATATAGTTTATTTAATTGAAACTTATCAACTTTTTTACATTCATTTAAAACAGGACAGACATCAAATTGCTGTAATCTTCGGCTTTACCCGTAAATCTTCGTAATCGTTCGGATGTGCCTCCCACCTTCATCTCGTTGGCTCCTCTACCGGTCCTGGTACTCAGAGTTTATAAAATAGTAAAAAGAGACAAATAATGTGGCTAGAGCAGGAGTTTCAGCATCAGATTTGAAGTTCAGTGTTGCTCTATCTGCATCATGATGTACTCCTTCTTCCTGCAGACGCTGCTCGTTCATCTGACTTGCTCCGAAATCATCAGGTACTTAACTAATGAAAGTATAATCATTCTTTCTACGATTTGATAAACATTTTTGATTAAGCATAACGTTTCTGTTCTTACCCTTGTACTTATCATTTCGTAAACTACTGGTAACGTATATGATTATGTAATTAATTTTAATTAATGAAATATATACTTATAATACTGTTCTTGTAGATTAAACACTGAATCCGTGCAGCAGATTGAAGAATATTGTTTATCCATTATTGTTAGAAAGTTATGTCCGAAATATTGTATATCGGAAATATTGTAGGCTATGTCCTAAACATTATAAGACAAAATTCTTTCAAAAATATTTTTGTCTGGAATATCGTGTGTGAAATATGTTTTCTACGAAACTGAACTACCCGTTTTATCCTCGTTGTCCCTCAATTTCCTTTTCTCTACTGCGTTGTATGTGTTAACAACGGTAGGTACAATCTTTGACCTAAATCATTTTACTGAAACGGTTATAGATTTATTGCGTTAAATGTAACCAGATAATAGAATTAATTATAAAGTCCGGCTCTAGCAGCCAAGTAGATAAGACGCGTATTGCGCTACCAAGTTCAAGGTCACGCGACTGTTTGCTTTGGTGCGAGTAAAAGCCTGATATAATTACGTAATTTAACCGTTCAATTTGCTAGCATGCCAGTGATCTGCGGTATTTGTGTAAAGGAATGTCACCCAGGTGATAAAAATGTTATAAAGTGTAGTGGTTTGTGTTCGGCTGTGTTCCACGTGCAATGCATTAAGACGGATGGAGTTACTACCAGAACGAACCTGAAGGACTTCAAGTGTAATGACTGTAAAAGGGATAATCCTACATCTGTAAGTAGCAATGCTTCGTCAAGTCTCACTACTGCAGTGGACGAAAGAGTTTCTAATCTCAGTATTGGAATCGTTTAAGCAGGAAGTCTCAGGCGAGCTGAAAAAGTATTCAGAACAATTCGAAGAATTTCGCACATCTGTACAATTCCTCTCAGACAATATTGACAAGTCAAATGATCTAACTGCTAAGTTGAGAGAAGAATATGCTGCCATGAGGAAAGAGAACGAGCATTTGCAGGAACAGAATAAAAAACTAAATGAAACTGTGACTGATTTAAGAACCAGAGTTAGAAACCTTGAACAGTACACTCGAAAAAATAATATAGAGATCAGTGGAATACCCCAGACACCTAACGAGAACAGCCTTAATCTGCTAAAGGACGTAGGAGAGAGCTATGGGACAGGAACTAGTGGAAGCCCAGGTGTCAGCGGTGCACAGAGTTTCCAACCTACAAGGCCGACAGGACGCCCTCCATCGTGGTCCAATTTACGGAAGGATGCAGCGGGATGCCTGGATCACAGCTTTCAAAAAGAAGAAAACCCTGACGGCATCGGAGATTAACCCTATCTTCCCTAAACAGCAAGCCGTATACGTGAATGAACACCTGTCACCAGAAAACAAACAGTTACTAGGCCAACTTAAGAAGAAATGCAGTGAAAAAAATGTGAAGTTTGTTTGGGTGAAGGAGGGGAAGTTCTTCGTGAGAAAAAAAGGAGGGGGAAAAATGCCACAAGGTAAATAACATTGAAGACATTGAAGTATTATTTAAATAGGCCTATAGGCAAATGCATAGTAACATGTTTTGTTTTATGTTTTCTTTAAATTAAATTTTAAGTTGTTAGTTTGTAACGGAGTAGAACAAATTGTACTATGGTAATTTTTGAAGGATTTACTCAAAATTATGATAGCCTAAATTGTAATTTTTTTAATTCCCCCAATGAACTTCAAAATATAACTTTCATTCATGTAAATATAAGAAGTATAAGAAGAAACTTTGATTCCCTACTCGTTGAGCTAAGCCAATTAAACACAAAAATAGATTTTATAATTCTATCGGAAATATGGATTCAAAGTGAGGAAGTAAATTTTTTCAAAATTCCGGGATATAATGTTAAAGCGAAGTGTAATGACACTTACAGGGCCGGAGGAGTGTTGTGTTTTTGTAACGAAAATGTTTTAATGTTAGGGAAGTGGAGTGTACAATGACAACTGCAGATTGCCTTTTACTTAACGTCAAACTTGATAATAATTATTTCAACATATTTTGTATATATCGATTGCACGAATTTTCTGAGTATAATATTTTATTAATGAACTGGAAACCAAACTTTTAAATATAACTAATAATACAATTTTCATTGGCGATGCAAACTTAGATATTCTAAAAGATCTTCCTTGTGTGCATAAGTATATGAACCTAATGTCGAATAATGGTTTTCATATCGGTGATAAATAATCCTACAAGAATTACTCTGCACAGCTCCACTTGTGTGGACCATATTTTTATAAGGTTCAAAAATATAAACTTATTCAATAGTGCCATTTTTTGACATAGGTTTAACAGACCACTACCCTGTTGGGCTTAAGTTGAAGCCTACCGTTATAAAAAATGTGAAATTCGAATCATTTAATAAATGGGTTTATGATCTGGAAAAATTAAACTTGAAATAGAACTTTTTGATTGGAAAGAAATTTTAACTTCAACTGATGTAAATCATTGCTACAATGAATTTATAAATATATTGACTAATATTGTGCAACGTAATAAAATTGAAATTTATATTTCAAACCGTTTATGCAAAGCAAAACTTGTTAGTCCCTTGGATAAACGTTAGCATTTTTAAGTAGAATGAAAAAAAAGAAACAAGTTATATAAAATATATAAAAGAAGACCATACGACATTAACTTTAAGAAATACTTTGATCGATATGGTCACATTTAAAATCTGATATAGAAAAAAACTAAAAAATAATTTTTATTCGAGGTTAATAGGCAGTTGTGGAGGTGATACCAGTCAGCAGTGGAGGGTTGTAAATAAGTTAACAGGTGCTATAGGAAACACAAAGTTTGATAAGGTAGTACTAGAAGATGGTTCAATCATTGAAGACCCGCTGTTGATTGCAAATGAAATCAATTCTTATCTGGCTAATGTGTATAGTGTTGCTGATAACATTATCGGTAACGACCCTGCTTTGAATGTAAGCTTTGTCAACCAAATGCAATCATTTTTTATTTCTCCTGTTGACAAAACAGAATTAGAGAATGTTATCAGGAAACTAAAAAACAAAAAGTCCACTGGATATGACGGTATAATGTCGAGCTTGTAAAGAAGATTGCTGTAAATATTTCACATATTCTTGTACATATAATTAATTTGAGCTTTTTGACAGGTATTTTTCCTGATAGCCTTAAAAAAAGTATAATTGTACCTATTTTCAAAAAAGCAAACAATTTTAGTATAGAACAAATTCGTCCCAATTAGCCTACTCTCAGTTTTTTCAAAAATAATAGAAAAATGTATGAAATCAAGATTGATGGATTTTTTTTAAAATTACAAAATTTTCAGTCCAAAAACCAATTCGGTTTTACTGCAGGAATAGGGACGGAAGATGCTTTGGTGCAATTCGCTGACTCAATTTATAGTAAAATGAATAGGAATGAAAAAACTTCCGGAGTTTTTGTAGATTTTACAAAGGCATTCGACCTAGTCGACCATAATATTCTATTTGAAAAAATGGAGGCAAGCTGGAATCAGAGGCGTAGCTCTACAGTGGTTTAAAAGCTTTTTAATCGGCCGGGTCAGCAAGTGAGAGTGGACAATCACTTGAGTGCGCCTCTTACTGTAAAGGCCGGAGTCCCACAAGGCTCAGTCATCTCGGCTAATTTGTTTATTATTTTTATTAATGATTTGTTAAAACAAAATTTTAATGGCACAATCAGTGCCTTTGCTGACGATGTTGCTTATTTATATTCAGATACATGTAGAAATAACTTATGGGAAAAAATAAATAATGATCTTAGACTTTTAAGAGCCTGGTCTAATAAAAATAAAATGTTAATAAATGTAAATAAGACTAAGTTTATCAATTTTGATTTTAAGGGCTTTGGTTTTGACGTGCCTGTGAAGTATCACGAAGAAACTTGTACAACCTTTAATACATGTAAATGTATTGAATTAGAAGAGGTAAATTTTTTTAAGTATTTAGGTGTATATTTTGACCAGAAAATAAATTGGAAAAAACACATATCTTTCATCCAAAATCAAATTAGAAGTAATGTTAGGAAGTTTTATTTTTTTGAGAAATTTTTGTGACGAAAAAGCTGTTACGTACTCTGTATTATGCACTAATTTACTCTAGGTTACAGTAACGGTATTGTATGCTGGGGAGCAGCTCCAAAAACAAAAATAGACGAAATTAGAGTAACACACAAAACACTTTTATACGTTTAATCTTAAGGAAAAAAAGGCGCGACTCTTCTTATCCTCTTTACCAACAATTACAAACTTTTCCCATACAATATATTTTATTTATTAAAGTATTAAGATTATTTTTTATAAGAAGTGGAAATAGAAATAATATTGAACAACAAAAAACAATATGTCACAAAGAAATTTGCAAAGAGGTCTTATCCAAAAACCCAAAGTTAATAAACTAGCTTTCAGGCGTTCATTTTCCTACATGGGTCCACATTTGTTTAATCAAATTCCAAATAAAATTAAAAAAATTAAAACCTTAAATGGCTTTTTGTAATGCTATAACTAATTGGTTACTTAGTCAAACTGAACAGATAGATATTATACACAACAGATTAGTCTAAAAATATTCTTAAATGAATTCATTCTTTTTCTCATATGCAAACTAAAATTCGTCCCCTTTATAGACAATTTATTTTATTTGATTGTATTCTCTATTAAATTAGTAACCAATATAACAAAACAGTCTGTAGAATCTTAATATGTGTTTAGTAACCATTTTAATATATCTTATAATCTTATAATATCTTATCTTATCTTGTAATATATATATATATATATGTATGTTGATATATCTTGTATATCTTAATATGTATATATCTTAATATGTCTTGATGTATAATAATATAACATATCTTAATATTAATTAGTAACCAATATAACAAAACAGTCCTGTAGAATTCTTAATATTGTTTCCATTACTCTAAAATGTTAAGATAATATTGTCATTAGATAAATTGTATTTTTTACATAGATGATTTAAAGTCTTCAATATATTAGTCTTTTATGTATATTTAAACATTGTATGTACGAATAAGATTGACTAGAGTTTAAATTGATTAAGTTGTACTCTTATCAACGTTAATGTATTTTTATTTTAATGTTGATTTTAGTTAATATAGTGAGAAGATTTCAATATACCGCAGTGATCTGCACATCAAGTCCTTTTCAGAGAAAACCGGACTGTTATCAGACCTTTCCTTGTTTTATTGTTAGTTTTATCTAACCACGCAACTTGTTAATGTGGTTAGATTATATTCCTTAATAATCTTGTTTGTAAAGTTTATATTTTTTTGGAATAAATCTCATTATCTCATTATCTCATTTAATATTATAATTTTATTAATTTCAGCTAGTATAACAATTATTTCATTTCTTAGTATTAACCACAGAAATTGTTTAGCCTACCTTTAATAGTACATAGAACTGCTTAAACTTTCAGCTGGAGAGATTATGAAGTAACAAAAATATAAACACCTAGTGTCTAAATTTTTTATATAATTAAGAATTATTCTTATATTATTTGCATGGATATGTGCTATCTAACTTGGAGGAGTACAGAACAACCAGAGGAATAGACTTTTATTGATGGGTATTAGGCTTTTTTAGTGTGACAATTTCCGTTTACCTTTGCAACAAACTCTCTTTCGCATAAAAGATTTTTTAGAAATAAACTATTTAAATTAATTCATTTATAAACATCCATAAATAACTTAACTACATAGAGGTTACGGTATCAATACATAGAGTAAGTTATTAAATCCTTATTTAAATATTATGCCATTTTTGACTCACAACAGTTCCCACAATATCCTACTTTCTATGTTTAGTTCTCGTTTATTATATTTAGGTCAGATACGAACATACCTAATTCAAATTATGTTCAGTTCTGGAAATATTTTGTATCATCAAATATGCTTATCGTTCAAAACCGTGATTTATGTTTTATGAAATATGTGGTATGAACTTAATAACACTTTATATAAAAAAAGATGTATCGATGCATTAAATCTAGGATCATAAAGTTACTTCAGCCTCAATAATGTCTTAAATAAAATCATCATATATTCGAAACTGCAATATTTTATGAGAATAATTAATATTGTAATCCCTTTACATACTATGTATGCCCAAATAAGCCTACATAGTCGCGATATTTATTATCATAGATGTATAATATGCTTTTAGGTATATTTTAATAACTATTAAAGGCAGTGGAATCGATTACATTTTGTATGCTAAATTCATAGATTTTTAAGATAACCTTTCTCAATATAGTAAAGGTAGAATATTTTCACTCCACATGGAATTACAGGCACCTAAAGTAGCAAAATTTAAGCATTTTGTAATCAAGCCCAAATAAAACGGCTGAAGATTAAAATTTATGAATGTTCTTTTCATTTATAATTTTTTTGAAGAAAAAGAATGTCATTCTTAAACTATATTTAACTAAACAAATATCATTTTCTTCATTCTTAAATTAATATAATAATGCACTCCCTGAATCTACAGTATTATTCTGGTACAAATTGCAAAACTTTCAAACTTTTATTTCCAGCTGTTTGTATTTAGACCTGACTACAAAACTGCATAAATGTCATTTTTTTAATGTTTGTAATATCGGAGTGAAATTTCTACTATTTCTGTATTAGCCTAAGGAAATTATCTTGAAAAATTATAAATTTGATATAAAACATATTTTTCAAGCCCAAAATCGACTACACCACCTAACATTGTTCAGTTTTATTTTTATTCGTTTTGATGTTGTAGCTAAACAACAGGCAGACAGTATATCACAAGATTCGCGCTTAGGGATTTTCGCGGAAAAGCGAGTCCATCTGCAACCCATAGGGAGTTGACTATACAGCTACTGCTTCCAGCGCGGGAGAGATAACTAGTATTAACAAAGAACACTATCGGGTCGTCTTCTTGATTGATAGTTGCGTTAACAACTTTGTAATCGCTTACGTTGTTGACGCTATTCGTGAAATGTTGATTATAAAGAGGGCAGATAGTAGTAGTAATAAAGTGATTATTCACTATTTTAAAATGTTTTGTTTCTGTTACGCTTTTCAGTAGTGTTTTTACTCAAATTGCGCGCGTGAAAATATCTAGAATGTATTAAAAACAAAACTAATATTTTGCAAAACCTTTGGCATCGATTTCCTGATACAATATAAAAAAATTATGTAATAATTTGTTTATATTGGTTTTATCACATTTTGTATTAAATGTTTCTAAAAATTAATATTTTTGACTAAAAGTTCTATTTGTAACAACGCGTAATTCACGGGCAACATCTGATCAGAAAATTATGTATCTATTGTACAAATACAATTACTAAGATATTGTTTATAAATCACTATTATGTACTTTATGTATGAAACCCCATAGTAAATTATAAAAGCAGAGTAACGTATTTGCTGTGTTTTAATCATTATACAGGTAACAATGAACCCATCAGGGCTTAAGGATTCTAAAATCATAATTACTACTTTATGAACGTCATGAATCGAACTAATGACAGTATTCTTTTCTATAACGATGATACCACGAAATTTTGTTTATGTAATGAATTTTGGTCAAGCATGAGTGTTATGCGGTTTTGAGAGAGCTCCCATAGGGTTGACTTTCGAAACACTAGTGAAAAGAACTTGGTTATGCTATAAAGGGAACTGGGAAATTGGTTTTATAAACCACTTTAAATGGAAAAAAGGAAAATTAATATTGTAACAAATATAGCATAACCTACTTATCTGCCACGTGGCCGTGATTTGTATATTTCTGAATTTAAAGTAAACTTTTCCTCAATCAACTCTTCAGTCGCTGCAAGTCTCTGAGCTTGGTGAGTAGATTACAATATTCATTCCGTCATCAATTACAACACATTCCGAAACAACAGTTCAAGTTTATTAAATACTAGATAAAGATAATTTTCGTATCACTTATAGATGATGCCTTCATCATTTCGGCGTTTGGGCTTCCCCAGTAGTTTTATCCAATCTTGCTAATACAAGTGGCACTTTCCGCAGTTCCTTTAAAATGTATAACCATTCTAACTTCCAAAATTTGGCAATTATGCTCCTATTGATTTTGTGTTAATCACAAGTACCTTGGCAAAACCATTTTATATACGGTACTAGAATTAAAGTAAATTGTGTGGCCTAGTAACCTTAAAACTGACACTTTTCCTATTGTCATGAATAAAACAACGTATAAATAATATGAATTTGATGACATTGAGTTGAATGACATCAAAGCAATGCTAGCGTAATTCTTATGTAATACATTTACACCAAGACACATTAGTGCAGTGTTATTCCTGACCTTGCCCAAACAGACAGACAGTGAGTGGCGGCAACGCTGGTCAATAAACGATCTGGCAACGTCGCAGCGCGGAATATCAGTATGGCAGTGACTCAACACGTGTGCGGTGTAAAGTAAATCGTTGCGTCTTTACGACTCACTAGACCCAGCCTTGATGGAAACTAACCTATATTTCATTACGATATAGCACATAACGATCTCGTAGTTAGTTATTAGTTATTACAAGAATACAATACCTGAAACTCAGTGACAATTTAATGGTGTTTCAGTTAAACAACTCTTATAAACCGAATTTTTCCTAGCTGTCATCAAGAAAATATGACAGGGTAAGTATGTTGTTGTATGTATAATATGGTATCAAATAAATTATTGTTTTAATAAATAATTTATTTTAATCTTACACAATTTCCAATGATGACGCAATCGTCAATATTTAATTCGCTAAAGTATTGCACCAATATCTAACTTATTGATTATGCCGCTTTTCCTGGTTCGGCTGCAGTATAATAAGCGGACACCACCACAATCAAATCAACTAAATAAAAACAAGGCGCGTAAATCTGGTGCGTGAACAGTGGAACGTACACGCCATAGAGTAATAACTGGTTGCTTCATGAATCCAATTTAAATCAATCAAATTTGAGAAGTTATCTATGAGCTACTTCAGTTTACTAGCGATAAGTTGTTGAAATCGGTTTACGAAATTGCACAAGTTATTGTACATTTATTATCATTTTGTTACCTGGATATGAAAAAGATTAATAATGTTATTCTTCATATAAGAATGTGGAAGATTAGTTTTTTTCCGGAATGTAAATTCCAAAACCAATAACATCTTAAACTCTATGCATTGAAAATATAAAGCTTTTTTATATTCAACGTCTAATAAACCTATACATTTTCATTGATATAAATTTTCATGATTTTCATTGATCAGCGTCTATAATTTCATTTATCCTAGATCTAAAATCTAAATAAATATGGGCCCAATACATCCTACTAAGTTTTACTTGTATTAGATACATATTTATTTTTATTTTACTTCTATTATCAGTGAAAGAAATTATACGATATATGAACACAATAATAAATCCATTAAAAAGCCTGCTGTTTCAAAATTATTTGATTTTCTTCACCCACATCATATGAGGATTTTGCATACACTAGAGGTAATCATAAAGTGGGACTTACAAGGCAAGATTTGACTGTATATTTTTTTCAATTTCTCATGTAAAATATATAAAGTAACTCATTATGATAGTTAAATTACAGAACAAGAATAGGTTTGACTCATCAAGAAAAATGCTTAATCAAGCGACGTGACCTTAACTGCGATCAAGATGAATGAATACTATAAATTACTTTATCAACTCATGTGTTATTGTGGTTATGATGTTGGTAGTCTAATACATAATATTCTTCTTCAGAGATTAAAACTATATAACTTAATAATCAACAACCTCTTTGTAATAATATTAAAATATTTTACTTTGAAAATTTAGTTTATTAATTCCTACAATTTGTAACGTTATTTTGTAAAGGTATTTTATTATCTCACCTCTCAGGTTCTTGGAAACACGCTGTTGTTATCCATAACCTATCAAAACCTAAACTCTTTCCTAGCCTCCTCATCAATATAAAATGTATTGAGGAAATTTCCTTTTAAAGCAATAGTGTCTAAAATAGGATATTTCAACTTGTTTCTTGCATAGTATCATGTCAATTTCCCCTCAAACATTTTTAAACTCATCATATCTAATTCCAAATGACTCAATGCTATAATGAGCATCACTCATCTACAGCAAGCAGGTTCACTATCATATCATAAGCTTCCGGTTAAATGCCATAGCTAGTTAAAATTCCAACAATTTTAAGGTTCTAAAAAATCTGTAAGTATAGTCATACAATATAGATATTACATCCATATCATCCCACGGAACAATTCATCCAATATAATCAGATATACCTCTGCCATTACATTTTATGATATAACTCTTAGTATCTGAACTTCCTAACACTCTTCCGCCTCTCTGTGTAGAACATCTCTAATAGTCCAAATTCAGATGTTACACAACAACCATTCTATTATAAATTTCCAATGTGAGCTTTCACGGTGGTTTAAAAGTTTAAATTGTATATGAAAATCCGGGTCTTTTTTGTTTCAGGCCCAGCACAAAAGACCCTAGCTTGCCTATTCAAAACTCAGCTCACGCGATTCTTGCCCGCTGCGCAGCGCTTTGCGCTGCTTGCTCTTTTAGAAAAAAACTAACTCGAGCTTGCAAAGTCCAAGCCCATATCAATTCACGACTGCTTACACACACAAAACTCAGACAGAACTAACGCAGGTTTCATCACAGGCAAAAGATAAGCGGCGCGCGTTTATCACTGATAAGATAAGGCGAGTTTATACTAGAAGTAGTACCTGGACTACTGTCCTACGAACTAATAACACAAAAAAAACGATTAAATGCACTGTCAGTCAGGTATAGTATGTTTGTAAGGTGCTGGCCCTTAAACGAAAAAGACCCGAAAATCCTTTGATTGTGAAAACCCTATTTTCTCCTAGAAGATTCATACTGAACACGGAATGTGTTTTTAGTTACATTCATTAAGAATGTGATATCTATACTATACTCTATTTTATAAAAATAACTTCTTAAAAACTACTTGTCTCATCTAATTCTTATGTAAATTGACGTTGATCTTTCAATTTCCAATTCAAATTGACATTTAAAACTTGAACCTCTCAAGACACTTAGTAATACGGACTCCTTCATTTAAATGCTTCCTTTTCTGTGATTATTTATGGCGAGAGGGGATGACTCTTTGCATGTGAACACGTGTTTTCATCGGCTCTTACTTTTATGTCTAATTTCACGTACTTTTTCGTCACAGTATTTATTTAAAGTTATATAAGTTTTTAAAGCATTTCTTCCACTTCGTTTTAGTGTAATAGTTGCGGGTTTAAACTGGCCGAAGAGTTTTATTATTTTATAAAAAAGATTTTATGTTTCGGTCGCCACCGCATCTGAGGTCGGGAGCGAAGGGCAAACCCGTTCCCTTATCTACAACTGATAAGAGTAAACCTACCTTCCAGCGCTCATTATCAGCGTCATCAGCGATAACTTCGACCGGATCCACAACAATGGCAAGCTCTGATAAAAACACGGGAGGGGAGGTCTCGATTCGGTATCTGTGGAGAGTTGTGCGTCAATTCTTATCTGTCGAGCGCGGGTGTAATCACTGAGCTTGTTTCAGCGCCTCGGAGACAAAATAAAGGACATTGTGGAGGTAGCGGTACGAGCTGCGTTAGCTACCTTCCGAGAAGAGTTGAAGAGGCTGCATGACAAGTTGGTCACCGTGACAGCAAGAGTAGGCGAGCTGGAGGATCGAGTGCTGGACAAGACGGGGACGATCTTGAACAATATCAAAGGCGGGATAGCCTGAGAATCTTTGGCATACAGGAGACCAAGGGCGAAGACACGGACAAGCTGGTAGTCGAGTTGTGTCGGGAGAAGCTGGGAGTGGAGTTGTCCGATGCGGCGATTCACCGGAGTCATCGCATCGGTCAACAGTCCAGGCAAAAACAGTGAAGGGAAGCAGCTGCCTCGCCCTATTATTGTGAGGTTTACCACCTACCGGCAGCGCCAGCAAGTGTATGCTTCGAAGAAGAAGTTAAAGGGCTCAGGAGTTACCATCCGCGAAGATCTGACCGCACGCACGCAGGATGGAGGTGTTCCGGGCGGCAGTAGCTCAGCACGGGCCGAGGAACACTTGGACGCTGGATGGTCGTGTTCTGTGGGTTGATCGGGGCGGCAGGAAAGGTGTTGGTACTCGGCTAGCGGACCTCGCATCGAACTCAACAGGCACCAAGTAAATCGTTTGTTGTATCTATCAAGTTATTTTAGTTTTCATTTCTTTGTTCCTTTTTATTACTTTTGGTTCATAAAATTTATTATATAAATATTACCTTATTTTTTTTTTTTTTTTTTTTTTAAGAATATGAGTATAATTTAATTTTACATATACACATTTTATTTATTCCAAATAAACTTTAAAAAGGAAATATCATAATATAACTATTTCGTTTAATAATACAAATAATTTTCTGTAAATGCTACAAATTAATAATCAGTCTATATTATATGTTTAGTTCCAATATTATTTTATTAATATAAATTTTTATTTTGTTATTAAATAGTACTTCTACTAATGAAGAATAGTCTAAGTATTCCGTTTATCTAAACACGTACTTCATAAAATCGTATAATAATTGTTATTTATATTAGGCTATTCTATCCAAGTTTACAGTAAAATAATATTTTTGCAATAGATTTCCACCATTTACTATTTTCTGTTTTACTAGAATAATAAAATATTGTATTTTATATAATATATTTATTTCATAAATATGACTTTTATTTCGTTACACAATATTATTCTTTAAAACATTCAGAACAATAATTTTTTATACAAAACTATAATATTTTCTATTAAATCTCACATAACAATCAATAGTCATAATATATATACAAGTTTGTGGTAAATTGTAAATAATATTAGGTACTTAAGATCTAATGGTTAGTTTTATTGATTTTTTTTTTATATTGTGAGTTTCTTTTTTTTAAGTAAGTGGAAGTCAACTGTGGTGTATTTATTTATACTACTATTTTAGCATTATTGATATGGTTTTGTTTATTTTAGTTGATTAGATTGTATTTATTTGAGCTGATGGATCTATGTTGTGTTACTGTATGTTACTTATGTGGTCATATATAGCCCTTTTTTCGAATAATGTTAGTTTTAAGTTTTGTAAATTAAAACTAACACGGTGAAGTTGGAAATGTGTGTGTGTGTTGCATGAAAGGGTTGTCTGCAGTGACGCAGCCACGGTCTGTCGGTCGCGGCCCGCGGGGCCTCGCGGCGTGTTGTGGTGCTGGCGTCTGACGGTGCTGCCCCCGAGCCAGCGCGTGCTTCCGTCAGCCCTCCCAGATCTTCTCTGCAATCTCTCACTCCTTTCTCAAACTTCTTAAAGGCAGCTCATGTCAATGCACAATCTCTTTATGGCCACATTGATGAATTTCGTTCCATGTTTCAACCATCTCCTGTTGACATTATTCTAATTTTCAGAAACCTGGCTGAAAACCTCACTTAAGTGACAGAAGTGTCGAGCTTCCAGGTTTTAACCTGTACAGAAATGATCGCCTGCACAAAGGTGGTGGCGGGGTAGCTGTGTACGTCAGGTCACACTTCCTTGTCTCTGTCCTGCTATCATCCGATACATCCAGAGATGGACGGCCAGAATACATGTTTCTGGACGTCTTGTGTTAATGGATCACACATTTTAATTGCTGTTTGTTTACAGAGCTCCTCACCTGGGCTACATGGCTGAGTTTTGAACATGATCTTCTGGGTTTTTTGGCTCACTACAGTCATGTTATTGTGATGGGAGATTTTAATACTGATTTACTTGGACCAATTACTTATGACCAAACTTTTTTAACTAATATGTTTTACTCGGTGTAACATGACCCTACTTCCTCTGCAAGCCACTCACCACACTGAGACTGCCGACACCTGGCTTGATATCATTGCTGTCTGTGACCAAACCCTGGTTGCGCACCACGGGCAACTTCCTGCTCCTGGCCTTTCCAAACATGACCTTATTTTTCTTGCTTATAAACTAAGAACTCCCAAGATCGAACCAAAAGTTATGTTTTATAGAAACTACAAAAATATCAATCTTTATTCCCTGCTTATCGATGCTTCTATAACTCCATGGCATGAGGTCACATCGGCTGATAATGTGGACATTATGGTATCAAAATTTAATTCATTAATGAATGGCCTTCTTGATAAACACGCTCCATTTGTTTCAAAAAAGAGTAACTAAACAGCCTGCCCCATGGATCTCAGAATTTATTCGACACCTTCAGAAGCAAAGAGATAGAGCTTTCCTTAAGGCTAAGCGATCAAAGTTACGTGATGACTGGGCTGTATATAAAAAATTAAGGAACAATGTGCAACAACAAATTAGAAATGCCAAGATCAGGTTTTACTACTCTTCCCTGTCTAAAAAACAATCTAGCAGAATTTTATGGTCAAAAACTGAAAGATCTTGGAGTTGGCAAGCCTAACACTTACTCCCCGGTTTTCCCTTAATCTCGATGATATCAACAACTTCTTTGTTGAGATTCCTGTTGATCAGTCTGGGGCTCAGGAGTATGTCTCCGAGCTCGAAGGTGCTACTTTTGATAAACCTGAGTTTCAGTTCTCTTTCACTCCGGTAACAGAGACAGATGTGTTAAAGTCTATTATAAGGATGTCCAGTAACGCAGTCGGGGCCGATGGCATTCCTATAAGGTTAATAAAAGATACTCTTCCAGTTACTCTTCCAACTATCACTGCTATTTTCAATAAATCTCTGGCTACTTCAATGTTCCCATTGACATGGAAGTCTGCTTTAGTTCGCCCACTTCAGAAATGTTCCTCTCCACAAAATCCTTCACAATTCAGGCCAATAAGTATACTCCCTGCTTTATCAAAGTGTTTGGAGCGGATTTGTTCATCAGCAATTTTCAATATACCTTGAAAGTAATAACATTTTATCAAATTTTCAATCTGGTTTTCGCTCCAACCACAGCACTACTACTGCACTTCTAAAAATAGTTTTGATGATATACGCCTTGGAATTGATAAGAGTCAGGTAACCATTTTAACCCTTTTCGACTTTTCAAAGGCTTTTGAACTGTGTCTATTATCCCCTTCTCCTCATCAAACTTAGGAAGGAATGGTTTCTCTGATGGTAGTGTCAAGTGGGTTGAGTCTTATCTTTCGGGACGACGCCAGTGTGTCAGGTCGGGTGAGAAGCAGTCGAGATGGAGACCAGTCCACTCGTGGAGTTCCGCCAGGGTTCAGTCCTGGGGCCACTTTTATTTTCACTGTACATCAATGACATTACTACTCAAATTACTCATTCCAATTTTCACTTATATGCAGATGACTTACAAATATACCGCCCACTTTTCTATAAGGGACATACAAACTTGTGTGACTCTCATGAATTCCGATATTGACGCTGTTACTCACTGGACTTGGAAACATGGACTAAAATTAAACGTAGACAAAACTCAGTGTATTATGATAGGTCATTCAAAGCTTGTTCGTAAAATTGACTTTACCTACGGCTCCCAAATTAAAACTAAATGACCAAGATCTAGAATACTCTGAGAAAGTAAAGAATCTAGGACTTATTATTGACAAACACTTAAGATGGACTGAACAGGCTTCTTTGATATGTAATAGGGTCTTTGCCGGTGTTCACAGCCTCAAGCGGCTGGCTTCATATCTACCACACCAGGTTAAAATAATGCTGATAAAGACTCTTGTACTGCCTCACTTCAACTACTGTGACATAGTCATTAATGACATGACTGTGGAGCTTTCAAATAAACTCCAGCGTGCTCAGAACTTTTGCATTAGGTTCATTTTTAATCTCAGACGTGATGATCACGTAACGCCCTTCTTCAAACAATTATCTATATTAAAATTACAAGATCTTCGAGACTATCACTCACTCATTCTGTTGCACGCTCTTTTAAATACAAATTGTCCCAGTTATCTTTCAAACAACTTTCAATTTATGTCTGAAATAAGTGAACGAAGTACAAGGAGGGGTACATCCTTATTATCTATACCAATTCATCGAACAACTACCTTTAGTAAGTCGTTTACAGTTTCTGCCTGCCGATTGTGGAATGCCTTACACTATAAACATCAGAGCCATTGATAAGCGCGCTCGCTTTGGGCGGGGGTCAGGGCCTTGATGCTGGGGGCTCAGGGGTATAGCGGTTGGCGGCCTTTGGAATGTGTTACTTTAGGCAACTGAATGCAAGTTGAATGAATGCATGCGTGTATGTCTTATTATAGTTTTGTAAATATTTATAAAGTTACATTAATTATAGAATGTTGTTTTTTATTATTTTAAAGCTAAGATTCTTTTAATGTATAAGGTAAATTAAATAGATTTATTTTTAGTTATACATGTATATGTATGTTAGTTTAATTTTTTTACGAGGTTAAGTGGTAGAGAGGACTTTATAGTCCTAACTTCGCCTCTAATAAAGACATTTTTCATTTCATTTCATTTTTCATTTCATTTCCTTTCTGGTTGATTTCGTAATATTATTTTAAATGTTTAATTTTTTATGCATTATCTCTGAACAGAATAAAATTAACATAACATTATAATGTTTTAGTTAATTGTTTCTAGTTCTTAACTCTGTGTATAATTCGTATCCTATAAGCGTAAATATACTTATTAAATAAAGGATTTTTATACATTGTTTTTTAGAATTATGTATCTGGTTGTTTACATTTTGTATGCGGTTGGAAACATTAAGTCGTGCTCAATTTATTTTTTACGGATTCAAATTGGAAACAAACAAATAGGAAACATAGACAAACTAAAAGATAAATTTTTACATGGTTTCTATTAAATTGTTTTCAAAATATTTTGTTTAATACCAACTGCTAAATCAGTGTAAACATTACTTAAGACAGGTTTCTTAAGCACTAAAGGAAAAACTTTACAATAGAGTGATAATAATTCATATTTTTCCGAACTAAAAAATAAGATTTCGGCCCTGACGGTTTTTCATACAATATTAAAAAATGTTTTCCCAATCATAAGTTTAAAATGACTAAATAAAAATATTCAATTTAAGTAGGTTTATTGCCTGTTCGTTTTTGTGGGGCAACTGCATAGATCCAAGGCACTAGCTTTCATTTTACGGCTGTCACGTAAACGAACTATACAGATGTAAATGGTAAGGCGATGTTTCAGTGACCCACAGAAACACCGTGTTGTGATCATCGGTGCTGGAGTCTCCGGGTTTTCTGCAGCAGCAACTCTCCTGGAGAACGATGTCTCGGACATTGTTGTACTGGAAGCTTCCTCCAGGATCGGCGGCAGGATACACACCGTAGAGTTAGGTATTTTCTCAATTAATTGTTTTTTGTTTTTGTGAAAATGTAAACTAGAAAGACATTCATCACATCAAAGATGCTGTGTCATCGACATATGATTAAGGCTACCGGTAACATAATACATCTAATTGTCTAATTGAAATTATTTCACAAGTGTGGTTCTTTTATGCAATGTCCCCCAAAGACAAAATATTATCCATAAAATCTAGACTGCAGTAAATGATTTTAACAATATATTGTCCGCCCGGGTTATAAGGATTAACTATGGTTTATAAATACGTGTGTTGTTACGACTGAGCAGTGTATGCCATGATGTTGGTTTTGGCCCACCACAATATGATAAGCGTTATCGCTTTTACTATCAGATGAGGGCCATCTGTTATGTACACGCCTATCAGTGAAGCTATCCAGTGTTTACTTGTAGCGGACCAAAGAGTTTTTATTTTGAGTTTATTAACAAAAGTTACATCCAAAAAGTTCATATTTATATTTTACAATATATTTGGTACGGTAAATTTGTCATAAATGTTGGGACATTCCGGAAACCCCCCAAAGATTTTAGAGTGAGAAAATAGATTCTTGTAAAAGTCTATGCACGGTCTTCAGGAATTTAAACATTAAACCTAGGAACTCTCTATCTAAATCAATCAATGCACATCTAAAATGTATTGCAAATTAGAGAAGTTTCAGAAGGTTAAAGGCAGATTACAAAGGTACGTCAGAATTTGAACATTCAAATATGGATACCTTTGATCGTAAACAATTGTTCATTAGAAATTTCTGATATTAAACAGTATAAAAACAATGTTCTATCGCTTATATTAAATTACAAAGATTACCCCATGTGAAATTACAGGTATTTAAACTAGAAAATTAAATGTATGCAATTTTGCACTCAGGTTTAGTTAACACGGTTGAAGATGATAATGTGAAAATTTTACAGTATGTACATGAGTTACAGCTTCAGGTAAAGATATATTTTTAAATTCACAAATAACCTAATGTTTCTTAATAAAATTTAATTTGATGAAATTATTTGTTTTAAAATCATTTTTCTTATTATTATCTTCAGGCGTTTTGATTTGGGTCTGATCAGAAACTGTCTACATTTCTTATTTAAAATATGTGTAATTGGACGTGAGGTTAACGAAAGAATGTTCAATGTACAAATATATTTCCTACCCTAATCGGTTGCACCACCTCAAAGGGCTTTATTAAACCTAAACGCGTGGGAGGCAAATAATTCGATTGCGCGCTTCAACCATTCGAAGCTGGAACAGATAAATCCTTTTTAATTTATCCTTTTTAAATTTCCTAGATGGTATGTCTGACATAGTGCCCACTACCTCTCCTCTTGTATGTGCCATGGAATCTTTACACACTCTGATATCACTTCGAAAGCCATGCAGAAGGCCTTTTAAGTTTAATTGTGTGTATGTATTCTTTTAACACAAACCAATCATGTTGGGCGTTTCAGGAGGAATTACAGTAGACCTAGGAGCAGAGACCATTAACGGAAATGTGGACAATGCAGTGTACGAACTGGCCAACCCTCAAGAGCTTCTCGCTTCCTTCAAACCTTTCACCCATCCCGACATGAACATTTACGCCAACACGTCTGGCCACATCTTTAACACCGCCGAAATCAATTCTCTGGCAAATAAACTTTATGCAATGTTTAAAGCTGAAGAACTAAAAAACTGCAATGGTTCTCTTAGTGATTATTTCTACCCCAGGTAAGTCTATAAACGTAATCTCAGTAGTAAATTCTCACATTTATAACTAAATGTTTTAAAAACCAATTTATTACAAAATTACATAACGCAGCTATGGTTGGATAGGTTATTTCAATGCAAATGTTGAATTCAGCTCAATTTCATCTTCCGCTTAGCGCAGCGTCTGAAATATGGCTTGACTCTTGGAATCTGGAGTCCAAGTCCGTTTGAAGAGATCCAAAAAGAGTCGGCAACGAAGAAGCTCAAAACGACCTCTTTGCATCGTTTTGACATCAGAGACACCTAGACTACGATATCAAGTGTAATCTAGATGAAGAGGTCTTCCCGTTGTTTCATCAAGTAGACATTTGAGTGCAAAGATATTTCAAAAACAATTCCAAACCACGGCGAAGTAATGACATTTTCTACACATATAGTAACTATGGTGGGAAGGGTTGATTCAATGCAAGTGTTGTTCCATTTCACCTTACGCTTAGTTTGGGGCTTCTTCGTCGCCGACTTTTCTTGGATCTCTTATGGCGGATGTGGACTCTAGATTCCAGATGTCAAGTCTGTGGTAGGCCTAGCGTGTAACAAGAATTAATTGTAGGGCATGTTGTGTACTTGTCTATATATATAGACTACTATCGGTGTAGTGTAGTGACCTGCTATTAGTTTATATTTTTTCGTTAAACGTCAAAGTCAGTAAAGTTAGTTTCTAAACTTGATACCATATTACAACTCCAAATTGGTACAGTATTAACTGAATTGAATGAACAAAACGTTGTATTCTTCTGTAATAAGAATTTGAATATTTTAAATCACAACGCTGAGACTGATAATTATCATTTTAGCTGATAAGGGTTCGATTAGTTTGTAAATTAGTCTACTTGTTTTGAATGTAACAATATCTTTATATAGTTGTAAACAACGCCAACTTTAATTGCGGCTTTATGACCAAGGTTTATCGTTATAATATTACTGAACATTCCACTGCTGGTTTTCAAATTGTTTTATTTAAATACGAGTACTTTTTACTGTGAGGTGTATTTTCTTCAACGGAGGTTAACGTGAAAGATGTCGTACTTTTACCGGAGTTAGAGATAGCTGAGGTTCAAATTCTGTGTGTGACCGTAGCAATTTTTAACAGTGCCATCAATCATGTTGTATTGTACTGACTCTTTTCCTTATTCTGTTTCGTAAAAGCCTCGCAAATGCAAGTGGCCCAAGAGGACGGGCAGAATAAGATATCTTATAATAGAAGATCGATCTCTCTTTTTTATAAAAACATTAATAAAATAATACCTAGGCCGATCATTATTGTAAAGTCTGTTTAACAGGTCGATTAAAATTATTAAGATCCACAGAAACTTGGAATGGGCAATGCTTTTTCAAAGAAGCAATGGTGGGCGATATCCAATTCTATGAGAGGGCACCTTCAACGTTTAATTGTCTCTTCACTAACTGGACTAACTGACGGGAGAGCGAATTAGGGAACGCCCTGGTAAACTATGAAAAACACAGGCTGGTCCTTCTTTGTTATTCTGTTATTCTCTAGTCATCAAGATAAAACACTAAGACCTGTCAAATGTATTTTCCAATCCCCGCCAACAATTTCCTTAGTCGATACCGAAACGCATTCGAACCGCGGGAATAGACATTTCTCGTGCTGACTCTCACAACTTGAGGGTCTAAAACTTACCGGACATGTCCATGATGACTAGGAGTTGCAGAAATCTAAATTATATCTGAACAGACTATACTGTCCAACATCTTCTAAACACTGATATCTTGTTAAACATGACTTATATTTGAAATCTTTTTGGGTTTGCAGGCTGGATGAGTTTTTCCGCTCTAACAACGTGGACACGGCGATTGGTGAGGCTCTCCGCTATCATATAGAACAACTGAAGGGGGTTTATTACGCCGTGGATACTCTAGACCAGCTGGGAGCCTCGGGGACCACACGATATCGGATGAACGAACCCGTGTCCCTCAAGTGGAAGGTCGGGGGGTACAAGACCATCTTCGACCTCATATCGGTAAGCTAAGTTTTATAGTGTTAGATAACGTCGGAATTTGAGACGCACCTAATTTAAAGCACTTTCTGGTTACTATTTGCTATTCCAATATTTCATGCTATTCCATAACTTTTAAACTGCTCAAAATTGAAACAGAGCCCTACATTGAATCTGGTGAAGTGTTAATAACGTACACCTGTAAATGAGGATAAGTACTCACATACCAAGCTATATGATCCAATATGATAGTTGTCCCTTCCTTTGATCTCATGCATATGTATGTCCTGGTCGTATTTGAGAACACATTTGTCGATGGTCAAAAGTAGACTGCAGTCTCCAATATAGAGGCATGGAATCGTCAACAGTTACTTTATGGTCGGCTTGCAAAAATCTTTTTTAGTCAGTTTTGAGATGATTTTGTTACCTTTTCTACAGTTTTAATACTCTCATAAATTCAAAATTTGCTGGTACTCTAGAGCCTCTCGTAAGATAGGTGGGTGTAATTGAGTTCATTGAAATTATCAGTATCTGAGTTGGATATAAGGTTCACATTATTAAGGTACTGAATGTTATCTGCAAATTCAAAACAAAATCTAGATTTTCATATGTTTCTTGTAATATTTACAAAGAGTAGTTTTATCAACATATTTCACAACTTTGGAGGTGTTGCAAAGTTGAGCCAACGTCGTTCACTTAAATTTAAATAAAGAAAAGGTGGACGAATCAGGTAGGATATAATAGTAACACATCTTGCACCTCGTAATGTTCAAAAACGTTAAGCAGTGCTCTTTGGTTAAGGCAATCTAAAGCTCTCGAAAATCGCACTATATAGTTGCAGGTGTTCGACATAAACAATACTGCGTATGTTGTAGATTTGCCTTCTCAAAGCCACTTTCATCATGTTTAGGAAGATTAAAAACTGTTTTAAATAATTCAGATTTAAATTATTTATATTATTTCTTAGCACTAGGAGTTAAATTTTATCACTTTTATCTAAATGTTTTGTTTACAATACAATACAATATACTGTTATTGCCAGAAACAATTTTAACATTGCATAGCATGCGTCACATAATAATAATTGTATATTCATTAAAATAATAAAATGTTTTATTCCGGCTGTAGAAAAGATTCCTTAGTCCTGACGAAATTCCAGTACAGAGCAAGATCCTCCTGAACAAGCAGGTAACAAGGATAGAACAGCAAGGATCAGAGGTTCGAGTAGAGACTGCGGACGGCAGCATCTATCTTGCCGATCACGTGATTGTCACCCTGCCTTTGGGCGTGCTCAAAGACGAAGCAGCGCAGATTTTCCACCCACCACTGCCAGAACGGAAAGCAGCCGCCATTAAAGTAAGCTGAATATTATTTCTAATTATTTTTGCGGCGAGTGCCGCTACAGATTTTGAATTTGGCGCGCGTAATCCCTTCAGTAGCCGCGAACGCGATAGCCAGCTGCGCTGACCTCTAGCCCTTAGCTCAAAACAATAGGAGCCTCCTACCATCCGGAATTCTTCTGGACATGTTCTAGTAGGATCTGTCCTGCTAGTTTAGCAGGCTGAGACCGGAGGTTGTGCACAGAGTCGTTGTGCAGCGATCGGGTGAAGCGGACGGGGGAAAGTGAGTGTACGTGGCCTGGGACTTGATATAATTATTGTTAGGGAAACCTTTCGGAACCATATCCAAATTATTAGTTTAAATCTTTATTCATCAAAGCTGGTTAGGTTTTGGATAGAGGGAATCTAGTGGCGGATCCACGGTTAATATTCCTCTGGAAGGTGCCCCTCTTCCGGTCGCGACGACACGAGGTTGCAGATATTGGTAGCGCGAGCCGTCCGCCTCGGATTCTCAACACCATTCCTAACCAGCATTAATTTTAATTTTTCACGCTTTCCGTCCATTTTTTTAGTTTTCGTATAACAGTGGTAATTTTTCAAACTATGGCGTAAATCACCACAGGGCAGCGGACCGACGCCACGAGGGAAGCAGCAGGCGACCTTCACCAACCGATCAGATAACTAAATTAGTTTTAGTAATTTAAATTAAGCTCAATTATACTAAACTTCTCTTTACATAGAAGTTGATTTAAACATTTATTTTTTTTGCTCTTAATTTAAAAAATGTTTCATCAATTTTAGCTCAATCTTAATCATTTAATTTTTTTTGCCCTTTTTATAAAGTATTTCTTAAATAACGTAGTTTTTTTTAATAACTACTAACAGTAAAGTCTCCCTTAAGCTTTAATACTAAGCAGAGTTTAACGATTTTAATAACCAATTTAATTAGTTTTTTAATTACTAGTAACCTGAAGTACACTTTGTATTAGACTGTAACACTATTTTTTTCACTAATTATAGGTGTTATGCAGTATTTTTCTTTGTTGACTTTAATTTACATAACTGTCCATTTATTATTTATTACAGCCACAATTCCTTTTTCAAGTTTTTCATAAGGCTTAAGTCGTTTAAAATTTATTATCACGGAGTTCGTAATTTCCGTCTGTCTGTCTGTTTCAAACACAGAATTTCTCGTTTCGTTTTTAAGACTGCAGTTTTAAAATTTAAATTTGACATTTTTCCTTGTAATTATACTTATAGTTCTAAGCTCGCAATTGTTATAATTATTTTACTTCATATTTTTATCCGAATTAGATCTTCTTATTTTTGGAACTGCAGTAATATTTTTCGACACAAGTTTAGTCAGTTTGCCGTGCAAGCACGTAATTGCGTAAGCAGAGTTCCTCAGATCCGGTTTTTGTATCACTCCGTAGATAACGAAGTCTAATTATTTTAATCTACATTATAGATTTTACTACTACAGTTAAGTACGAATATCTTATAATTTCCGGTCAATGTTTTAAGGTACTACGTAAGTTATCTTTTGTAAGTAAACGGTAATTTGTTTTCGTTTTCACTTAAATAAATTGTAAACCGAATGATTTCTTTAAATTAATTTTACGACTTAGCCTTATATACGTTTAGATGTTGGTTATATTAGTTAGTGTTAGACACATAATAATAACTGGTGCTTTTGTCTTGTGTAAATTACAGCTTGCGACGATCATCATTTGTAACTAACTTGAGTTACGAATACAGGTAAGGTAGTTGGTGACTTTGTTATTTTTGTTATAGCCAATATTTTACTTTCGGTAGAATCTTAACCTTTGTGTTCTAAATTTCACTTCGCTTGGAAATATGTTTAATGTTGGATACGAGCGTTTGTTTTCAGGTACTTTAACAGTTGTTACAATAATTTATAAGTCCTAACAATGCTATGTGAATATAACTTTTATTTATTCAAAAGAGATATACAAGCTAATTTACAGAGTAAATTGGTATAAAATTAAACTACTTAAAACTTTTTAAACATCAATATAAAACTAATTTTATAATTTATTTAAAGTGACTACCTGATTTTTTTTTCCTCCCAGTAGGTGTTAGGTTTGCTGTATTTTACTCAAAGGTCAGCCCAAGTTGTTTGAAATGATTGTTTTATTACTGTTATTGTTTTCAACTCCTCCAGTTCTAATAATTACAAAAGTAAACATATTTTTGGTACCAGTTTGCTTTGTTTAGCTTAGTCCTACACAAACCCAAATCATACACTATAACGCAACTCCTTTGGAAAATAAATGGAATCTTGACCAACTTCTAGAATCTAATTCTGAACCAAGAAACCATGGAACAAAGATGGAGTAAAGCTCTAGACAATCTGATCCGTGCTAAGGATAAAGTATCCAAACAGTATAATAAAGGTCGAGCACAAGTTCCCTTTAGAGTGGGTGATACAGTAATTGTATCGACTTTTTAACCTGAGTAATGCACCCAAACACATCTCAGCCAAGTTGCAGCCTATGTGGTCTAAACCTTTGGAAATTGAGACCTTTACCTCCCCTGTAACAGTTTGCCTTGTGTGACCCAAAAACCAAGAAATTTGTGAGGTCAGCACATGTATCCCATATTAAAAAGTGCATTCTCCCAACCTACTCCACAACAATGATCTGCCACTAGATATTTGCTCTATTCCGAAAAGCCATTGTGATATTAGGTTTAATTTGAGTTTATTTTCATTCTTATTTCATATTACACCTTACAAAATAACATTTAATTTTCTTCTTCTACCCTTTCTTTGGGACCCTGCATTGGTGGCTGGCCTGACACTGAGGTGGATTGGGCTTAGGAGTTCACCTGCGTGTGCTCTACCTCTTGCTACCTGGTGTTGGGTTTGGCAATTCTGGTGTTTGGTCCAAACTGTCTACTATACACTTACACGGGGATGGGTGGTTTGAGATCTGCCGTTTAGATTTTTTTGTTTGAAGTATTTACAGCTTCCACGAATTAGCATTTATTTATATATTTTTTCTGTAACCAATATTGGGAGCAGCGACAGTCTCATTGCATCATATGCGCAACCCCAAACACACTTCATTAACACATCTTTAACTTTCTTTATCCTATTCATTTATTTTTTTTTAAGTTATAACTGAAGGCAATTAGGGATAGAGAATAATTTGTATTGATTAATGCTTTAGAACCGACATTACTTAACATTTCACTTATAGTCGACTATGCAACAAAGTATTCTCCTATATACAACTAGGCTAAAAGCTATAGCGAAGCACTCACGCCAGTTAGTCAAACTTTATTTATTGCTATAAATGTTTATTCTCTGTGTAATTTAGTGTTCGTGTATGGTTTTTCGTTGATAAATTTTACTTTGTATTTTCGAGCATGCGTGTTACGACCTTATAATGGTCAGTTATATGTATATTTATTTGTATGTGTTTAGTTATATAGAGTGGTTGTCCTATCCACAAATTAATGGTTATTACCAATCATATCCTGGGCCTACTAACTTATCATAACTCTGAGCCAACAGAAGTTTTTTTTCTTTTGATTTATTGTTTGTGGCTCATCCCTTCTCGATCTGAACACTCCATTTAGGGAAAGCTACTCGCCATATGTCACCAAACAATCTTGAAAAACTATTAGGGTAGATAAGTTTAAAGAACTTCTTAGCAGACCAATTCTCCTCTTTCCTTGCCTCTTATGACTGTAGTCACTAGGAGACCTCATCATTTAGATTTGGATTTATTTTTCCAATGGCCATTTCATCTTTTCACCACCTTTCCTGTTTTTCAAAATATTGAAAGAATATGAACAAACAATTAATTGTATATGTTCTTCCAGAGAGGTCATGGGGACCTTTTTCACTCCCTCTCATTCTGCGTCCGGTAGATTGGGCTTGTTGGTAGCAGGCTTGTCTCCCGCTGCGGGAGGGGGGGAGGGAAGTAAGGGGAACAGGACTAGGATTATGGCCAGCTACGATGGAAGAAATATTCTATGAGTTTACACAAGAATAAAATTTCCTTAACTTCTCCTTCCTACTTGGCCTATTTTTGGAGGGAAATCTGAGTCTGATGATGGGGCTGAATGAAGGTTGTGATTCTCAGTCAAACACGGTTTTCCAGATTCCCTGATTCCTTTTACCTGGACTATCTTCTATAATTTAATTAAACTTTTTAAAGAAGCCCAACCTTAACCTTGGAAGAGTTAGAAGTATTTAGCAGGTATGTGACATATTGGTGATAGATAGATCTTAGTTGCTTTCCACTTATGGGTTTGAAGTTGTCTGTGGTTGAGGACTGGAGCTGTTCAGCGAGTGAATGGGCGCGGTTTCTGCACCGCCTTTCTGCATGGTAGTGTTATTTGAATATTTTAGGTAAACTCTGCGTTCTAGTTTAAGATATTTGGCTCAATTAACTATAACTGGTTCACTTCCAGATAACTTTCCTCTCACCCTTTCTACCCACTCTTAATGGGCTAAGCCTTCGAACTCCTCGGAGAAGGAGGGGAGGATGCGGCGAGTGCCGCTACAGATTTGAATTTGGCGCGCGTAATCCTTCAGTAGCCGCGAACGCGATAGCCAGCTGCGCTGACCTCTAGCCCTTAGCTCAAACAATAGGAGCCTTCCTCCTACCATCCGGAATTCTTCTGGACATGTTCTAGTAGGATCTGTCCTGCTAGTTTAGCAGGCTGAGACCGGAGGTTGTGCACAGAGTCGTTGTGCAGCGATCGGGTGAAGCGGACGGGGAAAGTGAGTGTACGTGGCCTGGGACTTGATATAATTATTGTTAGGGAACCTTTCGGAACTATATCCAAATTATTTAGTTAATCTTTATTCATCAAAGCTGGTTAGGTTTTTGGATAGAGGGAATCTAGTGGCGGATCCACGGTTAATATTCCTCTGGAAGGTGCCCTCTTCCGGTCGCCGACGACACGAGGTTGCAATTTAAAACTAATATAGTAAAGTACCATTTAATACGCTTATTTCAATTACTTATCAATAGCTAAGGCAGTGGGTGCAATGGTACTTCTTTACTTACATTAGTGATAATTATTCAACAATTTCACTGCCGGTCTGTACTGAGTAAGACCAAATAGCTTCACTGTGTTTCTGCGAAGTAAGTCAACACGTCTAGCGCAGTCAACATGTTAATCTGTTCAACGTGTGTATGTAAACTATGTAAAACTTGTCGTATATGTTTGTTTGGATAACGGAAATTTACATAAGAAACTAAGACAGAGTAGATATAATTATATAATCCCAACTTTGTATCTCAATAGTCGTTTTTCACTTCATTTGACAACTGTATTATAGGCAATATTGTTATCAATCATTTGATTTTGGAAAGCCGAACCCGTCAACTCATATTTCAAGATGGTGAAGACAGATGTATCGTTTTTAATACTACGAGTATCTATTAACGTAACACGTACTTCTTTTGTATAATATAGAAGGACATTTGGGAAATAAAAAATAAACTATGTTCTCTTGTACTATGTCATTGTGAATTACAAAAAATAACTTGTACATTTACGTTCTATGATTCTACATGAATTGCAGTCCTCTTACGAAATGCATAAATTAACCAGAGCGCGAATAATGTAAAATGCTAGATTTAAATTAACGTAATGCATATCGAATTCCGTTAATATATTCGTGGTCGTTCTTTTATAAAAACATGAATGGGGTTTCAGACCGAGTAATTAAATTTACGAGTTTAAATCACATGTACTCTGATATTGCTTCGGGCCTTCCCACTACTTATTTTCATTTTAAACTTGTCGAACTTATTTTAAATTTCTTTCCTTGCAACTATTATGAAATGATTATCTGTTACATTAACATTAGGGTCCACTACTAATTTAATCGTAGTAATTTACAATTTCTAAAATGTTTATTGTGACATATTTATAACAGGCACTGGGTTTCGGAGGAGTCGTGAAGGTGTTCATGCTGTTCCCGGAGCGATGGTGGCCAACTGATAAGAATATCATTACTCCACTATTCTCTCAGAAGGAATTGGAGGACTTCAAAGCTAATTCTGTCCATGTAAGTACAAATCGATATAATTTTAAATATCGATGGTCTGTAACAAACTACTACAAAAACAGTATTATCCTCAGGATTCAGCATCACGGCAATACCATTACAGCTGACCTGGACCTTTGTAATGATAGTAGTGCTGGTTTCAAGCGCAGTCTGTTGCAACTCCAATGAAATAGGTAATATTGACGATTTCACTGTTATTTACGGTTTTATATTATTGTTGTCTTTTATATTAACAAAGTTTACATTTATTTATTATTCGTATTGTTAAGTTTATATCTATTTATTCCTGATATTGTTAATTAGTTTTGTGTTATCACGTGTAATTCAATTTGTTATTGCACTTTTTTGCTGTGTAATATAAGTATCTACTTGTAATTTGTTGTAAATATTTTGGCTTCTTGTACCCGATACAGTACAGATGTATAACTGTATATAGTAGCATTGCCATTAAAGTAAATAAATTGTAAATTAATACAAGACGAGGACCCAACTAAATTAAGTTGCCTATTGATTTTTATTGTGTTTCTTTATAAAGTTCAAGAACGAAAGAACGCCGGGACGCATGTTTTGCTATGCACAATTCGCTACGCTTTATATATGCGCTCCTCCCCCTCCCTCTAAATTTGGTGCGCAAGGCTGCCGCCTAGGTTGCATATATGGATAAGCCGACCCTGAGAATATGATACTGTCATAAATACTGTTCATAAATATATTGTCATGATCTCACCCATCCATTAAGAATAATTTCTTCTTAACTTTCATCAGGGTCATTGGTCAGCGAGTACAGCGGTATTCAAGCCCGTGATAAGCAGCAACCGCATGCTGTGTGCTTGGATATCTGGACCCTCGGCACTCCATGTGGAGACTTTGTCCAATGATGAAATCGAAGAAGGACTTATGGAGTTGTTGAATAGACTCTTAGGGAGGACTCTTAAAGTAATGAAACCCGAGAGGATATTGAGGTTAGTAGTGTAGTAATTGAGTGGTAGGTAATGATTTTGTCAATAATTTCATAAGACTTATGAACTGCTCGTGAATGTGAACAGGCTGAACTAATTTCAAACTGTTAGAGTGTTAGATTAAAACCAGTTCAATCTTGACAAAGATAAATCAAGGTGTTGTTTATACTAGTTAAAGGTTTTAATTGTAAATACCTGATACCACTAAACACTGATGTTTAGGTGCGAGATGAAACCAGTTCCTTTTAAACAGCGATATTTTCATGATTTATATGTGTATTTAATGACGAGTATGACTTTGTATGGAATAATTGGGATATTTGGCTCTACACTTTATGTATCCCAAAGACTTCCAGAACACTTTACAGTAATGTAATTATTCCCAGGTCTGACTGGTGCAACAACCCTTTCTTCAAGGGAACCTACAGCTACCTGTCAGCGGTCAGTGATAGACAGAACATCACAAATGATGACCTCAGACAGCCTATCCTGGACGCCAATGACAAGCCAGTGAGTGTTCTTCCTTCCTCCTACATTCATGCCTGGGAAACTAAATTCGATTAGTAGATTATATTTTTTCAGGATTGTAATAGTTATTTACTGTCTTTTTCTAAAAGCTCTAAACTACCATAATATATTACTAGTATACTCTTTAAAAAAAGGGTTTTGTTTAAAAATTGAATTTTCTTAATGTATGTATATTTTTAAGGACTGTTATCTGAGACGGTAGATGTGTAGGATAGATAAAGGTTAAAGGATATCTTATTTTACAAGCTGAAATTATTGCTAAGAAGCTCTCTCTTACACTCAACCTGGGGACCAACGGCTAAAGGTGACCGGAACCACCACAACGGCCGGGCAGGCGAGCTGCTCGAAAGGAAAGAATATATCAGTAGTCACCCACCCAAGCAGCAACCACACTCGACGTTGCTTGATTCATTTATCTTGCGATAACCTCTGTATCTGCTACACTGCGCCATTGGTACGGATGTAGTGGGTAAAGAGGGATAGTCTTGTGCAGTGCCGGGTTTAGCACTACTAGCGCCCTGGGCGAGATTTTTTCGGCGCCCCCTAACTGCAATTCAATTACATACGAAAAAAGGCTACCGTCGCCCCTGGGCGGTCGCCCAACCGCGCCCTACCCTAATGCCGCTCCTGGTCTTGTGATGACCAGTTGAGATTTGCCATCCTTAGCAATAGTCATTAACATCCCATTACATAGTGGTAACCAAGGAGTTCTACAGTTATATAAGTAGAGTGTGGAGTTGGGAATCTAAATCCTGGCTACAATTGGCTAATCCACTTTCCGATTTTCATTTCTTCACACAGTTCATGGGAGAGCAGGACATTTTACTGTTATTTAAGAGATCAGAACAAGCGCTAAGTGACTGAAAATGTGACCCCAATATTTCCTTGGTTCCAACCAATCCCTAAAACCAACTTGAATTTTGTTCTATTAATATAGTAATTCTTGAACTCTCTACTTGTTTAGCCAACCTTGTATTTCCTAAACCCACTTTGCTACTTATGCTACGTAAGACAATTAATAATTTATCTAAGCTTTGTTTACCTCAGGTAGTCCTGTTTGCGGGGGAGGCTACTCACCCTTGCTACCAATCCACGGTCCACGGAGCTATTGAAACAGGTCGAAGGGAGGCTAACACCATCATCGACTATCTAAATAAACTGTAAATTCCAATACACTTAATTTTGTTACATAAGAACAATTTTATCTTAATTAAACAACTGGTTTTTCATTTGCTTTTCCCCTGTTTTGTGTTATTGCCTGTGTTTTAAATTTAAGGTCAAACCGTTGTCTGTGCAATACTTTCCATCCCTACTTTCCATTGAGTAATATAATGTGTATATGAAAAGTAATACTTATATTAAATTATTATAGGTTGGTTTGAATTAATCCTTAAATTTATAAAGCACTGTCTGAAGTTGTATTTCATTTTAAGTCAAGCAGTCAGAAATGTCTGTTTTAAATTGTTAACTTCTCATATTAAACATACGAGTAGACACACAATTTATGTGTAATGAATGACATCGTACTCAGGAGTACTGATTCGACAAAACGAGATTTACATGTATGACTTAAATACAGTTCGATATTATCCAACGTATTATGTTTTATAATTATCCAAGAGATAGTGGTGCCTGCTCAAATATTTTAACAGTGTTTCGATCAAATAAAGCGTACTGGGTATTTTGATTTATTGTCAATGGGGATAACTTCTTAGTGTTTGGTTAATATATATATTTCCCAATTCTAAAATTGATTTAAAATAATTTTAATGTATGTTTATAAAGTCCAAATGTGGACTTTGTACACACGACGCGGGACAGTTTCAATTAATGATTCAATTAACGTTTTAAAGATCTACATACTAATGTGGTATTTTTGTTTATGTGTATTAAAACATATTTAAAGTTCTTATTAAATCATTAATTTGTCATCTAAACACTAATTTAAAAATAAAAAGTATTTATTAAGTACTATTAACTAAAATAAAAATTCTAATAAACTAGAAGTTGGGTTCTATAAATTTTAACCAGCAACATACCTCGGCGTGAGATGTGAGTGTGCTATTAAATATTAATATGTTGAAGACCACTGCAACATATTAATATTTATTATGTTCTAAACTGAGAGATAAAATTATACAACTTCCAAGACTATTATAGTTATCTCTGCTTCAATTTTCCAACATTACTTACGAGATTGTTAAAAAAAAAAAACGCATAATAAAATAATGTTTCAATTACAAATATACAAGCAGCAGTTGTACAGTCGTCGTAGTTCTCGTGGTTTTACCTTGTCTTGATTCGCTGTATGCTAAAAGGTTTAAAAGATTTGTTGGTTTTTTCTTAGTTCAATTGACTAGGATAGGATGTATACTAAAAACAAAAAAGATAGGAGAAAATGAGTGTTTTATCAACTTAAAAATGAGATTTTCGCCTGAATCCTGTTTGTTTTCTTGCTCCAGTCGGTGAGCTATACAGTTGTACATTACGACAACGTTTCAAAGATTGAAATCAACCCTCTTCTTCAAGTCTAAACAGTCCTATTACATTTAAGAAACTTATAAACTAAACAGTGCGGCAGTGGACTGCCACCCAATGTTGTAAACATTATTAACTGATACCTGAATAGCGTACGAGTGGCATGACGTCCAGACTGGAGAGAATTGACACAAGCGAAGTCACTGCACGAGAGCCAAAAGCACTACCATCGCGTCACATCCGAACTAACGAAAGTGGAGCTCTGACAAGGAACTCAATGTCGGCATCTTCTGTGGTATCGCGGCGCGACAATTTAAATAAAGAAAACAGGAAAGCAATTGTCGGGACGAGGGGCTAAAAAGGAAGCCGCCTCTGGCCTTATGTTTTGGTCCTTTTCCTGAATGTCACTGTATGCCTATGAATTTGATTTGTTGACGTTTGTTTGATTGGTAAAATCTATTTCGGTTTCTTAGTTAATTCCAAAGATGCCTAATCTCAACTGAAGTTTGATAGCGGTTAATTTGCTAATTTTTATCTGTGAAGCCTCAGTAAGTTTGCGTTTGAAAACTTTTCTCCTCTCGGTGTATTATTTTAGTTTCATTCCCTTTCATATACTCATTTTCAGACCAGCAGTGATGAGCAATTTTGGACTTTTACAAAAGACATTTTTAGTATTTTCCTTATTTTTTATAATTCACATATAATGGTCTTTTTGTCTCACTTGTGTTTTTCCTATTACAAGAACATGTTATTCTATAAAAACAGATTTTTAGTTCTGTGTGAAATTGAAAGACTTTGCCTAAGAGCGTTTTTTTTTTCTATTAAAATCGTCTCTAATATTGTATTTCCTGGCGAACCCGTATTGTAGATACGAACCCGGGTTCCTTCGGCGATGAGCTGAGACGCTACACACTGAGCAACCAGGGACAGCTATAAAACTCCTTTTACTGTAGACTCTTCAGCTGTACTTTATTGTGTAAAAATGTTATTTGAGGTGTAGTCTAAGATTTTAAACAAGAGAATAGTGATCACAATTTTGAATTGCTTCAGCTGACCAGACAGCATAATTAATGGTGGGGAAATGGTTGGTGGGATATCACTGTCAGTTCATTTGACGGTAACATTGGCGCCGCGGTCACAAAACCACACCTGGTATCAATATGCAGTCAGATTCACATACAGCAAGGCTCATGCTGTGAATCTTTCTATCTATACTGCTCTGTTTTATGCACTTTTTGAAGGCATGAACTTGGAACTATCATTTATATGCAATCCAAACTGACACTATTTTAGAACTGTTCCTTTATGAAGGTACTAAAACGCACGGTTTGGTTAATATTTTGCAGGCTAATTAATAATTATAAAGAGTCTACTACGATAGAAGAGAAAATACTGATTTATGAATATTATAATATCAAGTAAATTAAAATTGGCAACTCTTCACACATAACACATAGCTATGGTGAGAAGGTTTCATTAAATGCGAATGTTGAATTTAGTTTTATTTCACGTTCCGCTTAGTGCAGTGTCTGAGATCTGACTCTGTGTCAGAGTTGTAAACTTGACTGGATTCCTTCAGAAAACCTTGGACTTCAAATTAGATGAGCCAAGCCTGTGACAGTCTCACTCTCAAACCGGCACCTAAATTCACCTCGAATGTACAGCAGATACTATTAAATTTGAAAGAAACATAAGGCTTAAATTTCACATTTTCCAACAACAATTAATAATTAACAAGGATATAATTCCAAATTCAGTATCAAAATTTCAATCTAAGTCAGAATGGACTCCACCAAACCTGCCATCTAAACATCCCATCGAACACGTTTTAAACATGACAAGAACAAATTTGACTCAACCTTCATTTGCTGACACTTTACAGAAAAAGAAAATCGTTCCATTACATTCCAAAGGCCTATTTCATCTTAAGGGGATTCACCACTGAAAACATACTTTTTTTTAAATACACAATAAAAATAGCTTAACCATTTTTTTTTCTAGTGTGTAGTAGGCTAACAAAAAATACAAAAATATAAAACGGCCAAATAGTTGTCACATTACAGATTACAGCGTATAAAAACGGGGGTTTTTCGCGTTTTTCAGACCAAATTTTAAAATTGATATATCTAAGAAAACTATCCAACATATTGCACTACTCATGGTCTAATTTTGAAGATATGGATCTATTCTAAATATTTAGGTAGATTTATCATGGTAGCATTTGTCGTTTTAAGAAAATAATTTAGTAAACTTTAGACTTTAAAAAAAAAAACATGCATATATATATAAAATTATATTTCTATTCATCATATATACCTAAAAATTTAATTCTACCTAAATATTTAGAAAAAGATCTACTTAATATGTGGTAAAAATATGAACTTTCTATCTCAATTAGTTCCCAAGATATATCGATTTTTGTCCGAAAATTTATCGAAATTCAAACTTTCGGAAAATTGCAATAGAAAGTAAACGTAGGTTCAACACTAATATATCACGTATATTTTTTTAGTTTATGGTTCTGAAATAAATTTTACACAATATATTAGGTGAGAAGGTTGTATTATACATCAATATTAGGTCATATTATTATGCCAGTGTTCAATAAAATATACATATATATATATATATATATATATATATATATATATATACTATATATATATATATATACATATATATATATATATATATATATGAATCACGATTTGTTAAAAGGGCATTAGTCCATTTTTTTGAGAAATTCACTTTTTCACTGTTTGGCATTCTTCAGACATAGATTCATCTAACTGTATTAGAAAGGCACAAATCCACCACATAGCATAAGCTACAGAGCTTGTTTGGTATTGAAAGTTTTGTTAAAAGGGCACTAGTCCGGGACTTGTGGCCCTTTAACAAAATGTTTGTTGGCAACACTGTCTCCAGCTGTGTTGTTTAGTTTGTGTCTCAGCTGTTTCTCATTCCCAGATTGTTGTTCCAGACTAACCTTCTACATTTTAAGGTTATAACTTGTTTTTGTTGTCAAAATGCTTTGTGTTTAACATGTCAAACGACGGTTTTCCTGTTTTAAATGCCGAAGTTGCAATTGAAAATAATATTTCAAAGAAGAGGAAATATGATCCTGAGTCCTACAAGAGGAACATCATAAAAATGTTTTCCATTTTGAAAGGAAAGGCATACACAAAACCACAAAGGAAACTTTGTGAATGAAAAACGTCCAAAGTTATGTTGCGGGTAAGTTTTTTACAATAATAACTTATAGAAAACTTAAGAAATATGACAGGACTCTTCACCCCTATGAAGTTGTGGAGCAAATTGTTAAAAGCAATCATACCAGGAAAGTTTTCGGTCAAGAAAGTGAAACTGTGATGAAATATTGGATTTCAAAAACTGGTGGGGCAAGCATTACAAACTCCGCACAGTTTCTGATGAGACGAACAACTCGAAAAGAGAGAGTAGGGTTCGCTTTGGTATTAGTAAAACTATACCACTTTGTGTATAGATCAGACTTAAAAGGGTACATCACGGCCTATTCCACAATTAATGGCCTAGACAAGCAAACATTTTTCATGTCTGCTCAATCAGGTACGCCTTCAGCTCCAACCAGACTTGCATACCCGGGAGGGAAAATTCCCTTGAGGGAAGCCAAAGCCAATGGCATCAAGAAATACTCTTCAGTATGTACCAGTAGAACATCTGGAATTTTATAATGAAATTGTAAATGGGGCCCATTGGAACAGCTGAAGAAGAAGATTTGAGTACCAGAGGTATGAGACGTTATAACACATTAAAAAGTGACCAACTAATACTATGGCTCAAAAATATTTTCTCAAATCAAATTAAATGTTTATTTTGTTAATTTGACTAATTTATAATCCAAATGATATACCAAACTACTAATGTAAGCAATAAAAGCATAAGTTTGATCAGAAATTGTTTATTTTTTATCCTTTTTTTTAGTACATTTTGTTAAAAGGGCATAAGTCCATAGTTTTAAATAATTTAAAAAGTAATATAAATGAACAAAAAACACCATATCTATTGTTTCAGTAATTAAAAAATAGTAATAAACTAAATATAACTAAAAAAATATAAAAGATAAAGTAAATATTTTTCCAAACAAGATAGTTTTTTGTTAATTCCTGAAAGTTTTACCAAATGGACTAGGGCCCTTTTAACAAATCACGATTCATATATATATATATATATATATATTTATATATATATATATATACATTTGTAAAATAAAACAGAGTTCGGTCGGTGACGTAGGTTGCAGGTTGCACCTCATACCGCTTTTGCAATATTGTCCTTATTTCTTCTAGCAACATATTTTTTTTAATTCTTGACTCTTCCCATATTTTATGGTATAAAAATGAACTAAAACTTCACTCAAAAACAAACAGCCTGAAACTCAACAGTAGAATGACAGATGACAGAACACAAATTGTTTTGTTTTTTATTATATTACTACTTCTTCTTCTTCAGCATAGAGTAATGAAAATAAAACAGTACAATGATTGATATGCGTATTAAACTAGATTTAAATATCTGGTTTTACATATTTATAATGAAATATATAAAAGAAATTATGATGTTTTTAGTAAAAAAATAAGGGTATCTAGTAAAAATGTGAAATTTTGGACATTGACGCGCTTGCAAAAAAAACGTTATTTTTTCATACTTAGGGTTAAAATATAGGTCTTAGGATACTATGTTTTTGTTCAGTAGGTTCAAAATGACAAAATATGACAAAAACACTTTTTTTTTAATTTCATATTTTTTCATTATTTTCAGTGGTGAATCCCCTTAAATACAAACAATAATATAGACGTAATTTTACCCGCTGATAAAGGAAATTCCATTGTCATTTTAGAGTTTAATTTATTATATATCCAAAATTAGAAAACAACTGCAAGATTCAAAATTTTATAAGATGAAGTTATATCTTTTAAATTTAAGGATAATAATAGAATATTTATTACAAGATGGTCCCAAAGAAGACACCAGTATGGAAACCATAAATGTATTAGTTCCAAGAACACCAGTTTTTTTTTTTTACGATAAACTTGAACAAGCCGGTAGTCCTAACATATAATTATGTCAGTTGAGAGCTTTAAAGTGGTTGTACTCGCTGGTACATGTTATTATTTAAGAAAGTAACAGATTTGTTTTACATTTTCCTCTTATCTATTTAAACCTAAGTGCCTAATTCTGTTTCTTTAGCTTAACCAGTTTTAAAGATAACAGTTTCTTTTTAATGACGGCTAGTGGCTAAATGAGTCATTTCTCGACCTATATTTATATGACATTTTTAGTTTGAAATGATGAAAACAATTTTCATATAATACCAAACGTCAAAAGGAACAAGCAAAAGTAACAGTGTAAATGAATTCTGGTTTTGCATAATACTAATGATATGTCTAGATATTGCAAATGGTCAATTATAAAAAATTTTTGCAACCGTTTACACCTTTTAAATTTAGTGATTTATTATGTCCAAAATATTGTACATTTTCTGGCAATTATGAACAAAGCATTCAAAATTAATTTTCTTAGCATTTTATTTAATTAACAGGTTTATCTAGATTTTCAAAATAAAATTACCTTATTTAATGATTTGGTACATCCAATAATAAAATGTATAGTTATATATAAATATAATGTTTATAATCTCGTCAAGATCAAATACATTTAACACTCTGTTTAACAAAGTTTTAGATGTTCGTAGACATTAACCTCGTTTACTGTAACTTTTGTGCCGAAAGTGTTGTGTAAACACTATTATAGCTGTTCCATTCAATGTTAACACTTTTATCATGAAGCGACGCATTTATTGGTGTTAGAAAACACTCCATACACTGCTACTGTAATATTTCGTTCAGGATTTTCCGTATTTTATATAGTGCTGTTGTCCTGAGGAAGTGGTAATGATTTGAACCCACAAAATCTTATGGGTCGTTACGAGTTGTAGAATTATGAAGGCTAAATATTATGAAAGCTGAGACAACATTGAGAAGGATTGTACAACAAAATCTTCTCGTGTATCGTTTCTTGTAAAAACGGAACACAGCAAAATTTTATAAATACGTCTTAAATTTATTTCAGTTAATAAACAGATATTTAAAAAGTGAGCCATTGAACTTGTACCTCCGGTGGACTTATACGTAGGTGCTAACATCTTACTCAAAACAACACCCCCACCACCTCTCGTTGGGACTTGGACTTGACGAGTTGACGGCTATTTTTAGACTATCAATTGGCACAACTGTGTTCAGACTGAGAGTAGAGTACTTAACATTAAATTTATCCCACGGTCATCAAACCTTATCAGTGATGCAACATTTGAATGTCGGCATATAAGTTGAAAAATCGGTTGTGTTTACAAAACATCTGATGTGATAATAACACTTATGTAATATTGAAGTAACCATTGTCAATATAAAAAATTCTACAGTATTTAACAGTATTACTATACAATGAGGGTTTTACTGCATTTAAGCTTGAAGACCTGACGAATCTAAGATAACAAAAGGGAAAAAAATGCTAAACATAATTCTACATGTTCTTCATACATGTTCAAAAAATCAAATGTCTATTTTCAGATCTAATCTGCATTTCCTTAGAATGAGGATACTAAATTTGGAGTGCTGTTGACTCAATTGTTATTGCATAGAAAAATCAATATTTTACTACTTAATAGACCAAGAGCAGTGAGCCAATTAACAATGTATAAGCACGCAAACTAGTTAGTGAAGACGATAAAATTTACCTTAAGAAAGAAATTTAACGTCAGCCACGTTAGTTTTATCGTTAGAGTAACGAAGCCCCCCAATAGAACCTAACGAAAGTGGTAGTGCACAGACAATACGTAAAGGCAGACGAACGGCCTGCCCTTTTTGTTTTTTGACCCTAAAGTCAACATAGCTCTACCTTAAACCAAGAGAAAGGATGGTACCAGGGAGAAGCGGTTATTCATGACCCCTCCCCCCTTCAAACATTAAGATTATACTCGTATATTGCTTTTTAAATTACCTAAAGTAAGAGTGAAAGTGTTTTGAGTAAGGTTACTTGATCGCAACATGTGTAACTTAATGCAAAACAAAAAATCCAGTAAAGTAGATCCTATCTCGTTTCATTTATCGTCTGCATGTGGCATGTGCTTTTAATTTCAAAAGAAATTGAAACTCTGTAAGGGTTTAAGGTTCAGTATTATGTGCCTTATTGTGACCAATTTGCCTTATACATATTCTAAATTGGTGGCTATTTTGAATTTAAGGGAAAATTTCATAAAACGCCTAATAACTAAATAATGTTTAAACAACCCACAAGGACCAAAGGTTTGTTACGTTATTTATTGCAATCAGATGAAATCATGAACACAATTTTAATGCTCTTGTGTTGCCATATATAACTGAATTTATAAGGTATTTACCTATAGTAATTATAGCAGTAAAATGCATTTCCTTAGCATTTTTCATATGATTGCAATAAATGATGTTTTATTTTTCATTCTTTGGCTAATTTTTTGTTTTATATCAGTTTTCATAAAATTTGACTTTACACATTTTAATGGCCGTAATTTTAACTTTAAGATCCTTTCATACGAATATGCAATGTCCTTTAGAAATTTCTGAATGGTATAATAGCCGGATTGCCTCTGAAGCCGATCAATTTCCATATCAAGCTATAAACAGTACAGACATCATTGTTTTTGTGTGTTCTTGGTAGGTTTGCGTAGCTTGATTTTAACTTCAATAAACATTATCGCCTTGTAGTTATATAAACACTGTAAAAATATCGCAATTATGAGTTTGTTGTGTTAGTATTGAACGACATACAATTAATATAGCATATTGCAAATAAGTTGCCTTTTATCATAAAACCAACAATGATCATCGTAAGCATTTCAAACAAATAATACTTTTATTACGCCATGTGTACTATTACTTTTTAAAACATTTCACTCGGTAACTTACTAAAATCTGTTTTACAGTTACTGTTATACATCATTTTATAAATTCGCGATATTTATATTTTGTCTGGTTCCTGAATTGAAACTATTTAAATGTCACCTGGTCCATAAATTTGTAAGTTTGTATCAAGGTACTGCCTCTAAACAGATTTCTTCAGCTTCCAACGGTTGACTGAAAGAAAGATTCTGGATGAATTCAAAATTCTTGGGATGTACTCGAAGATATGAGGCTGAATGCAACGAAGATATCGGTCAACTTTCTCCCATATCTCGAGATGGTATCAGAATTGGATAGAGAAATTAAGGTACCTCGAACAATACCTTGTAGAACGTAGCATGCAAACTTGCTAAGGATTAATTTTGTGTAGCCATAATCCAATTAATTGATATATACTTAAATAACAACTAATGATTAGATAGCGCCATATCTTATTCAAACCCATGTTTATCTCCATACGTAATAAAACTTAAATTTGTTCTTACCACGAATCTCAAATTATCATGATACAAAAACAGTGAGGAGGTAGCTGGGGCCAAGTGGAAGTAAATCTCGTACTCGGATCCAAAAAAGCCTTCTCGCAATGCCTTCAACAAATAATGGAATAATGTACGGATTTGTATCCTGCAATGAACTGCCTGCTTCAAATTCTTACTATTTTGACGGCAAGCAATGCTACTGAAAAATTAAGCTTTTCAACATTTCAACTTGTAAAAATCTGATTCCCAGAGTCTATGGGAGAAAACACCTTTTCGGTATGGCTTTCCTTGATATTATAGGGAAATTTATATCTATTTGTTTATTTGTGTACGCTTTCACCGTTTTTAACTATGCAATAGGAAATTTTAACCATAGAAAATTTTTAAAAACAACAATGTTTAATAGCAGCAACAAAAAAAACATTATCAATCAAGAATGTTGGAAAAAATAAAATAGTTTGCATATTATGAAGGATAAGTCATAATCAAATCAAACAGATTATCAAAAACTGTTAAATTCAATAATTACTTTTGTGTTATTAAAATTAAATTAGGCTATTGCCACTTAGACCTATACAAATGTAATGAACGTAAATAAAAGTTATTTGACAGGTATTTGGTCTTCCGATCATATGTTAGTTTGGTTATTTAAACACATATGTGAAAGAAACGGCCAAATACAAAATAATTGAATCGTAAATAGTAAGAGCTCTGTGGTGTAATGGTAGCACATTCACCCGGCATTAATATATGTATTTAATGTTAAAAAGGGCAACATTTCATGAACTTACAGTCTGTATTCAAGAATAACCAATAGTTACATTATATTAAGAATGTATTGTTTGTGATGAATTTGACTTCATTATAGCATAACAAGTATACTTTTGAATTAAATAAGTATCCTATCAATGGTTTTAACTGATTGAAAGTTATTATTTTAAGTTTTGATAATTTAAATTACTTATTAACATTTATTGTTACTTTTATTTTTTTAGTACTTTTAAAATAAATTTCCTAATTTAGTCAAAATTAGATCTTCTGTGCTGTTATTGATCTTCAAACCCTTTCCTACGAATTCATTTAAAATATATGGAAATATAAATTAAAAAGTCCAATAGAAAACAGTTTCATAACAATTAGGTATTATACATTTTGTACGTGTTGTGTCTACATGGTGTATAAATTGTACAGTAAATATAAATTAGGATTAAAGGGAATGGAATGTGCAGGGACAGGCAAGTTCGCCAAGAGCGCAGGGATACCAAGATGCGTACTTGGGCACGCCAACAAATAGACAGATGGACTGTACTTTGACCTTAAAATCAATGAGGTTATTCTTTGGACTAAGAAGAACGTATGCATTAAGTTTCCAGTCTCTAGGACCTTTATATCAAGAGTTATCACAAAAACATTCAGAGAACCAGACGGACTGTCCTTTGAACTTTTGAACCCCAAAATCTATCATCTTCGTCTTTCTTGGGCCAAAGGGAAAGGCCCTGTACCAGGTGTTCTATTATGCGATCTTTCTTTCAAGATTTAAAAGTTGTTGCATAAACAGACGGATGGACAGACGGACAACGACATGATTACAAGAAGCTCTGTCGAGTCCTCAATAAATTAGAAAAGAATACGCTGTTGTAATTTAAAGAGATAATAGCTAGTCACATTGTTGTTAAATCGCGAGCTAAAACTTGTTATTTCACTGAGGGAATTTTACTTTTCCGCGTGGATGCACTGTGTCGCAAGGTTAAATTTGGCTCACCGGCCTTTGCAGCTTCCTCATTGGTCATTATTGATAATATACAGGTTGTTGTTGAACTGCGACGCTGCCGGTTCATACAGTAAGTGCCTTCTCAATCTATTATAGAACTATTATGTATTTATTGTTGATTTTAAGTAGTTAATTTCGTTGTTGATTGATGTCAACGTTGAAACTTAAAACAGACAGCTATATTTCCATTAGGTTCCTTTACTTAGACTAATAGACCATTATAAGCAATCAGTCTGATAGTGAACCAAATACCGGTAAGTTAATATTATATAGATTGTTATTGGTAAATATAAGTTTCAGCAATCATAAATTGATTTCATGGCTGCATTTCCATATTTGGTAACTAAAGCGATAGAATTATAATATTGAACGAGATTGCATCATATGTCATAAACTTTGTTCACATTCTTTTAAAAGTGAAATAAGTTACAACTATGGAATATAATAACAGAATTAATTATTCTTATATTTATAGGCTAGAGATATTTTTAAAAGCACCAATACTACATTTTTATGCATTGTCACCAAAAGTAGCAAAATGTAATGTAAGCATGACAAAAATGTTAGTATCAAAGATAAGAACTAAGAGCGATGTGGACGTAAAGAATCATGAAAACGCCATTTCGCTTAAAACAGTGATAGGCTAATATAAAAAAAAGGTAGAAGTACGCCACACTGTGTTGCGTGACAGAATTTATTGAGATTGCATGCAAAATGTTATAGTTTATTTGTTTCTTGAGATGCCCTGTGGACAGACAGAAAAGTAGTGTTATATTCCCCTGATAGGCAAAAAACAAATTGTGTTAGCCTACTGAGTTAATAGACTTTGATGACAGTCCGCCCAATCCCATGGATGGATATTCACCATCATAGAATATGTAGAAGTGAAGTTTCACGCAAAATTTAAAATCTGTAATCTTTTTCGATATATCTTGCAGATAGCTAGGCTACAGTCGCATGTTAAAATATATGACTGTACTCAGTTTGTTTGTAAATTTATTTAATCTGTGACTTTTCCGTTGCTATCATGGTTACCCTCAATACCAATTATAAAATTATTACTAATGCTCAACTAACCCCCATTAACTTAAGTTACACCAATGAACTCGGATGTTGCCTGGATATAGAAGTAAAGCTTCAGGCAAAATTTCAAGTCTATGGGTCGTTCTTGAGATATCACCTAGAGAGACAGATAGACAGAAGTTACAATTTTCTGCCCATTGAGTGGCAGGATTAACTAACGCTCAGCCAATTGTTTAGCAAACCCAGCCAAATATTTCAAAAGAATGGAAGTTACCTGGTGTGGAACCATTTCTTTTGTAATTCCTTAAAACCGCGAGAAATTTTTCACCCAAAACAGTAGAAAATTTAAATCTATTCAATTATATCATGTTTTTTTAGGTAACTGTAACTTATTAGTTGAACAGACTGATGATAATGCCCCCCTCACTGATAGTGTAGATTGCTGCAGCACTTTCTGTGCTACCCCACGCTTATGGCAACAAATAAGAAACTTCTTTGGAGGTAGTACCTATCAGTAAAATATCAAAATTCTAGATGGTTTCATCACATATAATATTAAGAGCTAAAAAAAAATACAAACTCACATAACTATTATGTTTTAAATTACATTGTAACACTCCTATTATGCAGTATTCAAATACATAAAATAATGCCATTAATTTAATTATAATAAAATTTAATTTTTTTGTTTATTTCCAATTTTTCATTGGATTTTATTTAACATTCTACACGTTTAACAACAAATATATCTCAATATAAAAATCATCGTGGGTGAAAAGTAAATTGTATATGATTACCAATGCCTCAGGATTTTTTTTAAATTTTAGGCCTCCAAACCTTTCTTTATAAATTATTAATTCAAATTTTATGGTGTACTCCATCGCTGAGGTCCATCACAATTTGATCATGGGTAAGTCAACAGTATCACTCTCCGAGATTGACTCATCATCACGCACCTGGAACCAGTCATTGATGTGTGTCTGGAATTTCCATTGCACACTAAAAAATGTTAATATAACACGCAATTGAAAAAACACTATTAACACAATGGCTAAATGTGATAGAAAACTGCACCATTTCACCATAGCTGAACCCAAGTAAATAATGATTAAGAGCAACATGCAACTTCTTGTGTAATAGTACGGACAAATTCCAGAATAAAATGGCACAAATTCCTTGTAAGGAAATATTGTGTCAGTGGCACAGTTTTTAACCCTCGAACTGGTGGTGTCGCCCTTGTACTTACACCCTCTTTCTTAGCCGTTTGTAAGAATAACATTAAATTGTTATATATCTCTCAAAATTCTTCAAATATACAACTCATTATAATATAATTTGTTTTAGAATATTCCAAATAATAATAAATTATATTCATTAATTTTTTTTTTTTCAAAAAAGATTTGTCTTTAAATGTGCAGGATATAACTTTGCACTATCTTATCATATAGGTATGAATGATTTATAAAAAAACCCAAAATATACAATAGGCACACAATTGTATCCTTATCCAAAATATATATATATAGTTTTAGTGGCTTTACCTGGAAAATGATTACTTTTTAGCAATTGTTGTACTTTAGCGCAAAATCCACTTAATGTATTTTCAGCCATCTGTACAATGGCTTCAATTCAACGTATATATGGCTTATTATATATCATTGTTTTCAGAATATTCCAAATATTAATAATAATAAATTACCTTCTTTAACATTTTCTTATTTTCAAAAAGCTTTCAGGGTTTATTCTTGATAAGAATTTTTTATAAGTTTGCACTAACTCATAATATATGTGTGAAAGGTTTGTATAAATTCTAAATCATACAAAAGAAACACAAATTTATATTTACTAAAAATACATATAGTTTTAGCGCTTTTACTTTTTAGGAATTTGTGTGTTTTAGCTATTTCTGAACTTTAGCGCAAAATCCACAAACATTGTATTTTCAGCATTTTTTTTGTACAATTGCTTTACAACACTGAAATTCAACCTATGTATGACTTATTATTTATCATTGTTTTCAGAAAAACTAAAGTAATAATAATACATTTATTGTTACACGTATTGTTGCTGTAGTTTTTTATTAACAAAAATTTAAACTTGAACAAGTCTAATAAGGATGCCGGTTCCAATTCAGCTAATAGTTCTCTCAAATCACTTGATTTGTTCCTAAAATTAAGTCATATTACTAATAACAAAAACAAAATATAAAATAAAAATAAATCAATTAGACACTGAAACACAACTACAGCAGACATAACTAATAAAACAGTTGGCCCGGTCAGCTGGTCACAGTCAAAACAGTTGCTCGTACAAGACGTTTCTTCTAACCATACAAAGAAAAATAAAGTTTGATTTATTGAGTGATAATATACCTCAACCTATAGCTCGATTATCCTGTTATCAATTTATATTCAGTTTTAATTCGTAAATAAAAACCGATTTCCTTATATACGGCAGTGCCAGTACACGAGCGGCCTATACAGCAGTTGCCAGTTAGAGGGTTAAATACAATATTATATCAGAAACCACTAAGGGGATAAACCTTATCATACCCATGGGCTAGTATATTGGTCCTTAGAAAGAAAACCAAAGATTTACCTATCTAACCACCTGATTGTCATGCACTTACATCAATTGCTGTACCCAAGGCCGAACATCCTATCCTATACAAAAGTCATCCGTCTTGCTGACTTGTAAAATGATCTTTACCATCTGAGACAAGATAAACCAACACAAAATAAGAAAGAAAATATTTGTTCAGTTTTAGTAGACTAGGCCTATATATTCTTTTTATAATATAATTTTTAGTTAAGTTTTTGTTATTTTTATCTGAAAAATGGTTGGCATAATTTCAGAAATGCATAATGTGTGTGTGTTTTGTTATTTACTTTTTCTCATTATTTAAATTTGATTTCATAGATAAAAACATTATTGTTAAATTTCTATTCCCTAAACTATGAATTTTTATCTATACGCAAACTTCCATGAAATAATCTTAAACTGTATGAAATATCATTTCACTTGAATGTATTGTGCTTTAAAGGCCTAGTTGTATTAAGATAGAAAAAAAACCTCGCGACTTCAGTCCATAAAAGGCTCAGGGCTCTGTTCAATACCACTCATGGTTCTTAACACATACGCTGTGGGCTACTGTCCAGTCAATAGTGTGTCCCTGGCCAAATCTGAGGGATACTGTCTGGGCAGATAACAACGCTCTTGTTATTTCATCTGTCACGTGCTGAAATCTTGCCTCAGATCTCTGAAACTTTCTATATGACGTGTGCTTTCTCTCTGTTGCTGTACCTCAGTTTGATCTGCAATTGTGGGACTACTGTCTGGATAGTATCAGTGAAACACATAGACATACAGATTCTTAAAATGTCCTTTGTAAATGAATGTGTGTTATTTTGCATGTTAGACTTATTCAAAATATATTTCTGTTTTTTTGTGTGATAAAACACACCACCAACTTTTGCGCTGTGCCGTGCTGTTACACTGGTATACACAACGTGAGAGCACTGTTCGGACAGTTACGTTACAAAGTCACCTGAGCATTTCTATTCTTTATTGATATCACAACTGATACATTACTATGTGTTATGTTGTTGTGATATATTATTCTATGATATAATTCGGAGATTGTTTTTGTTGTATCTGTATTGAGTTTATTTTCACATCAAATCTGTCCATATCATAAGTTTTATAAGGATAACAGGATTCATCTGAATGTATAATCATTATTTTGTACAAAAAATTCTAGTAATTACATCTTCTGTTATCTTCACATAAAAAATTTCAAACCGTAGGTCTTTACTTAAACTTTACTTCTTTTGTATTATTTTATTTTACAAAACTAATTAAAAATATCTCTGTATGCCCTAGCTGATCAGTAACTTGTTGCAATGATGTCTATCATGAACAGCGGGCTGGTGTTGTTTACAATAGGCATATGCCTTTCCACTGTCTATTGTGATAGGTGAGTCCATGAACTGTTTTAGTTTTAAGTTAAGGAAAAAGATCAGTAACGTTTCAGTGCAACAAAATTTCAATTATTTGAATTATGAATTTCAGTTCAATAACATTAAAAACAGGCAAATTAATTTCTAGAGTTTAGCTGTAGTATCTATTACAAATAGATTACCTTTCATAAGTCTGCTTGAGGTTTTTCTCCGTATTGTTTGAATTGTGTAGTCTTAGGTTTGTTATTTTATTTTTTTATTACAATAGATTAACATTATGTATGTAAGAGTCAAAATCTGTACATTAGTAAGCATCAAATAAGTGAGTTGCAGGACAATGACCTGCAAAACCATTCTGGTTGAGTAGTTAGGCGTACAGAATCTTCAACATTGTGTGTGAATATTTAGGAGTATAGGACTGAGTATTGTTGACAGTCCAAATCTTTCTTCGGTCTTCTCAAAAATAAGTATTGGTGTCTTAACCCTTTAGGTGCCAAATTTTAACGGTTTTGTCACCCAGTACTGTCAGGTTTATTTGCTATGCACAAAGCCACTCCTCACAGTTATGTAGCGTATTTCCCATCAACAATGATCAACTTATATATATATATATATATATATATATATATATATATATATATATACAGGGTGTATATTATGTCTGGAAACACCCAAATATATCCTTTAATAATTTAAATATAAATTTGAAAACCTCTTACAATCGTGATAGAGATTGGGCATCTACTTTTTTGGAACAATGTTTTGTTATGTCACACCAACGGGGGACGTCCTGCCGAGGGTATCGTGAATATTCTTAATGGAAGCCTATACCTTGTGATACATAATTTAAAGGTAATAGCTTACTGAATTGAATGCCACAAACCCCCATCTCAAACGAATTATTCTATCAGAAAATAGAGCATTTTTAGTAATTGAAAATTTACTGATGTTCAACAATGTAATTTTAACATGGTTCTTGCCACAAAAATGTGTTACACACTAATTTTTTAGCATTTTTTTAAATGTTCAATTAAATAAAACAAAAATTTCATTTTAGCTGGTTCTATTAGCACAAATTTGCCAGTTTTTATTACAGTACAATTATGGAAATACTTATGTTATTGATTTCTTATTACAAATAAAAAATAATGTATGCCTGTTAGAAAAGTCTTACAACAAACGTTTTACCTGCATTTGGTGTCAAAGCAATTGTTCGAACTGTGTTCCTTCTACGGTTTGACAATGAGCCAATCTTGTGTAAAATGATTCGACAGAGTTGCCTAACATTTCTTCAGTTATCAAAGCAATCTCCTCTATAATCCTGTTTCTTAGGTCTTCCAAATTATGAGGCTTTCTTCTATAAACATTGGATTTTAAATGACCCCATAGGAAATAATCGATTGGTGACAAATCCGGAGATCTTGGAGGCCATTCGATTTCTCCTCTTCGGCCAATCCATTTATGAGGAAACCTTAAATCCAAATACTCTCTTAACCTGTCTCCCATAATGGGGTGGAGCACCATCCTCCTGCTGAAACCATACATTATCAAAGTATTCCTCCTGATGCAATTTGAATAGCTGGGATTATTTCATTTTGGAGCATATTGTAGTAAAGTTCGGCATTTAAATTTCCATTGATGAAAAAGGGTCCAACAATTTTGTTACCTAAAATTCCACACCATACGTTCAGTTTTTGTGGTTGCTGTGAATGGGACTCAGTAATCCAATGTGGGTTTTCACTAGCCCAGTAACGGCAATTGTGCCTGTTAACATTGCCATTTAGGAAAAAAGTTGCCCTCATCAGAAATAGTATGTTGGTCAGAACATCTCTATTGTCATCACATTTGCGCATCACAAGTTCACAAAACTCAACTCTTCTGTCGTAATCATCCTCACTTAACTGTTGGACTAAATGAACTTTAAATGGTTTGTATTTATTAATTTTCAAAATCTTACTCACAGACATAGGGTGCATATCATGTTGCTGTGCAGCTTTTCTGAGCGATGTATGTGGGTCTTCAATAAATGTTTGCAAAACATCTAGTGCATGTTCTTCATCTGTTGCAGATTGTATCCTACCCCGACTTTGGCCGATTACGTACACTCCCTGTCATTTCAAAACGCTCAATATAGTTTTTGATATTGTTGAAACACACTTATGGGATTCCTTCTCTGGGAAAGTGTCATTAAAACAAATTTACAAACTTCCCGATAAGATCTTTGACGATCGCCATATCCTCGCATCATCAACAGAGTAATTCGTTCTCTTTCAGACAATTCCATTAAAATGCCAAATAAAAACTGAACTACTGTAATTAGATAACTTGTTGACAGCAATGCTTCAGAGACACTGATTAACTCGACAGGAATGATATGACCTTTGTCCATTTGTAATTCCCCAAGCTTAGACCTGTCTAGTGAAAGCTCCATGCTCAACAAACTGAAACCTGTAGACCAGATGATTAATAACACAATAATGTTTCTCATAGGCTAGTGACCTTTGTCTCTTTAAACCTTCCTGCTGACTGGAAAACACCAAGTACAGATTCATAAGTAATCAGAGAAAGTGACTCATAAGTTTTATTCATTGTAATAAAAACCTGGTAAATTTGTACTAATGAAACCAGCTTTAAAAATAAATTGTTTATTTTATTTTAATTGAACATTTAAAAAATGCTAACAATTAGTGTAACACATTTTGTGGCAAGAACCATGTTAAAATTACATTGTTTGAACATCAGTAAATTTTCAATACTAAAAATGCTCTATTTTCTGATAGAATAATTCCTTTGAGATGCGGTTTGTGGCATTCAATTCAGTAAGCTATTACCTTTAAAATTATGTATCACAAGGTATAGGCTTTCCATTAAGAATATTCACGATACCCTCGGCAGGACGTCCCCCGTTGGTGTGACATAACAAAACATTGTTCCAAAAAGTAGATGCCCAATCTCTATCACGATTGTAAGAGGTTTCAAATTTATATTTAAAATTATTAAAGGATATATTTGGGTGTTTCCAGACATTAATATACACCCTGTATATAGATCATATATATATATATATATATATATATATATATATATAAGTAAGTAAGTATATAATATAAGTATTTTATATATATATATATATATATAACTTATATAAATAAACCTGACAGTACTGGGTGACAAAATTTACCATTAAAAATTTGGCATCTTTATTTACTAAACTACTATCCGAATTTCCTGATTCATCATGTCAGATAGTGGTTAATATGTTGAGCCCACATCACGATCACCATCATTCTGAGAAAAGAAGCAAAGCAGCATTTTGGCACGTGTGAACATGGCATGGCAGTTAAACACAAAGTGGGATTGCCCATGTAACACGAGCATGGCAGTTCAAATCAAATCACATTTATTTCAAAATTTACAAACAAGCATAGTACACGTAATGTACATGAAATTAGTCCCACATGGCCCACAGAGTCTTGTGCGTGGTGACGAGTCTGTTTCTTGTTGCTGTGCCAAGAAGTTAATATATATTTTACTGGTTATCACCATTTATGAAACATTTTTATAGCTTTATGAAATGTAATTAATTATATGTGATTCTTGCAAATTAGACTTTATTTTATTAAAAGAGGAATAGAGTCAGATCAGTGAGGTAGGTACATAGGCTACATATCCATTTATTTTCTAATTAGACATATACATACATAATGGCTGACAGGATGTTTGTGATCATTTTCAACAATTGGAAAAAACTGTTTAAAAACCTGCTATCTGAAATATCCCTTACCGAGGTGGGATAGAATAGCAACTTAGGAAGACAACTTGGTAATGAATACAAATAATCAATATATGCTGAAACGTGCAATAGTTAGAAAACACCATTGGAATGCAGCAAGAAGCACCATCATAACAAGTGAACACATTCTAAAAACCAAGAAACATCTACATATATTAAGCATAATGAATGATCACAACTGGATCTACGTATTTTTTTATTATATAACTCTTAACAATGGCAAACGTTCAATAAAATTCTTTTTTTCTCATACTAAAACTTAGTTTCAGGTATAAGCAGGGAACAAAGTAGGTTTTTGTGTAATTATTTCAAATTCTTACCAATAAATTCTTAACCTTAAAATAATAAATATTTTCAGTGGCGCAGAGAGGCACCGTGTGGTGGTGGTCGGTGCAGGAGCATCTGGATTCTCTGCAGCAGCAGCTCTCCTGGAGAATGATGTCTCTGACATTGTCGTGCTGGAGGCTTCTTCCAGGATCGGTGGCAGGATACTTACTGTGGAGTACGGTATGTTTACACAAACATCTTCAAAACTATTTATATTCAGACTAACACTCTATTGAATCCAGCCCAGGCATCACTCCCTCTTGGGACTTTCCGCATTTTTTTAATTGTGTGCCTATTAACCTTTGTGAGGTGGCAGTCAATGGTTTTCCAACGGTATTTTTTTTTCCTTTAATTCATGATTTAATGTTTATATCTACATTTAATCTAAATATAGCATATATCAATGAAAAGACGAGATTGTGAACTTTTATTTTCATATAAAAAGCATAAATAACCTTTCTTTATTTGTCTGAGAATAGTACAAAAATATAATAATTGATAAAAGTCATGATTCTGAACATCAATAACAATAAAATTCAATAACTGCAAAAAATTCCATACGCGTTATTGTTTTTAGAAAGTTATTAGTTGTACCAATGAAAAGTACAATTTTTGAAGTACGAGGGGTATTAGAAAAATAAGGTTCCCATGATTTTTTTAAATAGACAGCTCTATATTTCTACTTAGTGTTATACATCAATTTAACACGTAAAAGTTAAGCTATTTCTCCACATAATCACCGTTTCTGTCCAAACACGTTTGTAGACGATGCTCCAACTTTTCTATCCCCATGTGTAGAATTCTGCCGCCAATCCTTTGAGTAACTTCTTCCTTGACTTCATCATTGGTACTGAAGCGTTGGCCACCCAAGTGGTCCTTTAATTTTGGGAATAAGTGATAATCACTTGGGGCTAGGTCTGGGCTGTAGGGGGGATGGGGCACAATAGTCCAGCCAAAATTTGTAAGCAGTTATTGAGTTTGACGTGAGACATGAGGTCGAGCGTTGTCATGGAGAAGCCTCACACCACTGGACAATCTTCCTCACCGGCGGTTCTGGATCGCGCGTCTCAGTTTTCTTAATGTGTCGCAATATCTGTCAGAGTTTACTGTTGTTCCTGTGAATGATGATTGGTAATTCTAAGCAATATATGGGTCAACCTCGATTTTTCTCATATTACAATATAATGTTCCAATAGTCAATTAGAAAAGGAAATGACTAGAATTTCTTGCCGGAAAGCAGTTATAGGGAGCAGGCAACCGCCAGACGGTCATATATTGCTTAGAGTTACCTATTAGTGATCAGGGGCACTGACGTGATCTGGGCTTCAAATTTGGAACTACTCGAGTTAATTTTTTTTCTAAAAGAGCAAGCAGCGCGAAGCGCTGCGCAGCGGGCAGGCACCATGCGTGATCCTTTTTTTTATTAAAAATTTCTGATAAATTGTTATTACATATTACAATATAATGTAGGTAATGTATGTAAAACAATTTTAAACACATAATTACATGCTAAAAAGCAAAGTAAACCAATATAATCCGCCCAATACAAAATTACCGTAAAAATCTGGTAAACGAATCTGTGCCATTCCTTTGACCTGAATCAATTCAGTATAGACGAAGATCACGCACGATGCTTGCCTATAAAGGCAAGAAAAGGAAAAATTAACTCGAGTAGTTCCAAATTTGAAGCCCAGATCACGTCAGTGCCCCTGATCACTAATAGGTAATTCTCGCGGTTGCCTGCTCCCTATAACTGCTTTCCAGCAAGAAATTCTAGTCATTTCCTTTTCTAATTGACTATTGGAACATTATATTGTAATATGAATTGCCTGCTCCCTATAACTGCTTTCCGGCAAGAAATTCTAGTCATTTCCTTTTCTAATTGACTATTGGAACATTATATTGTAATATGAGAAAAATCGAGGTTGACCCATATATTGCTTAGAATTACCTGATGATTCTCCAATCTTCAAGCAGTATTGTCTCAACTTTTTCAACAACTCCATCTGAAACTGAAGGCCGTCCACTTCGGTTTTCATTGTGAATTTCCATGCGGCCTTCACTGAATTCTCTACACCATTTCCGAACGTGTTGAACAGATATACAGTTTTCCCTATAAACTTTGATTAATTGACGATGAATTTCAATAGATGAAATCTGTTTTGCATTTAAAAAACGTATCACAGCACGAATTTCGCATCTGGCGGTAACAACGACAGGGAGCTACATCTTCGAAGGCAGCTATGTCGGCACTGTTGGACGTAGCGAGGTGCGAGTGGTATGGATAGAGACAGGGACAGCTGATGAGTAAGACAGTGTTGCCAGATTTCTCCCAACATATCGCATTCTGTCTCGGCGGCATAGGGAACCTTATTTTTCTAATACCCCTCGTAACTGTAATCATTTATGTGTTTTTATACAGGATATATAGTTTCCATGTAACAGATTTTTGAAATTGTCTTATTTTGGAAAATTGCCTACAAACAAAAGTTTCATCAGTCGGGAAGCCGACAAATTTTTATTTTATTTGTACATACAATATAAAACAGTTTTTAATAATGTTATTTATACTACACTAAAGTATAAGATCTGTGCTCTCATTTGGCTATCTTTGTAATAGCTTTCAGGCAGCAATCATCATGATACAGCTGTTTCCAAAGTAACAATTTTGTTGGTTACGGCATTACCTGATGCAAGAACTCCCCCGAGTCATTTTGAGTTGTTCATTGTTTCATGCCCTTGTTGAACTGTATTTTGACCTAAGATAGTTCATTTATATTAATCTAAATACAGCTCATATTTTATACAGTTGAAATGTAAAGAAGAAGTATAGTACCAAAAATGTGCTATGAGGGCTATTCGGAAAGTATATTACGTTTTGGAATTAAAAATTAACAAAGTATAGGAAAAATTTTGTATTATATCAATTTGAAAGCCACACTTAAATACTACTTTTCAACATAGTCGCCATTTAAATTTAGGCATTTATCATGTCGATGGATAAAATTCTGCCGCCTGTGTCTTCAACCAGTTTGTCACTTCTTGTTACAGCTCTGCGTCGTCGTCAAAGCGCTGCGTTGCCAGCCACTTCTTCATTGTTGGGAACAAGTGGTAGTCACTTGGTGCAAGATCCGGGCTGTATGGTGGATGTGGAAACAACTCCCACTGGAATGATTCGAGAACATTGCTGCCGACATTGTTTGCAAACATTTTCTTGATTTGTGAGGGGAACTTGTGTGTCCCCACTCCATTGACTGCAATTTGGTCTCGCAGTTAACATGTTTCATCCATGTTTCATCGCCAGTTACGATGCGATCGAGTAGTGATTCACCCTCTTTGTCGTAAGCATCCAAAATTGTTAGCGCTGTACCCATGTGCTGGTTTTTGTGGACGTCGGTCAGGATTTTCAGTACCCATCTTGCACAAAACTTGTGGAAGCCAAGCTTATCAGTGACGATTTCGTACAACAAAGTTCGTGAAATTTGAAGGAAACTAAGCGAGAGTTACGTTATAGTTAACCGTCGATTTTCTCGGACCTTTGAGTCAACTTTCTCAACAAGTTCGTCAGTCACTATGCTGGGTCTTCCACTTCGCTCTTCGTCATGAACATTTGTTCGGCCATTTTTAAACTTAATGACCCATTGTCGCACACCACCTTCAGTGATAATGTTGTTCCCATAAACTTCACACAACTTCCGATAGATTTTTATACGCTTACAGTTTTTGGCAGTCAAAAACCTAATTACTGCGTGCACCTCACAGTTGGTGGGATTTTCAATTGCGGCAGACATTTCAAACAGGCACTGTGACTAGATGCGTTGCAACACGAACTTCCCGCTAGCACGGCTGGATAGCCACTGAGCGGTGGGAAGTCCTGACACCAAGGTGGCCACGCTAGTCCTGCCCCTAGCGGCCACAGCGCAAAACGTAATCAACTTTCCGAATAGCCCTCGTATTTTCTCAGACCTGTTTAAAAATAGTCATATTTACTGAATTGTCTGTACTGCAGGAGGTGTTCCAATCGATTTAGGAGCAGAGTACTGTGACGGCATGAAAGAGAATGTTGTTTATGATTATACCAAGCCTCACGATCTCGTTGCGGTGTTCGCTCCTGGTGCAGTCTTGTATGCAAACACCTCCGGGCACATCTTTGACACCAATGAAGTCCAACCACTTGTGGACCAGGCTTACAGTATCATTTACGAGAATGACATTCGACATTTTAAGGGATCAGTTGGAGATTACTTTTTCCCCAGGTCAGTGAGATAACAATGGGTGTGACTGGGTTATCACTGAGTGAGTCAGACCTAACATCTATAGGCTCTAAAATTATGATACTGTATACTTTTAGTACTTTGACGAGTCAATAAATCTTTTCCAATGATTTATATTATTGTTTTGCATTGCGACAAAGTTTTTTGATAAAGCCTGCCAAAGAGTTCTTATGAAAGGCAATACACAAGAGATTATTTTTCATTAAGTAATTACTAATGTTAACTTACAATATATACTCATTTTAACTAACATTTTTATACACAAACCTTAACAATGTTAATCCTACTTAAATACAATATTCTACAAAAATAATATCAAATCTTAGGTTATAATTTTATTGACAGTAGCCAGTATAATTTTTTTTGTTATTGGGTATGGTATTAATATTTTCAAAAAATTTAACATTTACACATTATTTCCTGTACGATTTGTGAATTTAATATTTTTTAAATGATGTTGTTAATCTCCTTTAATCTTATTATTTTATTTGTATGAGAAGTTGTGAGATTTTTACAAATTATTTTCTCTTGTCTCAATGGAGTGAAGAAATGTAAGATAAACATTATGGACATTAAATTTTATTAATTAATTCAGGAAACTGTTAATTACCATAAGTACTATACAGTTTAGATGATCTATATTACAATCTTTGCGTTTCATCCAACTTTATGATCAGTTAAAAAATACAGATGGTTTTCCAAAGAAAATTTTAAAAAAATAACAAAACTTGTTTGGATGCTTCTGCTTAATACACAGGCTAGAAATGTAATGCAATCAGCTGATAATTTGCCTGATTTGTCTTAAAAGATGATCATTTCTAGTCCACCTTTTACATGTATTTATACAACTAGAAAATTTGTAAGGAATCTGTAACTTGCACAATAATATAACATATGACCCACATTTGCAGCTATTATGTGAGTAAACCGTACAATTATCAAGTGAAGTGATGTTCTAGTGAGATGATTGATACTTACTAATGACTAATATTTACCCAATTTTATGTAACATTCTGTGTGTTTTTGATTGAATAGCTCACAGGATTTCAATAACACTTGACTATTTTACACAAATTTATAGGAACTCCAAAGTTCAAGTTCATAGCTTTCTATGGCCCTATGTATTTTTAAAATGAAATTAGTCATATATCATGAGTCAGGTACCCATTTTCAGTTTTCATGATTAAGAGAGCCAGAGTTTAAACAAAATTACGAGTATTTTTTATTTTATGTTTTGCACTTCTAGTTCTAATTAATTATATTTCCAACGTAAAACGGAATCTGCTATTTTGTCCCGAGAGTACATATTCTAGTTTCCTAACTCATCATACCATTTCCTCGGTCCAGTCAAGGAATTTATCAGTATTTACAAATCAGTATTGTATACCTCATCAGTGAAAAATGTATGTGATGTCCTCTTGAAGATTTTCTGTAAAAAAAATTGTCATACAAATTTCTAAGGAAACCAAATTCAGTAGCTTACATGTACACATTCACATTTGGTTTACTGAGGTAAAATACAGAATTAATTGGTTAGCCTTGTTGCCACAATGTTGAAATAAGAATTGTTGTTACGTTTGTTACGCTTTCCTTCTATAAATGTCAACAAATTTAGAATAGTATTTAGACACATGATCGTGATGTTTACACATAACAGTTGATTACATTTAACAGGCTCTTTCAATTAATATTTCCCAACTTGGGACCAAGATGGGATGTTTTATCACTTTAAAGACCAGTGGGGCGTAGCCTGGAAGGATTTTTTAAATAAGAATTGGCCTATATTCATTCCAGGACCCGTAAGAATGTCCATGTAAAATTTCAGTACCATCAGTTGAAGAGTTTATGCGTGAAAACAAAACAAACAAACAAAGACACTTTCACGTTTTAATGTTATTGGGATTAAAATTAAAACTAAGTAAAATTCTCATAATAGTTTTGGCCACCAAACTTTAATATTTTTTATTGTATTGACCTAATCTTACATCGGCGATAGACATTGTACCAAACTGTTCATATTCTCTATACTAATTCGTTGTGTGTAGGTTGGCTATGAAGAAATTTCTGAACACTTAAGTTTTAAAAAATCCTGTAATTTTTTAAGCTATGTCCCAGATTTATAAGGTTTAATTATAACTTCAATATTCTTTTCAATCTGTTCTAAAGTTTGAAGTTAACCAAATAACAGGAAGTATACAGTAGGCCTACACTCTTGCTGAGCATTATTTTTATTATTTTTTTTATTGCAGATGTTTAACTGCCTAATGTTCTTTTGATTGTAAGCAATCTGCTTACCCAACCATCATGTGGTTCATCGTTGGGTCAGATATCATACAGTTTCAGAGCTGCCACAATGTCAGTAGACAACTGTCTCAACTATACAAACTGTCTCAGCCATACATACTATCCCTGCAGATTTCTCTTGCATACTACTGACACTGCTACGTTAAAGACAATCAGATAAATTACATGACATTAGCCAGACTGAAATAAAATTGTATAAAGATAATTAAATTTCTTTGAAGGAATGTAGATATTGATTATGAATTAATGTGAGTTCATTTGTACTGTTTAATTCATTGTATGTCCCAATTTACTTGTTTTATCTTGCTTAAATCTCTAAGAATGACCTTTGTTTTAAGGCTTGAGAAACTGATGAACACCAAGGATGTGGAGCCTGAAATGAGAGAGGCTCTCCAACATCTCATCCCCCAGCTTGAGGGCCTGTACAGTTCCACAGACGATCTACATCATCTCGGAGCCTGGGGATCCACTGAGGACTGGGAGAATGAGATGCACGTCTTGTTAAACTGGAAGAGTGGCGGTTTCAAAACCATTTTCGATTTCATATCAGTAAGTTTTTATCTGTTTTGATGAACTACAACCAATCAAAAATAATTGTTCATAAAAACTTAGGATTCATTGTATAATACTAGTTACATCATTACTGGAGTTATGATTTAAAATTCCAATTTCACAGAGCAATTCCAACGATTTTAAAGACAAAACTCTCTGCTCATTTCTCTGCTCTGATTAAAATATACTATTTCTAATTCCACAATACAGTATGTTTTAGAACTCTTCAATCCTTATCAGATTTTTTCTCCAAATTAAGATTTCTGCTACAACTGTAAGCAATTTTATCCTATAATTTTTTGTCAAACATTTTAAATTTTATAACTTTGACGAGAACAAATATGTTTATTTACGAATGACAAATTTACATTGCTTACTTCCGCACAATCCTAACATTGGGTTGGAGCCCTTTAAAAAATGTTGCAATGACTTCAGTGACAATCTTAGTATGCTGGGCTAACTTGTGTTTTTTGGAGTGCTGCTTGTTTTAGTAATAATTATAGTTTAGAATTTCTTCAGAACCCCTTCACTTTTTATTGTATTTTATACCATTGTATAACTCAATGAATTGTCTCAGATAGCAATGTTCTTCTGATGATACCAGTGACTTGTTTGGGAGTAGACAATGACAGAGGTTACAGACCAACTTATTGATAAGCAAATAATTGCAACAAGTTTAAACAAAATGTCAGATACGGTGATGATAAGGATGAGGAAAATGTTGAACACGCAGTAGTTATTAGTCATGTTGGAGCAATAAGTAACTAGAATGAATGGTCTTTATTAGTGGTTGGAGGATACTGTACTGGCTGAAATTCTTTTTTGAAAAGATTGCGTGTCTGTGTGACACTTAAACTGTACTGAAAACTGATGTAACAGAAACTTACAAGGTTCAACCCCAAAATTTATATTACTTTACAATTCACATATGTGCCTTTTAAATTTTTTTTAAACACATATTCTAAAAACAAGTTTTATAACAAATATTTAAGTATATTATTTAATCCATTTAACAATTTCTCAGAATAACAGTTCACTTTTACACACCTCTATAATTGAGTAATATTTAAAAAAAAAATGTACTCAACATCATTTTAATTAACTATTTGCACTGTTACTATTATTAGTGGAATACATCATTATTTAAAATTTGAAAGATTCAAAACATATCATCCCTCTATTTTGAGATCCCTCTCTGTATAGTTAAAACATAATATGATGGGTTTGGAGCCCCATTATCAATCTCTGGATACATCACTTCTAGTAGGAACAGGATAAAAACCAACTGGTGTAATAGTACTGCCCAAATACATATTGCCATTTTTTTATAAATACAGAAAAGGTATGGAAATCCATCTAATGAAATTCCAGTGGAGAGTAAAATTCTCCTGAAGAAACAAGTGACGAAAATCGAGCAACAAGGAGGAGAGGTTCACGTGGAGACTGCTGATGGTAGTACCTACCTCGCCGATCACGTGATCGTTACTCTGCCCCTGGGGGTACTCAAGGACAGAGCAGCGCAGATTTTCAACCCGCCACTGCCAGAAAGGAAAACAACTGCTATTGAAGTAAGGCTCACACATTTATTGAATTTTAATTGTATACTATATAACATCAATATAGGTTTTAAAAGAAACCATTTAATTACATACTGTGATTATATAAGATAAGTAATTCAAGCTATTGTCTCATTTTCCACTGAGTAGTAAACAAAATTTTCAATTTTAAAAGTGGCTATCTTGATTATTTTCCCGTTATTGATGTCAGCTGTACATGTCATTCATTTGGAGCAATGGTTTTATTGTGTAACAGTTTGTTTACATTGCATGTTATGATGAAATGTGAAATCTCTGATTGTGAATACATTCAAGTAACAGTGAGTTATGAAATTGTCTCACTTGTTGCAACTTGAAAATTGTTTTAAGGATAGCAAATAACTGCAATTGTACCAATAAACTTTGTAAAACCCATAAATACTGTACTTCACCACGTACAGTAAAAGGTTATTTTGTTAGTGACGATTGTTTATTAAGTTTAAACTGCAATGTTTGATACTAAATAAATAAATAAAGCGCAAAGTTAAGTCATTGATATTTTTAATTTTTAATCAGTAGTTTTATATATACAGAAATATATATATATATATATATATTGTGGAGTCCTTTACAGAATACATTATATGACCTGTTTGAAAAAGTTTGAAATATTTTATTAATGTAATATTAAATAATATAAAGAAAACTTACTAAAACTTAATTTTAGTTTTATTGAATTTAAAATAAATATTCTAGTCTTGTCTGAATTTGATCAGTTGGTGGCAATAATGAACATTATAATAAACATGTTCAAACGTAATTTTTCACTGTTACTACGGCTGCCTGAGGTCAAGTCATAAGAAAACATTTTTGGCTGCCATTGCACTTAGTGTCTATAAAAGTGTTTTGAATTTATTTAATGTTATATAAATATTAGAAGTTTAATTGGAATTCCAAGTGGACCTTGTGTTTTGTGTAGGGTTATTTTGGTATATCACAGTATCCCATAATAAATAATAATTAAATATACCGGTTTCAAAATTGTGGTGTTGATTTTAAATTCAATATAAATATCTGTGTACTACGAATATAGGCTGATTCTTAAAAATTGTATAGTTATTTTAAATAGTGTACCTCCAGACTAAAGCTAACTGAAAACTACTCATTTATAAAATGTACTATCATTATAATTGGACCATAGAACTGAATAGAAAAAACTAATGGAAAATTCGCTTAACTCTAGAACTGGCTAAAGACTTGTGGTGAGTCCTTTGCATGTGTTCTCACATTGGCAAAAGGCTCATGGTGAGAATAACATATGTTGTGCCATTATATGTTAGGTAGTCATATATAACAAATTTTTTATACAAACATTTTTAGTATTTTTTTTAAAGAGCTGAACTAGGAATTTTAATTAAATGGCAAACCTTGTATTAGTTTTGCTCATAAGAATTGTGCCTAAATTTTTATAATATAATATGAGAGAACAACATGTCCCTTGTGAATAAACCAGTATGCAATATGATGGTGTGAGTATAAAAACTATATGTTTATGAATTTGTAAAATATACCTTACACAGATGCCAAAAATGCCTTCACAGTGTAAAAGTTCACATTTTAAAGTTCTTGGGTTAAATTTAACAACAGTGACACAATCAGCCATCTTTTACTCTAGATAAACATGTGGCATTTTACAATAAAATATCTTTGTTATAAATTTATTTTGTCATTGAAATTATAATGTAATATTGACATTATAACTAATTATTGCAAATATTATTACTTTAATTATTGGTCATGAATAGTAATGGTTGATTAAAAAATCTCAAATCTGATTCAAAAATTTTAAAATCAATTACAATAATTACTAAATTAATTTTGTAATTTTAAAACTTTTCTATACTTTATAAAACAAACAGTAATCAAAGAAAACTACTTTTTAGGGAAATTGGAGAGATTCAGGAAATGGCTCTATTTTGTGAAGTCATAATCTATACCCTTTATTTTATATTTTCATTTTGTAGAGTATAAGCTTCCAAAATATATTATTTCTATTTACCTGAAAAGATATGTAAAGATACTTATAATTTTAAATTTAAAACATTTTGTAATTTAAATCATTGTAGTCCACTCAATTGTGCTCCTGAGGCAATGATAATACCTCTTCACCTAGATTACTCTATATTTTGTATACTGCGCTCTTATTCTGAAATGATGTAAAGAGTTAATTCTGAACATCTTCGTCACAGACTTTTTTTTGGATCTCTTCAGACGAACTTGACTCAGATTCCAAGATTCAGGTCTGTGACAACATCAGATTCCAGATGCTGCACTAAGAGGAAGGTCAGCTGGAACGAAACTAAACATTCAAATTCAGATATTGATTTTGAATGAAGTAACATCAAAATGAAATATTTTTCTGAGGCACTTAGATTATTATTAAGGCAGTATATTGGAATTTTATGTTATTTGAAAAATGCCTGCTGACTATTAAACAATTGTAGGATTTATTAAATTTTAACGATATTATTTACAGACTCTGGGATATGGATGTGGAACAAAAGTCTTCATGCTGTTTCCCGAAAAATGGTGGACAATTGATAACACTATGATCACACCCCTGTTCTCTGCCAAGGAGCTGAGCGACTACAGAGCAAACTCGGAGTATGTGAGTATATTGTTCATTTGTACATTATTAGCTCATTAATTTTACAATAAAAAGAATAGATTTTGCAGTCAAGGTGGGCTTAAATTGTGGGAGAAGTTATTGTTCTAATGCAACACTTTTTTATAAGTTAGACTTTCAGTTTATTTCTTGATCTATTATACTAAATATATTATGTGATGTATGCAGATACGTAGAGTGAGACATATAACTGTATTCTTGCCTTGTCTATACACAGGAGAAAGAAAAACTCAGGTGCAATGTACAGAAATGTTACAGAATATTTTTTTTTAATGCCTTATATTTGTTCTTTTAACACGTTCGCTGCTAAAAATCCCTATATAAAGTTATATGCTGAAATTTTTCAAATATATTTTTACTTACTTTTGGATGAAATATGATGGAAATATATGAAAATTACTCATAAATCACAAAAATTATCACTCTCTACCATTTTGGGAATGCGGTAACTGCGGTTACCGCTAGCTCCTTAGGACAGTCTCCCTTGCCAGCTGGTAACTCTACTTACCGCTCGCACTAGGGAACGCCTTTTTATGGCAGTGGGAATATTCAAAATTAATACATTGTAGCTAAGTAAATTTTATTTTATTCGTTTTAGGCACATATAAACAATATTTATACGTGAAATGTGAAAACCAAAATGAACGTAAAAGTTTATAAAAATGTGAAAAAGTTTATCTCTGCTAACACACTCAAATTCAGTTATTATTTACAAATATGTGGTGAGTAATTATAACAAAACATATTTAAATGTTTACTTGAAATGATACAAAAAATATTGTAGTACATAAGTTTATAAAAATGTATTCCAATCCAGTTGTGAGCACTCCATTGGTGTGAGTTGGTCTCGTAATCAGGATCCTCAACTTCCGAGTCTGTCTGGTACTCCACTTTGTCCATGTTGTCATCCTCGTCGTTTGAACTCAATACTGGGCTCTGTTGTACGCTTTGAACTTGGCTATTGTACACCACTTGGTCCTGGGGGAAGATGCATTGTGTTGCACAACCACTTACTACTATAAAAATCATTGAAAAAGTCTAATGTGAAAACGAAGTACATAAAAATGCCGGAAAAGTACCTCCCGAGGAGCGAGAAATACATCGTTGTGATAGCTCGATTGCTGGCCGCACACTGACCTCATTTCAGAACAAAAGCTCTGTGGTAACCACAGTTACCGCCCGCAGCGAACGTGTTAAATGGGAACTCTATGATGTCTTTCATCAATAGTTTATTTAAATAGGATCTCAATGAAAAACTTTGTCTACATTGATTAAACTGTGTTTCCACATAACAACAACCCTAGAAGCATTGACCTAAATAATGCTCAATAACATTTGGAATGAAAATAGTCATGGTTATGGCATGCATCCAGAGAGGGAAATATTGAGTACCTATCACCTATCAGATATGTCAAAATAACCTTGACATTAAAGCATTATTATTTGCCAAGCCTTTTGGTGACAATTTAACTTCCTGCTGATTTAACCAATGTTTTCAAATACAGATACAGTAATCTTAATTAATCAGTTGCCACTCAAGAAAGATTGTAGTAAAGCAGTTTTCCTCTTAATCCTTCAATATTCACAAGAGGTTTTGATGGCAGTGATCCAAATTTAGTTTCACAATGTGCTTGTATGTGTGAGCTTTACTCTTTAGAGATGATAAATATAGTACTTATTAAAGTAAAAAATCTATACTAAACCCTAATTCAGCTTAAAAAATAATATAGGGACCAGATCCTTTATCTGGAATTATGTGTTTTTCATGTCTTTTTATCTGCCCTTAAAGGGACATTGGTCAGCGAACACAACAGCGTTTCTCCCTGTGCTAAACCATGGCAGCATGTTGTGTGCCTGGTTCTCTGGGACCTCTGCAGAGTACGTGGAAACTCTCCCTGAGGCTGAGGTTGTAGATGGGCTCATGGAACTGCTTGATAAACTTGTGGGGAAAACCTTTAAAATCTCAAGACCTGAGAGCATTTTGAGGTTAGTAACTTTGTATTTATAGCTTATTTTTAGCATGCACAGTTCCCTTTATGAAATGATAACTTTTGGTTTTATTGGTCACAAGAATGAATTTGATGGACTCGTGAATGTGGTGTTGCAGGTCGAACTGGTGTAGTGACCCTCTCATTCGTGGTACTGTCAGCTACCGCTCTGTGGCCAGTGACAGCCTCAATATCTCCAACACTGACCTGCAACAGCCTATCTTGGACTCAACAGACAAACCTGTGAGTATAGGTTCTCATTATATTGTCTTAACTAATTCAATGTAGGTTTTTAGTACTATTTAAAAAAAGTAATTGTTTTAGTTCCCTTTTTCCATCTTATTCCTTCTATCCTAACAAAAGGAAAGGATTAGAAAAGAATAATTGGTATACATTGATGAAGCATGTATACTCTGTAAATTTTGTTGGGTTCTTACAGTTCAAAGCACATCACTGCTGAGTGATGTGTAATGATGATCTTTGCCTTTTAACAGAAAGACCATTTTTGTATACAGTGCCTTTATTCAAACTAAATAGGCATTTCAATTTGTTCTAGTGTGTTGAGCCTCGTATTTTATTTATAATTTTTATCTTGCCCTTTTCATGTTACTTTTGTAATGTTTTTCATCCATACCATAATCTTATGTGATTTTTCTTTAGCACTATATTTTGCTTGAGAGAAGCAACTTGATTTTTGTTTAGCTTATCAAAGATTGATCCAAATATTATTAGTTTTCACCAAAACCATAAACAGTTTAATTTTTTGATATTAAACATTTTTTTCAAGATGACTTTTATTCCAGTATTTGGTTCCTGGTTTTTTTAGAAGTACCTTACTTTCAAATAGCATTAAGTAGAGTTAGGACATATAAGTGTTTTTTAATAATGTTTATTTCTTACAATGTTCCTATATTATTCGTTGTTCCATTAGTATAGTAATATGCTCCTTATATATATTTTCTCTTTAAAACATATCATCGGCTAACTGGAGATGGTATTTTAATCAGTATATTGGAAATTTTCACTATCGTATACGTTAGTGTCATATATGTGGACCCTTTCTTTGAGATGTTAATGTTTGTTTTTTATGTATAATATAAAAAAAAACAATTAAATTTGTAGCTGGTAAAAATTATCAAACCTCTAACTGCAAGGGAATGTTTCAAATTTTAAAGTTATGTTTCAGTATTTAACTATTTTGTATCACCCTTTTGATATATTAACAGAAAAAATGAAAAATTAAATAAATCGTTATATTAAGGGGACACATTCACACTAAAAAGTCCAAACATGCAAGATGATACTTTAAATACCCCCGACAGAAAAATTACTCTGTCTTTTTATCAAAAAATCAATATAGTATTTACTTATACCAAGAGGAATCTATGTACCAAGTTTCAAGTCTCTATGAGCTTTCTATAAAGAGTACAGCAGATATAGACAGACAATGACATGATTAAAAAGGCTCAGTTAGTTTTGTAATTAAAACTTGTAAAGCTAGGTTATTCGATTTTTAATTATATTTAAAAAAAGGCAATTTATTAGTTTTTTACAACTTGAGTTTGACATAAAAAATTGAAGTTTCACGCTGCCTAGTGTTTATATAACCCTATACTGTTTAAGAAGTCCATGATATTTTGTGGAATATTACAAAAAATCATTCCAATTTATTATTGCCTGTTAATACCCCCTCCCAGGTGATCCTGTTTGCTGGGGAGGCTACAGATCCTCACTATCACGGCTCAGTGCAGGCAGCTATATCTGCTGGTCGCAGGGAGGCACAGAACATCATAGATTATCTAAAGAAAGATGTTCACTCACTACATCAGGAATTGTAACAATGTTTCAGCCATTTGAGCTCAACTTCTGTATATATGTTAAAACGTTGATTAGACACAAAATTTAAACTTTGTGAATTATATAAGTTTATAAACTGCCATTGGATGCAACCACAGAAATTTAGGTAGCTCCTTAGTTTTGTTTATTAGTATTTATTTTTATATACATAAACATTTTTGTGGTTTCTTCCAAAATATTTTGTAATTACGTGATGCTTATCACACCAGCTTTATAATAAAGTATTTTGTACGGTTATTGTATCCATTATTATTTTAACCCAAACTGTGAAGTATAAGTCAGAACTAATCAAGATTTGGAAAATCATTTGAACTCTGTTGAAATCTTTGAGTAAAAAGACTACTCATTTTAGTTTTGAGTTTTATCATCTTGATGTCAATTAAAAGCTTATTTAATCCTACAGCTGGCATGAAAGGAAGTTTTGTCACCAAAGGTCCATCTGATTTTGCAACAACTAATATTTATTGACAAAGTAGACATATACAGTTATTTAAATTTAGGCATTTAAGGTCATATGAATGATTTTTATTTGATATATTCTGGCAGAGTATAGTACTGATTTATTGTTCTTACTTCATACAGTATCAAACATAGTTCTCAACGGACAGCTGATGTGAACGTAATATGCATCAGCCATGTAGTTATTGTGAAACTGTACATATCCGACAGTATTTGTGGAAAAATGTATTTTATAGTGTTTTTGTGTTATTACATTGGTTTAGCTTTCATAGGTTATAATTTAAGCTGTTCATTATGGGTGAAAGCTTTAGAGTCAATCATGTGATCTTAAAGAGATCGTTTTGGATCATCTTATTTCTAATAATGACAAAGTTTATTCTGACATTGAGGTAAACCTGACAGACCATGTAGCAGACATGATATCCTAGTAAGTGTTCTCTCTCTCATAATTGTGTGAGTCAGAGAAATTGTTCTTCCACCTAGTTTGTTCTTCTTTAGCCCTGCTCAAGAACTCACGAAACTTCCCAACACGAACTGCCGCTTTTGTGCAGTATGTGATTAAAAAAAGACTTTCTTTTGCCCTGGTTGTAATTGTGAAGTTCAACTTAAGTACTACCATCTGCTCGAACACGGCAAGACCAGTTCAACAGGGAGACTGCAAATGCAGGATGGAGTCCAGTGACTCTGAATAAAAGATGAAACATTTTATCTATTATACATTTTATGTAAATAAGGTAAGATTCAAATTTAGTATTTTATTTTATTTTTGTTTTAACTATCATACTTACATTAGTAGAAACGCAGTCAAAAGGATATGTTTACCCATGAAAGATAGTTTTTTAGAAATCAGCCTATTTTCATAAAAACAAAAACTGTGCTATACAAAGCCATGTAACAAATAAGTTTTTAGGGAAAAGAATAACTATATAATTTTGGAATTGGTACACATTTTAGAAAAAGTTATACACTTGCAGTTTGGATGTAAAACTTATTGCTAAGCAGTTGCACAACTTAATATTTAATTATTTATTAAATATATTTTCTTTTTAATTTTGTAAAAAGATTATTTACATGGAAACTAACAATTAGGTTATTGTCATAGTAATATTCTAAAAATATTTGTGACTAAATTAATATAAAACTGTTTAAATTTGGACTGACAGTCATGAAATTGGATGGGGGGGGGGGGGGTGGGGGGGGGGGGGGGTGGGGGGGGGGGGGGGTGGGGGGGGGGGGGGGTGGGGGGGGGGGGGGGTGGGGGGGGGGGGGGGTGGGGGTTAAAAAATATTATATCATATAAATCCAAACACTTTTGAATTTTTTCTTGTAAAGCTTACACTTTATGAATATTTTGAATGAGAAGGTAGGACAATCTTGAGGTATTTTACCAGTATCAGTATTTAGATGCATATTTATCACATCTTTTTATTTATACATATCCCATAATTATACAATAAAAAATAAATAAAAAGTGATTGAGGAAGCATTTGTTATGTAACAAAAGTCAAAATGCTGCAGTGTAGCTGTCTCTCAAGGTCAAGACACAACCAATGAAAGATTTACTGAATGAGATGCAGGTCCTACGAGATTCTAGGAAACTACCTTCAATGGAGCAAAAGTAGTTACAGAGGTAGTAGGCATTCCACCTAAGTTTGCCTGATGAAAAGACGCCTGAATCTGAACAACTTTAGCTAGAGGCATCCAATGCATTAAAATATTCTGTTATTTTTTCTATTTGGATTTCATTATGGCTGATTTAAAAACCAGATTTGTAAGTTGTAAGCAAATATGTGAACTGTTTTCACCAGTTATTTCATTTATGGACTTGGAAAATGATGTACGAGTACTTAAAGTAAAAACAAGCGATCTTGTATCTAAATATACTTCAGACTTTATAGATTCAGACAGCTTAGCTGAAAAAATTGTTCATATGTAGACAGTTCACAGTATAGTATTCCACTCAGAGAAAGACCCAATGAAGCTTCTCAACTCCACCTACGAGAAAAATCTGCAAACGATTTTTGAAAATCTGTGTACTGCAATAGGATTTTTTTTGTACAATTCCAGTAGCTGTGTGTATAGAGTAGATTGGCCACCTCCTTAAAAACCTGGCAGATAGGTACAATAGGCCAAAGTTGACTAAATAATTTAGCACTTCTGTCCATTGAGAATGTGTTGGCCAAGACGATTGACTTTTCTGATATGATTGACCTTTTTTGAACTATTATTCAATAGAGTTATTGTAATGTAACCCGTGTTTAATGGCAGATGAATAGCAGTGACCGAGTGACCTATTGTAACTGAACTAAATATTTGTTTTAGTCAATGATAAACACACGTCATTATCATTTAAATAAAACTGATTGAACTTTTAAAATATTTATGATTATATTTTCAGTTTAAGTTATATTATAATAATATTGGTTTTTTGAATCTTGATTACAACATCCTCATTTTTACAACTTGTAATTATACACTTAATTTGTAACAGATAATATAGAAAGAAACTACGAACACGTACATACCTGAGTATGGCACTTTGGTTTTGAGTCTGATGAGACCAATGTCGTTTATTTTCAGGTTATTGTTGTATTGTTCGTGAAATATCACTGTCTCGATGTCAACGTTAATAGGTCTCGCTCCATCATCGACATCAGGGTCCAAATCCAACTCTCCTAGACGGACTGTTGTCCTTAACAAGTACAATTTATGCAATACACATTTCAAAGCTATTTAGCCGCATACAACAAATTTGACATATTATAGAATACTTATAAATTTAAGAAATCGAAACTGTACAAAAGAAGATTTAGCTAGAGTGTATAGAATTTCTCTGCAAAAGCTTGGGACATGGGCATCTTGTTATAAGTTTATTGGCTATTTCTACATTAAAATAGGTTGTAAAGTTATCTGTATTATGGTTTCTACTTTGTGAAACTACAACAGGCGTATATTTACTTAGATGAATTCTCGAATCTTGAATGCTTTTAAAATTTGGATGTAAATAAATACGCTCTTGTATAAACTCTGGAAGTACCATAACATGATATATAGTTTTTTATATAACGTTATTTTGTTCACATTTGTTTTTGTCAAGACCACACTCACTACGACTGAAAAGCCAACACGGACACTACTAGACTATAATAAAGTCTTCGGTTACAGATGCGGCCTCACTAAGTGAAATTTGTTATTTTCATTCGTAAATGTCATTTAATAGTAGGAGGATATCTTCACCGGCAGGTCTATTTCTTCATAAGGTAATATTTAAAACACAACAAAATTACAGGATGGCACACTTTATGATGATCGGACGATTCCGATTGATACACTACTGGAGGGGTGAACAGTAAACACAAGGTGAAAAAAAACTACAGTATAAACAAGAGTGCAGTTGATGGAGGAGGTTATTTAGCGCGTGACCTTGGGCTGCAAACGAGTACTTAGCGACGTTGCCAAACATCCCGTTGAAACCGCAGCGCTTCGTGTGAGGGGCGGCAGTTGACATGCCGTGTGGCAACGTCGCACGGGCCTGTCCATTTTATTGGTCATCGCTAAATGCACGCTTTCGTGGCCCCTACTGTAGTAGTGCAAAAAAGCTACCAACAAACCATTTCCGTGAGTTGAAAAGCAATAGTTAAATACGCATGGAAAAGCCTCAGATTAAAAATCTTATCAATTAAAAGTACCTCATGTAGAGTACGTCACGAAAACTTAGGTATACGTGGTGAATTTTATTGGACGAAAAGTACTATAGCATTAATAACATACATAACTTACGGTTGTTGTGATAATTCTCATTATCTATATTTTTTTGGTCTTAAACCTCAAATACAGTTACCAACAGGGTTATCTCATGTATTTCCGGTCAGTAAGAAATAAACAAAATTATTTACGTGAATGGTGAATAACCATGAGATCAATCTCGGTATTGAATTTCTTTTTTGTTTTGTATCGGATGGCCTGCGATTCAAATGAACCAGTCAAATACTTAAAGATGTGGTCATTGGAAGGAATTTATTTCTTTTCTGAATCACTACTCTCTATCATTAAACAAAATATATCATAAGAAAACTAAAAACCATATACTGAGTTGAATGTTGCTTCTGAACTACATTATCATATACAACATGCTAAACTATCAAGCACTCAAGAGAAAGAACACGTTTTTAAGACGTAAATCAACTGCGTACTTTAATTTCAGCCAGATATATCATGTAAATAGCTAAATATGTTATTGAGCATAGAGCATGTATAGTTGTGGGACTGATTATGGCTATGTTTCAACAATGCCAGTTTAATACTTGTTTTAAGAAATGCCTGGTTATATCTATTTATGTTGCTATATGAGTTCTTTAAATTGACAATTTATAACTTGAATATAAGAGCCATCTCGTACTTACGGCACTAGCTGTCTTCTGGTAGCGATGACTCTGGGGTCCAGGCAGTGGGCTGCGGAGAGGACGTAGAGATCGGTTATGAGGCTACCTGCGCAGAGCCACCGGGGTACTTGAGTTTCTTGTGATTGCTTCAGCTTGTACCCCACCAAAGCCATCCAGGGGTACGATCCTGGATCACATCCAACAATGAAATATCACTTTTCGTCAATGTCAATCGATGATGTATCAAAGATTTGATTTTTCCAATGCCACATGATCTTGACACGATCTGACAACAGTCCCTACTGAACACAGAACTTTTCGAAAGTGCCATTAGGAAGGCTATGTTCTACCGCCTAACACCCCGATTCCTGGATTTTATGACACCTATTTATACATATCCTATATTGAAATTCTTATAGAAACACATAAACTTTAAAATCCCCCAATATTACTTGAAATCCTCAATTTCTGAGATTGATTTACTTTTCACTAACTCCAACAAATCATATGAAAATTACAACTACCATTGGATAAGAAATTGAATTGAAACTACGTTTTATAACAATTACCAGCAATATTTGCTCTCATTGGTTAGAAAACTGTAACCTTTTGAGTGCAAAGCACTCTTTTGGTGCTTGTGTAGTGTTCCACCATGTAATTCATAACTTTTTCAAAAATAAACATAATTGTATGATTTTTGTTTTATTATTTAGGGGGAGAGTAGATTTTAATTTATAATATTTATTTGAATGATAAAATCTGGTAATATTATTAAATAAAAATAATACAAAAAATTAAATTGTAATTTTCTTTACATTTTGTTATAGACAAATTGTAATTTTGTTGATCTTGATAAATGTATTGTTGCATATGTAGCTAGGAACAGGTATAAACTTAGAGATCAAGTTTAAAAAAGTAAGTATCTGTAAGAGAGTTTTTATTTTTTTTATATATTAGTTCAAATATGCAAAAATCTGAACTCGCGTGTAGGCTGGCTCTAGCATTTGGTTTTCACCAGCTGTAACAAATCTAATCAAGATAGACAATATATTCTTATACAATGTAATAAAAGTTGTAAAATCCATATGTCAAAATTTAGTAACAACAATAAAAGTTCTAAAAGCCGAAGTACTCAGCCTTCGGCACTATTCGGAAATACCAACTGGCGATCTCGTCGGTCCTCGAGACTTTTAGGAAATACCAGCTGGCCGATCTCGTCGGTCCTCGAGACTTTTAGGAAATACCAGCTGGCCGATCTCATTGCTCCTCAAGACTTTTAGGAAATACCAGCTGGCCGACCTCATCGGTTCTCGAGACTTTCAGGAAATACCAACTGGCGATCTCATCGGTCCTCGAGACTTTTAGGAAATACCAGCTGGCCGATCTCATCAGCTATTGGCACTCAAAGGGTAACAGTTACAGTGGGAGATAGTAAAGAATGAATCTCAGTATCATATTTGTCCAAGTAAAACGATAAATTGAGTGTAAGATTCGCCATGCCATCACAGCTGATGTCGTCTTATATTTAAATCAAGCTCACTGAGCTTATGAGAGCACACATAAAGGTAAATCTGGAGGTGCATCAAGATGATTTGATTATAATAAAATCACTATAGTAAAAATCCCTGAGATTTATTATGTGCAGTGGGTACAGTGAATGATCCGCATCCACCAGTTTCCTCATCCACTGAAGTTGATCGCAAAACCCTCTCATGCTCGATTGCTACGTGCCGTTCCGAAAACATTAGTTTTACTATTGTATACTCAAAAATTCTCTGTATTATTAGTGCATTTATTGTAATTTGTTTCATATGCTTTTTGTGCACAATGTATGAATAAGTCTTCAAAGATTAAAAACTCTAATGTTTCCGAAAACATTTTATTTCAGATGTTGTAGACGCCTGTGGGATATCTCACAGTTTTGTTATAAAATAGTGAAAGAAGCCGTCTAATTCTCTGTAATTCTAAGAGGACGCTTGATTTATCTCCTCCCGGAGGAAAAGGCTCAAGAAAAAGTCCAACATTGATCTGGACAAGTTTAATATATGTTTTGTGCGACAGGCTACAAATATTAATCACCTAGAAGAAGAGGAGCTAACTTTAAAAAAATAGCATTTTCGGGTCGAATAACTAATTTGAGGAAAACGATCACTGATTATGTGGGAAAACCTCAAACAAATAGGAAATTGGTATTTGAAAATACAAGTTAGACTGGCCATGCTAAAATACTTGTGCAGGATTAAAGAGTACGGAGCAGGAAAGTTTAATGAATACAGTTCAGCACCCCATCGTGTACAACGATGAAACATATGTATTCCTTCCTCGACAGAACGTAGGCTGAAAGTGAGACAATCGGACTTATTCATAATTTAAATTAGGTTGTTTATAATTATATCTATAGTTGTATATATTCGATTCAAAAGTACAATACATATAAAGTTGGCTAAGTTTGTGCCTCCATCGATGTCGATTCCTTAATAGGAATCGACAGAAGAAATTATTAAATTTCTTCTGTACAATACATACATTATTAAATCCTCCAACAAAAAAGAAAGGCCAAGAAAATACAATTTAGATTAAAACTATGTTATATTAAAATTAATATTTACCTAGCTCTGCAGGTCTCCCATTAATGATTTTTGTCTCAAATGTGGAACTCGATATGCCACAAACATCCAGTCCAGGAAGTCGCCTTATTTTGTTGATGTTCTGCACTAACCGTTCATCTAAAAATTCAAAAAATTCAATTTAAACACAAATATATAATCATGAAAACATGAATAAAATGTAACTAACAGAATATTCAGAATGAACTAGATGTTCCTTTTCCGCAACATATAATTATATCTGTTACATTTTTTTTCAATTGAGAAGCTTTTTATGTATGTGAAAAACTTATTGATGAATTATATATTATAGTGAGACATCATTAATATTGGAAAATTCACATAATGAGGCCATTATTGTGGTGCATATAAATGCTAAGCCACATTCTGTTAATTATGTTTTACAGGCTATAAATATTTGAAACAGTAATCAAGAGTAAAACAATTTTTATTTTTATTCTGATTTGTAGTAAATATTGTGTATTTACCCTGCCCAAAATAATAAAATGGAACCATACAGACATCCTAATTATTTATTATTGTAATTTGCCTTTTTATTTGACAGCAGATAAGCATAACTTGTGTGTTTTCTTAAGAATACCCCATTATAAATTTAATCTGTTTATAATTTGACATTAATTTCTTTTATTAACAATCTGTAAATCAATACTTAACACTTTTAAATCATACCTTGATTGAACTGACAAGTGCAGAAGATTAGAAGGGACGAAAAAACAATTAATAATATCGGACAATTTAGATCCATATTTCCCACAATGGTATGAAGGGTAGTAACTTTCGCGAACTTGTGAGTCTGGTGGACTAAGCGCTTGTCAACTTGGATGATTAGACCTGAAACAGAAAAAATTGGTATTATAGTAGAATTACATTTCAAAAATTACCAAAGACAAGATTTGGTGGTAGAGAGGACGTTAATCCTAACCCTGCGTATTGGTTATGAAACTACATAAATAAAAAAGCTAAATAATAGATTGAATATGATATTGAAAGAGATCATTTTTAAAGATACCAATTAGTTATGGAATTCACAGTTTGTTTAAAAAAATTTAATTAAGCTTCTTTTAATCACATAGACACACAACAAACACACAAACATTACTTTGTGTGTTGTTTGTTTGTTGTACTTTGTTTGTTGGTTTTGTTTGTTTTTTTTTTACTTTTCTTTTACATTATTTTTAATTTGTGTTCATTATGCAACAAAAGTATATTTGGATATAACTCAAATCAACATTATAACAAGATTACACTATTAAAATTTTGTCATTTAAGAAATTGAAGTTCTGTTTAGTTTAAATCGGTTATGGTGTTATAATTATATTATTATTTTTCTCTGAAATTTGTGAATTTTTGTGGAATATTTCTAGTCAAAGCCCGTTAATCCTTCCTGAAGACAAGAAACTCAGGACATTCATTGATCAATCCAGATGAATGTAAAGTCCACAAAACCCTGCTAAAACAATCTTTTGAATTTTGTATAATATGTACAAGAAAAATGACAGAAAGGATTGAATCGATTTTCCCTTATTGCAATTTTTATTTAACTTTTAAATGGAAATCATATAATTTTTAAGATCAATTAATATTCTTAAGCATTAAAAACCTGAAGTCATATTTCATATACGTACTGTAACAAAATCGTATATTTCCTCTAGCAGTTTTTTCTTGTGCTTGATTACAAAATGATCTACATATTACTACTTTAAATGTCTGTAACACCTAGTGGAGTGTTAAAACAAATTAAATTATTTGCACTGAGAATAATTATTTTAAATAGCTTTTTATAGGTTATAGGTCTCTATGATATTAGACCTGTTGTAACGGTTCGAGGCGAGGTCTGTTCAACACAAAGGAGCTTAAGGTGGGGATGATCAGGTGGAAGCATTCCCAAGTTCTTAAGGTGCATCCTTAATCTTATCTCCTTTGATATTGTGACCCAAGCTAATACTAGTAGCAGTGCTTATAGTTTTCAGTATGAGGATATTAATCGGCCTCCGGCTGCAGCCGGATTACCCTTTGTACGTAATCTCTTATGACATAATCCAACATTTTACCTTTGACATACCCTTCAGGGTAATGATACATCTTGAAGAAGCATGGCTAAAAGAAAGTAAACCTTTTTTACCAGTGGAGCTTGACTAGGCTAACGATGGATTTAAGGCCAAAATGGTACGGATGCTGGAATTACCGGAGTGAACCCATATAGAAAGACGATGGATCTGATGGGTTTTTGCTCAACAGTTTTCCAAGTCGAGGTCATTGCCGTTATGGCTTGTGCTTATAAGAACTTTTGTCTGTATTTCTGTCGTCTGGGAAAGACAATCAAAATGTTTTCAGATAGCCAGGCAGTTTTGAAAGATTGTGTGTTCACAAAAAACTTGTATAAGATTGTTGTTACATAGTGTGTTCTAACATCAGGATCAATAAAGTTACTGTTTGTAACGTTCCAGTCCATGAGAAGATATTGGGAAAGCTTTGATAACATGTGCAAAGTCTAAAAAATGACAGGGGTTTATGGGTACTCTATGCATAATGAGCACGCTAAAAGATAGTGTTTGCACTGCCTACACATGAGTAAGCTTGTTTTAAATTTGATCACAGTATAGCCTTTAATCTCTCCAAGAGAGATGATCATATTCTCAGAAGAGCGAGCCTTTCACATAGCCTAAGAAAAAAAATCCAGGATAATCCATTCTATATGTCATGCAGTAAAAATAATGAAACTTTGGAGCAATTGCTTTTTTATTGTCATATGGCGAATAAGAACAGTTTTAAAAAAATATTTGGTACTTTATAAGCATAGGAAGTTTCCTAAGAACCACCTGGTCAGTTATTTTCAGCGGTTGGATGATTGCTGAAAATATAAACTTTTAGGGCTTCGTTTCATACTTCCGGTATACTCAGTAGGCCCTTAAGGCGTAAATGCTTGGTCTCTTAGAAGAAAAGGAAGAAGAAGAAGCGCCAATAAATATAGACTACTCGAGAGACAGAGCCAGTTTCAATGTTTGCGTATGCAGTAGTCTAAGGTAGGTACATAATACACCAGGACATTATCTAAATGTCATTTTCATAGTAGTTTTCTCTCTTGTAGGGACACAAATCTGTCTAATTTGGGTGAACTGAACAGAATCCCAACATGAGATTCCAAGCGAAGCAGAGTACACACTCAAGTTGTTACGGTAGTAAGTTTGAAATCTCCTTCAGTATAAAATCGCCAGTCTCGCCTAATACATCTCTCACTATTATTTGGTAAGTCGTTCTCCATATACCCAAGCAAGAACATTCCGAGTCCAACAAAACTTCCAGTCTATCCGGGAAACTGCTGTAATGGCTGTTAGTAATGACGTATATTACCCAAATGACTAGTAATCCTCCAACTACTAGGAGGATATAGCGTAAAATCAGCATTCAAATCTTCGGACAGCGAGGCTCAGAACCAAAGAGAAACTAAAGGAGCCTTTGTTGTCTGATCTGGAAGAGAATTGTCCCCTTCTTTGGTGGAAAGAAGTTTACGCTAAGGAAACACAGGCAGATAATTTAAGAAAGTTCACATCTTACAAAATAAATGTAGAAGTTATAAGTACCTTTAATTACTTTCCTGATGACTGATGAGTGTAAATGATAAAATACTGTACTTAGCCAAACTGAAGGCAAAACCGCGCGGCCGTTACTTGCTCCACCTGATCGAGAATGTCTGAAAATCGTACGATGATTCCGTAATCAAGAGAAGATCGCCAAGAAAAACCTTATACTTTATTTGTTTATTCTCAATCACTAAGCTCAGGTATAAAAAAATAATGGAGTATGACTTAACTTACAAGAGTGGCAAAGTATAAATTTCATATTTAATTGACTGTGTTAAACTAGAGTCGACATTTACAATGTTTCAGCTTTAAAAATTAAATACGAGTACATCCCATATGCGTTTGGTTCCGTCCTTCTCCTAGACACAAATTTAAATCCTCTAATGATAGATTCAAACAAAAATTTAAATACTCATTTGATGTGTGGAGGATTCAAATGGCTTCTTCGTTGTAGTATTGAAGAAAAAAAATACTCTTTAGTTTTAGGAATGAATAGCTGTCACCCACGGCTCGGCTCAGACTGCCTGACAGCTCTGTACTTTATTCGTGGTGTGGATTTATTTATTGAGAATAAATGTTTGTTGTGGATTATGTTCAATTAAGTATTGATTAGTCACCGTGATCCCCAGAAATTAATCACCCCCATCTTCACCACAATGCAAATTTTCTTTTAGATCACCATTATTAGAATTAGAGTCCTAGATGGTTCAGAGCATCCTTGAGTATATGATACTCTATTTGAGAAATCCACACGAACGCATCCTGTTTCGGTTCACCAGGCTAAGAGTAATCTTCACCAGAGATTAAAAAAAGCGATGTGTCTACAATTATTTCTCAGGTCAGTGCTCCTAGGACCAATTAATTATCCCTGCATCAAGCTTAGAAGCCAGGGACATCCAAATGGCTGGATGGAGGAGATAGGAAATTCTGCCGATAACATAGTGATTATTACAATGATGCTTAATGACTTACCGTAATTTAGATAATAGTTACTAATGACCTGCCTGCTGAATACCTCGATACCTCGAATTTCGAGACATTTATTAATGCTCATGCATTAATAAATCTAAAAATTTGTGTTTGTATATTTTCTTTTAATATCGGTACTTTTTAAATATATTAAAGATTTTAATTTTTTTTCATATTTAAGTCCTTCCACCTATCATAAATTATGGATTTCCTCTGTGTTTAAAGTCATTCAACGAATTCGAACACAATGGTGAAATATATGTTAAAACAAGGCAAAATCAGCTGTGGCATTGATGATACAATTCAGTTGAACCAGAAATGCTACTATACGCGTGAAATTCAATATAAGAGATAGTCCTTAACCTTTGATCGTCTAACCTTGAACATTAAACATTATTTGCCATATTGTACGTAATCGTATGCCTACTTACGTTTGAAAAAATCCATAGGAGACCATAACATTACATTAAATGCAGCACTTATGAGTGCTTTCATTAAATAGGCTACCGAAATTGCGTGCGAAACTACAAGTAATAGCTAGAGTAACAAATATTTTGGCTATTTCTCGAACTTAATCTAAAAGAGTCAACAGCTCCTTAGTGTCAGTGAAATTTGGGTTATAAAACATAAATATTACAATTTTTTTTCAGAACTCCAAGATATTCCAGGTAATTTTTCATATTTTTCTTTTTTATGAACCTTCCTTGGATTTCAACGAATATTAAAAAAAGAATTAGCCGAATGGGCCCAGTCGTTATCAAGATTAGCGCTTATCAACGCATTTCGCAATTGTTTCCTATTTATAATACACGGGATTTACTGCCGGATTGAAAGAAACATAAGTGTGTTAGTTATAGTGCTTTAGTATTGCTAACTTCCCAGTCTATTTCAAGGTTATTGTTTGTTTAATTAATTTTTGTACTTATAAAGGTGAAATTTTTTAAAGAATTCATTGTTAACATAATACTTGTGAGTAGTACTACTACTATTAAATATTTAATCTGATGGTAAGAATGAGCGAAGTTATATGTATTACTTCTCATTAATATGACAACATCTGCGCGTAAATCAATTACAGTTACAGTCTTTCAGAGTTATGTTACCATGAATAAAGTCGTTAGAAGTAGTTTCTGAGAAATAAGAGTGGGGAAGTCACCTTTAGATTGTTTTAACAGTAATATGCAGGTTCCAACATTCATTTTAGAAGTAATTAATTTAATTTTCACCCTTTACTTGAAGTTCGACGTTAAAAAAATGTAAGAAAATCATCAGTAAGATAGAGCCACTAATCTGTAATAACTTAGATAAAACTTAAACCATTCAGACCAGGATATTTATACAAAAATTTATATAAAACTGATTTTAATACCATTCAGATCTTGACACCTTTACATTACTAAATAAAACTGAGTTAAATGCCATTCTAACTGAAATCTATACATAACTTTGTATAATAAGTGATATTATCTATACATAACTGAGTTCAATGCCGTTTCAAACTGTGACGTCTAACATAACTTATACTACAACTGAGTTCAATGTCATTCAGACTCTGACATCTATAACATCAGTTATTATATAACGAGTTTAATACCATTCAGATTCAGGATATTATACAAAATTGAGATAAAACTGAGTTTAGTACCATCCAGACTCTGACATCTATAACATCAGTTATATATAACGAGTTTAATACCATTCAGCTTCAGGATATTATACAAAATTGAGATAAAACTGAGTTTAGTACCATCCAGACTCTGACATCTATAACATCAGTTATATATAACGAGTTTAATACCATTCAGCTTCAGGATATTATACAAAATGGAGATAAAACTGAGTTTAGTACCATCCAGACTCTGAAATTTATATAAATACTTAGATTAAGATGATTGGATATTGGTTAAAATTGGTAAACATTTAAAAACATTATTATGAGTATAAAAGAAAACATGTTTAATAAACTTGATACTAATTTTTAGGACAAAAACACAAATGTTATCATTGCCCTGCTCGATACTAAAGAAAGTTTTAATATTTTAGTAATTTTCGTAGGTTTAAACTCTTCAAAGAATTCTGTTTGTGGATTTTGTCAACACAAAATTTATTATTAGCAATAATCCCTGCACAGTTACCCTACTCTAAAATCGAAAAAAAATATTTTGGAAAACTCATAAATTTAAAGCGCTAAACGTTTAAAAGTAAAATCAAGAAAATAAGTTTCAAATAAGTAAAACTTTGTACTATCCATTAACTTAGTTAAAAGTGTATTTCAAAATTTTAAAAGATGTTGCAATTATACCAAATAGTATCTCTTATAAGTATAACTTACTAGTTAAATCTATTAATGCAAATTATTAGGTTTTTGGCAGAATTCTTTCTAATTCTTCGTGTGTATTAACGAGTTAATTACAACCATGTATATTATTAGTGCATTGTATCTATGAAAAAATTGAATGCAAATAAATTTTGCAAAGTTGTGTTTTAAAGCAGTATTTGTTTATTTTCAATGTAAGGACAGAATGACAGCTTCTTAACAAGTAAAATAGCGAAGTAATAAAAGGATAATACGTTTTCTTATGATACTATAATCTATCATAAAACAATAAAATTAACAAGCATAACGGAGACGCAAAACCTGTTTCTTACTTAAATAATTACCTGGCTTCTTCGTTTACCATCACTGTGGACGCTTCGGGACATTAACAGATAATGACTACCAGACTGTTAGCGGGAGAGGGGAACCTCGTCTGACTGGTCATTACTTCCCCTCCCCTACTTCTCAGCAACAGTCACACGCACAGCAAAACTCCGAACTTTCCGGGTATTCCCGAGTTTTCTCACAACACTCTTTCCTCACTCAGAGTAAAATACAACTTACGAAAGTGGATTTCTAGAAAAGTTCCTTTGATTTTAACTACCAAGACAAATGTGTAGAACCTTCAGTCAATGTTTTAAATTCATTCGTTCTGCAGATGAACTAGTTTGTTTATAACAAGTAAATGTTACAACTAGCTAGTTCCCATTTAATTTAGTGCCGTGTAACTGGTATGGGTGTCATAGCCAAATCCTTGGCATTACAAACACTCCTGAGATAATCCTTGGTGACGTCACTGGAAGGCTATCTCTGGATCAAATTTCAAATAATTAGAATTTAAGTTAAAGTGCAGCTCCTATACTTCTCATCAGGATAAGTTTCTCTGTTTTACAATATTTACACATTTTATGTCACTGCGGACTTTAAATGAATAATAACTCTTATTCAGGCTTATATAGAAAACATGAAATTTAACTAATGAAATTTAATTGTATTCTTTGTTCTATATTGTAATACATTTGTTCTATACAACTTAGCGGTGAGTACCGTTTAAAGCTGCTGCCCCCCTGGACCCCGGCTCCGGGGATTTTGCCCCCTGCCACTCTGTAGTCGGGCCTGGGATCTGAGATGCGGGTTCCTTCAAAACAAGGCCCCATTGATGGAACAATTTTTGTTTTTCATGTAAGGGTCCCGCATGACGTTCCTGTTTAACACAATGGGGAATATATATTCCCAATATATATATATATATATATATATATATATATTTCTCGAGGAATATTCCTCGGAAACAATATTGAGTGCAATTGTAGTTATTGAAATTTTAACGACACAATGCACGATTTAAGTGAAGGTAGTAGTTATTCAGCCGTTTGTGTCACATTCTAAGGTGGGGTCATATCTTGGGAGAGCATAAAACCTGTTGTCTTCCGGTCCAAATGGTAACGTTTACCGAGAGTAATTTCCAAATGACCATTAGTGTAAGTTTAATGTAACTTTAGTGATTTAACAGAAAATTTCAATTTTGATTTTCAAGTTGTAGATGATTTTTTTGTCTGGCCCTATGTGGAATATACAGGAATAAACATAAATAAATAACAATAATAGTAACAGTAATAGTTTTTTCTTTTTTGGTAGAAAACTAAAGCAATCAACATTAGTAGTTTTTATTACCACAGCAAACGGTACCAAATAAATACATTTAAGAAGGATGTAAATTTTGTTTACAAGCAAATACCCACAAATAATTTTTTTCACAATTTGGAGTACCATACATACTGTATATACATGATATTCCATAACATAGCTAAATATTTATTAGCTTCGATTCCGGTTGACACAGAAATGTGAAACAAATTTCATGTAGCCTACGCAATGTTTTATAAATACTTTCAATATCTGCACATCTATAAACTGACAGAAGTGTCAAATACATTTTTTTAACGTTTATGTATTCTTTTACTGTAAACTAATGTAGTTTTGCTATATTACGCTATTACTACTACTTACTATAATTTACTGTAAGCAATAAGAGCACAAAGTAAGAGCGAAACTTTCAGTATTCTGAGGCAATCGCAAATGGGTTTAATAGTTGTAATTATCATATGATTATATTACGAGTTTTCCTAAATTTTGGAGTCAAATTTAACAGTATACACTATTATAATGTATAATGTGCAAACGGACAAGAAACAAATCTTCTTATGTCGTTTTGTAGATTAGTTATGATTTATTGTGAGAGCATTTCACTGGTCCTAGTATCGTATCAGATGTTCAAGAGGTCGGGTCAGGGACCGATTAAGGTTTTTGGCGCCCGTAGGCTATCTTGTACTTCGCGCCCCCCCCCCCAACGGTTTCCGGCCGGCTTCCCTCTGTCAATTTTCAATAATAAAAAGTGTTCAGTGTTCTGCTGTATAGCGGCCATATTATATTTTTGTAATAAAATTTCAACTTACTTAAATTTAAAGACCATTACAGAGAGAGACCATTTAGAGTATTAAACTTTAGGAAAAGAACAACATTCAGCAACTAACTATAAACTTTAATTATTGTTCAAAGGTCTAATGATACATGTATGTATAAACTGCTATGTAATATGTTCAAATTCAACGGTTAAAAGAACTATGCTGTTTGCTGTCATTTCCTAAAAAACACACAAACAAACGAACAAAAACAGCAAAATTATAGAAAGTGCAAACTTGCAAAGGGAAAGAATGCTTACTGCTGAGCATTTATTTGTATCTTTAAAATGGAATATGGTCTATTGTTGTAGACTTGTAGGTAACATTCTTTAAAGAGAATCAAGGGTTCTTATTTACCACTGGTTTTGTAGGACATACAAAAATGTGTCCTAGCTACAGCCAAACCTTACATGAGTTTTTAATTCTTATACATTTTTTGTTGATTACTATCATTAAATAGTCACAAAATTCAAAGTTCAGCACTTTGTAATGTTACTTTCAAAAAATCTGTAGGCTTATTTTTTCAAAATAAATTAAAATGCATACTGTAATTTTAAGGCTGTTAAAATTATGTGAATTTTATCTCTTACTTCAGTATAAATGCTGCCATAATAATGGAGATTTTATTGTTGTCCATTTTAATAAGAAAGCTTAGTAGCTACGTATAGCCTGTTTAACTAGCGTTTTAACTGTAAATCACTGAAAAGGATTTATAATAAATCAATGAACACGGTCAAATTGGTCATCAACTTTCTCTGGTTTATTCAAGTACATTATGTTACATAGAAATGACATTAGACTTTGGTATACAACTTGGTGACTTGAACATTTAATCACAATAACAAACAATGAGCTAGAACTATAAAATTATTAGGCCTACTGTTAACAAAAGAACTTTTTATTTTCTCATGACGATATATTCCCTGATTAAACAAAGTCTTTCTTCCGTGCTTTTGATGAGGCAAACGCATCGATCAAGTCATCAAACGGAACGAGCTGTACATAGTCACTTTCTATAAATAAGAGAGCGAGTGCCTGGAGTTTTTCTTGCCGTAGAGTCGACCTCAAATAATTCTTGACTCGAGTAAGAGCAGAAAAGGATCTTTCTCCGCTGCAATTAGACACCGCCATGCTCAAGAAGATCCGCAATGCCACTTCCACGTTCGGAAAAAGAGATTCAAGTTTTAGGGTTTTTACATGTTTCAATAGCCTGTAGGCTTTAGTCCCGGTCGGTTTGACTTTCTTCTTTTCCTCCATTCTGTCTGACAGTACATTTTCCTCTTCATAGAATGTATTATCATCTTTTAAAAATTTTTGAAGATACAAACACTCATCTGGAAATTAATCATCTAGGTCTGTTGAATATTCATTCATTAGCTTTGTTGCCTTTTCCTTCAAGATTGAACTCTCAATTTTATTCAAATTCCATAAAAAGTTGAAGGAGTCTCGTAGTGTGACATAAATTGATTTTCTCCTTGTTAGTTGCCCTAGGAGTGTATCAATTGCTTTGTAGTAACAATTTATCAGGAATGATTTCCGCCCATCAAACTCAGTGTGCCCCTCTTTGCTTTCTCCAAAAGGGATTTTTGGTTTCTTTTTCCTTGTATTGTCTTGTTTGTACTCTTGAGAATTGCACATAAGCTTTGCCTCACTTTCAAAGTTAGAAAATTGTTCCTCATTTCTTAATGAACTTAGAAAAGACTCTAGGAGCTCGTACGAAAGTGCTGTCTGATCTAAGTCTCCATCTTCAGATTGAAGTCGTACACTGATGTCATGAAACTTCATGAGTACTTTATTCCAAAAACAAATCATCATGGTCATTTCCAAAGACTGGAGCTTCTCTATCAGTTGTTTGGCTTCAAGTCGTACGTCTTTTTTATTTTCTTCGTTTGAAGTGATGTCTTGTAACGCTGCGATTATTTGTTTATATGACTTGTGCATGGCTTTACTGGCATCTGCTCTTGCACTCCAGCGAGTTTTCGAAAGGGTCTTGACTGTCAAACATTCTTTGTCATATTGCGACAAGAGAATTTCCCATCTGTGTGTAGATGAATGGAAAAAGTTGTACATTTGCTGTGCCAGGGCAAAATATTCAACAGAACTACTACTACTTTCTGCAGCGGTCGAACCTACTAGCTGTAACGAATGAGCTGCGCAAGGAACGTAGTGAGCAAGAGGATTTTGCTCTTTGATTCGATTTTGAAGCCCCTCGTAACACCCAGACATGTTACTTGCATTGTCGTAACTCTGACCTCTACAGTCACTGATATTTAAGTTCAAACTTTCAAGAGTATTTATCACAGCCTTCTCCATATCTTCCCCTTTATGGCCACAATTTGGGATGAACGTTATGAACCGCTCATTAGGTGACCCGTCAGGTGCTACAAAACGAATGACAAAAGTCAATTGATCCACATTGGAAACATCTGGAGTAGAGTCGACAATAATCGAAAAATACTTAGAATTCTTGATATCTGACGCGATTTTGGATTTAACATTGTCAGCTAACAGAGTAATAAACTCGTTAACGATCGTGGAAGATAAGTATGAGGGCACTCCTTTACCTTTATTTCCGAAACGAGCAACATGGTCAGCCATGAAAGGATCAAACTTGCACAAAAGCTCGATACAGCCAAGGAAATTACCATTACTGGTTGACCCCAAAATTTCATTTTCACCATAAAACGGAAGCCCTCGAGAAGTTAAATACTTAACTACTTCAACAACTCTTGACAATACATCTCTCCAATACTTCACTTCTACTTGATGCTGCTCAAGTAGTTTTGCATCAATTCTCTGAGGTGCATTCATCCGGGTCAAATATTTGTTCACACATTCTCTGTGCTCTAGACTATTATCATGTTCTTGAATTTTGTGTGAATTTTTCCAATCATTAAAGCCGCATGTAGCTAAGGCAGTCGTCCCCCCATAGAGCTTACAAGGAGCACAGTATACATAGCCAGTTGATTTGGAATAAACTAAATGAGTTCTTTTTACAATCTCTCCATTTACAAGTTTTTTGAAAAAACAAGCTTTGTTCAAATAACGGTTTTGGTCAGAATACTGCATCGTTCAGTTCCCGTGACGACCGGCAATGTCTCAGCAGAACAACTGGGAGTTTCGGGTTTATTGAAAAAATCGTCTAGTCTATGAATTTTATTTAGAAGAGCACTTTCCCGTTCGTTACGCTCCCGGACCCGTTTACGGTATTCGGAACCACTTGGTTTTTTACTCATAATGTAGCCTACATATGTAAAACAAGCAAACCACTGCTTCTTCTAATATTTCAGTATCAAACACTCTACTCGACTTACGAATAAATGTCAGTGTTTATAATAACGAGCAATGACACCAATTAATCACAACGAAAGTCCAAATAATTCATAGGCCATAGGCCTAAAACAAACAGTGCAGACGAGGAGACGACTGACTGCAGCTGCAGCTACACTCTGTCTCTATCTGTCAGAGAGCGTCAGTGTTGCAAACGGCGAAGGGCGGCGGCCGGCGGCGCCCCTCGCGCGAAGCAAAATTTCCCTTTTAGTTTCCCTACCGTTACGATAATTACTATGCGTTGTCACTAATCGCTATTAATTAATTTCTTTTTCTACTTAATAGTTATTTTTAAGTAAATGGAGTAAATCTAAGGTCTAGGTGGATGTGTAAATAATGTACAAAAATGTATAGTGAAGTTTTAGACCATACCATTTTATTTACTACATATAAAAAGCACTTCATCTTGAACTCCGAAGCGCCCCCATAAAATCGTCACCGGTCTCGCGCCCTAGGCTGCAGCCTACTTAGCCTACTGGTTAATCGGGCCCTGGGTCGGGTAAGAAATATTATAAACGATCAACTTTTAGGTTTGTTCGAGTAGAATATGTACGAATAAGTTAAAATGTTGTACCTACGATTACCAAATTTCTAACTAGAGAAAGCTTATTAGACCAGTCAATGAAGGTCATGAAGGTGAGGCTTGGAGTAGTTCCCGGAGAGTTGTATTTTCCTTGTTTCTAGCCAATGGTGACGAGTTATTTGCTAAAATTTCCCTCCCCTCCCTTGCTTCTAGACTAATTAATGTGTAGGTTTGTAGAAAATCAACTTTGACTCTGAACACTTAATAAACTATTTATTTATTTGTTTAAAGTTTACCTACAAAAAAGATATATATATATATTTCTTTAATTAAATATGAAACGAAAAATGTGTTGCTAAGCGTTAATCTCGAGAATGGATGGACCAATTTGGCTAAATCTTTTAGTAACATTTTCTTTGAAATCCGAAGATGGTTTAAATTAAGGTATATACTGAAAAAGTTACCTAGAATATTTTAGAATTCGGAAATATAGCAGTATTAATGTTTCAAATCCAAATTTAACTGACACTAAACAGCTGTTGAATCTTTTAGTCTAAGTTCGTCAGAGGCTAAAAAATTTTGTTTCACTCAATATATAAAACAGTACTTGATTCGTAGTGATGCAGATAGCAAAGACAAAGTTCATATCTAACTTTTACTCCAGATAGCACAAGTGATGCATTTAAAACATTGAATTTATTATAAATACTATTTAAACAATGTTAAAACGCCAACATTAATGAACAAAGTTGTGATTGTTTTCACATAAGATACTCGAAACTGTTGGCTTTAATGACATTGAGATATGGCATTTTTACACTTGCTTAAGGAAAAACAGAGAAATGAACACTAACATGCCTCAACGATTCATTCTTCCCCAGACTACAGGCCAAAAAACAACAAAACGCAAAATATTATGTACATGTTACATAGATATGGTAAGGATTTCCCCCTAATACCGGAAGTAGGAAGGTTTTACCCCTAGACCGTAGTAGGCTTCTTAGTTCTATGTGAATTTGTCTTAATCGGCACAGCAAGGAAAACATAACTAGGGTGCTAGAATTATCTTAGACCAAAAGCTTTTTGACAGATTTAGGTTACTGAGGCTACAAACGTATATATTTAATGTTTGGGGGAATACGGTAAACTCATCTGTGAGGCCGTAAGAGAATTCAACGACCGGAAGTAGGCTAGCCACTTCTACGTATGTATTTATTTTTCTTTATTGGTACACTAAGGTAAATCTAACAACGTCAGCATTTTAATAAAGATCACAGATCTATAGAAGTTGAAGTGGGGATGCAATCCCTAGAAGAACTATATTTTTGCAAGTTCTCAATGTCGTAGGAAGAGGAAATTCGTCTCTTATGCTTTTAATAGACAAATAAAATATTTGTACTGATACTGAAAACTAATCATGGAGTTACTACCCCTAGAATACTATATATGTTTTTTTCAATTTCCCGATGTCCTAGAATGTTTAAATTTAACACATACATACGTGCTACATGATTGTAAATGAAAAGAAAACAAAAGAATTTTCATGAAGATAACCACTTATATGGGTTTAAATAGTATTGAAACCCCTAGAAAACCCATATTTTTCTTTTTCAACTTCCCGATGGCCAAGAACGATGAAATTTCACGGCTTAAACACTCAGCAGAAACAATATTTGTCATACATCATAACTGTCTAATAGGGGCTGATGTAAGGTTAAGGTTCCATCTCTTAAAAGAATTATATTTTGTTTTTCAACTTCTGGCTGTCTTAAAAAGGTGAAATTTGACACACGTTTAAATTAATACACTTGTACTCAACAGAATATCATCGGTACAGCAAGTGTATTAGACCGAAACTAGATTACAATGACCAGAAGTAGTCTAAGATATTTCTGGTGCCGTAGTTTAGTTTGCATTGACCCGATAAACACACACACACACACACACACACACACACACACACACACACACACACACACACACACACACACACACACACACACACACACACACACACACACACACACACACACCTTATATGATATGTATACTACAATGGCCAGTAGTAGTCGCTACCGAGGTAGACTTTTCATACCGACGAATGTAATATAGTTTCTTGATCAGGACAAGGCAAACGCTACTACGGCGACAGAAATAGCTGACCAGAAGTAGATGTAAATAACCAGAAGTAGACAACTTTTGATTGAAGTTGACCATTTAAACCATCGTTTGCATATCTTTTTTTCTAGGGGGGTAACAATGCAAACATTATTGGTACACTGGGAACAAATTAAACCGTAAGAACATTACAAGGGGCTTAAGTAAATAACTATTAATTTTATTAAATTAGACTTATTTTTCAGACTGAGTATGTTAATATTGTTTCATCGTGGAAACAAGGAAAACTCTTGTATATTTTGTGACATATCACTGAGTAGAGCTAGAAATACCTTTTCACGTACATAAAAACTGTCTTCATTCATAGCCCCTATACATCACTCTACAAACTTTAAGTCCAACTATTCTGAAATGGATCAGGAGATAGGAACATTTTCCAGTGATCATTACTTATTATCAAGGGTGTTTATTATGTTATTTAAAAAGAACATGCTTATGACATACCTGTTAGTCAATAGGAAATCGCGTGCGAAGCCTCTGGTAACTGCTAGTTAATATTTCCTATGTCCTGTATAGTTCAATAATAGATGCAGCGCTTAAGTAAAAAATATAATTGAATTAGTTTTTATAATAACATTTGGCTGTAAATATAAAACTAATTTTGTAGGCAGTTTTTTTCTTTGTTTATTTTGAATCCTTACTTACGATCCTTCCTTTAAAAGTTTCTACACTTTGTAATCTTAACACGTGAGTGGGTTAAGTGTGTGCTGTGTCGTTCTGCAGGCATACATCGTCTGTGTTACTTGTGTTTTTAAATGAAACTTTTGTAATTAATTTATAATTTTAATTCGTGTCGGAGTTTCTACTGACTTTTTAAATTTCAATACTTGATGACATTTTGACGTTGAAACCACGGTTTTTACGATTAGTGACTGACGAAAAATCAGGTAAGTTAACTTACTAACCCACAAATGAATAATATGACGATACTTATGTTCATTTTGTTGCTTATACTACTCATATTGAAGATAAACGAATGCGCCTTATGTCAGACTACTATAATAATAATAGAAAGCGCAATGAGTGAACATATCAGATCTTCCATTGCCGAACATTGTTTCAACAAGCAAACACCCACTGATTCCAAACGACTCTCGAATGTGAAGGAGTAACAAGACGAGAACCATTACTGTAATAAACATATTTTGTCAGTTGTAAAAATAGTTTTTCAGAACAATGTATGGGATAATACATACATAATATAAATGACGGAAAGCAATCATCTCTAGACAGAGATAACACACACCGGAACACTTCGATAATACTTAGCTCTATAATTGGTAACGTTTGGATATTGTAGTTATCTACACTGTTTTGCTATTTTTCTGTTTCACATTATCTCTGACAGTTTGTTATGGGCGTGTTACAATGTTCCTCTCACTGTTTTGATATGAGTGTATTACAATTTATATATGATTGTTGTGTTGTGGTTCTGTTACAGTTTTTCTCTAATTACTCTGGAGCGGTTGCGTCGGGTTCAATTTCTGCGTAATCTTGACCACAGATGACTGTTCTGCTATTGTCGCTTTCCATAATCAATATGAATTTTGCCTTGCTACGTTATTTCTGAATATTTACTTTTAAATGCTCAGCAATTCGTCTTGACCAACAGTTCGGGGCATTGTGGTTTACAGCTTGGAATGTGGCCTTCTCTGGAACGTTCTAAATTTGCTGCGTCGGGATACATCTTAACTAGATTAATGCATAGGAGTCATACAGGGCAAGATATTAACATAATTGCAAAGTATTGATTATTTATATTATTACCTGTTATACAGAAATTCGTCTTGACTAGTTCCATGGGCATACAAAAAAATAAAACATTAATTTACCATAACAGTTTATTACTTGATGAAAACAAACAAATGAAAATTCAAAAATTTAAACCTAAGTTTAATTCACCAAATTATTATATCGCTTTTTTTGTAAAACTTATAACATTCTAAGCAGCAAATTATTTTTCAAAATAGGCTCTTAAAAGAATTTCTAATTTTTAAATTATGGTATACCACATGCCTGATAATACCTTCTGTGATTCAATGCCCATAAGAGCCGGCTCCATTTTTACGTTTGCTCTTTACAACAAGTACAATGTGATGTTGAAAGTATAAATTTTTGTTGTCTCTTTTTAAATACTGAACTTGTGCAAGAATTTACGAGTAAAAGTTTTAACTATATTTTGCTACTGTTTAAATATTAAATACTTATTACAAAACTAAAAAAAGATTTGTAAACTTGTACCGTACCTTTAAATTTGACAATTTACAACTCTGCGACCTGAAAACAAAGATGAAGGTGGTTTGTCCTGCAACACATTTCTTGCAGGACGAACAAGACAGTTTTAGTACAGACGGCTCTTAAGAGCCCGTATTGCTGAGTGCTTCTGCTTATCTTCCGAAGATTATTAATGAGGGTCTTACGGTGAAAGCTGTGTTTAATCTGCTTAACTGCATCTATTTACAACATGAATGTATTGGTTATTACATGTAATACATTTTTAAACCAATATATTTATATTATTTTCAAAGAGAAAGTATGCCGGTATTTAGATTGCGATTTTAATAACAATTATTGATCTTAACAACATTGAATAACAACAAAAAAGCACAAATTTGGTGTTATAGGACTAGATTACAAAGAAAACGGCCTAAATGTATAGAAAATGAAATAAACAAATAAGGTTAATATCAACAATTCAAGATGAAATAGCTCGCTCTTGCAGTATGACTACTTCTCCATTGACTGGGGATGATAAAGATTGGATAATCCATATCAGACGTCCAAATGTTCAACGATCCAAGCCATGTGATGGGCTACGCGAGTGTATACACTAGGAAACCCTGGGAGTGCACACATGTAGCCATAGGAGACGATCCCCATGAGAAACATGTTGCCGGTAGTATTGACAGATCTGCTCAGCGTCTTCGGGAACATTAGAGGTCCTCCAGAGTCACCCTGCGGGCATATTGGCATCATTAGATCTTTCTAGCACTCTATAAGTGAACAGGAACATAACTAGGATTTTAGTTTAGGGGGGAGGGGGGAAATAATACTAGGGTCAAAACGTTGTGTACTACTAAGAATAAAGAAAACATATGAATAATTATTAACATATATTCGAACGATTTTAGTTGTGTCTGACTAAAAAGACAAATTACACAAAAATTCGGGGGGGGGGGGGGGAGGAGATTATCTCGGTTAGATTCCTGCAGCTAAATCTATAGTACGAAACAAGTATTGCTGCAGACTTATGAAGGAATTAAGTCAGAAAACATTGAGTACCCCGGCTTATCATTCATAATATGATCTATTTCGAGTAATTGAATGGTGCCACTGAAGCATTGCATTATACAGTAAAAAGTGAAAAATGAACGGTTTAAATTAATGATTGGGTGATCCAATTCGTTTTTATTATTTAGAAATAACTTAATACTAATAAAGGATTACTAACATGAATACATTGTAAAAGTTTGTAACATGGTAAATGTTTACATTCAAACAATATTTCTAACTTGTATTTTTCTCAGGTCAGACCAAAAAAATTTTGATAACTGATTTTAACAACACCTGTTCGTACAGATATTTTGGTTAAGGTCCCTAATGATTGTTACTTAAAAGTATCAAACTCGTAGGCCTACACCCACATCTCATGTATCAAGGGTAGTTGTTTTGCAAAAATTTGACATTGTATGAAAATCATAATATTATTACTCGTATTAAAAAAAAAAAACCATTCATGTTAATTTGAAACATTTCAAAATAATGATTATTCCAGAATGCTAACTATATAGTGGAAGTATGGTCATGGAAATTCATTCACCCATTTCAAATAAAAAATGCTATATGAAATCTACTAGATTTATTCTGATTGTGGTGAATGGAGCTTTTGTACCCTTAGTTGATTTGTGGACATATCAGTCTCTATATCACGGAGCAACGCTAATGAATACTCTCATTGTAAGTTTTGGCTATTGTAAATAAACTGATTAGTAATTGCGAGAACTATGGCTGTTATAGCAGACTAATTCCCCCCAATATATATTTTGCTCTTGAATATTACAAAACAAATATATTAATGCTCACTGCATCCTGTTGTACCTAACTTTCTAATCTAAAGTGGAAAATACGACCTAATAATAAAGAATAAAGTATTTAAATCAATGACAAATAATTTATTAGCACAGTTTAAAATCAGATTTAGTCTAAACAATAATACAACGTTCTCAGCATGGTATCAACAATAATGGTATCAGTAGTTTTCCACATATATTGAAACATGAACACCAATCATGGATATTTTCATGCCTTTCATGATAAGAGGTGTTCCTGTATTACAGCCGACATTTAATAGATATAATATAACACTTTCTCGTCACTTTTTGGAAACGGAAAACTTTACTCGTATATTGTCAAAAATATAACCTATACCCCTCTCAACATAAAAATCTACGGATCTGTCGTTATATAACATGCGTTTTTCATTAAAAAATGTCAGATTAAGATTTGAAAGGCCTATATATATATATATATATAGGCCTACATAAATGGGGATTCTTCCCAGTTAAAGAAAAATATTCTCAGAACTGTCAATTTAATAAATGCTACTCAAAAAGAATAAATCATAAATATTTGTAGAGAGGCATTACTTGACTACTATTGTGTCCTCTTTACAGACTTGTGTACATATGTATGTATGTGTATATATGTATAAATACCTGACAGGTATCGCTCGTGGGCGAGTACGCGCAAATTACGCTATCATCAATCTGAACATCGGTCAATTTTGTCGTTACGTTGGTCCTGCACTCGTCCAGGTCCTGGATTGTGAGCTCTGCCTCTAGCAGCCGCGTGTCTGTTCTGACTGTAGGATACAGAGGAATCATTAGTCAATGAGATTACAGTATTTTAAAAGAGGCAAAACAACTCAAATGGAAAAGGTTTTTTTGTAACTTAACAAATGTTGTTTATAAACACTCATTGTTGACGTTGGATCGGATAGCAGTACGTCAGACGTTTGCCATCGTTAAGCGTTACCGCAAACTAGAACACTAAGTTTCGAGAAGCAACTGTTTATCTCTTCATATGTCTTATTCTTATTGGTATCTATCTCATTATGGCACAAACCTAAAATTGCACGTAAGTTAAAAAATCAACAAAAGCAGAGATATGAAGATACCAAAGCCGTAGTTTACTACATAAAAGTCAAATTTTTCATTAATTTGTTGGCTTATTTGTCTTTGCACATTGGTAAATTAATACTAGGTAATATAGTTGTCACTCTTTCTCGTCTTATTAAAAAAATAATTAATGTAAAAAGTCATTAAATTTTTAAATAATGTTATAAGTTATATCAATAATAGCCTGTCTTGCGTTGTGTATGCTTAGGACAAGAAGATGGGGAAAACCTTCATTGGTATTAATCATCCAGTTGACCTGCATGAAAAACTGTATGCAATTTAAATTTTCTTCAGTACATGTTCACTATGCTATGGACAGCTATATCTGGGCCCCATAAATATGATGTTATTCACTTGATCCTCTTCCAGTGTTAAATATTGTGTTAAAAACAGTAAACTAATAGGATACGTGTGTCGTCTAGTTTTAAAATCGAATAAATAAATTGTTATACATTTTACTAGACACAAAAACAAATTAAATTAATTATTTGTGGTAGCATAAAAACATCTTTTTTCCTACACGCTTATATAGGTAGGACGCAGGATTCGGCTATATTTAAATTATTTAAGTGTAACACTTACCAAATGCTTTTAATTTTCGATATACCTGGTTTTGTAACAACGCATTGTGATCTTTCTGGTTTTGCAACAAAACCTTTTGATCTTTCTGAATTTTTAACAAAGCCTTGCTATAAATAAGTTTTTTTTTTCATCAAAGCTAAACGTACCTCACTTTCAAATTTATTGTGCCCTTTTATACGAACGAAAAGAATATTTTTGCACAACCTTTGATAGATTATTGTAGGACTAGTAATGAGCTAATCCGACTTTGCTAGGAACTAAAAAATAATACGGTAAATATATATTTACCAAGCAAATTATAGTATTTTATGTAATAGAAATTAAAAAAAAACCTATAACATTGATTCAAATTTGATAGTAATTTCTACTTACAATCTAGATTACACGATTAAAGTTCTTTGAATAAATATATCAAGTTTATCGGAGGCTTCTTTCCATTTGTAGTTATTTCCTAATAATCGAGTTATGGTCAATTGAAACGCTAAATACCAAGATATATCTGCTTTAGAAACGTATATCTATAACCATTTGTGTTTTAAACCAACACCAACTTTTTCCTCAAACTAAATTAAGGAAATGTACCAAGTTTTACATATTTTAGTCTTTAATCATGTAGATGCCACAAAGCACAAAATAACATAACCTTAAAATTGTAAAAGCGATTTATGTGGCTTCTTCTTGGTGCAAAGGAAAATTACCTTAAAATTGTTTACATTTATACTATTATTTTGGTAGGAATTGTTATTGCATTAATCTATATACTCGTATATTGCAAACTGCAATGTCAGCACTTACAAATAGCAGAATGTATGACATTACTATTGCTAACTAACAGTATAGTGGTTTCTTTGTAAAATTCAAACGTTTGAAGCAAAGTCATTAGAGTATTTGCAAAAATTTCCCTGAAAAGAATTGAAAACCCTCTGGTTGTACTGAATAACAGATAGTTAACTGATGTTTTTAAAAAATCGTTCAATAACTCTCCAACTGTTGCGATCGAATTAAAAGAAAATTATAGAATTTGGCTCCTTTTTAATTTTAAAGACACCGTTAGAAGAAATCAATGTGTTTAGCAGACATTTTAAAACGTTTGTTAATACCAACAAAACTATCGCTTAGAAAAGGAGGCATCCTATTTGAAGATCAGGAACTTAAAATGTACGTTCCTGATAAATGATAAGGATTTTGGAGCCTTGAAGGTAGAGAGAAAATAGTTTTCAATGAGTAAAAGTGAAGAGAAATAAAGTTATTTCCAAAATGACAAAATCTGTTTTTCATTAAAACATTTGTTACCAAAAAATTCAAATAAAGCATGAAATCGTAAAATAAACGTAAACCATAAACCATAAAGCTACATGAAACATAACAGATGTATATACATAGGTCAAGTAAACACTTCTTTAAATTTGAAACTTTCTTTGAATTTACGAAAGCATTAATATTTTTAGTGGGTGGCAAAGCATTGTACCTCTTTGGCGAATGTAACTAAAACCCTTTTCCCCCGTCTCTAGATTTGTCTTTGGCAGGTGCAATAGGCTGTCCTATTGGGTACTGCGCACATTAATTGCATGCCTAAACACCAGCTTTTTCTTGAGGTTTGCAGGTTTTCCCGTGTGAAGAATGTTATGTATCAGATTGACGGTTTGTAAATCGGAGAAAGCCATGATTGAGAAAACTTAAGCGTTTAATCTGTACTCGCTGTTGTGGTCAAATTTCTTCAGATTGTAAACGAATCTTAACGCTCTATTCTGCAGCCGGGTAAGGATCATCAAATTTTCCTGAATCAGACAACAAGCAAAAGCTGGAAGAAATGTATAGCAGGAAATTTGGTTAAACGAACGATTTTCACCTTGGAAGTTCTGGCAAAATTGTGTTCAATCTGTAAAGGGCCTTTAATCGGATTATAACGGTTTTACATATAGCTTTAACATGTTGAAAAAATATAGTCTGGAGACAATAGTGACACCGAGAATATACTTGACCACTCAAAGGTAACCTGTCTACAAGCAATAAAGGGACATTTATTAGAGTTCAATAGTAGATGGTCACCCAACCATTTATTTACACACTCCCAATCAGTATTAATATGACGAACAACTTTAGCTGTTGTTAAGGGTTTAAAAGAAATCAACAGCTGTGAATCCTTTGCATAAGAATGCTAAGAACAGTGACGAAAATGATCCTTCAAGTCTGCTGTGTATATGAAAATGTATGTATTGAATCAGTTAAGCTCAGCGATACAGATTCCTAAAGAATATAACAACCCTTATGTTGTTCTTATTTAGCACTTATTAAGTAACATTAATTAAAGTAAACATTTCACAACGTTTGGTTCGGCATTATTGACCAGTGAACCGAAAGTCAGTTGTTCAGTGATATGATGTCTTCAGTATGTTAAAGTGGATTTATTTACGTAGGATAAGATCGACTTGGACTGTATACAATACTAACTATTAATGACTATAATACAATGTACTCACATGCAGTGTTGTTTACCGATACTCCCCAACCGGCAGCCACGGGGGCAAAGTCGACAAACATGTTTGTCCTGAACTCTGGCGGGGGCAGACATATGGGTCTGATGAGATCTAAAACACACACTAGGAGATCAGAGGAATTTATATATACCTTTGCAGCAGTGGATATGCTACACTTGTATACTTCACAAAAGCTAATTCTCTTTACAAGGTACATCACTTTTCACGTAAAATGCTGAGGTAGCGTGCGATATTTATAATCTATAACTAAGTTTGTTCTCAAGATGTCCTGCGAGCACATACGCAGACAGACGTAGAAATTGACGTACTGTACAAATACAGCAAAGAAATTGACGAAAAATACGCTCAGCTAAATTCCATGATCGAACATGCTCCATGATAAAAATACTTGCCTAAGTAGAAATGAAGTTTCATGCAAAATGAAAAGTCTGCGGATTAAGTCTTTCTATATATATGTTACCACGTAATACATTCATATATTGTCCATTAAGTTAGGTATCATTGCAATGTTAAGTAACGCAGTTTATGGTGAGCAGATGGTACTAAAACGGAAGAGTGCGCTGAAATAAAATCTTATCACTAACCTTGAACTACTCTGCACTTTATTATTACTCGTTTTAATCTACGTGAAGAAATATTACACATGTTAAAATCACATATGATTTGTACGCAGTTTCCTTAAAAATTTATTATTCTGCTCTTTCCTCATCATTATCCATAGATAAACGTAAGATATTCGCTAACGCTCAGCCAAATCCCATTAAGTGACATGCACCGCGATTGAAATTAGTGTTGTTCATATAGAAATGAGGCTTCATGCAACATTTAAAGCTTCGAGAAAAGAATCGTTTTCGAGATATCATGCGAAAAGTCATACAGAAAGACGGATAGACAGACAGACATAATGAACATTTCCAGCTTCCTAAGTAATAGACTTCGCTAAAGCTCAGCAATCTTTAATCTTGTTTAAAAAATAAGATTACGAATATTATGGATGTTGATAAAGTGATTTTGTGAGTTATACAGGTGTCATTTGAGTCATTTATATATTTTCAAAATTGGTTGCAAATATTCAAATCATAAATAAATCCGTGTTTTAAGTTACTGGATATTAGAGGTAATATCAAACTTTGACTCTCTTTAAGTGGTCAATGCGTGTTACGTAACTATCACATTTTGTTAAACTATACTCAATTAGGATGTATAACGCGTTATCACGTAGACAGATATAAGGGACCTTTTCTTTCTGCTACTGCACGAATTCCCGATACAACAGAATAGATGAGGAACCACCATAACCTTGAATTATCACAACCATCATAATCCTGAATAATACCAACGACCTTCAACTGGGCTTCAATTTCTGGATTAGGCAATCACTTCAGGTTAGGTGTTTAGCGGAATCTCTCGCACCGTTATTGAGAAAATCAGATTTCTGTCTTTGTGTGTTTCTTCTGAGTTATTTAGCTTCCGAATGCGTTAACTCAGAGAGTTAAAGTACTGTTTGATAGTCCATCTCCACTACATCTATATATAAAATGTAAAAGCTCAACATCTATTCATTAGGAGTCGTTCTTAGGATAGGATGTTGTCCGGTGTGGGTCGAACGAAAGCTACATCCCACTGACTCGATGTCTGACGTGTCATGCGTTCATACTTGCATTGTATGGATATATATATATATAATATATATACAGTTTATAGAAAAAATTAAATAAGGCTATTGCCATTATACAAATTTAATTAATGAAAACAAAATTCGTTTAACAAGTATTTGGTCTTCCGATCATATGTTAGTTTAGTTATTTAAAAACGCATATGTGACAGATACAGCCAAATACAATATAATTAAATCGTAAAAAGCTACGATTTAATTATTTAAAAGTAGGGGCTCTGTGGGGTGTAATGGTAGCACATTCACCCGGCAAGTGAGAGATCCGGGTTCGAGTCCCGGCGGAGCAAGTAATTTTTGTGATTCAATGTTTATTGAAAAAATTATATATATATATATATATATATATATATATATATATATAAATTCCCTGAATAACTATTAAAACATGTAAATGTTGAGTTTAGCTCAAGTTTTATTAGTGCAGCGACTGAGATCTGAACTTCCAGGAGTCAAGTCTGTGACAGCGTCAGATTTCAGACGCTGGAAAGTGAACTGGAGCTAAACTTAACATTCTCATTGATTCAACCCTTCTCACCATAGCTACGTTATGTGTAGGATATAAATATTTTCTGCGGACACATAAAACTTGATTTATTTTTCACAAAAAATGGATCTATAGGTACAAAGATTGTTTTATATTTAGTACGTACTCAACAAAATGAAAATAGTGACTGGTACTCTTAATTTGATTTATTTTTAAGTTAAAGATTTCCATCTGCTATGAGTAAACAGGACGACGCCGTACGTTAGGAAATATATTTTTATATTAGACATAAACATCCTTAATCTATTATTTATTAGTGAAGCCTCTTATTTTTAATACGATAGATCGATAGAAACTCAAGCGTCAGAGGTAAGGATCAAAATCAGGTCAGATAATTGATGCTTCACAGCAGGTTGTAATATTACTAGATAATAGTAGGCCTAAATATCTCACTTAAAAGAGCGAACGCAGCATATGAAACTGTCACACTGTGGCCGTTTACTGATTGGTTCCGTATGTTAAAGTTAATTAGGTTACATCACACTTCATTCCAATACACATATTCTTTTAGCACTCTCTCACTATCGGTACACGAATAACATGTATCCATGCATATGTACCATAACAATCTATAAAGATTGAGAAATCCGTTAATGAACTACGAATTCAATACAGAAGAAGGAAGAAGGTGTACAATTATAATTGAAACCTTGAGCGAGAGCCAGAAAAACAATTTTTATGACTCATTTTCAAATAAACAATCACACAAGAGTAATTAGGATCCGTAGTTAAAATGTTAACCATACTCGTCTGTTTTGAAGTGTATTACCTGTAAATTGAACCTTTCCCTTAATCTTGATGATTGCCACATCATTCACTTTCTTTTTATTGTCGTAGTGCTCGTGTATGGTGAAGGACTCTACTCCGAAATCCAAGGGGTATGCACCGTCATATATCGTATCATTCATGTCCAGGTCTCCGAGTCGCACCTCATATCTGAACAGAAAGAACTATATGAGGCGGTGAAAGGAAAAGTGGTGTTACTCATAATGTGCATACTCATAATCTCCATATTATAATCCATCAGAAGCAACTGTACGTCATTAACTTTTCTCATTTGTTAACAGAGAACAGCGCGAATGTGAAAGTCAAACAAATCTCTGCTTATTAGGGATAATTGTGGTGCAAGTCAGACTTTACACAAAAATCCCTAATTCCTAGTTGTACAGTATTTCACAGTTGTGATTCCTCAATAAAATGAACGAAGACAGTTTAAGTGGTGTGAGTGATGAGTCCAATATATTTTTGCTTACTCAGTAGGCGACTTGGTACTTTCTTATTCTGAACTATAAAAAAATACTGCTAATTTAAATTTGTTTTTGATTAAACTCAAACTTAAATTGAAAATATTACATTTATTGCAGGTACATTCAGCGTATTGAATAACTGTTTGAAGAATGGCTTTATCATCCCCTTGCACAAGTCCAAGGACATTAACAATGTACGGAACTACCGGCCAATTACCATCCTTCCAGTGATTGGCAAAGCTATTCGAAGGCCTTGTGGTTGATAGGCTTAGTCGCTTCATATCGAGATCAATCCACCCCCGCACAGCATGGTTTTATGCGTGGTAAAATCCACAGTAACCAATTTTCTACTCTTCCAAGAGCATGTGCTTGGTTCCTTTCGCAAGAATAAGCAAATGGATACCGTGTACATTGACATGGCAAAGGCGTTTGATAGGGTTGACTACTCTATTCTTGCATCAAAAGTTGAGGGGCTACGGAGTTGCCATCCCCTTATTGTCTTGGATCTCCAGCTATCTCCGGGATCGTGATCTTTGTGTTAAAATTGGTTCCTCCACATCTACCAGATTCTCGCCATCTGCTTCAGGAGTGCCTCAGGGCTCGTTGTTGGGCCCCTGCCTCTTCAATGTCTTCGTTAACGATCTCATGGAGGTGGTCGATGTCAACGCCCTGCTATTGCGGATGATCTTAAGCTCTTCATGGAAATTTCTCCCCACAAGACTCTTTAAAACTACCAAAGTAGCTTGATTTGCAGTGGAGGAATGGTGCAAAAGCAATTAATATGTCTGTGAACCCCGGCAAATGCTCTGTTGTTACCTTTCATAGAATCAAATCACCGATTCTGTACTCTTACTTTTATATCCAATTTCCGAAATTCCAAGACTTTTGAACGTAACAGATTTGGGCGTGTGTTTTTCTAGTGACATGGGATTTACTGAGCATTTGAATATTATTTGTAGTAAGGCTAACAAGATGTTGGGCTTTATATCTCGATTCTCTAGAGGCATCAATAATCCTTCTGCCCTACGTTTTCTCTCTATTGTTCGTTGGTAAGACAACTCTTGGAGTATGCCAGTCCTGTGTGGTCTCCTTATACAGTTGGTGCCAGGACTAGACTTGAGGCCCTCCAGCGACGCTTCATTCGTCTGGTCGGTGTGAGGATTGGCTACAAACTATCCTGGATGTTCCCGTGGAAGCATTAACTGCAGAACTTAATATTCCAACTCTCACTGTCTTTGCGCCGTGATGTAGCAGATGTACTCATGTTGTGGAAGTTAGTTGGCGCCCATGTGCAGTGCCCAGATCTTCTCGCTGAAATTGGTATCAGGATCCCTGTAAACACCAGATCTAGCGGGCTTTTCAGCCGCAAAGTACCACTCCACTCACGAACTACGACTTCAACACAGTCCACTGGCAAGATTTGTTCGCCTGGGGAATCGTGTTGCATCAGAGTGCGATTTTTTCGCTGATGGCCTACATCAAATCAGAAAGCGGGCCACTTATGTTTTGTCTCAACACACTTAAAATCCCTTGTAACTTTAAGACTGTTTAATTTTTTAGCTTTTGCTATTTTGTATTTTTTATTATGTTTCTGCTCTACTGCAAGGTACATTTAATTTAATTTCGACTTTTTGCAATCATTGGTGTATTTATAATTATTTTGGGTTGTTGTTAGTTACGTGTACTTGTTGTTGTTATACTATTCTATTTTATACATTGTTGTTAATTCTATTGTTACGTTGGTCTATTTCATTAATATATATTGTTGATTTTTAATATTATATTAGTGTTATAACTAAACTTTCTTGCTGTGATGGACAGTTATTGGGACTTGGAATCGATCATTGTCATATTGTGTTGTGTTCTGCCATTACTATTATTATTATATACTTATGCTATTATTATTATTATTATTATGCTATTATTATTATAACTTTGTATTATTTTATACTAGTTGTACTTTTTACTGCACTATATACACTGTACTGCCATCTTATTGCATATTGTATGTAAATTGGCTGCTTGCCGTTAATAATAAATAAATAAATAAATAAATAAACTGTTTCTTAAACTTAATTATGAAATTATTCGACAGTGGCTCCAAAGGTTATAACACCTTGCACTATGGTGGATCCAATACACGATGCTTACCTATCGAACTATGCTATTGGTGAGTGTTTTAAAGATATGCCTATGAAAACCCTATTATACAGCAAGAAACTAAGTATGACTACTAATTAAAGAAATTAGGCAAATCAGAATTGTCAAATAGCACAATAAACCAAATCCAAGTAAACTACAAAACTCTTTCATTTCGTTGCAGAGCTTTCGTCAGTTGTTTGGATACTAGTTAGTACACTGTTGGAACCCCAGTGTGTAAACGCATTTACTTCTTCCTTTAACTTTGTGTCCTCTCTAAAAGGACCGTTCCTGGCATGAATTGAATTTAGCAATACTAGCGCTTCAACTCTATAAATATTTTTTTGCTACAGATCATCAAAATTTATAGATTTTTAAATTTGGAGCAATTACTTGTGATCAAGTTACAATCGTGCTGTGCTACCTGACTATAAAGTTGTTTGATTACCAGGGCACTGGCACAAGTCATTGCAGTCCTGTTCAGAATCGTTGGCAAAAGTTCAATAAGTATAAGCTTCTTAGTTTTAATCTCCTTAGAATGAGACATCTATCCGGCTTTGAAGCCACACTTCAACACAAGACACAGTAGAATACACAAGACAGAGTAAGCGTGACAGATAACACATTCGTTAAGCCTTAAAAAGCGTAAAGAAATAAATAGTACATGGTATATTGTGGAATTAAAAAATTGCAAAAAAATAATTAACTTTCCTTGTCAATTTACTTTTCCTTACATAAAGCTTTAAAGCTTGTATAATAAGAAAGGTAGCTCTAAAAGGTTAATGTGTGGTATTAATTATAAAATCGTTATCAAAATTGAAACTGAAAGTAAAATGGATATGTTTAGATGTACTATTAACTTGTGTAAACAATTTCTGAAACGACTTTACATTGCATTATTAGTAGGATCGTAAAGAAGGTAGTTCTCACATTATACTTATTAACCAACCAGTAGTTCATCGCTGCTATCAATCGTGTTTTTCTATTAATTGTTTTAAGAATCAGCAAAGTGCAACCTCTAGGGTTTATTTCGACTCCAAAAGTATAAAAACATTAACAATTTTTCAGCATTGGAAGTTCAGCAGTCCACAAAATCCGACTGAAAAACGATCAGGTCTTCTCGTAAAACTAAATATCTTTACTCTGAGTGCCTGAGGTGAGTATGAGAACTTACACATTGTACCCGTCCAATATGGGAGAATAGCCACAGTGGGCGGCGGTTACAACATGCTGGTTGGTCACCAGACTCCCACCGCACCCCCACATTGTCCTCCTGCCGGATTGACGCCGGTATCCAACAAGAGCCATCCACGGGTACGCCCCTGAACAAGACTTTTTGTGTGATAATTTTAATATAGTAAATACTTATTTTTAATATTATCAGCAATTTATTGAGAGAAAGTAACATTTTATGAATAGTTTTTAGTTTTCAGCCCACTTAAATATATTTAAAAACTTTTGAATATGATTTTTTGTTAATTGAATTTAGTTCGTTTATTTTATTAAAGCGTACTTTATTGCGCACGTAACACAGTACGTGGTTTAACAGTATTTGTTTTAATTTAAAAATGCCTTTAAGTTTTGAAGAATATTACTAAGAAGTTATAGAATACCATGTCAGAATTGTCGATGGAAAATAGTAATTTCTTTGTGAAAATAAAACAAAAGAAGTTAATAAATATTACTACAGTTCAGTAACAAAAATATTAATTTTAGATATTTTAAAACATTGAAAATGCATTATATTTTAATAAACGTTATCACAAGTATGTAGCTTGCTTTTGTTAACAATATTAATCAGTGCTCCTTTGCGCTTTTAGTATCCTTCAGGATCCAGTTACTAATAATTTTCGTTCCCGATATTAGTAACTGACCCACACACTAAAACTGGCCACAGTTAAAAAATGATTTCCTGGACATTTCATTAATAAATAACTTTTATTAACCTAGTTTAGCTGGTTTCCCGTTGATTATTCTGGTGCCGATGTCTATACGGCTCAAACCACAGACGTCCAGTAGCGGAAGTTTTCGGAGTTTCGACGCCCCTTCAATCATCCTTGCTCCTAAAAATAAGAATATTAAGTATTAAAATGTATAAAAACAACAAGTTATTGAAATATGAATCACCTAAAGAGATTTCTATAGACTGAAAGAAATGTAACGATCTGACAGTAACAATAAGTATTTTTATCATCATTATGTGTTAAGACATTATAAATTTCGCTATATCTTCCATGTTACATAATTTGTTTGGACTAATTCAGCCAAGTTTCCTCTGTAACCTTCCGAATAATTATTCATACGAAATTTATATTTAATCCCAATATAACACTGATGGAACTGGAATTGAAGCAATATTGTTGAAATTTTTTCGGTCTAGAAGTCGGTTTGGATCCGCCAATATTATTAACTTGTAGATAGCATATTCTTTTTCTTGACTTAGCAAGTTATAAAGGAACATAGTATTTGTCTGTTCATAAAGTTTTCCTCGTATTTTTAGGAAAATATGAGGTTTTAAATCCATTGGGCGTGATAATGAGGTGTATCATTAAATTCTCAATTTGTCCTGTGATCTTGAATTCTGTACGAGACCGGTTTGTGGCAACCTGTTCATGATTACGAGTCAAGGACAGGAGCATCTGACGCAAAACGAAAACATAGGTCGCGGATGCAGCAGCTTTATTTGTATAACAATTAAATGTATAACTATAGATATTTTTTCATCCATCAACACGATACTGCAATTAGTCATCCAGTATAAATGGTGAATTATCATAATTGCTCAAAAAAATACATGTGGATTTACTACCACTTATAGTATTTAACAGAAAGAGACCTTGAAAAAATATCTCAAAAAACCTACAAAACATAAATTTGACTTCACTAATTTTCTCCTCGTCCATTCTGATAGAGTATTATTAATTCTAATGACATTTGGTTGGGTAGCATGCGTCGTAGAGGAGTGTGCATGCAACTAAACTCATATACGACGCATGTCTTCAGGAAGGAGTTCCTCTTCACCCTTATCATACCCTCGTGTCTAGGACCTCTTAATGCTGTATTTTGTAATGGTGTGTTCAGTTACGCTGTACTTGAGAATTAAACAACGAAATCCACAAATTTAGTATGCTGTCTTAACTATAACGTTATCAGATTTCAAATGTTCAATTACTAAATTTATCAAGGTGTAAAACATCTAAAGTTTCTTTGGAGACTCTATTACATACAAGGGTTTATAGACAATCGCAGCCAGAAAATTTAACGAAAGTATAATTTTCCGACTGAAGTAAATCGATTGAAAATTTACATCCCAAAATTAATTTATATTGGGGTTTCAATAATAAATAATTGGAACTACAGTATGATATCCACTAAGATATCAATTTGAACTACTGCATAACTTCCTATTACTAGATACACATGGTTTGGTTGGACAACTCTTGACGTGATTCACCTAGAGAGGGTAACCCGTAATGACAAGGAACTCAGCGCTCATAAACAATCAGATCCCGTATCTAGTGAACTTAGATTGTATTCAGTTAGTATTTCGGTTCGTCGCCTCTTTTATATACCGTTCAGACTTTAATACATCACCCCTCTTTAGCATCAACACCACCAAAAACTGCTGTTGCCCTTCAACAACATCCTTTGTGCTACACATAACCCGAGGCCATCTTGTACCATGATGGCTTATTTGATAATACCGCCATGATTTTGATGGCAACAAGTGGAAACCACACAGGATATCGATATCTTGCGTTCCTCGTTTGGTTTACGCCTAAAACGACAGACCCCTTAACCGCTCTATCTGTTAGGGTGTTAGGGTGTATCTGTTAGGGGGGAGGGGTAACAAATGAATTACGAGTATAACTTTAGACTAAACAGAACATAGGTAATAATTAGATTTTCACTCTTATAATCATAGTCAGTGAACTTCAGCCTACATATTTAACACAACTATATATAAAAGTATACTTACTGTCATACTGGCATTTGCAGGTCAGAGACAATAGCAATAAAATAAGTAAACTGTAGTAAAACATCTTCTTCTCCTATTGAGGGTGAGCGGGAGGATTTTCGTTTTGTTGTTTCGGCTCCTCTGTAACGAAAATAGTACTCTGTTAGTTATATATAATTCCGAATATTGTTATAAATTTGATTAATATGTTTATCTGTTACTAAAGTGATATAAACACTAATAATAATAATAATAATGAAAACCAATAATTGGAATTTCTATAATTAACTCTATGCATAGAGCTTTTAATCTCAAGATCGAGAGGGTTCCTGGTTATTAATGTCAAAATTAAATCTAAATTTAGTTGTGTATACTTTGCATATATCATATAAGGACCATAAACTGAATATGACCCTGAGCTCCTTATTGTAATTAATTATAATTATAGAAAGCAACAGCTCTACACATCGATGCACACTTGTGCTATCGACGATCTTTTTAGTTTGGATTATTAGATCTTTACTAGTTTAGATTATGCCATGTCTTTGCCATAAAACTGCTTGGCATTTAAAACCCTGCAGTGCAACAGAGACGCCAAAGGCAGTTCCTTCTTAAATGGCACAGCAATGCCATAGTTTGAAATGTGTTTGAATGAAATGTCATTGAAAGGTGGTCTCGTCTTCGGATCCATTTGAGACTAGATGAATATTTAAGTTTAAAGACAGCATTTCGGGGCCTGGAAGTCGATGAGCGAAACAGTTTCTATGAACACTAAGATGTTTGGAATTTGTATGTAAGATTTCAGTAGTTGTCATTGACTCATATCCATATGCACTCTGAATGCCTTGCTATTTCTTACTGACCATATTTAATTTAATATGGTGAAGCCATACAATTAAAACTAAATATAATTACATTACTAATTAATCAATTGTTAAAATAAGTTCATGTAAAATATTAACCCAATAGTATGTAGTAGTTTTTGGCGGGATTAAAATACAAATGTTCAACCTTGAAGGTGTATTATTTAGGTTTAGGATGATTTCTTAATATGGCATCTTTGTCTGATGGGTATTTTCATATTCCTTGATCCTTTGGAATTATAATAATTAACTGATCTGTTTTGTACCGCTCATTATTATAACTGTCCCTGATAGCTTCCTCGACACTCAGTACACTACACTTGTGTTTGTTACATTACATTGTATGCCATTGGCAATGGAAATCTAATTAATTATTATCTTAGATTATTATTATAACTGTCTCTGATAGCTTCCTCACACTCAGTGCACTACACTTGTGTTTGTTACATTACATTGTATGCCATTGGCAATGGAAATCTAATTAATTATTATCTTAGATTATTATAACTGTCTCTGATAGCTTCCTCGACACTCAGTACACTACACTTGTGTTTGTTACATTACATTGTATGCCATTGGCAATGGAAATCTAATTAATTGTTATCTTAGATTATTATAACTGTCTCTGATAGCTTCCTCGACACTCAGTGCACTACACTTGTGTTTGTTACATTACATTGTATGCCATTGGCAATGGAAATCTAATTAATTGTTATCTTAGATTATTATAACTGTCTCTGATAGCTTCCTCCACACTCAGTACACTACACTTGTGTTTGTTACATTACATTGTATGCCATTGGCAATGGAAATCTAATTAATTGTTATCTTACATTATTATAACTGTCTCTGATAGCTTCCTCGACACTCAGTACACTACACTTGTGTTTGTTACATTACATTGTATGCCATTGGCAATGGAAAATCTAATTAATTGTTATCTTAGATTATTATAACTGTCTCTGATAGCTTCCTCGACACTCAGTGCACTACACTTGTGTTTGTTACATTACATTGTATGCCATTGGCAATGGAAATCTAATTAATTGTTATCTTAGATTATTATAACTGTCTCTGATAGCTTCCTCCACACTCAGTACACTACACTTGTGTTTGTTACATTACATTGTATGCCATTGGCAATGGAAATCTAATTAATTGTTATCTTACATTATTATAACTGTCTCTGATAGCTTCCTCGACACTCAGTACACTACACTTGTGTTTGTTACATTACATTGTATGGCATTGGCAATGGAAATCTAATTCATTGTTATCTTAGATTATCTTGGAGGCTAAATGTATTCTGACCTCAATGTTTTCTTCATAAAAATTAAAAAAATCGTCGCTCACCAAAAATAAGGAAGCTTATTTCTACTATATTATATTCAAAGATTAGTAGATTTCCCATTATGTTTGCTTTTCTAGCAATGCTTTCTTATTCAAATGCACTACATGGGTCGGATTTATCACTGGCGCGATATGTAGTAAAAGTGAGTTACTACATATATATATATAATATATATATATATATATATATATATATATATATATATATATATATTCATTTCACTTCGGTTGTATAATGCAGAATTGCTCTATTATAACAAATTAGACTTCTTAGTTTAAATTTCCTTTAATATTTCGGCTTTGCCGTTTTCAAAAAGGTATAATAAAAGGTATAATAAAAAGTATAAAACAAAAATAACACAGCAACAAAATTTACACAAGTAAATAAATAAACATTTGCATAAATAAATAAATAAACAGGAATTTTTGAACATGTGATTAACACCAAAGAGAAATATCATGAACAGAGAAAGAATTTAGAAAAATAATTTAGAAAAAATTATAATAACAAAAACAATTGATCATTTCATCTTTTATTCAGACCAAAGGGTACTTTTGATTTTAATATTAACTGATGTGCCTGTTCTAAATTTTCTAAGTAAATTTTGTTTCCATCTTCTGGTACTTTGCAAATACCTTTCAATGAATAACATTGTTCAAAATTTTGTTTGTGGCCTAATGCGTGTTGTGAAACCAATTTTTCATCCTGTTTTTTAGACGAACAACGATGATTATTCATTCTTATGTGCAATGGATTGGTTGTCAATCCAACATAATCCATTGCACAATTTTTACATGTTAATTGATAAATTACATTTTTGCTTTTGCAATTAATTTCTCCTCTAATAGGGTAAATTTTCTTTGTTTTACTACTGGTAAAAAAATTTGACGATTTTATAATTTTGCAAGTATTACATCGTTTGTCTTTACAGGGTTGACACTTAAAACTTTTCTTCTTTTCTGAATTTTGAATGTCAGTAGGTGGCAATTTGGGCCGTACCAGAAGATTTTTCAGGTTGGTATTTCTACGAAACACTAGCCTGGGTGGTTTTGAAAATAAGTTTTTAGTAATTGGTGAAGATTCAAGAATTTTGTGTGCCGTTCTTAGAATATTGTTTGTTTTATATAAACCAGGAAAATATTTTGTTATAAATTTTACATCATCATTATTTTGGATTTTATGAACATTAGGGTGTTTAATTTGATTATTTATAAATTTTGAAGGATATTTTCTTTTGACAAATGCATTTCCAAGTTTTTCTAGATAATTTTGATAATCTGCACTATCAGTACATAATTTTTTGGCCCTAGCTGATAAACCCTTTGGTACTGATTTTTTGACATGTACAGGATGGCAGCTGTTGAAATGTAGATAATCCATTGTGTTACTTTCTTTAATATGAATTTTTGTTTTGAGAGAAATCCAGATTTAATAAAAACATCTACATCCAAGAATGTTATGATTTCTTTAGAAAATTTCCAGGTAAATTTCAAAATAGAGAATTTGTTCAGATTTTCCAAAAATTCTTTTAAATGTTCAAAGCTATTATTCCAGATCATAAAAATATCGTCAATGAATCTCAACCATACAAGAGGTTTGTAGGATTGAGAATTCAAAAAATCTTCTTCTAATTTTGCCATAAATAGATTAGCATACGCAGGTGCCATCCTGGTGCCCATAGCTGTTCCATTAATTTGGAGGTAATTTTTTATCTTGAAATTTGTTATATTATATATATATATATATATATATATATATATATACATTAAATTCTATAAATGGCAATAGCCTTATTTAATTTCAATAAACATTGAATCACAAAAAGTACTTGCTCCGCCGAGAGTCGAACCCGGATCTCTCACTTGCCGGGTGAATGTGCTACCATTACACACACACACACACACACACACACACACACACACACACACACACACACACACACACATGTATATCTACAAGCGATGAGCTTTTCATAGTTGTCTCAATTACTCAGAACTAATTATAGATAAAATTCATTCTATATACTTTGAATTACATTTGTACATTTCAAAAAATACATATATCGATTAAGTTTCATATTTTAATTTACATTACATTTGAGTAGAACAAATTTGTTTATATTTAGTATTATAATATTTAAGCCAATTTCCATCAAATGTTTTATAGTGTACCAAGGAGTACATAATTACAGAATAATTTAAATTTAAATTAATATTAGAATAGTTCAGCTGATACAAATAATTATGTTTGCTTTATATTTCTTGACTGTATACGTTATTATATTTTGTATCCTTTTTGACAACGACCATTTTGTCGAAATATTAAAGGATTGTGAAGAATTTTTTTTCTTTCTTTTATGATATAAATATTACAGTTAATTATAAGACAATGATACAGAAGTTCAAGGATGTTGGAATAAGAAATAGATTGTTAAAGGTATTTTCAAATTACTTTGAAGATAGAATACTATCAGTAGTCATTGGACAGTACATTAGTGGTAGTTATACTCAAAATAGTGGTTTTATACAGGGAAGCATAATATCATCATGAAAATAACTATGGCAAATTAATACCCGAATTTAGAATACCGAACCCAATAAATTCGTCACCTCTGAACAAAAATCAGAGAACTATTTTATTTCTACATACATAAAGGACGAGTTTTCCAGTTTAGTAAAATAATTTTTTTTAATAGTAAAAAGAAAGTCATACCAGCAACCCAAAAATTCAGAATATCATCAGGCAGCGCCCACACGAACAGGTACCTCCACCACCCGCTCTCAATTTTCCTATTCATTTCACAACGATAATATTCAAGAAGAAACAGAATGCAAGGCATAAAAATATCTTTCGGCTCAGGTTTATTACTCATCTCATTAGTTTCCCATTATTTTGGACATATCATACAATTAAACAACCCAACACTGATAACCTCATAGGCAACTTTCTCTTTCAAAGTACAGACAGGCAAAGGTTACTCACAATGGTTTTGAGACCGAATTTCCACTCTATCAAATATTAAATGTTAAATTTTACCTTCATTTTTTTATCTTACTTTTCTAACAATAAGAATTTCTGTATTTTTTTATTGTAAGAAGGAATATGTGTAATATCTTAAAATTATTTTAAATTTTTCATTATTATAAGAATTATTCATTTCTGAATAAATGTAATTAACATTATGTACATGTATTTATGCAAAAAATATTCATCTAAAGTATGTTTAATATAATAAACAAACGTGTTTTTAAATCAGATTTTCCCCCACGATTAGAAATACCAGAGGGTTAGATATACTTATACGTATGTATGTAAATGTAATAAATGCACTTTTTTATTACGAGTAACCATGATGGCAGCCTCAGGAGGATTCAAATCTGGCTAGTTTATACCTTCTTGATGAACTTACTCTGGTACCACAAACAACGATGTGTCACTTGATTCCTGACAACCTTATGTATGTTCAGGAGCGGCACATCACTAACCACAAATCTAGAGATTCTGGGGTGCAGGGGTTGATCGAGAGGTCCAGTCTACTGCGGGAGAAGACTGTTGAAATGGTTGGGGCTCCCAAGTGTTAAGGGCTTTTGCTTGCATACATATAAGGGCTTAAGTGCGTGCCGCCCCCCGCCTGATTTGATTGGAGAGACTGGTTCAGGGCTGGCTTCCCCCTTTCTCGAAAAGACGACCGAGATTAATGCCCGAAAAGTCCTTCCTCATTGATCTCGAGAGGAGACGCTCCTTTCCCTCAACCTTACACATATAGAATATCCTTTCATTATGGAAGCAGCGCAAACTTCCTTCTAGGACTGAATGCAATTTATAAGCGTCTTGTCCTATGAGAATAACTATGATAGGAAGCCGTGATGAATAAATCGTGGAATAAACAAATATATAATCAAACTTGAATACATTTGACATCAATTGACATTTAAAAATGTGACATAGGAACACAAGTAATGAGGTTACTTTGATTGATTGATCGGTAAGAGTGTCCTTTTGTTTTGTTGGGTCGTTCAGCACTCCATTGTATGAGTTAGTTTGTATTTAGACAGATAGAGTTCGTTGATGGTGCATGTATCTCCTTGGTATTTGGCTGAGCGTTAATAGAGAGAGTAATATTTCGAAAATAAAATGAATTACAGAATTGAAATTCTGGATACAGCTTCGAAGCCTGTAATGCAACATTATGTTTTGGCTTAACTTATATTTATTCCAGCTTTGCTTTGATATAGGAAATCGAGTTATAATGCTATAACTAAGGCTTCTATGTTACATTATCCTGAGATTGTTAAGTGTAATACTTAACGAGTGCTTTGTAGTGTTTTGTAATTAGTCCAAGTTTCTTTGAATACAAACTATTGAGTTTTTCTATTATAATTAAGGCTTTTATATTATATTAGCTTGACTGTGTATTGTTGGCCTAGCATTGCTTAGTGTAATATTTGAAGAGCTTCCATAATGACTTTGATAAAAAGCGTAATATTTGTACTTTATGGATGCCTCGTTATGAACCTACATGTTTTGGTTTTAAAATTTACGTTAAATAATTTTTTAGTTACTCTTGCGGTCATTATTGTTTAAATTAAGTTCTTTAAATTATGCTTTACTAAGTTTTCTTGAAGCAGTTATATAATACAGTAATTTAACTAATGCGAAATAAACATTATTTACATCAAAATAATTAAAACTTCAATTACGAAATATAATAATAGTATCTTATTTTTATTAGTCGTAAATGCCTTATTCTGTCTTTATTTGTAAGTTAAATAATGTAAAGGTAACCTGAAATCTACATTAACTTGCCTCATTCTCATAATACAATGTCGTGCAAGCAGACTTGTTATATACTTATTTCTAAACATCTCGATCCCAACCTTCTCTAATTTTCAACTTTATTGTATCCAAGACTAAACAGGAGAAATTAGGCCGTTGACTTGACGAGGATTAAAACATAACGATAAGATCGAGGAAACGAGAATATACTACCCGGGATCAGCAGAGGAGCGATCAGGGTTGTCCCTTACTTATGGGATACATTTATATTTCAAATATTTTTTACGCCGATGTACTATTTAAGTTTCTTGTAAGTAACAATTTAAACAATAGATTCTAGTAAACAATAGTAAAAAAATATATATATATTTGTCAATATCAAGTTCTCCCGACATCTCAATTATTTTTAGCACAAAACTATGGTCAATAAGGGATTATTTTATATAAAAAGGGAAATTCCAAGTTTAAACCTAATTAAAAACACATGCAGAGTTACTATATATTTACGTTTTTATTAGCCATATATGGTATTTTAATCAGACCTATATGTAGCCTATATTTCTACAAATTATTGACCTTTATAGAAAATACTTTCTCTATAAATATAAATACAAGCACACGATCATAATATACACATATAAAAGTAAAATATTTATTTTTTTATAAAGATTAACTTAGAATAAATTACGATCATCGGATTAAACTTCAACAAGAGTAAACAATTTAGGTAGGAACATATTGGTCTCATAAATAGAAAAAAACATAAAATATAAATCTAATTATATTGACATAAAACAAATCAGTAGACCTAACGAAATTACACCGAACATAAATTCACGTCATTTAGAAAAATGATTTAGACTAACCAAACACAAATTATTTCAAAGAAAGGAATGCACTTGACCTGAGTAATAAATTGATGCTGCACCGTTTACATCTGCTCCGCCGGGTGGTCGTATTGACTGTGGGTTTGAGAGGTTTAGCTGATAAGAAATAACAACACGATCACTACACACATGCGGACAAGCAGATACACAGACAGACAATGTATTTCAACAGGTCGTGCTCCTCGATTTCTATTCCGAATCCCCCTCCTAGCTCCTTGCATTACGTGTAGAATGGAAACCCCTTCGTTCAGGGAATTTTTGACTTCTTCTGCGATAAGATAAGATTTGTTTACCCGACTGAATTTTTATCTACTGAATTATGAGAATTGCCTATTTCCACTCTGAACGGGTTCAACTCGATTATCTTAATAGCGCTGAACGTTAACTTTTTAATTTTAATTTTGTTAAGTTACACTTTTTAGCACGTTCACTCCCGGAGATTACACAAGCTGGGGCTCTGCTGCAGAGGTTAAATACTAACTTTAAGGGGGTTCGGTAGGTTAAAAATTAAAAAATTATACATTTTTTTTATTTCAACTTATTTTTCTGTGTTGTTTTCTGAACATTTTGACATAAAAATTATTTAATTCTGACAATGGGAAGTATTTAAAAAAATAATATAACATATTGTCTGCACAGCTGCAATTTTTACCAGAATTGTATCTATGGTAACGACAATACTATTATTTATTTGTTATAATAACTAGCATCCAGAAATAGTTGTTTTTCTTTCAATGGTTGGCTAACCTGAAGTATTGTGCCAATAAACAGCAGACAAGAGAAGTAAGAAAACATTGTTTGTTTACGTTCATGAGTTTATTCTTTATTGTGAAAACTCAAAAGTAAATACACATTACAATTATTTTTCTAAAGTGTTGTGTCTAGTGTTTTAGAAGAATATATTATTCAAAATGCCTAGGAGTACTAGTGTTTTCAAGAAAAGGAAACGAGTATTTTGTAAGAAGACAGTAGAAACTGAAATTAGGCATAGTCCTAATGCTGATGTTTTGGAAGATATGACTAGTCTAGATTAGTGCTTCAACCAGTTAGTGCTTCAAAAGCAAAACTAGGAAATATTTCCAATAACTACCAATCTATTGTTGATGGTGAGCCTAGTCTAGCCTATGAAATAGTTGATTTGAATAGTTTGTTGAAAATAATTTCTAATATAGCAGTTTGTAAACATTGCCATGAAGCAATTGATTTCAAAGTCGGTAGGCGTGTTGGACTTTTCTTTTCAGGTGATTTTACATGTTCAGGTTGTAGTACAAAGACATTAGCTTCATATGAAAATTGCTGTACTTTACCTGATAACCCATCACACAATAAAATGTATGACCTAAATGTTAGGTTAGTGTACGGTATGCGTACTATTGGAAGGGGCCAGGTCGCTTGTGAAACTCTTTGCGGCGTGCTAAACTTGCCTAAACCTCCTACAAAGTTTAGTGAATACATTAGAGTTCTAGGGTCTACAGCTGAGGATATATGTTTTTCATTTATGAAAGAGGCTGTAGAAGAAGCAGTGAAAATAAATGATGGAAATAGGGATTTGTGTGTTGCCATCGACGGCACTTGGCAAAAGCGTGGACATACATCTCAAAATGGCGTTGTAACTGCTACAAGTGTTGATACTGGTAAAGTTGTAGATGCCGTCATACTGTCTAAGTACTGTCGTTGTAGAGGCAAGTTTACTGGCCATCATGATGATAATTGCAGTGCTAATTACCAAGGAGTAAGTGGGGGTATGGAAGTGGTAGGAGCCTGTAAAATATTTCAACGGTCCGTTCCAACTTATGATGTTCGCTATATTGAATATCTTGGAGACGGCGACTCTAAAGGGTTTGCTAGTGTATTAGAAAGCATGCCTTATGGTAATGACTGTCCAGTTACAAAATTAGAGTGCATTGGACATGTCCAAAAGCGTATGGGCACACGCCTAAGGACATTAAAACTAAAAGAAGGTAAGGCAAAACAAATTGATGGAAAAACCTTAGGCGGTCGCAACCGACTAACAGATGCTGCTATATTATCAATTCAGAAATACTACGGATTAGCCATACGCAGAAATATAGGTAATTTGAATGACATGAAGCAAGCTATATGGGCAGAATACTACCATTTACTATCAAGTAACTCTAATCCTCAACATGGACTTTGCCCGAAAGGAAGTGATAGTTGGTGTAAATATCAAAAATCATTGGTCCAAAATGAAAAATATGATCATGAAAAACATTTTCACCTACCACTTGCCATAATGGAGAGGCTAAAACCTATTTTCAAAGATCTTAGTGCTCCTGACCTTCTAAAAAAGTGCTTACATGGTAAATCACAGAATCCCAATGAGTCTGTGAACCAAATAATTTGGACTCGCCTACCGAAAACCGTGTTTGTAAGCATTCACACACTTCACTTAGGTGTATATGATGCCATCAATACTTTTAATAAAGGAAACATAGCAAGGTGTATGGTATTTAAGAAACTGGGATTGATTGTTGGGCAGAATTTTTGTGATGCTATGAAAAATAAAGATATATCCCGGCTAAAAAAGGCTCAGCGCATGATCTCGGAAGTTGCAAAAAGAAGCAGACAATCCCGTGAAAGTGCTAAAAGGAAGTTGGAAGATGAATGGGAAGATTTGGAGGATCCTGATGATCCCAGTTATGGAGCAGGATGCCATTAACTTCAGTTACATATTACCAAGTAAGACCAAATGTATATTTTAACTTTAACGTTGATTTCCCGGAATTTAATTTTTTTCTTACTTATGTACCTTTATCTCAGGAAGTATTAGATGGATCATTATGAAAAAAAAACCACTTGTACATGCCACCAATCAATATACACATTTTAAGCGCGTAACATTGTAAAAAAAATCTTTAATAATTACGAAAAAAAATAAATAACATAAAATTTTTTCCAAAAAAACATGTATTTTTAAAAAAATTCTTTTTTAATGAAATTTTCTTAAAAACCAAAATGTTTTGCGCTCTATTTCATGATAAGGACCTAAAAAATAACACATAAAAATTTTACTGTAATCGAACCAGTTGTTCCTGAGAAAAAGGTACATAAAATATAGGAATATAGCATTGTAAGGATAGGGCCTACCGAACCCCCTTAAGGGTAGGCCCTATCCTTACAATGCTATATTCCTATATTTTATGTACCTTTTTCTCAGGAACAACTGGTTCGATTACAGTACAATTTTTATGTGTTATTTTTTAGGTCCTTATCATGAAAAAGAGCGCAAAACATTTTGGTTTTTAAGAAAATTTCATTAAAAAAGAATTTTTTTAAAAATACATGTTTTTTTTTTTGAAAAGATTTTATGTTATTTATCTTTTTGCGTAATCATTAAAGATTTTTTTTACAATGTTACGCGCTTAAAATGTGTATATTGGTGGCATGTACAAGTGGTTTTTTTTTTCATAATGATCCATCTAATACTTCCTGAGATAAAGGTACATAAGTAAGAAAAAAATTAAATTCCGGGAAATCAACGTTAAAGTTAAAATATACATTTGGTCTTACTTGGTAATATGTAACTGAAGACTTAATGGCATCCTGCTCCATAACTGGGATCATCAGGATCCTCCAAATCTTCCCATTCATCTTCCAACTTCCTTTTAGCACTTTCACGGGATTGTATGCTTCTTTTTGCAACTTCCGAGATCATGCGCTGAGCCTTTTTTAGCCGGGATATATCTTTATTTTTCATAATTTCAGTTTCTACTGTCTTCTTACAAAATACTCGTTTCCTTTTCTTGAAAACACTAGTACTCCTAGGCATTTTGAATAATATATTCTTCTAAAACACTAGACACAACACTTTAGAAAAATAATTGTAATGTGTATTTACTTTTGAGTTTTCACAATAAAGAATAAACTCATGAATGTAAACAAACAATGTTTTCTTACTTCTCTTTTCTGCTGTTTATTGGCACAATACTTCAGGTTAGCCAACCATTGAAAGAAAAACAACTGTTTCTGGATGCTAGTTATTATAACAAATAAATAATATTACTGTCGTTACCATAGATACAATTCTGGTAAAAATTGCAGCTGTGCAGACAATATGTTGTATATTTTTTTAAAATACTTCCCATTGTCAGAATTAAATAATTGTTATGTCAAAATGTTCAGAAAACAACACAGAAAAATAAATTGAAATAAAAAAAAATGTATAATTTTTTAATTTTTAACCTACCGAACCCCCTTAAGCTTCTTGGTCGCCAATATCAAAGGTTTGCCTGTACGGTCTAAACATTTTTATAACAAGATAATCAAAATCAAATAATGTTGTGTGGCTTAACTAGTAAGGCCAAACAATAAAGATCGTAATAATATAACACAGAACGTGATATATCGAGGGGCATCATTATGGCTGTGTTTTCCTCATGGCCTGTTGCCCCTGACTGTTGCAACAGGTTATCGAAAGTAGATAACAGTGACGTCACTTTTTTAATTGCTAAATGAATACATCTCGTACCGCCAGGGGCGTAACTTGGATGATGGTTTGCGAGAGACTTACCAACCAGCTTAGAAAGCATGAAATATTAACACGAGGTGGAGGGGCAAAGCAACAGATTTGTATATAAGACCTTAGGAGTTTAGTTTATTGTTACCAGGACGTGTGTTACCAGCCCTAAATTCTCGTAGGCTCTGCAATAAGACTAACCATATTTTTCTGAACAGAACTGGGAAGCTTCTAAGTTTTTTACCGTCCCGTGAGATGATACATCACATCATATATTAAGATCAGAGCAGTAATTTAGAAGAGTAAATGAAAAATGGGGGTTATTGATGGATTTTAGTATTAAACAGAAAATACATACTTATTGTTCTTATTTATGAATATTAACTTGCTACTTTATTATTTGTATTGAGTTATGCATAAAAATATATTTAATAATATTATCGAAATAGTTCAGTCCAAAGCTGCGTTGAAATATGAGTCAATAATAACTTACATCATAGAATTAATATTTTTTTTAGCATATCCTTTTTTGATAAATAAACAAGTTGTCTAACAAATAAGTAAAATGGAAATCATCAATTTTACAATCAATACAACGAACCGAAGTTTCAATTTACCAGTAATTTTTTTGCAGATTAGATGAATTACAATTTTCAAATCATACTGTTATATCTAGGAACAAATAACCTTTCCTTATCTAAATCCAGGGAAAATAACTGTCCTGGATAGCTTTCTAAATATCTGGGACCTAATTTTAAAACTCAGGAGTGTCCCAAAATAATGGAACTGATGATTAGGTTAATCTACGAGAAAATTGTAAACGAAAATACAATTTACAATTATAATGCATGTGTAGTAGTAATAGTTAAATAGTAAAAACCTCAAACATTCGTATGCTATTAAATATTAAGATCCTTATATTTTAAATAATGTATATTTTGTTTTATGAAGGTGCTTTGGTTTCAGGGTTATAAACCTTCGTATCTTTGTTAGATATTTATAATACGTTATCAATTAAATTGTTGTTGGAGATAATAATAATGAAGCAGTAAATTTTCTGTGATTTTAAATTAATTTATGTCATAGTGTATTGTACTAAGGATTTTTTAGGACATTTTAGGTGTTTTTGTGGATTCTTACTTGAGGATCAGTTACACAGTTTGTGTATATACACAGCTTGTTTTAAAAGACCAAAGACAGTAGTGATTTGATCTGATCTATTTGTAATTGAAAGAGTCAAGTAAGCCACTTAAGAAGTTCTCTCCAGTAAGCTCTGTTGAATTATTTGTGTAAAGTAAAACTTGATATAACAGTAAGTACCTCATAACTCTAGTTTAGTGAGTGAACTTAAACATACTATACGAGCAGAAGTGGTTTAAAATATACACAATTGAATATATTTTTCTTACCTAATAAAGTATTTTAATTGTAGTAACAATATTTATTTTCACTAAAATTCGAGTATTTTAATTGTAGTAACAATATTTACTTTCACTAAAATTCGAAAAAAAAGACCGAGAAATAAATTTCGGGAAAGTTAAATTGATGTTGGAGATAATAGAAACGGACAAGCCTTGGTCATGTCTGGCAACGTTTTCCAGTTGGGTTGAGTCTAGTTAGTTATCTTATGTTGAAGCAAATTAGTTATAACAAGCCCAGTTTACAAATGTTCAAAGTATTTACAAGTATTTAAATTTACAAAGTTCAAACAATACACAAATTTCAAGCTTTGAAGAAGTTGGATCTTGGTTGAGGAAGGAATTTAGTTGGATTAGGTTACTCCAGTTATTCTCTTGATTTTAATGCAGTCGACTTTAAGTTAAATTGAATTCATTTCACTTGACAACAGATAAGGATGTTACGATCTTACTAACACAAAACATAATGTTGGCTATTCCCGATTGTAGCTATCCCTTTAAACATCTCGCCATCTAGAAAAAGATAACTGATTGTGCGCCGTTTAAAATCGTGAGGTTCTTAGCTTGGCGAATCTAGCTTTGTGAATAATATGAATTTAAGATTTTTCCTCATGTACCACATTTGAACTCAACATAACCTGTAACATTTTATCGTCCACACCCGTGTTAGAACAAACCTTCACGTAAGATGGAATGGCAAGAATGGAGTGATAAGATGGGAGATTAACCCCATTTGTACACGATTTAGTGCACCACGATGTTCCTGAGACGATCTCATATCAAGGTGGAGCAACCAGGGCCGGCCCTAGCTAATTTTATAGTGTAAGCAAACAGTAGTTTTGCCCCCCCCCCCGATAAACCGTCATACACTACACCGTAGAACGGTAAATGTCACATACCTTGTACCTAAATAGTAAACAAAGGGGAACAAATTAGGAAAAAAAAAATAGCTGACAAACCAGAGTTTATGTTTATTTACCAGTGTTCATTTACAAATACAGTGACACATTGTAGACTACAATTACGATACATTACATTATTAAGTTTAAGTTATGTGATGTATGATGGAAAACACAAAATCGTCTACAATCAATATTGTGTGTACAAGTCATTGTTAAACGTCAGGTTGTATTACAGACAATTCAAATTAAAAAATAATAGCCTAATAATTACAATTAAGATACTCAATGTTGCAATTAAAAAGGAATTCGTCTGGCTTTTAATTTTGAAAACTCTTGCAGTAGAATGTCCGTTTCCATTTCATTTAGGGCATCATTTTCAATCGCCAAGGTTGCTAGACCACTTAAGTGTTCTTGGCTCAAATTTGATCGTAGGTAAGTTTTTATCAGTTTTAATTTGGAAAAACTTCTTTCGCCACTGGCCACGGATACTGGCAGCGTTAACAAGATTCTCAATGCTACAAAAATATTTGGAAAAGTATCCTCATAACCACGTTTGGTTATAAAAGACAACGCTCCAGCTGGGTGACTTGTAGGGGGCAGCATTGGTCCAAAGATTTGAAGCTCATCAAACAGCTCATCTCCGTTAATGTCATATTCTTTTGGTTTGTCATCTCCATCACCACCGCTCAAAACTGTTTCAAGGTGTTTGCAGGCTTTCTTTAACTCTGATTCACTCCATGCTTTTCCTAAGCTAGCAATATCATAGAGAAATTTAAAACCTTCACTATGGTTTTACATCAGTTCAAATCTCTCCTTTAACGAGGATATTGCTCTATCAAGCACAACAAAGAAGAAATTTACTTTAAATAAATCTTTACCAGAACTTGCAGCTTCATCTTCACTCTCGTAAGAAAATTGTTTTTTAACTCTTCTTGGTCTAACTGTTTTTTCTTGTTCAAAGTCACCTGCAACATCAATTTTTTCTGCAAGTTCCTTTGCATCAGTAATGACGCTGTTTAGTCCTTCTTCAGATCTCATAGTTTCCAAAAATGATTTTACACTCTTAAGAAGATCTATTGAACTTTGAAGATCATTTGTGACCTTTTGCAACAGTTTACTAACCATGTTTGTTTTATACAGGATCTCATGCCAAGTTACAATACAACACAGAAACTTGAAGCTTTGCAGTTTTTTTACTAGTCCTACGGCAGTATGTCTACCAAATGCATCAAGGTTCTTGTCTTGAGAAGCTTCATATAATGCATCATATACTTCTTCAATATGGTACCTCAAGGGTAATAATGCCTCAATTCTACTTTCCCACCAAGTGTTGCAGAGTGGTTTGACTGTTAGACTCGAAACGTTTTTCAGCAAAATACTCCATCTTTGAGTAGAACTAGAAAAAAAGTTATATATTTCTTGTATGGTGCTGAAACAGTCTACTGCACTATTGCAAGACAGAGCTGCATCGTTAATTACCAAGTTCAGGGAGTGGTTTCCACATGGAACATAAAATGCTCTAGGATTTAGATCAAGGATCCTCTTCTGAACTCCAACATGCTTTCCCTTCATTGCCGAACCATTATCATAGCCCTGACCCCTCATGTTTTTTAAAGGAATTCCTCGTTCCTTTAGTTCTTTCAATAATGCTTCTGTGAGACCTTCACCTGATGAATCTTTAATAGGAATGAAACCTAAAAATTTTTCTTTAATTACCACATCTTCATTTTCAGTAATCTTCACAAATCTTATCACAAACGTCATTTGCTCAGTATGGCTAACGTCAGGAGTGCAGTCTAATATTATCGAATAATATGTGGCTTGCTGTAGGTCTTGCAAGATTTTATCTTGGATCTTGGCTGACAAGAACAGAATGAACTCGCTCTGGATATTTTTGCTCAAATAATGAACGTGTGTTTCTTTTGATTTGATCCTTCTCACATGTTCAGCCATAAAAACATCAAACTTTGCTATGTGTTCTACCAATTTTAAAAAGTTTCCGTTGTTATGTTCAAAAAGAACATCCTTTTTCCCTCGAAAGGCCAACCCCTGTGTCCCCAAAATCTGTACTATACACAGTAATCGTTTCAGGACTTGGTGCCAATGTTCAGTTTCAGCATGGATAAGTCTTTCATGTTCTTCATCAATAGTTTTGTTTAATCGTAAACGTACAGAGAGCTCACGCCAAAACGTACAGTTTTTAACATGAGCAGAGGATTTCTCGTGACTGCTCAAAGTCTTGTGTAGGTTTTGCCAGTCAGAATACCCTTGGTCACTAGCAAGAAAAGAATTCGTGTTTCCAAACAGTTTGCAAGGAAAACAAAATGCTGCATTTTTCGATATTGAGTATAGTACCCAATTTCTGTGAACTTGTTCTCCGTTGCACAGCTTCCTTGTGTAATGATTTGAAGAAAATCTCCTACCTTTACTGTCCGCAGGAAACTCTTTGCCAGTGACTTGCTGAGGCCCTCGTTCAACAAGCACTTTCCGTACCTCGTCATTTATTTTGGGTGGCCACTTCCCACAATCATTTGAAATCACAGGTAATGTGTTTGTGTCCTTGTTCGGTTCCGGGAAGACAAAACAAAACATTATAGTTGGCATCGTGGTGTAATCACAAGAGATGTATGATGTGTGATAACTCTGTTAAATTACCCTTTTCAGGATTTCAAATATTTAATGCAATATTTGTATCTATATTTTATTATAGTCTATAATAAATAGGCCTTCCTATTTAGGTTTAACTAAAATATAGTAAACATTTTTAAAACATCTTTTACACCTATCTATGTTATGGTGGTATAAAATAAAAATTGGTTTAAATAAAAGTCAAATAAGGGCTTAAACATTTGTGTGTTTTTTGTTTGCGGCCACCATATTGAAACGGTAGGCCTAATCATATCATATTCATGATTAATAATCCAACTAAGTTGGCCGAGGTTATTGCTGGACCTATTTATCCTAAAAATGCTAAGTAAGTTAAATAAGTCAACTTACAATTTCAATGACTTGTTGACTATGCGTAACAACAGACGTAGATGAAGATGACGATGACATCACTGTATCAACTAATAAATCATCATCCACAACTTTGGTGGCGGCTACAGAATCGTCACAATCAATATTTGATGGTGGAAATGGTGTTTCTGTAGCTAGATAACTATGGAATTGACTGGTTGACGGTCCAGGCAGAACCTCAGATTCAGTTATTGGTAAATTATTGTCAACATCATGATCTAATTCGGTTGTCTCTACGCTTATTGATGCACTCGCACATAATGGTGGATTTGTTAAAAACCTTTGCAGTGCTTTACACTGCTTTTCATCTTCTTTAGATTGCTGCAACTTTCTTTTGCGGTTAAATGCTCCAGATGTTTTTTTCTTGCTCGACATTTCGTGTTAATTAAAAACGGCATTAATTTTACAACTTACTACAGTACAACGCACATCAATGTAATTATATAAAATAGTAAGACAGACAGCTGTCACGGCGAGGGTGCTTGCGAAGCGGCGCTAACAGTGACCGTAACGTAACTGCGAGACTCAGACTGCGAACAGAAATAGACATATGAGTCATGCGGACGGTTCCATGTCACTCGCGCAAGGGGTGGGGCGTGTGTATCGGGTAGCGGTGCATTAGTCAGTGCAGGGCGCACGTGCACAACGCCCCTCTCCTCGCGGCGCCACCCGCGGCCGCGTAGTTCGCGTATATCACGGGCCGCCCCTGGGAGCAACCTAGTTTTCTACACGTAATGTAAAGCAATGGTGGGAAGAGTTGATTTAATAAGAATGTTTAGTCCAGATCAGTAGTACCTTATGAGGCAATGAGAACGCCAATACATCTTGATCATATTTGTTTGTAGTCCAGGTGTCTCTGATGTCGTAACGATGCGATGTAAAGAGTTCATTTTGAGCATCTTCGTTGCCGACTGTTCAGACTGTTGGATATCTTCAGATGGATGTTGATTCCAGATTACAGGAGTCAAATCTCTCACAGCTTAGACTTCAGACGCTGCACTAAGTGGAAGGTGGACTGGACCTGAACTTAACATTCTTATTAAAATAGTAAACCTTGCAATAAGATTACTTTGTTGGATTTGCCAGTAAGAATTTCGTCACGTTTAGTCGGATTCTTCTATAGTTGATTTGTATTTAGGAATGATAAAGTTCTATGGTGGTGCATGGTTCTCAATGGATTTCGATGAGCGTCATTGAAGCCTTAACATTCAGTAGGCTGGAAAATGGAAAACGTCTGCCTGGGAACTGTCTCTGACTGGATGAATTTCAACTCTAATTATTAACCAATGTCTTGGACTCACACCCCAAAATGAAAAATCTTGTGGCCCACGGTTATAATGAAGTGAGCGCAGTGAGTGGGAAGTTTAATGGTGTCCAGGCACGTATTAAAAATCATCCAAGAGCACTATATCTGCCCTGTGCTAGCCACAGATTAAAACTTTTTCTATCAAATGCCTTTAACATCAGGAGCACCGAGAACTGCCTTGGGACATTGGCGGAAGTATGTAATATGTTCAGGGTGCCTCGCAACCATCAACTTTTACCACGTTCTTCGGGAGGTAAAATCTAAAAAATTTTACCTGAGAAACATAATGTTCTACATGTCAGAACTTTGTGTTTCTCATGATAAAATATGTCATGCTTAGTTTAGAAGTTACCTCTGTGTTTAATAATAGAACGATGCAGTAGAATGCTTATCGATATTAAATTTTTAAATACATAATAATTATATGTCAAAAATAGTTTTTACGTATATGAAAAAGTAGTGGATTTATTAAGGTTTTTATCTCACGGTTTATTAAATAAAGACACAAAGGCAAACTTAACGTAAATACAGTTTTCAAATTTCTAATATTATGACCTTAAAATTATTTGAACGTTATAACTCCCAGAAACGGAGTTTACAAATTTATTTTTTATTAGGAACCCTTCCATACACCATACACCATATTTTTTAGTATATTTGTCGTAAATGTAATTATTAAATTTTGATTTTTAAAATGACCTGCTTTAGAGTTTATTTTAAATACCCACCGTATTATGCAGGATTGTACAGGAAATTTCTTCTTACCTCAGCCTTTAAATAATATGCAATTTGATATTTAACTGCTTTTATTTAAAACTTTTTCTTCAGATCGGGAATTGTTCCAATGGCTTTAATAAAGTTGGCCTTTAGTTCACCGTTACATTTGTAATGTATAACCTTTACGATTACTTACAAGTTAAATTAAAAACTAAAAATAGTAAAACTATTAAACAAATATTCAAAAAGTAAGAATATTTTTATTTTAAAACACTATATACAATTTTGGACAACACTTATTAATTTATTAAGGGTTAAAAAGATCTCAAACTTGGCTATATAGTTTTAAATTCATGTTTTGTTGTTGGTGTTGCAAAGGTAATTAATAAATGCGTCAAAATAATTATCAATCGCTACATTTCTACAGGCATCACATATCATACAAATAAATACAATAACTTTGGAGTGAGATATATTTAAAGATCCATGTTCTCGATGATCCACGGCATGAATTCTGATACCCTCGTGTAGACTCCAGGGAATCCCTTTTTTGCACAATCATTTCCGTAGGAAACAACGCCAAATGCGTACATCCTAGATACACCCCTGTATCGTCTAAACACCATGAGTGGGCCGCCGGAGTCACCCTGAAACAAACAACAAATATACATTGAAGAATTTGTTTTCTGTGTTTCTGTATAGAACTAAAAAGACTATTACAGTAGGGCAATTTCCGCACACAGGAAAGGGAAACTATATTAAAGTGTCCAATACTCAGTACGAATTATGTGGTGCGATTAACTTGTTAAGTCCATCCGAAATGGACGTCCTAACTTAGTCAACTTCACGTTACAATTTTTTCTTAAGAGTCAGAGATAAGGGTGACAATTTATTACGGACACCTGAGGGATAGAGAGAGGCTGACAGAAGGAGAAGGGTATACATTATTATGGATACCTGAGGGATGGAGAAAGGCTGACAGAAAGGGAAGGGTACAACTTATTACGGATACCTGAGGGTGGAGACAGGCTGACGGAAAGAGAAGGGTGCAATTTATTAGGGATACCTGAGGGATGGAGAGAGGCTGACAGAAGGAGAAGGGTACAATTTATTATGGATACCTGAGGGATGGAGAGAGGCTGACAGAAGGGGAAGGGTACAACTTCACTTATGATAGGTATGCGATGCCAGGCTAAGTTGGTTATGTAAAGGAGGGTATGAGTTTGCGTAGTTCTGTTCGGAAGTAATAAATGTCCCGCCAGCTATGCTGAAGACCACCTAGCGAAGCATAACTTAGAGAGAATAAGTGTCCCACCATTTATGCTGAGCACCTAGCGAAGCATAATTAGAGAGTATAAGTGTCCCACCATTTATGCTGAGCACCTAGCGAAGCATAATTAGGGAGAATAAGTTTCTCGCCGGTTGCGCTTACCACCTAGCGGAGCCTGATCATTTAGTATAGTTTCCTTAAATAACATCAAATAACCTAGCTCAGAAGATTATTGTTATTGCCTTATAATAAAAAAAACTGAACAGCCACGAGCAACAGGCTACTACTGCAAATGTGCAATATTTAACCATCGTGGACGTTGGATTATTTTATTAACTAATAAAAGGAACAAAATACATCTGCTTCACACACCACCTGGTGTGTCACAAGAATACTTCCTCTCGATAAATTATTTATTTAGATTACACATCTGTCTCGTATATATATCATCGTTTAGAATACTCCTGTACGGCTCCATCAATCACTTTATAATAAATCCCCTTTCTGCTAAATCCAGAGAAAACTTGATCTGTAAGTGCTAAAATGTTTCTCAAGAAGAAAATTCTCCAATTCCTTAAAGACTTTACGATGGAAAGTTTTTTTCTACTGAGGAATGTCCTTTTTTCTGACAAAAGAAAAGCGATCTGGAAAAGAATTAAATTGGGCTTCCTTCTGTGTCAAAGTTGCTCGTAATTGCTACGTCAGATGTGTCTTTCTCCACCACCATACAGCGTATTAGTTTCTTGAGCATAGCAACCTCGGAGTCCACTGAAAATGAAGTGCAATCAGTGAGTTTTGTGATTTCATCGGAAACGTGGAATCCCCTTTGAGTAGTGGGCAAAAGGCAAAAACATCCCTTTTTAAAGGCTCGAGGAGTTTTAATGTAGTAGCATGTGTAATAGTGAGGAGGTGGGATGACGCACATAAACATTCATCACATTTCTGATTGGCTTTTATAGCTGCAAAATTACCGTCCTTACTTAATATTTTTATCGCATGGGTGGTATATATTGCTAATACCCGGTTGCTGTTTACGAATAGCGAGTGGCGTCGTAAACATATCCTACTTTTCCTCTTTATGAAAGCAAACTTTAAGTTAATATAAAGCGTCCCTTGTAAGTTGTACAGTCACTAATAAACTTGTAAAAATTAACGGAATTCGCAATAACTTTCCATTTGTTGGCGTTTTATAAAGGTTCGGTCGAACAAGCTAAGAAACTCCGAAATGTTGACAGTCAAAGAGTGATTTCCTTGTGAGCCGTGGGTGAGTCTGGGTTTGAATTAAATTTACAAGTTTTCAAATACTTTGCCATCTTGGTGAGTACGTTAGTGTCATTAATATATTTTTTATAGAATTAAGAAAATAATATACAAAATAACCTTTGATTAACGCTTATATTAAAACGAAAATGTTAACAAGATTCAAAATAAAGAAACAATAAAAACGTGACAGATAATCGTAACAAAAGTAACGTAAGAGTTCAAAAAACCACCACACTAAAAATATGATAACTTATATTATAAGTATAATTTGTTTCATGCACTATTGCCTTTGTAAAATAATTATTACTACGTCATATGATCGTTATCGTACATATATTTTATAATATCAAATACATATTCCTTAGGTATTTATTTGCCGGGTGAAAACATAGTGAAAGTTTAAAATAATCTGAAATAAAAAGTTGAAATATATTCTATATTCAACTAAATATATTTTTATATTCAGTGTTAGATAAGTATTGGTGCAAGCCACAGCAGGATGAACCAAACTATCTTGCGATTTACTTTAAAACTGGATGATAATTAATTGATATAGGCTACTACTATATAAATTTATGTTCAGGATCTAAATTAAGGTAGTACAAAACTAAACAGCTTATTCCACCATTTTATTTTTATAAATGTCAGGTAAAGACTGACCAACTTCGGCTTTGTGTATAAAATCACGAATATAATTAAATTAAACACTTTAAAAATAACCTTTAAAACCGATTAAAAAAGGTTAAATAATTTATGTTACTTTCAAACAGATTCGTCATTACATGTAGAGTGTAATAAAAATTTGTAATGGTGATTGTTAGATATATGAACATATTTCAAAACAAAATATTTCCAAAAAAGACGAGTAAGCTATTGCATGCATAACATCAATATGCGTCAACCATAACAGTGAATCATGTACCTAATATACAAATAATTTAAAAATAACTGGCAAGAATATCATAATTATAAGGAATAATGTACAAAATGTATTATTGTGTTCTATGTGTTATGGGAAAAACGTAAAGAAATATATCGAAACACAAAAAATTTAATACTAACATTAAAAATATTTTTTTTTGTAGCCACGCTGCATGTATGTAGTCTGGACCGTCTAGTCACCTTCTATTCCATTTCTCGTTTCCTTAGTTTTAACGGAGTACAGATTCTGCTTGCAGGATAAATCTTTGATTAATCTTCAATTGGTCAATTACAAACACAGTTCTGATACGGGGCTTAGTCCTGACCATCATAGTTGCCCAGAGATGGGTCGTCAGCAATTGGGCGTGGCATCGATCATGTAGGGAAGCGAACAATAGACACCTACTCTCGGCACAGTTTGCTGTATTGGTTGGGATGGCCATCAATAAAATATTTGACCATCGAGGTAAGTTGAATTCACTCTTGAGAGCTGAATATTACTAATAGAGCTTTGTCCTATGTTTTATATTGTTAGGAATAGTGAGTTGAACACTGTCCCGTACGGTTCTTGTGCAAGTATGATATTTGTTATGTACTAAATTTAACTTTAAATGATAGATAAAAATACATCCGTTGTGTACTGAAGTTCTTGATTTTGTCCTCTTTACAGTATTGTGTTGCAATAGTACAATGTATTACAGAAAGAGATATTTGTAAACTTGAAAGAGGGAGCGTCCTTCTTCATATATTACACCTCAAAATCTTAAATGTACCCAGAGCATATTTTAAAAATTATTTACAAATTTTTCTCTGTTGTTAAATGATTTCAAATTTAAAAATCGAATCACTTTAAGATGAAATTAAATCTGAAAGATAGTGCGACTCCAGGATTGTGTATAGACTCACTTGGCACGAGTCCTTGCCTGGAGCGTAGGCACAAACCACCCTCTGGTCGATGAGAACCTGAGGGAAAACAGAGGTGAGGTTCCTGCGACACTCCGCCAGATCGGTTACTTGAAGTTCGGCCTCCAGCAGCCGAGTACTTGCCGTCTCTAGAAGCAGATTGGGTGTAATTAGGTTTTTATAACAACACATAGCTTATACGAGTAGTTCAAACCAAAATTGTATAATACTAATCTATATTGTCCATTAAAATACAAATAAATCATATCTATAACGTTCCAAACTTGTTATCTTTTCAAACTATTAGGCTGGTACATGATCTGGCCAATTTGTTGGACACTGAACCTTGGAAATATTTTATAAATTAGTTTACTGAATCACACCGTAACCCATCTTTATTACTAACTAAAGTTAAACTAAACAGGGTTTTATATTAAAATTAATGAAACAATTTTAACTTAACACATTCTCGCACAAACCTTTTCAACCAAACTTTTGAAGCGTTTGGTAAATACAAATACAGTAGTGTTGGATGTGACTTCAAGAAGACCACGGACGTGTGACTCATTATTTACTTAGGGTAAAACTTTAGGCGAGTGTCATTACTACTGGTCAGATATTAATTGACTATATAATGTTGCTTTTACCTATGTTGAAAGTTTGTATCAATGGTGCCTAATCTCATGTGTTTCTCCAGGGCTCTCTGTTATTTAATATAGTTATACATTACTTAACCACACATCCTCAGTGGAGTGTTTTTTACCTTATGCTGGTAATTTCAGGATTTATGGAGATGTATCATATATAAGTATTGATCTCCATCTCCATTCAAAAAGTACTGTGAACTTTGGAAAATTAAAGATAGGTAATATTAGGTTCCAGCTTACCGTTTTTGTCGACCCCCCATCCCGCCACCACTGACGGTGAGTTGACGAACATATTAGTCTTGAACTCCGGCGATGGTGTGCATATCGGCTTCAGTAAGTCTGCGAAAAATTAATTTCCATTAATACATAGGTTAAGAACCAATTACAAATTAACCATGCTTTTAATAAGATGCTGAGGTAACGTACTAATATTATCATTACAGTCATAAATAAGGAATTAATTAAAAATTCTGCGCGACTTTGATGTTTCGAAGTACGAGCGAGATTATACATTATACACATCAGAAAGTAAGACACACTATGGTCTAAAAGTGCTTTTTTATGCAAAACTTTTCTTAAAATCAGATTGATACATTCTTATATTTTTGTGCCGTTATGTTTAATTCAACTAATATATACGACTTGCCAGTTTAGAGATATCCAGATCTTTGGATCTTCACTTATCATTTTGTTGCTAATCATACAATATTATTATAAACCTTAGGCTTATGTATTTTTACATAACAAAATAGTTCATTCAGAATAAAAATGAACTAAATTTAAAGAAGGAAAAGTTTATCTTCAGTCCGTTTCTATGTCCACACGCTATATAAAATAATGCGGATTTGATGTCTTCAATATATAAAAATGTACGGCATTGATTATGCTTAATTGATCAATCAGCTCTTTAAAGCAAGTCAGTCTCAAACTGTGAATTTTGTAATACTCAGTCATTGTCTCACGTTCCACGAAATGTTTGGGAGCCCGACCCCTTGAGTAGACACTCACGGATTCTAGTGTTGATCTTTTTGTCAATGTATCTTTAACCCAGTTACTATAATTTCTTCAAATATGTTCTTTCCAATTATCAAATTATTTCTGTTTTGATAACATTTGATTTGACAAAAACACTTGTACCAAATGAAATCTTCTAACAAGCTCTCGTTGATAAATAAAAACTCGAACAAAACAGAATACGGAGTAACAAACTGAAATTTTTAAATTTGTCTAAATAGAAGACTTTAATCGTGCTTGTAATTAAGTACATGTAACATTGATACCAAAATAATGATGTCAGACCATTGCTGTGCATTGTTGTGTGTATTATTATACTGCCTTGGCATACCCTAATGAATCCTTTTCGGCGGGTCTGATTCTCAAGTGAACTTTTGATACATATGGTGGAATATGTAGCTAAGATGTATAGATTAAAATTTTGAATAGATAACATATATGAAAATTCTACTCCCGGTGTAAGTGTTGTCAACAGTTTTGAATCCCGCTCCTTTAAACTTAGAAAAACGTGAAAGTTTCAGTAATTAAAAAAATATTACTGTAATGAATGTAGAATAACTGTGTAATAAAAAAAGACTTAAATTTTATTACTACCTTATATATATATATATATATATATACGAAGCATAATATACAGCATATTATATACACATTTTTAAAACTTACAGATACAAATACTGTAGAAATATATTTTTACAGGCTGAACACATATATAATCCTAAAAAATTAAGATGGAAGCCAAGCACTAAGTGTTACTAAAAATGTATTCCGGTCTCAACAAATATACATTTGGGCTGAACTGGAATATTATTGTGATGAAATCTTTTCACTCTTTCGACCTCTGTGCGTAGTCTTGTCTCGTATCACGAATAGGCAATTATGTTTCAAGTGTTCTTATCAAATAGTTGAAAACTAAAAATGTTTTTTTCCGAACAAATGTTTAATCATACAAATTTCAATGTTCAAAAACAATCTTATACTTATTTCGTATGGATTTGTATCGACCCACAACAGGTCTGTAACATTTTCCTTCCATTTTCCACAACAAAAACATTTAAAAATTTAATAAAACTTTTGTTGAAAAATAAATGTAGACGTCGGAAATGGGTGGAATGACATTACTATAGCTACAATGTCAATATACATTACATACAGCTTTTGAAGGAGTATTGATAAAGAAGGTGACACCAGTTCACTCTGGGCGCTGTCAAAATTGCATTACCTCAAGTCATAGTTTGATGTCAAAACGAGAAATGTAGTTCCTTAAGAGAAATTCGATCAATAAGGGAATCGGAATTATACTTATTCTGGTAGTTTCATCAACAAGTACTGTTACTTAAAAATATTAAAACACTAAATGCAGTAAAGGTAATGAAGTTACGTTAATGTTTTTTTTTTAAGCACAAAACAATAAACGGCCTTGTGCAATAAGTCAAAAAATCGCGGGTAACGTCTTGGGAATTATGAGAGAAAGGAGAATAGTTGATTATCTACGCCATTTGGCGATACCAGTACTCTCAAGCTGTATTGGCTGTAGAGTCTGAGCGGCGAATAGTTTTAGGACTGCCAATAACTGTAGTCTACTTATTGCTATTTTAGTATCTATAATATCTATATTGATTATTTAGTTTATTTAAATTTATCTCTCTTATTATTACATTTATATTATATTGTGTATATCTTGCAGCGACTAAACTAAAAGTTCGATATGCCCAGGCAGTTCCTCTAAATTATAAATACTTTTATTTTATCATTGTATGATATCTGATAATGATAAATATTTAATACTATATGTGGTTAAGTACCCTAAAACACTTTCGGGTCTGAAATATATTTTATACAAATGGAAGTTACAATGATTTACGTGTTTTACTGATGATGCCTCTTCTATAAGAGAAAAATGTTCAATCATCAACAATAATAATTTGTCATACAAAGCAGCCTATGTAATGTAGTTGGGTAAGAATTCATGTAAAAATGACATTAATGTGTAGGCCACAAACAGTGACTATAACTGTTTATTTAAATTGTAATCAAGGTCGTAATAAAGGTTGTATTTTTGAAATTTTGTACATTTATAAATAACCTATACCTATTTTTCAACTTTAAGAGTTTTAATTATTGTTTATAAGAGCTGATGTATAAACTGTACATGACTGAACTGAACAGTGTAGGCTAATGTTTTACAATGTTTTAACATGAATAATTATTCCATGTTAATGAATTGCATGGGCATTTAATGATTTACAATGCATAGAGACCAAGTGTTAATTGATTCACAAACAAATTTAAATATATTATATTATTTTAAAAGTAAATTTGTATTTAAATTTTACAGTAGAATCGATAATTACAGGTAAAATTGCTTTTTATATCGATTTGTTAACAATTTTGGGTATATTAGATATCTTAAGTAATACTTTGATTGATTTTAGAATGTATTAATACAGGTAACATTGTGGGCTTTTTGTTAAAACCTTTTTAATGTACTGATCATAAAGTCCAATTTAAATTCTGATAATGTTGTCAGGAAACCTCCGTGTACGCTTTAAAAGTATGAAGAACTTTAAAATATAAGTGGTTATTTGAAAAAAAAAAGTATTCTATTTCTTAGTCGGCATTCAAACACTGAATTTTCACCATGAAGAACATATCATGTTTATACGTGAAAATTGATTAGTAAGAAGATTTATATAGAGATGGTACAATGTTTTAGACTCTTTTGTATGACAAATTATTATTTTTGAAGACTGAACATTTTCCCTCTTATAAGAAGAAGAGGCTTCATAAGTAAACTATGGAAAATATTGTAACTTCCATTCGTATAAAATATATTTCAGACCTGAAAGTGTGTTAGGGTAGTTAACCATATATTATATTAAATATTTATAATTATCAGATATCATACAATGATAAAATAAAAGATATTTATAATTTAGAGAAACTGCCTCGACATATCTTACTTCTAGTTTTCTAGTCTTCTAAAACTGTGCTAAAAATCAGTAAAAGTATTTATTTAACTGACATAAATATAATTCATAGTTATAGAATATTAACTTATTTCGTTTTAGATAACAGTTCAATGATAGACCAAACGTTTCTGAGAGTTTTTTAGTGGTAAAGTTTCTTGGGGCACTCGGTAACCCCTACAATTAATCTTACGAATACTCATCTGTTGGACGTGTGACTTCTTACCATAAACATTGCTGGAGATCATTCTAATGTTCCTATTTAAATAATAAGTTTAATTTATAATTTTCTTTTAATTATGTATTATTCCATAACCTTTTAACAAGTATATGTATATGCTAATTACTTTTAGTTGTTTTTGTCATTGAGGAAAACAATATTACACAAACGTGTAATCCTAAAACTAACTAGTTGACCATTGGACATTGTAAATTATGTTCGTAATTATTTCAAATAAAGCCAAGGTAGTTTCAAATATATTTTTCATTAACTGTTTTTACGCCTTGAACAAGAACGACTCTGAAAGTTCTAAATACAAATACAGCACTACACCCACGCTACAAACAACTTTTTTTCTAAACTTACATCTAATAAAATGTTGGTGATACGCGTCGCAGATACGCTGTTCACCAGATTCAGCGAAGTATATTGAAACTGATGAAGTTCGTTGCGCACATCAATAAATGTAGGGTTATATACAGTGATCGGAAAAAATTAAATTATGTATAGATAGATAGTTTTCAGAAAATCGAACTATTGTAACTCTCAAAAAATAGTTTGATAGGATTTGATGGGGTGTTTCCAACACCCACTTTTCCCACTATGAAGTGGCAAGTTGACATATTCGTACTCTCTAATTTACATGTTATCTGTAAAACACATGAATGAAACCGTACCTACCGTACTATATGTTACGGTAACATCTGGTATTTGTTAATTGCAACAGACATTGGGTTAGATCAATAATACCCAAACAATTGGTAACATTATTGGGTGCGGAATGTAGAACGGGGATGCAAACGCACCAACTAACAACATATTATTTTGGTGCAAGCTGCTATAGTTGAAGTTGTATCATTAACCAATCATATCGTGGTTAACTTCAAAATCGATTTTGTCGAGTTGTCTTAGATGTTATAGAAATAGGGAAAGATGTTCCATAAAAATACTATAAAAATAAGATACGCACAAGTTCCACACTCAAAACTAACTTATCAGACAACGTACAGTATATTAATGACGGAATCGTGGGTTTATAAAAATAAAAAAATTGTCCTTCTTGCTTACCAGTAAATTCAACCTTCCTGTCCAGTTTCACCAAACCAATATCGTTTGTCTTGATCGAGTTGTTGAACCCAGGGTGGATGATAGTCTTCTCTACGCCCACGTCTATGGGGTAGGCGTTGTCATTCGTGGAGTTCAAGTCCAAGTCTCCCAGGCGCACCACAGAACTGTAACACAGACATTGTTCTCACTTCTATTCCTCCTTCACATGTGTAGTCCTATACTACTCAATAGGCTTAGTACTACGAAGTAAACATGTCACCAATTTGTAATCTTCTTGAATATAATTGTTAGTAACAAATTATTTTAAAATGTCCAATAGAAAGGGAAATAGAGTAGGGAGGGAACAGAGAGTGGAAACAGGCAGGAAATAGGTCATCGGTGCTGAAATCTACGATATGGACATCTCTCAATTCATCTACTTTATCTCAAGAAATATAGCTTTACAACTTGAAATATACCTTTCGTTAAAATAAAATTCTCTCGCATTCCTAACCCATAAAATATATCAACGCCAAAGAATCTTAAACCCCAAATCAAACTTCGTGGGACTTTTAAACATTGTTCTTAGCAATATGGCTATGGTATCGTAGTGGTTTTAGAATAAGGCTATGGCTATTAACGTATTACCTTTATACTTGACTATTTATTTCATTATATTTAAATCATGTAAAAACTTATCTTTGAAAGATAAATCGATAATTAACACCACGTAGTTTAAACATATTTAAACGATATTTTAAACATATCGTTACTTGTTTCGTAACTAATTTTGCATCTTATATCAGCCAAAAATAATAGTAATTAATATAATAGTTAACCATAAATTGTTAAAGTTTATTAAACATAGGTATTTTTTTAAATATCTCAATACAAGTAACATTCGATTTAATTAATTGATATTTATTAAATATTCAATTTTATTGTGAAAAATGAGAAGAACGTTTACTTCTGTCAAGTAATAGAGCAGACCTTGGATATGGAACAATATTGTAACTCATTAAGAGGCTTAACATATTCTAGAAACGCCTTTTTACTATCATATTTATTTGAAACCCTAAATAATTATGGTATTAATTTTGCAATAACAGTAATAAAATATTTCTTGTATATAAATTTATAGAAATATTCGTTTTAGAGCCTGTATGTTCCTGGATCATTGAAAGCATTCATTGCCACTTCTAGCAAATAAATGTCAGATAAGTCAAATACCACTGAGAAGTATCTAATATATAAAGCAACTAGCTGTTACCCGCACCTTCACAAACAATTTTCAAAAGTGATGTTCTTATAGGCCTAATACTTAGTAAAAGCACTTATAGTGGAGCCCTATTAATTTTGTTATAAAACAGTAGGCACACATCAGGCACATATTATATCAGTGTTAATTTTTAAGAGAATCAGAGTTTATACTGATTGCTATATCATGTTATGCACGTGTACGAGCATTTCTGGTCCGAATAAATTATATTTTGGACACCATGCCCAAATTTGCCTTGTTGCCCCGATTACGAAAAATACAAATACATCGGTCTCTGAAACCTAATTCAGTCAAAAAGTTTTTACTTTAGCCCTTAACAGATACTTCCCTTCAAATATATTTCCAATGTTATAATAGGGTTTGCCTCAGTGTCCCGATGAATAAAATTTACATACATACCTAGGACTGAGAATCTTACTTCCGGCAGTTGATTTTTACTTACGGTGCCACAGTTGAGTTTACCCCGACCACAAAAAAATGTATATAAATCTCGGAAAACCTACGGTACTTCAAAGTGTCTAATTTAGGTCCAATATATTTCCAGTGCCGTATTTGAGTTTGCCTTGTTGTTCCGAAGGATAAAATATACCTATATACATACGTAGAAATGAGAAACCTATTACTGTCTAGGGATAATCCTACTCTACATCCAGTATAAGAAACAAATCCTTACTAGGTTCATGCATTATTTAACAATACTCGTTTATAAGGCATTGCATTATAGTAACCTTGTAGTTTTTCGGATTGTAGTCTGGGAAGGAATGGATCGTATAGGTATTTTAGTATTCATTTATCAGTTTTTTACTAAGCCACTGTAATATGCTATGTCATAATGTCAAGAAGCCTACCATTTTCTGAGTGCTTTATGTGAAAACAGTCACAGCTTTGTTAACTAATGTTTGTGGTTTAACAGTTTTTTTAAACAATACAATAGATATTTTAAATTCGTTACCAGTGACATCTAGAGTAAAAGGTATATATTAACTTTGTTTTTGCTATCTACATAATTACAGATCAAAGACTGTTTTAAAATCTTAATTTGAACAAATGTTTCAGCCTCTTAGGCACTTCAATTGAAAGTGTCAACAGCTGTTTATTGTGTTTTAATTTTAATCATACATATTACCATTTTTCTGAATTCTAAAGTATTCCAGGCAACTTTTTCCTGATATTTCCCTTCATATAAACCTTTCTCGGACTCAAAGAATATTTTACAAAAAAAGTAGCCGAATTGGTGTAGCTGTTCGCAAGATTAGCGCTTAGCAACAAATTTTGCGATTTAACTTTAGTTATAAGCTAAGTATAGAATAAAACAACATTCTCACAGTTTGAAGCCGTAAGTCAATGTAGGATCCAAGCAGTGGGCAGCGGTCAACACGTACTGATCACTGATCAGGCTGCCACCACACGCCCAAGCGGGGAACCTGGCCGACCCCCTGGTGAACCCTAGGGCCGCCATCCATGGGTACGTCCCTATTATCCATGATCATATACATTAGAGGGGCTCAGTTCAAAATTATAGCCAAACTTAATAAATGTTACTGAAAAACATTGTTGTTATTCCATGGCGGCTGTAGACGGTACAGTGGGTAATAGTGCAAGCATTTGTACAATTCAAACTTTCACAATGAAACATTCCTCCAAATGCAGATATAAGCACGCCAATCGAAAAGAAAACAAACGTGATATCTCATCTATAAGATACCTCATAAAGTTACATATTTATTAATTCTATTATAACGAAAATAAGTATTTTACTCGTATATTTGAAATGTGAAAATTGTCTGTCAATTATTTTATTCAATAAATATGAGGTAGGTGGTTTGTAACATTTATATGCATCGTAGAAAGCTTTAATTACGCACCATTAAATATTGCACATTATACTTTTTTCACTCGAAGAGCTGAAAACAAATCTTTTTAAATTTCTGTCCGCACGATATTTTGAGCAAAACTGACTTATAGATTTAAATTTTGCACAAAGCTTCATTTTTCTATACGGAATAACGAATTCGATGATGGTGGGTGTCTCTCCGTAGGATTTGCATGAGCGTTATTGAATATTTTTACATTGGTATTATGAAGGTTACGCCACGTGTCGCTTAATAAGCTTCGATGAGGTGGCACGCAAAGATTCAAGTTTAGCTCAATTCATTCTCGAGATGTTCTGCGGACAGTTAGATAGGCAGACAATCATAAAGAAAAGAAGTTGTAATATCTTCTCGGCTGACAAAAGAGAAATCATGCCAGCCTACTCAGCAATAGAATGGAGAAATTCTTTCATGCAAAATTTAAAATATTTCCTGAAGTATTACGCTATATATAACATGTTTATTAAATTCAGTTGAGTTTCATAATAATTAAAATAATGAATGTCTGCACACAATTTCACCCAACGGTCATGTTTATTTTGGGGTAGTTAGGCTGGAAGTGTTGATCTCACGCATTAAAATCTGGTATGATTGTACTATATTTAATTTGTATTTCATATATTATTTTTATCTGCTATTATGTAAATGTTCGCTATTGTATTCAGTGTTGCCTATATAGAAATTAACATTTATGTAAAATATTAAGACCGTTGGTCAGTCATAGAAATATCGTGTGTATAGAGAGGACAAATAGTCACGACACCGTTCACGGTACGCGCCTGTTCACAATAAGTAGTTTCACTCTCTGGCACAGGTCTCCAAGTTCTCGAAAACTACTCTGAAACACGAACCACGCCACCGTTTACGGTACGGATCTGTTCACAATAAGTAGTTTCACTCTCTGGCACAGGTCTCCAAGTTCTCGAAAAACTACTCTGAAACACGAATCACGCCACCGTTTACGGTACGGATCTGATCACAATAAGTAGTTTTACTGTCTGACACGGGTCTCCAAGTTCTCGAAAACTACTCTGAAACACGAACCACGCCACCGTTTACGGTACGGATCTGATCACAATAAGTAGTTTTCACTCTCTGGCACAGGTATCCAAGTTCTCAAAAACTACTCTGAAACACGAACCACGCCACCGTTTACGGTACGTACCTGTTCACAATAAGTAGTTTCACTCTCTGGCACAGGTATCCAAGTTCTCAAAAAACTACTCTGAATACACGAACCACGCCACCGTTTACGGTACGTACCTGTTTCACAATAAGTAGTTTCACTCTCTGGCACAGGTATCCAAGTTCTCAAAAACTACTCTGAAACACGAACCACGCCACCGTTTACGGTACGTACCTGTTCACAATAAGTAGTTTCACTCTCTAGCACAGGTCTCCAAGTTCTCGAAAACTACTCTGAAACACGAACCACGCCACCGTTTACGGTACGTACCTGTTCACAATAAGTAGTTTCACTCTCTAGCACAGGTCTCCAAGTTCTCGAAAACTACTCTGAAACACGAAACCACGCCACCGTTTACGGTACGGATCTGTTCACAATAAGTTAGTTTTACTGTCTGACACGGGTCTCCAAGTTCTCAAAAACTACTCTGAAACACGAACCACGCCACCGTTTACGGTACGGATCTGTTCACAATAAGTAGTTTTACTGTCTGACACGGGTCTCCAATTATGAAAACAACTGTGCGACGCCAGTTACGATACAGCTCACAGTAGAGATCTCTTTACAGCAGTTTTACAGGCCGAAAGGAATAGATTTTGGTTCGATAATATAGAAGAGTAGGTACTGAAGAACGGAATAATAATATCTTATTCTTCATAATATATAGTACCACTTTATAATATTATTGGCACACCAGATCCTTGCAGCTTTGTATACAAGACAAACTGTTATATAGATAACAACTGAGAGAATAAATGCTCACCGTTTAGCCACACTACCAGGTCAAATTGATTATCACCGTAGACGCCACACCGTTAGGTCATACTATACATAGTTTATCAACGTAGACGACACACCGGTAGGTCCTTACTATAAATAGCTTATCACCGTAGACGACTCACCGGCAGACCATACTATACATAGTTTAAACACCGTAGACGACACACCGGTAGGTCATACTATACATAGTTTAACACCTGGGGGGGGGTGGGGGGGGGGGGGGGTGGGGGGGGGGGGGGGTGGGGGGGGGGGGGGGTGGGGGGGGGGGGGGGTGGGGGGGGGGGGGGGTGGGGGGGGGACATGTCAATTTTACAGGCAGTGTTGACTACAATGTAACTTTACAGTACAGTCGCTACAGCTGCCAGCTGTACGAGAATTCCTTATTTTTCTTTGAGCTGATTAGTTTGCAAGGTTTTTAGTAAAATAAGGTTGAATATCTGAAATTACCTAGTGAGCAGAATTGAATATCCGATTTTGTATAATGTGGACGGACAATAAAATTACAAATTTTAATGCTATAACGAAATACAGAAAGTCCAGTGAATATACTCTCGAAACAAGTGAAGCTGGTTTTTATTTAAATAAGTTTACTTTTTATATTACTGTTCCTTCTATGAGCACGAACCAGAGCGCCGAAAATAAGACAGCATAGAATATTGATAATGGGCAAAGATCATATATTTCTAGTAACGCAACTTTGGTATGAGTTGGTTAAAATTTAATTGTTTAAATTTGTCCTTATAAAATGTTCATTCTACTCTGTAATATATACATACACTCTGGAATATTCGTTGATATTAACTAATACATGTAAATAATATAACAAATACAATTTTCTTGTAAAATCTTTTATCTATATTGAAGCCAGCATTAATTTTATTGTAGTAGACTTTAGCCGGCAAATTTCACACCATAGTGGTAGGTTATTGTTACCAAGGTATTTCACATAAAACTTAATACATGATTACATGGGTTATTCACGAGTCACATGCCCTGACGTTCAATATAATCGCAAGACGCCATTCCTTCGTGTGGATCAAGCGAATAATCAAAGCATCTTTCTATAAGCTGGAACTTTTCTAAATTTAGCTCATCCCTTAACCCAGGACTAATAATGCACACATCAGGAACCAATAAAGCAGAGGCCTAGGGTAAGAATAATTAATTGTTAACAACATTTTTCTGAAACTTTTGATAGCGAAAGTTTGTTTATAAAAATTAACATTTACGTAATCGTAATCAGTTGGGATAAATATATTGTTAGACTTCTGTATCGACTCGAAGTTATTACTTAACATTTTTGGAAACTATTCTATATAATTTTGGGTATGCAACCTAACAATTCTCATTTGTCTAAAAGACAAAGGTTAGGAGAGTGGATCTAGACATTGAGATTGTATAGATTATCCCAAACATCAGAATTTAATATTTAGTATTTGTGACTAAAATAATATTTTCTTCATTCGGTAAACTATGCGATTTATAATAAAGATGCCTACTTCTGAAGGAAACAGTATAGTTCCGGACATTTGCCATAGTTCAGTAACAGAAAAAAATAGTAACGCCTCGTTTCAAGATAAGCAACCTGATCTCTTCCTTAGGTGAATAACTAACCTAAAACATAACTACAATCTAGGTAATAAAACAAAACAAAATATCAAAGCGTTGTGACACGCATAAGTCAGGAATCACAACAAACATGTCGTTTTTTAACTCCATGTACACTAACTCTAAAATATGCACTTGATAACAACAATGCAATCATTAAATAAAACTGAACTAAGGAATAGAGGTCACTATAGGTCTGCACACATCTACCAACCACAGAAAACTATCAAGAGGCCAATAGTAAATGGCGATCCGTTTTTAATATTCTTTCATCTATATATAACCTATAGATAACCTTCTAAAATTATACATTGACTCCACATTAATTTGTTACAAATCTCTAATCTGTCTAATAATTTAGGTTCCTTTTTAGTTTATATCTCAAAATTGACAACCAGAGCGGCCTAGTGGTAAACTGACAGGTTTGTCTATTAATTTAAAAGTGTTAACCTTCGAGTAATGTCCTTTTTTTTGTTTCAACGAGACTTTGTCTAAAAGGGCTGTGTGTTTTAAACGCGGTTCCAATATTATACTTCTACTCTTCCAGTTTAACGTAAACGTAGTGTTACTGATTCATTTAATTACTGAACATGGCAAGTATCCGGAACTTGTATCTTAAGGTAACTAATCACATTGATCATTTAAGTTTTTTGTGTTCTATAATCATAAAATTAAAAACCTTATGTCTTTAGGGTTTATTTTAAAAACTCAGGAGTACATTTTATATTCTGTATCTAAATAATTACTAAAGAAAAATTGTATATGGTCATCGTGAAAGAAGGCTTCTCCAAAATAGTAGTGAATAAATTAACTAAATTAAGAAACCTGTTCGATACAGAATTTAATAGCATTATCGAAAGCATCCAAAATAAGTTTTAAAGTATTTCTGATATAGATATTAAAAATTAAACTTTAAAAATTAACCCTAAAAATGTGATTAGCCTAAAGATGGCAAAATGAATACGGGTGGAAACAATACAAATGTAATCATCCTATCTTCAAAAGTTTTCAAGGAAACGAGAATGTTAGTTTGCAGACACTTGATTTCATAACTAGAATCGAGTCGGATGTTGCACATTCATATGAGGAAAACGGTGATCCGTTACGCATTACCCAATATTTTGCTCTAATGATTCCTACCACAAAACCCAATCTAACAATAGACGATGAAAAGGCTTTGCAGATCCTTGGGAAAGACGACACAATGGTTATCTTACCAGCTAGTAAAGGCAACGGCAGCTACTGTTGTACTTGACTCTGTGGTGAATACAGAAAATATTACGAAAATGTGATTCCTTTGAACGTAAAATAGCGAACAGTTTAAGAAAATAAAAAGCACATTATTGAGATAAAATAAGGTATACATATAATCCTTACCATTCAAAGATCCCCCATATGTACGACCTTCCCAAAATCCACAAACCTAGCATCCCTCCTCGGGACATAAGTAGTTCTCGTGATCCCATACGTACCGGGATTATCGGAGAAAAATAGAAGAACAATGGTAGAATCGCGTTTAAAACACATAAAACCTTTAGGTAAAGTCTCGTAAAAACAAACCAAATGAATAACACAAACGATTGGCTGCCAATACTTAGAAATAAACTAACAAAGAAACATAAAGGATTAAACAGATTAGAAATTTGTAACAAACCAATGCGAAGTCAACGTGTGGTTTTGAGAAGTTCCAAAACTATCTATTCTAGATATAATGAGCCAAAATGAAAGAAGGCCCATTTCAGTTTCTTCCTTTATGCCGTCATCGTGCCCTTACCGTGACTATTACTATTGTCCTCTGGATGGTTCCCGGTGGCACTCGGTGTGTACAGAACTACTGTGACCTGTAACTAAGGAGGTTCAGTTTGATTTAATAATCTTTTTTTGTCAAGTGCATATTTTAGAGTTATTGTATATGGAGTTGACACATAGCATGGTTATTGTGATTACTGGTTTATGCCTTGACACAACTCTGGAATGATTGCTTTATTTTAACATATTATGTAGTTATGCTTATGTTAGTTATTCACCTCAGTAAGATATCAGATTACAGGCCTAAAAAGTGCTAATGATTTTTTCATTACTATATATGGCAATGAGCTACTTGGCAATAAAACTGAGATCCGTGAAAGTAATAGTTTTCCTTGCAGGTAAATCAGCTGTTTTCCCTATTTATTACACGCCTTTACCAAGGAAAAAATTATATTCTTATGTAAATATCTCTGTTCCTGAATAAACAATTTCTGTGCAATTTATTTATTTGTTTCTACAGTCCTATTAAAAAAATCTGATTTCAACACGAAAATGAATTATAAAACAGGTTTACTTCTTCTTATGGAAGAGTATTTACAAGATTACGAAATGTCAGATAATATTTTATAAGGTATCGTGTGCTTTTTTGCATCGTTAAATACTCGTCTCGAAAGTTCTATTGTGGGGCTGAATAGAACTTACAACGCTCGGCTACACCTCGCGTGTAATTGCAAGATCGCCCTGGTTACTTTTGATACTAGTAACTAAATATTTATATCACTGAACAATAGAAAATTGTTGGAAAAATCCTGCTTCCTTCACGTTCCTTCCATATTCTTACTTATTAAATACTAATATATTTAAACTGGATACTGCTTACAATTACTTCATCAATATTCGACTACTCACAAATGAAACCTTTAAATCTCTAACTAGAATGTTGTCCAAGACGAAATATCTTAACTTCTGTATTCGCCTTCTAGTTGGAAATATCTTTGCCACGATAAACAACAAGGTGGGGTAAGCCACACCGCGTATCACGTAACAGGCGTTGCTGAGTTTGCATATACAATTTCAAGCCTACAGCTCATTTCATGCTCGAGATGACCTGTGGTCAGATATATGACATACGTCTTACAGAAAATAACTTTTTACACTCGGCAGAAATTGTGTCACCCTACTAGGTATAGCCTTCAATGACGCTCAGCCAAATTTCAAGATATATCTTGCCACATGACATTCACATTTTTGTTCATTAAGTTAGGTGTCATAAAAAGGTACACTATGCTGAATATGTATAAATTAGAAACCTTTATTTTTTACAAAAAAAATATGTTTTTAACAATTAGAATTTTTACCCAAAGGTCCTACCTTTAGGGGTTTTTACCTAAAGGTTAAAGGTGTTTTTTAGTACCGGTACTTCAAAAAGTACTAAAATCCAAAATTTTAAAATCTAAAAAGTGAAACTTTCTAATTTATTACTTTTTTTTGTATATCGCAGTTTTAAACTTTACTCGCATGTTCTAAGCGTAACCTGAAATGAGCGACTAGTAGCCAACTTTCTTGATAGTTATGTGATATAATAATAACTTTTTATGTTTAATTAGTTTTGTTCATTATTCAAAGTTGTTCAGCAATAATTTGTAGCATATCATCTATTTATTTGGTTTCGAATTGGTTTTGCAATTCATCATAAATGTTTAAAGCAATAAAATTTATAAGAAAACTCCTTGACTAAAACATGTTTCGTTAAACCGAAATTTAGAATATCTTAACAGATATGTATTTTAGTATATTAATAACTATCATATAATATAAATTCTACTGTGCGTATTGGCAACTAATAATAACTAATTAGATAGTTTGGTGTTAAAAATGTAGTTTCACCCTAGTTCCAGGCTTATACCTGGATAATCTTAGTGCCTGATGCGTTATTATTATTGATAGGCTGAGAGTTAGTGAAGTATATCACTAGAAGGGCTGGAAAATATTAATTTCTATCTGTCTGTCTGTATATAAATTTCTTACAATGAATTTATTCAAAATACTGCAAGAGACTCTAGGTGGTCCGTATTCATTGTTGTTGTCAATTAGAGATGTGAAATTCGAGCTTATCTTATTATTATACTGTACGGAACAAATAATATTATTTAAAACTTTTATTGCGGTAGTATTAATGATAACTAAGTTTGATTTTAAGTGTATAGCATCGTAAATCTTATTTTTTCCTTTCCTGCACTGAACTTTCCTCTATTAGTTCGTTCCCGAGAACTGAGCAGGTAACAAGGTATGAAGATTGTAGAAACCTATAAGAGTCTGCATTCTTAGGCTTGATCGGCGTATTTCAGCGTATATGTGGCATAAACGTTCTGTTGAGATAATAAAAATGTTGTGATGTCAATTCATCGAAGGGAAGTTCTGAAGTCGAATTGATTTGTATGATTATCACATGTTTTGTAACACGTTCAAAGAAATCTATAATCATTGTCTGGCCTCTTGATGGTGATGAGTGTAGCAGCTTATTACAATGACTTGCTAATAAGTAGCCCATTTCCTTATGCTAGGTCAATCAACATGACTAAGACATTTCTCGCAACTTTCAGGCGTGAACACATTCATATTACTTTCTTGCAATATCAGTTTTCCGGGTTCGTCTTACTCACCCGGAAGAGGAGACCTACATTACTTACCACAATAGTTGATATTTCAAGTAAAACTGCGACTTCCACACAGCGATACTCGATTGTTATTTGCGGTGAGGAAACACATTGAAATGTTGTGTGAGAAAGGCAGCAATGCATTATGTGTTCAGTAGATTACTAAGGCACTAGATGAAGCTAAAAGAGACTTCTCATGTCCTCTGTGAATGCCCATAGAGAGCAGAAGTATAGGCTAGAGTTAGGAGGATAAAGATGTACATCAACCACGAACTGCTGCTCCCAATACACCAAGGAGCAGCGCTCCGGGTTGCCTTCACCTATTCGGTACTGAGGATATGACTTTTGAGGAGGGTAAACTCCTCGTCCTATTCGGCATTGAGAGACAAGATTACCTTCAGCGAAGCACCCGAGCAGGAAATAGTGAAGAAGCTAGAGGGTTTCAAAGTTTGAGATAAAGGAACGGAGAAACCGTCTGAGATCTCCTAGCCTTGAATAGGGCGCGGCTATGGAGATCCTGTCTTCATCTGTGCCCATGTGTAATTTTATATTTTTAACCACACTTCCGTATTGAGCTGTAGCATTTTAATTTTTTTAAATCAACTCAACTAGCAGTTACTTACCCGCGGCCTTGCACGCAATATCCTTTTCAAGGGAAATAATAAATACTTTTGAAAATAATTTATGGTCACTGTCTGACATTCAAATCTTTTTAGTCCATTTTATACTTAATTTTAAATTTTAATGAGTAAATATTTTGGATCTGATGTCAGAGAAATAAACATTATTAATAAATAACAATTAAATGTAAAAGCATTCTGTACGGTTATTTCATAATAACTAGAGTGAATATTAGCTCCACAATTGTAACAGCTCAATTATTGTAGACCAATGTTGGTGATGTAAAAATAACAAGATTTATGACGTATATTAGCTATATGATAGTTTTGAATCTGAAGTAGATTTATTTATTTACGACCTATATATTACAGTGTTTATGGTCAAGGAATTAAACAAATTTGTGAGTGGTTCTTAGTTTAGGTTTTGCGCACGTCTATGGTTTGTGGATGGTTTGGAAGAACAATTCTTATTTGAATGAATATTCAGAATTCATATTAGACTTTACCTTATTGGTACATTGAGAAATATTCGTACGTAGGTATGAAATACCAACGTAAGCTAAAAATCCGTTCAGTGCTATAAGATATTATTGATGCTATAATTTAGCATTAAGTTGATGATCCGATGAAGAAAATGTATATACATGGGTATGAGAAGCCTGCTTGGTCAAAAAGCATCAAAATCTGGCCCTTTTAATTACCTTGTGGTCCAAAGGAATTTTCGGTGCCGTAACAATCGTTTGAATTTTGTCCTGACCAAGACAATATACACATAGACAGGGGTAAAAAATCTCCTTCAATAAAAAAGCGTGTATTTCCATGCATAATGGGCTAATTTAGGTCTAAGGTATTTCCGGTGCCATTTTGGATTATTATCCCCGATTAAGAAAGTATACACATACGTTGGTCTTCAAAGTCTAGTTCTGTCAAAAATCCATTGTTATCTACATCTTGTATAAGGCATTTACGGATCTCTAGTAACGTTTGCATTGTGTTGTCACGGTATATCAACAAAAGTGTAACTGGGTGTCTTAAAGTCCCACCCCCCTTAATAACTTTCTTATGAATAGAGATGGAGTGATTTTACTTTGGGGGATGTTTATATGACAAACTGAGGAGTTTTTTTTTATGTATGGACATTTTAGAAACACAATCAGTCCACTTTGAATTTTGTAACTGGACTGAATGTGTCTCACACACTAATTGACAACCAGTAAGGATGAACATGGCAAAACCAGCTATTGGTATTCCCAGGAATTCTTAATGGGCTTCGTTCACAAAAAATAATAACCTAATAACTGCTATTTTAATCACGTTTCTTGATGTTTGCTGATTCTTGTAATGGTTTGTTATATGATTTTCGAGTCGTAAGTTCTCAAAATAACTCGTGAGTAAATGTTTTATCTGCCTCACAATAACTTTAAATGTAACTTAAATTGCGGGGGTTTTATAAAAAATTCAATTTATTTACCACCACCAAATTTGATAGAGTAATATTAGAGACCTATCTAGTTTGGGCCATCCTTCTTCTTTTTATAATACAACTTTAAAATGAGGTCACTTGCTAGGAGTTCATACTTTAAAATGTTGGCTTATCCCTAAAATACCCCATTTGGGGGAGGGAAGGGTGAATTAAACATTTTTATACATAAAAAACTCTCAGTTGGTCATACAACCATCCCTTGTAAATCAGTCCGTCTCTATTCGTAAGAAAGTTAATGGAGGGGATGGGGAATTTTAGGCCACCCGGTATAAATAGATCTCGAAAATTTTCATTTGTGAAAAACAACTTCTCCCGACCACTAATCATGTACTTACGGTCTAAAATAATTTCCGTTGGCGGCGTATATGACTGCAAAGTATAAATCAGTCCAAAAAGAGTTAACTTCCTTACATATAAATATACTTCAGGTCTAAGGTACTGTTTAGACTGCGTAATACAGTACATTTATTAATTCAATTTAAATTTTCTAATACATCTAGAAGTTGAAAGCTGAAACATAGTTTTTTAGGAGTGTGCAACACTATTTCATCCCATATGGAATAATTGGTCTTCATAAACAATCTTTATCTTATCTGTTAAGAACTTAAGCTACGTGTATTCCAAATTTATATTTCGTTTTAGGCCATAGGGAAGTAAAAATGTAATTTAATTCTACGCATGTTAATAAGTTACTAAAATATCATTTTGTCAATTTTCACACTATACTTTGTTTTTTTTTTTACTAATTTGTTTATCCTGTTTATTTTTTATTTATTTTTTCTCGACATGGTTTTTTACCTATAAGACCAACGCAACCAGGGATACTTCCTACCAGTGACCAAAGCTTGCAATGTTCAATACTGAAGAAGAGATAACAATGGTACCTTTATGCCAAATTTCAAACCTCTAGTCTAGGCAACCTCGTTTGACGATTATCTTGCATACACTTAAACATAAATCGAATTTCGTTATCAGCAACTGGCGGGTAGGCCTGAATACACACGTTATGCATAGCCATAGCTATGTACAATAAAAGCATTTAGTTTAACAGGTTGTGTAGTACTCAAGACACTGTCATTTTTATCGTTTGGTATCTAACGTGATAAAATTTCAAAATATCAACTATAACAAAACACTGTACATTACTACTTATTCAACTGGTCCACCAATTCACTAATTATTTGACGTCCAATATCAAACATATTGATCAGTAGCCCAGGAAGTTCCGCATACCTAACTGTCAAGAGTATAGTTCTATTTATAATTCATTAAATAAAATTGTACCTTTTGTAATGTTTAGGTTTTAATAAAAGTTGCAATACAAACGTATATAATTATTGAAGAGTAATTAATTAGCATTAATAAGTTTCTCCCAATCTCAAAGACGAAGGCAGCAGGATGAGACACCATAAGTCCTTTCCAAGAAGTCTCTGCTTGTTGAGTATTCATGATAATCTGACGAGTGTGGAGCCCCCAGGCCAGGAGTCACGAGGTATGAGACCAGTCTGTCGGCGGCGGCGGCAGGATAAGAAGCGGTGTCGATATTACTTCTGTAAAGAGGTAAGGTTAGTTGCGTACAGATTTTATTAATACTGACTTTATTGTTACCTTTACGTAGGATGTATTTTCAGGACTAACTAATTCAGTATTAATTCTATTATAGTAAAAGTTGTTTAGTTGTAAAAAAACTTGGAAGATTTAAGGAAGGATCGTCGTAGTTATGCTGTGCGTACAGAACATCCTTAGCTTTTCGTAAGCTTGGATAGAAGTATCTACAATTGATAAAGTTAGATTACATTAAATCGTGTATTACAATAAAATTCAAATAATAATCTCTCAATTATTGATATATTCTTGTACTTAGTAAAAAAAGTCAAAATTGAGTCTAAAATTATTTATTACACAGTTACAGTAATAGTTTACAACAAAAAGTGTAGAGAGATACAGCGTAAATATTTTAGTTTCATCGGCAATTTGGTTTTTCATAAAGCGGTGGGTACCTGACAAGGAAAACTTATAAACGTGTGGATACGTATATCCATCATTATGTCCTTTAAAATGGCACTTCTCTCAATATGTTTCTGCGCAAAATATAAGGTTAACATTGCTAAAACCAGCTGGCACAAATAAAAAAAATCCCAAATAATGCTGGTTTTGTGAGATTGAGAAATAATAAAAACTAAGAATTTGTTTTATAACTGCCATATATGCTTTGTAACCATAACGTTAACAAATTTATGTACTTTATTTATACATATTAATTGATGAAGTTTTTAAAGAGTTAAGTGAGTTAAAGAAAGAATAATCGGAAGAATGAAATTCGAATTAAAACTGAATAATATATTTGATTGTTCTACGTACCTACGTAAGCATATTACTGTGGAAGTTTTGTTGTACAAATGAGTAATTACATAGCTATAAAACATAACAAAAATGAGTATAATCATTGTACTAGCCTTATCTTATCATAATAACTCTCAAATCACAGTAAAGTTAATCTCTTTTAGTTTTCAAACTGATGACTTATCCTATAGTTTTCAGGATTAAATTTTATAAAATTTAATGTTATACACACCCGCTACGGATAATAAAACAACTATAAACGATAGTATAATATATTAAAATTAATGAAATATCAATGAAAAAGGTTTCACTGTGATGCGTACAATTAAGACATGTAAAGGTAAAGGCAACGAGGAAAATAGTGAATTAATCTGTTTCAGGAACATGTTTGCATTGTGTGTTAAGAAAAAATGCCTAATGTCAGAAATTCATGTAATATGTTATTGTGAGTCCTTATAAATCGTTATTTTTGAAAGTGATTAATATTGTAAATGCGAAGGCTTCTAAATATGTTTAGGTTTGTAATGTTTTGATGCTCAATTGCACAAAACCTAGTAGACGCATTTGAAAGAAATTTGGTTCGTAGACTTCTGGGATAAAAAAATAAAACAGAGGAAAATTTTTATTCCTAAATAGGAATATTAAAGTTGTAAATCAGATAATTTTAAAATTCACACATCGAGACAGTCTAAATATAAGCCAATTCTCTGTTTCTCCTTTTTCAATTTTTTTCCAACACACCAATATTTCTACATAATAAGTGGTTGCTTATTATACTAGTGTCTTTATTATTATTATTGATAACTAATTAGTTTTGTTTGAGTTCTTTGTCGTTATTAGTTTGTGTTTGACATAAAATTGCGCGCGAAGCCGCGAGTTTCAGTAATAATTCTGTAACATTAAAATGAACTCCATTCGAAATCATGTCTATACAACATAAATCATATTACCTGAACCATGGGCTGACCTGGAGACCAATCGAAGTGACATGGAAACTATATGGCTATAATATAGTTAATAATAAAGTTGGTTGAATATTTTATAACATGGATTAATGGTAATTCACTCGCCGTACTCTAAATAAAAAAATCATTAAAAATTGGTAAAATGAAACAATAGTGTTAATTAAAAATTATTATACATAACAAAAATACGTCTGGTCTAATAATTGTTGAGGCTAAACCTATATGTATACACTTCATTATATGATGATTTCATCATCAGGCATTTGTGAAGTGCTTGATGATGGAATCATTGATTCCGAAAGGCCTTGTGCAAAAATAAAAGTTACATTGAAAAATGTTTTATTCATTTACCAGTGATAGTAAAATAAACTTCATTATATGATTAAGTAGAAAAGAAGAACCTAAAAGGATTAGGATTTGAGCTTTGAAGAATACTCACTAAGTATGTCTCGCGTGAGTTATGCGTGAGTGAAAACTTTAATGAGGATAGTCATCGATTTTAGGAGGTTTCTGTGCTAATACATCCTTATACTGTAACTTTTTAATAATTTTGTTATAACCTGCTTTGCTTACATATTTTATGACATTTCCTCTGATGCCACTTTCTTAATATTGTAATGTTTGTTATACGAAGTTCAGTGTGAGAGGATTTTGGAGTAAGAATCCACCTTCTTTACGATTTGTAGTTCTCTAGATACATATTCCAGTGACAATTTGAAGACAAATCCGGATGAAAGAAATAAATATCTTTTAACATTTCTTTTACAAATCATAATATCATTTGTCAACCTCTTGGGTGTATGCAAAATGACCTACGGCTCTCAAGTTTCTCAAAAGAAAATTAAGTTTCAAAATAGGCCTAAAAATAAAACATATTCCTCGACATTTAATAAAATCAGAACAACTTAGCACTCAACAGTGAAGTTTTGTCAAATTTTGTTATCACTTAGTTGTTATTTAGTTCTTATCAAACACCACACACTTATTACTGTTTCTTCGTTTTTATATTTAACTATTTATTATTGTTTTTGTTTTTTGTACCTTTTTTTGATTTTTTGTTACCTTATATTTATTACTAATTTGCTGTTTTGTTGTTTATTTATTTTAACACTGTTATTTAATTATATATGTATACATTATATTAGTGCTATTAATAATTTATACTCTTTTTTTAACTTATTACATGTACTACTGGTGTAATTCCGTTGGAAGAATAAATAAATAAATAAATAAACATTGGTAAGTAGTTTGAAGCACAGTGTTTGTTAAAGTATGATCTAATACCAACAACATATAAATATACGTTACACAATATGTATTTTGTCTGATAATGAGATTAATTTTTGAAGGAAATAAACTGATAAAGCTTCTTCTGAAACAATGGAGGAAGTCAAGTAGTCAATCAACAAATTACAAAATGGCTAACTGTAACTGGCTGAAGACCGTCATCTTACTCTTGACCTTGACTTTGACAGTCTCAGGGCAGTTCAGCCGTGAGTATACGCGTCAAATACAAAATAACTACTTCATCAATATTATCAGTACTTAATTGAGATGAGTTTTAACTTTTATAACTATCAATACCGCAATGTAAATATTTTGTGGTGTATAAAAATGTTTACTGAGTGAAATATAAATCTTAGAATTAAATTGGTATTATAAAATAAAACCTGAAAGAGATTAAAAAAGAATACTTAAGAGAGTTCTATAATCCATGTAATATGCGTTACACTTATTCATTCATTGTTCAGTATTGATTCTGTTTGTAATAAAACTGTCTTTGAAGTAAAAATCATTATTCGTTGAGCGTCAGCGAAACACATAGTGCTGGATAATCTTCTTCTCTGATCGTCTACTGTACGTTCGCAGAATGTCTAGTAAATGAATTGAGACTTGTAACTTTACATGAAATGATTTGATAAGTAAGTGAGCTAGAGGCATGAGAATATAATTGTTTAATATAGCCATATTTGCATTATTATTCTTTTGTAGTTTAGAAAAAATTTATAGCTAGAAATGCTAGAACTTTTCTATACAATCAAAATACTCTTTTTAAATGTGTTTTATTTATGGCGTTAGTATAAAAAACAGTTTTAATACATTCAGTATATAATTTGGCTGTGTATAATTCACACATTGATCATAAATATTACAATAAGTTCTGCCCTTTTGTGAATGCAAAGAAATACGTCAATCAATAATCCTCCCAAAAAATAATTCCAAATTGTCCAATGACTCGTGTATATACAGGAAGTTTCACATTTTATAGGTCAAATTAGAAAAAAGCCTATAAATTATGTTTATCCGGTCAAATAAGCCATTTCATAACCCGTTAATAAAACTGCCTTAAAAAGTTTAAAAGGTCTAACTAAACATTGAAGGATCGAAATGTTTACATATACTTAATAAGTAAAAGGATATTCAAAACCAATTCAAATCCATAAAGGCTTAAATTAAAAGTTTTGGAAACAAGGTGATTGAAGATGAGAAATCAGCGTACATTACAAATGTATGGATCTATTCTGCTGCTATTCTATGTTGCAGCGTTGTAAGCAGAACAAAACTTTCATAGCATTTTGCTTTGTTCCGTAGGAAATTGCTCGAGTATTTCAAGTTTCTTGACTCAACCTTAAGCTAAAATATTAAATTTACAACAAAAGTAAACCCTAAGCATTATCTTGTTATATACATACAAAAATCAAATACAACCAAAATAGAGTATAGGATTCAAATTTGGCCGAACTGAAAAGAAATAAGTCTCTTGCTTCTTGTGTATACAGTTCGAACGATGTATCTCGAAGCACGGCCAACGCACTTGAATGAGTTCCCTTTGCAGTCCGCAGGAAACTGTGTAAGTTGCCAAACTAGTATTGTCACAGGCGGAGACAACTTGTGTTGGTAGTGGGACGTGAATTTTGGAACAGGCTGTACTCGGTCGAGCCGCAATAGTGGTAGGCTACTTGAGGGAGGTGGGCGAACTTGTCATCATCTCCGCGCGGGTTTTCCTGCTAAATGGTTAAATCGTTCAGATTCCGTTATATGCCCCCAAAGCTTAAACTTTTTTTAATGAACTTAGAACGTTATAAAACGATGTATTTGAGTGTCAGAACTAACATTACGCCTTCAACGCTAATTTTTCATTTACGGATGATTATAATGAATGGTTACTAATTGGTTACTAGCTAATAAAAAAAGGTACTTACGTATTATATCGACCACACCCCTACATTTCTCCAAACACAAAAATTCAACAAAAATAAACATTACCAAACAAAAACTAAAATCTTTATTGAAAACACACACAACTTGTTTTTATTCTTGATCACACTCCGCCACCAAAAATGCGAGTGCCTCCGGCTATCAACGCGGGCTTCGGCAGCACCTTCGGTGCTGTTCCGCGCTGATGTCATCGAAAGAAAAACATCCCTCGAGACAGTACCTATCAGTAAAATATCAAATTCTAGAGGAGCTGATCAGAAATATAAATTGAATTGTAATGGAAAGGCAATTATGTACCGTGTAAAAAACTTAAATAATCATGTGATGCCGCGCGGCCTGCCGTAATTGGGATTCTCGAGAAAGATAAGATAACAGCGACAACAATACCGACCGCATGTACATGGAAATGCTTGTTGATTAATGGAATGTTAGTTCTGTTACTCAACTACATCGTTTTATAACGTTCTAAGTTCATTGCAAAAAGTTTAAGAGTTGGGGGCATATAACGGAATCTGACCGTTAAAAAAGAGCAACACATTTTGAACTGTGAAGGAAACAGGATTTTCCGGACATTTGTCATAGTTTAGTGTTACAATAGAATCAGTGACACTACGTTTCAAGATTTGCAATCGGGTCTCTTCTTCAGGTGAATAACTAAACTAATTACTACAATCATAAGTTAGGAATCACAACAGTTATGTTGTGATTATTATATTGTATTTTTTTACTGGTATGTTTTGTTTACTTAAACCTAGATTGTAGTTATGCGTTAGTTTAGATATTCACCTGAAGAATAGATCAAATTGCAGATCTTGAAACTCCGTAATTGTATTGTATCACTAAACGTTGGCAAATGTCCAGAAAATCCTGTTTCCTTCACAATCCTTCCATCGCCGAAAACAACTTCAAACAATTCTGAGTTTTATAAAAATTTTGCATTACAATAGTATACTCATTTTGGATTATAAAATTAAAAATAATAAATTAAAAAATAAACTTAGAAAATAACAAACACCAACTCATAAACACACAGTAACCCAATGGGTTGTATTACCCACTCCGACGCTTGGAAATAAAAAAGAAAAAAATACTAATAGCAATAAAAATACAATATTAGAGTAATACCGAACATTTTGGAAAAAAGACTGGAAATACTCTTGGAGGTACATAATGATATGTATAGTAAATTATTTTTATACAAATGTAAATATTATGAGGATATTTTAAATTATTACCTGTTTATAACCTTGAAATTTCTCAAGTAATTAAAAAAAGGACTTTGTTAAATTACAATTTAAAAATTGAGGGAATTAATAAAAAAAGGGCCAATGGAAATAAAATCTTGATTTAAAGGGTTCTAGTATAAATAGGCACACTACGTAGGAGCATGTTGTTCTAACGTTAGAAACATAATTAAGTAGTGATCTAAGAACCAAAAAACTGTAAAAACTAACTAGATGATGACCTACACCACAATAAAAGTTAATAATAACTATAAAGTATACATATATATCGTAGAATAAATTGTGTTCAAAATGACAGTCGGCAGAAAAAATATAAATAATATTGCAAAAAACGTAACATTGTTTCTTGATTTATTTTATTTTATTTCCAACGGACATACTTCTTCATTTTAATTGTACTATATAAATCTATAGTTACTTCCGATTTACTCATTATATGAAAATAGGTCCTGAGAAAAAATTAAAATTAGTCTAGATTAATTTATATAATAGACTAAAGTACGTATTTGTTCCAAATTATATAGTTTTTATTAGTATTACAAAAAAATATGAGCACAAAAATTTAATTATACATTTTTAAACGTTTGTGGTCTTTTAACATTTAGTTCTTCTAAATTTGAAATGGAAACATAAGAATACTTGTCCTTGTAGAGGTTTCAAGATGACGCAACGGAATAATTATACGAATACTGTATGTTGTTTTTAAAGGTGATAAGATCAACATAGGCACACAGAAGTTGAGGAAGCTGCCTAACGAAAAATGTGGAGTCACTGCTTACGAAGAGAAAATTATCATAGGAGGAGGAGAACGAGTAGGCTTAGGTAAAACTTAGAAATCCATTCTGATCCATTACATGGGGTAGTACGTTAATATAAAATTAAGTTATTTGTGTAGTTATGATTTTACGCAAGTATAGTATAAATGTGTTTTATTCTTTTCATAGACAACCAAGATACAGTATCATCAGTATGAACGATGTCTGTAGTGTACTTGAGTTATCTCTTTATTTACTTCAAAAATTTAATATTTACAATATTTGTCACATACTACTAAAAAATCGTTAGAATCTAAACAAAAATTTCTTGGTATAATTTAACTTTACTTGCACAAAACTCAGAAGTACTCAATATATCGAGATAGATTGTACTAAAGGTGGATTACAGGAGCGTACCCATGGATGGCGGCTCTAGGGTACACCAGGGGTTCGTCCAATGTTCCTACATGGGCTTGTGGGGGCAGCCTGATCAGTGATCAGTACGTGTTGACCGCTGCCCACTGCTTGGATCCTAAGTTGACTGCCGGTTTCAAACTGTGAGAAAGGCTCCTCATATTTTACTTAGTTTTATTGCCATCAACAGCATAAACTTTAGTATTAAATAACTCAAACATGTATAATTTTGAGATTTGATTGAATTAATAGAGAAATAGACAGAAAACTTCGTAAATACCAGCATAATATGTACAAAATATGATGAACATAGTTTTTATAAGTAAATTACTCTCAAAATACAGGATAATACTTATATTTTTATTTTTTTTTAAATTACTGTCCGTTTTCAAAACATAAATTAATACTACCCTGACTAATTTGCTTTGTTCCAAGGATTCGTATTGAAAACGGCTTATTATGGTTATGTTACAAATTCGAAAGAGTAATTTTAGAGCACAAAAGAAAGCTGCCAGAATCTTTCTAAAGTTAAATTCCAGAGAGTCGTGCAAAGACACCGTTAGGGAGTTTGAAGTATTAACTTTACCTTGTCTCTATATTCTCGAGGTCGCCCTTTATTGTCGTTTAAAATGTGAATTGCTCTAAGACATGGACGTCCACCAATACGAGACGAAAGGCAGGGACAACTTCAAAAATGGATAACACAAACATACAGTGTTTCAATACTTGATGTGTCAAATTGGCGTGAAAGTAATTAATGAGCTCCATGAGAGTATTAAACATTCTAAATAATCCCAAACAATTAAAATCTCGCCTAACACAACTATTGGTGTCAAAGGCGTTTAACTCCGTTGAAGAATTCATGACGGACCGCTGGGATGAAAATATTTGAATACTACAATTGATAGTAAAAGTGATATCCCAGTTCTGATATTGAAAGCGATGCCCAAAGCCTTATTGTTGGCGTTGTAATTAGTACTATAGCTATATTTATAGTAGTATTGAGGCATGCTATTCAATTATATAATTTTCTTTATGCAATAAAGGATATTATTATTACTATTCAATTTGGTTTAATCTGAGATCGTGATACGAAAATTTTTCTTAAAACCTTTAATGTATGGACAGTCACAATATACTATACGAAAATGCGTGAATGGTATTACGCGCGTTGTAAAATTAGCTGAGAAAGATTAGATGATGTATGTAGAATTAGGTTACTTTTGTTATTAATATTCAAGTTTAAATGAAGCGAAAAGTCAATCATTGAGGTAATCAGTGATGTGCGCAGCTTTACCACAACAGCGTACACGGGACCTATTCTCGTTGTGCGACGCTGTAAATTGTTACCGTCTTTAAAACGTCTTAATGATTACAAGTACAACATCTTTGTGCACATTGAGAGTTTTCAAACCAGCGGATACACGATTAATTAATTGGTGTTAGAGGTACAAATAAATTAATTGGTGGTAGAGATAAAAATCATGCTGAATATACAGCGTAAACTTGCACCTATTTGTGTCTCTAATTTGGGAAGTGGGATACACAATAAATTAATTGGTGGTAGAGGTAAAAGTCAAGCTGAATATACAGCGTAAACTTGCACCTATTTGTGTCTCTAATTTGGGAAGTGGGATACACAATAAATTAATTGGTGGTAGAGGTAAAAGTCAAGCTGAATATACAGCGTAAACCTGCACCTATTTGTGTCTATAATTTGGGAAGTGCGATACACAATAAGTTAATTGGTGGTAGAGGTAAAAATCAAGCTGAATATACAGCGTAAACCTGCACCTATTTGTGTCTCTAATTTGGGAAGTGGGATACACAATAAATTAATTGGTGGGAGAGGTAAAAGTCAAGCTGAAATTTATACAGAATATACAGCGTAATCCTGCACCTATTTGTGTCTCTAATTTGGGAACTGCGATACACAATAAGTTAATTGGTGGTAGAGGTAAAAATCAAGTTGAATATACAGCGTAAACATGCACCTATTTGTGTCTCTAATTTCCGAAGTGCGATACACAATAAATTAATTGGTGGTAGAGGTAAAAATCTAGCTGAATATACAGCGTAAACTTGTACCTATTTGTGTCTCTAATTTGGGAAGTGCGATACACAATAAATTAATTGGTGGTAGAGGTAAAAATCTAGCTGAATATACAGCGTAAACTTGTACCTATTTGTGTCTCTAATTTGGGAAGTGCGATACACAATAAATTAATTGGTGGTAGAGGTAAAAATCTAGCTGAATATACAGCGTAAACTTGTACCTATTTGTGTCTTTAATTTAGGAAGTGCGATACACAATAAATTAATTGGTGGTAGAGGTAAAAGTCAAGCTGAATATACAGCGTAAACTTGCACCTATTTGTGTCTTTAATTTGGGAAGTGCGATACACATTAAATTAATTGGTGGTAGAGGTAAAAGTCAAGCTGAATATACAGCGTAAACTTGCACCTATTTGTGTCTTTAATTTGGGAAGTGCGATACACAATAAATATTAATTGGTGGTAGAGGTAAAAATCTAGCTCATTATACAGCGTAAACTTGCACCTATTTGTGTCTCTAATTTGGGAAGTGCGATACACAATAAGTTAATTGGTGGTAGAAGTGAAAATCAAGCTAAATATACAGCGTAAACATGCACCTATTTGTGTCTCTAATTTGGGAAGTGCGATACACAATAAATTAATTGGTGGTTGAGGTAAAAATCAAGCTGAATATACAGCGTAAACTTGCACCTATTTGTGCCTCTAATTTGGGAAGTGCGATACACAATAAATTAATTGGTGGTAGAGGTAAAAATCAAGCTGAATATACAGCGTAAACTTGCACCTATTTGTGTCTCTAATTTGGGAAGTGCGATACACAATAAATTAATTGGTGGTATAGGTAAAAGTCACGCTGAATATACAGCGTAAACTTGCACCTATTTGTGTCTCTAACTTGGGAAGTGCGATACACATTAAACTAATTGGTGGTAGAGGTAAAAGTCAAGCTGAATATACAGCGTAAACTTGCACCTATTTGTGTCTCTAATTTGGGAAGTGCGATACACAATAAATTAATTGGTGGTAGAGGTAAAAGTCAAGCTGAATATACAGCGTAAACTTGCACCTATTTGTGCCTTTAATTTGGGAAGTGCGATACACAATAAATTAATTGGTGGTAGAGGTAAAAATCTAGCTGAATATACAGCGTAAACTTGCACCTATTTGTGTCTCTAATATGGGAAGTGCGATACACAATAAGTTAATTGGTGGTAGAGGTAAAAATCTAGCTGAATATACAGCGTAAACTTGCACCTATTTGTGTCTCTAATTTGGGAAGTGCGATACACAATAAGTTAATTGGTGGTAGAGGAAAAAATCAAGCTGAATATACATCGTAAACATGCACCTATTTGTGTCTCTAATTTGGGAAGTGCGATTCACAATAAATTAATTGGTGGTAGAGGTAAAAATCAAGCTGAATATACAGCGTAAACTTGCATCTATTTGTGTCTCTAATTTGGGAAGTGCGATACACAATAAATTAATTGGTGGTAGAGGTAAAAATCTAGCTGAATATACAGCGTAAACTTGCACCTATTTGTGTCTCTAATTTGGGAAGTGCGATACACAATAAATTAATTGGTGGTAGAGGTAAAAGTCAAGCCGAATATACAGCGTAAACCTGCACCTAATTGTGTCTCTAATTTGGGAAGTATGTCATTTTAAAGGGGTTTAACCGTGCCCATCAGCGCTGAAGAAGTTGCCTATACTTTTATGTACCCTACTTCTCCACCCTTTTCAAGTTCTGTTGTTAGACATGTATACACAATTTGCTATGAATGAATTTCTTATACTAAAGAAGAATTGGAACTGGATTACATTTATAACCTCGTATTATTGTTGTTTATACGTAGTTGTAAGTTTATGTCGAATAGATGTGGTAAGAGTATCTTTTTTGCAGTTCTGTGGTCCGTTTGGGAGACTTGGACTTGACTTCCACAGATGATAACGTATTTCCCATAGACGTAGACATAGAGAAGATTATCTTACACCCGGAGTTCAACAACTCGATCAAAACTAACGACATCGGTTTGATAAAACTTGACAGGAAGATCGAATTTACTGGTAAGCAGTCACTTTTATTAGTTCTATAAGAATGATTCATCCTTTAAAAAATCAGATATACTATAAGATAGATAACATTTTGAGCACTTAAGTAATTCACTGTACTGTACCTTGGGGAATATCTTTTACCATTGCTATATCTGTAGTAGTTTATTTAAGTATCGTATTGTTACAGCCATAAAGCACGATATTGAACTTAATTGCAATATAAATCCTTTAAAGTGTCACCAAAGAGATATATTATTGTTTTGTATATATATTGATCTGGTTTTGATCTGGGGCATAACCTCCTTGGCTTTAAGAAACATTTATCCAAGGCATATACAGTAGGTGCATAGAAAACGATTCTGATTCAGTTACTCCTTTTCAGTTCGACTAGCCCTTCTTGCCATTTATTTGCAGAATGTCAGTTATAGAAGTGTAAATTGCAGGATCAGAGATCAGGAATGAGATCTATTATGTCATGCCTGGACCATTGCTTGTCATCTATTTGTAACTTGCCGTGCCACCATGATATACTGGCTAGTTTGTATGTACACATTATTGTTTTATAATTTGAAGCACTAAATTGATTCTTTGGCATTGTAGGGATATAGTTGGGCATACCTTTCCAGTACCATACTAAATTCCTTTCTTTGTTACTTGTAATATTAAAGTAGTGTTCAGATCAATATAAGTTTCAAGGTTAACTGCAATTCACTCCAAATTGCAGTTATCCCAACATACTATTAAAAAAAAATGCTAAATTAAACATTTTAATTTAGTAACATATTTATACCTGTATAAAATTGTATTATCATGTTAAGTATTTTCACTATTAACCTTTATGATATACTAAAACTAAAAAAGCAATGCCAACTTGGTCAACCCAAAATTGACTCATGCTCAATATTAGCAAATGCACAGTCTTGCATATTATTGTTACCAACCCTTAGTGAGAGTAAGGTGTTGTTTAAAATCATATAACTTGATTCAAGCTTGTCCTTAAAGCCACTACTCTAGTAATGTTTTCCAGTGGCGTATCAAATCATGTTTAATTCGGAATGAGTATTTACTGTATTTTATAATGTGAATTTGTTACAGATTTGATCAAACCGATCTGCTTACCATCTTCGGAGTTCCAGAATAATATTTTCGTCAACTCATGGACTGTGGTAGCCGAATGGGGGCTCGATGAGCACGGTGAGTGATAATCACAGAAAGAACTAAGTTCCTCTTACGTAGTAATCGTGCTTTTATACTCTCGGTATTGCTATTAAGGGTTTTTTGATTGAGAAGAATTCTGGAAAAATAATAGAATAGTGTCAATTTAGATCAATTAAGATCGTGACTCTTCCTAGGGAAGAGCAATAATTTTAATTATAAATAATAAAACACTTCCTATGTTCTTAAAAACGTTTTCAAAATTACCGTTAAACCTTGTAGAAGTTTGTTTCTCCTGTAAACCCAAGAACCAGAAATTATCAGTTTAATCCAATGAATCCCTTGGTACTAATACTTCTAACCCTAAATAGACAAATCATAAAATAGCATGGGTTAAAGATTACTACATTCTCTCAATCAAAGAATAAAGTTTGTTCTTTTGATACATCATAAATCTCAATTTGACGTAAATGGGACGTAATAAATATACTAGATCACTCTAAATATCATAGATTGCTATATCCTTTTCTGCATTATCCATTATTTTATTAAAGCTCCACTTTGGACTCAATTATACGAAAGCAATATACACGATCAACCTGGACACCACACGATCGTTATCTCTAATTTTCTCCATTGTTTTATTAAGCCGATAAAGTATCAATGTGGCGAATACAATGTATATGATTATCCTGCATACCACACGATTGTTATCTCGAGTTCCATCCATCGTTTTATTAAGTACAAAAAGTCTCAATGTACATGATCATCCTGGGCACCACACGATTGCTAATTAAAGTTTAAGTTTCCTCCATTATCCATAAGTTAATTTAGCCACATATCGAAATATCTTGTGTATGTTGGCTTTCATCCTAAATCAAAGAATAATGCAAACGAAAGCCAACATGTAGTTGAAGGTACAAATTAGATTTCCAAAGAATATTTCAATAATAGCAATATTTTAAAGCAGCTTTTGTGTCTAGATGGCTTAAAACTACTACTTAAGGACGTTTTTTTTAAATATTTTAAGCTTTATATTCTAACGTTTTCCATTTATCAAGCCCAAAAATGAGTTCTCATTCATGTCTATACAGGTTAATAGTTATACATTTGAATATCATTTTTTCTATTAAATTATTAAGCAAAAATATCCTGTAACCAAATATTAACTTACAATTTACACGACCTCACACCCGTAGTTGAGTATGTTTTTAGTTATTTTTCTACAAAGTCTCTAATTTTATTTAATAATTTACTCTGACTCATTCCTGTACCTATATTAATACCACAAAATGGTGTAAATGGGTGAAACACAATATTCGTGGTAGCATAATTATTTCAGTAACAAATATAGAAAATGTAAAAACATCTTAGTTAATGATTCTTAATTTCAGCAGATCTAAAGCCATTGACTGTACATAGTTAATTTATTAGTTGTTTTTAAGTCTAACTCCAATTTTACAAGACAAACATTTAAGGAAAATGTTCAGTGTACCAAATGGACACACTATTTTGGTATGGATACAAAAAATCCTGTACACAGGGAATTCCTTTCGTTCATATAAATGTCAGAACTGGACACTGTCTTTGCAATAGGAACGTCAATTAGGTCTTATTTTGTTGTGCTGTGACTAACTAGTGTTTTACAAAGTGCCACAGAATTATAACAACATCTAAATGTACAATGTGGAATTCACAATTTTAGGTTTGTGTGATGATCCCATTAGTTTGCACTTCGGAGCGCGAGGTATTTTATACTCCTGCTATCGTAAACATTTTTGTGGATAACCACTTTAGAAAAGAAAATGTAAAAGTAAAAATGTGGCATTTGATTGAAACATGTCTATATCACCAGATTCACACACTATTTTATATTATACATTCTTTTTAAAGGGTACAAGATATGTATTACCTGCGTTTTTTAGACATTTCATTTAGTAATAGTGTTTTAATAAAATCATTAAATGAACGTATTATGTTATAGACATGTTCTTGTATGATTACAGATACAATTTACTGGCATTGAATACATTATAAATTTGGTCTGCAATAGAGGCTTGATTTTCTTATGAATAATTCTAGTATGGTATGACCACATCACATGTTCTAGTTATGGTATGACCACATCACATGTTCTAGTTATGGTATGACCACATCACATATGTTCCTAGGAGTGGTCAGCTCTCGGCTGTTGGAGGCCGAACTCCAAGTAACCGATCTGGCGGAGTGTCGCAGGAACCTCACCTCTGTTTTCCCACAGGTTGTCATCGACCAGAGGGTGGTTTGTGCCTACGCTCCAGGCAAGGACTCGTGCCGAGTAAGTCTATGCACACTACTGGAGTTGCACTATCTTTCAGATTTAATTTAATCTTAAAGTGATTAAATTTTGAAATTTAAGATCCCTGGAATGTTTAAAAGGAATTACGAAAAATATGTACCATTGAGTTATTAATATTTGCAAGTTTCCTTTTTTCCTATGGTCGTGCAAATATTAGTAATGGTGTTGAACTCTTTAGCATCCTGCATGCTCATCCTTGACAATTTTTCTGTCAGTATTACTAGTGATAATATTCATGGCATTACATACTAAACCTATCGTTTCTTCAGAAGCCTTATTTTACCTGCTCCATGACATCTTTTGCCTTTTCTTAAACTTTTTTCAGTTATATCTATTACAGTTGTGCATAGTAAACAATTTCTTATGTTTTCACTATTTTGTGTCGTATATGTGCGCCTTGAAACCAGAAGTCTATATTTTTACAATTTAAATCAAATGGGAAACTTTGAAATATTTAGCATATTCGAGTATGTTAAAGTGTATTGCATTCTAATAACGGACTTTAATACTGATCTGTAGTTTGTTACATTTATAAATTAAGTAGGTGGTGTTTTATTTGTAGTGTACTTAGTACCAGTTTTTATACCGACTGTCGCCATTTATTAGATTGTTTTTGAAGTATCAACATACAATTATATAACAGTGTACTGAACAATATAGCTATTCGAAACAAGTTAGTTGTGTTTACGAGGAACTTCTACGATCAGTCATTATCTATTTGTAGAAAAGTTTGTTTGTCGAAAAATTAACATTTTGTATATTGAGTTAAAATTTAAAATAACGCGATGTAAGCAAGAATTCCAATATAATAGTCACGTTAACTATAATCAATCAAATGTCACATTAACTTTGGTTTTAGTTATTTGACATAAGGTAATTATAGACAATATAACGGCTCGATATTAATATTTGATGCATTTGTTTGCAGGGTGACTCCGGCGGCCCACTCATGATGTATAGAATGTACAATGGCACACGTAGGGTTTTCGCATTGGGGATTGATTCCTACGGGAAAAGTTGTCTAAAAGAAGGATTTCCCGGAGTTTACACAAGGATATCAGAGTACATGGAATGGCTCATCGAAAACATGGACCTTTAACTTGTTCGCACTTTCCTCTTGGTTCAATTTTATATTTATTCATAATTAGCTACCCGCGGATTAATGCGCAATTTTTCAACATCGAAGAGTGCAGCCTCGATTATATATATTTACGTACGATTAAAGAATTACTGCGATCAAAAAGTTATGTACCTAAATAAACTCTTAAGAAAGATAAGTTTACAGAGGAATCAATAACTTTTCATGGTTTGTACCAAGGTGTGTGTGTCCCTGCGGTGTAAGTGCCTTCACTTTAACTTACTGTAGAACTGAGATGCCAAAAATTAAGTTAATCCAAGAATCATTCACGAAAACAATTCAAATTATAATAGCCTCGCCTTGAAAATAAACAATTTGAGTACAACAGAGAAATGCTCGACCCGTAAGTCAGAAGCTGGAAGACTTACGTCGGACCTCTGCTATCTCGCTGGGCCCAGTACTGACACCATAAGCCTTGTCAGCTACATCAGGTGAATATCATCAGAAACCACAGGTTTTTTTTTAATTAAATCGAAAAAATTCCTGATATTGTCTATCTTCATCTTTGTTGGATCTTGTATCTGAATGTATCTTGAAAACACTAATGCCTGACTACAAACTTGTGACCAACTATTTGAGTTCCCTAAAGACTGGAGGCTAATATGGTTAGGTCTAATTTTGAGGCTAGGACATAATTCTCCGGAACAGTATATTACCATTGAGAAAATATTTGAATATTAAACAATAAAATTATGTGGTAAAAGTTAATAATTTTTTTATAGAAACCGTTTAAGCTGCTGCAAACTCTTATTTCTGACGTATTGAAGCGGTCTAAGAATGATATTTTCTGTTGATCACTGACGATTTAAAAAAAACTTTCTCTCTCCATACATTAAAGCAAGACTTCTTAAATCTGTTCCTTTTTGGTCCTACAGTGTTTGCTCTTCCTACAGAATCATTGGAACCACTTCAACATGCCTAAATAACGTGATTACCAACTTTCAACTGTCTCCCAGTTTTTTAAACGAAACTGCTCTTCAGATAAAGAATATGCTTACAGTATCTGTTCAATCAAACCGTAAACATAAATCAGTCAAAGTACCTTTAAAAACAGACGAATCTTCAACAAGACCTCAGTAAACCAGTTTTAAAATATTTTCAGAATTCTGAAATCCAAAACATTTCCTATCTCAAAAACTTAACATTAATGCCTTTTAGAGCTATATGTCAATAAACATAATTAAAATAAAGTTATAACTAAGAATGAGGTTAATAATCTTCCATAATTAATTCAATTAATTTTGCAAAGTATTCTAAATTTCCTTGCCCGTGGGACACGGAGCATTATTTGCTTTTTCTGAGACACAGTTTTCTTCTGGGAGCTGCCAATGTGCTGTCACTTAATGGTCTATCAAGTCTCGAACCTATCCCGGTAGCCACTTCTGCACAATACAGTTTATGCTGAACCAAGTAGACATTAACTATCAATTAATTAATTGACCAATAAAAGCTAACTGGATCATGTGGAGTAAGGAGAATTTCACGGCCAATGATGTGTAGAATGTTTCTTTATTCTGCTCCAAATCCTGATGCCGAGGGGATACACATTAAGCGCACCTCACCGTAAATATACTTTATCCTTTTGTAGCCATTTTAGCATTTTGCAAACAACTTAAACCTTCAAAGCTAAAAAGAGCTAAATTGATTCTTTCTTTGTTTATTGAACTAACTCCATCCGTATAATTCCTCCCGATTAGCAGAAGGTTCTTTATTTGAAGTTAATTCACTTTATTTGAAATATAGTCCGACTGATTGCAATACTTGAGTATTAGTGTAAGCTATAAGTTTAGAATAGAAAACTGTGTGAGTTTGTTCTTGGTTTTCAATATTCATGTAATTTTAATTGAATACATTGTTTTCTTATAAATTGAGGCCTAATTAACTTACCTTACGTCCGTCGTGTTTGCTCTGGCACGACAGGCTGCTAAGACTCGTTTATACACATTTATAAATCTTGTTTCAAAGAAACCTTTCCACTTACACTTAGCCCACAGAAATCATCCAACATCATGGATGATTTAGGGGATTAAAATATCCTGAGAAAAAAAGCTCACGGTATGTAGACCAGCGCGAGGCGGACTGTCCCCAACTTACAAAACGTTATAATTGTTATAGTATAGCATTAAAAAGTAATTAAAGCTGCAAAGATCACGATTAATAATAAATATATCTCCGGTGCTGAATGCAAGGCAAGGGCTGTTTGGAAAATAGTGCACAGGTACATTGAGATATCATTTGCAAAAACCACCTAAAGATGTCTTGCTCAAGGAAAACAATTGTAAAATTACCGATTCATCTGGTAATTTTAGTGACATTTTTATCACATCGTGTTTTACACTATTAAATTCACATAACTCTAGTTAGATAACAAAAATAAAACGATGTATCTCTAGTATTTTTTATACAAATTTGTGAATGTCACCTTTTTCAATTAAGAAAAATTAGAACTTCCCAGTTTAAATCCATTTAATTACTATTTGTGGAGATTCAGACCCTTTAAACGTTATCCATACTTACTCAAATTTCAATGTAGAATAAATACCATGGTAGTAATAAAGTTCGGGGAATGTGTCCCAATGTCATAGATATTTTACACTTCTTATAAAATGTTCATGTTTTTGTTAATAAATTAAAATAATTTTCCTCTGGATGTGTGTGATTAATACAAACTTTTATTTTGTTATTTCAGTCACATATATGTATTATCACCCATAACAAATGTAACACTAAGTCATGGCCTCCCTGTATACATTTTGCAGGCAGGAATAAAATTCCAACAATTGTGGCAAATTTCATTGCCGGTTCACTCTCCTCACTAATAAACTAATATCCTTTCAGACAGAAGAGGAGAAATATGAACTCATGCAAAATGACTTCAACTGTGAAAATAGAGTTGAATTTTGTTTAACGTATTATGATCACCAGAAGAGTCAAATAGCTCATAATATACCCTTACCATCAGTGATCACGGATTTATGTGAACAAGCCTTGTCTGGTTAGTGCATTTAGAAAAATAAGTTTAGAAACCGTCTCAAATTTAAGTTAGTTTTTCGTGTCAAAGTTTGAATCCATAAACCCAACTTATCAGAAATTATTAAATAAAAAAGACAACTAAATTTTCCGTTGGTATATATTGTATATAAAGACAAATCATGCCGGTTTAATTATGCACTCTATTACTAAAAGAACTGACAAAGCACTTTTTATTTACACAAATCTTAAGTGAGGATACATAAGTGAAGTGCGTAATTTTTACAGCTCATTCCCTCCATAATTTTATCACTGAGTAAGTAATTAGGTAATGTTTAAATATATATGGCTGAATTTTATGATTATAACTATAAAATATACTGCTATTAGTAATTTATGAATAACATTTTTTTTTTAATAAAGATAGATAGGAAGCGCCGATGGCCGAGCGATATATTATAGCCTGTCTGGCTTTGGATTTGAGTTACAGATAGTGCAGGTTCAAATCCTGCCTGACACTCTTTATCAGTACCATCGACCTTGTACTGTATCGACTTTCCCCTTCATTCTGTTTGATAAAATCATCAAGAGGACGGCCAGAATAAGGCTTAATAGAGGATCAGCCTCTCCTTAAAATTGTGTTCTTAATGTAATTTATAGTTTGCCTAATATCTCATTTTTAACTCAATCGGGAAATTTATTCAATATTAATTGCACTTTCATGAAATTGATGATGTCCTTGATTTTGCATACCTGACCCTTATTAATTATACAGCAAAAGTAACAGAATAAATAAAATATTAATTTTTACATATTGTATGATTTAGTTATGGCTATACTGTTGACAATACTCAACTATATAGGGATATATACATACATATATATATATATATATATATATATATATATATATATATATATATGTATATATATATGTATATATGTATATATATATATATATATAATATATGTATATATATATATATATATATATATGTATATGTATGTGTCATAGTGCAAATAGATTCTAGTCACAAAAAATAAAATATCTTTCACTACTCCGAGTTCCAAACCTGTGAAAGAACTCTGTAACTAAATAAGTTCTCCAAAACTTTTGTTGGAACTTGAGACGTATATTATATACTTTTAATAAAATATGTCAGTAAATAGGTCAGAAAAAATCGGAGTCTGTTTACTTTTAACTTTATTTGACGAGCTTAGGTGTTAACAAAATAAGATTCTTATAAAAGATTTATTTTTACGTAAACACACAAAAGTTAGGATTTGGGTCCAACCTGCTCAAATATAATTTTTCCGGATATTTTCCATTGTTCAGTGACTGAAAGAATAAGTAACACTTCGTTACGAAATCTGCAATCTGATCTCTTCTTCAGGTGGATATCTAGACCTAACACATAACTACAGTGTAGGTTAAAAAAAATAAATCTTATCCATGGGGTTGTGACACGATAATTTAGGAACCATAAGAAACTACGACGTGTGTTATTTTCATTCAAGCTGTCTCTTAAATATATACTTAATAAACAAATGCACTTATTCACATTTTAAATGTACAATATGTTCGTTTTGATACAACACATAATCGGTACGAGTATAAATAGACTAAGTCATGCAAATTTTTATATTCTTATTGAATATCTAGTAAAGCCCTCAATACTTCACACAGTCAATTTCAGACCAATACACACACATAGGCTACAGATAGCTAGAAATACACATAAACATGCAAACGTTTTATTGCATGTCGAGTGTTTCACATTCAGCGAAATGATTTTTTTTATATTTTCTAAAGGTCAAATTAATTCACCAATAAAGAATGTGATTTAATCTATTGACCTGTTTTGGCAGAGCGTTTCTGTCACACAATGATACATAACAGAAGTTCTCGACGAAAGCACAAGAGTGTAATTAGTATAGTGAAATCATAAGTGAGCTAACTGCACAGTCAAGACAACAAGACAGGATGGATGTGTGGTCTAAGGCATGACTCGTGGAAGCGGGAGTTGGCCTTGGAGTCGCTAGCTCGATTCTCGCGCCCGTTGTTAGGGATTTTTGTGGTCAGTTGTACACTTATATCAGGGTCACTGCTCTGTTGTAAACAGCGGGAGGATCCACCAGTGATTGGCTTGGATAAAAGTTGATGAGATCAGTGCGTTCTTGTATAAATGCACCGTTGTGTATTTTTTATCTTGACCATTACAAAAACTACTTATTATGTGGTATTTTATGTTTTCAAAGAATTTAATATTTAATAATGGCTATAATAATACATTTTAAGAGACACAAACAATTTTTAAACAATAATAATAACGCCAACCTAAAAAAACTTTATACTAAACTATTGGGCTCATGCATGAATTCCTTTATGGGACCATATAATTTTATTTCAAAAGCTGCCAGTCACTTTTATTACAATATAATCTCCAGAATGGCTAATCCCAGTCAGTGATATCCTTGCAATTGATCGTAGTATAGGGATAAGGCTGAGGGTCTCTAATTGAAAGGTCAATGCTTCGATTACCGGCGAAGTCCATAAAAGTTTCCAATTAATTTTTTTTTCTAAAACCAACATTTAATATATGATGTTGGCCGTATGATGATACTGGCTCGGCGTTGGGAATACATCCTTAAAAGTAAGGATGAATGTTGAACATCGATAACATTTTAAAATTAGCGCAATTTAAACAAGTAAATCTTAAATAATAAAATAAAAATAAATATACTTTTATAGCATGTCTGCATTTTAATAAATAAAAAGAATCATTTTACAATAGAACTATCAGTCTAACACATCTCCGCAAACAAGAATCAAAATAGACAGAATTATGGAATGTCACAATTTCACTACTTATGATGTTGAAGGAAAAAATTCGATTATGAAGATTACTTCAGTAGCAAGCTCCGTTTTTTGATTACTTAAATCATCTTTGAATATTTTATAGTATCATTTCTTATTGTTTACTATTTATAGTCTAATAATGTTCATTAAAGCTGCCTTTAAATATTTTTTGGTGTCCTCCCCTATAGTGTCCCACAGGAATATGTCTTGGACCAGTACTAATTCTTGTGTACATCAGCGGATTGAATTCATCGCTGCTAACAGGTAAAATGGTTCAATGCACTGACGATATAACGCTCTGTTTCAGAGCAAAAACAATACAAATTAGAAATAAATTATTTTTTGGAACTGAATTCATGTATTCAGTATTTCTCAACATTGAACCTGAGAGCAAACAGTTCCAAATCAAATGTGATAACATTTTTCCTTCGGCAATATTAGCCCGTGGATTGCGCTGCTGTGATGGTGGATAATGTCCTCCCAAAGAAAATGGTTCTACCAAGTTGATGTCCCTTCATCGAGGCCTGACTTGGGACAGTCACATAGAAGTCATTTTTTGAAAGGTTTCTTCGGTTATTTATACTTTACGAAACCTCTTTAAGTTTTACTCCTTGGACGTACTAAGAACAGCATATTTTGGCCTTGTATATCCTCATATAACATAGGGGTTGAGTTTGTGGGGCAGCTGTTCTAAATAAAAATTTGAAAGAGTATTTAGAATTTAAAAGAAGGTGGTCCGAATAATTTCATAATAGAAATTCAGAGATTCATGTAAAAATTCCTTCAGGGAGCTTTAATTGCTAAAATGTTATTGTTAGCCAAAGACAATGCGTTTTTCACTAAATGTTTAGGATTTGTCACGGGTTTTCTCAAAAACTACTTAACTTACTTCAATCTGTTTTATTCAATTTCTTAGGTCAAAAACATAAGAAACAATTTAATTCGCCTCTTAATTTACCCCACCAGAATTTGAGAAAGACCTCGTTTTACATGGCGAGGTAAAAATCCGGGCGAAAAACTCGATAACGAAGCATTTTTGGACCTATGTTTATATAAACCTTTTCTATTAGTTTTACTGGTAAAATTAGCTCTCATAGTTTCTGAATATCTTCGTGAATTATCCTATATTTAGAAGTCTGAAGTTTTGCTGATATATTTGGGAATTAGGCTCTGGAATGCACTGGGATGGTTATTTATTATTACTGTAAGAATGCTCATCATCAGAAACAAAATGACCTTACTTGTTAGCGGGAGGGAGAAGAGCATACATACTCTTTAAATTTATAGTAAAAATTTTATTTACTTCCTAAATTAAACTATGTAATATAAAATTAACAAGATCATTTGTTTGAATCAGTATCTTGATATTGAGAAACAAAGATGGAATACAACAGCCATAATAGGTCACTATATAAATCTACCTGGATTTAGTCCTCGGGGTTAAAACAAAGTGAGTTCCTGTAGTGATTTTTAGCTTGACACGCATTTTGTCGTTATCATGTTTGTGCATTCTTCCACCTTTTGCGTCGAAGAGGCTTATTTTAAATCATAAAAAACCTTTTTACTACAGCCAAACCAACAACCAAAGAATGCAACTGTGTTATTTGGTTGCTGTGTCAGATTTAGGTTATCTCCATCAATTGCCAAGTATGAGTGTACTTATTTCAATGCAATGTATATAACTTGTTCCAAAATAACTAAATATACATAAAATCATACATATTACATGTATCTATAATCAGCAATAAATATTATGAAAGCATTACAATTATCTTATTTACTTAAAAAAATAATAACAGTGTAAAATGTTTTTAATCATATACAGTGTACTAGAATGGTAATGGATTATTTAACTACTATGACCAATAAATCTTTAAATATTTATTTTAAATTTTGAATTCAATAATCATAAATCATTCTTAAAATGCTCAAGAGTTATTAAACATCAAACTCACGTTCTTATTTGTTTTTTTTTTTTAAGTTTTCACCACGTAGGTCATAATAAAGTTACTGATTTCATCATAAAATAGTTTAATATTTTTTTCAAAATGCAATATACACTTAGATTTTAAAAATAAAAGTATTAAAACTTGTTTCTTTGATTCCCTCTGGGTGTAAACTCGAAAACTCTGTGGCTTATGCACAAATGATAATAGTTTACAGTAAAAGCGTAAAAAATTACTTAGTCCTTTATAAGCTTAAAGGAATTAAAAATTAATCAAAATTAAAACATGGTTTGCATGTTTCAATTTTTTGCATGGTTTGGTCCATGACTTGTTTTATAGAGTTTGTATGGATGTCTTATTAATATATTATTTATGTGGTGGTTCAATCCTTCTTTGAGTTTTCGCTTGCTATGTTAGTTTAATCTGATGCGTGGTGTGTGTGTGTGTGTGTGTGTGTGTGTGTGTGTGTGTGTGTGTGTGTGTGTGTGTGTGTGTGTTTTAGTGATCCTTCATCGGGCTTTTACCTATTGGATGTTCCATTTTATTTTACAATTACTGAGTTTTGTTTTTGTAGTAAGTTCTTTTTTATTTTTAAGTTTACATTTAGTTTGTATGAAGATTATATTATTATTTAATTATTTTTAAGTTTGTAAATATTCATGATCAATGTTTTTACATTGTTTGATGTTTGTGTTTCAAATCAATCTCTTGTAAATTTTGTTAATACTGTGAAATAAAATCTGTTTGAAATGAAATGAATGAATGCTCATAAAGTGTTTTTCAAATAAACAATAAGTAAATAATGCGTACATCAAAGTCACGTCGGTGAACAATTAAACAAGTTTCATAGTTTGAAACTAGTTAAATGTTTTTAATTACTGTATTAAAAATAAATTATCATGCAAAAATATATTGTATAAATAAAATAAATTAATGATAATGAAGAATTAAATACGTGTTTGAGCTATAACTACAGTATAAATAATCATTATAAATTACTATGTTATTAAGAGAAAAAGTTTAAAATTATTTAGAATTATTGGATTTTGTAAAATGCATCACATTGAGCAAACACTACCTTTGTCACTATAAACATTAATAGCCTATGTTTAAATATAAGTCATGAAGTCCCAGTGGATCTTCAGATAGATGTTCAGTCCAATTGTACCAGAGTCAAGTTGATAAAATGGACAAGAAATGTTCAGTAAGAGACACAGCCGGAACTTAGATCAAAAAGAAATCACAGAAAGGTACGGAGACAACGATGGATCAATCCAAGTTTCTGTTGATCCAATCGACGAATGAAGTAACACGAGTGTAGACACCAGGATAACCAGGTTCTGCACATTTCTTCCCGTAGGAGACCACTCCGATTAGGTAGTAGACAGCTCCCTGGTCCAGCATCAGAGGCCCTCCCGAATCTCCCTGCAACATGTCCTTTTGGTTATTCTCAAAAACAAAACTTATCAACTGTTGTAAGTTGCTAAGCTAAAATTTTTAATTGCCAACTGAAAATAACAATGCAACTTAACTGTTGTTGAATTCAAGCTTCTGATGTTGTTGTTGTTTTTTGTTTTGTTCACTTGGGATAAGAAACTTGTTCTTGAAAGGATTTTGGGCTAATTCCGAAGTGACAGGATATTCAGGACGAGTAAAATTGGTAAAGATGGAAGGGACTGCATCTTTTTGGAACCTAATGAGCACAATCTGAGTCATGTCAACTTTAATGAAGGGGGGGTTAACTTGGTTCCAGCATTTTTCAGTCAAAGCTCATTAAACGACACTTCATCATGTTTAGGCTTGTAAAAATCTGTAACACTAAGGAAGATCTTCAACAGTCATATCAGTAATAGTACTATCGACCAACCTATTTAACCCAATACGTAAAAGGTTTGGGTTAGTAATGTGCTGCTTGCTCCTGGATACCCATGGAGTTTCTCAGGTGTATCTGGGTTAGATAAGGTCTGTTCTACACCCCGTGTAGGATTTACTAGCTGATATAAACCAATCGGAAGTGATCCTTCTTGGGGAATTCGTTAATTAAATTTATAACGCGTATAGCTCAAACCCTCAAACGTGAGGAAGAATGAGTGGAATATTCTAGATATTCATCTTATTTTATCTTAGTGTATGTTATTTTGTTAATGATATTTAACATTCTTAGTGTCCAAGATCACTAAAAGCATATAAAGCAAAAACTAAAATACCATTTTAAAATTTGTTTAAAATTAAAATTGACTTTGAATTGTACCACAAACTTGCTTTATTGTTTAAAGTCAACGAAAATAAAGCTCACGTTTGCATCACAATATATAAAAAAACCTGTTAATACCAAAGTTTAATGCTAACCTTTCCATGCTACATCAGAAACTAAGGAGCTTAGTATTGAGCTCACAAAAATCATATGTTTTGGATTTCGTTGCCAATACAGCTATATCTTAAATCGAGACAAATAAAATAATCGTTAGCTAAAAAGCTACGTTCTTTCACAGATGTTTTTAAATCTAATTGTCACAAGCAGAAAGAAATCTTTATATGCTTGCATAATACAATTCTGCACGTATTAGTCAAAGGATATTGGAGCTTTTTTTATTTCTTTATGATTCATATACTTTCGTAATATACTAATAATTTTATAATTTTGCACCATCCATAGGTGTGCACCATCAACATACCTGACAAGCGTCCTTGCCCGCTTTTCCTGCACACAGGACACGATTGTCTATGACAGCTCCTCGCTCATTGCGGTAAGCATTCTTGCAGGATTCCTCGTCCGTGATGTCGATGTCCACCTGCTGCAGAGACTTGGTTGATGGGCCTCCTGGAAATGGGCAGGTGTATAAATGATTTACCACCCAAAACACATGTCTCACTTACCTATACTATATCCACTACAGTGTCTATAATAGGGTTCCGTAAGAAATATTGTCAAAGTAGAAATTAAAGAGTTTTGCTTTAAAAATACGAATCTCAAATAGTTTTTGTCTTACAATCATGATCTGCTCAGTTATAATTACCCTCACTCTGGATATAATATAAATTTTTAAATAACTAAATTTATGTGAAATAAGTTTACTTGTTTCAATGATGTCCACTGAAGAGTTCTATGTTTGTAATAATGTAATTAATTATTAATAACATAGTTTTTTTTATTCTTAACACCACCTCTAAATCTAAATACATATGTATACTTTTAAAATTACTACATAAGAGAACGTCAATAATTCTATACGCAATTTCTTAAAAAATGAAATATGTTATTTTCACATTAGATTTAGTCTTTAATTCTTACTTTGTACAATGAAGTAATTACGCGTAATGTATGTCCTACCTTCTGTTGATTTTAGGTGAGTTAATATGACAATAATTTATCGCTTTGGGTGTGTTTGATCTAACGTTTTAATTCTTATCAAGGATCTAGGAATATATCAATAGAGTTTAATTAAAAACAAGTGCAATATTGTTACAAATAAAAGAGACATCATTTAAAATAAGTAAAAAAAAAACATATTAATTAGGAACAAGCTAACGAAGATGATACTTTTATCGCAACAGTTGATAAAGACAATTTAATAGTTTATTTCACGAAATGATGTAGAAAGTAATATTGTGGGTAAGCCCTGAATTCTAAGAAACTAATGATAGTGTCAATTAAACACTCATCTGATAAATGAAAATATCTTTAAGCTATAAATATACAAGGAAAACTTGTTATGAGACTTCAATAAACAGATAAAAACTTACCAGTTGAAGCAATCTTAAGTTTCATTATGACGCTTCCCTACAAAATTATAAAACGCTAGATATAATTATAATGAGAGAAATAATGTCAACACTCCTTTAGTCTAAATACGAATATTAATGTAGCTACAGAAACATTGGAATATTATTGATGCAATAGGTATATTTTAACAATGTACTCATTTCTTTCATGATACTGTAGTAATATTTTTTAACATCTGAGGACAATAAACCGATAAAACGGAGTATCAAAGTACCTGGATCGCAAAAAAGATTCTTATAAGTACTAATTAGAGACATAGAGGTACTAAATTTAATTCTTTATGGTATTTATTTATGGAATTAGGGCAACTTTGCTTTACTTTATCCAACCCTATAGCCCCAACATTAAGAGAGTCTCCTTTGGAGAAAAATGATTTATGTACCAAATTTTAAGCCTCTTTAGGACCATTTTATCAAGTTAACGTACAGATGGACGGACAGTGACATGATTTTAAGAAATACTCTCGGGTCTTTAATAACATTTTATTGCAGTTGCGTTAACTGAAAGATCTGACTGTTCAAAGAATAAAAAACCCAAGTTTTCAACAAGTTTATCAGTATCAACACAATAGAATCTTTTTGCAAATATTTAAAGTAAAACACATCCGAGTACCAAAACATCTAAATTTAAATATAATTGAAAAATTTCAGACGGAGAGATTACCTGAACTTAAACGGAGATAGGGGAACTATTTTCTAACCTGACATCATTTCACGTTACTTACTAAAGAAAAGAGCTCCCCATCCTGCGACATATGGAGTTTGTCCAACAAACGTGTTGGAACGGAGCAGGGAACTACTTGGCAGGCAGATTGGCTGAATGTGGTCTGAAAATAAGTTTATTACATTATTAAAAAATTGACATTGATTAAATGAATGGAAGTATTGATTGTAACAAGAGAAGAGTATATTAACAGCTTAAATACTTGATTAGAGCAGATTTCTAAACTTATTAATCTCATTTTTAAGAAATTTACTCACATCATGATAAGGACATTATACGCTATATGTTTTTAAAAGGCCTTCATGGAATCTCTGACATAAGTGATGATGATCACTGGAATAAATCTTTGTGACCACAGAAAGCCAGAATTTATAAACCAATACATCAGAAATCCGAGTCAAAATCTGACATGTGCCAGCAACTCTATAGACGTTATCACGCTTATGAACCAACGTTTTCTGTTAAAGGACATTGATTAAGTAAAAAAGGAAACAATTACAGTTAATGTAGTCGTACACTTGTCACGCTTATCTTATCTGTCTAAGGTATACAGTCCGGTTCGTCATCGTATAACCGACTGCTTCGACTAACCTACCTCACCAAACACAGCGATGTGTTCGAACCTCTAGAATGTTATACTGCTATGTGATAAAAGAGCTCGAGAGATGTTTATCTTCCTCATCATCAGTGCCCGGCAGACGAGTCATAAAGACTGTCTCCTTTGTTTTCATTACTATTTCAGTAGTTTTAGATCGGACACTAATGACTCCGGCCACCGGTGCAGCACCTTCGTACACTCATATGAGAAATCAAATATATACTTGGTATAAGAAGACCATATGACAATAAACAATCACCATCAGAGATACGGTTCAACATACGTGAACGAAATAACAACAAAAATAAATAATCCAAGGAAGATGACAGTAACACAGGCATTAGCATATATATATATATATATATATATATATATATATATATATATATATATATATATACTTCATAGTAACACGTTTACCAATATTAAAAACTACGATAAGCAAGTTAAATAGAACAAAAAAGACGTCAGAAGATTTAGCAAACGTCTTCATTCCAAAGTAAGGATGTCACAGAAGATATCAAATTTTGGCGCGATGCTATTTTCAAGGCTAAAAAATCTAATTACTAGACTGCAGCAATTAGAGTTTATAGTATAATGTTTGTGGCTTAAAAGATCTCGGGTTCTGGTGTTTATTGGAACTCTACGTCAATTTCTGCTAGGAGATCATTGGCCCTGGAGAATTCTCAGAAATAGCTTATCTGCTTACGTCCCGCCGGAGATTCGGTTCTATATAGGTTATTTAGGCTTAGCCAAGCCTAGTTCAAAGCAGGTGAAGAAAGCGACGCTGCAGAGCTTCCAGTCTCTCTAGAAAACCTTGCTAGGGAACCGAAATATAGTTAGATGACCGCAGTTGTCGGCAGTGGGCCCAGAAAACTAAGTCACACTGGAAATAAATGCGTACAGGTATGTCTTTTTCTATGTCCTTTTCACTCTAGAATCGATGATTTGTGTACTTGAGATTGCGTAAGTATAAACTGCTGAATATTTATTCCTGTTATTCCTCTTACACAACAACAGAGCACTTGTTGGGATTCACATGGATATATTTTTATTGAAAAGTAATTTCTCTATTGCAGATCTAAGCTGTTATGGATCCTCCAAGAGTTTTCTGGTGTGAAAATACAGAGGAAATCTTCAGACCATCAGCACACTGCAAGGCATTAACACAATTTTTTTCAAAATATCGCTCACATTATTAAGACATTGAAAAATCAAGGGCCTAATAACGAGTCTTGTGGAACAACGGAACAGACTGAAAAATAAGATGAAGCACAAGAACTAATATTGATAGTAAGAGAGCAATCAGTCAGATAATCAGATGTCTAGGATGACAGGGGTCAGCCACGCCGTAACATTTCAATTTTATCATGACGATAGAGTGGCTGACTTTGTCAAATGTTTCAGCCATACCATATAAATTGCATTGACCTGTTTGTTCCTGAGGAGGACAAGTAAGACATACTCTTGGAATAAAAGGTGGTTAAAACAGAGGACACGCCACGTACAAATCCATATTGAGATAAATGGATAATGTTTGATACTTTTGGATTGGGAACGTGCTTTTGAGTAATAATGTCGTGCGTTACGGAGAGGAATGATGTAGCCGTCCTTTAAAACCCGTTGTAGGATTCCTTTTTCAAGCGATCGTTGATGTGTACTGTTAAGTGGTACGAAGAGGTTGGCAGTGGTAAACAATGGAAGGCGGAATGTCTTAATACTAGCCTCCTTAGCAGAATTCATTTAGAACAACATCATCCTTGACTGGTACTGCTAAGGCAGGTAAAATAGGATATTTGATATGCGGTGCAATGTATGATACAGGAGAATAGACAGAGCTTAAATAAAAAAAAAAAAAAAACAATTGAAATTTGCCTAAAATATCTTTAGCATTATTCTCACCAAGATGCAGGCAAAGTCGTAAATCACCAACTACTTCTCTGAGGTTCACCAACCCCAAAACACACGTGGATCAGTAGAGATGTTTTACTCAACGTTAGCCAAAGAGCGCCTATAGCACTCACGGGACATGGGCTTTGCACACATCTCTTAAGAATTATAAATTCATAGTACGAGTTTGCCAGATTAAGACTATTGTTATGGCGTTAGTATGTTATTCATTCGGAATAACGAGCCGCTTCATTGTAAAACCATGTTGGTAAATTAAAGAGTTTCAAATTTTTTAATTGGGTTAGCATTAAGAGTAATATTCTCCAAGATGCCACTTGAACAAATAAACTTTCATGTATTGGGATAGAACTATTAACTAAGCTCTCATATATTTGCGAGAGACAGAGGACTTATAACATCGATAATTACCAATTAATTACTTGAACCTTATCAAAGAACCCCCTTATTAAGGGGAGGGAATCCCTATTTGAGTTGCCTCGTTTGACACCTATTTGACACATATATTTGTTGCAAGGCTGAAAAAAGAGTAGTAACATCATACATCTACAGGTTATAACGCTCGTAGCTATTGGCATGTGATACAGGTGCATGTCCTAGACTGATTGAGGATAGAGGAGAATGATGAGCTCGGGTGAGAATAACCAGTCAGTTTCCTTGGTAACTTCCGATCGATTAATCCAACCTAGAACTGAGGCGCCAACTTTCGTGTTATTGACATTCAGGTGAGAATCAAAAGATTGCACGCAAGTGGTCATGTTGTTTTTTGGAACAACAAAACAAACGCTAGAACTACAACTTAGTTCTCTTGACCATTCCTTTGATTGATACCAATCTTATTGGCTTGTTTATCAGGGTGGATGCTGAATTAACTAACGTGTGTCAGTATTATGAACATCTAATAACACAGTAAGGATGCTCATTTTACTGGAATGATCATTGAAAAACGCTGCAATATTTTGATCTCACATTGCTTGCCTTTGCACCGGGGTAGCACCATTCAAAGATCTACTAAGAACGCCAAAAGGAATTTTCCTGGAAGCCGAGATTTTCCCAAACTTTAATGAGTTCAATAACGGTTATTAACCAGCCCATTTTCCATATCCTGTCTCGCTTCATTCTGTCAGGTCTGGAAAGGAAGTTTTATCGCATAAAAGGAGGGCAATAAGAACTATAAAAGTTACATCATATAACAATTGAAACACTTCGTTTACATAATTGAATAAAATGTTGATTTTGTTTGAAATTCAAATTTCAAAAATTAATTCTAAAATTTTATTAATTTAGTATTAAAGAATAAATAAATATGACGGATAAATGTTACCAGTAAGTCACAATTCTTGGACAAAGTAAGAGTGGATTAAATCGTAAATAAATTCACAACCTATTACTAGATTTCCTGGAATAGAACTTTGCCTACGATTAATTTAATCGCTATTTAAATCAAGTGTTTTACAAAACTTATTACTAAATATTCAAGTCGAAGCTAGTGTGATACCATACTATTGTGTCTTGACACTGTCCATATCAATATAAACCTGATTTTTAGTTGATCGAACATTTTTTATTTTTGGCAGCTAAAAAGTTACTGAACTAAATAACTAAAAATATATGGTTGTATTCTAACCAACTGTGGAAATGTTTTAGTTAGTAGTAGATAAGACCAAAATATATATTTGCTGTTTAGTTAATTAGTTTACACAAAACACACTTCCCGATTTACGAGAGTAAGATGAATGAATGAATATTTAGGACAGTTTGGTGTCGACTTCTTTATATAATTCAGAAGAGAATTATATATTGTCAAACAGAACCAATCATATTTTCAAAAATAACCAATCATAAATTGCCAAATAAAAGAAAATATGATGAAAACTGAAAAAACACATCAAAGGTGTGCTTTGATCGTCTGTACATTTGAAGCGTTTAACGTTATAATATATATTTAAGAACAAATGGCACATCACAACAATTCTATTGAATTGGTTCATGATAATATTGTCAATTTATAAGGTTACGTAATATTTTGTGTATACGGGATAGAATAATATTTATTTTAATAGCCTACGGTGAATCTATTGTAAGACAATTCATTGCTCAATAGTAATGGGACTCTGATAAGGAAATCTCTTGTAATCTGGTAAACAGTGCGTTCTGTTTATCTGGCTTTGTTCTCAATCGTGTGCTCCTTGTGTGACAATGTCACTGTGTACACAAGATTAGACTAAAACTCATTCAGAATAGTTAATTCTACTTCTGAATTAGACTCTAGCACATTTCAATTCTCAAATTTGTTTATTTCAAATAAATGTGTAATATTTCATACGTTTGCAAATGTAAAAATCACTAATTCATAACTGTCCATAAAGTGTTTATTATCATTACTAAGAAAGAAAAATTATTTATAAAGTGTTATTCCCCCAAATGAATATCCTGTGCGTGGGGATGAATAGCTTATATCACTCTTTTATGCCATTATCTTATGACATTCATTTAGGATATTCACTTGTATCTTTACCGGATGGATAAGATTCTGTTTAAACTAGTTAGCGCAGTTAATATTTAACCCTTTACATAGCATGTTTGTATTTACATAATCTTGTTCTTGGCTTTGTCTAGGATCAGTCAAGTGACACAATCATTAAAAAGAGGTCATCGCCTGAACAATTCGCACACACTTCTCTTTCCTAGTTTTAATCACAGTTTTGACCTTGCTAAAGTAATATTAGGAAATTTAAAGTCGTTGGATTACTTTATTATTGGATCGGCAATGACTGCGGTTGTTGCAAAAATGTGGCTACTGGTTTTTGACCTAGCCTACAATGCGCAACTTTAGACAAGGCGTAAAGCGCTGTCTGAGGATTATTGAATATGTTCCTCAGGTTCAAAGTTGATTTATGTGCTGATCCATAAGTGTTTTACATACTGCGGATTTTTTTATTTAAAATAAATTAAATTACTTCTTGAGACAGGTATGCTCGTCTCATAAATACAAGTATCATTTTATTTTTGAATTGCAAGATCTATTGGCGCGAAATTTGGTACTTTTTATATCTCAGTTCCTACAAGCATTTTACCGGATCTACGAGATATTCACATGTCCAGATAGCCGCAGACCTATCCCACATTGGGTGCGGGTGAATACAAATATTATGATTGACGACGTACTTCCTATCGATCCTTTCATTTCCTATTGTTATATATTTCCGTTTATTTCCGTTTGTGTTGTTAACAATGCTGTGTTGAATATGATTGTGTTACCGAATAACGAATCAACCATTCCGTCCCAACTGAAAGTTCTTACGTACTTGTTGAACTAATACGTCATAGATGCTAGAGGTTAACATTTACCCGAGAACTGGACAGCACTTCTCAGCTTGACTATGGCTATGTCGTTGACCTTGGCGTTAGTTCTGTACTCTGGGTGAGGAATAGTCCTGTCGACCTGCATGTCCACTGGTGACGCCCCATCAGACACGTTGTCATCTAGGTTGATGTCTCCTAGTCGAGCAACTGAGCTGGAAGAACACTCTTATGTACATTTGAGCAACCATAAAATGGAAATGGATCACCTTTCGAGAAATAGAATGAATAAAATCATTTATGAATGGGTAAAATATTGAAATCTTCATTAAAAAAACACCCACATTTAGATTTGAATACGTATTCTACTATTTAAAAACAGAACTGTGGCATCATCACTCTTTCAGCTAAATACACAATAATGAATGCTGTAATAAAACTTGATTTTTAAGTAAATTATTTTGACCATATTTTTGTACATTAGAAAAAGCATTTAATTACAGGTTATTTGATTTTTTTATATCAGTAATTGCATCTCATATATAGAATATATACACGTTTAAAATATATTACACGGTACAATTAAAATACGATAATCGTAGACTGGTTTTCTAGTAATAATTATACTAATTATTAGATTACAAATAGTATAATAATTAAATAAATATGTACATTTATTTTATTAATTCTATTTTTATAAATTCTATTTTATTACTTCATATATTATTTGAACCTCATATGTTTTTTAATCTCCTAACAATTATCAAAACTACTAAAACGTACATTGGTTTAATGTCTAGTTCCAGAAACCAAAAGTACCAACAACATACTATTAAAAGATCCTCAGTAGTAATCAATATATTAATGTAATTTTAAAGAAATAAATTATATTTAGCTACTTTCATTAATAATTAATATTTATAAAAATTATAACTTTAAATTATATCACATGACTGACATTCGACTCATGTTAACAGATTCCAGTTCGAGGTAACTCTCAAACACAACTCTGAATCGGAATTCCAAGTGAAACAAGAGTCCAGTGTCATTCAATTTTCAGCTCCCTATATTCAAGTACTACGCACTTTTTACAAGTGTTTTTTTTTTACTGAAAATAATTATGATACAGTTCTCCTAGAAGACATATCTTACTCACGTAAAATTCGACTGGGTGTATAAATGTATATCCTCAAGATAATAACCGACCATAGTTATAGGAAACAGAAAAAAACGGCAGAGTTTGTGGATTTAAGACAAGTTATTACTTTAATGCCCCCGCCTTGCCCGATTTAATTCGTTGAGTATTAGCAAATCCTATCATGACGCTGTTGAATATTCTTGAATATTGAATATTCAATATTCTTGAATATTTTTTATGTCTGTCTGTTCTCACGATATCTCGAGAACGAACTGAACTGAATTCATTTTTTGCATGAAACTTCATTTCTACATATACAAGATATAGTTGGGTGGTGGTGCTTGTTCCTCCATCTATGGAATTAACTTGAGAGACAAGGAAGCCCTTAATTAGTAGACAATTAATTAATGAGGAAAATGATACATAAATCGTGTTTAACCAATTAAAAATAAGGCCAGGACAAATATTTGAAACTAATGGTAGCCTAGTTGTCCGCCGGATATATCCAAAACGAATTGGACTAAAGACTTGGAATTCTCCATGAAACTCCAGTGAAGCCTGCTACGCGAAATGCGGTTTGATATGCTCTTACCATATCCTATTTTCTCTTATCTCGCTTTTATATTTGTTTAAACCATTGTTTATTGTCTATGCCTTGTTAGTTTGTTTAAAGCCTGATTTGCTTGTTATATTGCCAACTCACATCTTATATAGCAAATCTGTACTTAAGTATTTCATTATTATTATTCTCCTACTACTACTTTTACTGTTTATAGAAATACACCAACACAAGTTGAATTAAGAGTTGGATTGGCAACAGAATAATGAATTAAAACTGTCTGCTATCAGGATAGTCAGCATTGCTATTGTATACATTTTCTATACAGTTTATGTCTGTTTATGTTTATTGCCTTTTTCTGAATATTTTCTGTATTGATAAGAATACACCTCTACCCGCTTCACTGTTCAGTCTGTTCGTCAACTTCACCACTGCAAAGCTTTTTTTACACATTTAATAATTGATTTATAGTTTTATCATGATAAAATAGGAATATCTGAAACTATGGTGTTTAAGTTTAACACATTAATTTCATTCCTAAAATATAATTCAACCACAAGTAGATAAATTTGGTTTGTAAATATTTGTTACAATATTTAATCAATTAAAATCCGAATATTCAAAATATATTTAAATAATTTAAGAAGTAAAAAGGGTGATAACGTAATGAATTTTTGGGTAGTTTGAGTATACCATGTTGTATATTTCCAATGAAAGACAATACATTTTATCATTTCGATACTTTATTACATGGACCATATTAAGATATTCTGACTCTGACGTAATAAGTTTATTAATTTATTCTAGTAAGAAAAAACCGGTCCGGAAGTAACAGAGTTTAGTTTATTGCATTATATGAAGCAAAATAAAAAATTAATCGAATTTTTCGATGAAAAACTTTAATAGTTTTTACGTTTAATAAAACCCACTACTCATCTCACTTTCAAAAAGTCTTTCTTAAATTATGGGGAGAGAGAAATACTCACTTTTTCGCTATAATGGAAACGGTTGAACAGTATAAGGAGAGTCACACTTTTGTTACTACAGTGCATCCATAAAATATTTTCGTTAAATTTGAAAAAAAAAAATAGTTTTTAATAAACATTTGGTACATTGGTGTATTTGGTATGCAGTACACGGCCCACTCAGACCAATAACATCATCCCTTCATTCACGTAAAATCTTTCATTAAGGACTTCTAAAATTGAAGTTGGATAGTACTGTCATATTTCAGAAAGCTTATTTAAACGTTTAAACTATATGTGTCCATTTAGAAGCATACTTCACAATCAGAACAACAGTGAGTCTTGATAATTACAGGGAAAGCTAAAAACATACAATACGTTGTGATGTGTAGGATAACATTGGGTTGATACAGATTTGGATAGATCAAAATCCATTAAGAGTACGATGTGTGATTATAAAATTCTTCTTCTATTTAAAATGAATGAGACTTAAACAATTGTGATAATACATACTCGTATTTTAAAACTATTTTATACACAATCCATTTCGATAATTATAAATGTACTTTGTCATGTGCCTGTATGCGTTACATGGTACACTTACACCAATAACATTACCCCTACGTAAAGTATGTCATTAAGGACTTCTAGAACTCAAGTTGTATAGTAACATATACTCACAGCGTCATAGTAGAGGGTATAATAACACAGTGGCCGGCAGTAACAATGTGGCGGTTGGTAACGAGAGCTCCTCCACACAACCACTGGAGATCCGACCTGGTGCGAGAGCGGTACCCGAGAGCCGCCACCCAGGGCCATGCACCTGTTAGCATACAAGACTTAGCATCCCCTCGCTCCTGACGTCAATTCTTCTCACGAAAGTGGGTGCTAATTCAGCGCATTAACCGTTTCCATGCCCTGATTTAGCACCCTCCTGAGTAATGTAAGCTATTGCAAATATTTTAGTACAAGACATATCCAAATTGGCCCAGCCGTTCTTACCAAAGAACAAAATGTTATATATAGAAAAAAATTATTGTCTTAGTCATAAGCTGGACTCCCTCAAGTTGTCTGTTTTTACTTCAACGTGATCAAGCATTTATTTAAAGCTTGCAACAATGCGTAAATAAAGCACTTACATTATGTTGTTCCGTTACAACCTACGCAATAAATTACTCTAATAACGACCTAACGAAAACATGGAGATTTTTCTCTAATGTTACCGATCACGTATTATAATTTGCGGACCTCTTTCCATCCATGTGAGTGTGCTAGTTAACACCCTAGACATATAAAACAGAAGTATTGTCTGTTGTGGCTCTAAGTCCTTTGTACCACACGTTTTAAGAGAAACCTATAAAGTGGAGTCCCGAAATGTTGTGAATTTAATCTTAAAAGCACATAATTTTACTGTTATCCATTTAGATTTCGTAACCCAAAACAACATTAACTCTGTAACTGTAATAAAATGCGTATAGAATAGTATAAATCAGCAATAAAGAATGTATTTAATCCACTTAGGAATGTATTTTTTTAATATTTTTGGCATTTTAGGTAAAGGACTCCTTCCAGTGTGGTACTTGATTATCAAAAATAGTTTATTATCTATGTGTCTCTTTTTTATGAAGATGTAAATTATATACTTCTAATTTTGTTTACAAGCTATCAAGAATTACTTTCGTATCATAAATTTACAGTATTTATTTTTTTATGTTTGCTCATATTGAAAATTCTGTGCCGCTTAATTCGTTTTGTTCGTTTTTTTCATACTTTTTTACAGATATTAACAATTTCTATACCCTTGAATAAAAATATGAAGTATTCAAAAATAAACAAGTGAAATTGAAATTAAAAGTAAATAAATATAATGGCTCTAGGGAGTCAACAAATGTGTTAAATATATTGTTTATTTTATACATTAAATACAATAAATATAACAATCAATTTAAATTTAATTCGAGAAATAGAATGCGAAGTTGTTTGAAAATTCATAAAATGCTTTTACCTCTTTGCCTTATTACATGAGTGAAATATTTGTTCTTGTTTAAATTTTACTATTGACGAAGATTAGAAACCTCGAAATATTAATTTTATAACATTATCGATACCTAGGAGTGACGTCAGAGCCCGAGAGGGGTGCTTATTCCCAGAGGATGCTAAGGCAGCGTCCCCGTGTACATTAACGAGAATATTAGAGTTGCTCACACAGCCCATTAGCTTGAAAACTTGATTAGTTTTTAACTCATTAACTGATAGCTTACGTTAATAGCCTGTTATATCTCATATATCCGAGGGTAAAAATAGAATTTCAATATTTGGCTAGCAACTAAGCAACTGTTTTAGTTAGCAAAGTAAATGAAAAACCACACCGAAGAATCATCAATATTTTGTTTGTAAGTTTATAAGTTGGCAGACTAACTGTACTCGACATACTGTTCAAATAAATGCCAAGTTTATTGGGGAAAATGAGTTAGAGATATTTAGCTTTAAGGAGGTTCCTCTTGAATGAGAACCAAAGTTTAAGTTTTCACTAAGCTAAGAAGTTTGTTTTTTTTAAATCCATATACTTTTTACTACAAAACACATGAAGGAACTGAGCATCCTTTGTCATATTGTGGTTGTATTGAACTTGTAATTTGTCAAATTATATCTCATTACAATTATGTTCTGACCAGTCTTGTCTTTGATAAACTTTGGAACCCTGCATCCAAACCAACGCTGCCAGCTCTGTCACTTTGAACTATTCTCTGTTAATTTCTCGAGTTTATCAAGGAATTATCTTTAAGACAGAGTAAGAGTATAAGGCGTTAGGCTTGGAAGTTAACTATATTTTAGTGACTAACTATAGCTACAAATGTATTGCCAAGTTATACTTAGTTCTGTATTTCAAATAACGACTTCTCAAAAATGGAATTAAAAACGAACACGATGGTGTGTATTCCCTTTTATTTGGAATAATTGAGTAATACTTACTCATCACTCTCTTGTTTATAGATGTCATAAAATACTATTAAGTTGAAAGATACTTCTTAAAATTAGATTTAGTATATTAATCATATATGCTTAAACAAAATGTTAACTGTGAGATCCACACCAATTTCAACCTAATGTGTCGTTTTTATTTCTAAGAGCTTCTTAATTTCATTGCCACTTCCTTAACTAACACAGGCACAGTAATAAATAAGTACTATTCCAAAATTTATAATTTTATATTGTAAATTATATTTCATTTACAATAGTTGGACTGGTGGTGCAAGATATTTAGTGCGGTGAGTGTTGGTGAGCATTCAAAATAAGAAGTGAGCTCGAGAATTTTGGAAACATGACATAATGACAAAAAATAGAGACGAATTATTATTGCCAGACTCACCCAGCGCCACGGTGGTCCCGCCCACGATCCTGTCAATTTGCAGGTTACTTCTGCCGCATTCATTGCCTGATATCCTGGACGGGGAATTGGAGGAAGGTCTCCTGGTAGTAGAGGTACTTCTGTTTCTGTTGGTACCGCCATTTTCCCAAGGGGTTAGGCGGGAGCTCAGCTCGGGGCAGCATACTAGGGCGTCCAACCCTTCGAACCCGCAGTTGGAATCCCGCAGGAACGTTGAAGTTGGCGCCACACTTTGTCTCACGTACTCCAGCAGTACCGGGCAGTTCTTGATGTTCCGGCACTCCCCGGCCTCCAGGTTGGGCGTCTGGCACTTTTCTCCGACTGCACAGAAAACCATGTTTGGGTGAATCGTAGACGCAATAATACTAATCACAAAACATCTTAAACGATATTAAGATTAACAACTAACATAGTAGTGATTTCGTTTATTACCATTTTACAGCAGCATATTCACTTCTGTAACCTGTGAATCATTCAAATGAACACAGCCTCAGGGTGAAAATCAAACATTCATCCATAAATACCTCGGAAAAATTTTGAATCTGTCCCAAATACACATAAATAAATACAAATATATCCCACACACCTCTTTTGAAAACATACCTCATAATAGTTATTCAGGAGAATTCATGTATCTATTTATTATTATTATTATTCTATATTATGTTCATGACGTTATTTTTTTATATCTTTATATATTATAAAAGCCTACCTATATTCAAAAGTTGTATAAGAATATATTAAACTTGGTGCATCTACTGTAGCACCAAAACTTCTAGCTGCCATATCTGGTGCAAACAACATAAACATTCATTATAAACACATTAAATTCTGTTATACAAGATAATAAGACAATTAGTACATATTGTCAATGTACTAATTGCCTTACCTGACGAAGAGGATGGATTTAAATCCTCTAAACGTTGTTTTATACATTATGTAACATATAACGATGGCAAATGTCCAAAATCTTAATATACTTTTAAAGCTACCATCGTCAGTAAGAAACTTTAAATGAACAAAGAACATTAAATTCTGTATTTAACATTTTATACCAAATAAATCCTTGACAATATTAACCAAAATTACGATATATTTAAATTCAATCCACCAAATGAAGATATTTAGACTATTAGACGATTTAAAACAATGTTAATTCGAAACGGAGGATTTAACGTTGCATATCTCCCATGCATAGTTGTACAGAACTTGCTACAACTGGACAGTATTTTTGCCACACATTCTTTATATTATTTATGCGAGGTCTATTCTCTTGTAAATCGAAGGTACTTAACGCACAGTCTGAGATATTAATACTAAGTGGTAATAAAACAACCGTATGTTAAAGTAATTAACTCACTTTCCCTGACGATGCGTCCACTTCGGCATACATGTACCAATAACAAGACAACAACTGCGATAGAATACCCCATGTTGTCACCTGAAACCAAAATATTTATTGAATACAAACAATAAACTCTTAGACCGTTCTATGTACTCGTATTTAGTTTTATTTTACGAACAAAATTTAAATGATTGTAAAAAAGCAAAACAAATTGTTAATATTCCAAAGTAGTTGAGTGGCCTAGAGGCCCCAAAACGTTTGAATAAATACAATATCTGCATGTAACTCACTACCGTATCTAATTTAATGTAATTAGTGTTTATGGTAATTATATCTAATCAAATCACTTGTGTTTAGAGAACTATCCTTTCCTCCTTTCAGTACGATTGTTAACAGTCGTTTGTAATCGTGATAATAAATTTATAGTTTTTTTACATAAACACAATGTAATATCTATGAGTCGGTCTAATTATTTACCTCTACAGCATGGCCTTATGGATTTGATAACACTAAATTACTTAGATTATTTCCTTCATTGTACTACACTAAATCGGAATTATTTATTATTTATTGAATCTACAGATTATGAATCTGACACGATCCCATTCATGGTGGATCAACCTTATTTTCTACACAGTTTTGTTGTTTTCTACATTAGTAGAGCAACGTCAGAAACATCGTATTGCACCTTAGGAGGCAACGGGAACTCAACTTCACCTGGATTACATTTTTTTTGTAGTCTAGGTGTCTCTGATGTCGAAACGATGTAATAAGTTTGTTTTGAGCTTCTTCGTCGCAGCCAGTTTTGGATCTCTTCGACGGATATTGATTCCAGATCCCAGGAGTCAAGTCTGTCACAGCGTTAGACTTCAGACGCTGCTCTATGTGGAAGATGAAAATGGAGTTGAACTTAACATTCATACTGAACCAACCCTTCCCACTGTTGCTCTAGGTTTCTATTATTCCTACGCTTTTATGTATGATGATACACATAAACTCATTGCACATTGCGTCCCTTGTTTTAGCAATGAGTTAAAACAGGAGTACGAGGTCGTATTTTCATATGTAGCTGCTCACTTTACCATTTTTTACTTAAACATTAATGATTCATAAAACTTTTATGAGTATATCGGGAAAACATGAAGCAATAAAGAAGGTATCGTTTATAGCTTCACTGACATTCATAGAAGCTCTTACTCGGGACATCAAGGTAGTGTCGTCATGATGAATAAACCGGTATTTTGAAAAATATTTCTCTTTAAAGGAAGGAAATTACAGCGAGTAATAACGTAAAGATAACTGGAATCAGTATCAGTCGGCATTTTCACAATTCTTTCATTTAGTTAAATTTTGAACAGCGTTCTGAAAAGTAAAATTTTACTTAGTGTTTACAGTTAAAAGCTACGGTACCAAAAGGCAAAGGAGGTCGAATTCGAATATAGTACAAAATATTAACAACGTTTAAAACTGTTGAATGCACAGTTTGTATGAACTCATTCTTATAATGATGTAATTGTGTTGGACAAAAGAAGAAATTATGGTTACCAATTATATTATAATACATATAGGAAAAGAGCTTATAACTGGATTTGTGAATGTTATGTATTCCAGCATATTATTTACAGGTACATATACGAGTAAACCTATTTAAAAATGTAGCAACATTATTAAAGTTTTTTTAACCTTATATGCACCATTATAGTGATTGGACATACAAATTTTCACTTTATTGTAATCTATTATTTACTGTAAGAATTTACACCTGCACCACTTTTGCTCTGCTTATATAAATCTTACTTTTTAGTGCAATTTGTACCCAAAATTCCCTGTCTTTTCAAATTATATAATTTATACTTTGTTATTTAAAGCACAATTGTACGAAAATCAACACATACACGCCTTTGGGCATATTATACGCAATATTGCAAAAATGATAGTTAAAAATAGGCAAAGATAAAATCCAAAATTTGTTATTGATTCCAGTAACACATTTTTAATATGACTTCGATTTGAATATAATTATATATATATATATATATATATATATATATATATATATATATATATATACGTGATTACAATAAATATATATACATAGATATATTTATTAGTATTACAAATCACAAAATCTGTAAAAGTGTTTTTGTAACTCATAAATTTTCTCCAACTCTTTCGTAAAATAGTGTAAATTCTTAATTTATATAAAAATTTAGATTTACGCTACTCTAAAATGATAATTGCAGGCACAGTGTATTGTGGTAAATAAACTTAGCTTCTATAGTTTCAAACCCCAAACAAACCTTAAATAAAAGCAAAGGACTCGACACTAACGCCATACTTGATAATGCCACAATACTTTATAAATAATACTTAGGAAATATATACTTGGCTTTGTGACTAAAAACTGCTTGGTTGAGCTGTATACCGTTTTTACTTCCTCTGCCTAACTGTAAATAGAACGTAAATAATGGTTATCAGATATAACAAGGAGGACCTGTGGAAGCCTCGCAGCTCACGTGTCGAGTGGTGGGGTCATCCCAGCTGGCAGGAGCAGCGCCATTTCGCCGGTATTTTCCTCAGTCCAAGGAGAACAACTTGTCTGGTCACTGAATTTCCTTCTCGTTGGCGATAAATAACACACGACAGTGACAGCGGCGAGTTTATCCTCGGTGATGAACAGAGCCCGGGGCGCGGGCAATTTACTACACCAGATAAGTGTAAAAGCCGTTCGGTGTACTCGTAGTTGTACTGTACTTTTCCTTATTGGCCTTCACTTGGCCAGTCCACATTCAACGAGTAATTTACATTCTGTGTAGAAGAAACATCTGGCCGCTTCTTGTGCCTCGGGCTGCAGACCATGTCCGTTGATGTGTGACTGACTATTGGGTACTTTCTATTCGATGCCCTTCACTCCGTGTGTTGCCCTCGATATGTTATTGTCCAATAATACGTTCAGGCTCTGTAAAATGTTCTACTAAAAATAACGCTGAATGCGGGTGTTCAAATACTCAAAAAATAAAATTGAAATTCAGTGAATGTAGTGTACGTGTCAATTCTTATATTAAATAATAATTTAAAAGCCCTCGTTCAATTTGTATCTCCAATTATACAAATATGTGTCAATTCTTATATTAAATAATAATTTAAAAGCTTTCGTTCAATTTCTATCTCCAATTATACAAATACGTGTCAATTCTTTTATTAAATAATAATTAAAAAGCTTTCCTTCAATTTGAATCTACAATATACAAATACGTGTCAATTCTTTTATTAAATACTAATTAAAAAGCAAACGTTCCACTTATATCTCCGATTATACAAAGGTGTTTATCAGGTTAGAATCCTACATTATACGTTCATTTACTTTCTATTTTAGCCAAGCGTTTTAGTGGAAGATATTTAGCGTTGCAAAATAAAAAAATAAATATTCATTAACTATATGAAGTCTTCGTGGTTCAGAATACATTGCACAAAACAACAACATAACACTAGACCAATAAAGAGTTTTCTCTTAATAAAAAAACCAAGAGTTTGATAATATATGAAAGTATATTTTACTCATTTAACGAGGCTGAAGGTTTTTTATATACGTTTCCCTTCATAGAATACCGGGAATACATATTCGTGTTTACAAGAATAATTGTAAACATCGTTTTTATGATGGAGCTGTAACACATTGGGTCCAATTGGGTGGAATGAAAATCTTAAATTGTGGATTTACAAAAGCATATCTTTACTAAATTTGTAAAATAATCTGTCTGGAAATGCGGTTACTACAGTCTACAGACAGACAGACATGTAGACGGAAGGACAGTGTAACTTTTAAATTATTCATTGCTATACGAGTATTAGGCCACGACATTCCATCAAATAGCAAGGCTGGGAGTTATTTTAAAATAAGGTTTGGTTATTGATAACCTTATATACTATATTGCAACGCTTATTAATGAGGTCAAAGGCAAGAATTTCTTTCTTATATTATAAAGATTGAAAACAAATAGCCATTAATTATTAACAAGGTAAACAGTTCTTTTTAGAACCTTCTAAGGAAATCGAGTATCAAAATAAATCATTTTATTTAATTTAACTTCTTCTCATAATTAATTTTAACTTCAGCACAATTAAACTTTGAAATGGGGTGTAGTGTTGAGAACTCATGAAATTCGTAAACTGAAAATTTCAGTAGGTATTAAATAATATAATATAACGCAGTTAAAATTGTTAAATTCGTTAAAATAATTTATTTTTAACATTGAAAACTAGAATATTATGGGAAATATTCTCCGTGCGAGTTTGAGGAAAGGTATGTACCCGTCGCGTCGCGCCGGCTTGTTTAGCTAAAAAATCTCAGATTTGATGTCTTGCCTAATATTTCAAATATTATGTATTATAAAAACACCACTTACTGAATTTCTATACCAATCATTATATATCTTACTATATAACAGATTTTATCTCACACTTAATGAATTGTGAGACTTTTAGACTACGGAGAGAAGCATTATTAACTAGTATATTTAATTGTTGTTCTTTTTGTTCACTAAAAAATGAGTAATAATATAATCTTTGAAATTAAAAAACCAAAATAATTGGCAATATTTCCGTGGATCATTAACACCCAGTGAAGTTTTGCCCTTGAACTGCGCACAGCTGCTGGACTTATCGTCGTTGTAATCTCTCAAGCGCGAGGTCAAGTTTGTGAACTTCTTTAATCGCTGTTTACGTTTGTAAAAAGTAGCATAGTGAAGGAGGAAAATCATTACAATTTGCAACACATTGCAATTAAATAATATTCATAAAAATTAGTAAGCAGTTTACGCATGTGAGCTATATTTATTTTAGTAAATTTATCCCTTCATAATTATAAGTAGTAGGTCTAAATTAACATTGGTACCTGTAACAACTTTATTATTCCTTAACCATGGTTTTATTCAAGCTTCAGTTTGTTTGTTTCTCGAATAGAATTAAGTGCATATTCCAACTAAACCATAATTTTGAAAGCTTTTACTTTTCTATTAGACTAATGTTTTGTTATTTAACAGGTACACATACATTAAAAAAAAAACACCGACTAAATTGTTTGTTTACAATACCACGAAAAGTGATTAAACCATGTTCTATAATTGGAAAATCTTGCTAAGGTACTTCAGTAGGACATGCCTGTAATAAATCAAATAAAATGTTTGGCTAAATAACTGAATAAACTCACCTAAACTAGTTTGTGCTTGTTGGGAAATCCGCTGGCCGTTGTCACTTCACCATACACTAGCAGTTGACGGCTCAGAGTCGGACTGAAGGTCTCAGCTGATTTACACCCCTCCCTTCCGTCCCACAACAGCTGACTGTCTCCACGAAAACAGCTGATTATCTGAGCAAGAGCCAGAGGCACCGTCTCTTGTCGATTTCCCCAGGCCCGGTCGGTCAACCGCCGCGGCGCGTTCCCGAGAAAAAGACGTTCTTCCGCCTGGACCGCCCAGGCCATTCATTAACTTCACTGTTAAGGTCAAGTCTTTGCACTTGAACTGCTAATGACCCAGAAACCTCTCTCGTGCATTCAGTCACATCCAATATGCAGTTTCTGTCAGGAGTTGGTAATTTCCTTATAAAGTATGACTATGAAATAGTAGTACGTAAGGGAACAAGGACAATTTTCGTTAATAAGCTAAGAGCATGTTGAACAGATACTTTTACGAATATCTTATTAACTTTCTAAATTATTTTGCGTTTGATTGAAAAGTAGGATTAAAAAATGCGGTTATCTTTTAAAACTCTGATAACCATGAATGTACTTGTTGTTGCTTGATAAGTATAGTTGGTGATAAGGCAATTGCGGATAAATACAGACCATTGACAGACATGAATGGAATAGGGGGAACACGGTGCACCCAAAATAAAAATAATTCGTATAGTACCTAATTTGTTATATCCAAAATTGACAATAGAATTAATTAAGCATTCTGAAGGACAATTTCGACTACAGATTCAGTTTTTAAATTGTTAACAAACATTTAATCTAATTTTGAGTTCTTACGATAAAATTGTTTAAATTTACTATACTAAGAGACTGAATAGCAATTCGTTATTACTAGACTAGCTTAGTATTAATATCGTATTCTCATTGGTGAATAAAGTTTTTGAGGTGAAACTTTTCAGAACTATTTCGAACATTCTTTTTGAGTCGTAGTTTCAGCGTCACATAGTGTATTACGTGCGGTTTTATACTGTGTAAAGTATACAAGAGCAAATAACATCCATCACTCATAATCATTGTGGCTTATAGGGTATGCAATATTATTTTTAATATCATAATCTGAACATTAGGACACTGAAGGCCCACAGATTTCAGGAGAGGATGCGATTAACTCGTTAGATTTTAATGGTCTCTACAGCGAGTTTGTTTGTACTCACAAGTTATAATGACATTTTCAATAGAATAATGATGTGCTCTATCCTGGGTTATAGAAAACTACAGAAAAAAGGTTCTATAATAAAGAGTTCAACATTGTAAAGTATTTTGGATTGGTTAAATTAAAATGTATTTCTCTTTAAGTGTTGTTAAGAGAACAGAACATTTTGGAAAAGTAAATGCTCTTCTTTCCGGCGCACACGGTAGAAATAGATTTCATGTCTAGTTAGTTATACATTGTCATTGCAGATTCAAGATATGTACACTGGTTCTGAGATTTTTAAGGTTAATTCCAGCAAATTATATATAACGTGGGTAATATTCGAGGCTAATATGGAGATGTTTACGTTAAATTATATTAATTTATTGTAAGTAATAAGTTTATAACGGGATAGATTTTATGGTTCAATGTTACACAGATTTTCGAAATTCTTCCTCTTTCTATATATCTCTTTGGTCCATATCTCTTGAAACTAAATCTTGGCTGCGTCCTTGGTTTTAACTTGCTAACCTGAACTGTCAGTTGGCCTGTAAAGCGGCCTTTCCAACAATTTAGTGGAGACTCGTTACTGTACTTATTTAGTTTTTATCTGTACTGGGAGAAGTAGTGGAACTCTAGGGCTTTCCTCGGGAGTCACTGGTGGTCGGCCTTCCTAGTACCATGCGAGTACGGTAGCGAAGAGGTGACCTCGTGCCACCGGTCTACTGTTACTATTAATAGGCTGTGTGTAATCTAGGTACGACTGCTGCACTGATAACAATCAGATTAATAACTGTATCGGATAATTACAAAGGCTGTAATGAATCACAGGTATAATGGTTCACCTTTAACTTACATTGTTCCTTGCTGCTCTTACTTGCCAAAAGCGAGACTATGGATGTGGTTAACCGACCTAAGCAAATTGCATACCACTTTTGTTCCTGAACCTGTAGTCTCTGGATGGTTCTTGAGAATTTAGTTCGAAACAAATGTGATTTATGAAAAAGAAGAAATGCACATAACTAGCAGTCACCCACGGCTTCACACGCAATGTTCAAAATCGAAAGCTACAGCTTTCTTAGTGAAAGCATTTATTATATAATATGTTGCAGCCATTCAATTTTTAGATTAATTTTCAATCTAAGGTATTTCAAATTCCATTGTTGAGTGTGACTTGTACTCTGCCCAAGAAAATATATACTATCAAAAATAAAATTAGTAAAAAGCGTCCACTTTCGGCTCTCTTTAATTTACTTTCTACCTATAGTTTTTTAAAGTGCCATAGTGATAGTTTCCTTTTTTTAAAGTCTCGATAAAAAAAATACATAACTTACGTACGACTAAAAGTTATTGCGGTCCATAAAAGTCAGATATAACCGATTAAATTTAAATAATGAAATTTATTCTGAACAAAATACAAACTTTACATACAAGATTATTATGGAATATAATCTAACCACATTAACAAGTTGCGTGGTTAGATAAACTAAACAAAAGACAAGGAAAGGTCTGATAACATTCCGGTCTTCCTTGATAAGGAGTTGATGTACAGATCACTGTGGTAATATTAAATGTTTCTTACTACATTTAACTAAAATTACATCATAAAGAAAAAACCATTTACAATAATAAGAGCGTAACTTAGTCAATTTAAACGTTTGTTCATCTTAAATTTACTTACTAGTTGATCCTTTAATATACATAAGAGGCATGACTCTTAATATATAGAAGACTTTAATAATCTATTTTACAAGTACAATTTATATAATGATAATATGTCTTGACATTTTAGACCAATTAAATAGTATTAAGATTCTAAAAAGTTTAATGTTGTGCTTGGTTACTATTTAAAACAGAAGTACATTTAAAATAAAAGAATTGTTTATAAAGGGGACGAATTTCAGTTTGCAAATAAGAAAAAGAAAGAATTAAATTAAGAATATTTTAGACTACACTGTTGTGTATTATGTCTATTTGTTGAGTTTGACTAAGTAGCCAATTAGTTAAATTATTGCAAAAAAGTGCAAGATTTTTATTTTTTTATTTTCTTTGGAATTTGATTAAATAAATCTGGACACACGTAGGAAAAACGAAAGTCTGAAAGCTAGTTTATTAACTTTTGGTTTTTGGATAAGACCTCTTTGCAAACTATCTTGTGATGTACTGTTTTTGTTGTTCAATATTACTACCATTTACACTTCTTATAAAAAATAATCTTAATACTCAATATAAATAAATAAAAATATATTGTACGGGAAAAGTTTGAATTTGTTGGTAAAAAGGCCTCTTTTCCCTTAAAATTAAATGTATAAAAGTGTTCTGCGTTACTCTAATATCGTCTATTTTCTTTTTGGAGCTGCTCCTCAGCATACAATACTATACTGCAATCTAAAATATATTAGTGTATAATACAGAGTACCTAACAGGTTTTCGTCAAAACATGTATTTGCATTTATTTTCTGATCAAAATGTACTCCTAAATACTTTAAAAAAACATTTACCTCTTCTAATTCTATACAGTTACATGTAATAATGTTTGTACACGTATCTTCGTAATACTTCACAGGCACATTAAAACTAAAGCCCTTGCAATCAAAATTGACAAACATTCTTATTTACATTTATTAACATTTTATTCTTAATAGACCATGATCTTAACAGTTTTAGATCATTATTTATTTTTTCCCATAAGTTATTCCTACACTTATCTGAAAAAAATTAGCAACATCATCAGAAAAGGTACTGATTGTGCCATTACAAGTTTGTTTTAACAAAACATTAAAAAGGCTGATTAAAAAGCCTTTAAACCACTGGAGAGCTACGCCTCTGATTCCAGCTGCCTCCATTGTTTATAATAATTCTATTATAATAAAATATATTATATTCATTATGGTCGACAAGGTGGAAATACCGTTATAAAAACTACAAAAACTCCAGAAGTTTTTTTCTTTTATATTCATGTTACTATAAATTCCGTCCGCGAATCGCATCAAAGCATCTTCCGTCCCTATTCCTGCAGTAAAACCAAACAGGTTTTTGGACTGAAAATTTGTAATTCTTTTAAAACATTTATCATTCTTTACTTTATACATTTTTCTATTATTTTTGAAAAACCTGGGAGTAGGCTAACTGGACGAATTTCTTCTATATTTAAATTGTATGCTTTTTTGAAAAAAGGTAACTTATTCTTTTTGAAAGACGATTAGGAAAAATATCTGTAAAAAAAACTCAAATTAATGATATGTTAAATAATCAATGACATATTTACAGCAATTCTCTTTACGAGCCCGACATTAATACAGTCATATTCAGTGGATTTTTGTTTTTTTAGTTTAAGAATAATATTTTCTAATTTTGTTTTGTCAACTTGATAAATGAAAAATGATGTGTATTTGTACTGTATATGTATTTGGTTGGCAAAGTTTATAATGCAGGGTGATTGTTGATAATGCTATTAGTAACACTAGAAACATTAACCAGATAAGATTTAATTTAAATCAACTGCTGGTCTTCAATGACTGTACAATCTTCCAGTACTACCTTTGTGTCAAACTTTGTGTTTCTCTCGACACCTGCTAACCTATTTACAACCATCCGCTTCTGACTGGCATCATCTTCACAACTGTTTATTAACCCCGAGTAAAAATTATGTTTACTTATTTCTATTATTTAATTTTAATAGTTAATTCACTTCCACTCTAATTTATTTACGGCTCCACAATTGACTTGTGTTGTTGCACTCACAAAGAAAATAAACACATACCTGTATTTCGATTTTAGAATCCAAGTTAGATTTTAAAGCGTTTATTTGCGGTCTACTATGTTTCTAGTGCTATAAATAATATTGGTCAAGAAAATATGTGCATACGTAAGGCTAAAAGGACTACTTTAGTCAAAATGCATCTACTGCCGTCCCGTCACTTGCATACTGCTTCTGATATAAGGGGAAGGGTGTACCATCTCTTTGATTTTCCTTTAACTACAGTAAAATTGTTAAGGGAGAGAACAAGTTTCGATAACCTTTTGTGCAGAACATTCACAGCTTTGTTTATCAAGGTGGGTTTTCGAACATTCGTCACTGGTGCAATCTAAAATAAAACTTAGATAGTAACTTCGTCTTTGCAATTCTCATAACACTCATGATCAAGCACTATTGAATATTTTCCATAATTTAAATATAAACAAATGTTTCTGCCACTTATAAGAACATTAGTTGAAAGTGTCAACGGCTGTTTAGGGTCAGTTAACTTTTGATTATGTGTCGTAAATATATTTTTTAAGGTGAGGCCGATCTCGTGTAAAGCCTTATTCTCTTCGTCCTCGTGAGCTACTGGCCTGTTCGAGGATCTTATCAAGCGGAATAAGGGGAAAGCCGATACAGTACAAAGTCGATGGTACTGATAAAAAGTGCAAGGGTCGCAGATAGAAATTGAACCTGCCTATCTAACTCAGGCCGAAAGTCCAATATCTTAGGCCGCTCGGCCATCGGCTCCCCTGATAATATAATAACATAGTTATTTATTATAATAATATTCTTAGCAATTTTTCAAATTTGTCTCAACTTTTTAACTTTCTTTCAACTTCTGCAAGTATTGCAAAACTAAAATTAGCCAAATCGGTCCAGTAGTTCTCGAGTTATAGTGAGTGTAACAAACGTAATGTTTTATATATATAGCCTATATATGTATATATATATATATATATTATTTATTTACATTAAAACTATGTAGTTTATTATTTAAATTTTTATTTTAATATACGTACATGTATTTATGTATCCAAAAACTTGATTCACGTGAATGACATACAACGAGCAATTATATTTAGTTTGCAATTCCAGCTTTTGTATTTAGTGATTTTTAACATTCTTAATTATATTACAGCGTCAACACAAATAATACTGATACTAAACATTTAAATTATTCTGTCTGTGATGTATGTTTCAAGACCAACTTCAAAATTGGAAAAGGAACTGATAAAATATATAGACCAGATGACGAAGTAAATATTAACAATTGAAGTTACATACCTTTATGTGTCAATGTGCCATTTTGAACGGATTTTCATTTAAATTTCTAAAAACCCTCGATACTCTGTGCCCTCGATAGTAATATATACTTCATGTCATGAAGTACTCTGTGGCTGCTAAGACTAGCGCGGTACCGTGTTGAACATTGCTTCGAATTTGGAGTGAATTAAATAGAAGTATTATTTTAAATCTTAGCTACAACCGGAGCTTTCTTTTATTTAATCGTCTACATGTATGTTTGAGAATCGGAACTTGGAAGATTAAGAGAAGATCTTTCACTAACGCCAGTGAAAGAAATCTTGATCAATTGTAGAGTGCCTTTCTATGTATTTCACCATGTCTCACCATTCCAGAACAGATTTTATATTATCATTCAACTTTCCTGGTCTATGATTGTTGGTAAGTAGATATTTTCCTTACATAGTTTGTGAGCTGTATTGCCTAAACGGAATTCTGTGTAAGTTTCTAGTGCAGGCCTTAAATGGGCAGAATAAAGCATGAAAGGAAGCCGATAACTTTCATGTTAAAATAATTTAAATACTTTGAAAAAAATCAATACTACTAATCTTAAGATTTAAGTAACACAATAAAAGGTAAGGTTTATATTTTAAAATATGACATGAATAACTATAGATCATTTCTAGAAAGCCCATCACGTTAAATACATCGAAATGCTCGTGGCAAGGAACAAACTCTCAGAATTTTCCTAGCTGTTTTCCTTCAAGGTAATGGGTCCTTTTTAAACTACTGGAGTTCAGCTCTTAAAAGTAATTGAGATCGACGTTTAAGACGATTAGCTAATGATCGGTTTCAATTCTTCCAAGAACAAACAACTGGGAAAATTTGAGAATAACAGTGATAATTATATATGAGTTAGTGCACTTAAAGCGAAATAATACTATGGATTGGGTAAGCTGATCCAAGACACATAACATTTGCCACATATTTCTTAGATAATTTAAAATCCCATTGTGAATGTACATAATAAACTAATAGAGTAAATGAGACAAAAGTGAAGCTGTAATCTGATCACATATTGATGTTCTTCAATTTTTTCCATTAAACATTGTCTGCGTATTCTACTGGTATTATTACTTATTTAAATATTTATTTTAATGAACGAAAAATGTAATAAATCTTCGCTGAACTGATTTATTTGTTGTCCATAACTTAGCTAAGTAGACTAAAAAAGTCTAACTAACGTTAATGTGCATAAGATAATACGACGTTATTAGAATCATTGTTACAACTTTAGTGATAATTGCTATCAGCATGAGAGATGTAAACCTCACTTTATGAAGAACTCGCCGTGTTAACGTGAATAAGACAATACTATGTTATTAGCATAATTATTACGATTTTAGCGATCATTTCTGTAAGTAGGCGAGATTTAAACCACAAATTAGGAACAACATCTACCATGTTTACGTGCATGACATAGTACGATATTTTAGCATCATTGTTACAATTTTAGCGATAATTCATCTCGGTTCCTCGACTAGTACATATATGGACGAAAACATTTTAGATGCTTGGTCTAGGCAACAGTAATAACAGCGCAGCGCTGCCACACTGGGCGACGATGTTCGACCCGCTTTGCTCGGTCTATTTGACAATAGCTGCGATGTCACTGTTACCGTCTGCTTTGATGAACGGTTATCGTGTTAATAATCAAAACTCAACGTATTACAGTTGTGTAATTATTCATGCAATTTCTTTTGATAGAGTTATAAAGCCAATATGTGTATAAGATCAAACTAAAGACATGAAAACTTCTTGAAATACTGATAGTTCAATAAATATAATTCATTATTGATTCAGGTGATAACACTGTGACGCGAGCTGCTGGAACACACTCTAAAAGATCCATAACTTAACAACCGAAAAAGTAAAATGAGTCAAAGTCACTGTATAATAAAAGTGGATGTACCAAAAGAAACCACTCAGACGTGCCAAGGACGAACTACTGCCTCGAGACCAACGTCTGTTTATGAGGCGAATATTATTGTTTGGCATTATTGATTCCTGGTAAGCCTAAAAGCAATATGAATGAATATAAACCTCCTAACTGCTAAAAGGGTGAGAATGAACTTGTTCTCTATTAATCACAAATATACTACAAACTATTTTATCAAGTACTCAATGCATTTCCTTGAAGCACGCTAAGGTTCAGTTAGAGGTTATTTAATTTTCTTGAGGAGCAACATATTTGGACTTGACTAGAAGCTTGAGATAGAACAGGCGTTGTTGAGGAATAGATAATTGTGAGTTATGAAATATAAAACATTATGCATTAAGCACAAGTGCTAAAAATGTAAGCATAATTTTCCAATTGTATCGGTGTAAATGCTGTTACAAACTGGATAATAAATTCCTGTTTCATGTAGTATTTTCTTTGATAGAATGGGTTGAAAAACTATAAAATCTGGGCTACTTGTCAGTACTTTTATATACACTTATATTTGTGCAATCGGTTTAGAGTTGGAGTGATAAAAAAATTATTTTGAACACAGTCATTTAAGATACAATTTATAAAAACAGGAATAAAACACTTAGTTTTTAGGAGAGGTTATAGGAATTTGGGTTGGATTTTTGGATGTCTAAGAATCAGACCAAAAAACTGATAAATATAAGGATATGCAGTTTTTACAGTATGTGCAAGAAGGGCGACTGGAAGGAAAGATATAGATTTTTATTTACGAAACAGTTTAATTGAAGAAAGTATTATAGAAAACCATTTATTGAATTAAATAATATTTAATTATGAAATATAACAATTAATACATAAATGAAAAATATGTCTCCTCTAGAAGGTATAGCTCATGTAGCCAACTTTCACAATAATATAAATGATTAATTAAATTAATATAATAATAACAATTTTCACATTATTATCTTCAGTAGTTTTTTTTTAATTGAATCACAAGTTTCCTAAAGTTTTTAATCTGAATATAAGTATTTCCTCGAAGAAAAACTTCTGTTTTTTGTCTTCAGTAGAAGCCTATACATTTACAGTAAAACATTATTTTCCAAATCAAATTTCGATTTCACCGCCATCAATAATTACCAAATATATAGACACGTGATGTCAAATATTCTAATCTTGTGCGGTTAACAAACTAGATGTATTTTCCAAGATTATGTAGATATACGTGACAGGTTTAAAAATCTTAAATTCACAATTTATCAATTTGTCTTTCAATTTCACTATGCATTCAATTTATCTTGATCTTCAGCGTAGTTTAGAGTTAACGCTGCGACTTTCTAACCCAGACGTCACGGATTCGATTCCCATGGAGGTCAATAAATATTTGTAGGTGGGTTTTGAACCATTTTATCGTAAAAGCTTTTTGTGTGCTCAATTTAAATGCCATTGGCGTAGTACTTAATTTGAGATTTGATATGTTGTGCTTTCGAACGCGAAATAAAAAATCTATATCATTGAGAAGAGTTCAGGAGCAATCAAAATAATGGTTGATTTAGTTAGAAGTTACAATTTAAAAAATGTTATAATGCTTCGTTTGTTTTTATTTAGACACATTTGTAACTAAACATGAACAATGATATCTGTCAAATGAATGCCACATACAGCCCTACAAACTTACCCTTTTGGATGAAATCTTTCCATCACTTTTTAGTTCAATTGTTATGGAATTCAATGAATAACCCTGTGAATCTCATCAGTTCCAGAATCGAGTTGTGCTTGTTTAAGTAATCCTTCTGCTTCAAGTAACACCATAGGTCATACGATCTCGCTGACTAATGTTGGTCATCGAAATGAAAGATTAAACACGATCGGGAAACTGTGAGCAACAACTGCACGCCTTCTCGAGCTGTATGATAAGTGGCCCGTCTTGTTAAAACTACAAATCGTTATCACCACCCAATTTTTCTAACTGCTGCCAAAATAATCGCTTATTATCTCCTGATAACGTCCTCCGTGGACAGTAACTGCGTCGCCAAGGGAGTTTTCAGAAAAGTAAGGGCAACTACTTTTACTATTAAGTCTATAGTTCCCTTTTTAGGATGCATTTGTTTCGTGTGAACATCATGAGGACTTTCAAGTTCCCAAACGCAGCAGTTTTGCTCATTTACTCTGCCATTGAGATGAAAATGAGTTTTAACAGAAAAGATGATTTTTTGCAACATTGTCATAACTCTGATTATTCTCCAACATTCAGTTAGAAAATTCTCTCCTCTGTCGATGGTTTCCCGGTTTCAACTCTTGTGTCAATTGAATCTTGTATGCAGGCAAATGCAGATCTTTAGTCACAATGCACTACGTTGTACTGTAGGGAAGGCCTAATTGCTGCGAGCGACAAATTGAGGTTGCCGGATTTTCTCGAGCAGTTGCTCTTGTTGTGACGACATTTGTCAATGGTCGGCCACTCCGAGCCTTTGAAAATCTAACACTGAACCCATTACATTAAATTTATCAATCAGTAAAAGGTTCATCACACGTTATTCAATCCAATAGCACTCAATAACAATAAATGTCATTTAACAGCAATGCCCCATTACAAACAGCTGTTTATCTTACAAAAGAGAACAGTGCTGTCAATTTGTAAAGTTTACTAAGTTTGTTAAATCAATTAATTTTTTAGTTGTGTTAACTCCTGAAGAATCGGTATATTTAATTATATTACCATTTGAAAAATGCAACATTGGGGACAAAGCAAATTATTTTTCCACTCTAATTTTATGATTCAAAACAATAAGAAATCAACAAGAAGAAGTTTAATTTATCAAAATATAATTCAATCTATGTAGTACAGTTTTATTTATATTTTTAAATAACGTATTGTGGAATGAAAATACTTGACCTGTTTTAATTTGAAAATTACAAACGCCCTGAAACTCATCCTGATGCAACACAGGCACATTGAGCTGTGAGAAAATAGTGTTGATATTTATTGAAGGCTAATCCTACCACAAAGTAATTAAATGCCACTTTACAAAATTTCAATTGCCACGTGCTAATAAATGTATTATAAAAATCTTTAAACTGTGTTAAAGTAGACTAACCTTTCCGTTAATACTTCTACGTAATTTCATAACACTAAAATGGGTTAAGTTATAGTCTTGTAATTCAGCATGGGAATGTACCTTACCATAAATTAACTTAACATAATAAACCTTACCATAGTTTAACTTACCACACCCTAAAAGGAAAAAAATATTGATTTTAAAAATGGTGGCCGTTTAAAAATGTTCATTCTTGATTTCACAAAGTATATGTAAAAGGAAACATGTTTATGGCACATAAAACGTAGTTTATAAATAAAGACAAAATATTAAATATGCTATTTGTAAGAATGGGGTAAGAAATTACTAAGAAAATGCATTTTTTTACTGTTCAAATAAACTTAAACCATGTAAATCCCCTTAATTAAGCTAATATAGCTTAATATAGCTACAAAACAGAATTATTTCTCATCCAATCCCAATAAAAGAGATACTAAACTTTTTTCTTTTCTGAGCTGCTTGCAATATCTCTGAAAACTTACGTTTCTAGTTTAAGTTTCCGAAACTTAACACCCATTAAGCTATTAATGTATTTTTCTTATTGTTGACAGCAATATAGCAAAATTAATTCATTCTAAATTGAAACGCTTTAACTACAACGAGTCTATTTCATTTCATGATATTGTAGTAAAGCTTATGCAGCCTTGAAGAAGTTACTAGTAAACTCGCTATAAAATATAGCACCGTTATAAATTATAGCCAGTTTATACTACTTCCCACTGATGTTCCCTTACCTAACCAGTTGAATTTAATAGTCTTTCAACAGCTTCTACGAGTCTCAAGCATTCATACAACACTACAAAAAACGTGATCTCCCAACAAGTTACGACTCACTAGAGGGTGACAATTAAGTCTGGGACCTCTTTTTTTAATTTTTGAACCACAATAGAAAGAAATACCAAAGTTCAAACGTGCTTACTGGTGATAGTAACGCACCGACCGGATAATCCCTTTGGGGAACGGTCCACAAGGAGTCAGACAAAATTCTTAAATAGCAGCATTGGTCAAGTTTGGTATCACATTAAAGGTCTTACTTAGCAGAGTACAATGCCCAAACCGGACTTCAAAAGGTGGATTCATTCAGTAGTTATAGCTATTTGAATTTTAAAACAATTGAAAAATGCAAATTATTAAGTATTACAAGTAAACACCAATTTTTAAGTACCTGTGATCAAAGTAAGTGTTCAAAATGTCCCCCTCCCATCGTCTGGCAATGTCCTAGGCGGTTTTAAAAGCCATCCACTGCATTTTGAAGGTAGTCACGAGGAATATCTTGAGCTTCTTGGACTGTGAGATTTCTTAGGTGCGCCAAATCTCGAGGCTTAGTACGTTAAACTTTATCTTTGAGGCATCCCCCAAAGAAAAAAATCCAGCGGAGATAAGTCAGGGGAACGAGCAGGCCACTCTACTGCACCACGTCTTCCAATCCATATGTGAGGGAAATATTGTATCCAAGTATTCTCTAACAAGGAAGAGCAAAGTGTGGTGGCGTGCCATCTTGTTGGAAATAAATTCTTTGAAATTGTCGACCAAGAGCAGCGTGTAGTGCAGGAATTATCTCATTTTGGAGCATTGCTAGATAGAAGTCACCATTTAAATTACCATTGATAAATAATGGGCCCACAATTTGATTTCCTATAATACCTGCCCAAACGTTAAGTTTCTGTGGATGCTGTTATGACTCTCTTCTTTCCATTTGCGGATTGATGTTGTCCCAATACCGACAATTATGTGTATTAACACTGTCATTCAACATAAATGTTGCCTCATCAGAAAATAAAATATCGTTCAAAAGGATTTGTTTTTGGTCAATTCTATCCATCATTACTTCACAAAATTAGAGCCGCCGATCTTAGTCGTCTTCGTTCAGTTCCTGAATCAGATGTACTCGGTACGACGCCTTGAAAGCTGCCTTTTTTAAACACTTTTCTGACTGACTCACGAGACATTTCATGAGTTTTCTGCAGCAGATCTAACTGATTCATTTTGGATTCTCGACGAAAGACTGAAGAACATCTAATGATGCGGCTTCACCCGTCGTCACTGTTGTTGGTCTTCCAGTTCTGACACGATCGTTAACGCTACCAGTCTCTATAAAACGGGCCACTGTCTTTATTACTGTGGACTTTGAGATAGGATATCTCTCTGGAAAAGTATCATTGAATAAATTTTTAACTGCTTCATATGATCTTTCATTATTTCCTCACCCACGCATCATTAAATGAGTTATCCTTTCACGCTCACTAAGTGACATAACGTAAATAAACAAATTAATAACCAATTTAAAACTTGTTAATGACTGAAAATTATTCCATCTGCATAACTAAAACCCGCTGAGAGTGCAACTGAACTGTTACCTTCCTAAACAAAATACAGATAACAACGGTTGCAGTCAAAGTTCACTCTTTGGGAAAACCCAAAGAGCCACTTTCCACAATCTAACAGTACTTGTGTTATTGGTAATAATAATTATTGATTCCTACATTCGATTACTACATTGTCAGATGATGGGAGGGGAACATTTTGAACACTTGGAAAAGTGTTTCAATGTTTATTCAAGTTTATTTATTGATTGTTTATTATTTATTATTCAAGTTTATTTATTATTTATTTGATAAAGTTTATTTATTGATCACAGGTACTTAAAAATTGGTTTTTACTTGTAGGCCTACTTAATAATTTAACAATTGTTCAATTGTTTTAAAATTCAAATAGCTATAACTACTGAATGAATCCACCTTTTGAAGTCCGGTTTGGGCATTGTACTCTGCTAAGTAAGACCTTTAAATGTGATACCAAACTTGACCCTATGCTGCTATTTAAGAATTTTGTCTGACTCCTTGTGGATCGTCCCCCAAAGGGATTATCCGGTCGGTGCGTTACTATCACCAGTAAGCACGTGTGAACTTTGGTATTTCTTTCTATTGTGGTTCAAAAATTAAAAAATGAGGTTCCAGACTTAATTGTCACCCTCTAGTGCAGCGGTTCCCAAAAGGTGGTCCAAGTTATTCTATAATTTTGATTTTTTTTAAAGTGTTAAAATATAACACTAAACAGATATTTTAGGTATGCGAGTAAATACGATCAGCGTAGTTTGTAAGTCCATAATGTGAACTGTGACAAGCTTATAGAGACATCATTACTGGGCGAGTGACGGAGCGATAGTACGAGAGTGAGCGGCGAATGACGCTGATATACATTTCCCCACTCCAGCGAAACCGCTCCTAACCGTTGTTTGTCAGCATGGCATTGACCCTGCTCCCCACTACGCGCCGCCACCGACCGACACTCGCAGTCGCTCACAGTGTGATCTCTCAGAATAGATTCATTTGTAACCAATGAATACAAACCTTATTTTTTTGTATTCATTGGTTGTACTGTGTTGTACGTTCAGTGGTACTCAGTGTTGTTGTCTGTTGATAATTTGCATTTATGTAACAACAGTTTATTTAATAATAGTTGGTCGGTTTAGTTTAGTGTTTAGTAGCCAAAAGTAACAATGGATCGTTGGTTAATTAGTGCCAAGTTAAAAAGGCCAATATCTGACGTGGAAAAGGAAGAGCATCCTTCATGTAGTACTGCTATGGTCGATGAAGTGCCCACTGTGAACAGCCCTGTACTAGCTTAAGAAGCGTGAGTAAAAAATTAGGTACCAGTAAAAAAATAAGAAAATACAATAATGAATATTTGGAATTAGGTTTTACATATATTGGTACTGAAGATAATCCAAAGCCACAGTGCGTTATTTGTTTAGAAGTTTTGTCAAATGAAGGCATGAAACCTGCTAAATTGCGACGTCACCTTGAAACAAAACATCCTGAATCTAAAACTAAGTCAGTAGAGTTTTTTCAACCTAAAGCTAAACGAGTAAAAAAAATCTAAAAATATAATTAAAAAAGGTATTGTAGGTCTAAATGTCAATGAAAATGCAACATGAGCTTCTTACCAGGTTGCTGAGCTTATTGCAACTTCTGGCAAGGCACACACAATAGCAGAAGAACTTATTATCCCTGCTGCTGTAAAAATGTGCAGAATTGTGCTTGGAGATCAAGCAGCTAAAATGATCAGCTCAATTCCATTATCGAACAATACAGTTCAAAGGCGAATAACAGATATGTCTGAAAATATCCAATACAATTTATTTATGAAAATAATCTAATAGCGACATGTTTGCCTTGCAAATAGATGAAAGCACGGATATATCCAAGAAAGCTACTATGCTAGTTTTTGTCAGATTTATTTTCGAACATCAATGTTATGAAGATTTTTTGTTCTCTTGTGAACTTATGCATACAAAAAAGGTGAAGATATTTTTTAATGCTATTGATAAGTTTTTTTCCCAACACAATATTAAGTGGGATAAATGTGTTTCTATTACAAGTGATGGTGCTGGAGCTATGTCTGGCTACAAAACAGGATTATTGGGCATATTACAAAAAGTCGCACCACAATGTCCAATGGACTCATCCACAGGGAAGCTCTGGCAGCTGAAAAATATGCCAGTAACACTTAAGACTACCTGTGATGAAGTTGTTAAGATATTAATTTCATTAAATCACGCCCCCTACAATCCAGGCTGTTTGAAGCGTTATGCAGAGACATGCAGAGTGAGCATATTCAGCTCTTGTTACACACCGAGATTAGGTGGCTCTCTCGGGGAAAGGTACTTGAGCGGTTTTTTTTGAACTCAGATGATGCGGTTCGTGTTATTCTAATCAACTGAACGATTTTAATTGGCTATGTAAGGTTGCTTACCTATCAGATATTTTTGGACACTTAAATGAATTAAATTTAAGTTAGCAAGGATTTTATGTGGATATATTCAGAGTGGAGGACAAGATTGCAGCAATGAAACAAAAATTTGAACTTTGGTCCAGAAGAGTTGAAAAAAATCATTTACAAACTTCCGAATTACTACAAATGTTTTTTAGAATCTAACCAGGAGCAGTTATCAGAAAATGTCCCAGAGAAGAAATATCGGCCCACCTTAAAGACTTTAGCAACATCATTGAAAGAGTATTTTCCAGAACCAGATTCTAAGAACAGTTGGATAAGAGATCCCTTTACTACTATGGACATTGAAGAACTAAATTTAATTGAAAAAGAACAAGACCAACTCATTGATTTATCAAGCAATGGCACCCTTAAAAGTACCTACAAGGACGAAACACTCATGGAGTTTTGGTTGATAGTGCAGCGAGAGACCACAAGGAGTTAGCTTTTAAAGCCTTAAAAACATTTAATACAATTTTGCACAACATACAAATGTGAACAGGCGTTCTCCACATTATGCTATATGAAAAACAAATATCGGAATCGTCTCAATGTGCATGACGATTTTCGTTTAAAGGTCTCAAAACTTGCGACCTGATATGAAAGAAAATTCTGGACAAAAAAGATAGATTTCATCTTTCACACTAAGGACTAATCAAAATCATATAAAAAAGTGAAAAAAATCTTTTAAACAATTCATAATATTATAAAATTAAATTGATAACAATTTAAATTATGTAAAATAAAATTATGTAATGTAAAATAAAATTTCATCTTTTTTAAATTTAATGTGTGCCCACTTATTTGTTTCCTAGCTAGGCAAACGAAGGTTTTTGGCATTTGTTTTAATACTTTAAAAAAAAATATTGGATAATAATGTAAAACACAAGAGTGCAATAATTACTTTTCAGTTTATGCTGTATCCATCTTTGGTATATATCCAGTAAGTATAAATAATATAAATATATTACAAGTACATTATGATTATATATATATACATATATATCTGTTTGTGTTTAAGTTATTAATAAATACCCACTTACCATACATTCAAAATTACTTTTAGGGGTCCCCAATGGCTTGAGTTATTTTCAGGGGGTCCTCAACTCGTTAGAATTTGGGAACCGCTGCTCTATGAGGTCGTAACTTTGTTGGAGAGATCACGTTTTTTTGTAGTGTTGTATGAATGCTTGAAGACTCGTAGAAGCTGTGGAAAGACTATTAAATTCAACTGGTTAGGTAAGGGAACATCAGTGGGAAGTAGTATAAACTGGCTATAATTTATAACGGTGCTATATTTTATAGCGAGTTTACTAGTAACTTCTTCAAGGCTGCATAAGCCTTGCTACAATATCATCAAATGAAATAGACTCGTTGTAGTTAAAGCGTTTCAATTTAGAATGAATTAATTTTGGCTACATTGCTGTCAACAATAAGAAAAAATACATTAATAGCTTAATGGGTGTTAAGTTTCGGAAACTTAAACCAGAAACGTAAGTTATCAAAGATATGCTTATATTGCAAGCAGCTCAGAAAAGAAAAAAGTTTAGTATCTTCTTTTTATTGGGATTGGATGAGAAATAATTTCTGTTTCGTAGCTATATTAAGCTATATTAGCTTAATTAAGGGGATTTACATGGTTTAAGTTTATTCAAACAGTAAAAAATTCATTTTCTTAGTAATTTCTTACCCCATTCTTACAAATTGTACTCTGCTAAGTGAGACCTTTAATTTGATACCAAACTTGACCTATGCTGCTATTTAAAGAATTTTGTCTGACTCCTTGTGGACTGTCCTCCAAAGGAATTATCCGGTCGGTAATTGGGCAGATGTGTGCGTTACTAAACACCAGTAAGCACGTGTGAACTTTGGTATTTTTTTATATTGTGGTTTAAAAATTAAAAAAGAGGTTCCAGACTTAATTGTCACCCTGTATAATAGAGTCTACTATACAGAGTGTCCCAGAACTCTCAAAACAATCTTTACAGGTACTATTCCTGTAATTGATCAATTACAAAAAGGGTACTATTTACAAAACAATCTTTACAAGTACTATTCCTGGAGCAAAGTATAACCAAGATTATATAGGACTGTCATAGATACTTTTTATAATAGTAACCATTGTTACCTTGGAAACGGGTAATTTTAATATGTTGTAATCAAAAGAAACCTAGGTCTATAATACTTTACAATAGATAGGGATGTTAAAATCAAAGTCCAGCAATGTGAGTTTTTTCAAATCAACTGATTAGAGCAGCTCAAATGATATCATTTGATGTTGTAATGCATTACAGTGCTGTAACATAGATATTAGTTGATTATTGTTTAGTACTTAGGTAAAAAACAAAATTATCTCCCTAATTTATACAAGCCAATTTCGTTAAACTTGATAGCTTTGATTTGTAATTTAATTGTTATAACTGTGTAGTTAAATAAAATACAATATTTGCAACTTTGTATCATATGGCGTTAAGATCTGTTTATGGTACGTTTCAAGTCAATAAGAAACTGTCATTTTGAAAATAAAGATAGGAAAAACTCATTTTTAGATTGTAATAAACAAAATTTCAACGTTTTACAATAAGCCGTCCTTCAAGTAAAATGTTATATGTAAATAAAACGGCAGTCATATGAGTAACTATAGAAGTTTTTTTCGTGAACAGGCGACATTCAGTTGGCCGTAGAAGAATGGATCATTCCTTACATAATATTTACCAAAACAAAAAATTTGATTTCACTTAAACGTTGGAGTCTACTTAGACCCTACATTCAATGGTGTAAGCATTCTAGGCTTGTAGCTGTATATAGGAAGAATCGAATTATACTAGAAACATTCTCGAGCAAAAAGAAACTATTGTAGAAAGGAATTAAGCACACCTAAAACAAAATCGCGACGAGATTACCGATCTATCGCGACAACTTATAATCACGACAACGTGGTCTCGTCAGAAGGGTGTTACCACAACGTATATACATTTCAACCTGGGAAAATCACAGGTGTTTTGTGTACTATTTACAAATATTCTTAATAATACATTCAACATAGTAGTCTCGCACGAAAGAAGTAATTTACAATAAGAAAAATGTCAATTTTTTGTAAGGACAAGGCTTGCGATATCATTCCTGGTAGGTCTTGATATCATTATCTTTTTTAACGAGTAACTTTGTTTCATTCTTATGACTTATTTTCTTATTCACCTGAAGATCCACCTTCCACATATATTGAAGAAAGAAAAATGTCTTTTTAAAAATCGTTAATAATATGGTTTATTTAACGTTTAAACCATTCATTTTATTGCCTATATTGGATTAAAGGAAACATTTACTGAGGATTTTAGCGATGAATATTTTCAATACAATATATATAATTTATTTTGTGTAGTAGCAGTTGTACCGTCGGTGTGTCGCTCAAACAAGTATGTATAGTGAATTAATTACTCTTGAAGAAATTCCTAAATTCCTTAGAAGGCTGTTTTGAGTACTATAATTTCTTGTACTGTATAATATCGAATGTAACTTTCCTGATCTCAATGTTCTTGTTGGTCTGACCTGTTTTGAATCACACAGATCACAGCAAATATCATGGCCAGTTATATCATGTGCCGGTATGTACAAGCTCATTATTAGGTAAGACCTACCCGCATCCGGGCTTCGTTTGTCAAGATAATACAACTTTCAGCCTTCAAAGAGCGTCAGCATGTGCAATTATTTATACCCTAAAGCAAAAATTCCTCAGGTTCAAGTCAAATCACAAAGAAAAACTTTCATATTAATGTTGTTTTGTGTAAATAAAATGAGTACGTTACTTGAAATCTCAATCTCTAAGAGATTTTGGGCAGTTGTTTCTCCGTGTCTGAAAAATTCGTGCTTTTAGAAACTCTGGCATCTAACAAATTCCTTCCTATAAATGTTCCAATAAAACATATCGACCTTTGGATGTCTTACCCTCTGGTGAGCAGGGTCACAGTGAGATATTAGGGGGCCTGGGAACATGCCAAATTGAGGGCTCCAATGCCAAATATTCATTCGTCTCATTTAAACAAATATATTATCTAAAATAGGCTGTTTAGTCATAATTTTGGAAATTTACACTAATTAATATTACGAATGTTACAATATCTATACAACTAACTCGGGAACACATATATTGGAATAATTAAATAAGTAAAAGTGAAAATATTTATCAAAATAATTTTATTTTCCACTATCATTGTAAATGCAATAAACCCAATGATATAATCTTGAAATAAAATTATTAAAATCCCACACACACACAATACTATGCTTCTAATATACTTCTATGACTTCTTTCTGGCAAAGTTATCTATCATGACATGAAATATTGTAGTGTCATGCTCCATACTCAAAATCATCAAACAGAAACTTCACTCTTCACACTGCGTTTTTATTTTACTAGAGCCGCTTTGCTAAAGGCTCGCTCTCCTGATGCCACTGAAAGAGGTGTACAGCCAAGATACAAAGGTAAGGTAGATACAAATCTATGGGATTACGTTTTCAAATTCCCTTTTTAAAATTTCGATTATGACAGTGATAGCGTAAATAATTCCTCCCTCTCCTTCAAAACTTTTAAATACAACTTTTCCGTTGAAAAATGTTGAGTGCTGGCTATTTATAACGTCGCTAAACCAACACAGAAAGCACAATCTTTAGCCTGTCGTGAGCCACGTTAAGAGAACGATACGGGAGATTAATTTCCTAATATAAATCATAATTATGGTTTTAATGTATCTCCGAACAGCTGCTAAAGCCTTGCAGCAATATTTAATCAAGTAACTAAAAGCTACCCCACTTCAAGAACGTACAGGGGTCTATTAGTAATATTTAAGGTTACTCATAGGCTTTAAAACATTTCTTAGGGTGTTGGGTCTACCCTCTTGGCGGCCCTGCTGCTAAGTTCTGATGGCTAGTAGAACTCCAGCCGCTGACCACCGGATGTTTCCAACCTTTATAACCTTTTGACCTCTCAGATATTTCTGGCTATAAAAGCCTCGTGAACAACCAACCATGAGAGTTGTTTATAAAAGACTTTAGACTACATAACTACTCTTTACGTTACGTACTGAAACTGAAAACATTCGTCAGAATAAACATGTGTTCCCTAAAACTTTCATGTCAGTTTCGATAACTATCCGTAAATCTAAAAGTCTGAAGACACACATAGTTACACGGGGAAACGATTTTGGCCTTGCAGCTCATCTCCTGGACCAATATAATAAACAAAGCCGAATAACTACTTTGGTTAAATTATTTTACGAAAAATGTTAATTCCAGACTGTTGAGTTTCTTATATTCTTAAATTTCTTTCCTCAGGCATACTCCTTCCATAGAATGCACTCATCAATTTTAGTTACAATCTATTTATTTTAAGTCGGGCAGGAGATTGCGTGAAACATATTTATATATCATAAGGTCCTATTCGTTGAAAATATTGTATAAGTTTCATCCTGGGATGTCAGAGGATTATTTAGAAAAAAGTCACTATTTCTTGGGCCTTTGCCCTCTTGGCTCCGAAAGAATTCATATTTTGGTTTAACATATGTTCCTTAATAAAATATTCATACCAAATTTGGGACGTGTTTTTGATCCTGGAGCTCCGCCCCCTTAGATTCAAAATTGCTTACGGGCTATCCTTAGATAAAATTTGTAGCAATGATACATAAATACGTAAATATTATTTAATCGCTTCCAATAGATAGATTTGTAAAATCGCAATTTGTCTTAGCATCCGGTTATTGTTGAATTGCCTTCTCTGAGAACTGTCAGCTAAGTATAACCTACAATACACAGAGCATACACACTTATTCTATATACACCACTCATCCTAACTACATAAATATATCTTATACGCAGTTTGACAACTTTAGAAAATAAATATAAAACAGTCTCTCAAAATATTTAATGATCAATTAATGCCTTCGTCGTGAAGTATCAGAAACCTTTCTACGAACTACTGTGACTCAGGTTCTCGAAATCAAGGATTAATTTAGAATAAGAAAGAAACACGCACGTCAATACAATAACACTATTATACGGCCGCCACCGGTATACGTCATCGTGTCTGTGATGATGACGCTGTGTGGTGGGCGGGGTTTCCTGAGTGTTGGTGCTGAGAAAAAACTAACAGTGACCTCAACCCTTGAAAATTAACTGCAAGGTCACAGATAATCATAGTGCTATGAGCGCAATCTCTATTGATGGTATAATGGCCTTACAGTATGCACCAGTTGGCGTAATGCCATAAATCTAAACAAACGTTAATTAGGTTATAATGTTTAAATAGACTCGAGGCTTGAAACCTGTTCGGCGACTGGTTGTTAGCCATTCAACGGCTAGAAGGAAGAGTTTTTCGTTACGAAGCAGATCATCGCAGACTCTTACTTATGCAGAAGCCCTCACAGGATCAGCTACATCAAATATTGATTGTGTTAAACGGACGCTCTGCTTGATAACAAAAATTGTCACACACCTCATGTATCGAAACGACTTAGACAAGACTTCAGATTCATCAAATGTGCCCGTTGAAACTCGAGATCAAAATTTTGGAAAAGACATCTATCATTGGCCAACAAAGAAAATAAAAATTATACATCTAAATGCTCAAATTGCAACCAATAAAATTGAGAAATTGGCGCTTATGTTGAGGAGCTTAAACCGGATGTGTTTATTATCTCTGAGCACGGATTCAGGTCAAAGGGACTCAAGGGAAGCCAAGGAAACCCGTTCTCACAGCAATGTGTTGCATTCAAATGTTAGAGGAAGGGTTTCTAATGGCAAAAGCGGTCCCAGAGTGTCTGAAGCAGTCTTTGAATGAACCACAGACAAGTTCGATGTCGAATGTCTTGTTAATTGGAGACTCACTCTTGCGTCACTCTGGAAAAAGAGTGGAAAAAAGCGGAGCTGTCGTAGACGTAAACCCGGGGGCAAAAATTTGTCACATTAAGGACAAACTAAAAAGCAATTATGAATCTGCCCAGCCCGGACATAATATACCTTCTTGTTGGTACTAACAATCTTGTCCGTGGTTACAACGGTGGTCCTGGATATAACGGGGGGTTGGGGGAAGCGGGAGGCGCTTCACAGTATGGCTGACTTGTTGAGTACGGCAAAGAAGATCTTCCCAAACTCTGTTATAGTTGTAAATAGTGTTCTCACAAGGCAGGATATAAGTAAGGAAGCTCTTTTTCATTTTAATGAACAATTAATGTTAATGTGTAACAACTTTAGCGCTGAATTTCTTGATACCACTGACGTAATACGGCATTATCATCTTGCACGAGACGGGACACATTTGAACCGAAAGGGTAATGAGTGGTTTGGAAATCTTATTTTTCATTCATTGAGAATAATTAATGAGGCTGTGTCAGATGCTATGTGCCCCAGTTTCCAGGTTTCTGAGGAATCAACTGTTGTGAGCCCATGTTCCAAGGCGCTGGGAGAGTCAGGTGTCGTTTGTCCCACTCTCGGGGTGACAGAGGAACCAAATGTGAGTCCTAGGCTTCAGTTGTCGGAGGAGTCAAATGCCAATGGCCCTGGTCCCTCAGTTAGCGCAGTTGCTAAATTTATCGAGTTGTTCTTCAATTCATAATAAGTCGGGAAACGAGATCAACGTATTGCCGGAAGTTGTAGGGTAGCACATGTGAATTTTAGATCACTGAATACTGGATTTGAGGAGCTGTGTTCTGTTATAGGAGATTTCCAGTTTGACTTGATTGGAGTCACAGAATCTTGGCTCACTCCAGATATTCCATCACAAGTTTTTAATGTGCCCTCATATTCACTTGTTTCGTTGCGACAGACCTGTGGAGCTGGGAAGGAGTGGAGGTGCGTTGCTCTGTATGTTAAGGACGAGATTAGGTTTGTTCGTCTTCATCTTCTCAATGTTGATAGTCGTATTGAGTACATCTGCGGTGTCGCCAACCTAAGGGGATATAAGTTGCTTGTCTGCATCGCTTATAGGCCTCCCGATGTTCCCTATTCCATCCTAAGCTCCTTAATACAAGCTTTATTCATTGACGAGTCGCCGAAAGTGGACACTGCGATTTTACTCGGCGACCTGAATGTTAATCTGTTAGAACAAGAAAGGACAGATGTGAGATATTTTAAAAGAATTCTTCAGTCAATTGGGCTTGTACAGATCATTCAAGAAACCTACACGTATCACTGAGAGTACATCTTCTCTCATAGATGTCATTGTTGTGGACAAAACTCAGGATCTTGAGGTTGGACTAATTGATACTTGTAATATTCTCAATCATAAAGGAAAGGGTATAACTGACCACAGACTTACTTTCTGTGATGTGCCAATTGAAAAAACCAAAAGCAAAGGCAAAGTTCATCTCGTATAGAAATTTTAGGAATTTCGACAGCGAGAAATTTAATAAAGGTCGCTTCAAATATACCTTGGGATGCTGTAGTCATGCACCATGACGTGGATGATATTAACAATATATTAACAGCTAACATACTCCATGTCTTTGATGAATGTGCGCCTATGGTAAGGAAAAGGCTTACAAAAAAGAAATCTCCTTGGAGGGACTTACATGTTGAACACTTGACACGAAAGAAAGAACAAACTCAGAAATGATTATCTCCTCTTTCAAAACTCCTACCCTCTAGAAACGCTTACTGCAAGGCTCGTAATGAACTAAATGTGGCGATAAGAGCAGCGAAGAGAAGTATTTTAGAGATAATTTAGATATGAAAAATCCTAAAAAAATTCTGGGATACATTGAAAGCTGGTGGGGTGTCATCGGTCCACAAGAAGTAAAGAATCATTCTTTTGGGCCTGAAGATTTGAATAACTACTTTTTCATCTATGGGTGGTAGCATGAAAGTAAGCACAGATAAACTCGAATTTTTCAAGAGTAATACATGCAGAGGAATAAGTTCTTCTCCCTTTAGTTTCTCACCTGTGTCAGAAGGTAAAGTCAAGGAGTTGATGAATGGCGTGACAAGTGCCGCATTTGGCGTTGATGGAATCTCTATAAATATGGTTCGTGGTCTTGGTCCTTATTGCATTGTGCTATTACTCACCTGATTAATGTGTCGTTGAGAACTGGCACTTTTCCAACAGGCTGGAAGCAGAGCATTGTTATTCCTCTTCCAAAAACCCAGAATCCTTCTTCAACCTCAAATTTCCGGCCAATATCAATCCTACCTGTCATCTCCAAAATTTTGGAAAAAGTCGTTTCAGAACAGTTAGTTTCGTTTTTGGAGCATGAGGGATTGCTGCCGGAGTCTCAGTCAGGTTTTCGGCAAGGGTTTAGCACTTGTTCAGCCCCTACTCAATGTGGCTGATGATATACTTTCAGCTAAAGATAAGGGTTTGGAGAGCTTGATGACTGCGCTGGATTTCTCGCAGGCCTTTGACTCGGTAAACTTTGGGTTGCTCCTGGCAAAGCTACAGTTTTTATAGATTTAGTGAAGCTTCAGTTGGATGGTTCTCATCGTATTTGTCTGGACGAACTCAGCGAACTAGGGTCAACGGGCAGCTGTCATCTGCTCTTCCTAGATCTGTTGGAGTTCCCCAGGGCAGCTGCCTGGGACCGATTCTCTTCCTTTTATACACCGCAGACTTGAAGGATCAGTTGAGACACTGCTTATTGAATTCTTATGCTGACGATTCGCAGCTGTTGTTGTCTTTCCGCCCATCTGAGATAGCCGAAGCGGTTCAAAAAGTCAATAATGACCTTAGACAGAGTTAAGATATGGTCCTGATGATCATGGCCTTCTACTGAACTCTGATAAATGTTCTTTTTTGCATCTAAATAGCTCGTCTTTGAATGGTCAAGTTGAGAGGTAGTGGTGTAAATAATAGAATATTCGTTAACGGTAGGGTTTTGACTGCATGCAGTACTCTAAGGATTCTTGGTGTCACTTTTGACTCCCAACTCGATTTTTCTTACCATGTAGAATCCATATGCAAAAGTGTTATATTCAAACTGAAGTGTCTGTCTAAGCTGTGTACAATTTTGCCGGTTGCTTCAAAATTAGAAATCGTCAGATCAGTTATTTTCCCTTCAATAAATTATGCTCTTCCAACTTTTGCTAGTTGCTTAAGCAGAGAGAATGTGATGGTTCTTACCCGTCTGCAGAATAGGGCTCTAAGATTTGTTTACGGACTAAAAAAATTTGATCATATCAGCGAACATAGATTAAGTGCTAAGGTACTATCAGTAACAGATTACTATAATCTGCAGACGGTCAAGCTGGTGAACAAAACTATTCAGACGGGAAAACCTGAATATCTAAGAAAAAAACTGGTTTTTTAGACATGAAGTCAAATAAGCGCAGTACTCGACAGGATGGCCTACTGCACCTGCCAAGGACAAGATTGGAGACGGGGAAAAAGCGTTTAGATATTTTGGACCTGCTAAGTACAATGCTTTGCCCTCTGAGTTGAAAAATCTCAGCCTTGTTAGGTTTAAAAAAAGTGTTTTAAAATGTTTGTCTAGGTAATTTTTAGTTATTTTGATTTGTAAATGTATTAAATTTTCTAATTTTAATATCCTGAATTTGTATATTTAACAGGAGTTGTTATGAAAAGCAAAGTTGCAACTTTGATGAACGCTTGCCAAATAAAGACATTATTTATTTTATTTTTTATTTACTTATTCAAATCCGATTCAATCAATCTTTTCAAAATTCCAAATTATTAATTGGCTAAACATTTTTGTCGAAAAAAACACGGGGCGGTGTGGCAAATTTTTCTAAAAACTTCTTGTGATTTTGAATCTTTCAAGATCAATAACAATTCAGAACTAAATTTCGAAACTGAAGGTGTGAACAATATTTCAAACTCATTGGGGGAAAATAATTACCATTGGTGTGTATAGATCCCCCAATGGGGTAAGTAACACTCTTTTTGAGCAACTCGAACAACTTTTGCTAAGTATTTTTTTCAGGCACGTTAAATTTCATAATAATTTGCGACCTCATAATAATTAATACACTCGATCCCCACCGATCCCTGACCCAGCGGCTTCGCGATGTCTTAAGCTCATTTCATTTAAATTGGTCCGTGAATACACCGAAACGAGTGATCGCAACAACGAGCACCGCCCATCGACAATGTAATCACCAACATTCCAAACACCACAGTCTCTGTTCTGTGCATGGCTATCGCTGACCACTTTGCGCTGGAGGTCGTGGTTTATGGATGCAAAATGGAAAAATCAAAATCCAAAATTCCAAAATTGCAAGAGCCATCAATTCCCAGACCATTTTCCAGCTTAATAAATGTCTGGAAAATGTGACTAGGGACTGCTTGGACGGATATAAGGATGCCGATGATATGTTCAAAGCATTTAGTGATGGCTTTCATTACTACTATCTCGACATTTCTTGTCCATTCAGAAAAACTAAGCTAAATTTCAAACCACAAAAAATTTCAATGGATCACTAAAGGAATCTTGGTTTCCTCGAGAGAGGCTAAAATTCTACTACAAAAATATTCTAAGGAGGACGAAATATAAGAGCTGGACGAATAGATGAAGGTCGCAATGACGTTATCTCTAGGAATAATGAATCGCGTGATTTAACTGTTCACGTGCGATGAGAGACAGAGACTAAGTACGAGATGAATCGGTGAAACTTGGTGAATTTGTTTATTGATTTAGCAATACAATTGTAATATTTATATTATATATATATATATATATATATATATATATATATATATATATATATATATATATATATATATATCAGTCACAATAAATATATCAGTCACAATCTATGGTGACATGAACTATTATTGCAGGTTATAATGGCATTACCGTCATTTAAATTTACCACTGCTTGGACATTATTCGTTAGTGTGCCTGTTTGTCCACTTAATCCCAAATTTCGGTACTCATCATGCCTAGCGCAAAGTACAATCGTTTCTTCTCACCCGCCGGAGTTAAGCCGAGCTCGCCCGTAATGACATGTCAATCATCCATTATACCTGATCTAAAACAAAAAAAGTTTTGGAGAAGGACCCTGGAAAATTTTAAGTTATTATACTCTTTTTCAGGGTCTTCTTCCTGAAAGAATTTTTCGAAACCTTTATAAAACCTACTGCGTTGATTGGGGACTAAAAGTTAAATGGGGTGTTACAAATCCCCACTTTCCTTCTCATTGGGGTGAGGGGGATTATATTTGCGCTAATTTGAAGTACTACACAAATAACGTGCTATTTTACAAATTATTGCTGTTATTTTTATTCTTTTATTGTTCAAGGTTGCTAATAATATTATTTATTATATGAAGTACGGGTTTGATCAAACTAATTTTTGTCATGGAATATTTGTTTTTATTGAAAATTTATGAACCATGAATTAATCGCTAATTAAAATACTTGAAAATACGATTTTGGTCAAATGCTTAGTTCATAATTGCCACCGTAGAAAGTGTTAATGAAACAAAATAATAATTATGTCAATATCTTGTCAAATAGCTGAGAAATTTGATATATTCTCATTTACACGTTTGCTTGCCTTTCCCAGTCTACTGAACACTATGGAAATAGAATGTCCATGTCGATTAAGAGAAAAAAAAATTTAATTCGATCTGATCCAAAGTAATAATTGAATCAGCTTCTCCAGTCAGTCTTTACAATTGGGCTAATCCTGAAGTGGTTCGGTATCCAGTACTTCTAATCACATTACATAATATCTTGTCGCAAGGATTTGAGTAACACGTCTTCACAGACAATCTCATTCACTCTACACACCGCTATCTCATATTTTCGTATGATTACGCCCAAGTGTTTTTAGAGATAAATAAATAAACATAACGCTAACCAAATAATTTTGTTACTAGCAGTTACCTGCTTATTCGCACGCAATTCCGAACTCCTTGTAGACCATCCTCTATTGGACTTAAAGAGTAAATAACTACCTTAAACAGCAATTTCTTGAATCCAGTATTCATTGAATAAGTTTAACTTTCACAACTTAAATAACACCAAGAATATTAAACCATCTAGAATAGGACATTAATTGTAAATATTTCACTTATACCAGAGTGATTTTTTTAAATAGTGAACCTTTTCAGGTCACATTTGCCGCATTTTACTGTACTAAAAGACCTATAATTTCAGATACTACTCAACTTTAGCTCTAATTTATTATTTCATTCTGACTTTTTGCGGGTCATCCGCCTGACATGACAAAAAAGGTAGTTACTTCAAAAAGTAGATTTATAGGCGATTTAATGATGTACACAATTTTATTGCTTTACCTCTAATAGTTCGGGAATTATAAACCGCATGAGGGATTTTTTTTGCTCTGTGTACATACATAGGGCTGAGAAGGCTACTTCTGTCAAAATAGAACTAACATGGGTTTTCTAACAGCCTTTAAATTTTGTATTACAAGCTAAATAGTAATTTTGTTTTTCATATCTGCATTACAGTACTGACCAAGCTCAGCTTGCATTATTTCATGATAATTAATATTTGCTCAAATATACCGTTAAAAGTATATTTTAAATATGCTATTAATTTTTTATATGCATATTTTCTTACTCTGCGCTCAACAGTGCTTGCAGAAAAGGTTTAAATATCAAGTGTTGATACCATTGTTCTTTGTACTTTCAAGACTATAAATGTAAACAAATATGAAATAGTGGTTAAAGTAATTAAAACTATGGCTCTGCTGTCGTAAAAGAAATTGCCAGGCTCAGTAATGTGTATATGCTGTGATGCAACTTTTAAGATCAAGATACATTTTTTCGCAACTTCAGAGACCAGTGGGGATTTTTGAGATAATAATAAGTTTGTATTTAACCAGGGACCCTATGAATGTCTATTGTGTCTAAAAAAATAATTGTGTGATTGATTTAATATTAACAAACTGATGCTGACGCCTGTTTGAAATGTTTAAAGTCAAAAAACAAAAAAGTCCAGTACAGGTTTTTTAACATATATAAAACAACAAATATTTGGAAATTTTATAAAAATGTCAATGGTAATTTTCAAAGAAATCAAATAACGTATAAATGAGGTATGATTGCACAAGCCGGGAGCAACAAACATTTTGTCAGTCATAAAAAATTAGCTGTTCTTCATCAGTTATAAAACGTTACAATATAACAAATATTTTCACATTCATATAATAATTCCAACGGTACATTTTTCAACGAAATTCGTTACCACTTAAAAATGTATGCTTGCACAAACCGGGATCAACAAAGAGCTGATGCTTTTCAACTATAACATGTTTGTTGTTCCCAGCTTGTGCAAGAGTACCATTAAAGTGGTCGTTTTCTCCTATACCCAAACAGATTTCTTTGAAAGAAGTAGTGTTGGAATTTTTATACAAATTTTAAAATAGTTGGTATATTGTAAATTTTTCGTAAACTATAGGTTTTTGTTGTTATTTGAGTTTAAACTTTTAAAATAGTCACCATTTTGTTAATGTTAAAGAAAAGATTACAGTTATTTAAAAAAAATTATGTTTTCTTGGTTTTCGTAACCTATGTGAAAGGTTTGGTATCTGTAACATACTAGCCGTCCTTCTCTTGTACTATGGACATGACTGCATACCTAGTCTGCACATTCACCGGAGGCGAGCTTCTACAGTAACTCAGCAGTTACTACTCGACCTTCTCTCTAACAATGGACATGACTGCATACCTAGTCTGCACATTCACCGGAGGCGAGCTTCTACAGTAGCTTAGCAGTTACTACTCGACCTTCTCTCTAACAATGGACATGACTGCATACCTAGTCTGCACATTCACCGGAGGCGAGCTTCTACAGTAGATCAGCAGTTACTACTCGACCTCCTCTCTAACAATGGACATGACTGCATACATAGTCTGCACATTCACCGGAGGCGAGCTTCTATAGTAGCTTAACAGTTACTACTCGACCTTCTCTCTAACAATGATATGACTGCATACATAGTCTGCACATTCACCGGAGGCGAGCTTCTACAGTAACTCAGCAGATACTACTCGACCTTCTCTCTAACAATGGACATGACTGCATACCTAGTCTGCACATTCACCGGAGGCGAGCTTCTACAGTAACTCAGCAGTTACTACTCGACCTTCTCTCTAACAATGGACATGACTGCATACCTAGTCTGCACATTCACCGGAGGCGAGCTTCTACAGTAACTTAGCAGTTACTACTCGACCTTCTCTCTAACAATGGACATGACTGCATACCTAGTCTGCACATTCACCAGAGGCGAGCTTCTACAGTAACTCAGCAGTTACTACTCGACCTTCTCTCTAACAATGGACATGACTGCATACCTAGTCTGCACATTCACCGGAGGCGAGCTTCTATAGTAGCTTAACAGTTATAGTTACTACTCGATCTTCTCTCTAACATTGGACATGAGTGCATACCTAGTCTGCACATTCACCGAAGGCGAGCTTCTACAGTAGCTTAGCAGTTACTACTCGACCTCCTCTCTAACAATGGACATGACTGCATACATAGTCTGCACATTCACCGGAGGCGAGCTTCAACAGTAGCTTAGCAGTTACTACTCGACATTCTCTCTAACAATAGATATAACTGCATACTGCATACCTAGTCTGCACATTCACCGGAGGCGAGCTTCTACAGTAACTCAGCAGTTACTACTCGATCTTCTCTCTAACAATGGACATGACTGCATACCTAGTCTGCACATTCACCGGAGGCGAGCTTCTATAGTAGCTCAGCAGTTTACTACTCGATCTTTTCTCTAACAATGGATATGACTGCATACATAGTCTGCACATTCACCGGAGCCGAGCTTCTATAGTAGCTTAGCAGTTACTACTCGACCTTCTCTCTAACAATGGATATGACTGCATACCTAGTCTGCACATTCACCAGAGGCGAGCTTCTACAGTAACTCAGCAGTTACTACTCGACCTTCTCTCTAACAATGGACATGACTGCATACCTAGTCTGCACATTCACCGGAGGCGAGCTTCTATAGTAGCTTAACAGTTACTACTCGATCTCCTCTCTAACATTGGACATGACTGCATACCTAGTCTGCACATTCACCGAAGGCGAGCTTCTACAGTAGCTTAGCAGTTACTACTCGACCTCCTCTCTAACAATGGACATGACTGCATACATAGTCTGCACATTCACCGGAGGCGAGCTTCTACAGTAGCTTAGCAGTTACTACTCGACATTCTCTCTAACAATGGATATGACTGCATACTGCATACCTAGTCTGCACATTCACCGGAGGCGAGCTTCTACAGTAACTCAGCAGTTACTACTCGATCTTCTCTCTAACAATGGACATGACTGCATACCTAGTCTGCACATTCACCGGAGGCGAGCTTCTACAGTAACTCAGCAGTTACTACTCGATCTTCTCTCTAACAATGGACATGACTGCATACCTAGTCTGCACATTCACCGGAGGCGAGCTTCTATAGTAGCTCAGCAGTTACTACTCGACCTTCTCTCTAACAATGGACATGACTGCATACATAGTCTGCACATTCACCGGAGGCGAGCTTCTATAGTAGCTTAGCTTAGCAGTTACTACTCGACCTTCTCTCTAACAATGGATATGACTGCATACCTAGTCTGCACATTCACCGGAGGCGAGCTTCTACAGCAGCTTAACAGTTACTACTCGACCTTCTCTCTAACAATGGACATGACTGCTTACCTAGTCTGCACATTCACCGGAGGCGAGCTTCTTCAGTAGCTCAGCAGTTACTACTCGATCTTCTCTCTAACAATGGATATGACTGCATACCTAGTATGCACATTCACCGGACGCGAGCTTCTACAGTAACTCAGCAGTTACTACTCGACCTCCTCTCTAACAATAGACATGACTGCATACATAGTCTGCACATTCACCGGACGGCGAGCTTCTACAGTAGGTTAGCAGTTACTACTCGACCTCCTCTCTAACAATAGACATGACTGCATACATAGTCTGCACATTCACCGGAGGCGAGCTTCTATAGTAGCTTAACAGTTACTACTCGACCTTCTCTCTAACAATGATATGACTGCATACATAGTCTGCACATTCACCGGAGGCGAGCTTCTACAGTAACTCAGCAGATACTACTCGACCTTCTCTCTAACAATGGACATGACTGCATACCTAGTCTGCACATTCACCAGAGACGAGCTTCTACAGTAACTCAGCAGTTACTACTCGACCTTCTCTCTAACAATGGACATGACCGCATACCTAGTCTGCACATTCACCGGGCGCGAGCTTCTACAGTAACTCAGCAGTTACTACTCGATCTTCTCTCTAACAATGGACATGACTGCATACCTAGTCTGCACATTCACCGGAGGCGAGCTTCTATAGTAGCTCAGCAGTTACTACTCGACCTTCTCTCTAACAATGGACATGACTGCATACATAGTCTGCACATTCACCGGAGGCGAGCTTCTACAGTAGCTTAGCAGTTACTACTCGATCTTCTCTCTAACAATGGACATGACTGCATACCTAGTCTGCACATTCACCGGGCGCGAGCTTCTACAGTAACTCAGCAGTTACTACTCGATCTTCTCTCAAACAATGGACATGACTGCATACCTAGTCTGCACATTCACCGGAGGCGAGCTTCTATAGTAGCTCAGCAGTTACTACTCGACCTTCTCTCTAACAATGGATATGACTGCATACCTAGTCTGCACATTCACCGGAGGCGAGCTTCTACAGCAGCTTAGCAGTTACTACTCGACCTTCTCTCTAACAATGGACATGACTGCATACCTAGTCTGCACATTCACCGGAGGCGAGCTTCTACAGTAGCTCAGCAGTTACTACTCGATCTTCTCTCTAACAATGGATATGACTGCATACCTAGTCTGCACATTCACCGGACGCGAGCTTCTACAGTAACTCAGCAGTTACTACTCGATCTTCTCTCTAACAATGGATATGACTGCATACCTAGTCTGCACATTCACCGGAGGCGAGCTTCTACAGTAACTCAGCAGTTACTACTCGATCTTCTCTCTAACAATGGATATGACTGCATACCTAGTCTGCACATTCACCGGAGGCGAGCTTCTACAGTAGCTCAGCAGTTACTACTCGATCTTCTCTCTAACAATGGATATGACTGCATACCTAGTCTGCACATTCACCGGAGGCGAGCTTCTACAGTAGCTCAGCAGTTACTACTCGATCTTCTCTCTAACAATGGATATGACTGCATACCTAGTCTGCACATTCACCGGACGCGAGCTTCTACAGTAACTCAGCAGTTACTACTCGATCTTCTCTCTAACAATGGATATGACTGCATACCTAGTCTGCACATTCACCGGAGGCGAGCTTCTACAGTAACTCAGCAGTTACTACTCGACCTTCTCTCTAACAATGGACATGACTGCATACCTAGTCTGCACATTCACCGGAGGCGAGCTTCTACAGTAGCTCAGCAGTTACTACTCGACCTTCTCTCTAACAATGGACATGACTGCATACCTAGTCTGCACATTCACCGGAGGCGAGCTTCTATAGTAGCTCAGCAGTTACTACTCGACCTTCTCTCTAACAATGGACATGACTGCATACCTAGTCTGCACATTCACCGGAGGCGAGCTTCTACAGTAACTCAGAAGTACACTAGTTAGTTTTTAAATTCAAATCCCTTTTAGAATATTTCTTCCTTTGTTTTATAGAAAGCATCTCTTCTCCCCCAGGTGGCAGTATAACATTTTAATATCATAAAGTACCGAATCAGATATTTTCGGTGTTTTCAGTTTTTACAGATCAGACTTTACAAGGTAAAATATTGAAATATAAGAACAGTCTCGCAATGAGACATTTCGTATAGTTTTATAACACATAATATTCCATTTGAATAGTACTGTGCAAATTCAAAAACTATCACGCAAACATGAATTATCTATAAAAAGTCCTCCCGTTAACAAATACTTCATCACATATTTTTTACCTTCAACTTGCGTAATTTTTTGTAACTGTAAAGTTCACGTCGGGAAGCTAAAAATGTAAAATCTCATTTAATTCAGTGACTTTTTAACATCTAAAAAGTTTTAATTTCTAAAGAAGGTCTAACCTAGAATTCACAACATTATTGTACAATTTTTTAATTCTTTCTTTTAAGTCTTCCTTACACTGCAACGAACACTAACGTACTCATTTCCTACAAACTTATATTAATTACAATTTATCTTGATTTAATAATTAAAAATACTTATGATGAAGTATAGAATATATATTACTTTAAATACTGTAAGTGAGACCGGTTAATAGTAATAAAATATGAAAAATAATTATGCTAAAACTGCGCTTTATCTTCCCCATGGTTTTAGTGAATCTGTTGATTGCTTGAGATCCCGGTGACTAAAACTCTGAAATTGCACGATTTATTGATACTGCCTTTTTTATCCTTTCAAGTAAAACATTACTGATCCTACAATGCCATGAGATTATGAATACAACGCTTATGATGCCATCTCTGACATCGGTGGAAAGACGTTACTCAGGCAGAATTCCCAAGTATACTTGAGACTAACCAAAGTTCCCATGGCGGAATCTCTGTTATTCACAGTTAAAGAGTGCAGGCTGTAGAGCTGAAGCGTGCTTGACACTGACTGCGAACAGCTGTTGATTCTTTGACGTCACTGTAGGAAAGTGTGAAACTGGTTCTGATTCGATTAACAGTGCTGTGGCCGCGCGCGCGCTGTACAGCTTGGAGTTGTTGGTCCGCTGTCCGCTGTTCCCGGTCCTGTTCTGCAGTTCCTACCGTCCGTCGCGCTGATCGGTCAAGGTAGGTTTGCCTTTACAATGGATTGACGCCTTTTCGGAAGGTTTGCGTCATAAAACAATCTTTTTTCACACTATCATATTTACTTTGATTTACTCTACTCGTATACTATTTTTTTGTCGTAGAGTTCATTTATTTCTGGAGTTATCTTTTAGAGGAGTTACTCTTATGGCTCTTGACATAAAATAGGAGCAAAAACTTTACATACACAGATCATATAATCAGCCAAACATTATTGAATATTATTAAACATTAAAAAAATAATATAACACAATAAAAAGAATATTTTTGGTTGATATTTAAGAGAGTGGTTGTAAAGTGTATATATTACTTTTGCTGACATTTCAATCACGGTGTACAGAATATTAAAGTACTTGTGTGGAAGCGTGCTGCAATAACTGTGCATTGGAACTTCGGGTTACATAGTTACCGTAAACTTGTACTCAAATTCCGTTTAATTTTTGTCTGTTTTTTACGCAAAAGCACGCACACCAAAGTGATTAAAAATACAACGATGGGGTTTTGGAAGTGTTTTATTTTTTATTCTAAACTAAACAAAAAATTTAGAAAATAAAACTTTTTTTTTAATAATTATTTAGTAAAATTTTTAAATATTACACTAGAACTAAGATTAAATTGACATATATTTAAAAAGTAGCTTTTTAGTTTTGAAGTTGTATAAACTGATATTAATATAAAACGTTATTTAATTACTACTTAAATGTGGTTATAATGTTATAATGTTTGAACGTTTGTGTTTTTGTACTAAGGTTTATGTCGAATCTACTGATCGACTTCCAGCGTTATAATTTGTCACATTATTGGTCTGATTTGGATCAGTTTATTTACTGAAATATGTAAAAATAGATATTTCCAATTAAAAAATGGTGGCCACTTAAAAATGATGATATAAAATTTCGTTGAAAAATAACTTAATAGAGGATCGATGATAATAAGATAAAAGACTTCAGAAATATGTAATATTGTATAACGAGTAGTCTAATAACACTTAAACATTGTATTTTTGTACTATAAAAAATAGTTATGCATATTTTTATTATTTTGGAGGTATAATTGTTTTGTATTTTACTTTTATTATGGCAAATGTTAAGTTTATATAACTGTTTTTGGCAATTTTATGTGTTTCAATATTTTTTTTATTTTATATCAGAGTTTGTGAAAGTGGACATTAAATTAAAGATCAAATCTAAGAATAAATACGTTTTTTTAAACAAACTGAGTTCATTGATATGACTTATTAACATGTGGCATCGTAACATATGTAACTGGATGAAATGAACTATACACATGACATTTTGAATGTGGCCTCGGCGAAGCCTGGAAAGCGACACGTGACGTACCTTGTATAGAAATGGTTTATAAGATAATCAATGCGAGTAAATATCCATCCACTTTACAAAAATACAAAAGCTTAATTTAATTTCAATAACGGTCGAATCACACAAAAATACTACACTGGAACTCAAACCCAGACATCTTACTTAGCGGGTGAGTATTTTAGAGTCTCCGCGGAACAAGTACTTTTGTGATTAAGTTTTTATTGAAATTATATTGGTAAATAAATAAATATCTTGAATTGCGCACTAAAATTTAGGGATAACTAAAATTAACTTGCGAAATATGTTTTTTACAAGATGCCACAAGCTATAATAATCAATAAACTTTTTAGTTTAGAAGTCTCAGATTTTAGCCTCATTTTTTCAGGCGACTTACAGGAGAAACTGTAATGTTGGCGACCTTGAGGCCATGTGCCTATTGTTTGTAAAACGGTCAAGCTAATAGGCTGTATCAAAGTCGTGCCATCAGAACCATTAGGACTAACAAACAACCGGTCCTGTTCGGACTGCGCTGTATCTCGGAACGAGTTTCAATGTAGAAAACGATCAATGATTTGACGACAGGAAAAGCAAATCACTTCTTGGAATCTCTTTGTTCATGACATATAAATTATTTTTTCGTGTGTAAAACTTCATTTGGTGTATAAATAGTAATAAAACATCTTGTCACATCTGTGCGGAACATTCTGACGATTAAATGCAGATTTTTTAATCCGAAAAGTAGTGCCTGTGATTGTGAAGTTTCCAAAGTTTTATCTTCAATTTCAAAATTTATTCCTTACAATGTATGAGTGCGCTATATCAAATGTACCGTAACAGTCTTCGCTGAGGTGTCATGTACAGTATGAGGGGTCTATAAACCATTCTATTAGACTACATGTGTTACTATGTTTGTTTACAAATTTATTCTTTCAACGATTTTCTCATCGCTACCATGGTTACCCGTAATACCAACGTAAAAATGTTTCAATAAACATAAATAATATGATAATCATCTGTATTGACGTAAAACGTGCACACTAATACTGTCTTTCACTGTGACTTATCCCGTCCATCCGTCCCCTGTGCGATAACTCCAGATAGATAAGTCCTGGTGACTTTAAACTTAGTAAACTGATTTTCTTTTGGCCTAAAGGAAAACTGATTTGATTTTGAAGCTGAAATGCAAAGAGCAATCCGTCTGTCTGTCTGTCAGTCCGTACGATAACTCTTTCGTTACGTGTTATCGGAGTTTCTTTTACTTCGTTGTACTGGTTTAGTTATCACAAGTTCGTATCTAATGAGAACAAAATGTAATGTTTGGGAGTTTTAAAAATTATTAGTTACTGTGTCTTTTTTTTAACGATTTCATCAAAATTTCAAAGCGGATGAAGCTCTTAAACCGACCAAACTATCTGTATTTTGTATGAGGTTTAATAAGGCATATGGTATTGCTCGAGTCTCTGTAACATAAAGGATTTTGAGGTGTGAATATCAATTAAAATACATACAGTTAATTGAGTAGAACTGTACAGCATGTACACTTATGGGCCCGTACAGCATCCTAAAAGAGTTTGAGAACCCTTAAGACATGGTTTCTAATTCATCTCGATTGAGTATCAGTTGGAATCATCTTGTACTTTTGAATAGTAAAATATCGAGTAGTTATATTAATTATCTAACTGATTGATATTAACAATTATGGTAATTAATAAGGTGTTGAAATCATGCTTTGTGTTTCCTTAAACTTCTGTTGTAAGTAAGAAATCGTCAACCTAACACGTGTAGCTTTCAGTGTTTACGGAACTAAAACAAAGCACGAAAATGTAACGGATTGAATGACTCAGATTGCTGACTCAGAAAGATTACTTTCTAATCTTTGTTAGGTCATTTAGCAATGTTATTGTAAAACTAGAGGACAACCCAACCTTGTCAACCCCACTTAGTCGATGTGCCCGCTTATTCCACCTATTTATGACCTTGGAATGTATGAATGACACGAAGTCAGCTCTTTGTGAAACAACCAGTCAGTTTCTCTGTGCTAACCTGTAAGTATATAAGTATACTGCTCCGGAGTCTCCAAATTTGTAATGCTGTTAATTGTAGGTATTTAGTGCGTGAAAGTTTTTTAATTCTGGTAAAGTTGTAATTAGTTTTGCAAAGATTTTAGAAAATAATGTCTTCAAGAAGGCACTTTTGTACTTTTTAAGGAAGGTGTTCATAGATACTTAACCACATATTTAAGATGTTTGATAAAATTATTGCCAACACACAAGCTAGATTAATCCTCGAAGCTGAAAAACGTGTTCAAACAAGCTTTTTTCAGTATTAAAAAAATGTAAACAAAACTAAACTAGGATAATTATTTGTGATGTCACTGTAATGAAAGGGGCTAACCAGTCTATGGATTTTTCGATAATTTACGTTTATTCCACTTGAGGTGTTTACCGAATGGTGTATATATTTATTTAATAAAGTGCAAATTTATATAGCTGTTTTTGTCAGGCTTTATTGTTTAAGGAGAAATTCTTATTTTCCTAGCAGTCTATAAAATCTCATCCCGTAAAATAAAACCTTATATATTGATCATAAAAACCCCCGTGCTCGGTAACAACAAATGTTGTTTACTAAAAATGTATAGATCTTTAATTATACTTACATATTTTGTTTACATAAACATTGCTTACATGTTAGATAAGTATTATCGTACCGATGATGTAATTTTATTTTAAAGTAAAGTAACGGTATGTCTTATTTTACCAAGTGAAGCTAGGGCTAAGAAGCCCTATAAAATAGATTGTAATTGATATCGCTGTTTTTATGTCTATGTCTATTTATAGACATACACATATATATTATATATATATATTTTATAATATAATTTATATATTATAAAATATAAATTTATATGGACGTTTCAGGCTTTCATATATAACAAGATCTTCTTATCTACTAAAAGTGTATAAAATCTCAACCCGTTATACATCCTTATTAATCATACATTTGTTCGTATCCCCAGAATCTTAAGAACATCCTATGCTTATTTAAGTAAATAAAAATTTTTATTCCAAAAGATGCATAAGTGGCTGCTTGTCGCTGTGGGGGTTATCCACGTCCTGACCGCCCCCGGCATCGCTGCCCCTCAGGAGGATGTTGACGCCGCTATCGCCGAAGTATTCGGCTCCGAGCCTACCGCCTCTGTGCCGCCTTCAGACCAGGACAATATGGTCAGCTGCGAATGTGTTCCCTTCTACATGTGCAAGAACGAGACATCTGAGGACTTCTATGGAGAAGATGTGATAGATATCAGGTTTTTATCAGATCAGTTCAATATTTTGGCTTCTTTACTCTAACTTGTAAGCTCTATAACTTAAAGTTTAAATATATGTATATCCCATAAAGTTTATGGGTCAGCTCCATGTTAAGCACCAATAAGACCAAGTGCATTGTTACTTATATTTAATATTACATGAGCTAAATGCTTTTAATATAACAATGTTTAAAAGTTTTATTAATTAGGATAGTTCAAAATGGAGAATAAACAAATCTACAGGAAAAATAAACTTCAGTTCAAACTCATAATAAGTAATTTGCATAATATCTCTAGATGCAAACTATAATTACTGATTTTTAATCGTTCCAATGCGTGGTGATAAAATGTTAAGCCGTTCATCACGTGGATACGGTATTCAATTTCAACTTCAAATCTTCCAAGGCCATAACTGAGTTTATACTACTTCTAGAGTAATAGAGGTAATTTGAAAAAAGTGTGATATATTTTTATAAGTTTCAATATGAGTGTTTAACTCATTTTGGTAAAAATAAAAAAAAACATCAAATAATCTATATGTCTAAAACAAAGATATAGATAATGCTTAATCTAGAAAGTCATACAAAATTTGTATTAATGCAAGTGTTTGATTTCTAAAATGTTTTCTATTGCGTGCAGTTAATCTCAGTCAAATCTATGTATTATTACCAAAGTTGTAATGCAAATGTAATTTTCAAAGTAAAAATTAAAACCTCCAAATATTCCCTGAAGTAAAAAAGGTTTCTTCTTACGCTCCAGGTTCGGAGAGTCTGGCTGCACTCATTATCTAGAGAAGTGTTGTCCAGTGAGATCCACACTGCCAGAACCACCACGCACTCCAAAACCGTCACCCGCAGACCTCAGGTGTGGTGTCAGGCATGACCAGGGAGTCGGCTTCAAGATCATTGGCGGGATGGAGAACGAAGCCAACTACGGCGAGTTTCCCTGGATGGTAGCTCTGCTGAGGAGGGATCCGGTGGACGAGAAGGTGTCTCTCAAGGTGATGGAGTGTGGAGGCTCCATCATCCATCCCCAGGTCATCCTCACAGGTGCACATTGCGTCAAGGGGTCAGTACATCTATGATCTCTCTCTAATAGTCTACCAAGAATAAATTTAAAATTAATATCATCTGTTCACTTAGCCAATACAGATCAGCAAAAAACTACATGAATCAACGCCTTTTAAGTCTTTATACAGCTACTTTTTTTACTTAACTCGAGCAATAAACAATATTATACATATTTGAACATTCTATTGTGTTTTCTTCGTCAGGGAAAAAATCCTTTTCAAGTTCAGAAACAATTTAGTCATCTTCTAGAACAGTGTCATAAAAGTCTATGAGTTGTACATTCCAATAGTTATTTCTTTAATAAATGTTTAGCTCAAATATCTAGCTCGCATATATGCAACAGAATATGATTGGCTTTGCTCTCATTTAAAACTTTCACTCCATGATTAATGGATCTTCGCTTCATTCAACTGAACGTCAAATCGATTAAATTTCCTGAATCCTAGATAAAATAGACCAGCGTTTACCATACTCTATGGTCGCAACCATAAAAATTTGGCATTAGAAGATTTAACATTATCTTTGCTTATTATATGATGACTTTCATATTTTTTCTCATACACCTAGTCTTGAACGTATTACACACAATCTTGATCATAAAAATATTTATGCAATCCTTTGACACTTGGTATTCCTTATCCTCTAATAGGTCAGTTAACGGATCTTTAAGTTGGATTTAACACTTAAACCCCACAAGTTGAAAGTATTTGGTTTAAAAGCAAACGTAAGTTTTTGGGAATCTTTCAGGAAAAAGAACCTCATCGTAAGGGCCGGTGAGTGGGACACAAAGACGGACAAGGAGCAGTACCCCACGCAGGACAGGCTCGTGACGCGGATAATACTTCATGATCAGTACTACGCAGGAGGACTCCACAACGACGTCGCTCTCCTTCTGCTGGAATATCCCCTGGAGCTGAATCCTGTAGTGGGCACTATCTGTCTGCCTGTCCAAGATGAGAATATGAACGGTCGTAACTGCACTGTCACCGGCTGGGGAAAGGATGTCTTCGGTAAGTTAACATCTTATACTATTAAATACTTCCATGGCCGTGGTTTGCTACACAGCCATGGTTTTTTTATAAGAAGAAAAACTACGATCAATTGAAAGAAAATGTAATATTGTGTATTTAGGTTAAACGTACGTCCGTTATCAACGGCTCAAAGGAATAACAAGGATGTTTTGAATAAAAAATAGTACATGAAAGCCCTCCCTGGATATTCAATCACAATTTCAGTTTGAAAGGCTAAAATTAGTTTTTTTCCAAATTTTGGAGGAAAGGTATTATGTATGTCAAAAACAATTTACAAAATATCCTTCCCTACTTTAAAAATAATAAAGTATGTATCTACCGTTTGGCTGCAGGCAACAAGGGGAAGTACCAGGAGATCTTGAAGAGAGTGGAACAGCCTATCATCCCTCGAGGTCCGTGCCAGAGTACATTGCGGAAGACTCGCCTCGGGCCTCGCTTCAAACTTCACAAAAGCCTTCTCTGTGCAGGCGGGCAAATAGGGAAAGATGCCTGTAAGGTAAGATCTTTCTCTAGGACAAGAAGCATAGGAAAGCTCTACTGCACTTAACCCTGAAGCTAGGTGTTCTGCGAGGCACCCAAAATGATAGAATCCATCCTATCCTTCATGAGGGAGAATAGTGGACGCTATTTCAGCCGTTCTTTTGGAAATTTGAAGAAAATTGAAGCAATTTATTGCAATCATGATCAAAAATACTGCCTTGGTCCGTATTCTATTGCTGAGCAGATACCTCCCTTATGTTCAAGCTTGCCCCAAACGACTAATCCCATCCACCAAGTTATCCCGATATTTGCCGCTACTGAACATTCGTTGGGTTTCTCATATTTAAGCAATATCAGATATTGCTGTAGTAAGTATAAGTTTATGAGGTCGCTATAATCAAGCCAGCAGTGAAGCTTTCTGTAGATAAATAAAATCTTAAAAACCTAATTCACTAAGAATTAATTCTATGATTAATAAACCTAAATTCAAGCACGAATTAAATTTAAAAAGTGACAGTGAACGCGTCAAAAAGTTTACGCAGTTACTGTGTTTGAATTTGATAACATTGTCTTACGTGACAGCCTAATTATCTCTGTAAACTTCCAACTGAAATATAAATGAAGAACCTAGCCTAAAGTTATAACAAAAGATCAGTGAGATGAAAAATTGTACATATACAGTTAATTATATCAGGTATATTAAGGAACTATATAAGTGTTCCCACCGTTAGACCATGCTTTGTGACACAAAAATATTACTTATAAAATCATTGCTAACAAAAGCTTCCACCCCAGGGTGACGGAGGGGGTCCGCTGGCATGCCCCAGCATGCAGGATCCAGACTTGTACGTACAGGCTGGGATCGTGGCCTGGGGTATCGGCTGCGGGACCGAAGTTCCAGCTATCTATGTCAACGTCGCTCAGTTCCGAACTTGGATAGACGATAAGATCGCCTCTCTTAATCTCGTCTGATTTGGAAGTAGGTATAAAAAATATAACCTTTTAAACACTAATCTTGTATATTATGTACTTTATTACATAAAATAAAACCATTGGTGTTTTGGAAAGGTTCCTCTAAATTTGTAGTTGTACGAATAAACATCAACTAGTATTTATCATTCTTAAATGTAACTCAAAATGGATGTATAATTGTATCAATAATTATTTAATTATTCAATAGATTAAAGGAAACGATTGTTACTTTTACTAAGATTAAGACTAGCCAGTGGTTAACGATTAACAAAAAGAGGATGTAAGTTTTTTTTAATTATAGCCACGATGTGATTGGCAGTTTACTAATAAAGGCAATGAATGCTTGAGGTGAGCGAGAGTGGCAAAAGCCTTCTTTAATTTTTATCAGATCATTGTAAAATGTTTCTCTAAAACATTTTCACGAATAAAGCCACAAAGTCTCGTAGGTTTTGATCCATAAGAAAGGAGTTAAGGATTGTTGTTATAATTTATTTCGTCATACCTTTGTATATTATTTCTTCCGTTTGCAATAAAATTTCCATAACTAAAGAAGAAAATTAAGACATCTTAAATCCAATGTATAATGAAAAATGCAATATTTTTGCTAGGCATTATTATATTATATTATGTAATTGAGGTATATTGGCTCCAAATACGTCATAATACCTGATCACCAAATATATTGCAACGTTTACATAACTACTACATATCAAATACTGAACATTTTAATTCCTTCAATATGTTATTTTTTATAGTAATCTAGTAGAATCCCAGGGACCTGGTTTTGGTACGGCATTTTATATAATTATTATATTTATTTATAACATATGTTTCACGACTATATAAAATAATATACGCTACACTGAGAAAAGAGTAAAATATAATATACGCTACACTGAGGAAGAGATCACATTACGTACAGATATCTAAACTTAGTGAACATTTGTATCACTGAACGACGGCAAATGTTCGAGAAAATCCTGATTACAATCGTTCTATTGTCAAAGACAAAATTCAAGCAAACGACAAATATTATTTTGTTTGCATGTGTTAAATATGAAAAGGAAGAATTGCTTGATCTAAAAAAATATTTTTATTTAAAATATTTAAATATCAGGAAACGACAAATAATAATTGATTTCCAAAATACTTTTGTAAATGATCATGTGATCCTTGCCTGAAATATTGTAGTGAGCGACTACAGGCTAAATATTCCAATCATGTACTAAATATTGCAATATCAATAATTTAATAGTATTTACAGTAAATAAACGTGTGTATGTTGAATATTATCAGTAATATAAAAATTATGTTAGGGCCTGAATATTGAACCCTCAAAACACACTGATATTCAATTCTTGGGTAGGCAAGCCAAAATATATTTGTGTCACTGATTTTTTAATAATGTGAAAATAATAAATCACAAAATTGTTTTGCTGAATTGTAAAAACAATCTTACGAATGAAACTACTGCAAACCTGAGCTCAAATTAAGTAGCATATAATGTAGCGTAGTTGCTGTTATTTGGAACTACACATCTGTTCATAAGACATTTATAATTCTTTAATAGAGTAAGGAATAGAGAAATATAAATTCTATTCATTTGCGTTTCGTACATACTCCATTTTCCATAGCCAATCGTAAGAACTAAACTTCAGTATTAATTCCAGTTATTTACAAAGTTCCAAAATGATCATTAGTGCAGAAGCAATTAGCAGAAAATAAAACGAGATATCTCTTTGTGGAACACCTCAATTATTTATATGGATGACGTTATGTTGTTAAAAATGTTAGAAATCAATTAAGACTTTATTAGCTATGTTATTTTGGCTCTAAAAATATATTTGTGTTACTTATTTTTCTGTGCTTACTTCTCATCTGATATTTTCCTCGTATATCTCACCTCAATCTTACAAGAATAGTACAATTTAGTAAAAAACAGAACTTTAGTGTAGTACGTAGTTTTATCACTAGGCTATATGCAATATATATAATTTCAATAAACATTGAATCGCAAAAAATACTTGCTCCGCCGGGACTCGAACCCGGATCTCTCACTTGCCGGGTTCGCAAGTGAGAACCCGGCAATTGTATACTTGTTTGACTTGAACTTTGCACTGCACTATGTCTATTCTTAACGCTTTGTAATTTGTAACAATTTGATTTAATAATATATTTAATTGAGATTTTATTCTGTATAGATGTGAGGATTTTACTCTAAATTAATATCAATTCAAACTATTTATTTGCTGGAACAATAGCATAGCAAAAACAAACACTACAGAAACTTATCACAGTGTGTTTTGTTCTTTGTGGCTCGTGAGTGCAGACCTATTGTGACCTATATTCTATAGTTCAGGTTTTTTAATTATAGTTGTGGTATTTGTTTTATTAAGTTCAAGTTTTAGAGTTAATGAGCGTGGAACACACACATATGGTTGTTGTGATTCTTGACTTATGCGTGCTACAAAGCTCTGGTTTTGAGTTGTTTATGTTAACCTAGATTGTAGTTCTAGGGTATGTTAGTTATTCATCTGAGGAAGAGATCACACTACAGATATCTAAACTTAGTGAACATTTGTATCACTGAACGACGGCAAATGTTTGAGAAAATCCTGTTTACAAACGTTCTAATGTCAAAGACAAGCTTCAAGCAAAGAACAAATATTATTTTGTTTCTAAGTGTTAAATATGAAAAGGAAGAGTTGCTTGATCTACTAATTTATTTTTATTTAAAATATGTAAATATCAGGAAACGACAAATAATAATTGATTTACAAAATACTTTTACAATAAATTTGCCATGTTAGAATTCTATATGTTTTTGAAAATGTATCGCTTTTATCCATATTGATTTAGGTTAATAGTATTCTCGCTGTTGTCTAATGGAATAGTGTAGTGGGTACAAATATAGCAAGATAACCGGATCAAGCAACGTCGAGCGTGGCTGCTGCTTTGATGGGTAACCGCTGAGGTATCCTGTCATTGCAAGCAGCCCGCCTGCCCGGCCGTTGGTGTTGGTTCGGAAGTCACCTTTAAACCGTTGGTCCCCAGGATAAGTGTTAGAGAGGGCTTCTTAACACTAACTTAGTCTGGTAAAATAAGACATCCTTACTTTACTTTTTACTTTACTGTTGTAGTTCACTTGGCCTTTTCAAGTATCACTGGCAATTAAAACCGTTTAATAAACTATTTTTATTTTTTCCAGATCGTGATAGAGATATTTATCAACAGTGAACTGCCTGAAGAGGATGCACAATAGCTACAGTCCATCAAAACATGGCCAATTGTAACGATTACTTGTATCGATATACAATGAAACATTCAAATGAGTGTTGAGAAATTGTATTTTGGAAGATTAATATGCACTTTTGTCTCGTTGTTCTTGTAACTTGATCAAAAAGCTTACAGACTTCAAAATTCTAATTCCAAGAAAGGCCAGAATTTAAAATTTACAAATGAACTTTTATTACAATAAGACATTTTCTTGTTCAGTATTAATTTGGAGTGGGCCTAAATTTAGTAATGTTTCCAGTAAGAGTGGGATGTAAGGTCATCTAAGAACATTTGCCACTCCAGATGATTTTGTTCGTTATATGCTGAGGATTTTTTAACTGTGTCAAGATATAATTTATACCAAAGAAACTCTTTAACCGGGAACTCAATTATCTGGACTTCAAACCTATCCAGACCAACAGAATGTAATAAATGTATAGTTTCTGGGAGATTTTTCAATTTCTAGTTACAATTTGTTAACTGACTTATTCTTAATACCTATTTCATGGGTAAACTTAAATTGTGTTCATTAATCTTGATACAATTAAGTATAGTTTGAAGTTTCCGTGCTGTCAAAGTGTATTTAAACTTAGGTAAGACTGATTTTAATGTAATTTAGGTAATATAGGATGCGTAGTTGTAAGCTTTTAGGTTTCCATTGCATCTGCTACCCTAAACACGAACATTCAAAATTTCAAGTACCCAATCGTGTCTTTTTTGGGACAACCATTTACATCGTACTGCGATATCTCTTAATAAATGTATTATATTAAATTAATCCTAATTTTGCTTATTTATAATTACCCAATGTTTATGTATTCCTTGGTTTTTAATAATGCGAGCAAATAGTAAACCTTTATATACATATATATATATATATATATATACATATATATATATATATATATATATATATATATATATATATATATATATATAATTCTTCTGTGCCTGTATATGTCACTGAACTCCTACACGGCTGGTCCGATTTTAATGACTTTTTGTGTGTTTCTTCAAGTGAATTCGAGATTGGTTGAGATTTAAAATTCGGTCTAATGTAAATTATTTATTTAAATTTTTTTTTATTTATAAATTATCATTTTGTTTAAACATTGGATCGGGCGAACAGCGCTACGACACGTAATACAAAGTTAACTGATACTTAACAGCCGTTAACACTTTTAGCTGAAGTTCTCAAAGAAGAAGAAACATTGTTTTACATTTAAAGTTTAGAAAATATTAAATTATTGTAGAGTGCTTGATCAGGAGTGTAATTCAGATTTCAAAGACGAAGTTATCATATAATTTTAAATTTTGATTGCACCAATGATCAATAAACCATCTAATGCAACGGAAATACTATTTAAACACTGTTCGAAAAACTACCTTATTGTACAAAGCTGTGATTCTTTGCACACAAGGTAATAGGTCAGTGCAACAGCATAATTCATTTATGGAAACGTAAATAAATTACACCGGGAGTGAATTTAAATGACTGGAAGAGACGCATACTACCGCAGTAACTTTTTAGTTGTACGATATACTCTCGCCATTGGGACAAAAAGGCAAACTTAACTATAACACTTGGTGCCTTAGACCGGAGGTAGAGTACAAGTGCTGGTAGAAGATGCTTTTTGACTCAATGAGGTCTTGTAAACCAGGATTTTTAGAATGTCTTAGAAAAAAATACTTGGATAATGTTTTTTTTTTTCAACAGAAAATTGCATGTGAACCCGCAGGTAACTAACTGCTCGTATGTATACAAAAAACCTCATTGTGTTTTGAATTTTTACTTCACTGTTAGTCTACCGTGTATTTAAACGAGTACGTAATTTTGTGTGTTTTGAAAGAGCTGAGGAAATCCAATTAAATTTTAAGACGACATTGTTTTAATCTACAGTGTGTCCTATTCTGAACCACACAAAAACGAAATCAATTCTTTCTGTTTAATATACTTACAGTATATGTAGGTAGTTACATTGTGAATCTTAATCACAATCATAAAACATTGTTAATATTAAATTATGAAGATACGTTAGAGTACAAAGAAGTTTCAAAGAAGTAACACGCTATTGGATTTCTGAAAGTATATAAACTGCAATCATGGTTCACAATTTTTGTATTGAGTCATTATATCATAGAAAACTTGAAAGTGTTTCTAAAAAAATTATGATTTTTTTAAATAAACGGACTTCGAAAAATGTAAAGACAGTGGCACCATTATATTGGCATCATGATGAGAAGTATAAGATGTAATTCCCAGTTAGAATATTGATAATTTAGTAACAATACTGTGAATTCAGATAGAGTACTAATAACTCAGTTACAATACTGATAGTTCAGATAGAGTATTAATAACTCAGTTACAATACTGATAATTCAGATAGAGTACTAATAACTCAGTTACAATACTGATAATTCAGTTTAAATTGCCTAATGGTGATTCTCAGTCAGAGTTTTGTTCGTGATTCGGCAACTTACACTGGATATAAGGCGAGAATTATATAACAGAAGGGTTGATATAAATAATAAGAAGATTGAGGACGTGGTACTATAATAATCATAGCAATATTTTACCTAGTGTATCATCAAATTCCAGATGTGGGATGTTTTACATTTGTAAGGAATACAAATTCCATCCATATAGAATATATTTTCTACCCATTAATATTCTATTTCCATTTATAAGGAATACTAGCAGTTACCCTTGGCTTCGCACGCAATTTCGTAGGTGTTGTACCTGTATGAGCATGTTTGGTTATATTTCCGACGGCAATGTTGTGTTTGCTTCTCACCATGAGTAAGAAAATATGTTAAACCGTGTATATTTATGGTCAGTGTAATTTTCTCCGACCTTTGTATTTCTAGTTCCATAGCTAATTTTACCTCTTTGCCGAGCAAGCAAATATATGTACATGCACAGCCCTGAGAAGCCTACTTCTGTCAAAAGACTACTAATTTAGGTTTCATAACAGTCTTCAAATGTAAAGTAAAACTTATATTATATCGTCTATCATATTTGTATTGCTAGCACTTACCCGCTGCTTTACACGCAAATTAGTAGTCGATGCACGTGCTAGTTCGAGTAAATTATATTTCCGACGCCAATGTTGTGTTTTCCTTGTTGCCACGATCAAGGAAATACGTCAAAAGATTCATAATTATGGTAGTTGTAATTTACTTCGTTCTTAGTAAGTTTTGTTTCATAGTTGATTTTGATTTATTTCTCGACCGAGAAAATCTATTTCACAGATCAGAGAAGCCTGCTAATGTCAAAAGGGAACTAAATGGGTTATAAATTAAAAGTAAAAGTTTTCAAAATATTTTGGATCATTTAGAGCTGGAGATTGAACATTAGTTCAGAAGACCAATCTAGCGAAATTTCATCTAGAATATTCCTCGTGGACTGCTTCAAAGGGAGTCTTTGGAGTCAAATTCTAACCTTTTTATTTTTTAGAATATTTTCTAAGGTAGATTAGTACTTACTAATCGCCGAAATCTACATTGGCTTAACAAATTATAGTTAATATTTTGACAATAAAATTTACACAATAAATAAAAAGAAATTGAAAATAATAAACACATTTTACATAGAACTTATATTAATATTGCACAGCTTTAGAGACCAAGATGGGATTTTTAGCTGTTTTAAAGAACAGTGAGGCGTAGCTCAAAGATATTTTTGAAATAAGAATAAGCCTATATTCATTCCAGGAACGGTAAGAAAGTCCATGTAAAAGTTTAGTATAATCGGTTGAGTAGTATACACGTAAAAACAAACAAACAAAGGCACTTTCGCATTTATTATATTCGTAGGGTACGACTTTACTACTACTGCCAAGTCCAAGGCAGCCTCTGAAACTTTGGTGGTTTTGAAAACCCATATCTTCTGAAATTCGAATGTTAGTAGAATATATGTCCAAAGTCATCTGAAGAAGAACAAGTATTGTGCTGTCTAAAATATTATAATGACCCTAACCAAGATGTGAAACACGGAACTTACGAAGAATTTCCTTCTCTGACACGTCAAATCCAGCGCCAGGTGACCACGTTATCGCTGCACTCCTGTAAGAATCAGCCATCACGACTGCTATGTTTGGATATTTCATGAATCACTAAAGCCACAGAACGTAGGGATAGTGTCACATCCAGAGGACGACAACTCTTCTTTAGGTCCAATGCTAAATGGGATATCTGTCTTAGTGCACAAGATTCGAAACCTACAAAAATTTTGAATACTGTATAAAAATTGTTTTACTATGTAATATAAGTCCAACAAATGTATTATTCTATAATACAATTGTATTGAGTGCTAAAGTTTAAATAGGATATTTTATGGCAGAAAAAAGCCATTAGAGCTCTGCTAGGTCAGTTGTAAAAATACTTTTGTTCGTCTCAGATTCCTTATGGTACCCAGCATCTTTACAAAATAATTTTTTCATTAAAAATCCAAAAACCATGTCCACCTACCACCAAACATAAACACAATACGAGGCATGAACACAAACATACCTAATATCACCACCTGAAATTATCCTAACACAAACCCAAATACCTCGGGATAAGGATGTTTTCAAAGAAAACTTGAACTTTTACGGATTATAGAATATTTAAAAACAAATTTTAAACTTGTTTCTGGTGAACCTATGTTTTTGAGGGTTGGAGAGATTTTATAGTTTTAGTGAGTAGTAAAATGTTTATGCATATGAGCCTATAAAGTTATCCTTTGCACTCTATGGGAAGATGCTGTGTCACATTGAGGCACATTTGACTAATCCAATGTCAATTGATCTCAGAAATCGACAAAATAGTTAAACAAGTAAGTGTAGATAAAATACAAATGTTTGGAGCGTGCTCAGTTTGAAAAATATCAACCCTTTTATTGAAAATATTTATTGTAAATACTTACTCTCATTACAGTAAAATCAAATTCTCTGTTGATGAGTTGGTGCAATCAAAATTTAAAATTTAAACTTCGTCTTTGAAATCTGAATTACATTCCTGATCAAGCACTCTACAATTATTTAATATTTTCTAAACTTTAAATGTAAAACAATGTTTATTTTTCTTTGAGAACTTCAGCTGAAAGTGTTAACGGCTGTTAAGTATCAGTTAACTGTGTATTACGTGTCGTAGCGCTGTTCGCCCGATCCAATGTAAAACAAAATGATAATTTATAAATAAAAAAATAATTAAATAAATATGATATGAATTATAATAAGTATATAACGTTTAGCTGAAAGTAATTACATGTTTTATACATAAAGTTGTAATTTTCTTAATTATAATAGAATTGAAAACGTGTCATTCTTTAAACTTGTAATATATATATAGATATATATGTTTATTGTAAAGATAGCAATTTATATTATCAGTCATTCTTCTATGAAATACGTGATACTTTTTTATGGTGATATCATATTAAGAGCTTTGATTATGAAATTAAAAAATAACATGATAAAATCCCAATCGCACTACCATAATATCTTATTATTTCAATTGTTCTGCTCCCAGAATCCAATTCTCCAAATATTTATCCCTACAATTATTCTTACAAAGGGCATTACAACGATATTTATAGAATATTTGAACCAGAATTTGTGAGAAGAGTTTTAGTTAGATTCAGCAGCGAAAAACAGCGGGCTTTCCTGTCAGATGTTAAATCTCACTGATTATAAAATAGTAATTCATCAATAATTGCAGAATATACCAATCCCAGCATATGTGGAAGTAGTATCTGGATCGTTCTTTTACACCTAAGGTTAAATTTAGAAAAGAACATATTAAAAAGTGGAAGTCCTAAAATTCATCTAAAATAAATACGGCGTTGATTTAATTTACGTTGTATTAAATAACTTGTGGCTGATCGTTACAAACATTTAGATGGTATAAAATCATGTTTATGTAACCATTTTTATGAGTATACATACTAGCACTTAATTTTATTAGTAGTTTGGGCAACAGCATTCAAAATAAGAATGCATGTGATTTTCGTAATCTGTTGCAGTTATTTAGCTCACTTACACCTCAGAATCGGCCCGAAAGGAATCAAAGAAGAAACACCAATGTAAGAATAGGCTTAGTTGTAGATAAGTTTAAGGCTTTATCGAAGAGAATTAAATACTCGATAAGAAGTAAGTGAAAAAATTATGGAACTAGTATCCTCTCTGCAAAGGAAAACCATTGGAGTGAATAACCTATTCTTAATATCCCGTCACTCCGGAAGCAAACGTGGTTTGTCAGGCCTAAGTGCCATGGGGGGGGGGGGTTACTCAGCTTCATGTCAAAAGTGATAAAAGTTGCACATGGTTTCAAATGTTTTCGTGTAAAAGGAAATTTTAGAGAAGAAAATTTAACTTTAGAGAATTCAAAACAATATGGCTATTTAAGGTTTGTATAATTTAAAGAAACTATGCATAGGACATACAAAATTTATTTCGTTGCATTTTTGTAAAGGTTAATGACTTCGAACAATTTCGTGATTTGAAATGTGTCGCACTCAAGTGGCTAGAAGCTCAACTAACTGATGCCTGATTCACTGAAAGCTGCGCTTGCGCTTATAGTGGTAGATTGAGGAACTACATAACCTTGCACTGCAATGTAGTACGGTAATGCAAGTTAGCTTGTCATTTCAATTAAGAAATAAGCAGATTAAATATAATTTTAGCGTGTTATTTTTATTCGTTTGATACTAAAAACATAAATACACATTTATTATTTAAATTGTGAGTCTTTTTAATTTGCTTATACTGTACTTTTAAAATACCAGATAGACCTTATTTTTAATACAATACTTTAAACGAAGTGTTTTAATGGTTTTTAAGTGTGTTAGACACAATAATTATTAAAACTGTAGTAATTGAGAAGTAAACATGTTCTTTTTATTAAGTCATTAATTTGTCAACATATGATAAGTTATTTGTAGAATGGATGAAGGGATTATGTGTAGTCTTAATACTATTTAAGTGGATTGAACTATAGAAAATTTCAAAAATTAATGTCTCAGTGACTAGAGAAACTGAGGGACCTACAATGCCTCGTAGTTTTTAACTTGGGTTTCAAACCACATAGACAAGGGTAAGCTCATAAGATTCGATTGACGTACCCTACCTAATCTGGACATTCCACATTTTTCTAGAAGCGTCCGTACAGACTGGGAACGGCATTGACGTACAGACATCATGAGTAAACCGTAATCAAATAGTCGACGCTCTAAAATAAGTGACCTTCAAAGTACGCAAATCACAGCTCTGTTCCTCAAGTATGAATCATTTTCCGGTTGTCTTGTTTTCATCAGAATGTAAATTATATTGTCCGTTTATTTCTTTGGTAATAATCTACAAACCAGAAGAATTCGATTTAGCTTCTGTATAAAAAAATATGAAAATATTATTGTTATATTTATTACAATACTAAACATGAAAATGTACATTTAAAATAAGGGTGTCTAATAAACCGTAATGGAAATATGGATAAATAGTAATGGAATAATTTAAAAATAAATAGAAGTAGAAATTCATTATTTCAACCAAGAGGATTGTAAAGTATTTCAATACCACGTGTAATCTAGTGTAATAGCATTGAGAGCTAAACTTAGGCTAAATGAACATTCAGTATGTTTTGGAATGGACTACCCCTGGACATAAGTTAGTGAAAAGAAACATTCTTTTCAGAGGCATATTTCAAATAGCCACAGTTGTCCCATTCTCAATGAATTAACAAAATAATGTATATAGTACTTTTTGTTATTCAATGTTTATTGAAATTTTATATATATATATATATATGTATATGTGTGTGTGTGTGTGTGTGTGTGTGTGTGTGTGTGTGTGTGTGTGTGTGTGTGTGTGTGTGTGTGTGTGTGTGTGTGTGTGTGTGTGTGTGTGTGTGTGTGTGTGTGTGTGTGTGTGTGTGTGTGTGTGTGTGTGTGTGTGTGTGTGTGTGTGTGTGTGTGTGTGTGTGTGTGTGTGTGTGTGTGTGTGTGTGTGTGATACACGTTAAATAAGTTAAATATAAAACAGGTCACAAGATTTATTTTTATTTCCGTTATAGTTCATAATAGTGGTACACTGAAACTTAAGTTACTAAACTACCTGGTTCTGTAACAGGAATGTACATTAAACTAAGTCTTAAAACTCTAAGGTCTCTTATTCACAGAGCTTCCGGCCCCTGTTAGGTCTCTAACTTGGGGACTTCTCAGCCACCAAGAGCTTTCATCCACACACCTCTGATAGATCTTAATCCCTGGCAGCTCCCTTCCTTTGGTAGTTCCTGGCTTTGGCAGCTCTCTGTCTCAAGGACCTCCTGGCCACTGACAGGTCTTGGCCTCTGGCAGACCTTGACACAAGCACCTCTCACCCTCTGAGAGCACTCAGCCTCTAAAACCTCTCGGCGTCTGTCAAGTCCCGACTTCTGGCAACCCCCCACCATGGTCAGTTCCTGACCTTGACCAGCTCTCAGCCTTTTTTACTTTCCGCCCTCTAGTAGTCGTGGTCTGTGGAAACTCTCGGCCTCCACCTGGCAGGTCTTGGCTTATGGAAACTTCCGGCCTCTAGCTGGCCCTGACCTTTTGCAGTAACCTCTATCAGGTCACTGGCAGTTCCCGACATTTTAGAGCTACGCTCCGAACTATTTCTAAAAATATCAATCCTGTGTTGATTATTGCTTGTGTGATTAATTCTATAGTACTGTAGTATGTCCTTACAAAAATTGTGGTTACAATATATCCGATCGCAAAGGATTTAAACGATAAACTTAGTTCCATCTCATTGTCTCAAAGGTCGCCAAAATAAATGCTCAGTTAAAAACTTTCCAATTGCACGTATAATATATAAAGGGTGATTTTTTTATTGGTGTGGTTTTTAAGTTGGCACCACTATTAAACACAACAATTAAATTTGAATAAAAACAGCTGATCTTTGTTTATTATCTTATGTCATTTCGATATTTCACGACTCTCTGTTTCAAAAGCAATTCAAAACAAGACCTGGAAATAAAATCTTTTGAGGGATTGAACGCATGCATTCAATATTTCACAGAATTGAACTTGACAACAAACCAGTCAAAATCAAGTGTCATCAATTTTTGTCTTCGTCAGCATGATCATGCGATGCGACCTTCTGTTTTTGCGGATGATGCCCTTTTAGAGGATACAGATTCCACAAAGTTTCTGGGGATGTTCCTTGACCAGAGGACTGACCTGGAATGATCATGTTGATAGCATCTGTGCTAGAGTTACCACAGGCATATTTGCCCTACGGCACCTAGCAAAGTTCTGTACCCTAGAGGTTCTAAAAACGGCCTATTACGGCCTAATCCATCCACATCTTGTGTATGGATTAAGACTCTGGGGAGGATGTGCCAAAAACAAAATGGAGCGGGTTTTCAGGCTCCAAAAAAAAGCAGTCAGGATAATTTTAAAACTGAATTATAGAGAGTCGTGCAGGGCATCTTTCGGGGAGCTGGAATTGATGACATTGCCCTGCCTTTACGTTTTTGAGGTGATCGTGTACTGCAGATCGAGATGTGCCTTGATAAGTGGCAGGGACGTTCACCAATATGAAACAAGAGGCAGGGACAACTTGCGAACTCATCAACGCAGACTGACATTATCGCAACACCTCCCTCAGCAGGTGAGTGTACAGACTAATCAACAAGCTCCCTGAGGATATAAAAAACTCCAACAACCTCAATCAATTCAAAACTCGTCTCAGACGCCTGTTGGTGTCTAAAGCGTTTTACTCGATTGATGAATTCATGACGAGCCGTTGGGATGATTGAAAATCATGGATCCGAAGTCTGTGTGATTGTGTCGTGAGAATGCTGAGATGTAAGTATGACTGTGAGTGAATGTGTAGTTAGGATATATTTTATGATGCATTTGACTATTGCAAATACAATGTTACATATTGTCAAACACGCAATAAAGAGATTATGAATTATGAATATTTGTATTGTCTAGTGCGTATTATTGTATAGTAACCATGAACAGACTTACAAAAGAAGAGCATTTGCGAATAGTGCAAATTTATTTTGAAAACCGCAGTTCAGTTCGGGCAACTTACCGAGCTCTTCGTCCGATTTACGGACCTCATAATCGTCCATCAGAGTCAGGTATTCGAGCTTTAGTTAATCGTTTTCGTAATACCCACACTCTTGTTGACAAGCATCGGCAGAGACGCCTCACAGTAAGGACCGAAGAGGCTGTTGATGCTGTTGCTCATAGTGTTGAAGAGGATCCAAGTGTGTCGATTCGTCATCGTGCGCAGCAATTAGCGATCTGCTACTCAACTCTATGGAATATTTTACGGAAGGATCTACGCCTATATCCATACAAGATTCAGTTGGTGCAAGAACTGAAACGATTAGACTATCGCAAGCGTCTTAATTTCGTTGAATGGGCTCAACATAAGATAACACGTGACCCAGCTTTCGCAGGCAAGATTTTTTTCAGTGATGAGGCTCATTTCTGGTTATGCGGCTTTGTCAACAAACAGAATTGTCGGATTTGGAGTGATGAAAACCCAAAAGAATTTGTTGGTATGCCCCTTCATCCACAAAAACTTACCGTTTGGTGCGCCATTTGGGCAGGTGGTGTTATTGGCCCTTATTTTTTTAAAGACAATGCTGGCCAGACTGTTATGGTAAATGGTCAACGCTATCGGGCAATGTTACGGGACTTTTTCTTTCCTCAGCTAAACGAACTTGAAGTGGATTTAGAAAATGTCTGGTTCCAACAAGACGGCGCGACGTGCCACACGGCAAACGACACAATTGGCCTCTTGGCAGAAACATTTGGTGAACGTATCATCTCATTTAGAGGTAGTGTCAACTGGCCCCCACGGTCGTGTGATATCACGCCAACAGACTACTTTCTGTGGGGATATGTTAAGTCTCAATTATACGCTGACAAGCCACAAACTTAATGACTTGGAAGCTAACATTCGTCGAGTTATTGGTGGAATTCAACCACAGCTGCTGGAAAGAGTATTCGAAAATTGGACTTCTCGATTGGGCTTTCTACGCGAACGAAATGGAGCCCATATGCCAGAAATCATTTTTAAACGTTAATGTCATGACACTGTAGTTCAAATAAATGCATTTTTATGTCAATGCAGGTTGTTTTTCATTTGTTTATTTAGTTTTAAAAACCGCACCAATAAAAAAAATCACCTTTTATAATACTTGCCATATAAATAGAGAATGTTTACATTTACGCACTGCCTCCTGGGGTGTTACACGAACCGGGTTCTTACTAAATCTTGTTTCTGAATGAGTACATATTATAATCTTGACTCATTTAGTGCTGTTATTTACACATAACAAACAAGAAATAAGGCATGGTCCAAAATAACAAATTCGAAGCTGGAGTAAATAGAAGAATAGTTCTAGTTACTGCTAATCTTGACATTGATTATGAAAATTATAGTTCAATGCATAAAATCTCAAATAGGTGTACAGTAACGAATTGGAGAATGTGTGCGTGTGTGTGTGCGTGTGTGTGTGTGTGTGTGTGTGTGTGTGTGTGTGTGTGTGTGTGTGTGTGTGTGTGTGTGTGTGTGTGTGTGTGTGTGTGTGTGTGTTTTTTTTTTTAATATATCATAAAACTATTGGAGAAAGTTCTGGTGCAACGAACGGAACATTTATAATCAATAATCATGGTTTACATGATCGAGAGGTCAAATAGTTATCCGGTTCTCAACACAATATAGGTACTGTCTTTAGCATCTACTCTACACAGTTCTACAGGTATTATTCACCGCACCATGGAGCATTACGGTCAGCAACGAAATCTTAGCCTGCTCTTGGAGCATCGTCCTATTTCAAAGTGCCGGCCAAGTGATCACAATAGAATAAAGGCCCAAGGTACTGACAGAGGTAGGTAGGAGGACCGATGTCACTAGGTGTCGAGATTCAGTTCTCTATACTATTCCAAGGCTGGTACACCTAGTGACTCTTGAGATGGGATTTCTGGGGCAACTTTCACCTCAGTGACGAAATTTGTTTTCCTTTTGATTTTTTAATCATTAATTCAATATCGTCCTCAACTATATAAATAAATATTTTTTTCATAAATTATTTTTTCTTCTCACTTGTAAAATATTGTAGATCGCAGAAACATTGGAACCTATGCCAAAACTAATCTTTATATCTAGAAATATGAAAGATGTAACCACTTTTAGTCATTTACAGACTAACTCTATAAATTAATTAAGGAAAGAGTATATTATAGCCTATTACTTTTATCAAACATGTTAAATAATCCTTGAATATTGTAAATGTTGTACCTTAGAAAACAGCCAATCAAATATTTTGATTTCTATCAAGCAAATGCCTCAGGAAAATGGTTCAGATAAAAACATAAACGTGAACAAACTTCAGATTGTATATTATTTTAATATCTGAGATTTTAAAATTACGTCTTGTATTGTGTAAAATTTATAAAACGAAAAAAACTAAAAATACGAACTAATATTGTAAAAAACAAATCATAATTGCATACAATTAGAGATCACATAGAATGCCTTTGAACCAGTAGACTAGTTCTTGATAGCGTAGTCATTATCATTTTTCGTTATAAAAGAAGAACTTAACATTCCATAATCGAAATTACATGAACTAGTAATTTGTTCTGAAGATATAATCTATGTTAAAATGAATTATTATTGGTAGTTCATGGCAAGTACCGGCTTTCGGAAGACCAAGGCCTCTCTGGCAGCTGCTTACCTTTGGCAGTCCTGAGCTCTCAGCCTCTAGCACCTCTCGGTCTAGCAAGTCCTGGCCTCCGGATGCTTACCAACTCTTTTAGGTTGAAATGTTGTACACTTAAATGTAGAAAAAATTATTTACTTCAAAATGGAGATCCAAGGTGGTGGGTCTGTTAGTAAACTGTTAAAGTTAACTAAGTATAAATTACGTGTTTACTATTATTAATAATCGAAACCGGTTCGTTGTATATATATATATATATATATACATATATTCGGAGATCTTCGTTTAATTAAGACCAAATTGTTATGCTAAAAATTAATTATTAAATCTGTCAATGCTTTACTTGAAATATGCTTATGTGGCATTGCATTAATTTTAAGTACCGTAGTTTCAAGGATATGTTTGCCAAATTGAAGAGCTTCAAATAAATTATATACCCGATATTGGCAGATTTTCAACTCATGCACTACATTTTATTATTAGTATTTTTTATCAGTAGTGAAAATGGCTTACAGAAGACGAAAGTAATATGGCTCCATGTCGTTGACGAAGGTAATTTACGTATGGATATTTAAAAATAGGAGAGGCCGATGTTTAGCCTACTCCTGCTACCGATACTCATGGGTCGCTCACGTGTGCGGAGGATCTTATTTAACAGAATAACGAGATGAGTCGGTACAGTATATTGATAAATAGTCTTGCGGTAAAAAGAAGGATATGAATCTGCGCTTTCTGTAACTCAGATCCAAAGTTCGACTGTGTGGGCACCGGCTTTCCCAACTGACGCGGCTGGACAGTCATTTGACAATTGTAAGAACACATAACTATAAACCTGGCTATAACGATAGCTTTGCTTGCAAAATTGAGTAGCAGTAGCACATATTTTATGATCCTGCAAACGATTAGTAACCTGTGGTTTTATCGGGTGGTGACGCAAAACCATTTATTAACTATGTTAGTAATAAACGATGCCGGTATTTTATACAGTATCACAAATTTAACATGTTTAATATTTTACTGCTAAGTAGCATATAAAGACATGAGAAATACTATACAATTTTACTTTGTCAAAATCATTTTTTTAAACATATCCTTTAAATGACGAACTTGAACCCGCTGACATTCCTCAAACAACTAAAAAAGCCGCCGGAACTACCTGGGCTTCCTCTCCTTCAGTTCATGCTAATTTCTCAGAAGAGTTTGAAAAACTTCAAGTAAGCCCCATAGGAAAATACCAATATTAGTTTTAGAGATTTAACGGACTTTTGTATTAAACAAGTTTTATAGTAATTTGAGAAAGAATTCTCCTGTCTATCTTAATCAGTAACCATTATACAAACAAATAATAAATCCTTTTTAAATTGGAACATAAGTGTAGATAAACTCATCAAAACATTATGTAAAGAGGTTTGTGGATTTTGCTTATATCTTTACAGTCTTCTGTTACTGTAAGTAAATATTATACATCATTTTCATAACACTATCACGTATTTATATGGTCTATTCATTAAGTTTTAAGATGAACATGAAAAAAACAACTAGATCAGGTAAATGAGTCAGTGGTATTGACCAGGGCGAATAGTCAAAGGACTCGGTTAACGAAATGACTCTTTAGTCTTATCAGTTATTATCCAATCCTATTCATCTATGTTGTAATATATAAAGTTATTGTGTTGTGGGAAGATATAAACAAACATTACGTACAGTCTTGACGAAAGACTAAATTTTATTCAATACCGTATCACTGGGCAGCAACCAACGGTTGTGCACACAATGCTGGATCTAGGTGAATTGACTGCTTCGATCAGTTATCAATCAGTCATTTACACTAATTTTAACTGTTTTGATTTATTTATGTTTTAAAAATTGTGTGTATCAAATTTATTTGTTAGTTTTAAGTTACTTTTTTTTACTTTTCGTATACACTAATTTGATTATATTCTGGCGAATTTTATATCTTTGTTATGTGTAATTTTGTGGTGTGACGGAAAGTGTTCAACCACGTATGTGGAAATTCGGATATTCAATTTTCCAGGTGTTTTAAACATTCTCTTTAAAGCTGCATCGATTGACTGATTGATTCATTAAGATCCAGCAAAAACAATGAAAGATAGAGACAAGGGTACACCAAGGAAGAATTTTTCTCCCCGATCTAAGGTTCCTCCTCACTAAAGGCGATGACAATTCTCATAAGAAATATATTGGTGTAGATAAATTGTATTACTTAAAAGAGCCTGTTAAATATCATCAACCCATATGTGAACATTACAATATGACTATACTGGTTTTTTTTATTTCACTTAAAATTTTCACCAGATGCCATTTTGTTAGTGTTAAAGAAAATAACACGATTTTTTTTCCTTTTACGTATTCAAACCTAATATGCCAAATTTGGTTTCTTAAGTTTTACTAGTATTAGAGATAATTTGTAATAAAACAATACAAAATGGTGGCTAGCGGCTAAACGAAGTGGAAATTGGTGAAAAGATATTATTCATTTTTAGCTTAAAATCACACATAAAATCTAAAAATGCACATCTAGGCTAGCCTTTTTTTACACCCTGTATATAAAGTAAAGCACATAATGTATATGCAGCAATATATTTTTATGGAAAATTTTAAGTATTGTTACAGAATTGAATGTTAATTTCTACTTAAAATTTTGATGTTAATGTTATTGATTGAAAACGTTTTTTTTTATATGTTAAATTTCCCAAGGAATACACTTTTGGCATATTACTATCTGTGGTTGGTTCAGAGCTATGTTATCGTGATAAAAGGATTTATATATATATATATATATATATATATATATATATATATATCATATCATATCCACCGTAGGAGTCGTGCTATTTGTTAAGTTTCATATCCTTTCGACTACGAAAACGCTCATATGCGTGTGCTTGCCGTTGAATCATCCGTGATTCATACACAGCAAATGATTGGTTATTTAAATTATTTATTAATTTTAATTAGGCAAATAAATTCCTTCTGTTGATAAATCCTCCTACGGCCACTAGTAGGAGGTTTAAATATATCCTACAATAACACTTGAGGTGCAATTCCTGGAACGTCGACCACAGTATGAATTAAATTTTCTGAAAACGTTAGAAACAACGACTATTCCAATTGTATATTAGATTGTTTCCCGGAGCTGTCTGACTTTCCCGGCCCAAAACAAGACTTACTTGATAACGAACGCGCGGTCCGTACAAACCAGTGTCGTGTCCAGTGCCAGCTGATTGAGGTAAAGGTGGAGTGGTGGGGGGCAAGGTCATTATCAGCTGTTAGTGGCAACCGCTGCCAGTAGCAATCTTCTTCTTCTGCTCTCCTCTGGGCCACCTCTCTTGTCCTCGTTGGAAACGGTGCTTTTCAACATTGAGGTTAGTCGTTTAGTTATCTACAGATACACACGATTAGCTTTACCAGAATGTTATGTTTAGTTGTAGTTTTCAGCTAATTGATAGGTCTGACTATCAAATACATTTTACAGGACACAATCCACTGAGATGTTATTGCTAAAATACCAATTGCAACATTAGTCATTCAAATTAGCGGATCTTTTGCTCTTTGAACATTTTTATATTAAGGTCAATCCAATCTAACTTTGTTGCAAATGGTAATTTGAACAGATAATCTGCCTGAAGACAATTAACTATGTTTTTTTTTTACAAATAATCTGAATGAAATCAAATACAAGTGAATGAAAGTTTTACCAAATCGGTTTGGTTTATCCATGGACACAATTGAGTTGATAACGTCAAACACACAACAACAAAATAACAAATACTGAGTGACTAACGTCAAAATTTTCCGATTTACACCTTGTCGAAACATTTCTTTCACAAATAAATTCTTGGAATATTTTGGCAACGCAGTGGACCTTCAGTCGAACAGACGTTAAAACGAAAACTTGATGATACTCATGTCACACGTTGTATAAGCTTGAGAACTGAAGTACTGAGTGGATGTCTCCCAACTCTCCGCAAAGCGCGTTATTCTGTAACGTTGTTTGTTTACACTAATAGCCTCCGGGGATACCAGGAATAATGTCTATAGAGGTAGACCCTGAACTCACAGGCATGAGTCGACTAAATTACTTCACGTATCCATCATTCAACATTATGTCAGAAGTTGATTAGCACTCTCACTATGATTAGATTTGACGATTTTACAGTTTATAATTAGTTTTTGATTCATTGATATACATCGAGTGAATGAGTTATCAAAATTATCCTAAAATGTACCATTTAGTTTTAACACAGCACTCAACATACAATTAATTCGTTCTTATCACTAAAAGACCTTCTGTGGCTTCCACTGATAGTATGGTTTCTTATCACTAGTACGAAAGGTTAACCGCGTCCGGTTTATGGCCGGAGTATATCAAGGTTTTCTAGTGAGTAGAATCAAAACTATTTTAAATTGTTTTTCCAACGAAAAACCTTTGATATTTTCAATAAAGGAACACTTTGATACCTAGAGTACCTTTTACAATAATAAATAATTCATCTTCTGTGCAATGTGTATAACTGAATGAGTGTTTATATTTTATACACTCCTGGAATAACTCTTAAATATGTTTTACCACAACGTTCTTTGTGTTTGAATTAATTTACTTCTAACACGTAATGTCCTTTGACAAAATTACACTGTGAATGCTTAATTAAGCTCCAGTTCGCCTTCCTTTTAGTGCAGCGTCTGCAATCTGAAGTTTTCACAGGCTTAATCCTGCAATCTGGAGTCATGTTCGTCTGAAGAGATCCAAAAAAAAGTTAGAGACAAAGAAGCGGAAAACGAATTCTTTACGATTTTTTATGTAACGTTCGACATCAGAGACATCAAGACTACAAAATATAAAAATATAATACCATGTAGATGTATTGGTATTTTATTGTCTCAACAGGCCACAATTAAGGGCATCAAGAGCGGATATACTGAAGGCCATTTTGATTTTTGCTGCATAGGAGCGATGTTAAACTTCAAACAATTTTACTCCCTTATTTTAATCGTAGACATGTGGAAGATAACTCAATTGAAAAGTAGGTAATACTCATAAAATCTTACTTTTTCTCGATATTTTGATTAGTAAACATTTTTTTAAATATTTTAACCCTACAATATTTGAATATTGAAAATAATACATATGTATTTTAATGTAATACAGTGTGCACTTGAAGTTTAGACATTCAAATAGTTCCGCGTTTTGTAAGTTAAATTTGTTTTATTTATCTCGACTTCAAGCGGTCATATACTCATCATCCGTACACCCGATCGTTAAAGTTTCCGCTGGTGAGGGCACAGTTTTCAAAACTAGATTACTTTCTAGTTGGATTGTTAATACAGTTTGTTACAGGATCAAAAGATACATGTTAGCAGTGATGGGAGCAAATCTTGTATTTGTATTTCATTTCATAAGTTTTATGCGGTTATACTAATAAAAATGCATATTTATTACCCACGTGTGCCGTATGTAAAAATACTAACATTATTATCTTGCTAAGATAAGGTGATTTATAAAGTATTCGTCATATCAATTTAATGCTTTGTGACTTTTATTTGCAAATTTAAGCAACAATTATGTACTTTGAAAACAGTTGTGAAACTACTGTACTTTTTCTCGATTTTTTGTATTTTTAATTACTTTTGCAAACAACCCAAGTAACTCTTGAAACCTCTATAGAATAGGTAATGTACTAGATCGAATACTTCAGGATCCTGACGTCACTACCATCCTATATTTTGCAGAAACACACAATTTTTATGGTACGTTATATTTATTAATGGTTAAATGTTTGGTATTTTACTCTTATTTTTCAAAAGAAGCCCCAAAAAGGAAAAATTTTTCCTTACGCATTTATTCTAGAATGATATCAGTCAATTTCTGGTTAATTATTTCTTTAAAACATTAAATATTTCAATTTTGCCTGTAACCTTTAAGTTTTTCCTGTAAGTTTAACAGTTTACGCGCCAAAGTTTGCTCAGAAAAGGTTTTATCAGTTAGTTGCAAAAATATAATAGTAGTTCCTTGTTTATAAATGTGTTAAAAATAAGAAAGGGTTTGTTGACAGAAATATTTATTTCGTTCTTTGATTTTAAAATTACTTAGAAACCTCTTATGTATTTTCGCGGCAATAGCCGTTAAATTGAGAACAGTGAACGAAGGTACATTTGAATAACAAACACCTTTATGTTGGAATATTTTATTTTCAAAAGTTTTAAGGTAAAGGCCTGTAAAAAGAGTGTTGGTATCAATTCTTCTGTGGCAGACGGTGATGAAAAATGTCTTCTTGATGTTTGGTAAGATTTCAAAAATGAGATATCATAATTTTAAAAATAGTCTTTTTCATTTTATTCCCTATCTCAAATATTTTATTTATATTATTTACTTTTTAATTTTTGCAACCCTGGTTTTGAATTTTTAACTTTTATGCAGGTAAATGGAAAGTAACCTCTTTAATACTTTTGCGTACTTGCCAAAGCAGTGAATGAGTCAACTATATCGTAGCCAACTCATATTGTTCCCTTGTCTTACCCGAATCCATTAGAATCTCGTATGAAAAATATAACATTAAGAAACCGTTTATAATGCTTTAAAACGTATATAATAAAACTATTACATTACTTTCAATGCTTTTGATTTATAGTAATTGATTTATAATGTACTTGTAAGAATACTTGTGTAGACAATGAGCGCGTCCCACAGATTGTACTTGAACACAAGGACGAATTGCTCATAAAGTAAGGAACTATTGGACCTAGTTCTTCGTATTGCTCTCATTCAAATCAATTGTTATGATTCTAGTAGCATTTAGTCTGATTAGTTATAATTCTTTTATAATTCCGTCAAGCTTCAGTTACACCTGTAGGTAAGATATCCTTTTCCTGCGCTTCTTACCTTAAAGTCGAATACTAAAATAAAGCCTTCAAACGTGCATTCAAAAGGAATATACAGAATCTCTAGCATTAAATGTTTGCTTTATGTTTTCTTAGGTATTCGAGTAACGGAACAACTTTTCAAAATGTTTAGAACAATATTGAATGGATAAAGTTGTCGGTAATTTTAAAATATAAAAATAAAATATTTTGTGGTGTTGCATTGTTTGTTCTGATGAATGATGCATGTGGATGCAAAAAACGGTAAGGTCGTACCATATACAGGTAATTCTTTCATTTGTGAAAATAATGGTAGGTAAGGAGCAACAAAAACAAAATAAAACCTAAAGACAAGCTGGCACTTAGGACAGCTGTTTTTTTATCCATAAATGTTTTGATTAACGTAATTTGTTGAATACCTATGATTACGATGGAATTCATACTTTAAAATCATGTATTAATTGCCAAATTTAGTTTCCAAGAAGTAGAAAAAACAAGATTTCAAATTTCAAAAGAGTACTAATATAGATTTTTATGTAAAATAAATACCTGATATCACCAGTTTGAGCAACCAAAATGTATTGTGAATATTGGCTATTAGAGCTTAAATAAATAATTCAGTACTAAATTTTGAAAAAAAACTATCACAATGATAATATGTTTAGTTATTTTTACTCGTTCTAATTTTTAATACATTCAGCACTTTTTACGAATGTACATTTTCATAATTGAATTATTTTAATATATTGAAAGTTTAAATGCAATAAATAATATTAAATATATAAATAGTTTGAATGCTTGTCTTCAAACTATGTGTGATTATATCTTGAAGTTTGTGTGGCTATCCCATTCTAAAATAAGCATTTTATTCTCTGGTGAACATCCAATCTGTTGGTTATCCCACGCAGCATCGCCTTCAGATCCAAAAAGTTCCGGGTACGTGTCCGGATCCAGTGGAAAACAAGTATTTTTTTTTTCAGAGGAATGCTTATTGGGCGGACGAGGGTTCCTGGAAATTAATCTGGAATTTAAATTAAAGCGGTGGAGAGATTATCAACGTGTCAATGTTCGTTTACTTTAAACATTCAACACCTACCAGGTTAGATGAGAACTAAGATTGTTTCATCTCATGATTGATAGAGGTGACTTGAATAGTGGAAAGGTGTGTTATAATTAGGTTCACATTCGGAGTCACTCCAACTGAATGGCTCATATAATTTGAATTATGGATCAATTATATATGCTGCTTTCATTATCCTATACGTATTTATATAAATTAAATGATATCTTAATATATTCTGAAGTTCATATTTGTATTAAAATCGATTACAGGCTTCACGAGCCTCTATCTAAATTCCAGCATAATCAAGCTCTAGAATATCACCCGGCCCGTGTTTGATCAGTAAAAATAAATTTACGTCAATAGTGAAATGGCGATAGATTTTAGTAACATGAATGAGACATTCATGCCAGACAGGCTTACTCAACTATTTAGATAGGGCTTGTTAAAAACAAATACTTCTATATTATATAGGATGACGATTAAGTCCCGAGAACGGTTTAATATTATTTTCATTACTATAAACAGAGCTACAAAACATTACATATTTTTCTATATTTTTTGTTGAATATCTTTGAGTGACGGCGTAAAGGGAACAGAGCACTTTCCAAGTGGATTGATTTCAGCGTATGGATCAATATATAACAGTCAACTTATTGCATTAGTTTAGTTTCTGTAGAACCTTTATTCTTGGCAGTTAGAATACATTTGTTACCAATAAAATACATGATCCGTTTATCTAATGCAATCTTGCATTTATGCCCTTGAACGAAAAAGAGACCCCTAATCTAGAACTCACAATCACTCACCCAGAATAACATAACAGAATTTTGGATTAAGCAAAATTTAAGCCTTAATTCAAAATTTTAGCAGATGTAATATATTTTTTAATCAATAACATTGAATCTTCTTGGGTCTAATGAGCATGTACACATGTGACTAGTGGTTTATTCAAGGGGAGGGGGGAAATTGAATTATGAAAATAATTTTACATTTATACTAAAATGAAAACTTTCATAATTTTAGTTTTATAAACATAAATATTGATTAAGGAGTGATACATTTCCATTATTTATGTCCATCTATTTTCAAGACAAAGATACAACTTCTGAAACAGAACTTAAAGTTTCAGCGTCTGGTGAGCCCTTGTGTCAAATAGGTTTGAAGCTCGCTAAATTAAAGTTTGTATATATATCTAATGAAAATGTATGTAAATGTATCTAAATAGAGTAATTTAGATAATAAGAATAAGTACTTATTTATATCTCATTTTCATTATAAAGTATGATAGAAATCTTTTGACTTAATTTAAATTAAACTCATACGTTAGTATGATAATCGGGCGATATTAATTTCCTAATTGTTAATATGTACAGGTATTTCATATGTTTACTACTAAAGCATGTTCTTGATTGAAACTGGAACACGATACAGAGGTGAATCCAAAAATGACAGTTTCTCTTAATATATTAGGGAAAGTAATTATGATAATGAGTTCAAGTTGACCTCGGCAACCCAACCGTGAAATATGAAATTATAGGTTCAGGCGCTTCAAACTCAAAACCTTAATTCAAACGCTACTGTTTGTGCGCCGAATTCTCTCAAAACTCTTGATCTCAAGTCTAAACCAATTATTTCATCATATTAAGATTACAAATATTATTGCTCGGTCTGCATTTGTTACAAGGCTTGTTCGCTATCTGCCTTATATCCTTCCTGCAGACCTTGGGTTGCCATTTCCAACTACCCACACATGTATATATACGATACAGTACATTTTATTTTAGTAAAATCCTTAATAAGTATTTAATTAATCATACCAAAAACGTTTTGCTGATATACAATACAGTTTACATCCCAGATTCTCTAGTCAAAGTTTTATATTTTCGTGACATATCCGTTCATCTTTCGCTTTAAAATTCTCTCAAGCTCTCAAAGAATTTAAAGCCAAGAAAGAAATGCCAGCTCTGAATTAATTAAGAAATCTGTTCTTTAAGGTGTAATCAGTGTTGGTTGGAATTTTTAAGCAAATGTTCGTTTAAAGCTCTTAAATTTACTTTTTCTAAGGACACGAAAACGTTTTTATCGTTTAATGAAGAGTGGTTGGCATTATTGCAGAATTTAGGTGCATCTTATTATCAAGGCCAAAGGCAAACTGGTTTAGAGTATGTATGTGAAGGATGGTTGGAGGACATGACGTGAATTTTAATTACAAAATTTAATTTCCTTTTAAAGACATTTATTAATATATATAAAACAAATATCACGGAATTTGAGTTTATATGCAAAATTTAAGCTCAATCGAGTAATAAAAAGTAGGTATATTACATTATACACGAAGAAGATACTTGCAAGCTAAAAGTAGGAACGGAAAAATACCTCTAACTCCTCCTGAAGTTTCTTATGTTTCTGTCTTCTCTTTGGTTATGTTCTGAAGTTATCTGGAAGGGCCATGACTTCGAAATAAAAAATTTACCCAACCAGAAACTGATGCATAACTCTAAAAAGGGCCCTAAACTGAAGGTAAAAATTAACATTGTGTCAAGATCGCTCACCTGGCATGCAGTGAGTCCCGGCTCTACCTAGTACTGGCTCTGCGCCAGACCTGCCGCAGTGTCTCACCACCAGCCATGTGGAAGAGATTTATCTGCACGTCGTACGTATGCTAAGTTGCAAATGTGAGTCAGGGACTTCAGATTCCAAAGTTGTCGTCTGTCCAGGTGACGTGTTTTTCAAACGACCTCAGTTTTATTTTACGCAACCTCGTTGGCAAACCTCTCGAAGATAGTCATTCAGTGATTGTATGTTAAGATGTTTCCTTGTCTACTTTTAGCCTTAGAAAATGGTCCAAATATTTTTAACCGAGATGGAAATAGGTTAGAATTAAAAGATATACTATGAAGCTATCTAAAAATCCCACTCGTTCCTCTAAAGAGTCGAGATATGGTGGGTTAGAAAGAATCAATAATTAGACGTTTTGGATCGTAATACATGGCATAGAAGCTGAAATACTGCGTAATTAATTACATAAGCCTGGTAACGTCCATGCTCCTTGGCTACTACCTCAACAATCAGCAAATCATACATATTATATAAAACGTCAATGACGAATACAACGTTGCTTTGTTTTATCGCTGGAGTAATAAACGAATACAACGAAGTGTTTATGGACCCAGTAAAGCATAACTAAAGAGCTCTGGCCAAAATTAATACAGTTATTCCTTGAGCCTAGAAGAAAATAAATACCAAATTTAAAGTTTAGAGCCTCCCTATCGTACAGGCGGTTAAGCTGCACTTGACTTTGTGATTCCAAAAGTAGAACAGTTCTTTATTGGACTAAGAGAAACCTATATATCAAGTTTCAAGTCAGTAAGAACTTTTTATCAAAATATATTGCACAGAGGGACGGATTGCTCTTTAACCTTCTGACCCTAAAATAAATAGGGTTAGACGATTTCTTGCTCAGACGAGGGGGTACGATTATAAAAAGGCTCTGTCCTTAGTAACCAAGAGGGTTACTCCATATCGTATATAAAAAGTAACACACATGCATCGTAATGCCTTCCGCAACAACCAAGATCACAATTCGAATCATTGCTAGAAAATGTTATTCACGGCATTCGTAGCGTAAGAGGAGTAACTGGAAGATTCGAGATATAATGGCATTCTGATGTTTCGTTAGCTAGATGTACGTGAGCTACTAGAAGGCGAAATACAGAATTGAGGGAAGGCGAAAATAAAGCATTTCCGCGTGGTTTCTGTCAACACCAGTGGTATTTACTCAGTAAAGTAATACTTTTTTTATGAAAAGCATACCAAAACTATAAAATTTGACGGCATTTCGATAAAAGAAACATTCTACTCAAACACGAAAGAAAGAGCCACAAATTTATCCTAAAACTAAGAAAAAGGTCGAAGTGAAGTCGACACAGTTAGAACACCCTGTATACTTGCAGAAGGAATTCTAACACAGTCATGTAATAATACTGCCATCTACACAGGATATGCACACACATTCTACTGATTGATATCAAGCGAGGTTTGGGCGAATTCTCCTTAAAAAATTATTGAACTCTCCACCGTACTAAAAACACTGCTTTGTTGTTTGCTCCACGCCTTCACTGACTTTAGAAGTTTTCCATCGTCATATTTTTAGGAAGCATAAAACTGTCAAAGTTTATGGCGATAATTTATTTGCTACATAGCGTTGCCTTGCGCAGTTTTTTATATCATACTTACCATATTTACCAGTTGTGGATGCAAATAGGAAATAAAGAGATCCAAATCAGGTAGTAAGTTATAATTAATTGCACCTTAGTAAATTTACATAGTAAATATACCTTAATAAATTACATCCCCTTTGTTTTCTATTTTCGGTAAGCGCCGCACCCAGTTTTACAGAACTCGGTGACTCCTAAGTGACGTGATTACTCACCTAGTCTACTCTGGCAGTGTTGTTGTTCTAGTCAGGTGGAAGTGACTAAGTGGTCTGCATCCTTCACTTCCATAGAGTAAGGTCACCGGAGCCGGGGAAGGTCACAGGACATTGTCACTGCTGGGGCTGCGGGGAATTCTGCTCGCTTGGCTCATAGGTTCCATTTTAGTTACAATCCTGTTTGTCTCCAGAATCCGCAAGGTTAAAGATACAGACGGAAATGTTTAGCGGCTAACTGCTAAACTTTGTTAAACAGTTGGAACCTGACGTACAGAGGTTTTTGTTATTAATATAAACAGTATTTATATTAAATATTAATAAGTGCATGAGAGTGAATGAGGTATGATTTAATATAATAATAGCTTTTTTTTTACTTCCATTTTAAAATTTTAACCGCTCAAAAATTATAACATTTATTTGTCATAAATAATATTGTAATATTTCCAGATTTAAGTTCCAAGTTTCTCGCTAAATATTATTTTCTACTTTACATAATTTGGAAATATTAAAAATTTAAAAGCAAACAACAATTTTTCTCTGTAAATGTCGTTAAATGTTTTAATGAAATTTGAAGCGAAAGGATCAATACTGGTTTACCAAACCATTCATAAACGCGAGTAGCTTTAAACACAATAGTAATGTTTTATTATTCCTACCACATAGTTAAAGTACATACTTCAAGTTAAAGAAAGTAACATCAATAATATGATTTTAGTAAAACAAAATATATCCAGTGTTTAAGAGCTGGCTGCAATGCCGCGACATAGTAACCGTTAACCTATGAGCTATTATACTCCTTTATTTAGGCCATGGGGTATTCTCAAGTGTTTCATTTTTAAAGTATATTTCCGTCACCAATGTTGAGTTTGCTTTGTGCCACGATCAAGAAAATCTTAAAAAAAGTTTATACTTATGGCCGTTGTAATGTCGTCTAGTATTTCTCGTTCCATAGTTGGTTTCATACACAGGACAAAGAATCCTACGTATGTCATAAGACAACTAAGATGGGTTTTATAACACTTTAAATATACAGTAAAAGTTAGATAGCAATTTTGCCTTTTTTATCAACATTACAGTAATAACCAAGCATACATAACATTTGATCAAATGTACAGTTAAAAGTATATCTTTTATAAAAATTTTTAATTTTCTTATCTGGATATTTTATTACTCTATGCTAAACAACAGTTGCAGAAAACGTTAATATAAGAAATTACTATGAAGCTTACTTTATGCTTGCAAGACTTAATGTAAACAGATTGAAACTTGTGGTTAAATTAATTAAACATGGTACTGTCATAAAACTACGTTTACACAGAACAGTTGATTACATGTACCACGCTCTAGGAGTGAATCCAACTCTTTATCTATAAACAACCTTACATTCGCAATAAAAAATTACGTTTAGTAATCTAGATAAAAGCTACCTTATCTTTTAAGTTGGACCAAACAATACATATCTATAAAACTTCATTGAAATCTATTCAATAGTTTCAGAGATTAGTGTAAAAGAACATAGAGACACGATATTTCTTGTAAAGATAAAGATAAAAAATAGTGTTTGAGGAGTACTGTAATGGAGATAGCAAATACAATGTTAATATCTAACTTTTACTCCAGATTTTGCCAATGACGATTTAAGAAATCTAATGCATTGTACATTTTATGTAAACTCTGCTATAAAACCAAACTTAATGAAGGAAGCTGAGAATGTTTTCACAAGAGTACTCCAAACTGGTGGGCTTCCTTTACATTGTGATATAGCATTTTAACAGTGGCTTAAGAGAAAACAGAGAAATGAAACACTGACATGCAACACTGATTCATTCTTTCTCATACTAAAGTCCGGTAACAACAAGACTTCTATGGTACAAAAATGTATAAACGATTAAGATGCGTAAACTTAATAAGGATTTCCTCCTAATATCGGAAGTAGGTAGAATTTCCCCCTAGGCGTACTAGACTTCTCAGTTCTATGTATATATGTTGTATATATCCTCATCGGGACACCAAGGCAAATTCAAATATTGTACTGGAAATATCTTAGACCAAAAATAGATTACAAAACGAAAACATAATATAATTCAGGTTAATCTCCGATATTATATGCCTACTTACATTTAAAAACTCCTATGATATATATGTATATTATGTTTATATATAGATATATAGTATACATATATATCATAGGAATCCATTACATTACATCGTAAAAGCTCTTAATAAGTATTATGATGAAAATTGCCTGCAAAGCCGTGGGTTACAGCTAGTTTCAGTGTTTGGAAATTTACTCAGGTTGATGCAAAAGTCTACTGTTAGGACCTTTAGAGAAGATTCCTAAATGTGCAGAGAAAAATAATATTTTTTTAATGCCGTACTCGATCTCACTAGCCAGTTCGTGAACCCACTTTCGATGTGTTTAATACATTTCTTACCATATATATATATATATATATATATATATATATATATATATATATATATATATATATATCCAGAGAAACCTCTGCAAAAGATATGCTCGTCTCTGAAGGAACATTTAATTATATGTATAACAATACTGATTCAGTTTATTGTAAACTTGTCTAAAGTATTCTTGTCATGTTATCAACGTGTTCATTGTGGTAAAAACGGGCATGGTCAGTGATAAGAAACCTCAATAAGACATACTAAATTACGACTAACTAGCGAGAATGAGATATTATAGCATTTAAATGCCCGATTTGAAGTGAATTCTGTTGCGTTTTGGGCCATATGAGCTGCTTAGATTTATTATGAGTTGATTGGCGTAACTTTTCGACAGCTCATATTAGCTCAGAGTGAATATCAGCCTGGAAAACTGTGCAGTCATTTGTCAAAACTTCTGCTAAACCTATTCTGGGAGGTGAACTATACTTTTAAATTATAATGATATGAGACCCAATGTTGTTACAGAGTTATTTTATTTCCTCTTGCATTAAGAAAACAGCCGTAAATACTAAGAAACTAATATAAACTGTAGAGAACAACCTCACCTGAATATCTCACCACCATAACAACCATAAAATTACCATAAATTTCAGCAATGACTGGTTTTAGTGGCTCATTAAACCACGAACGTTCATGGAAAATGAAGAAAACATGATGTCAACCAACTCTGCCTATTGAAATGGTGTGACACTAGACCCACTATTGAAATATTTAGGATAAATTAATGCAAAAATAGTGAGTAATAACCAGCGAAGAATCTAGCATAATCTGGAAGAAACATTAACAGCCGCACTTTATTGTTTTTTACTGATATAACCATCATAAAGTACCATAAAAGACAACAGTAACCTCAACAGAGTTATATGAATTTTGCAGTGATGTTTTTTTTCTTCTAAAAATAGAATCGATTTTCACTGCCACGTGTGACTTACGGCCTTGACGTCATATTGGATGTTGCAGTGACGTCCGAGACGATGACTCACGAGAGGAGTCCAGCAGTTGGGCCGCGGCACGGATCGGCGGCGCTGTGTGATATATAATAATGGGGATCATTGCGACAAATTGCGGCCGCGCCGGGAATACCGCTAAGGTCACTGGATCTGTGGTCACATACTCTGATTTTATCTCTTACCTTTGAGATTTATAAGCTGCGAATGGACTGCAATGAATGGGGATCTTTGTGTTTTGTTTTGTTATTAACAATGTCGTGTCAACAAGATTATCGGACGCTTCGCCCATTACTTTTTGAACATTTCTTTCAACATCATTCTCATTTTCATTCTTTTTTTCATTTTCTTTTTTTCACTTTTTATGGTTGAGCTCAGTTTTCATGGATAAAATACCAAAATCTTCAATACTATTTTACTATTTTTCTTCTTTAACTCGGATTTTTTGTAAACACTCATTTCGGCTCATGGTTAATATAAAAATATCGTTATAGTCAAATAAACTCTTTATTATTCATACATTTACATATTATCACAGTTCGTTTTTAGTTTTTTCTCTGCGATTTTCTTGCCTTAATAAAATTTTAACTCTAAGCTAGTACAAACTACTGTGATAATGTGATGTTTTTAATAACATTCCTGCTTTATTTCTTTAATAAGTTTGACCATTTTTATACTGTTAGAGAACTATTTAAGAAAAGAATTTAGACCAGTTATGGAAGGGAATCCTCAAAATACTGTTTGTTTTTAAATCGACATCAACTAAAAGAAGAAGACGATGTGTTTTTAGAGTACATATCCCATGTTATAGATTTGTGGTGACTAAAAACACGGTGACTAAACAAATATCTATTGAAAATTGAGAGTAACGAAAAGCAATAAAGTTGTTTCCAGTAGTAACTAATAAACATGTCTCTACAAACAGAGTAAAAATGGTGATATACTTTGTTGAGGATATACTTTTATTTTAGTACTAGATGAAATAGAAATTGATTAAATTCGTTTTCAATTATAAAATCTCAAACCAAAAACAGATATTCTGCTCTAGGAATGGCAGCTTCGCCTCTGATACTTTCACCTAAATTTAAGACCTGGTCCTTGAACTCCCGAGATAGTTGCGAAGGTTTCGGCGGGAGAAAAGAATATTAATCGGATCGAGCTACTTGAATATGTAGTACAGTAATCATAGTTTAGACAAATAAATTTAATTTGTGGGCCAGAATTCCCTTTTCGTGATATTATAGACCTGTTAATATCAATGTATTAAACCCCATTGAAAACTTTAATCTGTTTAAATTGATTGCCTTAGTCTATGATGTGTTAAATTCAAGAACTGTTACTGCTATTACAGGGTTTTAATTTTATGTTTCCCACAGAGCAGCTATATTAAAACATGTTTGCCATTGTACTAGGAAATGGAAATATTTGAATTAATTCCTGTTACCTTATCACTATTTAAAGGATGAGGACGTAAATTATATTTTTAAATTCCATGAGAAAAGACTCCCTCAATCAAACGAAAAATATTTGTAATGGTCCTAATTAGATAAAAGACCGCCTAAACTTACAACGCTGCTAGTTAAACATTTTTCCATAATATGAATTTTGGAATACAAACTCACTTAGACTGGTTTAATAAGACGAGTTGGTATTATTTTTAATTTAACCTAATGAATTCCATCATGTCTTCTCTGTTCATTTGTTCAACAATCAGTTCATTATATAAACAAGGTAGAAGTACGCCACACAACGTGTTGCGTAACAGGCTTCGCTGAGGATACATGAAAATCTATTATGATTAAGTTTATAATAAATTTCCTTCTTGAGATATCTTGGTATCAGATAGACAGAAAGATAATAATGCAGAGAAAATTTGACACAACAATTACTATCAGCTAAATTACAAATACTGGACATGTATTATTGTTAGAGTATTTCTTGTTTATGTATAAATAAAGTTTCAGGCAAAACTTTAATTCTACGGATGAAATCTCTCTCGGAATATCTTACCGTATGGAATTTAGTCGTGCACGACTGATTAATTTACAATTTGTCGTACATGATCGCTTAGTGTATAGAATTTGGTCACGTACGATATTTTTGTAGGATTTTCTCGTACACATGTCTTACTGTACGGAATCTTCCCTAGTACTGTCATTTAGTTTGTGGAAATTCGGTAAGATCATTTCATTTGGGATTTGGTTCTGTAAGAGAGCAGAGGTCTTTAAAATACTGGATCTCCTGCCTCAGTGTCTCAGTGAAATCATGACAAATGTCGAAGACGCTAAAATCTTTCCTTAAGCGAAACAAGATATCTTCCAGAACTGCAGAAGTTTTTGCGGGTCATGGTAGTCCACACTTCTCGTTATGTCGGTTTGTGTTCCTATTAATGTTGAATTACAGTCGATTGAGTCTAGATGTTTAATTTTATAGTAAGAAGGGACCTATAAATTAATGTTCTTTTAATAGTCTTCCTGTAATTAATACAAATTTACTTGTTTTCAAGATAGCTTTTGCTTGAGTTGTGCAAACGCCATCGCAACACAGAAATTCCATGATACTGTATATTTTGAGCAGAAACTATACGTGGTCATCAAGCCAACCCGAAAGATACCTCCTCATTTAAACTTCAAATCTGCCTTCATGTATTAGTAGCTGTATTACACAACTACGTTAAGAGCATCAACAGTCTCAATGGTCTGTAGCCTCCATTGACAACTCATGAGTATCTTGAGAGAAGATAGTACTGGCAGTAGTCACTAGTATTTATAGTGACTGTTTACCATTTCATTAGCGAGTACATCCGTAGCGCAGTAGTCCCAGGTGTCCACAGCTGTTTAGCATGCGTAGCTCGGGTCAGCACTGTGGTTATCACTCTCCACGGTAACCCAACTTCTCGATAAGAGCTCTTAGTCACCGACAGCGCGGCTTGTGGTCCTTTCGCATTGTGTCGGGAAACTCCCCAGTCTACAAGTGACTTCCGCGACTTAAACAGATTACTCACCGTAATGCTCCAAGTCAGCGCAGCCCTGGCTCCGAGGAGTGTCCGTTCCTTATGTATTTATAACACGTTGCATGCGGAAGGTCTCCAGTCCCCACTCGGTCGCTGGAGAAACTGGAGGCTTCTGGATAGACTACCAAGTGAGACTGTTTATATTAGTTTCCCTCATCGCTCAAAATAAGTAAGTAACAAAATATCTACATACAACATTTTTATTTCTTAAATTTTATGTATTAAAATATTTGATATATACAAACTTCAAAACAATTTCAAAAAGCTTTAAACCAGAGATTCTAGAAGTTATAATTTCTATAATAATAATATTTTTCTTAATTTATTAAAAAAATTATTTTTAATCCTTTTTATATTATTAATAAAAATTTGTTCTGCTGGATTTTAAGATTCAATTTGCATAATTAACCTCATATTAGGATTTTAATATTGTAAATACTACTTTGACCATATGCCTACACTAGGTACAGATATTACAATATTAGAAAAAATTCTCTTCTAATAACGAGTTTTGGGTCTCATAAATTACTTTCGCTGGAAAATTCCTTCTGGCCGATATTAGGTTGGCCAACCTGTCACTGTACACACTACAACAGTACATTTTGCCAGGATCTTAAAATATGGCAAAATAATTTTAACATAATAGTTTTTTGAGAATAGATCGATGAACTGGATATTTTTATTCGGTTATAGAGCCTACTAAACTGTTAACTCTGGCCAATTATTATTATCCTTCTCTATAATCGAACCCAAGAATTTTCATAAAGGAGGAGGTCAGACTTTATGATGGCAGGAGTCAATTTATACAATTTATATATATATATATATATATATATATATATATATAAAACTTAAAGAATTTTTTCCAACTCAAAAACATGACGTGAAAATATGTTACTTAATTATCATGATGGGTAAAGACTCGATCCAAATTGAATACTGGTGGAAGGACTCAATCATGTCATAGCGAGTGAAAACATAATTTACGCATACTATAATTGCATTTATTGGGTAAAGGTTTTTTGAAAGCACCATGTGACAGAAACCTATACTCTTTTCATCTTTGGTTTCCGTTATAGTATCTGGTTAGTCGCATTTCCAAAAACATGCTTATATCGGGATTTTTCAGTGTTCAAAGAACGGACTGGGATTGTTTAAGCCACATCTGGAAACTCCCGAGAATTAATCTACGCCATTAATAAAAAGCATCACTCCTGCTCACGATTTCCATCAGTCACGCGTAATTTTACCATTAAAAGGCCTGTAATCGTGTGTATTATTGTATGTAATCAAGGAGATGGTTTCTACTTGCATTATCTCGAATTATCAATAGAACGCAATTGTATACCGGTTTAGATTAGTCATGGGTACTGGGTGAAGGATAAGATAAGAAACATTGTTTCAATTGGATTTCTAAAAAAACGTCAGATTTTAATAAACGACACGAAGTACGCAGCGGTTATTGCTTAAATTCGTGTGATCCGAGAGACATATTATGAGACCTTGGAGGAGTTTCCCTCCTTCCTCAAATTACTATTTATCATGCAAATTTATTCAGACATTAAACACATATTAATCACCCGCATTGCATTCTTGCACTTGTGGATTTTATGTACTTGTTAACTTATAAAGAAGGTCAGAGTAATAGTCAGTAGAAGACAAAAACTGGTAATAATATATGAGTTTATTTTATTTTGCAACCACAATTAATGTAGATTAATACAGTAAATCTTACAATATTATCATTACCTTGACAAAATACTAAACAGGTATCTTATACGTTGCAAAGTACGCCAACACACTTCCTTGAGATTGCAATTCAAATCTATATCCTTTTATTCTCGTAATTGCCTGCAGACTGATAGACGGGCATATATCATACCAAAAAATGTTTACATCCCCCAGACAAAATAGTCTGCCTATTGAGTGATAAGCTTCAATAACGCTTAGTTACATTGCGTGGTTGGACATTCACCATTATAGAACTCATTCAAGCTTCTAGCAACATTCAAACTCTACAGTTAATGTTCTTCGAGATATGTGCTGCACGATATTTTTTACGTTTTACTCATTGAGTTAAGTTCCTTAGCAGTTTTAAATAATAAAAGTTGCAGTAAGGTCGAGAGGTTACTTGAACGCAAGACTGCATTGAAATTAAATTTTGTCTCAGACTTTCAACATTAAATCTCTGCATTATTATTTGTTTACTGTATGAATAAGTTATATCTGTTTTTTATAAAGATGTTGCATGGTAAAATCCCATGATTGTTCTCCTCTAGGAAACGAATTTACATAGAAAAATCTGCAAATGCTTTAGAGTTCTAAATCATATAACAAATTAAATTTTTACAGCGAGCTGATGTCAACAGTCAGAAGTCGCGGTTTTCTCCCTTTTCCTACTGTTTCTCAAGTAGGATAGTTGGTAAGAAAGTCGAACAACTTTCGTTCATCAAACATTTTTTAATTTTGCTAGTAAAATATCGTTCAAACCATGTTTAGTTTAATCGGAAAGTTATAATCCCTTGCATTCAGTTCTTAATTTCTTCTACGTTTGCGCACAGCTGAAAGTAGAGAGGAGGTGGAAGGGTCGATGTATTGTAACAGACTGACGAAATCACGGTCAGTGGAATTCCCGCTACGGCGGCAGCCTCTCCGACTTCCGTTCTTCAACAACAGACTGCCTGGTTTGCTCTATCCACACCGATTTAAAAATACATTGAATATAATAATATTGTTCAGAACATACGTATCCATGCTCGGTATGGATATGACGTCGATTATACCTTTTAGAATATTTATGTTTTAGGAAGGTTTGGATTTTTGAGGTCCAAAGTCTATGTGGAATTTAAGATTTCTTGAATGGAAATTCCAATAGGGCGAGAGTTGTAAAATAGCGGAGGGACTACTGAGAACATAATATACATTAGGTTATCAACTATATTTTAATTCATCATCTTCAATTTTTTACCTAGTACGAAAATAATAACTCATCTCATGTGTGTTAATCTTGTTCATTAGTGTGCCATCGATGTCCACATTTGTTCAATCCCATAGTTGGAGTGTAAACTAATCTTAAAGTCCCCAAAAAAGAAAGACATATTTTTGTTAGCAGCAATCACACGTAAATGGATAAAATAAGTTATTTCCATTGTGTACTAGGTATACAATTTATAAAATTATCTCAATTACATCAAGTTCATAAATCATATTATGAAATGAAATGTTTCTGTGTAAGATGTTACGATATACAATAAACTATAATCCTGAAAAAATAAAGGTTAAATTTATGTCCAACGTGTTTAAAATATTTTTATTTATTTATCTTTCTGATGGTAATTTTGATAATTTTGTAAGTGAAGTGTATAATCTGAAATAATGGCATAAAACAGGTCATTAACCTTTATTTTCTATGTGTTTACAGATAGGATTTATCACTACAAAATATTTCTACGTAATATTTTGTACGAACTATAAAAAATAACACATAAAACCATAATTGAATATGTATATATTTGATTTCTAAAATTTTGAGTGTGATTAAATAAACTTTCATATACCATTAATTTTATAATTATAATTAAGTGCCACTAGAACTGCTGAGCAGTTAACAATAGAGATATTAATGACGTAGCAAACATTAAACCTGTTTACGTTTTACTACAAAAGATTTACTTTCCAAAATATTAATGTAAACTAAAGTAGTAAACGACGTATTATTTCAAATTCTTCTGGAAATATTACAATAAACGTGAACTAACGCTTTGTAAGTGTAATGTGGGAAGAGCCGCGGGTTTCTCGGTTCTTTCCTCAGCCAGGCGGATGCGGCTCCTGGTCAGCCTTGAAGCATTAAACCGCCGAACAAACTGGTTTCTATAATCAAGTCTAGTTTCAACACGCGCAATAAACACTTGTGATAATCATTAATTTGCTTATATTTTGCCTGTAACGAATTCTCCGTCGTAATAATGGTCAAGATCGTTTACCTTTGTTTTGTGAGGATACAGAAACATGATAATATCCCAGTTTGCTAATCAATTAACGATTATAACAGTTACTATTTTACAAACTGTCTCTCATTAACTTAAAGTTGTGGTGATTCGATTACTCTGATAACAATCAACTGCTTGTATTTCTGATTTATGCTTCGATTATACGAACTTTTGGCTATCCAACTGACCGATACTCCAGACGGTAGCCAACATACGAGTAGCCATGTAATATAGTTCGTAGGTTATACAACTGCTGTTCCAAGCACATTAATTTGCGAGATTTATCTAGATTTTTGGAGAAAGTTAATAAACAATTTTGAATTATTCGTTACTTCTCTGATCACCAAATTATTAACATATGTGGTACCTTTTTATTGCGTTATTTCTGATGAACTGAAAACCTTTACTACTTTACTACCTTTGTACTGAACTAAGAAATACTATCAGTACAAAAATTTAGTGTACATGCTCAAAAAGGTCTTGGTGGGGGCTTAAATTGTTGTGTGATAAAATGTAATCAATAAAAAATTAAAATATTAAACAAAAGTATTTGATTATATTTCACACCTAAAACAAAAAATGGAAAGTAATGTAGCAAGAATGGTAGTAAATAACAGGAACATACAAGACAAATGGCAAGATAATAATACCACTGATGAACTGATAATGAAGAATAGGTCTGCTAACATTATTTAAAATAACCTATACAACAGATATTTTTCTATGCATATGTAACTTTCCCGGACCTTAACTTTGTTTCTATTCGATATTCTGACCTCTTTGATATTTAGACGAATGTATGAACCAGGTTTTTAGTTCTGAGAGTATTGGTGATATCAAGGATATTAAACAAAAGCTTCCAATGCGGGATGCGCTAAAAATAAAGTTCTTAAGTTGTTGGCTCATCTTAATTTCTTTCGTATTTATAACCTTACTAACCTTGACTTCAACTTTTGCTGTTGGAAAATTAAATGTACATGATACAAAAATAATTGTGTCAAGCCCTTAGAAGCGGAATAGGCAACGTGTGCAATACTTGGTGTTGTACGTAAGGCAGTGTGATCTATTGTCGTCGATTAAGTTTTGTCTTTGTGTTGCTTGGGAACCTACAAACCAAGATTTATATCAATACAAGGTTTTCCATTACGCGTGCTACAAGTTGTCCGAAATGATGGTTTGAGTAACAAATACTTGTAATATACTGACCTATTAAAACAACCTCATGTAAATTTCCGTTCCACAGTTTATCTAATAGAGTTATGTTTGCCTTTTGTTCAAACAATTAATTTTACAATTTTTAAATCTTAATAAAGTTTTATTGTTTCAGATGGATACATGGCAAAGGCTGGTGACCTCATACCTCGTCCTGCTGTTATGCCTCGGCGTCAGCCATCAGAGCACGAGGCAACGTAGGCAAGGTATGGTTCTCAAAATTGTTCTAAATTACGACAAACTAAAAGAATGATCATGATAGCCATCATCATCATCATTAATCATACTCTGGTTACACTTTTTACAACATGTAATAAAATCAAGGTGGTGCATGGATATAAAATTTATTTATAAATATAACTCTGTATTTTATTCAGTATAATGAGATTAGATGTTTCTACTGTCTGCTCTGTAAATTTATAAAAAGGTTTACAAGACGCAAGTGTTTCATATCATTTTTTAAGAAAGAGAAGCCGATGGTCTTTTTAGCTATTTTTGTAGGCCACTGGCTTGTAAAAGGATTTTATAAAACATTAAAAGGGATAAACTGCTGATAATAAGTGCTTCGTTCATAGATATTATTTGAACCTGCGCTCTCTCACACTCAAATTCCAAAGTCCGATGCGTGAGATCGTGCGGCAATCGGCTCTCCTTAAAGCGATATTCTATGTAATTTTGAGAATTTATTATTAAAACATGAATAAAATATTATGCAACGATAAAGAATCCTTTATAGAAAAGTCGACCTATCTAAAACCATGTGGTTAAATAAAATTTTCTGCTATGAGAGTGAACTTACGGAATCTGTTCTTGACATATCGATGTCACTCTAACCAGTTGTCTGGCCATTACCATTTTCATTTCTTCCTTTCTATTTCCAGAAATATCACGAGGAAGAGCAAATAACAAAATGGAAACCACCTGAAGCAAGCCAATGCTGAGGTCAACAAATAATTGAGTTGTGTCCAGCTGACCAGACCAACTGGTCAAGTCCAACAATGAATAATGCAGGTCGCGTAGTGCCAGTGCCTCATGCAGTCAACCACGCTGCAGATAATGATGCAGTAAACACCACTGGCGACGCAATCCGATCGTTGTTCGTGGAATTGCCTTTTTATGCTTCTACACTGACTTGTTGTGCATTATTCAAGTATTTTGGTGCTCTCACGCTCAAATTTATAGTAACGTGCCTGAAGTCACTGAAAGTGGTCGTATGGAAACGCTCCTATTTAGTGACTTTTCAAAATGACTCTCTCTTAGACCCCTCATCGACGCGATATGATAACTTTTACTACTACGAGTTGATAAATAAGCTGGTTCAGCTTATAGTACAGAAAATAAGCAGGTTAGCATTATTATCTGATTACGTTTCTTTTATGACTCATTTTAGTTCAAATGAGTAGTAAAATATACAATTTGAAAGTTTGTTACTTATTTTACTGATAGAAATGAATGAATTAACGAAAGGAGCGCGTATTTCTTATGAGGGCTAAAGAGACCCTCAAGGGAGTCTCTATATTATCTGTACGAAGATAACGGTTACGGAAAATGGATATAAAGATTATTGAAGCTTTCTTTCCAAGCAAAAGGAGTGGTTGGATCATCCCCAAAAACATTTCGCGAGCTTTTATTAATTATAATATTTTTAAACCCAGTGAAATGGATTTAATCACAATAAATCTTTATTTTCAAAGTGTAAAATATTATACATTTGTTACCTTAGAACTACCGTATAAGGTACAGCATCGTTAATATTAAAACAGATGACGAATAGTTACATTCACAACAGTGCTGACAAATATTCTTTCCTTTTTGTAATATTGCCGAGTCGACGTGTCAACATTACACAATAGTAATTTGTTTACTTTTCTTACAGATTAACATAATTTAACCCTTTTATTGCCATATGTGTTTTTAAAGTTGTGCTCTGTCTTAAGCAATTATTACAAGGGTGTACTTGCCAGCACCAGAAGGTTTCCATCCCTTTTTGCAATGTTTTGGTAAAAAATTTGTATCTCTATTATTTGTTACACAAATTTAATAGTTTGTACCTAATTATGGATTGAAACTCCATCTATTAGAATAAAATACTAAAAATATGACTCAAATTAAAATATTTTTGCTACAAGAAGTGTGTTTACATGAACAATTTTTCAGATTTTATTCATTTAGTTCTCCTTATGGCAATGAAAAAATATTTGGGCTCCATTCAATAAATTCACTGTAAAGTCCACTAAATTATGAACACACTGTTGAAGTTTAATGGTAAAATGTTCACAAATAAAAAAGATTGTTGTTTGTTTTAGAATAAAACGCATAAATTAAGTCTTACAACAGTTTATGATTCTACACAAAATACAAAGTTAAAGAAAAATATAGATCTTATAACATTAACAAACACACAATTAAAATTAAACTATCAATTATTATAAATTGTAAAAGTTGTTTAATTTTTTTAATGGGACAACATTAAAAAACCCTAACAATTTAACGGTGAAAGGAAAAACTTATGGAACAAAGCCTTTTTGTATTTTCTGCACATAAATGTTGATTTTCTTTTCTTTCCACCAGCCTTTGTATACTTGCTGCACTACAAATACAGCAGTTTTTTTCCTACTATTAGAACTTTTTTCAAAATACATGTCAGGATTTTTATCTCTACGGAACCTCTGGCAGGACTCCTCGGCGTAAACATTTGTTAGGTCAGCCACATTTCATGTAGACTCTTGTTCTGAGAACCACTGTTTTATATTCTACCGTAATAAAATCTTATACATATGTACTACAATAATGGTTTATTACGTAAAACCATATGTTTATAAATAAGAAAAGATTTCCAAATATATCAAAATTTTGTATGATTTCTTTTCATGACGTTTGGTCGACCGGGCTTTGGCACTTCATGCCTATGCAGGAAGTCTATACTTAGACGTCTAGATAACAGGTCTTTGGCACTAAAAGGGAAAAATTCACAGTAAATTTTTAAATAACAAAATTATATTCCTAACTCGTCTAATACGCTCAAAGTCACATGGACATGTGCATACCTGTAGGACACGTTTGCACATGCTTCTTCCAGTCGCAACTGCAAGTACCACTTGTGTGTGTGTGTGAGAGAGAGAGCGCGCATTGATTTACACATGTGATAAACTTAGTGGTGCGAGCGATTATGTTCCGCTCGTGAAAGATAGTAGTCATCTTGACTACATATCATAACTCTTCTAGTACACGAATTAAGCCTAAGGTTCTTAGTAAACTTAATCTGTTTTAGGCGCCGATTTTGCTTTATTAATTTTTATATTTCTTGGTTATGTTATACTCTTCATGATTTATCAGTCATCTCACTCCTCTTGTACATAATCCCCATGATTTATCAGTCATCTTACTCATCTTGTACATAATCCTCATGATTTATCAGTCATCTTACTCATCTTGTACATAATCCTCATGATTTATCAGTCATCTTACTCATCTTGTACATAATCCTCATGATTTATCAGTCATCTTACTCCTCTTGTACATAATCCCCATGATTTATCAGTCATCTTACTCATCTTGTACATAATCCCCATGATTTATCAGTCATCTTACTCATCTTGTACATCCTCATGATTGTACATAATCCTCATGATTTATCAATCATCTTATACAAATTCTCATGATTCGTCAGTCATCATTTGCATAATCCCCATAATTTATAAATTACTAAATTTTTCAATATTTTTATTTGGTACGTAAAACGACAGTATAACAGACTTTTGGCAAGAGAGGAAATCTTTGATTGAGTCCCCTCGTTTTAACATTTTACTATAAAAATCAACTACCTATACAGTTCATAATGATATGCTGTTTAGATTAAAATTGTTAGACAGTTAAAATAAAACAGAGCAAAGTAATTGTATAGTTTTAGACGATGATAAATATGGAATTAGAATATAATTGAAAACCTTATGGATTACTAAAAGCTCATAATAATGGAAAGTTGTATATTAAATAACATTGTTTCAAAAAAAATTGTATTCCTGTTATTCCAAAAGTAATTGCGATATTAATTATTGTGTGTTCTATAAAAAGGTATGCAGGAGTCAATATAAATACATATTGTGTAAATAGCCATGGATCATATTTTAACTATTAGGAAAACCATAACCTCTCAACTTTGTTACACTTCATCAACATCATAACAACATAGCCTTCTTTACCTATTAACAACTATCAATATTTAAGCAATACCTAAATATTGGTTAGTTCCATATTCTAAAATTGTTTCAAGCGATATCTGGATTTCAATATTGCCATACCAGCGTAAGAGACTTTTATTAGGGAACGGTATGATTTTAAGAAGAGCCTTTTGGGCCCTTAGGAATAAATTTGTTTCGCTTACCATGACATTTATATTGATAGTAAAGTAATAAAAATGTAGAGTACTTGACTTGCTTTTAAGATGCGAGGAAACAAAACGTATATTTTTTACTAGCGTAAAGGTGGTTTTACTTGTTAATTTAGTATACGGAATAATAATAATTACTAACCTCGCTCATCTAGAAATGCTTGCGTTTATGCTTAACCCCTACAGCGGTGCTTATAATTCCCAAGCAATATAAGCTTAAAATAACCTTGATGCAATATAAGCTTTAACGAATTTAGCTTTTGTTTCATTCATCCTTTCAGTCACTTATTGTCTATTGATAACAAAAATATTTAATTATATGATGATTAGATTATTACTTTGAACATTAATTTAAATCCGTTCTCACAATTATCGTATGTACAATCGGCTATTTGGTAAGAAATCTATTATTTAAATAATGCCCCCTGTAAAAAGAGTTTATCATTTAATAAAGATTCATTACAGAGATTTGTTAATATTTAGTTTAAAATGGACAGTTGAATATTAATAAACAAAAAAATGTACTAAATAGTAAAATATGTCAATACTTCTTTAGTAGTGCAATTATTAACCAGATGGTCTAAATTATTATAATACCAAATTATATAAATATTTTTATTTTTAGTAAAATAAAACAAATGCGTGTATTAAATAATAAAATAGGGCTTCAACATTGAGTCATCTCATTCACGCTTATAAATAAAACTATAGTTGACATTTTATATTTTAATTTCCAATATTGTAATTTTGAAAACAATTTTATTATTTTCTTTCACAAACTGTTATCAAGTTATAAATTTTTGCCAATGAGGAGTTAATAAAAGTTTTCCTGCAATAACATCTCAGATTATCAAGATATTTATATCAACAATAAATTGCATATTACTCAAGGTATTTACCCCCCCCCCCCTTCTAAACATACTATTTCAAAATCTATTATTTTATTATAGTAAAATATATTCTACAAGTACTAGAATGTATAAGTTTATGCACAAAAACCTTAGCTAATAAAACACGCATACGAATAAAAATTAATTTAATTTAATTTCAAGTAAACAACAATTAGCTATTCCTTCATTTTAGTATATTATTTGTTTTTTATGATCATTTGAATTTTATAAAAAAATCAATTGTACAAAGAGTTTATTCCATCAGGCAAATTTAAACTTACAAAATTATACTTATTTAACCTTTTTTCTATAACAATATTCAGTTGTAATTTTAAAAACGTCACTGAACATATTGAGGTTGAGTGAAAAAGGGTTAAACCGCCATAACTTTTCTTAGTTTGATGTTTACCATTTAAATAAATTTCAATGGTTTTAGAATAAACATAATAATTTGTGTACAGTACGTGTATAGTGCGTCCTACTTGAGTAGTAAAATAAATACAATTAGAGAGTCAATCCATAGAACAAACCAGTGACTGAAAGGAATTTAACAGAGTTAAAGTTGACCTTAAAAGCTATTTCCGTAAACTAGATATTTCTTGTTCAGGCCTTAATCTCGCTAGCAGTGAGCCGTGTAGGACGCCACAAAATGCCGCCGGCGTTTGCGTGGACATCAAAGATTGCTCAGTGCATCTCGATTACCTCGTGAACAAGCGATGGCAACCTGGAGTCAAAGAATATCTCCAAGCAGCACTTTGCTACAAGCAAGGTTCCCAAGTATACACCTGCTGTCCGATTGAGAAAAGTACGTGATTCCAAGTCCCAAACAGCCTTAGACAAAGCCTGGTTAGTCCCGACTAGAAGTTTAGTAGTCTTTGTGTCATAGAAAGAAACTGTAAATGACTGTATTAACGTAGTTGTGGTAGGAAGGGTTAATCCAGTGCGAATGTTGTTCCGCTATTTTTCACCTTTCGCTTATTCTAGTGTTTGAAATATGATATTTTGGCCTTGACTTCTGGAATCTGGTGCATACAGAAGATAATTAGAATACCTCTACATATAGATTACACTTGGTTTTTGTCGTAACGATGCAACAAGTTCGTTTTAAGCTTCTTCATGGACGATTTTTTTGGATCTCTTCAGACAGTCGTGGACTCCAGATTCCAGGAGTCAAGTCTAACAACGTCAGATTTCAGACGCTTTACTAAGTGAAAGTTGAAATGGAGCTGAATTCAACGACCACATGGGCTGTATTAATTGTATTAATTAATATATTGCTGTTACTTTTTTTAATTGCACATTGCAAATGAAAAATCCCCACTCATCGACTGTGGTTTTAATCATCGATCACTAAATTTTCAGTCCATTTCAATTCCATCATCACACTATGGGTATACATTGGTATGCACTGACAAACTTTAATTTACGTAATAATTTATTATTTTTTGTATTCCTTGTTTAGTTTGTTTATGAAAGATCTCTTAGACATTTGTGTTATATAAGTAAAATCAGCTTATTAACGTTTATGGAGCTGTTTCGCGATGCTTTGAAACGCAAGAAACTTATAATTCAATGAGGGAATAACAGTTATTATACAATATTATGAGAAGTTCAGTCGCACAATCTAATTTTTTTAGTTAAAAAATTATATATTCACGAATTTCTAGCAATGTCAGTGATAAATGTTTTATGTGAACCTACTTATTTCCTAAATTTATGTGAAGGATTAAATGTTGTTTTGAATAGGAAGGGCGAAATGATTTTTTTTTCTGTGTATCAGCAGTTTTACCTAAACAGTTTGAGGAGTTTACGTTATTTGAGGGAATAAAAATTAAACGATTCCATTCCAAAATAATATAGTGTCTGTCATTTCATATTTCTTGATATCCTAAATGACTGGAATAATAAGATATTCTTGTTAGAATCGCAGCTAACCGACAGGTTTGTTGAATTACATTGTTTAAAAAATAAATAAACGTAAATACTTTTTACCACCAAAGATTCTAGTTAAATATTGAGTTTTTCTAGGATCAGTCTTAGGACCATTTTTACTCTTGTAATACAACAATTGAATGTATTTATTTTCCCAATTAAGTAACATGTGTAATACTGTTTTACATGTTGAACATATCAATGAAAAATTATCTGATAATAAATTAATCAATAATGAAATTTCTGTATTTGTTATCTTATAAAATTCAGCTACATTTATTGCAGCTAAATGTATTGCTAAATATAAAGAAACAATACATTCCATGTTCTGGGATTACTAGAATTTTCAGTGCCAAAACAAATATCTTAATTAACATGCTGCAGAATAATGTAACAAATAGAAATGTCCTGAACTATTCGTTGACAAAAATTTAAATTGCATGTTACATATGGAATATATAAATTTATATACACAATTTTTCGCCACTGTTTTGTGACCTGAAATCATGAAAGTCTGTATATATTACATGTTTATATCCCCATTTTTTTCAAATATCTTTATTCGGTAGTCCTATTATGATAACATTAAACATTTTGATATTGTAGAAACGGTTCATATGGATTATTTATATGTAAAACGATATGAGCAATATATGTCACAATTAGGTATAATAGCTGTTTTTGCTTATATTCATATTTTAAAACTGATATGTTATTTCAAAGATGATAACAATGGGAATATGTTGGGTCTTAGCCATGATTATAGTACTACTAGGAATAGATCTTATATCAATTTAAATTCGTAAAAGTTAAAAACTGTACGATGAACTGTTTCATAATTTATCTAACTAAATAAATATGTAAGTAAATAAGCCAATCAAATTGTATGTTTGATTACATTTATGTAATCTTTTACATATGAGATTATACTATAATAACGTACTTTATAGTATATTAAAGGTATTGACTCTATTCTGTGCTTTTAAATTTTTGATTGAAATTGAGCATTCTTTATTTACGTTATGAAGAATAAAAAATGTATGGAACGGTTAACGCGTTAGTTGTGAGAACAGCCATGTAAGCCTTAGAACTAAAGTTGGGTAAAGGGTTGTTGTTAGATTTTTTTGGACTGATCTTAACGTTTCTTTTTCAAAAATACATTTAATACACATGTCATTAGTTAAGTTCCCTCATTTTAAATATTTCAGCTTCCATTCCCCTTTTTCTTCCACCAATTTCAAGAAGTTATGCATTTTTTAAACTCACTAAAACAGTTAATATGTCTGTAAATGTCTGTAAAAATATTGAATGCACTTTTGAAAATACTTTTCCAGTCGAAATTTAAAATGAACGCCAAATTGTTTTCACCCTTCATAAAAAGTAGCTCCAACAATTTTAAAATTAAAAACAATATGAAAAGAGTCAAGAGATCTTTCATAAACTAACTATCTGAAGCTTATTTTATTTTCGTTTATGCCTCTTCTTTATCTATCTTTACAATAAGTTTTACACCTCATACTTCTTTCTTCCTCTACTATAATATTATATTTAAAATAAGTTTTTCTGCACTAGATGTAAATAGCAGTTTACATTTGTTTATTAACAGCTGACCACTGTATATTAACTGATTTATTGTGGATTTTTAATGCTGAGTAAAGATTCTGTTCATAATAATCACTGTACAGTAATAAAATGTGTATTTTAAATATTTGAAGAGTAAATACTGCAAACATTAACATTTAAAGTTTAAAATGTAGTTATTGCATTTTTAAGCATTTTAACTCTGAAAAATGAATTAAATAAATTATTCTTCTATCAGGAGTAAGTTTTGAGACTAACAAGGGTGGGAGTGACTGCCAAACGCCCCGTGAGTCGCCTGGCCGTTGCGTGAATATTAGGAAGTGCAACGAGTTACTGGATCTGCTGGTGAAACGGGAACAGACAGAGTACCTGAAGTCTTCCCTGTGTGGATTCGAAAACAGAGATCCCAAAGTGTGCTGTCCCTTGGGATCAAACATAGAGCAGCCAAAGCCTGAGCGCCAGCCAGAGAGACGAGAGGCACTTCCAGGACGTGATGTCTGTGGTGTATCAGATTTCCCCAACAACAGGGTGGTCAACGGCCAGCCAGCAGCGCTCGGTGAGTCGTCACAAATGTACAACGCAATTAAATAATTTCCATGATAGTTTTTTTTTTTTTTTTTAATTTTAATAGTGTCCATTTTTAGTTATTTGTTTTTTTTATACTTGGCTTTGATGAATAAAGATTTAGAGCAAAGGTTTACATGTTATACCATCAATGAATCGATTAATTTTAATCTGTTGCTCCTATTGAATATGTGTACCGTGTTTCTATTTCCAAGAACATTAATGTTCACCTTTGTGTGCGACTCCAACCACACGCTATTTGCTCAAAGTTTTTGCAATTAGTTTGTTATTTTAAATTTTTTATGTGCACACAGATGAAATAGAAAGTGTTGTGATAACAGTATTTTCAAACGTTGGTAGTAATAGTTTTGTAAAACACTGTCTGTATCCATCCATTCATATGAGTTTTGGCATATAAGTGTTATCTATGAATATTTTCTGATTTTAAATTATTTTTTATATTGTTTGTTTATTTAAAATGTGTTTTGGTAAAACCAAAATTTTCCCTAAACGGAACGTTTAAGGTTTACATTGAGAGTACGCTTAAAACATTGCTCAATAAACACAAAATTGTATAAATTACAATCGCATAACAATCATCATTCGATACATGTTGAAATACTAAATACTAGTTTTGTGTAGAAATTCCAAAACCTGATAGGCTTCAAATTGATAATTTAATTTTTTAAGTATGGCATTTACTACGTCTAGCTTACAAAACTCTTTTAAACGAGCTCATTTCAATCTTATGTGGTAGCCCTATACATTTTTTTTATTTTTTTAGTCCAATAAACCATAATATCTACTTAGGTTATGGGTTTTGCACAACAATCTCTAAAAACAGCCGTTACGGTATTGATTAGTCACTAAATTTTATACTAAGCAAATACCATTCTCCAAACGCTACAGATAAAGAGTTGCAAAAGATAAAAATTGATTGTAAGTTAACATGCAATTGAAACAGTTAGATTTAAATGTACATTTTTTAAGGTCCCACTAAAAATAACTTTTCCAGATATAATAACCCCCCAACGTTTTTGTAGTTCAGTTCTGATCTGATAAATAACTAATTAAATTTGCAATAATGTAACTTAAACCGTTTTAGAATTATGAATTTTCATAGATAAACTCAGAAATGTGGTAAAAAAAGCTTGAGATTAGTATAACATGTAGAATAAAACTTTACTTCTTTTGGTTTTCAACAAATGTTTGGAGTGATCGCACTCCAAATACCCTGAACCTTTTATATGATACTAATATAGTAGGGTAATAAATTCTATTATAAAACTAACTAATAAATAAATTTAAGAAATAGATATTTTTAAACTTTACTTTATAATATATACAGGTTCTTGGCCTTGGATGGTGGCTCTGGGGTACAGGTCACCCAGGAAGCCACTGGACTGGCTGTGTGGAGGCTCTCTAATCTCTGACAGATATGTGGTCACAGCTGCTCACTGCATCACCAACATTGGCAGCAGAACCATGTAAGTGGCTGATCGTGAGCATTTTGATTCCTGTACTTCTCGATTACCGGTATATAAACAGTATAAGGTCTAGGTAGTTCTCCGAGCCTTTCTTGACAACGACTTCAAATTATTTAGTAATGCACCTCTGGTTCGTAAATACCGCGGATTCATTCTTAAAAAAAAATAATTCTCCGACGTAAAAAGTGCGCTCTCTCTCTCTCTTCCTTTCCCCCTTTCTCTCTTCCCTCCTCCCTCTCTCTCTCTGTCTAGTGTTATTAAGAAGGAAATTGTCTCTTTAGAGTGCTCGTCTTTTTATATTGCTCATCTAATGAATCGCACTTGTTTTAAATACGTTACTACGCTGTGCAGTACCAAAGAAATAAATTGCCAATGCGATAATGTTAATCGGACAAGATGGATAATCTTGGTACCTTTTGCCGTCGTTTTTCCCTTCTTTTAGGTTCATTGTACAACCTTCTGGTAATTTTCTCTTCATTTATTAGAGGCTACTCCATTGATATCATCGTTCAAAGAACTCTAAAGTCACAGACAAATTTTAATCTTTGAACTCGTCAACTATGTGTGTAAATAACTGACTTCAAACAATTCTTATGCATGTAAAATTGTATTCTGGCCATTGAAGTCCACACCTTTTTACCTTCGTTTATTTATAAACAGTTTTCTTGCTATGACTCTAACATCTTTTAATGTTTATCACAGGTACGTGGCAAGGCTAGGTGATCTAAATCTGGACGACAAGGTTGCAGACAGAGCATCTCCCATCGATGTACCAGTAGAGCGAGCCATTGCCCATGAAAACTACAATGCAGCCCTCCATACAGTGGACATTGGCCTCGTCAAACTCAAAAACCGAGTTCAATATTCAAGTATGTGACAACTTAAAAAAAGTTTAATTTATATTTGTATTTATGATGATTAGAATTTGATCTGTGAACCTCATGTATGTTTTCTAAATCATACCACCAAAGTAAACACAAGATTTGTATTTGTACACATTATTATTAGTTGTTAATCTGTTTACCTTTCATTAAAATGTTTAAACCTTTTTAAATTTTACCCATCATAGTGACATCGCGTGTCATGTTATATAAATTACGATATTGATATAGTCTTTGATATAATAAGGTATTTACTAAGACTATAAAATAAATATTTAAAGGTTACTAAAAAAAAATACTTTTTCTAAACTTACTACTATTATACAGTGTGTCCGTAACTCTCTGGACGTATATATCACATTATAGCCAAGGTCACGACAAACATATTTCGTCATAGGAACATTCTCTGGACCTTAGTTTTCCATCTGTATGTGTTTTTCTATTATAAAACTATATTAAAAACTAATAGATTAAATCCTAACGAATTTGGCTAACATCTTTATGGTTACCAAGTTACCAGTTTCTATAAAAAATATTATGATATTACCTTTAATACTTTCAAAATGGTAACTATTATAACCTTTTAAATTGGAATATCTTTATTACAAATTTATTTAAATCTAATAGTAAATAACTAATTTAGAGCAGATTTACTTATACAAGGAATAGGTCAAATTGAGGCTCTCAAATTGAGACCAACAGTACAAACATTTAATAAGCGGCAGCTCCAGAATATCTTACGCTTATTTTTGCTTGTTGTGTTTGGTGGTGCAAAAGAACTTAAATAAATGATTCAGGCCTTCCTAAGGATAGTAGAGAATCAAATATTTGATGTTCAGATAATTTAATTTAAGATTAGTTCATTATTTATTTACTGAAATTAAGCCGTACGATAATCCATTGTCTTTCCTACAAACACAGATGGTCTATGTTGTTGTCAATTAGAGCATCAATCTATGTCATGCCCATGTGGAGATCATTTCCTGTTTTTGCATATATGTTGAGATCGTTGTGGCTATGAGGAAATAAACAAATATTCATTCATTCTTCAAATCAAATCAAATCAAATCAAATCAAATCAAATCAAATCAATCAATCAAATCAATCAATCAAATCAAATCAATCAAATCAAATCAAATCAATCTCTTTATTGCATTTTGACAATGGACATTGTATTGCAAAAGTCAGAAGTAAGTAAGATAAACCACAGGCTTAGACGTTCAAAACACATTCATACTTACAATTCATGCATTCACTCAAACACATTCAAACTGACTTCAGATCCAAGTTAAATTTAGATTTAGACATCCCAGCGGCTGACCATGAATTCATCGACAGAAATAAAACGCTTTGGACACCAAAAGGCGTTTAAGACGAGTTTTGAATTGATGTTGATTGGCGGAAAGTTTGAACACTTTCAGGGAGCTTGTTTATTAGTCTGACACCAACTTGTTGAGGGAGATGTTGTGATAATGTCAGTCTGTATTGCCGAGTTCGGAAGTTGTCCCTGCCTCTCGTCTCATAGTGTTGAACGCTACCGCCACGAACCAAATCACACTTTGATTTGCAGTACATGATCACCTCCAGAACATAAAGGCAGGGCAAAGTCAGCAATTCTAACTCCCTGAAAGATTCCCTACACGACTCTCTGTAATTTAAATTTGCAATGATTCTGATTGCCTTTTTTTGGAGCTTGAAAATTCTTTCCATTTTGTTTTTGGCACAACCTCCCCAGATTCTCACTCCATACGCAAAGTGTGGATGAATCAGGCCGAAATATGCCATTTTCAGAACTCTGGGGGAACAGAACTTTGCCAGGTGCCGCAAGGCATATATGCCTGAGGCCACTCTAGCACATACATTGTCAACATGATCAGCCCAGGTCAGTCCTCTGTCTAGGAACATTCCCAGAAACTTTGTGGAGTTAGTTTCCTCTAAAAGCACATCATCCACAAACACGGCAGGCTGAACTTCGTGATCATTTTGTCGGAGGCTAAAACACATGACATTTGTTTTTGAATGATTTGTTTTCAGGTTCAATTCAGCAAAATACTGAATGCATGCATTCAGTTCCCATGAAGGATGTGATTTCCAGGTCTTGAGTTGATTTGTTTTTTTTGATACAGAGAGTTTGTGTCGTCAGCATACTGAACCAGTTTTCCATGCTGGATCACTGAATTCAGTCTGCAGACGTAAACTAGGAACAAAAGAGGCCCAAGGATGGAGCCCTGAGGGACACCATGGGTCATTTTAATTTTGTTTGAGACGACGTTCGATACCTCAACGCACTGGTCTCGATCCTTGAGGTAAGAAGTGAGCCATAAGTGCGAGAGACCCCCGAACGCCGCATTTATCCAACTGGAGCAAAAGTGTTTCATGATGCACACAGTCAAACGCTTTGGATAGGTCGAGGAATATACTGAGCACATGTTTCTCGTCCTTCCAATCCATCGACAACATTGACCAAAAGATTGTTTCACCGCGTCCTATTGTGGATCTGTTTTTCCTAAATCCAAATTGTTCCGGATTTAGGATATTGTTTATTTTCTAGAAAGCTTGCAAGCTTTTCATAGAAAATTTTTTCAAAAATTTTGCTGAAGACTGGAAGAATTGAGATTGGACGATAGTTGCTTGCAAGGCAAGGATCGTCCTGTTTGAAGATCGGAAATGACTTTGGATGTCTTCAAAAGTGATGGGAAGGTTCCTTTTTCAAAAGAAAAGTTGATCAATTTTGTGAGTGGTCTCAATATATGCCTGAAGCAGTGTTTGAGTAGCCACACTGACATCCCGTTTGCGTCACAAGATTTTTTTGAGTTGAGTCCCTGTGTGACTCGTGCAACCTCCCCTTCACACACAGGAGCCATGGCCATGGATTGCAACCGATACAACAGCATCTCCTCCGTGAAAACCGAGGTTCAGTTAAATGCCGAAACCCACTGTAGCCACGGAAGAGAAGTATTTATTAAATTCGTCTACCACTTGAGCTCGGTTTTTCAACAATTTTGTCTTCAATTTTTAATTGCGATTTCTTTTTTGTGTTTTTTTTATCTGGTGTGTATCACGAGAAAAGTCGTTTATGATTTTTCCAAGCTGTTTTCGATAAGTTTTTCGCAGTTACCCACATACCATACATTTCTTCTAAACACATACCGCCCTACCTTAAAGAAATACCTCGCCCTAAGATACCATTACCATAATTTAAGATTATCTCCTAATTGTGAAGGAAACAGGATTTTTCCGGACATTTGTCATCGTTCAGTGAAAAAAACAGATTACCACTGATGTTACTGATTATTTGTTTCACTGAACGATAGCAAATGTCTGGAAAATCCTGTTTCCCTCACAATCCTTCCATCGTCAAAAATAAACTTCAAAAAAAGAATCTCCTATTTAGAGTAAACACCCCAGTGATCCTGTAAGGTAACTTGCGCTTTAGAGGAATCACCACTAGAGTGACGACCAGCAGACTGTTCGAGTGGTCATTTCTATTATAGTTCTCATCTTTTGGTAATCATATGACGTTAATTTCAGATCTTATCCGTCCTATCTGTCTACCAGCAGCTGACACCTTTGGGTCTGACCTGTACGGATACTCCCCTTTTGTTGTTGGATGGGGAGCAACTGCTTATAGTGAGTTTACATATTTCTTTAATAATAAAATAATCTTTCTTTATACCTCTCATTTTTTACATATATGCATGAACATTTACAATTTCATATCAACCCGAAATACCACTATGTACTTTAAAAAAACGTACAACATTTTTACGGCTGACAGAATAATATACAAATGAAATACATAACCTTCATATACTTGACTAAAGGTGAAATAGTAAAACTAATACATTGTAAACCAAACTCAGTAATAATTGTGTACATTTAAATTATAATATCAGTGTCAGTAAATAGAGCTATTGAAATACAATATTACAAATACAACACAATAATAGAGACATTGATCAATTGAGCTATAAATACGGATTACAGCGACCTCCCCCCCCCCAGCTTCAGCAGACGTAACAGCAGATAGATAAGCTCAGGCGGGGCAGGGAGGGGAGGTATTGGTGAGAGTGAGTACATTTTGGTGTATTTTGAATAATGTATCAGGTTATGCTATATTTAAAACTGAAAACTAGGATACAGTAACACAGGTTTACACAGCATTTAACGCATAATAGAAAAGAAAGTTGTCTTTCATTCAAGTTATCTATTTCACCTACTAAGTCAATATTCTCTTAAAGCACAACAAACAAGTGACCACTTTGGCCTATGAAGATCTCAAAGTGGTCGTGACAATGTGCTTCAAAAAATTTGAATCCTTTAATAAGGATTATCCTTTTTATGTACAAGATATAAATATTTTCTCAGAAATAGTGACTTTATCACTAATGTACTCTACTATACTGACCCCTTTACCAAGCGGATTAAGATATATTTATATATATATATATATATATGGTAGTACATTCACCCGGCAAGTGAGAGATCCGGGTTCGAATCCCGGCGGAGCAAGTATTTTTTGTGATTCAATGTATATTGAAATTAAATAAAGAAAGCTATTGCCATTTATACAAATGTAATGTAAATAAAAGTCCTTTGACAGGTATTTGGTCTTCCGAGTTTATATGTAACTTTGCTTATTTAAACGTATATATATACGTTTATATATATATATATATATATATATATATATATATATATATATATATGTACTGTTATTTCTTCTGCAGTGATGATAGGTGACGTCATTCTAGAAGAAACAGAATCCACAAGTTCCAAGGACTTATCCTCGATCATGGTCTTACCTGAAACGACCAGATTGACCAAGTCTGCAGTAGGGTTACATGAGCTGTTTATGCCTTGAGTAACCTAGCTAAATATTGCTAAGCTGATATATTAAGAATGACCTATTATGGGCTCATTTGCCCACACCTTTCTTATGGAATTGTAGTTTGGCCCAGGTGTACAAGTACAAAACTAAAATTTAGAGAATCGTGTCAGAATGCTTTCGGGGAGCTCGAGTAACTAACTTTACATCTTTGTGGTGTCAATTTATTACTGCTCGAATTGTGTTATGGTACAGGCCAGAGACCTCCATTACTATGAGAACAGGAACAGGGACAACTATATTATATAGTTTATATAATTATATATATATATATATATATATATATATTATAAGTCTATATATATATTATATAGACAACACATTAAATAGCACAGAACAGTAGCCTTTGAAATTCTGCCATCTTAGGATGGTGTTTGATTTATCAACCGACTCCCTGAGGGTTCACCAGGTTTCAAGATAGTCAATATCAGTCAGTTCAAAGCTATCTTGAGTCCAAGGCATTCTACTTAGTTTTATGGAGACACGCTGGGATTATTGAAAACCAGTTTTCGACTTATCGTAAATGGCGGCTTGACTGCAAAATAGATTTATTTTAACCAAACCTTCTCATGTATAAATCTCAATCATAGTTATGTAATTTAATGAAGCAAATTTTCTTCACTGTCTTTATTGTTAATAGCCTTTATAAAACATCCAATTTTATCTATTTTAATAATTTTTATATCTGTTTTGTTGTTATATACTTTTAATTCATTAAATCAAATTAACATATTGCATGTACGCACTAAATATTTTAAAGATATGCTACTGGATAGTTCTAAATATTTACAGTTTTAATATAAAGTGCTAATTGTAATTGTGACAATTGCAATGCAAAATTGTAGAATTATTCCAAGTAATCCGTAACTATATCCACCAACTTCTTCACAGGGATATTTTCAGATTCAGAAAAATGTATACCGTTTAGTTGAGATTTAAACTGCTTCACCTATTCTCAGTGTTGAATTTAGTGGGTAGTCTTTTTCAATTACACTATTCGCGGTCGTGAAATCACTCTAAATATTTCTTTTCTTCCCACCTGCGACACTCAAATTAAAAGAATTTATAATACCAAACAATTATTGTTTTCTCACATAATTCTTGTTTTATACTAAAAAAACTGAATTTTCAGACACATAAGTAATAGTTACTGTATATCATCCAAGGATATAAAGAAACTGAGTTTTGCATTTCGAGTCAAATAGTCAATCCTGACATGATTAGATGAATGTGATTTAAATTTCAAATGTACATTGACAATCCATTTCATGTTATTCTAAAAATATATAAAATGGGAATAAAATTATGGTTTGATATTTTTTAACTCTTTCAATATTAATACCAACAAAACTAGCACGGCTGATAAATTTCTTTTTGTTTAATTCCTCCATCAGTTTCATGAAGGGAAATGCTTGTGTGCTTATTCACTACAAATATTTGATTGATTGATTCCTGGATGCTAATACTTATGTTTACATCAGACACGATTACAGTATCAAAGCGTGTTGTTCACAGGGGGCCCTACTGCTACTCACCTTCAGGAAGCCCAGATAGATATCACAGACTTGGACACCTGTTCAAACGCCTACAGGAGTATCAAGGGAGCCACGATAGACGACAGGGTCATCTGTGCTTTATCCCCTGGAGGTCAAGATGCTTGTCAAGTAAGTTGTTATATATGTAGGCTACTATCTGCTATTAATAGAATCCTAATGTACTTATTGCTCAAGAAAAGTGTGTAATTCACTTTAATTTTCAATTTAACAGTCATTAGATCACAATTATTTTGTATAAGCCTAAATTCAAGATTCTTCTACATTACTTACCTACTTAAGCACACAATATATGTTTTTTTACAACCGATATAGGAATTTTGGCGGAGTTCAAAATGAGAAGGTATCAAAAGGGTTTAACATATGAAAAAAATACTTTTTCTCCAAATTATTTTTTTCGTAGAACGCTGTTTTAGATAATTAGATTCAGGCTGAGTCATCGCTTTAAGGGTTTTTATATGGTTAGCTGACGTTAACGTAACATTTTTTTACGAATACGACGGTTGGTATAAGTGTGTAAAGCTAAAACAATTGTATACGAAAATATATGTCAATGTTCGGACCTCTCATCCAACTTTCACCAAAATTTCGAGTATTATCGTTGATGAAAATTGATTTCTTTCTTAGGAGTATTGATATTTATTACTCTATAGTATTTCTAAGAAAACATGATTCAACGAAGAGAATATTTTACATCAAAATATTTCAACAAAATTAGATCAGGCTGGTTAAATACATTTGTGCGGCCGGTATAGTGTGTTTATATTGTTCGAAAAACATAAGTTTAACTGATGTAAAATGTTTTTTCTACATTGTAAAATCAAATGTGCTATTAAGTAAATTAAATATAAAATACAAATGTACATTATATATGTTTGCAGGGAGATTCAGGAGGTCCTCTGATATTACCCAAGCGGATAAACGATAAGATTAACTTCTACCTCCTGGGAGTGGTATCGTACGGATACAAGTGTGCTGAGCCCGGGTACCCCGGCATTTACAGCAAGGTGGCTTTATACGTTGATTGGATCAAGAAGAATATGAGTTGATCCAAATGGACAGTGATGAGTTAAAAGGCTTGGTCCAATTAAAGTCTGAGAAGGAAAGTGAGACTAGAAAAGGTTCACAATTATCTGTGTACTTGAACAGGCTTCTTGTGTGTTGTAATTTATTATTTCAGCTTTCTTTAAACGCGAAAGCTTTATTTTTAATGTAATGTTTCAGTATTCATAATTTATAATATAAACATTCAAAGAATCAAAGCGAACCAAATAAAAAATAACATGAAGCAAACTATAAATTAACTCTTTCACTTTCACAACCAAATGTTTTCATTTACATGTGACATTGAATCGTGTATTTACTTAGAGTAAGATAATTTTAAATTTAACTCTGTACAAAATATGTTCGTATCCTTACTAATACTTTTATAACTAAAATAAATATATTTATGAGATATTTGGAACAATTTATTTATTCCCACATATTAATTTTACTCCTGCAGTAATTGAATTAACACAGTTTCAGAATCTCTACTTGGCTGTTATAAACATTTAGCTGGTATCAAGTTTAACTACATGTTCTACATGTGTAACTGTTATGACATGAGTGGGTTACAAAATTTGTTAAAAACTTTAGATATAACATGAAAATTCATTATGAAAATTCATTTTTAACAGGCACGATTTTCAGCAGGAGTAAAATAAAAAGGTTTTACTTAAGAACAACTATTTCTAGAAGCTAAAACTTTATAATAATAACCAGCAATTTAACAAAAAGACTTATTTGATACATATTTGCTAGTTCTTCAACTTTATTATTGCCATCCAAACCGGCAAGATAAGGAACTCATATGAGATGCACTGAGTTACGACTAGCGAAAATGAATAAGATTTAAAGGTATTCCTACATCAGCCCTTGACGAGAATTTCGCGAGTTAAAGCCCATAAGAGTAACTCTGCTATCAGATAGCCACTTTGAGTTGATCGACGTAACGTCTAGTTAATCCTAAATTGGTGCAAGGTACTAACAATTTTAACAGGCAAGGTAAGCCTGTAATTTGTGTAGTTAACATATAATTCCGCCAAGAGCTGTAGTGAACTTTTAAATTAGAATGATACAGGTATTATCAATATACCACGAGTTTTTTATTTGTTCCTTCAGGAAGGAAATTGAATAACTAAGGATTTATTACATTCTTCCTCATTTGTAATAATAACAAATAAAATAACTCCTCAGCAAACTTAATTAACCTCACCTGAACATTTTATTAACATAACCACCATTAAGTACCATAAATTAGGAATTTTCTACCATATGAATAACTGAATATCTTTGTTATAAGATAAAATGGAAAACGCCATGACAGCCAATTCTATGTTAATGCAAACAGTCTCGTTTTAATACCACGTTCTCAAATGTATATGTAAATTATGAATTACATTTTATCATTAGATCAAAATCTTATTTTTATGCTAATTCCGAATTTAAAAAAATTTAAATACATTTTAGGTTTCAATGTATTTAAAAATATAAACTTAGCCCTCTAGCCGATTGAAATTATTTTAAATTAAGTTACCTCATGAGCCTATTAAAATTATTTTTATAAGTTTATGTTGGTAACGTAATTTAAAATTGAAAGAGCACTTCAAAAATTGTGTAACTTTGAAAACCATGTTACGCTTCATGCTTGGACATTTTTCCAAGGTAACTTCATTAGAACATTTAATTCATGCAGAGCATTTTAACATGCAAAAGAATTTTGAACTTGAAATTTCCAATACTCTGGAGTTATGAATTTTTAATTTCACAACTGACAATTTGTGGTATTTTAATTCTTTCCAGCTACACAAAGATATTTATCACCTAATAACTTAACCCAATACTGTACATTAGCGGATTAGATTTACGATACACCTTGTGTTCATACTTGAAAAGAGACTTCCTAACTTTTTTCTAACACTAGATTTGAGTTGTCTCAATCTTTAAAGGAAGCTTCTTCATATGGACAACATTTCACATTTTAACAAGCATTCAGGGCAAAACCAGGTGGATTTGAGCTCTTAGTTTAGGAATCGAAAAGGCCCTGAAATTTATATTGACTTCTTCATGAAAATGTTTAAGGCAAGCAATTAGCTGTTTCATACTGTGTTATTTACTTACAGCAATAACGGATAACACAAAAGTGAACTTAAAAGGTTATGTGAATGATCGAGAGAAGGTTTTTTTAAAATAATTAATTTTCACTTGCAACGTGTGACTTCAAGGCTGCAGCAAAGTCAAAACAAAGTATGCATGTCTTATTATTTACCAGGCGACGACAGGACTAAGAAGCCCTCTCTAACACTTAACCTGGAGAACTACGGTTTAAAAGTGACTTCTGAACCACCATTAATGGCCGGGCATGCGGACTGCTTGCAAGGACAGGATCGCTCAGCGGTCACCCATCCAAACAGCAGCCACGCTCGGCGTTGATTACCATATAACCGTTGTACTGAAACTGTGCCATTTGCAACCTAACCTAACATAACCTAACCTAACCTGACCTTTAGATTAGGTTATTATCTTTTACCTATTACCTGTTATTACCTTTAGTTATAACATAACATAACCTAACCTAACATAAGCTATTGAAATTTACCAAGTATCCTTTTTGCGAGTTGGTAACTATTTTTATTTGACATGACCTTTGAATACCTTAAAAATTTGGAATTATATGGTATTATAAAATTCAAATACTGACTTAGAATTATTGCCTTAAAATCCTTTTCACTCGATTCTTCAAAGTAACTTTGTTGTAGTAAGTTATCAAACATGATAAGCAGGTCATACGTTGCACTGACTTCTCAGTCAAATTATTCTAAGCTGTCTCATTATATATAATTAATATACATTAAATTTGTACAAGCTGCAATAGCCTACTTTAATTCCAATAAAGATTGATTCACAGAAGTACTTAATCCACCGGATTAAGACAATAAGAGAAACCGGCATTTCATATTCTAACGTTCGTACGTTCAATGCCACATGTATCAGTGTTTTCTGTGAAGACGAAATCGACCTTTTAGGTTATCTGTATGCAGTTTATCTTTATTAGACCTTTTAACTATACTTTTTTTATTCATTCTTTGCTCATTCCAATGACTACAACTGTTGTGTGAATGAGTGAAAGCAGGTGCCCGCTGAAAGTTTCCCAGTTCTGGTGTTCTTGGTATTAACACAGACGTCTAAGCCATCCCAAGTCGTAAGTCAATTTATCATTTTATCCAAAAACTACATATTGTTACAGGTAGAGGGTTTTATAAGAGATAAAATGGTTTATTGTAGGTTTTTTCTTAAGAAAGAAATACAATTCACTATTTCAAGTAATGTCTAAAACTTAAGTTTTCTATTCACATTTTCTTCCCGCTCCATTTGAAGAGCTGTCACGTTTTTATCATAAAAATTAATGGAGCATACGCTTACATTTTGTTATTTACAATTAAGTAGAAAATAACACATTTCTATAGCGGGTGCAAGTTAAAATTTCAGTTTCTTCCTTGTTAAGCAATAATATTTCAAATGAGATAGAGATGTTTGCACTGTTGTATGCACATTAAAATCTCGATATATGAATATCTGATGGTTATCTCTCTGATCAACCCGTTATTTCTAATGCACTTATAATATGTGCAAAATAAAGAAATATGATTTTGTTATTATATTCCTGTTTTATACGCAACAGTTTTAGAACTAGTAAGAGCAAGTCATCAAGCTCATGTACATTTTAGTTTCACAATTCATTTGATGACGATTTATTTTTTAAACACACGATTGTTTCAGATGGAGACATCATATCTGCTAGTGTCCTCTTATGTTCTCCTGATGTTCTGCCTTGGACTCAGCCATGAGAGTACGAGACAGCGTAGGCAAGGTTAGTTGTTTTAAATGTTTTTAAATAACGACACGCTGAAAAATAATAACAATTACATAATTAATCTTGAATTACCCACTTTTTATAACCCACAATAAAAATCAAGGTGGTGTACATTTAAATGTGTCCATTGTAATAAAGGTCTACAAGATGCATGTCTCTCATACGCTATATTCTGCATTTTTGACTCATGCGTTACTAAAACACATATGCGATATTAGATTAAAATAATCATATTATAAATGTTTTTAAAAACTATAACCAATTTTACTCACACTATTTGATTTTACTTTGCTATTTCGAGAGTAACCTTCTTTGCATGGCTTTCCAAAAGAATCATTCATTGTCTCCACATATTTCTCAACTTGCGCATTTGGCAAAGGATTGTTCACCTGTTCTATACTGTGATATGTTCTACGCCAAACTTTTTAAAGAAGGTTGAAAAGTCTGAAGAAGTGAAACAGGTGCTATTGTCTGATATAATAGTTGTAGATTATCCGTATTGAAAGTTCAGGAGTTTTGTTCGTTTACAGTTGCTATTATAGTGTTGGACTTCATTGCGACTGTTTCTCTAATGATTAAAAGGTATTAACGAGAAGTAGAAAACACTTATACAGATAATGATTAAACACAAAATTCACATGTATTCTGGTCCAAAGTGACTTGCAGCATAACCAAATAACAAGAAGCATTCTCTGTAGGTACATAGGGAGCATGACTGTCAAACGAACTCTATGGATTTATTGACGTTAGGCCACCAAACGTATTCAGAGGCTCAAGATTTTATTTCTACTATTCTTTGATGCACATCTTTAAGATCATTCAATATTTTATTTGTAAAGTTTATCCGGAATGACAGTTTTTACACTCCACATGATACAACTTTGTGTAAGATTTGTTTTTTTATGTTGTATAATCTTTAATTTCAGGTTAAATATCGAAAGTCAGTCTACCATTCACAATGCACTATTTCACTAAGAACAATATTTGTCTCAGATTCTCCACTCACATGTTTGTAAGTAATTGGAAGAGACTACATGCTTCCTGAAAATTTGAATACATTACAGTATTGCAACTTCCTTAAACATCGTCAAATTCTTGGTCTTCTCCTATGCATTCAGACGAGCATGTATACTTTTGTATATTCATGTATATTCAACTGTATACCTAACTAATACAGTTGACTAGTAAATTTTGTGGTGGAATCATACTCTATTTTGAAAAGAAATTGAGTTGTGTACAAAGCCCACCGCTGTAATCTGCGTGAAATAACTAAGGAGATCCTTTCATCGATCTAATAACAGACAGGAATGGTGATATATAAGTAATAAAAGTTCGGTACCCCAAATATAAATACGTAATTTCTTCAACGGGTAAATTGTTTCTCTCTATAAATATCAAGGTCCTTCAGCTAAAAGCAATTAATTTATCTTTGCCATCTGGATACCGTTTAACAATGTTTTCATCGACGCCTACTCATGATGCATCTGCTGCTAATACAATATGCAACATTTTTTTCAAATACCACTTATACTGGAGCAGATAGTAATGCTTCTTTGAATTTGTTCACTTCCTTTGAACAATCCACAATCCAAAAAACTTCTTTTTTGCGAAGAGCGTTGCGAGGAGGAAAAATATCAAGAACTCTAGAAACGAAACTTGAATAAAAATTTGCCATGTTTATAAAAGTTTCCAGTTGTTTGGTGCTTTTTTGTTTAGGCAGGATCAATATTAACTTATCAACATTTGTAGATATTCCCTCTTGGATATTCTCATACTCATAATCTACGTTACTCTGTATAAATTTTCACTTTGATCAGTTCAAACAAAATGTTTTGAGATGCTCTTCATCGTTTTCCCCAGTGACAACATCATCAAGTAAATTTGTCTGCAGCACATTGCAGTCTATGTTGAATGGAGATTACACTCTCTTTTGGGAAAAAGCAGTTGCAGGGGTAACACCAATACAAAGTCTTTTGTTCCCCATAGGAGAAAAGATGTGTTAATTACTAAAAATTTCATCGACTCTGCCTCCATAGGTATAGATAGATAAGCATCAGTCAAATATAAAATGGTAATTTTTCTCACCGACTCATACCAAGGGTGAGGTGGGTTTATGTTTGTGAATAACTCGTCTTAGCTAAGAAGGGGAAATGTTTGCACCTCCGAAACTGAATTTAAATCCGTGAAGAAATCTGCGAAACATTCTTAAATTCCATTCGGCTTCCTGACAAACCCACTCGGAATAATCAGTCTCTTCCAGAATGCCGTTTTTTTAATAGGCGGTCGATTTCCTATCTTATGCTATCCTTAAGAGCCTTTACAACTGGTCTAGTTTTGTTGTAATGGTACACCTTATTTAAGTATAAGCGAACTGGAAATTTGGAACACATACTCTCAACAAAAGTAAAGATCTCCCCATGTGTTACATAAATCAATCAACTAGTTTTCAAGACTTGTTATTTGAAATGTTTGGCGTATGTGGTCAGAAACCATGTCTTGAAAAATGACATATTCTTAATTTGTTTACGTTGATGTTCGTCTAGTTTTCATTCATTTCACACGTTCTGACATGAAATATAATGTTAGTTAAAAGTATGAGCTCAAAATTATTACAATTGTATCGTAAAGCACCTGTGATAAATGACGAGAAACAAACTTTTCCGCATATAGCTTGTAAACCTCCGGTCCAATCTATTTCAATAACATGTTTATTTTTCATCTCGCGTGTCTCTTGTAGAACAAAAATGTGCAATTCGAGTTCAAACCTTTGTAAATAATATTTCCACTTGTCTAATTCACAGTCAAAATGGTAAAGGGAAAACTTACCGGTGTTTACAAGTGACAGTTTTGTAGCTTCTCCTACCTGAGAATCAAAAACAACTACCACTCACTTGATTTTGCTTCGTTTTATTATCGTCGGCATTTATGTGATATGTTTCAGTATAAATTACAGAAAAGTTGTACAAGATCTATAACCAATTTTAATTTAATAAATATAAATACTAATTATATAACTGTACATTCTTGTTCCTTTGATATTTCATGCTATGAATGGAAAGAATTATGGCATAATGATTACTTAACCGTTAAACATGCATTTAAAATATTTGTAAACTAAATATTATAATAATAACAAATTAGCATTTTCTAAGTAATTATGTAATAGTTGTATTTTTAAGCACTTTATCATTGTATTGATATTTTATTTTGAATCAGACAGTTTTGACAGCTGTCAAACGCCTAGTGGGTCGCCTGGCCGTTGCATTAATATTAGGAACTGTTCCGAATTATGGGAGCTGCTGGTGAAAAATGAACAGATACCGCACATAAGGTCTTCCCAGTGTGGGTTCGAGAACACGGATCCCAAAGTGTGCTGCCCCTCTGGATCCGGCAGAAGCGTAGCACTTCCAGGACGTAATATCTGTGGTTTGTCCCGCGCCAGCGGTCGAAGAGTAGTCAATGGGTATGCAGCTACACTCGGTAAGTTGTGACAGATGTACACCACAAATGAATAAAATCAGCTGATATTTATCTTAATAACACACATATTGGGCACCTGGTATTGTTGTATGTTTCAGTTGACCTTGATAACAAACGACATAAATAATTAAAAGTTCTTATATCATTGTACCGTAAAAGGTAAAACAAATTGAGAAATGCAGTGTACCTGATATGTTGATAACCTACCATGTTTTATTTATTATTGTGAATAAATAACAGCTTTTCTTCAAATTGGCCAAAAGAACCAGAGTATGTTCAGTTTTAGGTAGATTTTGTATACAAATTCAGCTTATTGTAGTTGTCCTCAAGGTAGCACTTACAGAAAGTTTCTTCATAACTTGAGACCTTGAGCGCAAAAGTACCCCATTTCAAGATTTTTATTTTTATATAGTCTGTACATCCTAATTAAGTAAATTTAATTTTAAATCAATTATAAGTGCATAATTAAAGATAAAACGTGTAACTACTTTAAATCTATTTATCTACATAAAACAAGTTGGACTGGTGTTACAAGTACATTTTTACTATTTAGGGCTTTTTTGGGGGAGAGAGTTCTATCCTTCTCATTCTCCCCTTAGTTTCGCCACTGGCATAATGTGAGGTAGTATTTTTAGTAGACATGTAACAGAATACTACATATCACTCTGAGTTAGGAAAGAACTTTCAAAAAGAAAAAAACAAATAGTACAATACCACTGTGAATTAACAGTACAATGGAAATCATGAAAATTACAAAATCAAGAATTATACAAATATTGCTATAGTTTTCAGTACATCTAACTAAAAATCAATAGAAAGACATAACTTTAATTTGTTTTTAATTCTATATATTTCGAACAATATTAGAAATACTATTACTGTATTACTAAAGGTCTTGCCAGTAACAAACTAAATATTTGGTTTGCATTATCCTCGAAATAGCTAAAGCAACATGAGTTAAGACAATGACTTTTTTGCCTGATAATATTTAGGTGGTCACCATATTTTTATATTTATGTACATTTATTTACAGTGGTTGCAACCACATACTTAATATTAAAGTTGTCTCCAATTTAATTTAATACTTTCTTACACACAAGACACTGTTCTCTCAACTTAAATCTAAAATTAATCAGGAGATTGGAATAGCTTTTAGTGACTTTCAATTATCGCAGGACTATTTATAATGTCGTAGAAAAATAATACATGAATATAATGTCCTGTTTTTCAACAGAAAATTGCGTGTGGAAGCCGCGGGTAACTACTTGTAATTTTATATATTTTGATCAGGTACGTGGCCTTGGATGGCGGCTCTGGGGTACAGGACACCGAAAAAGACATTCAAATTGGTCTGTGGAGGCTCTCTGATATCTGACAGATACGTGGTTACAGCTGCTCACTGTGTTCGCGCCATTGGCGACGGCTCCTTGTAAGTACCTGATTATTGTAATACTCATGAGTGAGTAGTTTGTTCTTGTATTTCTCTGTTACCCGTATATCAGCTACATTAGCTATATTATCATGTAAAACATTACTTTCAAGACCTTCCTTTCAATTACTTGAAATTCTTTAATGCATATTTACAACTACAATACAGTAAACTCTTGATCCCTGTCGTCGGTTTTGCTGTATGTTAAATGCCTGGAGATCAGGAGGTTAAGGTGCTGCTGATAATGCTGATTAAACATTATTTTTATCGATAATTCCTCTTTTTAATCCAACTTCTCTTAAACATATTGAGCTAACACATATTTTTAAATTAACAAATTTAGGACGAAATTACATTTTTGTGAATAATTATAATTCACAATGGAACTAAAGTGAATTTGAGCCAAACTAGTGGCATCTCAGTTTTTGTACTAATATCACCCAACATGGAAGACAAGGGAGAATTATAGCGTTTCAACCCTTTCATATGGTTGAAAAAATATAATTAATAGAAGAACATGGTGAGAAAATGAATTCACTGATTCAGTGATAAAATTAGTTGCCGAGCAGATACTTTAAAACTGGAAAATTTAATAATAATGGGGGTTTACCGAGATTGTTCCATCGTTATATGTAAAAAATTCTGGTAAAACCTCCTGTTTGCAAAACCTAGTCATGTGATCATTCAAAGTTGGCTAGTTCTCAAAAACCATAGACGAATTATAATCTTTGAACTCTATAGCTATGTTATTTAAGAGACTAGCCTAAAACAGTTATTATACATGTTTAATTTTAATCAGTCCATTAAATCCTAAACCTTTCTACTCATGTTTCTTTGTAAAACTATTCCACGGTATGACCCAGGAATGTTTGTCACAGGTACGTGGTAAGGCTAGGTGATCTGGACCTGGACGACACGGTGGCAGACGGAGCATCTCCCATCGATGTACCAATAGAGCGAGCCATTGCATACGATAACTATAATAATACTACCCATTCAGGAGACATTGGTCTGGTGAAACTCAAACACCGTGTTCAATATTCGAGTTAGTATCAAAATGTTACTTATAGTGTTAGCAAGTAGTGACTGCGGCTAGAGCCTAGGTAGTTTTACATCATCACATACACAAGGACAGGGGATTAGAATTTGTAAGTTAAAAAAGAGCTACTTATCTAATGTTAAGTTCTATCAGAGCTAAATGTAGATTTATATAAATTAATAATTGAATGCGTTTTAGTGCAATTGACTTTATTTTAAATGAAAACGTTAACAACAATAGACATGAAAAGTGATAGTCACCACCGTAACATTATCAACAAAAACATATTAAATATTATATAAATATTAAAGCAACAAGACTTTTGTCTATGAAGAGTATGAAACATTCATTCAACAAAATACGTAGGCGATGGGAGTTACAGGGAAGTTGTCTCCTTTGTTCAATCTTGTATGGTTGGCCACTACCACGTATTTTCCTTTGCTTAATTTTAAATACTTGATGCATCATTATTATTAATAGAAAAATCTTACTTACTTGCATTCATAGCTAGACAAAAGTCTACTACAAAAGTGTTGTACTACTGTTAGTGCATGCTATTGTGATCATTTGCAGCAATGGCAATGTACTGGAGCGTCTGCTCTGTTACAACCAGCGCATTCTTTGAGCAATAATATGAACTACTAGAGAAGGAATTTGAACTTAGCTCTCATAGGTGTGGATCCCCTGAGGCCCAGGGAATCCAAAAAATCGTTTTGGCCAAATTTGATACTCATTGATAGCTCATCTTGACAAAAATTTAAATATTTGATCACAGCACCCAATTGTATGGTTTTTTTGTTTTACCATTGGATACTTAGCAATTATTATTCGTTTTTGAAAATATATTTTACATAAGAATATTTAAAACATGTACTTCATACTTTACTTTAAAATAAAATCAGGACTTATTCTAAACAAGTAAGAATTAGAGTCCGATTTGAAATAAATTGATGGATTACAGAGAGATATTCACGAACCCTACTGTAATACACATTATGGTTTGATAAAATACAATAATTAGAATGGTGAAAGTTTTGTTAATACAAATTTTCACTTAGTAAAAAACGTATAAAGGCTTTTTCAAAAATAGACATCTTACACCTAAATGCTAAATCAGAAGGGTCCAATAGTTGTGTGTAATGACACGTTATTGTCAATCATTTAGTAGTTCTTTATGCAAAATTTTACTGTGCTCAACACCCTTAAAAGTGTTTATTTTTTTAAACCTAAATTGACCAAACTGATACAAAAGGTTTGAGCACATCATCAGCCGTAACAAAAAGCCTCATAAGTAAATATTGTAATATAAATAAACTAAGACTAGTATGCAAAAGCCTTGCTTTCCTTTCTCACCTGTAGTAAAAACTAGTAATTATTTATTGTTCTAAAATCTATTCCACGGAAGTGTTCAATAGTTGTGTGTAATGACACGTTATTATCAATCATTTAGTAGTTCGGTATGCAAAATGTTACTGTGCTCAACAACCTTAAGATTGTGTTTTTTTTTTTTTTTTTTTACCTAAATTGACCAAACTGATACAAGAGGTTTGAGCACATAATAACCAACAGTAATGTAAAAGGAACCTTAAATATCATTATGTTATAGCTTTTCAAATCCCACTTAGATATATACTAGGATGTGATTGTTTCATAGTAAGGTAAATTTCATTCTATACATGATTATAGTTACAATCAATGCTAAATGCTTAAACCATGCATTCTTATGATTAAGTTTCTCATGCTCCTTAATGACAGCTTAGAGCCGTAGCAATAGAAAATAAAAAAGGAAGTCCATCTATTGTAGTCTATTGTATACTAAAGGCACCTAATGTCCTGAGAATGAGCAAGGATGTGGCAGGACGAGTAGGTTATTAGTGCATTTCTCACTCTCGGTATCAGTTTCCACACTGTTCTTGACGGTGACTAACGCTCTACGGCAGATCTCAGTTTTTGTTTGTTTGTGCTTTGTAACTCTTACTTTACATATGTTCCTGTCTAAAATGATAAATGCTGTTAGTAAATGCCGTATATTTAATGATAAGTAAAGTGTAGACAGCTATGTAGTTTAAAACAATGCCACATTGTGTTTAGTTTGTGAAGAAAAACATTCGTGTTAAAGTAATGTAAATGTTTTGCCGTCATAAAACTTTATTTTAAATACGTTGTAAGATCAAATTATAAAATATAATATAAAAAGTGCAATATTTGAAAATCTATGTAGTCTCAACGTGAAAATGTTCCTAAGACCAAGACATGACATGACATGAGAATGATTGCTATTCGAGCTACATTAAAAATATGTTACACATTAACAGACTGGTAAGCTTTTTCGGACGGCGAGTTAGTAAAACCTTACATTAACAGATCCGTTGAGGAGTTTAAAATCATCCAAAACCCACGTATATTTAATTTACCAAGCGTGTCTCCTGGTTACACGCTGAACAGAATATATAGACACTGACTAACATTAGTCACCTGTTTGAAGCTGCCAGCACGGAATTTGAGTGGCATTCAATTGCTTTCGGCCAGTCATTGGTTGTGCCCGATTCGGTGGCCCTTATTTAAGAAAAACATACCATAAAGTAGAAAATAACCACTCTCTAGGGCCCTGTAAAGTAAGCTGCTCTTTATAGGACTCAGTACAAGGGTCATGACCAGCTGACTGTTTGTAGAGTCACTCCTCAGTTCTCTAAGACATCAATGCTTCTTTGGATAACTATCATAACTTACTGTTGATTTCAGCTCTCATTCGTCCCATCTGTCTGCCAGAATCTGACACCTTTGGTTCTTCCAGCCTGGTCGGAAAATCCTGTAATATTGCGGGGTGGGGAAGAACGGCTCATAGTGAGTTTAAATTATATTTACATTTTCAGACATTCCATTATCTGCTATTCGTTGAACCTGTTATTAGTTCATTTATTTAATCCTAGGAAAACATAATGTGTTCATAATACATTTAAGTTATCTGAACAATAATTTATAATCAAATTTACTATTTTAAATTTGTTTTATGTGTCATTTTGGCAGAAGCTCTTCCATTTTCCTTGTCTGAAAAAAAAAAAACAAATAGGTATTTTGGTATTATTCGGACGCCACTATATTTGGAAGAACTGTGTCTTAACGGAGACCTATAAAACTGCATTATTAGAATTAAAGGGATGTATTTGACTTACTGTAAAAATTACATGTCATTATCACGATCGGCTCTTGTTTTCCGCGCCCCAAATGAAACGATGTTAGCCAGAAGGAGCCGCTCTGTCCCTACCTACTTATGTAAGGCTATACATTAGATGCTAAGTTTAGATTAGGTTATCATAAGTATGTTACCTGCAATACCCAAGATAAAGATAACCTTTACGAGCGCTCACATAGTCTGAGCTTGAATATAAGTACTATCTCGAGGGAAGTTTTTCTTTTTTCGCCAGAGGTGTAGGGTCCACCGAAGCCCGCACTGATGAACAGGGTCATTTCTAATCAGCACTTTCGCGACCTCATGTTGGACGATCTGAAGTGGGAAAGGTTTTATGATCTAGGACGTGAACTGAGGTCGGGAAGTACCGATCGGAAATGCCACTGGCCATCAGTGGCCTAAAATAGTGGCATTCGGATAATACCGAAGTACCTTCAAATATGCTAGTATATCTTATAAAATGCTTTATAAAAACATCAATAACCTAAACAATAATGTATTATGTTTTCAATATATTCTGCAATATAATGTAAACAGTATAACACAACACAATATAAACTGTAATATTTGTTCATTATAACATATTGCTCTACACCCGTAATACTCAATTTATTAACCTTTCACTGTGAAAAAAATCATGTACCAACTTTAGGAAAGTCTGAGTAATATTATTGTGTGCTCACCGCAGCCAATTTGTTAAATAATACGTAACATGTACAAAATATAATAATCCACTACAAAATTTTTAAAAGTAAAAGTAAAGCACTGTGATTCAAATGTAATTGAATTTAAAGAGAAATTGCACTTTATTCACATCACCATTATTGACCAACAATTACGATTTCCATAAAGCTTCAAAAAGTTCCCATGGGGTTAAACTTTATCGGTAGTTTTTTATTAACAATTGAAGGTAGAATAGGAGGTAAAACAGAAGGTATGAATAATAAATATAATTTTTATATTCTATTATCTTTATTATTTTTCATACAGAGAACAGAAGTGTAAGGAAATTAAAAAATATACCTACATGTACGACCTTATAATGTGCGAAAATTAGACATTGTGTGAAGGACGAGGCATTTGAAGTTTATAACGATATACAACAACACATTAGGTACAAAAATTTTGTAGAGTTAAATAAAAAAGTATTGTATTTAATATACAATACAAAACATTATGTGTAATGTACAATACAAAATAATTATAGAACGTGCGACTAGTTGTAACTATAATAAAACTTCCCACATGACATATTATTTAATCTACTATAAAAAGTGAAGCGAGACAAGAATGCGATTATTTAGATTTCTATTGTAATAAGCCTATCCACTATTAACTATTATTAATTACTGCTAGTAATGTAAAAATCGTTTTAAAAAAAGCAACGAGATTGTCATCAACATGGTAGAGTGGGTTAAATGAGTTGCCTATGGTAAGATAAATAAACAACTTTGGTAAGATAAATAAAACAAACACGCAATCAGATTACCGTAAAATAAAATACTCAAAAATATAAGTATTAAAAATTGCATAAGTATTAAAAAGCTTTTGGCTATACCAAACAGCTACATTACTTTACCTTACTAGAAAAACTAATTTTAATGACACTACCATACGAAACAAAACAAGCAAGCATGAAAAAGTCCTTGAAAGTTTCTTGAAATGTGAGAATAAAAAACTTCTTCACACACATTTGGTACAATATCACGCTACATATCTCTTCACTTTCAATTGCATTTTAAAATGTTTGAGTAAGACGATATAATTTAGTTCTTTCAGTAAAAAGTTAATCAGTTTCTATAGTGTTTTATTACATTTGATTTACTTACTGCAGCAAAAGTTATTCTCAATTGGTTTTATAAAGTAAAGTAATTATTATAGAAGCTGAAGGTTTTACGTTTAAAATAATATAAATATAAACAACTCTAAAATCGTCACTTAAGACTATTCCTAATCATTTATGAACCGCCTGTTACAGTTAAACCCAGTTAAACTCATATGTGGTAACCAGTGCTATGATCATGCTACCCCGTTTCTGATTGGTTCCAAAGTTTATACTGCAGTGTCAATGTCACAATATCAGCTGTCAAATTGAATTCATATGGCTATTCATGCTTTACGTACTTACAGTTCTTGTTGTTAAATTACTGCAGTTAGCATGATTCGCCAGATTTCTCCTTGTTTAAATTTTAATTTATTGAAATCTATGTTTATGATTCACACTAAGTTTTTTCGTTCTTAATACTTATTAACACTTTCATATTGTATGACATTTGACGTTTATGTGTATTATGTATCGCAATCTAAAACAACTGAACAATTGTAACGAAATGTTTATAAACGAAATGACAGAATTATTACTAGTTTTTGTTAGTATAGCGATTTTCATATTAATGAAAATGTGTGGGACTCAATTACACCATCACGGTTAAAGGAACAAAAATGATCCCTTTAGAGTTTAGCCTAGTTTGTTTGTGCAACGCTAAAAGATGTGAGAAACCCTCTGATAAAGAACTATTCCTAAAGGCCGCCTTTTCCAGTCAAACATTCGCTCTTCACGTGTTATCAGATGGTTCTGACTTAACCTTTATGATGTCCCTGACAGATTGTTTTAAAAGTAAAATATAAATATTACGATGTCTTTTTTGAACTTACGGCCGGGCAGGCGGACAGCTTGTAAGGACAAGCAAGAACTTCCAGCTGTTACCAATCCACGCTGGACGGTGTTTGTCTCTGTTGTCTTGCGATAACCACCGTACCCGCTACACTGCATTGTTGGCAAGCAAACAAACAAGTGTGTCAGACTGAGGAAATATCAAATGAGAAAAATATGATCGTTTAATACTTTTAACCCTTTCTATAGTACTACCACCAAAACGACGGCTGACAACCCTTATTTTTAATGAAAATTGTTCTCGTTGATTTTAAGAGAGAGAAGATTATGTGCTTATTATTCAATGCATTTTAGATCTCAGCTCATGAAAAATGTAATTTTGTTTGTATTAGATTAAAATCAAATCAAAACATATTATATCATACAAGTTGTTTTGACTGGTCACAGGAAACCCAAATGCTGTTGTTACTCGTCTTCAAGAAGCCCGCGTAGATATCACAGACAATAACAACTGTTCAAACGCTTACAGACGTTTTAATAAGACTGTAATAGACGACGGGGTCATCTGTGCCATCTCTGCCATAGGTCAAGATGCTTGTCAAGTAAGTTTTTAATCATAACGCTCATGAACCAATTTACTGTTATAATGTACGCACTATCTGCTATTTAATCCTAATATACTTTTTGCTTAAGGAAGGATTTACTTTTATTTCTCAGCTTAACTATCATTAATTCATGGCTCCATGAGATAAATATCACATTTTTATCAATTGCACTTTTCTTAAATCTCAAAACTAATCATTTAGTAAGTTCAATGTAATTTTGAGTATTTTTAAGTTAAAGAATTGTTATTAATATTAATCCTTAAAATAGTCGTAAAGAAAAATGAATTCATAAACAGAACCAACGTTGCTTATCCAAAGACCTTGATAAAGATAGCATAAGATGGCTATACATCTTACCAGTTGTCGTTATAGTATGTACTGTAATAATTTAAAATCATACTCTAACTATCGAGAAAGGTTAACTAAATCGTAAAATCATATAATGACACATTCAGTATAATGAAATACAAGAGTACACATTGTCTATCTGTGTTTCCAGGGGGATTCAGGAGGTCCTCTGATGTTAATCTCGTCGGTAGGTGGTAGCTTCAACTCCTACCTCCTTGGAGTGGTGTCACATGGATTCAAGTGTGCAGAGCCAGGGTATCCTGGCGTTTATTCTAAAGTGATGTTTTACATGGACTGGATCAAGAAGAATATGACTTGATTCAAATGGACATTGATAAGCTAAAGGATTAATCCAATTTAAGCATGTATTTATAATAATTAATTGTAATTTAAACTGTAAACATTTGAAAAATCAAGGCAAGAAGAATAAAATATAGCATTAACCAATTTTAAAAATAAACTCTAATTTTCCTATTAAACCGTTTTTATTTTATACTTGACAAGTTATATAAAGTAGCTATATGTTTTCAGGGATCCATTCAAAGACGTTCAAAATTTAAATATAAATATTGAAGAAAATACCATAAACGGATCTATAAAATTATATAGTAAAACTTCCTACGTCTTTTTTGGTGATTAAAAATGAATTAAAAATATAAATATATATATATATATATATATATATAATTTACCAAAAATGAATCAACGACGCAAAAAAGTACCATTCAAAAATCTTTAAAATTTATTGCTAAAGTACTGAGAAGTCTATTAAAATAAAAAGCTCTCTTCATCACTTTTTATAAGAATCAAAAAATTAAGAATCACTGATTTTCAATCACTAAATCATAATAAAATTCAAGTCAAATTTTAGAACTCGATGAAAAAACTTACTAATATTAAAAGATTTTTAAAATTGTATGAAAACTATTCTTTAATAAAAAATTATTTTACTACATTTTAAAATTCGTACAATATTAATAAAGGGTGAAAATAAACTCTGCTAAATCTCTACGAGTTTTAGCATTTAATGAATGTGTAAAATATGACAATTATAACAAATTTAATAAACTTCCATAATAACTAAAAGAAATGTTGGTATCCTCTCCAAATGAAAAAGGAATGGTTGAACTTTTAGGCATTGAAAGTATTTCAAAACTTTTTGTACAATAACTAATATACGGTAGAAGAAGAAAACATTAGTATTATGAGTCATCGATATTTTGGTATTTATATTTTAATCAACAAATAAAAAATGTTAAGCATATTTTAATGGTCATAAAAGTTGTATGTTTCAATGAATATTTTAAAGGGTTTAAAAAAGTCTTTTATGATTAAAAATAAAATTTATCCTACAAAGTTTAACATAATACTGGTAGAGACTCCTAACTTCACCTCTAGTAAAGACATTTCCCATTTAATTTCATAATACGTTGTTCTTCTGTTTTACCAACAATAATTTAATTTAAAATATATATTTTTTATTTATCCAATTTTATATAACTTGAGACACTTAAAACTCTACTTGGCTAATTAACTTTAAAATCTTATAATTATATCAGAGTTCATAAAGCAATGTTTTTTTATTATCTCTGAATTAAAAATCTTATTTTCTTCTAATTCAGTTAACTTCTTATATTCCTTTAGTTTTAATTCTCCAACGTCGTTTATTTCTTTTAAGAACTCCATTTATTAACATACAAAAAGTATATTTTTTAAATTGTAATTCTAAATTAGACCAGAATGTTTTGTAGTACATCGTTCTTCATCTGTTTGCTCTAAATGTACTATGAAATCATCAAATATGTTAGGTTTAAACTCATAATAAAACTCTACATCCAAATAATGAAAGATCACTGAAAACATTCTTTCATAATAAATATGCTTATTTATACTGTACCGAATGGACGAAACAATTGGGGTTGGAGATCTATGAGGTACAAATTAACTTTATATTACAATCAAAATAGATCTCATATGAAAAGGCAAATTTATAACGAGGAAAAATTACTACGCGTGCCAATAAAGTTATTATTCTGCCAATAATTTAGTTCCAAGAACATCAGATAAAAATTAGACTAACCGAAATGAGTGATTGGGTTTTGTATATATATATATATATATATATATATATATTATATATATATATATATATATATATATATATATATATACATTTATTAAAGAATGAAAATTTTAGATTATCTTATTATGATGACTAAGAAAATATCAACATGTTATTCAATATATATAGATAGATAGATAGTGTATATACATATAATTATATATACATATATTGAATAAAATGTTGATATTTTCTGAGTCATCATCATAAGATAATCTCAAATTTTCATTCTTTGATTTGATTGCTTTCACATAAAAGCAATCAAATAAAAAAATGTTCCTATAGCCACAGATAATATTTTGGAAGTTTTAGAAATTATGAAAGAAAATAATATGAAATGATTCTTTTATTCACTAATTTTTTATTATTCTAGGAAAAAATTTTAATTTTGTAAATGAACTAGTATTAATTTTTGTGAGTTTTAAAAATAACAAAATTAAATTGCATGCACTTATAATAGAAGGTATATAGCCCAAGCACTGCCCAGGTTCCCAATGCGATCTAAGCATGGATAGTGCTGCTACCATGCGGCAAGCGTGTAACATATTTCATCCACCTTCAAGGCAGTTCACTGTGTTGATTTGGTGGATTTTATTTTCAGTTAATTTTTTGTGTGATTTTTTTAAGATTTTGAAACCAAGTGAGTTTTCACACTACTGTCTTGTTTAGTACCATAGCTTATTAACCATAAGTGTCTTTACAATCTTGCTAGTATAGTGAACTAGTATAAAAAAAACACGCTTTATATTAATTTCCGTAATTCCTTGTTAGAAATAGCCCCGGCCGTTCATAGCGTCCGCCATGTTTAGGCTATATACAAGCAAGCGCCTACTACCCCCCACCACGTTGTTCCAAAGATCGCCTACTATGCGATATTTCGAATCTTATTTCTAACACCTCGTTTTTAATGACAGATGTCACAACGTAAAGAGTGACAAATTGAAAATTAAATAAACTGTTGTAGCTGTAAAAAAAAACAAAGAAATGGGTCTTTTGAATGCCTCGAAAACATTAAATATTCCAAGATCAACCTTAAAGGCTTATGCCGAAAAACCTATAAAAGAAATTTAAACACTTCTTGGCATGCCATTCATTAGGCCGAAAACCAATTTTGTTCCCAAATCTTGAAGATCAACTGTTGGAATACTTTTTAATAATGGAGACATGATAATGTTATAGTCTAACTTCAAGGGGTTTAAGGCGAATGACCTTTCAACTGCCAATACGAAATAATATTACAAATTCCTTGTCTTCTCAAAATCAAAGTGCCGGCAGAAAGTGGCAGGGTCTTTTTTTAAAGCGCCCTAACTACCATAAAATCACAACCATTGTCAATAGCAAGAATCCAGGTGTTTTCAGAAGAAAATTTATAAAAAAAAAGTTCTTTATTATCTTGATGCCTGAAATTTAAAAAACAAATGCATCAGCATCTAGTGTGTTTAATGTTGATGAAACAGATGTGACAACCGTATAACACAAAGTATGAAAGTGATAGCTCTAAAAGGCAAAGAAACTAATTCATAAACTTTCCCCTGCCGAAAAAGGGGCGGTTCGTGACAGTAGTAACTTTTATGTCTGCTTCAGGCATTTTTTTGTCTCCTTTGCTCGTATTTCCTGGTAAAAGGAATGCAGCAAGAACTCCTCGATCGTTCCCCTCCGAAGAATAGGGATATTTGTTATATTTCGGATTCAATCTGAGATATTTACAGGATGGTTTGCTCAATACAAATTTAAAAAGTCTCAAAAAATAACCCAGTAGTTCTTATATTTAATGGACATGCAACCCATATTAGAAAACATGATGTTGTTGATATTGCACGGGAGAATGGTGTGTCACGTGTCTTCTTTCCACCACACTTCTGATCGAATGCACCGTAGGATAAAACCTTCATGAAACCGTTCAAAACCTATTAATGTGGTGGGCAATATTTGGAGCATTTTTAGAATTGTTAAAAATATGACTTCTTACATTTTAAAATTGCCAAATTTAATAACGGTTATGTGTTTTATTAGTTTGGAATTATATGCTTTACATAATATGATGGTTTGAATACATTGAGATAAAAAAAGTAACATTGCATGCATCTTTTCTTAGATGGGAGAAATTTGGGCCATATACCTTACTACTCAATAAACAACTAAAAACTACCCAACTAGAAAACGCTTAGCAAAAAGACGTTTCATCAAAAAACTGTTCAAAATATGATATTAATAAATTAAAAGACGAAAGTGAGGAAAAGATTGTATCTTTAGTTGCTGAAAGGAAGTGTCTGTTGACAAACTTTGAGGAGCTAGAGGCCGAATTAAAATATCTAAGGTACGGAGAATGGAGAAGAAGTCTGCGAAGAGGCGAGCTTCCGTAGATCTCCATGAGCTCTCTTAAGCCAGGCAGCTGAATTCCCTGCCCTCCTGTCAACTTATAATCAACTCCAAACAGTTCTGATAAACGGCGTTCTGCAGAATTCGGTGATGTCTTGTTAATTGGGGACTCTCACCTGAGATATACTAGCAAAACATGCACATCCAGAGGACCATATGTAGAATGTTGTACGGGAGCTAAAACCAATGACATTAAAAATAAGTTGTTAAAATATGTAGATGTTAAGCTTTCCATTATTTACGTTTCTTCTGGTGTAAATAACCTTAGTTAGAGTTACAGAGGAGGTCCAGGAAATAATGGAGGGCATAGGAAGCGAGAGGCTCTTCATGCCATCCATCGCGGACCTATTGTTTATAGCTAAAATAGTAGAAGTTTCCAAATTCTAAATTGTTTTTGAGCACTATACTAATTAGGCGTGATATTGGCTACAAATCTCTTTTTGATTTTAATAGTCAATTAGATGTGATGTGCAATATATTCGATGTGCACTTTGTTGAAGCGACAGTGTGTTGTCTACTTAGAAAAAATGATATCTATCGGGATGTTATCCACTTCAACCGTAGATATACTCTTTGTTTGAAGTTTGTTTTTTAGGATGGAATGATTGTGAAGAAAACCGTGGTTTTCCGGAAATTTGCCATTGTTTAGTGATACAAAAAACTCGTAGAGGTACATCTCCCTTGGACACACTGTTCGTGGATGTTACATCAGCTGCCTTGTGAGGTTCTGAGAAGGTGCCTAATGGTGACAAGCAGAGCTCTCAAGAGGAGGCCATCCCTAATTTTTGCCTTGTTCCTGGGTCGAGGGATGTCCTTGCTGAGGACAGCGAGGCGTGTTCTCATGTCTCGGGAAACTGGCCGAGCGGGCGGTAGCTGGACACTGGATCACTGGATCACACATTTGATTATGTGGTCAACACTTCAATGTTATCAAATCTTCAGCCTGTAGACTCTCAATGTAGTCCTCCGGCCATGTTGGTAGACTCCATACTTGATGAAGTTCACAGTTAGATATTTCTTGGAATACGTCTTGTTCTGGAGTGACATGAAATGATCACGATGACCATGTTTGCGTCAAAATATCCTAAGGCATTTATGTTTTGATTTAATCTAGCCAAAATTTATAGTTGGCTAGATAATAACGTGTAAATTACACAATGTATGTTTGTCTGTTGATTTTTATGTATAGTATATGTTAAAATTCTAATATACGAATATTCGACGCATGCTATACATGTAACGAATGTCTATGCAATAAAGAGCTTGCTTGACTATTGACTATCTGCGCTTGTCATACTCTCTGGCGATGAGTCTTAAAGCGTATCTCGTTATTACTAAGTTAAAATTTAACACGTTAATAAAACTTTAATTCGTTAATGAGTAAAATGTTTGGCTATCTATATATATCCTATAGGTTTGGCTATTTATAGATGCCTGTTACATAGCACTCATCTATTTTGTAATATATTAGTAAATAACCGACTTAGCTATACCAAAGGCTGTTTAAGGTGCTTTTCGAGACATATTTGCTTAACGCTCTGAAGAATAAAGAAGAGGTCAGATTGCAGATCTCGAAAGGTAGTGTTACTAACTTTTTGGTTTCACTGAACGATTGCAAATGTCCAGAAAAATCCTGTTGCCTTCACAATCCTTCCATCCTCAAAAGTAAACTTCAAACAAAGAGCATATTTGATAGTTCTTCAACTTTATTATTGCCATCCAAACCGCCAAGATAAGGAACTCATATAAGATGCACTGAGTTACGACTATCTAAAATGAATAAGAGTTTAAGGTATTCCCACATCAGCCATTGACGAGAATTTCGTGAGTTAAAATAAAGGCCCTAACAACAACTCGGCTATCAGATAGCCACTTTGAGTTAATCAACGTAACGTCTAGTTAATCCCATATTGTTGCAAGGTACTAACAATTTTATCAGGTAAGGTAAGCCTGTAATCTGTGTATTTAACATATAATTCCGCCAAGAGCTGTAGTGAACTTTTAAATTAGAATGATACAGGTATTATCATAATAAATATACTACGAGTTTTTTTTGCTCCTTCAGTGAGGAAATAGAATAATTAAAGATTTATTAGATTCTCCCTCTTTTGTAATAATAACAAATAAAAGAACCCCTCGTCAAACTTAAGTAATCTCAACTGAACATTTTACTGACATAACCACCATAAAGTATAATAAATTAGGAATTTTCTGCCCTATGAATAACTGAATAGTTATAGGATAAAATGGGAAACGCCGTGACAGTCAACTCTGTGTTAATGCAAACAATCTCGTTTTAATCCCACTTTCTCTTATAAAACGTTTACATAAATTATAAAATACATTTTTTCATTTGATCAAAATCTTATTTTTATTTTCATAACCTGTCTTCATTCTCAAATAATAATTTAAGGTTTAATGTAAAAAATATAAACTTAGCTCTCTTGCCGATTAAAATTATTTTAAATAAGTTGCCTCAAGAGCCGATTAAAATTATTTCCATAAGTTTATTTTGCTAAGGTATTATACATATTAAAAGAGAATTTCCAAAATTGTGTAACTTTAAAAAACCATTTTACGCTTTATACCTGGAAATTTTTCCAAGGTAACATCATTAGAATATTTCATTCATTGAGAGCATCTTAGCATGTAGAAGAATTTTGAACTTGAAATTTCCAATACAATGGGGCTATAAATTTTTAATTTCACAACTGACAATTTGTGGTATTTTAATTCTTTCCAGCTACACAAAGATATTTATCACACAATAACGTAACCAAATACTCTAAATTAGCGGATTAGATTCACGATACATCTTGTGTTCGTACTTCACAAGAAACTTCCTAGCTTTTTTATAACGCTAGATTTCTAGATTTGAGTAGCCTCAATCTTTAAATGAAGCTTCTTTATATGGACACATTTCACATTTTAACGAGCGTCCAGAGCAAGACCAGGTGGATTTGAGCTCTTAGTTTAGGAATCGAAAGGCCCTGAAATTTATATTGATTTCTGCATGAAAATGTTTAGCTGTTTCACCCGGTGTTAGTTACTTACAACAATGAACAGAAAGACGCAACAGTGAACTTAAAAGGTTATGTGAATGATCCGAAGATGCTTTTTTTAAATAATTGATTTTCACTTACCACGTGTGACTTGCAGCCATGAAGTTAAAGCAAAGTAAACATGCCTTATTTTATCAGATGAAGTTAGGACTAAGAAGCCCTCTGTAACACAATCTGGGGACCAACGGCTTAAAAAAGACTTCTGAACCACCATTAATGACCAGGCAGGCGGACTGCTTGCAAAGACAGGATCGCTCAGCGGTCACCCATCCAAACAGCAGCCACACTCGGCGTTGCTTGATGTGGTTAGATAACCAGATAACCGTTGTACCCACACTCCGCCATTGGTAACCTAACCTAACCTACCTGACCTAACATAACTTGACATTACCTAACCTAAATTTATCATTCATTACCTTTTAAATTTATCAAGTATCCTTTTTTGAGATTTGGCAGCCATTTTTATTTGACATGAACTTTGATTATTCCGCAATACCTTAGACATTTTTGAATCTATGGTATTACAATTTTCAAATTCTGATTTAGAACAAATATAGCACGTTTGCATGTTTGTAAACACTTCCAAGGCAAGATGACATATTCACTGTTTTTGTACCCGACACTCAAAACTTGATCTCACATATGCTGTTGTTAAAGTTTTAAATCCCTTAGAAATAAAAATTTTACAAGTTGATAGTTATTAAATCTCAATTATATTTCAAAATAATTCTGTTCATAACATCTGTATAACGATGTTTTCTGCCAGTTGAAAGAGTCGCTATATAATTTTATCGCATTTTAATTTTAAATAATATGTAAATGTAATTGTTTGTAAATTTTCCTGTATATATGTTTCCTATATAATATTATTGCCATAAAATCCTTTTCATTCCTTTCATTCATTCAAATGCCTTTGAAATTCCTTTTATTGATGATACAGGGTGCTTGAGAAAACAATTTTCTGAGGAGCGAGAAGTACGCACTGGAGTTCCCCAAGGCTCCGTACTTGGTCCTTTATTATTTTTACTATTCATAAATGACATCCATCGAAGCGTGAAAGGTTCCAAGTTGTTTTTGTTTGCTGATGATACCTCCTTGGTCATCTCTGGTTGCAATCGAGTCGAGCTTGAAATCCAAACCTTTGTTCAGGCCAGTAATTTGCTGCAGTAGTTGGGTGAAAACTCTCTGATTGTAAATACATCTAAAACCAATTTTCTTGATTTTGGAATTAGAAAGTCTGCTAAAATGTTGATTGAATCTCAAAACATTATGATTGGAGAGTCAGAAATGTTTCCTTCATTGAATGTTAATTATCTTGGAATTGTTTTGGATGATCAGCTAAACTTTTTTAGTCACATTGATAAAGTCACGAAAAAACTAAGCAGCTGCATATTTTTGATGTATAGACTATCCTGTTTTGCTAGTGAGGAAATTCTTTTGCTTACTTACTATGGCTGTTTTTATTCTTACCTTTGCTATGGAGTCTCTATATGGGGATACGAGAGTAAAAAAACTCAATATGTTTTTCGTCTCCAGAAAAGAGCTATAAGGATTATTTTCAAGTTGAGTCGTTCCCAGTCTCGTAGAGGTTTCTTTCGCAGTAATAATATCCTTACGTTCCCATCCATTTATATCCTTCAGTGTCTTTCTTTTTACAAAAAGTATCCCCACCTTTTTTCAGTCAACGTTAATCCAGCCCATAATTACTCCTTAAGAAAAAGAAACAACCTAATCCTATCCTGCCATAAAACATCTTTTTTTGAAAAACAAAGTCTTTACTCCTGCATCCGCCTTTTTAACTCTTTGCCATCCTGCTTGAAAATTGTTGTGGACGATAGGGAATTTCAAAATGGTCTGAAAAAATTTCTTATTTCGAGAGAATATTACAGTGTCCGGGAATACGTTGAGCATAATAAATTGTAGATCACTCCTGTTATATTGATTTGGTCTTGTTGTGTTTGATCTGTCAGTAGTGTATACTTTAAGTTAGGATATTATAATTTTCTTGACGAATGCCTATGCATGTTATGTTTTTGGCAATAAATGAATTGATTGATTGATTGATTTCACTCGATTCCTCAAAGTAACTTTGTTGAAGTAAGTTATCAAACATGATAAGCAGGTCATACGTTGCACTGACTTCACAGTCAAATGGTTCTAAGCAATCTCATTATATAGAATTAATCTTGAATAAGCTGCAATAGTCTACATTAATTTCAATAAAGATTAATTCACAGGTTCTTTCTCCACCGGATTGACAATAAGAGAAACTGACATTTCATGTTCTAACGCTTCGTTCAATGTCACGTGGTATCAGTGTTCTCTGTGAAGACGAAATCGACCTTTTAGGTTATCTGTATGCAGTTTATCTTTATTAGACCATTTAACTGTACTTTATTTTATTAATTATTTGCTTACTCCAATGACTACAACTGTTGTGAGACTTAGTGACAGCTGGTGTTCGCTGAAGGTGTTCCAGTTCTAGTGTTCTTGGTATTAACACAGACGGTTAAACCATCCCAAGTCGTAAGTAAATTTTTAATTTAATCCAAAAGCAACATATTGTTACAGGTAGAGGGTTTTATAAGAGATAATATGGGTTATTGTAGGTTTATTCTTAAGAAAGAAATACCATTCATTATTTCAAGTAATGGCTAAAACTTAAGTTTTCTACTCACATTTTCTTTCCGCTCCATTTTACGAAGAGCTGTCACGTTTTTATCATAAACAGTAATGAAACATACGCTTACATTTGTTATTTACAATTAAGTAGAAAATAAAACATTTCTATAGCGGATGCAAGTTAAAATTTCAGTTTCTTCCTTGTTAGCAATAAAATTTCAAATGAAATAGAGATGTTTGCACTGTGGTAAGCACATTAAAATCTCGATATATCTCTTTGAATCTATTTCTGATCTACCAGTTATTCCTAATGCACTTAAAATATTTCTAAATCAAGAAGTATACCAATTTTATTATATTCTTATTATATACACAACAGCTTTAGAAATAAAAACGCTAGTCATCAAGCTCGTGTAAATTTTAGTTTCACAAAATCATTTGATGACGATTTTTTTAACACACAATTGTTTCAGATGGAGACATCATATCTGCTAGTGTCCTCTTATGTTCTCTTGATGTTCTGTCTTGGACTCAGCCATGAGAGTACGAGACAGCGTAGGCAAGGTTAGTTGTTTTAAATGTTTCTAAATTACGTCAGTCAAAATAATAATAATGACATGATGAATCGTACATTATTTCCACTTTTTATAACCCATAATAAAAACCAAGTTGGTGTAAATGTAAATGAGTCCACTTTAATTAGATCTACAGGACGCATATGTCCCATATGCTATATTCTGCATTATTTTGACCTATTCGTGACTAAAACGCATATGTGATATTGGATTAAAATAATCATTTTATAAATATTATTAAAAACTCGTTTAAAAAAAATGGAGTTAAGTACAATGCCCACCGCTGTAGTCTGCGTAAAATAACTAGAGGGATCCTTTCATTGATCCATAAATATACAGGAGTGGTAATATATAAGTAATAAAAGTTCGGGGTAATTACGTAATTTCTTACACGAATAAATTATTTCTCTCTACCTTGAAGTAATTTCTTTCTATAAAGTCTTTCAGCTAAAATTAATTAAATGCTGTAGATGGAGCTTATATTGGTCACTGTTAAATTACAAGAAAAACATAAAACCAATATTTAAAACTTATTGTTTTGTGAGGCCTTTCGATAGCGAGGCTATCATCTTCAGACACATCACGCCTCACAAAACAATAAAAGTTTTAAATATTGGTTTTATGTTTTTCTTGTAATTTAAAATCAATTAGTTTATCTTTGTCATCTGGATACCGCTTAACAATGGTTTCATCGACGCCTACTCGTGATGCATCTGCTGCTAATACAACCTGCAACATTTTTTCAAATAGCACTAATACTGGAGCAGACAGTAATGCTTGTTTGCATTTTTTTCACTTCCTTTGAACATCCACAATCCAAAAAACTTCTTTTTTGCGAAGAGCGTTGCAAGGAGGAAAAATATTAAGAACTCTAGAAACGAAACTTGAATAATAATTTGCCATGTTTATAGAAGTTTCCAGTTGTTTGGTACCTTTTTGCTCAGGCAATCTTTAGGATCAATATTAACTTATCAACATTTGTAGATATTCCCTCTTGGATATTCTCATACTCATAATCTACGTTACTCTGTATAAATTTGCACTTTGATCGATTCAAACAAAATGTTTTGAGATGCTCTTCATCGTTTTCCCCAGTGACAACATCATCAAGTAAATTTGTCTGCAGCACATTGCAGTCTATGTTGAATGGAGATTGCGCTCTCTTTTGGAAAAAGCAGTTGCAGGGGTAATACCAAAACAATGTCTTTTGTACCCCATAAGAGAAAAAAGTGTGTTAATTACTAAAAGGTTCATCGACTCTGCCCCCGTAGGTATAGATAGATAAGCATAAGTCAAATATAAAATGGTAATGTTTCTCACCGACTCATACCAAGGGTGAGGTGGGCGTATGTTTGTGAATAACTCGTCTTAGCTAAGAAGGAGAAACGTTTGCACCTCTGAAACTTTGCATTTAAATCCGTGTAGAAATCTGCAAAACATTCTTAAATTACCATTCATAGGCGTTCGATTTCCTATCTTATACTATCCTTAAGGGCCAATACAACTGGTCTAGTTTTGTTGTAATGGTACACCTTATTTAAGTATAAGCGAGCTGAAAATTTGGAACACATACTCTCAACAAAAGTAAAGATCTCCCCATGTGTTCCACAAATCAATCAACTATTTTTCAAGACTTGTTATTTGAAATGTTTGGTGTATGTGGTCAGAAACCATGTCTTGAAAAATGACATATTCTTAATTTGTTTACGTTGATGTTCGTCTAGTTTTCATTCATTTCACACGTTCTGACATGAAATATAATGTTAGTTGAAAGTGGGAGCTCACAAATATTACAATTTTATCGTAAAGTACCTGTGATAAATGACAAGAAACAAACTTTTCCGCATACAGCTTCTAAACCTCCGGCCCAATCCATTTCAATAACATGTTTTTTTTATCTTGTGATAGTCTGTTACAACAAAAATTTCCGATTCTATTTAAAACCTTTGTAAATAATATTTTCACTTGTCCAATTCACAGTCAAAGAAGTAAAAGGTAAATTCACAAGTGACAGTTTTCTAGCTTCTCCTATCTGAGAATCAAAAACAACCATCACTCACTTAATTTATTTTGTTTATCATCGTCGTACAGAAAAATCGTACGACCCTTAACCTATTTTTATTTAATAAATATAAATATTAATTATATAACTGTACATTCTTGTTCCTTTGATATTTCATGCTATGAATGGAAAGAATTAAGGCATAATGATTACTTAACCGTTCAACATGCATTTAAGGTACCTATTTGTAAAGTAAATATTATAATAATAAATTACAAAATAACATTTTCTAAACAATAATTTAATAGTTGTATTTTTAAACTTTTTAACATTTTAATTAAAATTTTATTTTGGAAAATTATTTTTGAACCAGACAATGGTGGCGACTGTCAAACGCCTAGCGGGTCGCGTGGCATTTGCATCAATATTAGGAACTGTACCGAATTATGGGATCTGCTGGTGAAAAGTGGACCGACATCACACATAAGGTCTTCTCAGTGTGGATACGAGGACATGGATCCCAAAGTGTGCTGCCCCTCTGACACTTCCGGCACTTCCAGCAGAAGCGTTGTACTTCCAGGACGCGATATCTGTGGTTTGTCCCGCGCCAACGGTCGAAGAGTGGTCAATGGATACCCAGCTGAACTGGGTAAGTTGAGACAAATGTCACCACAAATCAATAAAATCAGCTGATATTTATCTCAATAACATATATATTGGGCACCTGGTATTGTTTATTTTTCAGGTGACCTTGATAACTCGCGACGTAAATTAGAACTTCTTATATCATTGTACTGTAAAAGATAACAAAATGAAGAAATCTAGTGTACCTGATATGATGATAGCCTACGATATTTTCTTTATTATTTTGAATAAATGCCAATTCTTTATTACTGTAAATTGGCCAATTTGAACCAAAGTATGTTCAGTTTTAGGTAGATTTTGTATACAAATTCAGCTTATTGTAATTGTCCTCAAGGTAGCACGTACCGAAAATCTTTTCATAACTTAAGACCGTAAGCCCAAAAGTACCCAATTTCAAAATTTGTATATTTATATAGTCTGTACATCCCAATTAAGTAAATTTAATTTAAAATCAATTATAAACGCCTAATTAAAGATAAAAAGTGTAACTACTTTAAATCTATTGATCTACATAACAAGTTGGACTGCTATTATACGTACAGTTTTTCAGGGCTTTTTTTGGGGGTGGGGGTTCTATCCTCATTCCCCCCTTAGTTACGCCAATGGCATAATGTGAGGTAGTATTTTTAGCAGATATGTAATAGAATGCCACATATGTCACTTTGAGTTAGGAAAGAACTTTCACAAAGAGAAAACAATACAACTGTGTATGAACAGTACAAAAGAAATTATTAAATTACAAAATCAAGAATTATACAAATATTGCTATAGTTTTTAGTATATCTAACTCAAAATCAATAGTGATACCTGACTTAAAAAGTACACATATATATATATATATATATATATATATATATATATGTATATATGTATATATATATATATGTATATATATATGTGTATATATATATATGCATATATGTATATATATATATATATATATATACATATTTCGAACAATATTAGAAATACTATTACTACTAAAGGCCTTGCAGGTCAAACTAAATATTTGGATTGCATTATCCTCAAATAGCTAAAGGAACATGAGTTAAAACAATGAACTTTTTTACCTGATAATATTTAAGGTGGTGGCCATATTTTTAGATTTATTTACAGTGTTTGCAACAATATACTTAATATCAAAGTTCTCTTCAAATTAGTTTCAATTTAATTTAATTCTTTCTTGTATACTATTTTTAGTTCTAAATTTCTTTCATAGTTTTTGTCAACAACAAAATGTCTAACTATTTTTAACTTTTTTACATTTTCATCACTGAATCTAGTCCATTAGGCACAAAGTAGCACTCTCATAACAAATCTTGTACAAAACATATCAGATTCCAATCCTAGTTTTATGTAGAAATGACTTTACGCAATGGTAGGAAAAAATAAAATTAATATTGGAAAATCTGTATTCATTTACCAGTAATAGCACATTTAATTTTTTCAAATGCTCCAAGATTCTTCATACAATGGTTGGCTTGAATGGGTGTTTTTATTGTTTTAACTGCCATATACGTGTAACTTGTGAAGTGCTTTTAACTAGAGTTTTAGTTTAACCATGCCTTTTAACTTTTTTAGTATAAGGTATTCAGATGTAAATTCAATAAACCCTCACCTTTACTTAAATTACTTTGTTTAAAAATCAAAAGAGGTTTTATTAAACATTCACCACTTCTATCCCATTGCACATTTAATAATACGGTTTTGTATTAAAATAAACCGACTTCAAAACCTGAAAGATAACCAAGGAACTAAAAAGAACGAAATAATTTTGATTAGAGAAAATGAAAGTTACTCGCTAAAATCACACAATGTTTTAATGCTGCGCAAAATGTAGCGATTTGACCCTTGTGAAACCAAAGAAACTTCCTATTTGCTAATTAAAGAAATTCCAATTCCAGCACTGAACTCTCTCTTATTACTCTCAACGTATTTCACACTGACTACAAAAAAGACACTCGATCCATTACTCTGAACAGTGATAGGTTCCATAGCATTTAAGATGTAAGTTTAAGGTAAAACAACTACATGTCGGCAACTCATTTTGTTTTGTTTCTCCATAACGTGTTTCAACGACTCCTACAGGGTTGTTTTCTGCAATCCTTATATAGGTAATTTGGAAAACGCCAATCTTCAAACTAAATCCTGCCCCGTTATACCTTCCTAATTTACTTTATATTTCCCTCAATAGGGATGTCATTTCGAAGCCAAAGACGAAAAGATATGTTTCCTAGCAGTTCTGAGGCAAATCGTAGTATTTCTAAGAAAATGCATCCCCGCAATTCGCTTTATCTGACTTCCCCTTATAGTTGTATATAAAAACCTATGAAAGTTATTTTCTGGGTAGACGCTAGTTCTATCCTTTCAAAAATAATGGTGGGGCCACTAAGGGGAACACTCTTTCGTTTTAAAAGTATTAATAAAAATCGGCTAAGTAGCTAGCTTCCCACGCAATTTCGTAGTTTTTGCACCTGTATGAACACTTGTGGTTCAAGGGAGTTATATTTTTGACGCCAATATTGAGTTTGCCTTCTTCCCACGATCAGGAAAATAAGATAAAAACTGTATCTTTATGGTCATTTTAATTTACTCCGGTCTTTTATTTTTTGTCCCAAAGCTGATTTTGCCTTTCTCCCGATACAGAAAATAGATATACATACACAGCTCTGAGAAGCTTACTTGTATTAAAAGCCAACTTAGATAGGTGTCATAAGAGTCTTTAGTGTATAGCAAAAGTTAAATTTCACTGTCTCTTATATCGATTAGTACACGTTGCACGTTATGACCACTGCTAGTTCGAGTGAATTGTCTTCTAACTGTATAGATTAAAATGAAATTGATACTAATTAATTAAGAAAGGACTAAAAATTGTTCAATAATCTTAAGCGTAAATTTGCAATACTTTACAATATATATTTTCCTTGCAGGTACCTGCTGCTTCGCACAGAATTTCGCAGTGAATATAAAAACAATGTTTACACAAAACAGTTGATAACATTTGACAGCCTCATTCAATTAAAATTACACAACTTTAGAGGCAAAGATGGGATTTTTCGTTACTAGACAATGAGGGCGTAGCCCGGAGGGATTTTCGAAATACAAATAGAAATATATTCATCCCACGAACCGCTAGCGTGTCTATGTAAAATTTTAGTACAATGGTTTAGTAGTTTATGCGTGAAAACAAAACAAACAAACAATTTTAAAAATATTAAATTTACAATATTATTAGGATTATCAAGATTACTAGATCTGTTACAGTAATAGCTAGTGTATTGTATATTTATGGGACATATTATACACTAAGCAACGTTTGCTATTACAAATCAGTTATTGAATATAAAATGTTAGAGCTATGTTTAAAACCTATTAAATTAGATTAAATTAGCATTCTGGTACTCCGTTAATATCCAAGCAGTTTATTCGGGGTATTGATAAACGTCATATGTTTGTTGCACAACATCTTTCAATTTAACTCGTAAAGCAGAGTTCTCTTGCCTCAGGGCATCAACAAGTTTTTCATTCATACTCAATTAAGGTGGCCGATTGTTTTTTGACTGTTTCTACAAATTCTGTAATAATATCGTGGCCGTTATAAACTGATTTTCCTAGCTCGGTTTCAAGTGACTTTAACTACTAGCCAGTGTGGCTTTTCAGTTTGTCCTTCACTTCACATAAAGATTTCATTATTAACTCCTGTCGTGCATTCATCTCGTAGAATTGATCTTCGTATATGCTCTACTCGTTGTAACTTTATTATATACACAGCACTTTTCACTCATAATTTTAGTCGAATTTATAACAGTCTTGCAATATAAAATTAAAACAAAGCTATTTCCGTCACTTTTAAACTTGAAACTATGCAGCGTTGAAAAAGTATAAACTATAAGGAAGACATGCTAGACTGGACAAGATTCACTATCTCGCAGACATGGATAATAGACTGATAGACCGGCACTTTTAACCTGTTCGAGCTCTAACTCATGAATTTTCATAGAAATTCAGATAGTTGGTAAGCAAAGCAAGTGATGTAGAAAAACTTGTCCATTCAATCTATCCTATTTAACTAAATCTTTATATTTTAGTTTCCACTTTCCTTTTACACAAGAAATTCAGCCCAGAAAGAAAAGGTCTATCTAAAAATACCTTCACCAATGAAAATTAGATGGCTACTCCCAAACTCGTATGGTGTCTGTGGCGTGTACTCTTCCCTCCCCTTTTATACACACTTTGGCTGCACATGCACATGGTGTATAAACATACTAAGGTGTATACTCTTTTAACAGATGATTGCCATAGAGATTACTTGATGTGTTACAGTAGGCTAATAGCTATTGAATATTTCTATACGCTAAGCAACGTTTGCTATTTCAAATTAGTTATTGAATATAAAATGTTAAAACTACGTTTAAAACCTTTCAAATTACAAATAAACTTGAATGTAAGTATAATGCATTGTATGATTCCTAGAATCTCAATTAAATAACTGATTCTTATTAAAGCAATGCATAAAACTAAATTTTCACTCGGTAATCGTAGATAAAAAGGCGTCCATGTAAATTTAGCACGCACCTATTTTCTAATATGTGTTGTTATAAAATTTTACTAATGCATTAAATTTTAGAATACGTTCTTATCACAGTCATCATATTTGTATATATTTTGATCAGGTACGTGGCCTTGGATGGCGGCTCTGGGGTACAGGTCATATAGAAAGACTTTCGTATTGGACTGTGGAGGCTCTCTGGTATCTGACAGATATGTTGTTACAGCAGCTCACTGTGTTGCCAAAATTATCAACAATCCCTTGTAAGTATCTGATTATTATAAAACTTATGAGTAGTTTTGTACTTCTCAGTTATCCTTGTATCAGCAATATTAGCTGTATTATCTTGCAGAACGTTACTTTCCACTCTTCCGTCAAATTACTTGATATTCTTTACTGTATATGTACAATTCGAGGACTTTAGCTGCACGCGTAACCTTGAGTGCGTGATGATTGGTGGGGGGGGGGGGGTAGTATTTGCGCTGCGTCCCGAAAACATTTCCGGTGACTCATGGGTAAAACCGTCATTTCAGGAATCGTATTGGCCCAAATAACTTATCACACTCGCTACAATCAGTCTGTTTTGTGACAGTGCTGATTGTGGCGGAATTAAATAATAAGAGAATAACAAATAATAGGACTTATCCTTGTTTTTCAGTTGTTATAGTGTTGTTTAACGTGTTTTTTAAAATTACGTATTTGTCAATACTAATCTGCAAATCGAAATCGTGAGTTTAAAGTCGTTAAAGAGATTGTTGCGCCTTCATCTCAACGGCTAGCACGTAAACGCAACCCGCCACACAGATAGCGTTTATTTGTTGAAAGGGTAGTATTTGGGCCTTACGAGCACAGCTAATTTCCTCCAATTGTACAACTACAATACAGTACACTTTGGACCCCTGGCGTCGGGTTTTCTTTATTTTAAATGCCTGGAGATCAGAAAGTTACAGTGCTGCTGATAATGCTGGTTAAACATTATTTTTATCAATAATTCCTCTTTTAATTCTATTAGTATCTTAAACATATTGAGCTAAAACACATGTTTTAAATACACAAATTCAGGACAAAATGAAATTTTTGAGATTAATTATAATTTACAACGGAACCAAAGTGAATTTGAGTCAAACTAGTGACATCTCAATTTTCGTACTAATATCACCCAACATCGAAAACAAGGGAAAGTTATAGTATTTTAACCCTTCCCATGAATTTTTATTTGGTTGCAAAAAATATAATTAAAAGAAGGACATGCTGAGAAAATTAATTCACTCTATAGTGATAAAATTAGTTGCCGAGTAGATACTTTAAACCTGGAAAATTTAATAATAATGGGGTTTTACCGAGATTGTTCCATTGTTATATGTACAAAATTCCGGTGAAACCTCCCGTTTGAAAAACAAAGCCATGCTATTGGTGTCATTATTCAAAGTTCTCAAAAATCATAGACAAATTATAATCTTTGAACTCTTCAGCTATGTTATGTAAGTGAGTAGCTTAAAACAAGTATTATACATATCTCATTTTATTCAGTTAATTAAAGTCCAGACCTTCTTACCCATGTTTCTTTGTAAAACTATTCCACGGTATGACCCAGGAATGTTTGTCACAGGTACGTGGTAAGGCTAGGTGATCTGGACTTGGACGACACGGTGGCAGACGGAGCATCTCCCATCGATGTGCCAATAGAGCGAGCCATTGCATACGATAACTATAATACTACTACCCATTCAGGAGACATTGGCCTGGTGAAACTCAAACACCGTGTTCAATATTCGAGTTAGTATCAAAATGTTACTTATAGTGTTAGCAAGTAGTAACTGCGGCTGGAGCCTAGGTAGTTTTACACCATCACACACACACAAGGGCAGGGAATTAGGATTTGTAAGTTAAAAGGAGCTACTTATCTAATGTTAAGTTCTATCAGAGCTAAATCTAGATTTATATAAAGTAACAACTGAATAAGTTTTATTTCAATTTACTTCATTTTCAATGAAAACGTCAACAACAATTGACATGAAAGTGATAGTCACCACCGTAAACATTATCAACAAAAAACATATTATTGAAGCAACAAGATTTTTGTCTATGAAGCGTATGAGAACAAAATACATACGGGATGGGAGTTAAAGGGAAGTTGTATCCTTTGTTCAATCTTGTATGGTTGGCCACTCTCACGTAATTTCCTTTGCTTCATTTTAAATATATTTTTATCAATATTATTTAATATAATATACAATAGAAAAATCTAGACAAAATTCTACCAAAACATTGCTGTGCTACTGTTAGTGAAGGCTAGTGTGACCCATGGAAACAATGGCAATTGACTGGAGTTTCTGCTCTATTACACCAGCGCATTCTTTGAGCATTAATATCAACTACTAGAGAAGGATTTGCACTTAGCTCTAATAGATTTGGATCCTCTGAGGTTCAGAGAATGACAAAAATCGTTTTGGCCTAATTCGATTCTTATCTCCTTTTGAAAAAATTCATATATTTTTTCACAGCACCCAATTTTGACAAAGGTTGTTGTTTTACAATTGGGTCTTTAGGAATAATTATTTGTTTTCGAAAATATTTTATTTTAAAATAAAATCAGGACATTCTAAAAAAGTAAGAATTAAAGTCCGATTGGTTTATTTATTTATTGGTTATTTATTTATTTATTTAACGGCATTGCCATTTTTACAGTGCTTACAAAGTGTGGTGCACAACAATACTATATGGTATTACAATACTGTTTACATGACTAAAACAATATCAGATAATAAATGCTCCAGTATCCATACATACATACATACATATATATATATATATATATATATATATATATAAAACCAAATAATAATAATAATAGATATAATATATAAATATAAATAATGATATATAGATGGATATATCCATGATATATAGATAATAAATGAATACAATATGTACATGTATATACCTAGATAATAATATATAAATATAAATAATGATATATAGATGGATATACCCATGATATATAGATAATAAATGAATACAATATGTACATGTATATACCTACATATGTTTGAAATAAATTGAAGGATTACGGATCGGTATTCACGCATCCCACTGTAATAAACATTATGGTATGGTAAAATACAATAATTAGCATAATGGAAGTTTTGATAATACAAATTTTCACTTAGTAAAAACATATAACGTACAGAAAAATAGTCATTTTACACCTAAATGCTAAATCTATCAGCCATAACAAAAATCATCATAAGAGATTATATTAATATAAATAAACCGAGACTAGTGTGCAAAAGCCCTGCTTTCCTTTTTTACCTGTACTAAGAACTCGTAATTATTTATTTTTATATCGAACGGCTGCTGTTAAAATCTATTCCACGGAAGTGTTCAGTAGTGGTGTGTAATGGTACGTTATTATCAATCATTTAGTAGTTCGTTAGACAAAATTTTCTGTGCTCAACAACCTTAAGAGTGTTTATTTTTTTACCTAAGTTGACCAAACTCATACAAGAGGTTTGAGCACATAATAACCATCAGTAATGTTAAAGGAAGAATAAATATCACAATTTTATAGCTTCTCAAATCCCACTTAGATATACTAGGATATGATTGTTCATAGTAAGGTAAAAGTTTATATCTTGCTTCTGAACTGTTTAAGGATATCAAGTTCCATCTTTGGCTTACGCTGATGGTCTTCATTTCCGAATTTGATTTGGGGTTTTCAGACCTCTCACGTAGTGAAGACATCAGCACAGGGCTTACCTTTAATCTGATTAAGAGTAGTATTTTGTCCTGCAAGATTCTACTCAAGTCCAGGGTTATTGCAGTTCCCGCATGCAATTTAGGACGGAATGTATTTATTCTATACATCTGCGTCTGAGTGATGTAACTTAGTTTATTATTTTAGGACCATTTCGAGCTAAGGAATTTAGAGAGGATACCTTCATTTGTTACTCATTTGGACAATGCAGACTCTTTTGAAACTCAACTATACAATTTCTTTCCTGATTTGCTTTAAAATTGCTTGACAGTGTAGAGCGAGCATTTCATGAGTATGTATTTGCTGGTAAGTAATGGACTAGAACAGTTGTCTGTAAATTGTGGCTCGCGGGACAATCTGAGAAGCGAGAATGTTTTGATAAGTATGGATAAAAATATGGAACTTGTCTAAAAACATAAAGATCTGCCCCAACATTCTCCCTTTGGGTATACGTTGGAAACTTTTTTTATGAATGGGAAGTTTCACAGCTTATTTGAATGTTTTCTCTGTTGTTCATTGTCTCTTTAAAACATTAACATTAATAGATTTTAACAGTAATTTAAGAGATAGTATTTTTTATACGTTATAGCCATGTTCGAAACATTGTAATATGTCTATGAGCAATACAGTATTCTATTAATTACGTTATTATTGTACCAATTAACGCTAAAATGCTTAAACCATGCATTGTTATGATTACGTTTCTCATGCTTTTGCAACTTGCAACTTATTGGTCACCGTGCTATGATGACAATCTAGGGTCGTAGCAATAGAAAATAAAAGAAGGAAGTCCATCTATTGTGGTCTATTGTGTACTAAAGGCACCTAATGTCCTGAGAATGAGCAAGGACGTGGCAGGACGAGTAAGTTATTGGTGCATTTTTAACTCTCAGTATCAGTTTCCTCAATGTTCTTGACGGTGACTAACGCTCTACTGCAGATCTCAATTTTCGTTTTTTTGTGCTTTGTAATGATTAGTAAAGTGTAGACAGCTATGTGGTTTAAACCAATGCCACATTGTGTTTAGTTTGTGAAGAAAAACATTCGTTTTTAAGTAATGTAAATGTTTTGCCGTCATAAAACGTTATTTTAAATACGTTGTAAGATAAAATTATGAAATATAAAAGTGCAATATTTGAAAATCTATGTAATCTCAACGTGAAAATGTTCCTAAGAATAAACATGAGAATGAAGTTGCAGTTCGAGCAACATTTGAAATATGTTACACAGTTACACATTAATAAAGACTGGTAAGGTTTTTCGGACGGCGAGTTAGTAAAACTTCGCATTGAAAAAGCCGTTGAGGAGTTTAAAATCATCCAAAACCCACATATATTTAATTTACCAAGCGTGTCTCCTGGTTGCACGCCGAACAGAATGTATAGGCACTGACTAACATTAGTCATCTGTTTGAAGATGCCAGCAGGGAATTTGAGTGGCATTATTTGCTTTCGGCAAATTGGATAGTCATTGGATGTGCCCGATTCGGTGGCCCTTATTTAAGAAAAGCATACGATTAAGTAGTCAATAACCACTCTCTAGGGCCCTGTAAAGTAAGCTGCTCTTTACATGACTCAGTACAAGGGACATGACCAGCTGACTGTTTGTAGAGTCACTCCTCAGTTCTCTAAGACATCAATGCTTCTTTTGATAACTATCATAACTTACTGTTGATTTCAGCTCTCATTCGTCCCATCTGTCTGCCAGAATCTGACACCTTTGGTTCTTCTAGCCTGGTCGGAGAATCCTGCGATATTGCGGGGTGGGGAAGAACTGCTCATAGTGAGTTTAAATTATATTTACATTTTCAGACATTCCATTATCTGCTATTAGTTGAACCTGTTATTAGTTCATTTATTTAATCCTAGGAAAACATAATGTGTTCATAATACATTTAAGTTATCTGAACAATAATTTATAATCAAATTTACTATTTTTAATTTGTTTTATGTGTCATTTTGGCAGAAGCTCTTCCATTTTCCTTGTCTGAAAAAAAAAACAAATAGGTATTTTGGTATTATTCGGACGCCACTATATTTGGAAGAACTGTGTCTTAACGGAGACCTAAAAAACTGCATTATTAGAAATAAAGGGATGTATTTGACTTACTGTAAAAATTAGATGTCATTATCACGATCGGCTCTTGTTTTCCGTGTCCCAAATGAAACGATGTTGGCTAGAAGGAGCCGCTCTGTCCCTACCTACTTATGTAAGGCTATACATTACAAGCTAAGTTTAGATTAGGTTATCATAAGTATGTTACCTGCAATACCCAAGATAAAGATAACCTTTACGAGCGCTCACATAGTCTGAGCTTGAATATAAGTACTATCTCGAGGGAAGTTTTTCTTTTGTCGCCAGAGGTGTAGGGTCCACTGAAGCCAGCACTGATGAACAGGGTCATTTCTAATCAGCACTTTCGCGACCTCATTCATGTTGGACGATCTGAAGTGGGAAAGGTTTTATGATCTAGGACGTGAACTGAGGTCGAAAAGTAACCATCGGAAATTCCACTGGCCATCAGTGGCCTAAAATAGTGGCATTCGGATAATACCGAAGTACCTTCAAATATGCTAGTATATCTTATAAAATGCTTTATAAAAACATCAATAACCTAAGCAATAATGTATTATGTTTTCAATATATTCTGCAATATAATGTAAACAGTATAACACAACACAATATAAACTGTAATATTTGTTCATTAAAACATATTGGTTTACACCCATAATACTCAATTTATTAACCTTTCACTGTAAAAATAATTATGTACCAACTTTAGGAAAGTCGGAGTAATATTATTGTGTGCTCACCGCAGTCAATATGTTACATATTACGTAACGTGTATAAAAAAAAATAATCCACTACACAAACTTTCTAAAAGTAAAAGTAAAGTACTGTGATTAAAATTTAATTGAATTTAAAGAGAAATTGCACTTTATTGACATCACCATTATTGACAAACAATTACGATTTCCATAAAGCTTCAAAAAGTTCCCATGGGGTTACATTTTGTGGTAGTTTTTTTTATTGATAATTGAAGGTAAAACAGAAGGTATTAATAATACATATAATTTTTGTATTATATTATGTTATTTTTCAAACAGAGAACAGAAGTGTAAGGAAATTAAAAAATATACCTATATGTACGACCTTATAGTGTTCGAAAATTAGAAATTGTGTGAAGGACGAAGCATTTGAAGTTTATAACGATATACTACAACACAGTAGGTATTAAGCTAAACTATCACTTGGTAAATGATAAAGAATTTGAACTTGTTTATATATTGCATTCCGAAAAGCCTAAATTTACTCACAATACAAAATAATTATAGAACGTGCGACTAGTTGAAACAATAATAAAACTTCCCACATGACATATTATTTAAGCTACTATAAAATGTGCTACAACAGGCGAGACAAGAAGGCGATTATTTAGATTTCTATTGTAATAAGCCTATCCACTATTAATTATTATTAATTACTGCTAGTAATGTAAAAATCGTTTAAAAAAAGTAACGAGATTGCCATCAACATAGTAGAGTGAGTTAAATGAGTTGCCTATGGATGTAATTTTGGAAAGATAAATAAAACAAACACGCAGTCAGATTACCGTAAAATAAAATAATCAAAAAATGTAGTTATGAACTTTATTTTTAAAATAACACCTTTTTGGAATAGCTTTTGTACACATACAGTATTAAAATGCTTTTGGCTATACCAAATAGCTAAATTGCTTTACCTTACTAGAAAAACTAAGTTTAATGACACTACCATACGAAACAAAACAAACAAGTAAGTATGAAAAATCCTCTTACCTTGAAAGTTTCTTGAAATGTGAAAAACATTCTGTGTACGTTTTTCATATGTGGTACAAATCACGCTTTATATCAGTTCACGTTCCATTGCATTTTAAAATGTTTTAGTTATACGACATAATTTAGTTTCAGTAAAAATTTAGTTAGTTTCTATACTGTTTTGTTACATTTGCTTTACTTACCCTAGCAATATTTATTCTCTTTTGGTTTTATAAAAGTAAAGTAATTTCTATAGAAGCTGAAGTGTTTACGTTTAAAATAATATAAATATAAACAACTCTAAAATCGTCACTTAAGACTATTCCTAATCATTTATGAACCGCTTGTTACAGTTAAGCCCAGTTAAGCTCATGCGTGGTAAAACTCAATATCAGCGGTCAAATTAAATTCATATGGCTATTAATTTTTTACGTACTTACAGTTCTTGTTGTTGAATTACTCCATATAGCATGATTTATCCAATTCGCCATATTTATCAATGTTTAAATTTATTTTATTGATATCTGTGTTTATGATTTACACTAATTTTGTTTTCGTTCTTAATACTTATTAACACTTTCATATTGTATGACATTTGACGTTTATGTGTATTATGTATCGCAATCTAAAACAACTGAACAATTGTAACGAAATGTTTATAAACGAAATGACAGAATTATTACTAGTTTTTGTTAGTATAGCGATTTTCATATTAATGAAAATGTGTGGGACTCAATTACAGCATCACGGTTAAAGGAACGAAAATGATCCCTTTAGAGTTTAGTAGTTTGTTTGTGCAACGCTAAAAGATGTGAGAAACCCTCTGATAAAGAACTATTCCTAAAGGCCGCCTTTTCCAGTCAAACATTCGCTCTTCACGTGTTATTAGATGGTTCTGACTTAACCTTTATGATGTGCCTGACAGATTGTTTTAAAAGTAAAATATAAATATTACGATGTCTTTTTTTACTTACGGCCGGGCAGACGGACAGCTTGTAAGGACAGGCAAGAACTTCCAGCTGTTACCAATCCACGCTCGACGTTGTTTGTCTCTGTTGTCTTGTAATAACCACCGTATCCGCGACACTCCAGTATTTGCAAGCACACGAAAGTGTGTCAAGCTGAAGAAATATCAAATGAGAGAAATTATGATGGTTTAATATTACTACCACCCTTTCTATATTACTACCACCAAAACCTAATACGGCTGACAACCCTTATTTTTAATGAAAATTACTCTCATTGATTTTAAGAGACAGAAGATTATGTGCTTATACAATGCATTTTAGATCTCAGTTCATCAAAAATGTAATTTTGTTTGTATTAGGTTAACACACATTAAAACATATTATATCATACAAGTTGTTTTGACTAGTCACAGAGAACCCACGTGCTGTTGTTGTTACTCATCTTCAAGAAGCCCGCGTAGATATCACAGACAAAAACAACTGTTCAAACGCTTACAGACATTTCCATACAACCGTAATAGACGACGGGGTCATCTGTGCCATCTCTGCCATAGGTCAAGATGCTTGTCAAGTAAGTTTTCAATCTGATGAACCAATTAACTATATATACTATCTGCTATTTATGGTGTCCTAACAAACATTTTGCTAAACTGAAATTTACTTTCATTATTCAGCTTAATTGTTATTATTAAATGACGTAAGTTTTTAATCATAACGGTGATTAACCAATTTACTGTTATTATGTATGCACTATCTGCTATTTAATCCTAATACACTTTTTGCTTAAGGAAGGATTTACTTTTATTTCTCAGCTTAACTGTCATTAATTCATGGCTCCATGAGATAAATATCACAATTTTTTCAATTTTACTTTTCTTAAATCTCAACTAACCAGTTAGTAAGTTCAATGTAAATTTTGAGTATTTTTATGTTAAAGAATTGATACTAATGTTAATCCTTAAAATAACCGTAAAGAAAAATGAATTTATAAACAGAACCAAGGTTGCTCATCCAAGGACGTTGACAAAGTTAGCATAAGATGGTTGTACATTTTACCAGGTATCGTTAGTATATATACTGTAATAATTTAACTAACTAACTAGTCTAACTATCGAGAAAGGTTTACTAAATCGTAAAATCATATAATGACACATACAGTATAATGAAATACAAGAGTACGCATTGTCTATCTGTGTTTCCAGGGGGATTCAGGAGGTCCTCTGATGTTAACCTCGTTGGTAGGTGGTAGCTTCAACTTCTACCTCCTAGGAGTGGTGTCACATGGATACAAGTGTGCAGAGCCTGGGTATCCTGGCATTTATTCTAAAGTTGTGTTTTACATGGACTGGATCAAGAAGAATATGACTTGATCCAAATGGACATTAATAAATCCATGGTAATAAATGCTTAATCCAATATAAGGAAGTGAAAAGTATTGATAATAATTGTAATTTAAACTGTAAAAATTATAAAAATCCAAGCAAACAAAATAAAAATTAAAAAACACACATACACACACACACACACACACACACACACACACACACACACACACACACACACACACACACACACACATATATATATATATATATATATATATATTAATGTAATGAAAGTAACTAAAACCTTTTAAATTAAAACTTTTTATTGCATACACGTGTTTCGGTTTTTAACCATCATCAGTGTACATTAAGCTCTAAATAAATAAATAAATAATGAACAATTAGATATACATATGTGGACCTTTTAAACATATGTTAAATTTAATTGGATTTGTCTTATTTTTCAGATTACTATTTAAAATGTTATGAGGATCTTTATTATAATTTAGATAAATATGTAATTCTTCTTTTGTGTTTAATTTCTCTCCTTTCCTTTCGATATCTAAAATTTTCATGTTCTTTTCAATATTTGTGTAGTTATGGTCAGTCTCCAATAAGTGTTCAGCAAAATTTCATTTTATTGTAGACATGTTATTTGTTTTTAAAGCTTGTACGTGTTCTTTAAACCTTTTATTAAAATTTCTTCCAGTTTGCCCAATATAATAGCTTTCACAGTCACTACAGTTAATTTTATATACTCCAGATTGTTTGTATAATTCCTGTTTGTCATCATTTTGGTTCACTTTGTTATTAATAAGTTTAAATGTATTATTTCTTGTTTGGTGACTGATGGAGAATTTTGAACTTTGAAAGGTTTTTCGAACAGCTTTGTTTAATTTAGTATTGAATGGTACACATATATATTTCTGAATTTCTGTAGTATTATGATTAGGTAGTATTTTGTTGGTTTTATTATTTTTTCTTGTTTTTTTCTTAATCATTTTGTCTACAATTTGGGGTTGATATCCATTTTTGACAGCTAGGTATTTTATTATTTTTATTTTCATCACTCATTGGTATATTTAACATTCTGTTTACCATTGAGTGAAATGCTGCTAATTTGTATTTCCAAGGATGGTTAGAGGATGATGGTATTAGAAGATCTGTTTGGGTTGTTTTTCTATAAACTTCAAATGAGTGATTTCCATTAAGATTAGAAATACTTATATCAAGAAAGTTAATTTAGACTTTTTGGATTTCTATAGAAAAATTTATTGTTGGTGATATAGAATTGAGAAATGTTAAAAAGTATTCTGCCTGGTTCTCATCTCCATTGAAAAGACATAATATATCATCCACATATCTAAACCAATAAATTATTTTGTCTTTAAATGGATTAGTGTCACTCATTATTTTGTTCTTTTCTAAATGTTGCATATATATATATATATATATTTGCAAGAAGGCGTGAAAGAGGAGATCCCATTGCCAACCCATCTTCTTGTTTGTAAAAGTCCTTATTGTACTGAAAATAATTTTGATTAACAGTTCATATATATATATATATATGATCTAAGGTTTCAGGGAGATTGTCAAAGACATTGAAATATAAATTATTTAGAAAATGCCATAAACAGGCCTATAAAATCATATAGTAAAAGTTCCTACGACTTTTTAGAAGGCATCTAAAACTGAATTAAATCTATATATAACTAGGCCATAACCATGTATTCGCCCACTATTTCGATAACATTCCATATATGGTTTTGGATAGCTCCTACGATTTAAGTAACACTTGAACTATTTTTGTTTCTTCAGCTAGTGTAAATATACCGTCCCACAGTGTCTAAAGAAAATAAATTCAATAATTTACATATACATCTCCAATTTCGTTAATTAATTAAAATACAATATTAATTAATTGGTTTGCCTTGTTGCCACGATATCGAAATAAAGTTTTGATACTTTTGTTATGCTTTTATTTTATAAACATAAAGAAATTAATAATATTGGTTAAATTAGACATATGAGTTTGCTGCCATAATACAATTTTTATACAGAACAGTTCATTACATTTAAAAGGATCTTTCAATTTATATAACACATCTTCAAAGATCGAGATAGGATTTTTGCTGTTTAAAAACTTATAAAATATATCTTATTTAGTATGATAGTTCACAAAAAACTTCCTGTAATAAGAAAAAGCGATTACAGATTTCACTTTAAGCAAAAACTTTCCTTTTGCAATTTTCATTTTTCCAACTGGTCTGGCTTTTCTTCTCATTGCCGTAATCAAGAAAATTACCTATTCCGTCATACCTAATTTGATTAAGTAGTCTAGTAATTGGCTGGTAATTGTTCTAGATCTAATTAAAGTGCAGTAAGTTTCTATAAGAAAATCCACCAAATCGGCTCCACATCCAATTCTAGTAATACAATTGTATTAATTATGGCCTTTGTACTTCAATGAAACATCCTTGCTTTCCATCTCATCTTTTACACATAATCTTTCCATCACATCCAATAACCAAAACAATGGTTTTTATACCATTTCATTAAACAATTCTATTAGTATTAACAAATTGTTGAAGATATCCTGACAACTGCATTAATGTACCAGCACCTAAACCAAAGTGAGAATACCCTTTTTCCACTGTATTGGGGATACTCGATATAATATGAAACAATACGTTTATAGCTTCAAAACTATCAAAAAACAGACATCTAAACAACTGAAATAACAGTTTGATCGAGATGCCCTGTATATGAGACACTGTCATTAGGTAATTCCAGAAGTGCCAAATCACAAAGTCCCACATATGGACAAAAACTTTTTAAAGCTGTAGAAAACATTCAGCTATGGGTATGAGTATTTCCAGCACTGTTGATGAAATAATTTCTTCAATCACAAATGTAATTTTAATATATTATTAAAATATGTTTTAGACAGCCATGTTTGGAAAGTTTCATTTAATTGCAAACTCATATTTTCCCCTGATCTAAATGTAATTGGTTGGCAAAGGATTTTTCATCTCATTATTACATTTAAACTTCTTTGACAAACGTCCTCTTTCCTAGATTAACATTTTACTTATACTTCTTTGCAATATATAAACCTTTTTCAGCTCTACACTGTTTTGATTTTGCCGAAAAATCCTCTGAGAATAGGAGAAGAAAGGAATATTTTTTTATTTAAAATAAATCTATATAATCTCTCCTACTAATTCCCTCGAAGATATTTGAAACATTGCCTTTTAAACGGTGAGCCATTGATTACTGAAATAAATTTGACTAAAGAATTTGGATTAGGATATAAAAATTCAGAGTGTATCGATGTGGCTTCAGAGAGCTCAATTTGTTAACTCTACACAGCTTGTATATTTTAGAGACTTAATTTTACTGTCAATTTCAGTGTTTATTGACACAAGGTGCGTATATATTCACGTACAAGACAAGAGATCGGGAGTGTTATCACATATGTAAATCCCGTCAGTGATAGACTAGGGAGAGGTTCAAGTGCAAGTATCACTCTGGTCTTTAATAAGACTAGATGGACTAGTGGTCAGCTTCCTCAGACACAGGCTTGCATGGAACTGTTCCAGTCAGTATTTACATCTGTGATAGACTGGGAGAGGTTCAAGTGCAAGTATCACTCTGGTCTGTAATAAGACTAGATGGACTAGTGGTCAGCTTCCTCAGACACAGGCTTGCATGGAACTGTTCCAGTCAGTATTTACATCTGTGATAGACTGGGAGAGGTTCAAGTGCAAGTATCACTCTGGTCTTTAATAAGACTAGATGGACTAGTGGTCCGCTTCCTCATACACAGGCTTGCATGGAACTGTTGCAGTCAGTATTTACATCTGTGATAGACTGGGAGAGGTTCAAGTGCAAGTATCACTCTGGTCTTTAATAAGACTAGATGGACTAGTGGTCAGCTTCCTCAGACACAGGCTTGCATGGAACTGTTGCAGTCAGTATTTACATCTGTGATAGACTGGGAGAGGTTCAAGTGCAAGTATCACTCTGGTCTTTAATAAGACTAGATGGACTAGTGGTCCGCTTTCTCATACACAGGCTTGCATGGAACTGTTGCAGTCAGTATTTACATCTGTGATAGACTGGGAGAGGTTCAAGTGCAAGTATCACTCTGGTCTTTAATAAGACTAGATGGACTAGTGGTCAGCTTCCTCAGACACAGGCTTGCATGGAACTGTTGCAGTCAGTATTTACATCTGTGATAGACTGGGAGAGGTTCAAGTGCAAGTATCACTCTGGTCTTTAATAAGACTAGATGGACTAGTGGTCCGCTTTCTCATACACAGGCTTGCATGGAACTGTTGCAGTCAGTATTTACATCTGTGATAGACTGAGAGAGGTTCAAGTGCAAGTATCATTATCGCATTATTATCGCATAATTTAACTACACTTCAATTTATAAAGTATTGACAGGGATGAACACATTAAAATTTGAAATCCTTTTGGCAACAGAAGTTCTTTGGGATGTAATGAAATACCTATAAATATAATAAAGCTAGGTCAATTTGAATTAGTTGGTCCACTGAGCTACAGTATATATACATAATTAATTTCCGGAATTTTCCCAGATTAACCGGAAATTTGTAAAGTAATAGCAATTTTTAAAAAATGGAATGTTGAACCCGTAATATGTTATAGAGTGGGACAGCGAAGTAGATTATTTAAAATCTAAAATTTCTTCTGGTATATACACTTTGGAAAATTACTAGTTCATGTAACATTAATGCTCTAAATATTTTTTTTTATTTTTCATTTATTCAGTCGCATATAGCATATTGTATAACTATTTACGGTAGTATTACCGTAACAATGCTCTTATATCAGAAACAAGCTATTCGAACTATGCTGAATGTGGAATAGAGAAAGTCAATAAAATACCACTTTAGAAACTACAGTATAAAGTAAATAAGTCTCAAAACCTCTCTGTTTTACTAAAGGATAGTACATAAAAATCTGACTTTGGAGATACATCAACAATACAACACAAGGCACCAGAAGTTTATAGCTGTAGAAAAACTGAGATTTGAATTTATTAAAAATAAATCTACTTATATGGGCATAATATTTTTTAACTCTACGGGACATAAACTTATTAAATGTCAAACAAAATTAAAAAAAGCACTAAAAGCAAAATTCATGTGCGAACCTTTTTAATCTGTAAACGTGATTTTCAATACAATAGTAAAAGGTACTTAATATAAGTCATATATTTAGTACACTGTATTTTAAAATTGTGTCGAAGATTAACATATATATCTATTGTATCGTTATTTAATTATTTCATGTTTAACAGATGTAACCATATTTTGTTCACACGGTGCGGAGATACCTACAACAGTGGACAGAAAAATACAACTGTGGTGAACTTCAAAACCGACGACTCCAAAGAACTAGGATTTTTGCTGTGTTGTTTAGTTATGTTTTGTTAAAAAGGTCGTTTTATACCAAGCCCATTATATTGAGTTATTTTGAAACCCTTGTCCTGTGGCCATAAAATGTAGTTTAAAGTTACATTTTACTAGTTCCTAAACTAAGTGTTCAGTCGAAAATCCTGTGTGAGCAAGTTAAATGGACTCCTGCGGGACTCTGAATTTCTTCGTTTTCTCAATCCGTTTCTGCAGTCTGGTTTGGATTTATACTTATTGTCTTTAATGTGGCCACACACAAAGAAATCTAGTGATCTTGATCAGATGATCTTGCTACCACTCGATAGCTCCTATTCTATCTATCCAACGATTGGGTAGTCTAAATACATATAGTCTAAGAGCCCGCGACGCCCAGGCATTTGTTATTTCATAAAAGCTGACAACTTGTCAGTATACGAGTACTATACAGGTATAAACGTACCTTGAGTATGGAGCCTGGGTCGCGGTGGCTTCCACAGGTAACAGGTAGTAAAGGTGAGTGAAATCACAGTTTAAATTCGTAATAGTGTAAAGCTCAGTTTTTATACATTTCAACATTAAACAACGATAGAAAGCTGCATGTGCGATGCCGGACACTTAGTATAGTTCCAACCCCCTGCCAGGCACCCCTAAAGTACGATTAATAAAAATAGTACTTTCGTCATATTATAAAACCTGTAATTTAAATATGTTATTAGGGGAACTATAAAAAGATGTTTTCTCAGTTCCCAGACACTTTCTATGGTTCCTTCATGCAGCCAGGCACCTCAAAAGTTACTCTAGGTGCGAACGCGAGAGATATACATACAAGCGGGTGCGAGTGAGATAGTACGTAATGTCTACGGCGATCTTTTACTGCGCATCAGCTGTATATATAATATTATTATACGCATAACCGTTCACACTACTATGTATTGAAACAAACGTTCGGAGTATAAGACAGCTGATGCGCAGTAAAAGATCGCCGTAGACATTACGTACTATCTCACTCGCACCCGCTTGTATGTATATCTCTCGCGCTCGCACCTAGAGTAACTTTTGAGGTGCCTGGCTGCATGAAGGAACCATAGAAAGTGTCTGGGAACTGAGAAAACATCTTTTTATAGTTCCCCTAATAACATATATAAATTTCAGGTTTTATAATATGACGAAAGTACTATTTTTATTAATCGTACTTTAGGGGTGCCTGGCAGGGGGTTGGAACTATACTAAGTGTCCGGCATCGCACATGCAGCTTTCTATCGTTGTTTAATGTTGAAATGTATAAAAACTGAGCTTTACACTATTACGAATTTAAACTGTGATTTCACTCACCTTTACTACCTGTTACCTGCCGAAGCCACCGCGACCCAGGCTCCATACTCAAGGTACGTTTATACCTGTATAGTACTCGTATACTGACAAGTTGTCAGCTTTTATGAAATAACGAATGCCTGGGCGTCGCGGGCTCTTGCTCTAATACGGATATACAACGCATACATTTAGTGCAGAGATGCTTGTGAGTACATGCATTGAGGTTATTTGTTAAATAACCGAACAGCAGAGATAACCTGCTGTTGCAACATTTCTATGTACATTATGGAATTATTCCTTCTTTAACAATGAGCAACAATTCTACCTCCAATGATACCCGGCTAAAGTTACATATTTTCTGGATACTACGTATGCTCCCCTCTCATTCAGCGAGGGTTAACATCAGACTAATACCCTTAGCTGAGCCAAATATAACATAGTATAATGTGTGTGAAAACAATCTTATTTAAACATTATTGTATTGTTTCCAATATTACTCTTCATTAACTCGCAAGATTGAAATTGCCCTAGTATTATAAGGGTAAAATGTGTTACTACGCGAAACTTCGTGTACTGAAATTTGATAAATACATGATTTTATGAAACGGAACGAGTTGAGAGTTTGTATTTTTCTGCAAACCATTGCAAAACTTTTATCGACATTTCATCGCTAGTAGCTGACTTTGGTATTCCGGTTCTGGGAAATTATTTGATCGCCTCTTCAAAACGTTTTATGGTGTTTTGCATTGCGAATTTTAAATTAGATTTGCGAATTGGAAAAGTTTCAAAGATTAAAGTTTCTCATTTAACCATAAGATCTAGACCGATATTCATGATCACGCATCATTAAATTCGTTATACGTTCATGTCACTGAGATCCTGTACAACTAATATTAGATAACCAAATAACTAACCACTTCCTAATCAATATAAAAACTAATACGCGTTCCCTTAAGTCAAGCAATAACTGAGTTAAAACAAGACTAAAGATCCACGTTTTCCGAGGCAGGTGAAGCTTATTAGTAATTTTATTGTGGTTTTGCTCAACGTTAAACAATAAATACATTATTGCCTAACGTTCATTACTTAAAGTTTCATTAAAGTTTCATTACTTACATTATTTAAAGTAATGTTCATTACTTTAAATTTCAATTAACCGCCTTTTTACTGGCTTTAGATAGCAACCTCTACGTTTCATTATTAATCCTTCTTTTACATTTAAAATTTATAAGTTTGATCCAAATTTATGTATTTTGATGCAGGGGCAACGTTGCGATACTGAACAAAAAGTGAAATTTTGTATCGTACAGATGTATAGTAAGTTTCGTTTTACTAGATTCTGTCGTTGAAAACTAATATGGGGTGTTCATCACGTTTAATCAACAGTTAATATTAGCAATAATATTAAAATGTATCAATCATCTTTTATGAGGGTTGCCAAATGTTTTTTGACATGATAGGAATATTCAAAAAAATATTAGAACGTTTCAAATATATCACGTTTCTTTGTTCGTAAACACTTCCAAGGCAAATGACATACTAATTGCTTTTGGACCTCACAACCCAAAAACAGATCTCACATTTACTAATGATTAACACTTTAAATCTTTTAAAATCCAAAATTTATAAGTTGATGGTTATTAAATCCCTAGGATTTTTCACAATACCTCTGTTTAAAAAAATCTGTACACTCATTTTTTCTGGCACTTCTAAGAAAAACCATATCATTTCTATGACATTTCCATTTTAAACAGTTTGTACATTTTATGTATCTTTTTTTAATATGCATGCAGATATGCCATCATATATAAAACAGATACTATAGAAACATTGTCACTCGATTCTACGTAATTATCAAGCACGTCATAAAACTTGATAGGGTCGTCACACGTTGTACTGACTACTCTGTCGAATTTTTCTAAGCTGTCTCATTATATAGAATTAATACACATTAAATTTGAAGAAGCAGACAATAACCTAATTTAATCTCAATTAAAATTGATTCACAAAGTTACTTGCACTTGTTTTACGGAATAAGAAATGTTAACGTTCACATACTAACACTTAGTTCAATGTCGCGTGACAACACTGTTTTCTATGAACACGAAGTCAACCATTTAGGTTAGGCCCGGGCACAATACGAGCGGTGAGCGTCGAGCGTCGAGCGTCGAGCGTTAGAGCGGCACCGCTCTGCCACCGCTTTGCAATCGGGCCCCATATGTAGCCGTGCAAATGTGAAGAGGGGTGTCACGATAGACTTGAGCGGTGAGCGACAGTGAGCGGCGCCGCTTAGCGTCGAAGGCACCGCCAAACCCTGCCCGATTACTTTTTGTACGACGCTCGACGCTCAGATGAGTCATGCTTCTTTCTACGGTTTTCAGATGGCAGAGGAGCAAGAACCACGTGAGCCTCCGGCAAAACTTAAGATAAAAGACATTGTTGCTTTGAAGAAGCTTAGTGATACTCAATTAACCGATTATTTTCTTCTCCAGTCTGCCCTTCAGTCTATTTAGAATAAAATCAAACGTCGGTACGCTCATCGAGTGTACTAGAAAAAAACGTTCTGGATTTTCTTTCAACTGTTTGATGAGATGGTGGTACTCTCCATAAACCCTTCTTCTCGTGTTAATTGGATGAACTCCCCATCGTTTTATCCCACGCTTGCAACCCCGAACTACACGCCTTTTTCAACATTGAATTTTCCGATAACAACAGAAAGATGTACTAGGTCCTCACTCGAAGGCATATTGCAACACACTCGCGCCGCTTGTATCGTGACCACCCTCGCCGCTCTGGTGACGCTCGAGTGCCGCTCGACGCTCGTCGCTCGACGCTCACCGCTCGTATCGTGCCCGGGGCCTTATCCGTATGCAGTTTCCTTGATAAAATGTATTTATTACTGGCTTTAAGTAAACCTTTGCTCACTCAAATAAATGCATCTGTTGTGTGACTAAGTAACAACAGGTATCCGCTGAAAGTCACGGACGTCTAAATCTAAGTCGTAGGTCAATTTACCATTTTATCCAAAAACTACATATTGTGACAGAGGGTTTTATAGCGAATAGAATGGGATCATTTTATTGTTTATCCTTAAGAAAGAAACACAATTTATTACTTCAAGCAATGACCAAAACTTAAGTTTTCTACTCACATTTTTTCCCACGCCATTTGAAGAGCTGTCACGTTTTTATCATAAGCTGACATTTTGTATTTTTGAAGTAGAAAATAATAATTTTCGATAGCGGATGCAAGTTTAAATTTCAGTTTCTTCCTAGTTACGCAATAAAATTTCAAATTAGATAAGAGATGTTGTTTGTACTGCGTTATTCACATTAAAACCTCGATATATGAATATCTGTTTGTTATCTCTCTGATCAACCAGTAATGTCTAATATACTCAAAATATGTACAAAAGCAATAAGTATAAAAATTGTATTATATACTTGTTATAAATTCAACACCGTAGAACTAATAACCGTTAGTCATCAAGATCGTGTACAATTAATTTCTTGGTGATTTTTGACACATAATTGTTTCATATGGAGACATCGTATCTGCTAGTGACCTCATATTATATTATCGTGATGTTCTGCCTTGGACTCAGCCATGAGAGTACGAGACAGCGTAGGCAAGGTTAGTTGCTTTAAATGTGACTTACTCGTTACTAAAACGCATATGCTATATTAGATTAAAACTATCGTTTTATAAATATTTTTAAAACTATAACAAACTTAAACACACTAGTTGATTTAACTTTGCCATTATGAGAGAAACCTTCTTTGCATGGCTTTCCAAAGAATTATTCATTGTGTCCACATACTTCTCAACTTGCCCATTTGACAAAGGATTGTTCACTGGTCCTGTACTGTGATACGTTCTGTGCCAAACTGTTTAAAGAAGGTTGAAAAGTCTGAAGAAGTGAAACAGGTGCTATCGTCAGGTATAATAGTTGTAGGGAATCCGTTTTAAAAGTTTCGAAGTTTTGTTTGTTTACAGTTGCTCCATGCTGAAAATGCATTAACGACAAGCAGAAAACATTTATACAGGTAAGGACCGGCAACATCCACATGTATTCTGGTCCAAGGTGACTTGCAGTATGACCAAATAACAAGAAATATTCTCTGTAGGTGTGCATAGGAAGCATGACTGTCAAACTAACTCTATGGATTTAATGATGTTAGGCCACTTAACATATACACGGGCTAAAGATTTCATTTACATTATTCCTCGATGCACATTGTTAAGATCATCAAATATTTTCTTTCTAAAGGTTTTCCTGAATAACAGTTTTTACTTCTTCATGGTAAAACCTTTATGTAAGGACATTTCTGAAAAAATATAGTGTCAATGTACTTCTGAAAAATCGTACTTCCATGATAACTATGACTAACATTGTTGAGTATCATTATGTAAAGGTAGTTTCAAATAGGAACCCCGTAAATAAACAATAGAAAAAATGTTAAGTAGAAAATTATGAAGTTTAGAAACAACTTCTTCAAAAGTATGTATTGGTTGAGGTGTTACCTATAAATGGGACAAAGTCCTAAGCTCTTTACAAAGACGAGTAGACCCATTTGGTTCTGCTACATAAATATCTGGACTTTCTAATTGTCTCGGTGTTACAATGTTATTAGTCTTCATTCAGAGCTAAAAGTAGATGAGGAATATTTCATTGATATGGGATCTGGTTATGAAATAGAATGGTCAACTTTTTTGAAACCAATGGAAATTACGGAACAGAACAAATTTACTTTTACGAAACTTACAGAAGCTGATTTAAAATCAGTTATAAATTAGATTAAATCTAGAGCAGTTTGTAGCGATGAGATCTCTATACAGATGGTGAGGGCAGTTAATCCTTATGGTCTTGAAGCAATTACTCACCTGATAAATGAATTACTTTTATCCACCATTCAATGTGGATGAATGGTTAAATTCCCGGAACACCGACAAAGAAAGCAAAGTGATCCCTTTGCCCAAAGTCTAGACCACTGGTACTATTTAAATATTGCTGTTCTGCATACGGTAATTTTGAATGCACAATTCTTTATAAAAATGCTAGAGACTAGCAAATGTCATAGAAACTACTTCAAAACCTAAGCTTTCAGAAAGTATGATACCTAGTTTTATTTTTTTTATCTTTTAAGTTCAGCTATGTGATCTTGCAGATCAAGTTACAGGAACTTCTCTGCCTATCCGAGTTGGATAGTTAGCATTTATCCAATTTCGGACGTTAATAGTAAAGTGAGGAGGGGCACCATCTTGTAGATAAATAATACCTATAGCGGTGTATAGGGTCGAACACATCCAAAATTTTGTTGCAAAAAGTCAAGATACATAACTCCAGTTAAACTTCACTGTAAACTCTGAGGTCACAAGAAACAATCGCCAATCTCACCTGACCAAACATTAATACTAAATCTTCTTTAAATCTCTCTCGCAGCTTTTATGTTTTCAGTACCTACTCCACAAGTGCATGTTGCCAAAGTTAAATACTCCCTGTGTTGTAAAAAGAACTTCGTCTGTCCATAAAGATTTTTTGAAAGGATTATATTGTTTCAAACACGATATGATACAAATTTCACTAGAAAAGCACAACTGGCTTGCGTCACAAACTATATTCTTATAGCTACAAACATCTATATCACGAATGTCAAGAAATATTTAACTTCTAATTTTGATATTATTTTAATTTAATGTTTAATTGACGTGATCTGTCGTGTGAGTTTGAAGCAAATTTGCGTTCTATCTATAATAGCAAGAAATGGTACAGTATATAGACTGTGGTCTATATACTATGTTTTCAGTTGCTATGCAACATGCAACAGTACTATGCAGCATTAGAGTTGCAGCTTACAACGTTCTATGGTACGTTTGGTCGTTCGTATTTTCGTACCAAATTTCATGGAGTTCGGTGCTAGGTAAGCATTTATGTTCCGCAGTGTTTTAGGATGGAACCTCAGTTGGAGTGCATGTGGAAATATTTCCTGGATTAGCGGTTGGGTATGGAGTGCGCAGATATCACTTTTCCTAAACGACCACACAACCCAGACATGGCATGGGAAGTTTATACTTTACTGGAGTTTAAATTGCAGAATCAATACAAATTTCGCTTATCAAACCATTAAAAATCGGTACGCAATAATTCAGGGTCCATTTCCATAATTACAAGTATGCCCCACTATGAAGGTACCTTCATCTACAAAATTTACATCTATTAAATGGAGTCACTAATTATTAGGTATTTAATATCTGAATATCTCAATCTGTATGACTAATTACATTAGCTGCCAATATTAAGAAAAATACTTTTTTTAATGCCAGATAACAATTTTTGTTCATTAATATTTTAAGTATGGGCACTCACAAAGAAATCCCAAAAAAAAGTTAATAACCTTTGAAAACAAAATACTAAGAAGAATTTTTGGACAAGTTCAAGAAGGAGACATATGGCGGATCAGGAAGAACAGAGAATTAAGAGAAATATACCAAGATCCCGATGTGATTGCACTGATCAGGAGTAAAAGAATGAGATGGATGGGCCATGTTGCCTGTAGGGGAGAAGATAAAATGATACAGAAGGTGTGGCGAGGGGAACCAGAGGGAGTGAGGCCATTGAGCAGACCTAGGATGCGATGGAGAGATCAGGTGGAGAAAGATTTAAGAACGATTGGCGCTACACTGGAAGTGGCTCAAGATAGAGGAAGTTGGAGAAACATTGTTGGCGAGGTCAAAAACCATCTGGGTTTCGAGTGGCCACAGGAGTAAGAGTAAGTAAGTAAGTAAGAGTAAGTAATATTTTAAGATTGCACCTCAGTTTGAGTTCGTGTGAAATATATTATATGGATCAGAGAGACAATATTAAAATCAAGGAACTAAACATTAAAAACAATTTTAATTTGTAAATGAGAAGGTTCATTTTGTCCTTATTTCAGTCAAGTGCTATGTGCAAAGTTTCATAAGCAATAAAGTGAACACTTACCAGGTTTAGTACTTTAAATCATAGCAATAACGAATTCGATAGTTGAATACCAATAGGTATACTGCATTACCCATTCAACCAGTGAGAGTATAATTAAATGATGTACTGTGTGTTATGTAAGATTAGTTTTGTGATATATCTGAAGAAGATGGCCTTGCTATCGGAAGGCATTAAAAAAACGAAAAGTTATAAATATGGGTTCTTGTATTTTTAAATGTAGTGATTGAAATTAATAAAAACCAATACAAGCCTATCTTTAAAATCTTATCTAGTGTTTTTATTTTGAAACCTTATTATTATATTTGTCTGTACCAAACCGTACAGTAGTTTTTAAAAATTATCTTGCTCACGAGTCTTGGATGGCTGGTTTTGGTGTACGAATAGAGAAGAAATGTGATATGTTTACCACAATTTTTTACACTATTATAACTTGCATTTCCATAAGAAAAAAACACTAAGTGATAAAAAAAATAAGATTGTCTAATAATTAAAAAAAGCAATCAAAGGGAAAGTAAAATATTTAAAAACATTTCAAACAAAAGAGTTACAGTAAAATTTTAATAAATGCTGTTGAGAAGACGTATTGACTAATTTCACTCAGCTACTTTAAACTGACAATACTATTGTAAATAGAGTGCATAATTTAATTACATAAACTTCAAATTAAAAAGTATTGACATTGGTGAAATCGTAAAAATTTTAAAATCTTTTGGCAAAATCAATTTTAAGTTCTTTGAAATATGACGAAATACCTATGACAATAATAAAGCAAACACAGTTTGAATCCAAGCATTATTAATGTCCTGAATTTGACCAAATAAACTTAAAATTTCGCAAAGTACTAGCAATTATTTTAATGGAAAGTTAACATGTTACAGACCGATGTCACTCCTTGCTACTTTAACTAAAATTTATGAACGTGTTATATATAAACAATTATTACATTATCTGGAAACGAATGATTATCGTGATCAGGCACAACATGGCTTTTGTCCAGGAAAGTTCACTTTAACACAACTAAAGGATTTTGTAACTTCTATTGCTGAAAGATGTGAAGAGAGAAAACAAGACAGTTGGTATATTTATGAACCTCATTAGAGCATTTGATAGTGTATCGCATTGTAATTTGTTAAATACATTGAACAATAGTGGAATAAATAACAAAGTCCTAATGTTTTTAAACCCATATTTATAAAAATACATAAAATAGCTTCTTCAGTAACAATAGTAAAATACGGTGTTCCTCAAGGTTCCATTTTGAGTACATTATTATTTATGTGTTACATTAAGGGTTTGCCACAGAACGTTTTCAGGTTCAATTGTGTGCAATTTCTGTACTAGAAAATGCTAATCTATAACATTTAGGACGAAACAATGAATCAATATCCATTTATATATATATATATATATATATATATATTATATATAAATATATATATATATATATTTATACCAAAACGTTGGGCTGGCTATACATTTTCAGATTTTATGTGTGATTCTAAACTAAAAATGAAGGATAATATTTTTTCCAATTTCCACTTCGTTTAGCAACTTTTGTTTACGTTCGCCATTTTGTTTAGTTTTTCAGACAATTTAACACTTGTTATTATCCTTACGATTGTAACAAAACTTGGTAAACGGGTCCATGCCAGAAGGTATTATATCTGAAAAATATATGACTTTATTTGTTTTAATATTTTTAAAAGGCAGCCATTTAATTTTATTTTGTGAAATATCTAAGAAACCACTGTTTTAATAAAAATTTCATTAAAATACAGAAATTTTAAAAATAACTTATCCACATTTGTCATGAATTTGAAATTTAAATAGTTAATTTTATATCTATAACTATCGATATCTAAAATTTAGACCATCAGGGTGTTTAGTTTGTAGAACCCTCTGATGAGATATTTAGAAATTATTAATTTTAATCTTGTATGAATTATGAATTTGATTAATACATTTAAAAAAAAGCATACATAGAATTTTTTGTTATACTCCATAGATTGCATGGGTCGAAATAGGATTTAATTTAATTTTTAGGTTTGGATTGCTGCGATTTTTGAAAATTCTAAAGTGCAATGGAATTACTGTCTGACCAATGCAGTCTTTTGGACAGTTTTTACACGACAATTAGTAAATGACATTGTTGGATTCACAAGTCATTTGACTAATTATTGGATCTTTTTTCTACAGAAATCTTTTTAATTTATTATTAAATTGCACGTGTTACACCGAGGCTACAACAAGGTTCAAAACCAAAAGGTTTGAAGAAATTCTGGATTAGTTCATCGGAGGGTAGTTTAGGTGTTGCAAATATATTGTTCATATTTCAATGCTATTTAAAAAATTACTGATACCCTTAATTTTGTATAGCCCTGGAAAGTATGAAGTAATAAATTTTGCTTGGGTTTTGTAGTTCCTAGGAGTAAAGTTTTTGGATTTTTGCATGAAACGGTCTAAAAACTTTGAAGAATATCCTCTATTCTTAAAAGCATTTGTTTATTTTTTTTATTGTGACAGTCATAATCACAGTTATCAGAAAAACGTATTTTTTCTCAAACTGTTAGACTTTTGGAATAGATTTTTAGTTAGGATTACAGCTTTAATAGTGTAAATATTGCATAGAATTTGTATCTGACATGGACTTTTGTTTTTAGATGTCTCTGGTTTTTAGAGCACTTCGACATCTAAAAACGTAACAAGATTGTTAGAAGTGTTAAAAGTTAATTTGAAAACTGAAAAGGTATTTAATTGTTGGATAAAATATTTTAAAGTATGCATGAAATATTTCAAAATGTTAAAAATATCAAGAACGCGAGGGAAATGGTTTAAAACTGTAAGATTTACAAAGATTTTGTCCGAGTAGTCCCAAAACTAAATTTGTATATGAAGTGCCATCCTGATTTCCAAAGCAGTTCCTTTCACTTGCAAATAATGTTGGTGTTTTAATGTAAAATTATTAATGGTAAGAATAAAACTTATTAGAGCACAAAAGTAAAGTAGAAAGTTTTGCATTCTTAAGTCTTGAATTTATAAAATATTCAACAGTTCTTATTCCATCGCCATGAGTATTATTTGTGTAAGAATATATTGGTACATTTTATATACAACATGTACTAATGAAAACACCAATCATATAATTTTTATTGAGAACGTTAAAAGGTTTATTTTTTAATTTTTTTACAGTTTAAATTACAATAATTATAAATAGTTGTATCGAGCTTCAATTGAACTAAGCCTTTAACTCATCAATGTCCATTTGAATCAAGTCATATTCTTTTTGATCCAGTCCACGTAAAAACACCACTTTACTATAAATGGCAGGGTACCCTGGCTCTGCACACTTGTATCCACGTGAAACCACTCCGAGGAGGTAGAAGTTGAAGCTACCACCTACCAACGAGGTTAACATCAGAGGACCTCCTGAATCCCCCTGGAAACACAGATAGACTATGTGTACTCTTTTATTTCATTATACTGAATGTTACATTATATGTCTACGATTTATTTAATAAACCTTTCGCAGTAGCTAGACAATGATTCTCTCTCTATTAATGCAACTTATACCAATAACAGGTGAAAAAACGAGTAACCATCTTAGCTGACTTTTTTGAGGACTTTGCATGGTCAAGCTTGGTTATATTTTTTAATTCACATTTTCTTAAGGGTATTGTAAAAGTTAATGAATATAAATTCTTTGATAAGAAACTATTCAACATATCACTTGAAATTACTAACTAATTCATTGACATTTCAAGGATGGTGGTAAAACATGACATACGTCATTTAATAATAACAATTAAGCTGAATAACGAAAAGTAAATTTCAGTTAAGCAAAATGTTTGTTAGGACACCATAAATAGCAGATAGTATATATAGTTAATTGGTTCATCAGATTGAAAACTTACCTGACAAGTATCTTGACCTATGGGAGAGATGGCACAGACGACCCCGTCATCTATTATAACGTTTCTGAACCTTTCGTAAGCGTTTGAACAGTTGTTTTTGTCTGTGATATCTACGCGGGCTTCTTGAAGATGAGTAACAACAGCATTTCGGTTTCCTGTGACCAGTCAAAACAACTTATATGATATAATATGTTTTGATTGTGTTTTAACCTAATACAAACAAAATTACATTTTTCAAGACCTAAGATCTAAAACGTATTATATAATAAGCACATAATCCTCTGTCTCTTAAAATCAATGAGAGTAATTTTCATTAAAAATAAGGGTTGTCAGCCGTAATAGGTTTTGGTGGTAGTAATATAGAAAGGGTTAAAAATTATAAACGAACACAATTTTTCTCATTTGATATTTCTTCAGCTTGACACACTTGTTTGTGTGCTTGCCAATACTGGAGTGTAGCGGGTACGGTGGTTATCGCAAGACAACACTAACAAACAACGTCGAGCGTGGATTTGAAACAGCTAAATGCCCTTGCTTGTCCTTACAAGCTGTCCGCCTGCCCGGCCGTAAGTTCAAAAAAGACATCGTAATATTTATATTTTACTTTTGAAAACAATCGGTCAGACACATAATTAAAGGTTAAGTCAGAAGCATCTAACAATACGTAAAGATCGAATGTTTGACTGGAAAGTGCAACTTTCAGTTTCTGTATATCGTCGAATAATGTTGATATAATTATTATTTAAGTGCCTGATATTTAGTTTTAAGTAGGCTGGAACCGACACAGTATCTACGATTATCTCACGATTATCTCACTTTATCTAGTCACAGTTAACAGTTTGGTTGGGAATCGTTCTTTATCGGAGATTTTTCTCACATCTTTTAGCGTTGCACAAACAAACTAAACTCTAAAGGGATCATTTTCGTCCATTACGACCGTGATGCTGGAACTGTGTCCCACACATTTTCTTTAATGTAAAAGTCGCTATACTAACAAAAACTAATAATAATTCTGTCGTTTCGTTTATAAACATTTCCTTCAACTGTTAAGTTGTTTTAGATTGCGATACATAAACACACAAACGTCAAATGTCATACAGTATGAATGTTTTAATAAGTATTAAGAACGAAAAAACTGAGTGTGAATTATAAACACAGATTTCAATAAATTTAATTTTAACATTGAGAAATATGGCGAATCACGCTAACTGTGGTAATTTAACAACAAGAACTGTAATTATGTTAAGAAATGAATAGCCATATTAATGTAATTTATACTAGACAGCTGATATTGTGATATTGACACTACAGTATTAACCTTACAACCAATCAGAAACGAGGTACCATGACTAGCGCTCCTATCGGTGTGGTGTCAAAGTAGCGCCCATAACCGAACAAGAAGGTATCATAGCACTGGTTACCACATATGAGTTTAACCGGGCTTAACTGTAACAAGCGGTTCATAAATGATTAGGAATAGTCTTAAGTGACGATTTTAGAGTTGTTTATATTTATATTATTTTAAACGTAAAATCTTCAGCTTCTATAATAATTACCTTACTTTTATAAAACCCATTAAGAATAACTTTAGCTTAAGTAAGCCAAACAAATGTAACAAAAACGTATTGAAAATGATCACTGAAAGAACGAAAACAGATAAATATGTTGTCATAATAAAACATTTAAAAATACAATTGAACGTAAAGATATATGAAGCGTGATATTGTACTACGTCTGATAAACCTGCAATGAAGTGCTTTTCGTTGAACTATTCCCTCCTCAGATCACGTTAGACGATCTGGGACGTGATTGGTCTGAGGTCGGGAAAGTACCGATCGGAAAATGCCAGAGTACCTACAAATAAATTACAGTTATTTATAAAAACAGTATTAATATAATAAAAATGAATTATTTTTGCAATATATTCTGCAATATTATATTCCGTAACAGTCAATTGTACAACTATACATTGCGACATGTATCATGTATTGACTTTAAAACAGTCGGATCAGCAGTAAGTGCGTTTATCGCAGTCAACGGGTTAAATAAAAACTTAATGTGCAAAAAATAAAATAATCCACTACACAACTTTGAAAAGAAAAGTAGAGTATTCTAAGTAAAATGTAATTGGACTTCAAAATAGATTGTATATCCAAATACTGCACTTAATTTAAATCAGCATTACTAACTAATAATTAAGATTTTCATAAACCGTCCTTAAAATTTTCCACGGGCTAAAGCAGGATTAAATTAATTATTAGTACTATGTTTGATTGATTAATAATTGAAAGTAGAAAAGAAACGTCTTAATAGTCAATGCATTTTTTTTATCTATTATCTTTCGTACAGATAACAGAAATGGTTCCTTAAAATTAAAAAATATGCACGTGTTTACAGCCTTATAATGTGCGAAAATTAAAAATTGTGTGAAGGACGAGGCATTTGAAGTTTATAAGGTACAACAAAATTTACAAGGTATTATTTATAAGGTACTACAACACATTAGGTATTAAGGTAAATAATAACTATGTAATTGCTAAAAAAAATTTAAACCTGTTTATATATTTCATTCCGAAAAGCCTAAAATTACTTAAAATACGAAAATTATTACAAAATATGTGGATAGATGTAAGTATGACCATGAAGTATGATATATAACAATGTATGACCTCCCCACATGACAAAATATTATATACGTTATTATAAAACGTGTTACAACAAGCGAGATAAGAATAAAAGTATTTAGATTGGTATTGTAATAAGCCTATATAGGGTAAGTGCGCCTATATCGCAATAAGACCCAGTAAGCACTTTCATGTATATTTCAGGAAACAAAATTTTTTTTGAATATTTTGTGTTTTCAATGTTATTATTAAGGACTAAACAAAAAGGATTTCATGGTTATTTTTGAATAAGTAGCCATTTAACAAAATTGCGAGCTAAATACAAACAAAAAAGTTTTTCCTAAATTGCACTTTAATGTGCCTAAAATGCACCTCCATTATGCCTAAATTGCACAGTTTTTAAAATCACGTTTTGGGAGAGAATAAAATCACGAAATGTCATAAAAAACCATTTATTATGAATCACAGGCATTGAAAAGAAATAGAAAACTTTTACTATGTTATACAATGAAATCAACATAATATTTAAACTCAAATAACTGGCTTTCATTTTGCGTTTAGATATTATACCATATCTTTACATACATTGCAATTAAACATCTGGATGGTTTCACCCCCACACAAATGACATGAAACCAATCACTACAATTAAGACATTGAATCATACCTTCCTCTCTCTCTCTCTTCGCACATTTTGCAATACCACGATGACTCATTAAAGTTAGGCCTATCATTATTTACTGTTTTCGTGCAACGAGTTTGATCCTCCGCGGTGTCAAATTTATTTTTTTCTTTTAGCTGAAACACTTTTTTTTCTTAGCGTCATTCTTTGCTAAGGATTTTCCTTCAAGTTTATTCTCATTCTTAGATTCTTTTTCTGTCTTCTCTTTTTATTTCAATAACAGCTGAGCTTTATAGGGTGGTTAACTTGTAAGAACCTCAACAATTTGTGTTGAAGTTGATTTTTTTTCTTTTTTTCTTTAGCAAAACAACTAGTATCTGGTAAAAAGGGAAAACACTAGATGTAGTTTTCTGGTACTGTCTTTAATAGATGTAGTTTTCTTAGCTCTAGACGTTCCAAACGGAAGCAGTAGAACTGGGGTTTCTGGCATAAAAGATCGGTCAGAGCCGTTCTTCATAATTTGGCTGGTTGAAGGTCTGACGTCATCATTTGGCTGATCTTTTGTGACAGCGTCGTACCTGATGACAACAGGAGCATATTAGTGTGTGAACGGCAAAGTCGCGATCTTTCAAAAAGGTCTTTGTTTATAGGCCAAATCCCAGTGGCTCTGAAGCCATTTATAGCCGTAGCTACGACGGCTGATTTTATGGATAGCTTTCGTTCAGTAGATGGCTTATATGTCTTACAGTAATTTTGTCAAATGAGTTCTAAAGTAAACTCACATTCCTTGTGGAAAATTGGTTTTCAAGGGTCCAAAGAAACTGACATCGAGCGGCTGTAGCCTGTGACTTGTGTGTGACGGTAGGGATAACAAGATGACCCCATGATCTCTAGCATATTCTATAACCTCCAGATTTTTTGTATGTGTGACGTATGGCCATCTAGTATAATGAGACTTTTTTTATCTTTACTAGGTTTGATAAAAGACACAAAGTTTTTTAACCAGTTCAAAAATACCTCAGCGTTGCTCCAACCACTCTCAGTCATGTCAAACGTTGGTCCGAAGGAGCTCCTATTTTCCATTCGGGTTTGAATCTCAAACCTTTGAAAACAAGCATTGGTGGTACAAAAACACCAGCTGCACTCATACAAAATATCCCAGTGGTCAGGGTACCCCTTTCTGCACTAGTCCATTGACCCCACTTTATGTTTTACTTTTTGAGCCAAAATCTTACGTGGCCTCTGGACGGTTGAAAGGGCAGTCTCGTCGACATTGAAAATCTCAGAGGCCTGCAGCTTGTTTTTCATCAGCTGATATATTTGTCAGGGTATCGTAGAAAATATCCGTTCTCTCCTTTATAAACCCACTGGCCCTAGCCATTGATGTTGCCTCGGGTTTTCGTAAAGACCACCTGTGGATGTCTTGAAATAAAATAATAATACCATTTATCCCCTGCCATTTTGGTTTCCATATTGAACCTATGCGGTAGACCATTACCCTCAGCTAGTTGAAACGCCAACTTCTTTCAAATCTTCTCGGGTAACTCCAAGAAACTTTTTTCTCTAAATCTAATACGTGCTGTACCAATTAATTTTCCAACTCAGCTGGCAAGTCTTGGGGACGACCGACCGAACACCTGTTTAGAATCAGTTGTATAGGTATTTGTTCCGACGAGGTGACGTTTTTAATGTTTTTTCGGCACCTCGTACCCCGACAAACTGCATTAATGCACATATCACCGTTCTTGAATGACGCAATCGCCCTTTCCATATCCTCTTCCTTCCATTTATACCGTAATTTCTGCCTCTATTCGCCAATATGAAATGAATAACATCATATTAGCCTAAATTGCACCAGTAAAAAAAAGGTGCAATTTAGGGAAACCGGTGCGGTGCATTTTAGGCAAATCGCCATATTGAAACTAACTACTTCGTGTTTGAGGTTAGGTTGTATATTCAAATCGAACTACGTTTCATTTAAAAGCTAAGATTGCCCACTATATAGTTATATAATAAGAATTTTATTCACCCTTCACACGATCGTGGCACCATAAAGTCAAAATCACCCAAAAATAACAAGCGCACTGTGAAATAAACGAAAGTTTTTTTATACGGAACGACAATCAACTCCCTCATTAAACCCAAGTGTGTAGTACTGACTGTTTTACTGTTAGAAGCTTCACCTTGCCCCGCGTGGATCGCTGCATGTCTGTTCATTTTGCCACAACATCAGTGGTGCATTTTAGGCACAGGTGCAACTTAAGCGCACTTTCCCCTACTCTTAATGTTATTATTAATTATTACTGTTAGTAATCATTGTAATAAAGAACAACGAGATTGCCCTCAACATAACAGAGTGAGTGAAATGAGTTGTCTATAAATGTAAATTTTTTGGTAAATTAAATAAAAAGGCACACGCAACTAAATTAGAGTTAAATAAAACACTGGGAAATGTAGTTCAGCACATGAATAACGAACACACGGGTTTTCGTGGCGACGTGGTGTGTCGTTTGGACAATCTGAGGTCGGGAAAGTACCGATCGGAAATACCCCTGGCCATCAGTGTGGACTTCGGTGACCCCGCACCTCTGGCGAAAAAAAAACATCCCTCCGGATAAAACCCAAATTCAAGTTCTAGTCACGTGAGCCCTCGTAAGGTTATCTTTGGTAAACTTTGGCACTAATAGTAACATACTAATGATAACCTAATCTGAACCTACGTATATAGCTCAATAACAATAAATATTAGATAGGGACGTCCTTCTCGCCGATATCGCTTTCTTTTTTGGAGGCAGAAAACAAGAACCGATCGTCATAATGGCATGTATTTTTCACAGTTAATCAAATAAAGTCCGTTCTTTCTAAAAATCCAGTGTTTTAGGACCCTGGTAAGTAAAACTCTTCCATAATGGTCCCCGGATAATAACTAAGTACCTATTTGTCTTTTTTCAGACAAGGAAAATGGAAGAGCTTCTGCCAAAATGATGCATAAAATAAACTCAAAATGAAAGATCTAATAAGAATTATCTGTTTAGTTCATTTTAATGTATATGAATGCATTATTCATCCCAGGACTGAATAAATCAACTAATAATAGGTTCTTACTTTCCGTCAAACGACAGTCCTTTAAGATGCAGAATAAATCTAAAGGTTTCGGTACAATAATACAGTATTATGATCAGAATTGCAGATTAAAAATTATTATATATAAATTAGTCGGTGGTGTCATAAAAACATCTAAACAAACACAAACACAATTTAACGAGCGTTTTTTAAAACATTTTTATGTTTATGTTTGTATTTTTGTAGATAATTTACAACAATCGAGAATAATGTCTAAGTGCATACTGATTTGAAATATTTCAGCTTTACCAATTTATTTAATGAATATTTGTGTAAAGATGTAAAATTTTTGCTATCCTGTCTGCAATTTTGTGTAGGATAAACTATGTATATTGTCGATTAAGTCTATAAAAATGAGCATTATAAAAGATGCACTCACTTTATATGAATATACAGGGTGTTTGAAAAGTATGGGTACGGCTTAATAATTTAAAAACCATAGGAGATAACATCTATAAACTTTGCACAGTGTCATATGGCTATGTAAACTATTTTTCCTTGCTATTACCATGACATGCCAACCATGGGGGGACGGCCCACAGAGGAAAACATGGAAATCTTAAATTGAAGCATGGGTCGAGTGATACCTCATTTGAAAGAGCTCACTTAGTAGAGTTGAATGCCGCAAACCGCATCTCAAAAGGTTTATCCAATCAGAAATGGCAGATGTTTTTTAGTTTTATTTATTGTGTTATAAATTTACTAGCGGACCCGGCGCGCTTCTCTGCGCATTTCAATAAGTTACCCACGGCTTCGCACGCAAATCTTAAGAAACCGAAGTCCTTATATTACTTAGTAAATTTTTTTTTTACTATATAATAAATTTTAGATTTAAATTAGTTATATCTCCGATGCCACGATTGAGCTTGCTTTGTTGTCTCGATCGAGAGAATATGTACACACGGAGTTTTGAGAACCATTACTTCTGTCAAAAAAAAAAACAACTATAGGTTGATTTTATAACATTTTTTATATTTGTAGCCAAACGTAAGATAGTAATTATGATATCTGCATTGCTCTTCTTATCAAGCATGAGCATGGTTTTATATTAAATTAAAAATATTGCAGTTAAAGGTGAATTTTTACGTCAAATTTGAATTGTATTATCTGGATAGTAAAGTCTATGTTTAACAGTGATTGCAGAAACAGTTTAAACAAAATTTGTCGTTTCTCTTAAGCTTACTCTATGCTTTAAAACTATAAGTGTAATATATGTTTACAAAGAACAGCTGATTAAAAATTTGAAAAAGACTCTTTCACTTAATAACCATATGTTTGCTGCAATGCATTTCTTACGGGTATTTCTGTAACCAGTTGGGGCGGAATCCTGAATCGGGAAAGGGATAAAAAAGTATCCTATAAAATCCTTCTACAGATCAAGACGAACAAATTAAAAAAAAAATTAGGCGAAATCCGTCCAGCCGTTTTTGTGAGTGATGCGAGTTACACACGAACAGTTTCATTTATATATATATATATATATATAGATGACATAATTTGCTAATTAAAAAAGTCAGTGAAAACACATTGGTTAGTAGAGTGAAACGCCGCCAACCGCATCAGAATACGACGATCCAGTCAGAAATGGCAGCGCATAATGTGTACTTCACAATGTGTACCTAAAACAACCCGCCATTTCTGATTTGATAAACCTTTTGAGATGCGGTTTGCGGAATTCAACTCTACTAAGTGAGCTCTTTCAAATGAGGTATCACTCGACCCATGCTTCAATTTAAGATTTCCATGTTTTCCTCTGTGGGCCGTCCCCCCATGGTTGGCATGTCATGGTAATAGCAAGGAAAAATAGTTTACATAGCCATATAACACTGTGCAAAGTTTATAGATGTTATCTGCTATGGTTTTTAAAATATTAAGCCGTACCCATACTTTTCAAACACCCTGTATATCATCGCAGTGAAGGTAAGAACGTGTATTACAGCTAAGAAGTTATTGTGTAGTAGTTGTAAATGCCCAGAAACAATAATAGTGTGGATACCTTTACGTAAAAAATAAAAAACACAATGAGATAGACAAAGGGCGTTAGAAACATTTTTAAGGAGCTACCGATCCCCATTTAGGCCTCGTAAGACACTGGTCCAAACGAGGATATTATCAAATAGAATAAGGAGTCGATAGAATACAAGGTCGATGGTACTGATAAAAGTCCAACGATCACAGTCAGGTTTTGAACCTGATCTATCTCTAACTCAGATCAAAAATCTAACGTCTCAAACTTTCGGTCATTACCACTTCCAAAATAATAGTAAATAGTTATAAGATTTTATGATCGATAAACATTATTGAACTTTATTACCACTGTGCCTACATTTTGTTATAACCGTTATTTTTGCCTCATAATTTGGTATCCTTATTGAGTAGTTATGATCCTGCTATACCAATTACTAGAAATAGAAAATAAATAATTGTGTTTTCTAGCAATTATTAATTTTATCACATTTTTTAAAATAATAAAACCTTATTTTAAGTGAAAAGTAAACTTGTACATGTATGTGTATCTTTATATATCAAGGGAATTATAAATTACTGTAAAATAGGTTTAGTATTAATTGCAAGTTGCCATGAGTAAATAGTGGAATGTCTTAAGATGTAAATATAATTTTAACTCACCATAAGCCGTTCTTCCCCACCCCGTAATATCACAGGATTCTCCGACCAGGCTGGAAGAACCAAAGGTGTCAGATTCTGGCAGACAGATGGGACGAATGAGAGCTGAAAATCAACAGTAAGTTATGATAGTTATCAAAAGAAGCATTGACGTCTTAGAGAACTGAGGAGTGACTCTACAAACAGTCAGCTGGTCATGACCCTTGTACTGAGTCATGTAAAGAGCAGCTTACTTTACTGGGTCCTAGTGAGTGGTTATTTACCATATTAATCTTTTCTTAAATAAGGAACAACGAATCGGGCACATCCAATGACTCCGCCGAAAGCAATTAAATTTCACTCAAATTCTCTGCTGGCATCTTTAAACAGGTCACTAATGTTAGTCAGTATCTATATACTCGTATTCTGTTCGGCGTGCAACCATATTTGGAGACACGCTTGGCGAATTAAATATATGTGGGTTTTGGAGAATTTTCAATTCCATGGCCGCCCTTTTAAGGCACGGTTTTTCTAACTCGCCGTCATCTAAGCTAGCGCTCTGGTAGTCTTTAGTATACAACAGATGCACTACTTTATTTCCTTTTCTATGGCTTAAACAACCATATCACCATATCATTCGTCACCATATCACGGTGAACTTACTAGTTAAAGAGCATGAGAAACTGATATAATATTAAGAATATTGTTTTAAAAGTAAGCTCTAACCAACAGTTAAGGCAGTCTAGCTGCAATAATCACTCACCGCATTGAAATACAACGTCGCTTCGCTGTTAACAGAAATTATATTTTGCCCACTAGCCGCGGACCTATCAAAATTTTACCGCGTCCCAGATTGGCCCGCGAGCCACAGTTTACAGACAACTGCTGTAGTCCATTACATGACCTGTAAATACATACTCATTAAATTGGCGCTCTACACTGTCACGTAATTTGAAAGCAAAACAGGAGACAATTCTGAGTTTCAAAAGAGTCTTCATTGACCAATTGAGAAACAAATTAAGGTCTCTTCTCCAACTTCTTTGGACTGAAATAGTCCTTAAATTCTAAATAAATACATTCCGTCCTAAATTGCATGCTGGAACTGCAATAACCCTGGACTTGAGTAAAATCTTGCAAGACAAAATACTATTCTTTATAAGATTAAAGGTAAGCCCTGTGCTGACGTCTGCACTAATTGAGAGGTCTGAAAATCCCAAATCAAATTCGGAAATGAAGACCATCAGCGTAAACCAAAGAAGGAACTCGATGTACTTAAACAGTTAATATGCAAGATTTAAACTAATAAAGAATTTCAAACAATTCCTAAGTACATTACGAAAATTATAAAATTATGTCTTATTCCTTTGACTCTACTGGTAGAATTGTGTGCTGAAAGTTTCTATTTTAGTTTGATCAATTTAGGTTAAAAAATAAACACTCTTGAAGCTGTTAAGCCCGTTAAAATATTGGGCTACCATGCTACTAAATGTCTGACAAGAAAGTGTCTTCACACATCACTGCACACTTGCGTGATGATCTGGCACTTATTTTCGAAAAAGCTTTTATTAGTTTTTAATATTTCAAAATGTTTATTTGCAAAACATGTATTATCTTCATACATACATGTTTTGCAAATAAAAATTTTGAATACTATTAATTATATTTTAAAATGCCATAATGTATATTACAGTGTTATGTGTAAATATCTATAATTTTTTCAACGAAACGTAAATTTTTTTTCTTTTAGGAATAGGTCCTGTTATTATTTTAAGACAAAGTTTGAAGAATGTTTGTGAAATATATATTTTCACGAACGAATATCAATTCCTACATACACGACGGTAACACAAAGAACCTTGTTACTATGGGTGCTGTGATCTAAATATATGATTTTTGTCAAAAGGAGCTGAGTACCAAATTTGGCAAAACTGATTTTTTGTGGTTCTCCGTGCCTAGGGGGATCAATATCTATGAGAGTTAAGTGCCAATTCCTTCCTAGTAGTTCATATTAATGCTCAAAGTATTCAGTGATCGTAATGGGGGTGGGGGGGGGGGGGGGTGGGGGGGGGGGGGGGTGGGGGGGGGGGGGGGTGGGGGGGGGGGGGGGTGGGGGGGGGGGGGGGTGGGGGGGGGGGGGAAATTTTTAAAACGGGTTTAATTTTTTTATGAACTGAGGGGAGGGAAAAGGTTGTAGGAATTTCTAGGCCCACTAATTTTAAAAAGTAATTTGGTTTCAAGTTTTGTAGCCGAAAATTAAAAAAAATATTTAAAGCCAAATTTTTTGAAGGAGGCGGGGGGCTTAGTTGCCTCCACGAATCCGAATTAAAGATGAAATCCTCCCCTTCAGTTCATGTAACTAAACTAAATAATACTGGCGAATATACTGGCCCTCCTCCAGATCTAACATCTGGCAGCGCTCCATACAAGCCAATCCTCTCAAGTGGTATAAGAATTAAAAAACATTTCTGATCCAACCTTGTTCCAGAAGAAATTAATGGGAGCACTACACTCCGGTTGGATGCCGGTCCAATAGCGCTGGCAGGGCGCGGGCATTCAGTTGGCTTCAGTGCTGTGGGCAGACTCGCCGCACCAGTCCCGCTGACGGCACTCACGGGGACCCTATAGAATCCCAACATAACCAGTAGATAATTCAGATCAACTTTACTACAACCCGAGAAATAATAAAAACTTAATTATGTTTGCCACAAAGTATAATAAAAATATTTAAATTTAACAATTAAAAAAAATAACAATCTGTAACTAACAGTACCTTTTAAGTATCAAAGACTATTTCCTAAAAATAACTCAAGACACCAAGTATTTTAAGATGCACTACTTGGTGCCAATATTAAATATTACATAGGCTAGGACAGCCATACTAAATGATTAAGCGTGATAACATTTACTTGTAACTATAATTCGCTGGATATTTAATCATTATATTATAATAATTTACATTTTGCTATTAAATATTAATTGTAAAGGTAGGCCTGATAATAATTATATAATTTACAAATAATAACAATACATTATTTCCCAAATAACAATAATTAAATTCTAATCAGTTCACGCTACTATAAAGGCAATAATTAAATAATAAAATTGAAATCATGGATGTTGCCACCCAAATTTGCACGCAACACAAAACACGAGGTAAACAAAAATTTGCAAAGTCCTGTACCGTCTCGCTTACACTAAAAAAAACAAAAGTGTGTACACGGAATAAAAGAATTTCCGTTCGCCGAACGGATCAGTTAGAAAGCACTAGAGCAAAAATAGAAAACTTAACTGGCAAAGTAAATAAATTAACAAATTTTAGAATGTACGAAAGACAGGAACGAACACTTTGCGACACGAACACGTACACGAGGAACACAAGTTACAAAAATATATATAAATTACTTATAACTAATCAACGAAAATATGTGTCTGGGTGAGAGAGAAAAACCGCCAACTAAATAAGTTAAGAGAGTGCAAAAGAACACTTACCTGCCGAAAGTCGGAGAATTAGCCAGCCATGTGGAACGGGACGAGCAGCGAACAGACAGCAAAACGCAGTAGCTTCTCCGAACGTGTCTCCGAACAGTCTGACCGCTCCGAACAGTAGCCGGAGCCGGTGCCGGTGAACAGCTGGTCGGTAAACTAGTCAAGGTCAACCAGCTGACCTCAACCAATCAGTCCAACCAGGCAGAAAATCAATACTTGACGGAGTGACTCCCCCACCGACTGACAAGAGTGGCCGAGGTGGGAAAATAATAGACAAAAAATAAATTGCCCAAACTGAGCCCCGGCTCAACCTCCCCCACTAAAAAGGGTGCAACCCCAAACAAAACCTCTCCCCCACTGAAAGAAGAACCAACAAGCTCTGACACAGGATACGGGAAGTCGAGAACCCTAACAGGAAACGAAGTCCTGAGCAGGAGGCAGACAAAACACGGTCCTCCTGAAAAATTTTGAGAGGCGCCTCTCTTGGAGAAAGAAGAAAACAGAAAGAGAGTAAAACGACACCACAGAGAAAACCAGGGGTGATCAGTCCCCGGACACCCCCGCAGCCGCACCAGTATCCAGAGCATGACCAGAGGTATCACCACGGAAGGCCTTCAGATGAGAAACATGGGCCTTCCGCCACAACCTCCCCGATACGGGATCAACCAACTCAGCAGTAACTGGGGAGAGAAAACGAAGAATCCGGTGGGGACCTGTCCACCGATAGCAAAGTTTGGCTGCCCGTTTATCCACGGCCGAACTGACCGGATGGGCCTTACAAAAGACAAGATCCCCCACCTGGAAGGGGTTAGCAATACGTCCCTTATTGAATTTCCTCCTCACCCTTTCCCTAGACTGTAGGAGCTTAACCCTGACTGCTTCCCAAGTGTCACTTACATTGGGAGTACCAGGTACTGGTAGAAGACTATCCAGACTCCAGAGATTAGACAAGGGATCAGAAGGAGGACGACTAAACATGACCTGAAAAGGCGTGGAATCATGACTTTCGTGAAGAGCAGAATTGAAGGCTAACTGAAGCCAGCTCAGGTTTTCATCCCAGGTAGTTTGTTTCCTCAGCGTGATAAGCGATGAGGGCGGCTCTGAGATTGCGGTTGAACCGCTCAGCATGAGAAGGCTGGGGGTAGTAAGGAGATGTAGTAACATGTTTGATTCCATGCCCAAAACAGAAGCGATGAAACTCCCTCGACACGAATTGTGTGCCGTTATCCGAGACGAAGGTGGCGGGCACTCCAAAATTCTGTAGAAGGCGGGACTTGAGTGCCTTGACGGTGAGCGACGCCGTGGCACTCCTAAGAGGAATCAACCAGCAAAACTTAGAGAAAGCATCCACAGCAACAAGCAGGGAGGTGTTCCCTGACTTGCTACGGGGAAAGGGTCCCACATAGTCAATGAACACTTTCTCAAGAGGCCGCTCCGCCACCCTCGGAGGAAAGAAGTCCTAATTTGGTATTTTGTGCTGGTTTACTGACCGAGCAAAGATGACAAGCTCGTACTCTACCAGCAATGTCTCTGTCCATACTCTTCCAGATAAACTTATCTCTGATTTTAGCGATGGTCTTGTGAATACCTAAATGACCGCCCACGGGAGAAACATGAAAGTAGGAAAAGACCATCGGTATGAGGGCACTCGGCAGAACAATCTTGGGACCACCTCCGCGTCGGGCACGACAGCAGAGGACACCCTTGGACAAGAAGTAAGGAGAGTGGGCTTCTCCCTCCCGGAGCTCACCAATGATGTTTGACAACTCGGGGTCTTGAAGTTGGTGAGAGCCAAAACTCTCAAAGGCAGCAGGGAAATCCAACATCACAGTCCCACACAACGGTGCTTGAGAATCAACAGGATCGCTGGGTAGATGATACATTCTAGAAAGAGCATCGGCGACGACGTTTTGGGTACCGCGAATGTGCTGCAACCCTGAATTTAAAGGCCGCAATTTTGACAACCCAGCGACCAATCTTCCCGAGTTGTCGAGGATGGGCCAATAACCAGGAAAGAGCCTGATTGTCAGTTTCCAGCAGAAATTCGGAATGCTCTAGGAACCTCCGAAACTTATCCATGCCGAAAACGACCGCCAGACACTCCAGCTCATAAATAGAAGATTTCTTTTCCGGAAGGGTCAAAGTCCTAGATGCAAAAGCTATAGGTTGCCGAGCGCCGTCGAATTCTTGAGAAAGCACAGCTCCTACAGCACAGGATGAGGAGTCAGTCTGCAAGATGAAGGGCCTACTAAAGTCCGGTATTCGCAGCACAGGAGGTTGGATAATGGCCTCCCTAAGCAGTTGAAAAGCACGTTCTTGATCTTCACCCCAAACGAACTTTGCGTCTTTCCTTCTTAAGGCGTTCAGAGGGGCGGCCCACCTCGGCAAAGTCAGGAATAAACCTACGGTAGAAATTAACCATGCCGATGAATCTGGCAACACCCTTGGCATCCTTCGGAGGAGGAAAAAATCCCGAATGCCTTGGGTCCTGGCAGGATCTATAGATACACCCCTAGACGACACGAGGTGACCGAGAAACGATATTTCAGACTTGGCGTAAGACACCTTCTCCGGATTGACGGTAAGGCCAGCCCTATACCCAACCTAACCAAGACCTCCTCAAGATGTTTAACGTGTTCCGTGAAAGACTCACTGTAGACCAGAAGATCATCAAGATAATTAAAGACATACCTGAACTTCACATCGTGGAAGATGGAGTCAAGCAACCTAGTTAACGTTTGGGCCCCCACAGCTAGCCCCATAGGCACAGATCGGTACTGATACAAATTCCACGGAACACAGAAGGCCGTGAGAGGACGTGATTCCTTCTTCAACGGAATCTGATGATATGCTTGGTTCAAATCAAATATAGTGAAAAATTTGGCCTTACCGAACCAATCAAAAGCAGAATGGAGATCGGGGAGAGGCACTGAGTCTATTTCAATTTTGGCATTAAGTTTTCTTAGGTCAACCCACCATACGATGTTTTTCCATTAGGCTTTGGAACCAAGAACGCTGGACTGGCATACGATGAGTTTGAGGGCTCAATAACTCCCTGATCCAAGAGATCCTTGATGATACCACGCATAACCTCCATCTTTGGAGGAGCCAACTTGTATGGGTGGGAGCGTACTGGCTGAGTGTCAGTCAGACGAATTTCATATTCAATAAGATGGGTAGAACCGAGCTTGGGTGTGAGGACATCCGGAAATCTTGAGCAAAGCTCACGGAGAACCCCAGCTTGCTCCTCATCCAAGTGACCGAACGGGTTCCCAGGGGCAGAACCTTCCTCACACTCCACCTCCACAACCTGCGGCGTCGATTTGCATTTATCAGAAAAGGGGACTGACACTCGCCGATTGAATTTGAAATAAGACTGGCCCGCCTGAAGATCCAGCACCAAACCAGTCTTTTGAATAAAATCCGCCCCCAAAATACAATCCATACTCAGGTCCTGGGCCACAAGGAAGCTCCACACCCATGAAAAATATTCAACCTTAAACTTGATTGAAGCCTTCTTCGAAATTGGAAGAGGGGAATTAGAAGCAGTCCAGCAAGTTAAAGAAGACTCCTCGGTGTGCTTCACCAAACCTAACCTTGAAATGGCTTCAAAAAGACGGGAAGAGATGAGGCTACAGGCTGACCCGGAATCAACTAGGGCCTTATGCACTGAGTCTCCCACTAAGATATTGATATAAGGGCACACCGAAGATGCTGTCCTAAGCCGTAGGTTTCCCTTCTCTGCTAGGCTCATAGTGTCCAAACTATTAATCAAATTTTTCGCACAGGTACTATTTTTTTTGAAATTTTTTCTTAGACCTCGGGGGAACTTCAGAGAAAACCCCCCTTTGATCTAGTTTTTTGGACCAGTGCGATATCTCCTAGGACACTCCCGACGAGTATGACCTCGTTCACCACAGGCATAGCAGATGGGTGGATGAAGCCCACCAGAGTGATGTGGCCCATCCACGGGATTCTGTACGGCCGTGACAGCCCTGGAGGGCTGGATGGAACGATGATTGTTCCTCTCCGCCCTCTGCCGGTCAGCAAACTGCACGCTGCGCGAAGCAATGCACAGACGGTCCAGTTCAGAAAAGGTGGAAGGGCGACCAGCAAAAACTAGACGGGACCTCTCTTCAGGATTGAGACCCTCAAGAATGGTGGTGACCACAGTACTTTCGGGGATATTGAGCCTTAACACCCTATCAGTGTCCCTCACCTCGGCCACAAACTTAGCCAAACTCTCTCCGTTGCCCTGAGGCCTAAAGAATTTCTCCACACGGAGACGCTCCCTCAACTGACCAGGAACAAAGAAATCCAATGCCTCCCTATGAAAATCATCCAGGGTACCACCCCTCTGGAGAACTCGAACCAGACAGTCCACCCAAAGGTGGCCTACAAAACGGAGAGATGACATGCAGGAAGCTCGCTCCCCTGAAGACCAGGCAAGTCATGCAGTCGCAGGATCTCAGAAAGAAACCGCAGCAAGGCTTCAGTATCTAGACCATCCACCGTAGGTAGTCGCTGCAGCAACGGGGTAAGTGGGTTTGGGAGCTTGTGATACTGAACAAAGGATCCCGTCATCACAGCTCCCAGTCCTCCAGATCCAGCAGGCAGGGTCCCGTCCACACCAGACACCCCCGACGCCACGCCCACATCAAAGTCTGCAACAACTGACCTAGGGATCCGGCATTCACCCTTAACAGCCGCAGCAGAGTCAACCGCAGACAAGGTTTTTTCAGGAGCCTTTGCTCCCTCGTCCCTCTCGAGTACAGTCAGCAGGCTGTCCACCAAGGTGATGCGTTCCTCCAACCACTCCCTATCACCAGAACTGGTAAGCTTGGATCTAAGTAGCGACAGCCTCATATGTAGATGGGTAAGCCGGGACAAATACCTAGCCCTCTCTCGGCCAGTAGGCGGCGACTCCAACCAGTCCTCCTGACTATTTTCAAAAGTCTCCAACTTAGCCTCCAAAATAGGCCTCTGCTTCTGGAACGTCAAATCTCTAGGCCAGGTCGTGTGTCCAGTTCCATATTATCACGCAGTTGCTTCCGCATGGACTCGCAGTCGGAACCCGGATTAAGCCCACGAGCCAACAACTCAAAATGGAGATCCTCCTTCAGCAAGTATTCAGGCACCAGAGAGACAGGCATGATAACAAAGAGTAACAAAAAAACTAACAAACAACACACTGACTCGAAGTCAACAACTAACAAATCAAAATTAGTAAGGCGACAAGTGAATAACTTAGTGAGACAACACTCTCAGCAGGGTCCCCAGAATTCCTGCCGTCCACGAAACACGGCAGCGAATCCAAAATACCACAACAAAACACTACGCCGTACCAGAACAAAACCAGAAAAAAAACAACGATGACAATGTATAACAAAAACACACAAGTAATAATAATCAGGAAATAAATAAGTTCACACACTTCCTGTAAATCAGCGAAAAATAGCTCAGCGAGACGGCACAGGCGCAGGAAGTCACAAACTAACTTCAACTCCTCCCTCTCACCACCAGTGGCAAAACAAAAACCCCGGGCCCGCAGAGGGTAAAAACACGTAACCACGCTCTGCTACCATTTTGTTCCGAGGCCTCCTGTCTTTTTCGCTTACTCGGAACAGTATATACACTATTTACAAAGTTTTTTTCTTATATTATTTTATTTACAAACATGTTTATCGAAGCAGGGGCCATGGCATCCTTCTTTTCACTTGCTGCATCAGAGTCTTGACCTTTTCCTTGAGGTTTTGTATGTCTGTCCTTTTTCTGTGCATACCCAGCAAGTTTTCATCGATGTTCCTGGTATTTTTTCAAGGCTTTTGGGCCCAGCATTATGACCACCACCGCCTGGCAAATTGTCAGCTTTTTGATGAATGAACCATTCCTGAGCTATGTTTTCAATGATGATGACAATAAACTTATATCTAGAAGCAGGTTTCAAATTATTATTTATACAGTTCTCTTTATACATAACATAACTATTTAGTACCATTCTACAGAAAATATTGAAAGCCACCTTCTTCCAATATTTCACTGTGCGCCTTTCGTCCAAGTAAGTATACAGCATCATATCAAAGTGGTCTATTCCCCCCATGTAGGTGTTGTAGTTTGCAATGATCTTAGGTTTTGTTTTAATAGTTTGTCTACCACGCCTTCTGTTTGTTACATCTACATTTCCTACGTCACCTTTAGATGATAATAATATAATGGGAAACTTTTGGGTCTTTTTTTGACGGTAGGCCATTGCAATGTTGTTCTCATTTTTGGTATACTGTTTCTCCTACACCTATTTTATTTTTCAATTCTTGTGACAATCCGTTTTCGATTTCGCCTAGTTGTTCCTGTGAAAAAGGTTTTCCGACTGTACAGCATTTTCATGAGAGCTATACTTGAAAAGAAATTGTCTACAAAAACATGGTATCCTTTTTCAAGATAATTACACATAGTTAATAATTTGATAACTACTGAATAGCCCAATCCATACTGCTTAATTTCATTCCTGTCTTCATTTGATTTTGCTCCTTTATAGCAAAAGAAACTCATACAATATTTAGACACTGAGTCGCATAACACCCACAATTTGATGCCCCAGCGGTGGTGGTGTTTATTGGGCATATACTGCATCAATGTGGTCTGATTCTTCGTCCCAATCAAGCTCTCATCCACAGATTGTTCGTGGGCTATGTAGTGGTGTTTGAACATTCTGTTACAGTGATCGACTAAAGGTGTGAACTTCTGTGTAGGATCATAGCCGGGTTCATTTACTTTTGGTAAAGCTGTATTATCGACGAGATGAAAAAAACATAGAAGTGATTCGAACCGTAAACGGGGTGAACATTTTGCTGAACCAAGGTGTAATTTGCGATGATGTAGTAGACCAGTATGCCTTTATAGTTGGCTTCCTGACAAGGCCCATATTTAGAACAACATCAATGAAGGCTTTGATTTCCACTAATGTTGTTGGAATCCACTGTCTAAAGCGACTGTAAGGTGAAGCTGTATCTCCTCTTGAGTTTACAGTTTGGTTAGCATATCTATTGGTTTCTAAAACCATCAAATTCAAAAGGGTTGTTGTAAAGAATAAATTGAAGTATTCTACAGGACTTGCATTTACTGGTGGGCAGTGTTTAGGTCCAGGAATTGCCATAAAGGAAAAGTTATGGTTCAAATAAACATTATCTTGAGCTGTCACTTTTTCACATATGGGACCTTCATCATTAGAGTCCTCAACACTATCATCTATATCCGAATTATCACTCAAGACTTGTCTACATTGGTTGGGGATCCTAGGCCTAGGCGTATGAGTAGGCCTACGTTGATCATTTTCTGGGTCATCACTATCACTGTCATCGGTTTCTAAATGAGACCTAGATGTACCCAAATGTTTATCTGGAATTAATCTAGCTCTCTTACCATTTGAAGTAGATGGTTGATCAGGTAAATAGCTCGGATCAGCATCGCTATCGTCAGCAAACAAATCGCTAACGCTAGAATCCGAGTCAAGATTCTAGTCCATAATTCTATCTATTTCACTCGTTCTAATATCGTCATGACAATCCATTGTTTATATTTCCACTCAAAAAAATTAAATTTAACACTAATAACTACTAAAAACTCAAGAAAACAACGATATAATACATAAACAAACACAACCACAATAACAACAGCCAACGGTACTGTGGAACGTAAACAAAGACTATAAATGAGTCATATTTAGCAGCGTCTATTTCAATTCCAAAGACATTCAAATTACGAAAAACATATTTCGTTCTATTCCTAAGCTTACGTACTACATGAAATACATGACGACATTTGTCATACGTTGTCTAGTAATTTTTAAATACGCAAAATACAAAGCGGCAGTAAACTGCCGCCCGGTCTTTTTCGCAGGTTTTCAAGGCAGCAGTTTCCTGCCACCTGGGGTTCAAAGGGTTAAATTAGTGGTAACAATGTAGTTACAATTAATTTTGCCTGACGATGGAACCTTTGGTTTCAAAAGGCATCATCTCAAAAATAAAATTACATTGTAAAGGAGCTAAAAATTATTTTCAATTGGTCCAAGAGTCTTAAGTGTTTTTTACCTTGTTATTGAAGCTTTACTGGTGTACAAAAGTATATAAATCAGTTTTTCATATTGAAAAATATAGTAAAAACTATATTTCAGTTTTTGAAAGAAATTGGTAAATTGCAAATTTTTAGTTGCTAAGCAACAATACAATAAAGTTATCATATTAATCAAATTAGTTTTCATGCAAATTAATATATTTTTTTAACTTGTTATTAAATTTGACTGATGTACAACAATGTGTATATCAGTTTTTCACATTGAAGAAAATTTGGAAAAAAAACAAATGAAACAAAACATTTACAGACAATGTTAACAAAGGGAACTGGATTTTTTTTGAACATTTGCCACCGTTCAGTGAATTATTGTATCACTGAATGATGGCAAATGTTTGGAAAATCTTGTTTAGTTTACAATCGTTAAAGTAAAAAAAGTAAAGAATGTCTTATTTTACCAGGCGAAGTTAGGGCTAAGAAGCCCTCTCTAACACTTAACCTGGGGACCAACGGCTTAAAGGTGACTTCCGAACCACCACCAATGGCCGGGCAGGCGGCCGCTTGCAAGGACAGGATCGCACAGCGGTCACCTGTCCAAGCAGCAGCCACGCTCGGCGTTGCTTGATCTGGTTATCTTGCGATAACCGCCGTACCCACTACACTGCGCCATTGGCAAATGGCGTTCATTTTCATCCAAAACAAACTTCAAACATAGAATGTTAACAAATTGGGAAGCTTAGGAGTCAACAAAGATTGGCAACTAGATACAGTATAAATTAAAATGAAATACCACTAAACATGTAATGCAACTCAAACATTCGATAGATGTATAATTTAAAGGTCCAGTGACTGTTAAATATGCTGTTTCGGAAAATTACAAATTTATAGCGCAGTAAATGCCTGTGGGTCATTAATTTACAATGCAAATTATATGATATTATAGTAATGGTATAACATACTTAGTTCTATGATTTCAATGTAATTCTGACATCACATTTTCTACTTTAGATTTCCTATGTGGAAATCTTTCAGAAAAATTGATGATAACAAAATCACACTTCTTTTTAAAAGTTAAATGTATGTAACAAATTACTGGTCACTGGCTTTGCTCTCAATTATATTTTATCCAACTATTTAATCATATAGTGGCCAAATAGTTTGACAGATATTTGAAAGAAAAAACTTGTCACAACCTTTTGTATTAATAAAGTTTATTCTCTTATCAATCAAACCATGCATGTTGTTCATGTATAAAGTTAGTTGCTAACATTACCTTGTTTGCAGGAAGCTAGCACAGTCTTCTCAGGCTCCACAATATGTCTGCCCATTCACCGTGAGTGCATTGTCATGGACTCTTATCAGCCTTCAACGTTTACCTTGTGATCGACACAAGCTTGTAGTGTAGTGATCATGGTTCGGCTCTTTACTAGGCCTGACCTCTTTTTACATTCCAAACATTAGACTTATTTTTCAATTTCTATTTGACCTTTATGTATTTATATTTTATTGAATAACTGTAATTTTAACTTACAGTGTACAAGCTGTGTAATTTGCACACATTTCTTTACGACTAAGGATTGTACAGTATAATGATAAAAAACCAATTAGGCTATTTTATTTATGTTGATTTTAGGATTTGTGTTCATGAGTTGGTTTCAGAGGGAATTTACATAAAATTATGTAGTGAATATATATTACTGTAAAAATGTAGAAAATTTTTAAAGTTTTAGTTTATAGTCTACAAGACCAATGAGCTATTAGAATTTCAATAATTTTCTTGTAATATGTTGTTAAGAATTTGTTATATCCAATGTATTAGTTTTGTTTAAATATTTCAGAGAGAATTGTGATAAATTACACATTTTCAAAGAATCTTCTTCTTTGCATATTAAAAAATGCATATCATCACAATAATTTTGTTGAGTGTTGTTAATGTTTTGAAGGATTAGTTACATGTAATTGCTTGTTCATGCATATTAACACGGGAGAGTTAACAGCCATTTCAGGACTCAGAAAGTTGCTTGAAGATGATTTGCTCACATTTACTATTTCATAATTTGTATTTTACAGCAATTGAGTTTTACAGTAGAAAATCCAATATTCTAAAAATACATTTGTCAGAAAAGCAAATTTGGAACTAGAAACGGCAAAGCAAAATTTCAACTGGCACATCACTATTTAAGTGTAAAACAAATTTCATGATAAAAATAATTATTTATAAGAGATTAAATGAAGCCACTTGATATTTTTTTAAACATTCAAATTGAATGTTTGTATTTGATAGACAGAGGTGTTTCTCTTAGTAGTTGGTTTATTTATAGGCCTTCATATTATTATTAAACTATATAAATATTATAATTTCCTATAAGTTCCTCAAATTATAATTAATAATGGTTTAGCTCATTCGGATAATGCACTTAAATTTTTCTAATTATTCTAGAAATTTTGGGAAAATGCATATGTGTTATAATAATTAGGATTTTATAATTGAATATGTTCATGTTTACATAAATGTTTCCTTTGTACTTTTTTTTATCTGAGATATTGGCAAGAAAATCACAACAAGTTAATTGGCTGAACAAGATTTTAAATTCAAGCATTTATGTATCTGACATAATATTTTGTACTGATTTTATTAATACAAGGCATAAAGTTAGTGCAAAAACAAAATGAAAATCTGTCAAACTTATCTTTGCAATGTTTCATGCAAATTCTATTATTTTCATAATCTCACAATACCTATAACAAATGTGAAATGGTGTATACCGTATGTAAATAAATAAATAAATAAATCTCTTCAAAGTAACAAAAGTATTTTTCAAAATATCCATTTAAATTTATTATCATGAATTTATTGATCACATCAAGATTAATGAATTATGTTTTGATGTTTGTGTGTTAGTGTATGATTAGCTTTTTTTAATTGCTAGAAACAATATAAAAATTACATGTATTTTGTGTTTATAATAGGTTTAAAATTACCACAAAAATACCTCTACAATCATTAAATGAAAAACATATAGAGGTTTCTTGCCAATATGCAAGTGCACAACAATTACTAATTTTAAAAAAATAGCACAAATTGCATTTTTATACATTATGACTGTCAATTTTACCTTTGTTTAAAATTGATAATTCAATAAATATTGTTTTTATAACAAATATTTATAAATAAATTAAGGTTGGTGCTTAACTTCAAAAATGAAACTGTATTTGAATTTTGTTTTTGTTTTGTTTTGTTGATGGTTTTTAAGACGAACAAGTATTTGTTTACATGAGGATAATTTTTTTTTAAGTAACAGTCAGTGTGACCCCGTTGTTGTTACACCTGTTAAGTAATATTGTAACAAGTCTAATTTATTTACTACTATAATTTCACTGAAACGTCACATAAACCTAAGCAATTTTGGTACTAAAGGGTTAGAATATGGTCAGTCATACACTTGGAACATGACAATGTATCTAGCATTGGTATACTCTGTTGTGTACTAGACATTTTGAAGTAAGTACTATAGTGAAGAATTCCACACTGTAAACATGTTAGGAGTATGCCACACCATGTATCGCCTAACAAGATATGTAAAACTTTAAGTCTATAGCTCATTTCATTGTTGAAACGTACTACGGACATATAGACAGTCGTACAGAAAGAAATTGTTACATCGCCGGGCAGACAAAAGAGTGGTTGTGCCAGCCTACTGAATCATAGGCTTCCATGACCATCAGCCAGAATCGTTCCCATTTACAATCTTTTTCCAGTAATATTACTTAAAGTTGGCAAACTCTTTCTACTCATTCAGTACGTACAAGAATCAATTTCCTATTTACAATCTTTTTATAGAAATATTACTTAAAGGTGGCAAACTTTTTCTACTCATTGAGTACGTACAAGACTCAATTTGGGAAAATCGGAAACATCCTTCCTCTATGTAACACACTTGACCCTCACAGAAGGTATTCTTTTTCACGGTTCATCAACAAATCCAATCATATCCGGTATTTGGAAAAATGTGCGCACATTCACTTGTAATCTCAACACCATCCCCCTGCTTCTTCTGTGTTTACTGTTACATCTAGATAGATATATATGGTAGTTCCTGGCTGTGGGATTCTACTATTGTGGCATAATAGCATAATTTACATTCTAATTCATTTATGTATGAAGCAAAGACCACCTAGTTGACTTCTTCCTTCCCTGTATCTATTGAAATAAACTTTTCCTAAATTTATAAAGGTTACTAAAAATGTAATTATGGCTGTGACTACTTACCTAAGCTGTGGGCTTGTTCATTATTTCCAAAAACTCGGAAGCATTTTTAGTTCTAATTAAAAATGTAAGTTGTGATATAATTAATTTACATAAACGTCTATTTACTTCAAAGAAGTATTTTCAGTAAATTGTTAAATTGAGTGAATATTTTACAGCCAAGCAACACATATACAGTTAGTTCTTACCAAATTAAGTATGTTTTGTAAACTGAAAAAATTTGCATTCAAGTGCAATACATTTTATAACAAGTTTATTTCATTAACAAAAACATGTTTATGAAATTACGAAGATAGCCAAATAAATAGGCTTAGCAATTTTCTATCTCTGAGCACACAAAACCATTCATTGATGGTGTCTGTAAAATATAAATTAATAGTTTATTCAAATAATTGTAGTGTTACACTTGTGAGATTGGCATTTACAGATGTGTTAATCTCCATGTTCTGATTTATTTTGTAAATATATTTAAGTGCCACAGACTGTATATAAGACACTCTTGTTAAACAAGATGGTACCAATGTAAGTGTCTAATTTCATGGTTGAAATCTTTTGTTGTTCTTGTTCTTAAAGTTTAAAAAACTTATTTCTCGATTCTAAAGTTTATTAATATAAGATTATATTACTGTGTCTTGTGATAATTTACATGTGGATTTTACCTGGAAAGTATTTTAATGTAGAGAAGGACATAAAGACTGTTGTTTCAAACTCTTATGTTATGACAATTCTAACTTTGTTGTTTCTGTTAAATCGTGAGTAAGCTTTGTGATTTTATAATAATGTTAGGAATTTAGTTTCCATGATTTTAGTATGGACTGATTTGTTGTTGTTCAAACACATCAATTGTATAGCTTCTGAGTTTGAAAAATGTGATTTTTGACTAGTTATTCATATTCTTTGCGTGAAAATTATATAAGAATATGAGATTACTTACTGCGTTTATGTTGACAGGAGAAAATTAGAACAATATAAATTTAATAAAATTTTTGAAAATACTAATTAAATGATTTGTTTGATTCTTCCTAATGGTTCCCCCAACTGACTGGTGTTTCTGTTTGATATTGTGTCGAATATCATCAATATAAAACTGTCTTATGTATTTTTACTTGGTAAAAATGCTGCAGAAACTATTTTAATGTTGAATACAGCTTACAAAGATGATGCTATGGGGAAAACTCAGGTCTACGAGTGGTTCGCTCGATTTAAAAATGGCGACATGTCGATTGAAGACAAACCTCGTTCTGGACATCCATCAATCTCTCGAACGGACGAAAATGTTGAGAAAATTTGTGAACTTGTGCTCACCGACCGTCGACAGACAATTGAGGAACTATCAGAGAGTAGTGGGTTATCTTGGAGCTCGGTTCAGCGAATTTTAACAGGAGATTGCTGCCAGTAATTTTAGGACTGAAAAGGGTTGCTGCCAAATTTGTTCCTCGACTTCTGACTGACCATCAAAAGGCACATCGAGTTGAAACTCGCCGCCTTCTGAAAGAACATCTCAAAAATGATCCCGATTTTCTGGAAAAGATAATTACTGGTGATGAGTCATGGTGCTATGGTTATGACCCAGAAACGAAGCAACAGTCAAGCCAATGGAAGTCGCCATCTTCACCTCGTCCAAAAAAATGTCGACAAGTCAAATCAAACATCAAAACCATGTTGATTTGCTTTTTTGATGCTAAAGGCATTGTTTATTCTGAGTTTGTTCCTCCAGGTCAGACTGTCTACCAAACATTTTATTTGGAGATTTTAAGAAGATTGCGGAACAGTGTTCGCCAGAAAAGACCCGATTTGTGGCAGACTGGAGACTGGTTCTTCCACCACGACAACGCACCGGCACACACAGCCATCTCAGTTAGGCAGTTTTTAGCCAAAAACGGCATGGTTCCGCTGCCCCACGCACCTTACTCGCCTGACCTCGCTCCATGCGACTTTTTTTTATTTCCACACATGAAAAGAGGCTTGAAAGGTCAACGATTTGACAGCGTTGAAGAGGTTAAGAAAAAAACGAAGCTCGAGCTTGCAGCCATTTCTAAAGATGACTACAAAAAATGTTTTGATCAATGGAAATACCGTTGGGACAAGTGTATTAGTTGTAATGGAGATTATTTTGAAGGAGATAAGGTCGTATTGTAAAAAATTTGATAATATATCATTTTTATAAAATAATTCCGGTTTTTTTTTTGGTACCCCCTCGTAGCTGCGAAATAAGTGGGGTTTATGCAACTCTGTCTTGTTATTGTGCTCACACAAAATACATTACAAGCCTTGGCATTATTCTATTTGTGACTCTACTTCCTGCTGTGGTGTTGCATGAATGGACATTGGAAAATGTTGGCACTGCAGTCTCATAGGATTACTTGTCTCTCAGATGATGGCCTAGCTCTCTACTCCAATGATGTATCTGTTCTCTGATAATACTTTTAAAACCTGCATAATGTGGCTCTTTTCCTCCTTTTATTTGGTGGAAGTACACTACAAACATTGAACAGACTCATGTTAACACTTTCAGCCCCATATGTATAAATATGATACACGTTGCACTAAGAGCTCATGCCCACATGCATCATTTTGATACACTGTAAAACCCAGCCAAAAAGTGTAAAAGTTTATCCCCAGCCCAAGGCTTACGAACGTGTGGAATCATTCCTCTGATTGCCTTCATGCATAAAAAAATCAAAACAACTGAATAATAACATTCTTAGGGCATTTTTTAGACTGTGCACCATTATGATGCATATGGGCCATAATGTATGTTTTGGTTTTCTTTTTTACCACAATGGCCCACTGTGAGTCAATATGATGCACATTTTCAAATTTCAACATGTGCATCATTTTGGCTCACGGAGCTGAAAAGTATAAATATCCTATTATCTGGCCTATTCTTTTATTTCTAGCTAAATGAAATCAACTTTCTTTGACAGTAAGTGTTTTTGGTAGGTTAGGCCAGGTAAAGTTTGTTTGGTAATATATATTAGGTTAGGTTATGTCTCAATAGAAATACATAAAAAATGGTTTGTCCATTATACGGCTTCCATCTAAAGTTATGTTAGGATATGAATAATCCCATAAAGTTCCATATTTACCTAACCTATTTGCATAATGTACCCTAACCTAAAGGATGGATTGTATGATATAATATTAGATAAGTTGCTAACAAATTTGTTTGATTGGGCAAAACGTTTTGGCAAAAAACAACATAGATTTACTATGAACATATTTTATTTTACAATCTAGATATTAGGCCTACTATTCAGGTAGGCTACTACATCTTATTTTTTTTACATATCGATGTTTTTTGAAAAAGCAGTCCATACACATGTACTTCTGCTCTGGACAACCAGGACACTTTGTTCTAACTTGAGAAGTTTTCTTTGCAGCTTGTAACCGACCCACACGGGATTGGTAACGTTCGTAGCAAGATGTACATCTCCCCCTAGGCCTGCCTTCAACGGTTTTCAGTACATGATCAAAACGTAAATTGTCATGTCACACAAACACTCCAAGCCAAAATCTGGGCAAAACAGCTGTTTTTGTAAACAATGCAGTGTTGCCAACCGCCAACCAATTTATGACCCATCACTGCCCTGTGGTCCCACAGTCCCACACAACACAGTATGCTATGCAGTTTTAATGTAAGTGTGCATAAAAAAGGCTCACAGGCTTGATTAAAACAGTAGTTTTGTGTGAAGCAATATGATGCACACGGGGCTCAGTGCAAAACATAGTGTGAATCAAATATATACACATGGGGCTGGGCTCACAGTAATAAAAATATCGTGGGCTGGGAGTAAACTAGTCTACTTTTTTGCTTGGGGCTGAAAGTGTTAAAGTATAGAAAAATCATTTTCTTGTATCCCTTAATGTATCTTCGGATGCCTTGGTCATAAAATCAGTTCTTGATCCTGGCAGATCAGATTCTTTATTGAACATATTCTTGGAGAATAGAACAAAAGTGAAAAGAATAATATTGTAAAAGTGTTAGTGTTTGTAAAACTTTAGAGATTTTAGTCAATGTACATATGTACAATTTATTTAGTAGTGCGTGTGATCACTTGCACAGGAGAAACTCTGGATGTTTTCAACTTCTTGGTGTTTTGTATTTAGTTCTGTAGGAAATGCATTGAAGAGTCTGCACCAGCATATTCAGACTTCTTCCCTGTGAGTCGGTAGGTAGAAGTCATTATATTGTCCATGGATGTCCTTATTTATTGGCAAGTTAAGTCTTAAAGCATGCAGAATCACTTCCAGGATGCATAGAGAAATGATGTTTAAATTCTTGAAAGCCTCTCGACAGCTACTGCGTGGCTTCAAATTGGCCATAATCTTAAGAACTTGTTTTGAAGGATCATAATTCATTGGAGGTTGTCTCATGATGAGCTCCTCCTCCCCAACACAATTATCCCATATCTCAAAAGTGACGCAAATAGAGCATAATTGTTTTAGTTGCTTTGTCAGAACTAATGGTCTTCACTCTTTTTTGAACAAAAATGGCTGTACTGAGTTGGGCACTTAGTTTGCCAACATGGAAATTCCATGACAAGCGATCATTGAGCAATACTTCAAAATGTTTTGTACAGTTGACCACTTGTGGATTTGGAGGGTTACTGATGTCCTTTTTGGGCCTTTCCAGCACAAGCAATTTAGTTTTACTTTCGTTGAACACAAGGTCATTCTGAATACAGTACTTACTGCTGGGATATGCTGACTGAGATGAATGTGTTCATCTCCAGCTGTTCAATTGACTTATTAGCAGTCAACAGCATTGTATCATCAGCATACATAATTGGATAGCTATGTGGTTAGATTTGAAATGCAAGATTTGCTGTAAGCAAAAAAAACAACACCGGGCAAACCAAAACATCACTGCTCCCAGGGGGACTCCCCTTCTTATTTGTATTGAGGGCTGATTTTCCTACGTGTAATTATCCATTTAGATATTGGTTTAATACAGCAATTTGTTGACGTTCCCTTATATGACTCTCAAACCATTTTAGTGCATTCTTTATACATAAAGAACTCAGCTTGGTCTTAGGCTTTATCTATGGTCTAAGCAATCAAAAGCTTTGCTTAGGTTGAGAGAAACACTTGTGATTGTGTTTCCAGCATCAATATTGTTAATTGTCCAGTCAACCAAGTCATTTGAAGTAGTTATTGTTGATCTCTCATCCAGGAAGCCATGCTGTCTTTCTGGAAGTATATTATTATTTGCAAGGTGATCTAGCAGCCCAGGAAGCATGGACCTATTACTCTGATATCAACCTTTTCAAAGATAATTGAAAAAATTACAATTTCAAAACTTGTTGAATATCTGACATTACACAACATTCTACCAGAAAACTAGCATGGCTTATCAGAGAGAAATCTATAACAGCCATTATAAGCCTCATTGGCAATATAACTGACCAGCTTGAGCAAGGTGCCTTTACTGCAGCCATTCTCTTCGATTACTGGATGAACTACAAAAGAGTACTTCAAAACTGTTATAAATAACACAAGGCATACCTCAAGGATTGTTCTTAGGTCCTGTATTGTTTATACTCTTCCTTAGTTTTTATACTCTCTACTTACTTTATACTCTCCCAAGCTATATTGGAAATAACGCTGACACTTCTGTATGCTGCTGACACAACTTTAATGCTGAAACAGATTATCTGAGAAGTTTAGCATGAGCACTTGTATAGCCCTGAACATCTCATACCAATACTGCCATATGAATGACCTTGCTGTGCATCCTCTAAAAACTAAACAGATGATTTTAGGAAAAAGTGAAAAATTTCATGAAGTTTTTCAAGTTTTATAATCAAACGAAACCAATTTCCTATGACTTAAACTTGATAACCAACTTTCCTGAAATTCCCATGTAGATGAACTTTGCAAGAAGTTCAGTACATGGCAGTATAATATGTAATTAAAAGTATAAAAAATATAACTAACATAGATACAACTAGAATAGTGTACTTTTTAATTTTTGAGTCTCATGTAAGTCTCATATATACCCATGTAGCTTTGGGGAGGAACATTATACTGCAAAAAAAACAAACAGGGCTATTGCTAGACTCAAACCAATGGAAATATGTAGAGAGGCTACATAAATTATAAAATAAAGACAGTAGAATCACAGTACACCGAACAAGTCATCCTGCATGTAGCTGATTTAGATCTCCCTACAGGCTACACTTCTCACAAACAACATGGCTGAAACCATGCCCTGTCCATCCACAGATCACTCTGACAGAAAAAAGCCTTCTTACATTGGAGCAAAGCTAGACAACACCTTCCTGATGACATCAAGGACTTAACTGGCAAGTCATTTAAAAAGAGGCTGGCCAGCTGGCTACTCAAGCATTCTTTCAACTCCCGAGTTCCTATAAGGCACCATCCCCTTCTTTAAAAACAATAATCTTAAATCTTGTGTATTCTTTGTTTGAAGGTTATTTTTTTGACGATGGAAGGATTGTGAAGGAAACAGGATTTTTCCGGACATTTGCCATCGTTCAGTGAAACAAGAAATCAGTAACACTACGTTTCGAGATCTGCAATCTGATCTCTTCTTCAGGTAAAGAACTAACCTAATACATAATTACAAACTAGGTTAAAATAAACTAATCTTACCAAAGCGTTGTGGCACGCCTTAGTCAGGAATCGCAACCTACATGTTGTTTGTCATATTCACTAACTCTATAAACATGCACATAATAAAAAAACTATACAAAACACTAATCATTAAAACTGAACTACGGAATACAGGTCACAATACGTCTTCACTCGTCTACTAACCACATACGACTGACCAGAGGGTCTAGCCAATGGTGATCGTCACGGCTGGCTAAAACAAGATGGCGGAAATAAAAGGGAAGGTGGACAGGAATGGGCCCTTTCGTTATTATTGGTTCATGCGAGATGAACTTCTTAAAACCATATTGTGACTCCGCATTGGTGAGTTCTTCAAAAGGAAATTAATTGAGGCAACATACATTAAATTGGCAGACCAACCAATCAGTCGATATTAGGCCGCTTTGGTTGCCAATTCTAAAAAATGAACTAAAGAAAAAACCAAAATTATCAAACGGATCAGATATTTGCAATAAACCAATGCGGAGTCACAATATGGTTTTAAGAAGTTCATCTCGCATGAACCAATAATAACGAAAGGGCCCATTCCTGTCCACCTTCCCTTTTATTTCCGCCATCTTGTTTTAGCCAGCCGTGACGATCACCATTGGCTAGACCCTCTGGTCAGTCGTATGTGGTTAGTAGACGAGTGAAGACGTATTGTGACCTGTATTCCGTAGTTCAGTTTTAATGATTAGTGTTTTGTATAGTTTTTTATTATGTGCATGTTTATAGAGTTAGTGAATATGACAAACAACATGTAGGTTGCGATTCCTGACTAAGGCGTGCCACACAACGCTTTGGTAAGATTTGTTTATTTTAACCTAGTTTGTAATTATGTATTAGGTTAGTTCTTTACCTGAAGAAGAGATCAGATTGCAGATCTCGAAACGTAGTGTTACTGATTTCTTGTTTCACTGAACGATGGCAAATGTCCGGAAAAATCTTGTGTATATTTACCTATTTACTACTTAAATGTATGTAATTGCAATACTGCATTTCTTAAAGTTATATCAATAAAGAATTTGAATCATTGTTCTATTTATTTATAATGTATTATTTATCAAATGTTTCAAATTGAGAAAACTAGAATTGGTAAACCCTGTATCATCTTCAATGGGATAAAGTATAGATATAAGTAAAGATAAAGTATAGACATCATAGGGTTCTGAAAAATGGTGAGACATCTTGGTGATGCTTGGGGAGAAGTAGTGGTGCTTCCATCAAAACTAATGAAATCAGACTTCAGTGACTGCAGGTAACCAAACCCATACTTGCAAACACACCATTACTATGCGGTCGTTCCTGTCACCATTGCCTCGAGCTGTAGCATCACCCAGATACTCGGCACCCCATATGCCTCCTGCAGCATTTGCGGCTATCTACTCCATGCCCGGCCCAGACTCTACTCTACACAATTGTTACGCCTCGACCACACCTGCTGTAACATAATCCGGCTCACCACCTTGCGCTGCCGCTGGTACACCTAACCCGCCCACACCATCGGCTCCGTGTCCATCACAGCTCCTTGTAGAAAATCAAGCTCACTGAAGATTCTCGATCTCCAGGAGCAGATGAAAGTCATCCTTTACCACTCGATAAAGTTGGATCAGAGGCTCCTTCAGTACACGGATCAGGTTTTTATGGCACGTTCTTCTGTGAACGTGTCTAGTTCTTCACTTCAAGCCAAAAACCAGTATTGTCAGACCTGACTCATTTAACCATCCTTGTGAGCGGTGCACAATCTTAGAAGAGGAAGTTCAAAAAATGTTGACAACCATTAAGCCCTTGGAAGAGGAAATAAAAGCATTAAAAATGGGAAGCTGTTGTTTATTGAAAAATCCAATAGCATTTAACAAACAAATAATATTAAAATTAGCAACAGTTAGGAGATCCTTTCTTAACTATAGGAAGAGGACGACACATACACGGCAGTTGCTGCAAAGAAAAGGAAATGAAAATCAAACAAAAAGAAACAAACCATTCTCTTAAAAAATGCATAAGAAAAAAAGAACACTATTTGCTAAAAATGAGAAGGTTAAACTGCCTTTCAAGGCTGTATCTATTATAGGCAACATGTCATGCCCAGCATCTTGCCAGTATGATGAGGACAAGGGTAAACGGTGACACCGATATAAGTGGAACCTGCAAATCCGGTGTCAACCTCCTCAACACCATCCCAGACACCACCCCTCCTCAAGACAACTGTTTCTTCTTGGTCTCCAGGAACAACCATGTGGCTGCTGGGAGGTAGAACATAATAATCTTCAATAACCTTAAAAAAATAATCTAAAACTGTAGGATGACATCCAAAGTCCTGATAACACCCCTATTTCCAAGGCACGATCTGTCCCCCGACAGCCCCATACAGGAGACCATCAGTCGCAAACGCCTACATCACAGAGCTCTGTGTGGAGATGCTCGACATTAGCTGCATCGGTTAAAATTTGTTTCTTCACATCTCACAGCCAACACCTTAGCGAGATTGAGAAAAAACTACTGACGCACCTCATTGCTGCGCACTTTGCCTTAATGACACCGGACCCTGCCACCACCATCCCCCGCTAGTCGCTCCACCTAACCACCCACTGCTTTGTCGAGGACCGAACCCCGATCCTTACAGCCAGGGACGTCAAAGTTGTTGCCTTTCAAAATATTCCCTGACGCCTTTAAGAGCAAAGGACACCAACAACATGACAATATATTAGATAAACAAAACTTTTTTAGGGAACCCATTACTAGCCACTCCCTCTTGTGCGAATAGCTTCTTCCCGACGTGCTAGTCATATTCAAACACGGATTTAAATGAAACAATTAACATTACCAAAAAAAATTACCAATTGGCTAACAAAATCTGATGCACATCAGCCTAAGGTGGGGGTGTTATGGTTTTTGTTCAGAACAATTTTTCATTTACCCCTGTTTCTGTCGAAAGTACAACTGGCAAAGACTTAGAAGAAACAGTGAAAAATACTCACAGAAACGTCAGTACAATCCAAGTAATTGGAATGAAACAGAGATGAAAAACAATCCTTTTCCGAATTTGAAAAAATTGTGACTGATATGTTGAGGAGGAATCAAAAAATGTATCATTACGGGAGATTTTAACATCGATGGTCCTATGACAAAACATTTCGCTGACTTGTTGGGATAATTTGGTCTTGTCTGGTCTATAGACACATCAAGAATAACCAGCACTTTAGCGACGGCAATTGATAACATCATCTCAAACTTGACTGACCTCGAGGTGTCTGTGATTAACATGGCCATCTCAGACCACTATGGCCAACAGGTAAACAACAAAAGTTCACCAACTGAAAGACAAATTGAGCTTCAGGTTAGAAACGATCAAGTCGGTGATGCGGCCGAAGTCGCAGATGCTTTCCCCATGCCAGCTCTCCCCTGCTTCGGTATGAACACTACTCTGGACACTCTCCAGGATAGTGGAATGTAACTGAGGGCCACGGAGGCTCTGAACAGTCTGCGCAGCTGGGGAAGGAGAATATCCAGCCCCCGCTGCAAGCAAACCGGTCTCACCCCTTCACCCCATGGAGCTTTGTAAGAACAGCTCAATCTTAAAACAAGCCCATCAAAATCAGTTTCGGTCAATTTTGTTTGTGGCTGATCAAATTCCTTTCTGAGATCGAAGAAGTCTACTCGACTAAATTCCTTGGAATACACCTTGATCAAGGGTTGACATGGGATATTCATATAGACGTTTGTTAAAAATTGTCCTCAAGCATTTAAGTTTTGAGGCAGCTATCGAAATACTGCCTAACTCAGGTACTAATGACGGCATATTATGGATTGATATACCCTACCTGTCATACGTGTTCTTGTGGGGAGGTTGAGCAAATATTTCTCTAGTGTTTTCACTCTAGATAAAAACCATTTGAACAATGGCAAAACTACAATGGAGAGTCATGCAGACCAGCAACCAAAAGTCTGAAACCGTTGACATTACCCTGCCTCTACATTCTAGAGACATCTGTTTTTCAGATCAAAATGCGATCACCGTAGAGGTAGTGACAATACACTCTTATGAGACTAGAGGCACAGACAACTACCAAACTGGGAGACAGTAGAACATGTTCGTTTGCCTTCTCAGGCAGGAGCTGTTTATCAACAAACTGCCAAATTTGATTAAAAGTGCCGCAATGCCTAAGGCATTTAAAATTCGTCTGAAAACCGTATTGATCTTTTTACAGTACAGACGAGTTCATTGCACATGTTTGGGCTGACTGACCCTGGTGCTAGAGTGGGAAATTTGAATGAATGAGCAGTAGGAAGGATAGAACACATTGTATGTATGAAAGTAACCTAGATGTCATGTATAACTAAAACTGTAGCCTATTTCCTCGCTTGACAATTGCTATAACAAGTGCATGTTTCAAAGCAATAAAATTCTTATTCTTAAATCATACAGCTGGCACATTTTATGGCTTTTTCTATGGGGGGGATGGCAGTGCAGTTCTTGACAGAGACCTGTGCGCAAGCTCTGTTTCTGTCTGAAAATTACTGCTGTGAGATGACTAATAATTAGAATTTCAATTTTGTTTCTTTAAAATTAAAAATTTTCCATTCTCAGTGAATTGGTAAATTCCATATTTTATTTTCTTATGCAAGGTGGCACAAAAACTATGGACAGATTTGTACTAGTAGAGATTTGTATTGTATATTAGTAGTATGAGAAACAGGTCAGTCTCTGGCCGTTAAGTAGTCAGCCATAATGCCTAGAGATGGTGCAGTGCTTCTGATGTGCATGAATGAAGAAAGATGTCATCTTCCGAAAGCTATTTTCCACAAGTGAATGAACTTTTCAAACGATTTTTAAAAAATTGTGCACCTGATGAAACAATGTACGGTACTTGGTAGAGCCGATGTGCAGAACGGTCTGATGCGGACTTTGTATCTGAGTTAGATACAGCGCAGGTTCCAATCCTGTATGTAACCGTTACGCTTTTTATCAGTACCTTCTTCTGCATTGATTGTCCCCTTTTATTCTGTTTGATAAGATCCTCGTAAAGTCCAGTGGCCCATGAAGGTGGGCGGAATAATACTTAAAAGGGAATAGGCTCCTCCTAAATAAAAAATTATGAGAACACTTTTTCATCTGGATTATATTTTTGCTGAGTAAACCAAACAGAGCTCTTACTCTAGATGTCTGATTTTGACGCAATTCAACACAAAAACAAGCTCCAGGAGGGTTCACTTCTGTCTGGTTTATATCTTCCACAGTTGAATCTGCATTGGGTATACCAAACAATAATGTGTCACTTAAATATGGGCAAACCCTATGGATAACCAGGAGCTCTGCATATCACTAACTAAAATATTGAGGTGTAACACGTTCACTGCTGCGGGCGCACTTGCACGCTTCGTGCAGCGTCGTGGTTGTCCGCCATTTTCATATCCAGCTGACAGTTTCGTGGGATTATGGGTAATGCAAACTTGTTCATTAGGTTGTTGGCTATGCTACTGTGTGATTCGTTTGCATTTTGCTTATAATTCAGTGTCAGTACAAATATTGAAAATGAGTGATGAAGAAGCGGGTCCGTCTAACTGACCCAAACGATCTCGTACAGTGAATAAACAATCTTACAGTGAGTGAATTGGACGAGTTGTACGTGGATTCCGATGAAGATTTTTACTCAGAGAATGAAGATGAATATGTGCCAGAACAAGACTCACATGAAGTGAATCTGAAGATGATTTTGAGCAAACTTTGAACATTTGGTTTTTGAAGATCCACAAATTGAATCAGAGATTTTAGAGCCTGATATTGGTAATGTTAACACTAATGATGACATACAAGATGAGGCTTGAGATGAGAACCAAACTGAAAATCAACCAGTAAGACCTAGGCCTAGACGTGCAGATAGGCTACCTCAGGTAAAATGGAATGAGCAAATCAATCTTGTTAATTTACACTATACCAGACCAAATGAACTACTTGTACCTTTGCCAGGGGATGGCACACCTATTGATTATTTTAATTTGATAGCTGATGAGGATTTCATGCAAAAGATTATTGACATAACAAAAAATTATGCCTCTGAAGTTTTTTTTCACTAATGCAGACTTGGCAATACATTCCCGTATAAATAAATGGAAGGACTTTACAATGAATGAATTTAAGGTTTTTCTAGGATTACTCCTTCACATGGGAAATATCATCATTCCACGTATAAATGATTATTGAAAACAGATCAATTGTTCAAAAATATCATTCCTGACTACACGAGTCGTGGTTTCTTGATAATTTTGCGTTGCTTACATTTCTGCAACAACAATGAAGAAAATGATGACCGGCTTTTCAAGATTCTAATGACCTAATGAGATTGTTGATCATTTTAATGACAAAATGAAAAATGTGTACTAATTTGGAAAGGAACTTAGCCTAGACGAGGCTATGGTACTGTGGCGAGGACGTTTGTTTTTTAGACAGTACATAAAAAATAAACGCCACAAGTATGGTATAAAAATTTATACCCTCACTGAACCAAATGGACTCGTCCTCAACACTCTGATTTATACTGGCCAACAAGATGAATTGGGTGGCAAAGGTCTTACTAGTAAAGTGGTGAAGCACTTGGTAGAGGGGAAAGAAAACAATGGCCATGCAATTTACATGGACAATTTCTACAATTCCCATGACCTGTCAAAATCTCTTCTAGAAAAGGGCATATACTGCACAGGAACCTTGCAAGCAAACTGGCAACAGAACCCTCCAGATGTTATAAAGAAGTTGCGGAAAGGAGAAACCATTGCTCAGTACTCCGAGGACCATGTTATGGTAGGAAAATGGCAAGACAAGAGGACAGTGATGTATATTAAATATACATCACTGTACTGAATTTTCTACTGAACACAGCAATGAACTTACTGATACAACAAACAAACGTGGAGCTAGAGTGCAAAAACCTTTGCCCATAATTAAATACAATACATACATGTCAGGGGTAGATAGAAAGGATCAATTGATGGCCTACTATCCCTGTGAGCGTAAAACATTACGTTGGTACAAAAAGCTTTTTGTACACTACCTGCAGATGATGATAATAAATGGATATTTGCTTTGCAATAAATATGCTATCGGCATAAAAATGACTCTGTATGATTACAGACTTGTTGTTATCAAAGCTCTATTGGCCAATAAACCCCGCTTAGCTTTAACTCTAAGCCCCAAGGAAAAGGATCATTTCCCACCTAAATGTCAAAACAGGTAAGATACATTTATATAATTTACAATTAGCAATAAGCAAATTAGTACCATATTACTGAAAATAAACCCACTTTGTTCATAACTTTGTTTTATAGCATGTTACATAAACTTTTTAATTTCAGGAAATAATGGCAAAACAATGAGGAAGTAGTGCAAATCCAAGGGCAAAAGGATGGATACAATTTATCACTGCCTAGCTTATCCCGGCTATCCCGGACTATGTTTGGCATGTTTTACGGAATACCACAAATGAAGTGCCAGTTCCTAAATTCAGATGTCAAATTCAAGGATTTGGTGTACATATATTTTACTGTAAATATATAAAATACATTTTTGTAAATTATAGAATGTTTTATTTTGATTTTCCATTTGTCAAACTACGGGTATTTTGCAAAATCTATACAAAATTACATTATTGACCAAAAATGTTATCAATCATAATTAGTTACATAAACTGGCTAATAATAGAATATCAAAAGACGAAATTTTGGTAGTCATGGTGAAATAAACATGGACGCACAAGTGTGCTTTCAACATATGACAATGAAAACTCTAGGTCATGTACTATGGACGCATAGTATGTTGACTGTCCATCATATATCAATGTATATATATTGTGAGAATGACATAACTAATATATATATATATATATATACACATGATATTATATAAATATATTATGTATAAAATACTAATCAAGAGTGCAGCACATGGGGAAAGACTGCACATATTTGGGCAGCAGTGAATGTGTATATATATATAGGATTGATCGATAGGTCTAATCTAGTTACTAGCCTAGATGTAAGGGCATGCCACCCGTCTGCTTTGACTGGAGAGATTGGTAACAGTCTCCCCTACTTCCTAGGAGACATGACTGAGATTAATGCACAACATCCTTCCTCATAAATCTCAATATGAGGCGGCTCCATACCCCCGAATCTTAGTCATCCGGAATAACCTGTCACTCTGGAAGAAGCCCATAGGTCCTTTTAAGAATAAATGTAGTTTTTTAACTACTTGTCTTAAGAATACAAAACAAGAAAATAAATAAAAACTCATAATTTTGCCAAGAGTATGTTTTGAATACGGTACTGAAATCATGGCAAACACCAGGTAGTATTAGGTTGGTTAAGTACCCACAAGTTTCTGTTTTTTTTCCAGATATTTAAGACAATTATTACAAATCAATCTCAGTTTAACACACCAGGTGGCCTGTCATAATTAGAACAGAATATTTACAAAGCTTTTTACTAGTAGACAAGTCTTTGGAAGACAAAATATAAAGTTTATAAACGAATCTGACAAAAATTTTAAGACATAATAATTGTGGTTTAAAAAAACACAGATTGAATATAAATTAAATTTTATTATAAGTAGTGGTATTTTTAATATATATCCGTTTTCATTATAAATATGATTACAAATGAGTGTACAGATTATAAACTAATGTTCTAAACATTTTATTGTAGTTTTTAGTAAATAAATAATTGTTTCAGTATACTTAACAATGTTATGAAATACATTTTACAATTATTTAGCTGTTAAAAATCCAAATCATATTTTACAGATATATTTATAACCAATGAGGTTTTTATATTGAAATAAATTTAATATAATTAGAAAATTTCTTGTTCAGTTAATAACTACTGTTAATGCAATTAGATCAATATAGGAACAAGTAAGTTTTATTAAGCAGAAATACACTACTTCAAATAACAAAATAAAACATGACAGTACCAGACTGGTCAATAATAATTCTTTCTAACAGATGGTCATAATATCTTAGTTTCATTATGGACGGGAAAATTAACTGTCAGAGAATCAACAAAAAATCTCAAGTGCTTATTCTCTATACCACCCAAAAATAAAATCTTAAATTTGTTATTACTTAATACAATAACCAAGAGACATTCATTGCACATCATATTACGTAGCTTTTTATTTGCAAAACCAAATACAAAATCACAATTTTAATACATTACTAAAAAATAAACAAAAAGTTATATTTGAGTGCTTACATTTCAACTTACAATATCACTGGCATTATATATTATAATGTCATTATTATAAACTAGTAGTTTTTTGTAGAGTAACAAACACGGGTAAAAGCAGTTAAAAACACAATAATGAACACTATTTTTGTACACATATAAACTACATAATGAACAAAAGAATTTGTTACAACATAAAATCTGTTATTTGTAAAAGTTTGTGGAATGTAGCTGGTAACATGATGGCACTCTACCAACATTCCTGCAACAAATGATTCCACATTACACCAAAGCAATCCTCATTCACGGACCCTTGAAGTAAGGTTGTTTGTATGCGTCGAATCTGTCACCGCCGCTGAAAGGTCCCATGTTGGACATCCCCATTCCTGGGACAATCGGGATGCTGTTGGTGGCAAACATGGAGCTGGACATACCGCCCTGGCCCCCACTGCGACTGCTCATTCCTATAGGGGCAGTACCCCCCGGCCATCTGTAATAAAATATTGAATTCAGAATCCATTTAATCCATGGAGTCCCAGGATCTGGCTGATGTATCTCAAATTAAAAGTCTTGTCAATTTCATGTTGTTTAACACAGTTGATCTTGTTACGAAAAATACATTATACAAATATAAATAATGTATTAAGAAAAAAACACTATTTGAATATTTCTAAGGGAAATGAACAGTTGTAACAAACTCCCATTATTTTTGTAATGCTAAGATTAGTAATTTAAACAGCTGTAGCTATCAGAAGTAATCCTGATCACTATCTAGGAAATGCTCACAGCTAAATTTTGTGACGTGCATTTTTGCCTCAACACGCATGCAATGTTAAGGATATTCACGTATAGTTTTTATTGTTCCTAATAAGACTGCAATAACTTTATTTCTCAGATTTCAAGCTGGGACATTTGTTAAAAGTTCTGGGGGGGGGGGGGTGGGGGGGGGGGGGGGTGGGGGGGGGGGGGGGTGGGGGGGGGGGGGGGTGGGGGGGGGGGGGGGTGGGGGGGGGGGGGGGTGGGGGAAACAGTCAAAAATCTGTTCGGCAAGTGTACTTTACAATCTTCCAACTCGGCAATTATTGTAAACCCGAATTTATCTTTCATTTTCTCCAAATTCAAGATTCTATGTTTCTTCCTTTCTTCCAATTCATTTAACTTCTTATACTCCTTTAAACTTACATTTCTCCAATATCATTTAACTCCTTCAAGAACTCCATTTAAATAGAAAAAATTTAAAGACGGAAAAAATGAAATTCGCTAACCTTCACTCGAGAAGTCGGGGAGAATGTGAGTAAAACCGCATTCTTTTCAAGAGGTTCTTCGTTTAATTTCTCCAAATGTACTATAAAATCATCGAGGATTTCTGGCTTAAAATCATAAACAAATTTCAACATCCAGATAATGAAAAAATACAGGTAATATCTTTTTCATAATAAACGTGGTGTATCGATACCTACAAACCTAATGTATTCTTTGAAAAGGAAAATAATTTTGTCAATGGTTCCAAGAGATAAGTAAAAATTTTTATTCTGTTTTCTAAATTCTGTAACAAATTTTTTGCTTCTTGTCTCCATATTGCCAATTTTGTAAGCAGGTTATTCAAATGTGTTTAATTTATTTCGAAATTTCTTAGGTTTAGGTCTTTCTAACAAAAATTAAATTACAACCTCTACAAAACTAAATATCTTTTTATCGATAATTTCTCCTCTATTTGAACACTTGTAACAGTTGGCATTATACTCTTCCATTTAAAACAAAAAGATTTTTTTATAAATGGAGATTATGGAACTAAGTCTGCCGAGATATAAATTTTTCAGCGCAAATGTTTGTGTTTACATTTCTACAACAGGAGATAAATAGAAATAATTTCATTCTATTGTACAACTATTTAGGATATTATGTGTACGATTACAAAGATTATTCCGGAAGAAAATCGAGATTTTTTCATCAGCGAAAGAGTATATTTTTGAAGTTTTAGAAGGAATGAAAGAGAATAATATGAACATCATCAATTATTGTAAAAGACAAAAATGAATGATTGTGTCTTTGGTGTAGTGTTGTTAGTGTGCGTGTTTGCGCTATGGGGAATCACATCACATTCAACTTCTATCTAACGGTGTCTATTGTTTAGAGACTTGGCCCTGCACTGCTACTGTCCAACCAAGTTAATGGCTAGGAAGCTGTAATTCGGGTCTTAGACTCTGGAATTTTTTTGTTCCCAAGTCTCATTTTTTCTTTGGTAACTACTGTGTAGAAGTTGATGGAGAGATACAATTAGGGGAATTTGTGTTCGGGTGTTTTGTAAGTGTAATGTTGTATTAATGAATGATGTGAATGATGAATGTAATGAACGAATTAAGGAAGAGAAGAATGTACGAATTAAGGAAGAGAGAAGGAAATTAAGGAATGAAGTGGAAAGGTGAGGAAGCAAATGGCGCGCCAACCACAGTTGTCATTACTCGGCTTGTTCTATAGTCATTACACTATGGCCACTCGTGTAAAGACTTGTCCCCAACCACTGAACGACAACCATGTCTTCCTCAATAAAAAGCGCGCCCTGAAGCTCTGGGATTTGAACCCAGAACCTCAGGCTTTGAAGGCAAGCGTCTTACCAACTGAGCTTACGGAGAGTCCTCGAAAGTTATAAGCTATATCTCTGCTATATAAGTTGTTCAATTAGGATTGCTAGTTTACAAATTTTATTAATAATTTTATATATTTCAAAAACCACTCAACCGATTTTAATGAAATTTGGTACACATATAGTAAATACTTAACTCTTTCGACTTAACTTATCCATAAGGGTGAAATCATCCCCTATTTCTTAATATTCATAAAAAAAATAAAAAAATTATCAGAAAAATCTGAAACTTCAAAAAACAAGCGAGTTCAACTTAAAAGTTCATGAAAATAACAAAATTTTCAAAAACTACCCCAATCATCCCTTATCTTAAAACTCTTATATCTCGAGAACTATTGGAGTCTTTTTTGCTGAAATTTGGTATATAGGAATCAGTAAATATTAAAGTATTTTTTAAAATCATAACTTCCGGTCCAACCCTTAAGATGACCTTGGAATAGTTTTTTGTTTAATATCATCCCCATTTTTTAAGATATTCTTTTGAAATTAAAAATGAATACTTATATCAATGTCTTTAACAATTCTGTAAAGTTTTAAAAATTATCCGATGAATAATAAGTGAAAATAACGTGAATTTTACTGAATTTCTCTAATATCGTTCTTAATCACATCATAGGCTAAAAATTTCTCAGAAACCACAACCAACATAACATGTCGAGTTTTGTAACAGCATTTTTGAAAATCCATTATTGATAATTATATCGTTCTTTGAACCAGAAAATATTTGTCATACTCTTTTGTTGTATCAATGACATAAATAGGTCTATTCGCTAAAAATTCTTTAGGATTGTAATACATTTCCTTATTATTACAGTAAACTTTCTTAAAATCTTGATACATCTGATACATGATTCTGAAAAGACCTCCTGAAATGTTTAAGTTTTGTAGATTCATCTGGATAATAAGAACCGTTCAATTTTACTCTGATATTTTTTACATCCAAACTATCAAACTTTGAAGGATTTTTTTTTCTTGATTATTCTGTCTACCTGTTTGAAAACCAATAATAAACCGAACTTGGGATTGAAGATATTTCTATAAATATTTGTAATATCGAACGAATAAGTTGTTTCCGGAAATACCTTTTTGTTCAATACATTGCCAATCTTAGAAAATTAAAACATAATGTTTTGACTTTTTGTAATTTCATCAAATCAACCTAATTTTACTCGTGGTTTTATAATCAATCATTGGAACTCTAATAAAAAAATCTGTAATTGTTATTTTTCCATCAACAGGCATAATAACATTTCCAGTTGCAGTCTTCAGAATCACATCATCGTCTTCTGCTCTTATAAAACTTAGATAAAATCCTCCTTTATAGATCGGAATAGTAACATTTTCAAAAAATCCTAATCCAAAATGAGATAAATTTTCCAGCTGCTTCAAAAACACCAAATTTAAAATCTGATTCAAAGCCATTAGAAGTTTGAGAAATAACATCACTTTTTAGAATACGAAATAGTTCCTCTTAATTGTGCTTAATTGGCCACAGTTTTTCGACTTCTTCTATCAATTTATTGTGTTATTTTTCTTACTTCAATCTTAGAAAATAAAAACGGTATAAAATTATCGATTAATCTAACATTATCAGTTCCAAGATATGCTTGACCATCTTGTTTTGTTAAAGTTCCAGAAATATAAAACTGGAAGTTAGACGAGCAAAAGTTATCTCCAAAATCAATATTAAACTCAGTTCTTTTATTCGGTTCATTCAAATGTTTGTTTACTAATTGGATAGAAATTTTTAAACTCCGCCCTTTCAATATCACTAGCATATTTTTCTGTAGTCCGCCATTTAATAAGAGAAAATTTAGAAATTTTAAAACATCGTGTATCATTTTTTTCATCGATCTAATGTACGTTTTTATAAGAAAAGATATAAATTTTAGTAAAATAATTAAAAAGATTAGAGTCATTTTTAATGATCTACTTCGTCATATTCAGGATTCTCTTCCTTAAATTTTGCGATCTCGGTCACATATATTTCAATAAAATCTGCACAGGATAGTAACCGCATATCTATAATATTGTTCCAATCAACTGTATCTTTATTTTCATCCAAAAACTTTATACTCAAGTGTTGATAGAGACAAAGAACAGACATATGATCTTTTAAATTGATAATGTATATTTTCTTGAATGAACTCTGATGATAAAGTTTTGATATATTAGCAATGTTATACCAATTCAATTTTGTTTACGTATAATCTTCATCATATCTTCGGATAATTCATATTTTTGAGAAATGTCATCCCAATGTTCTTTTTTCAAATCTCTTTCGTGTTGCATGATAAAAAGATCGAAAGCACTGTAATGTCCCGCCATCTCTATTTATTAGGAAAAAATTTCAAAATCAAGTTTTTATAAATTGACTCTTTTTTGAGTTACATTCAGCACATTTTCCAGATATTCTCTTAACTCCATTGATGTTTGCATAGTATTTTATATCATTTGATTCAGTTTTTTTCTTTACATCTCACACAATATATGAGCGCCATTTATATAAGGAAAATTAGTCATCGTAACCACCTAATCCATTAAATCTGTTATCAATATTTTCAAAAGTTTTATTAACATCTTCTTTAAATTTATTAAAGTTTTCTTCTAGTTTATTTACTTTATCGAGAATATAAAGAGTATCGATCATCTATACTTTTAAGTAATTCATTATTATGTGTTATTTGCTCATTTAAACGTGTACCAAAATCTTCAAAAAAGTTTATTTTCTCATTGAAATGTGTATCAAAATCTTCCAGAATTTTGTTAATTACTTCACCAACTAATACATTAACACTATTTTTATATGTATTAAAGTTTTCTTCTAGTTTATTTACTTTATCAAGTAATTCACCAACATCGTCTACTGATCTTCTATTTTCTGGCTTCTAACTTGTCATAGACTTCTGTTGTAAAATCTTTAACATGCTGTTTATGATTCTCATAATTTTGTTTTAGTTCATTAAACATTTTAATAGGATCTTCTAATTGAATCATTACAACAACAATCAAATGGATTAATTCCTTTACTAACACCGCTAATTCTTTTTCCTTTAAAATCTAAGGCATTTTTAACATTCGGATCATGTAAATCAACAATATCGATGTTTTCTGATAATTTTAGAGGTTTCAAAATTTGTTCTTTAACAACAACATCATGTTTGTCAATACCAGGTCGAACACCGACAATTCTTTTCTTATTAGCCAAACTAACATAATTCTTTTCAACTTTGATCGCTTCAGTAATTTCATCAGCTTTTTCGATATGAGACATTAAATTGGTAAATAATTTTTTTACACCATCATCAACTTCTTTTTCCAATGTTTTTATTTTATCAGCAACTTCATTTGAACTCATGAAATTTGCAAGTTTGTTATCATATTTCTGCTTTAAAATCTTCAATCTCGACAGCAAACATATCTGAATCTGGAAGGTTTTGTAATAAATTTTCTAACTTGTTATCAAACTCATTTCTCAAACTATCAAAATTCAAACTATTATCTACATTTTGAATAATTTGTGTTCCAAATACGTCAAAAATATTTTGTGAATCCATATTTATTAAGCAATAATTTGTTAACAACTTCTTCTTTAAAATCTTTACCATTACTCAGTTCATTCAAAACAAAAACACATAAATGACCACAAATTGGGGGATCTTTTATAGTCATTGAATCTGAGAATCATTGTAGTAGACGCTTGATTTTTTCAAATATTTAATCAATTCTATAGGTGGTTTGTCCTCAATTCTTCCATACGAATCAAAATAACATGCATTCTTATCATTTTTATAATAACAAATCCAATGCGTTCCACTTCCCATAATAGAGTCCTAAATTCACAATTCCACATTCAAATTTCTTAACTTTTTCAGGTAATGTATCTCTCATGAAGATTCCTCTAAAATGTTTAATATTTTTGCAGATTTCTCTTCCAATTCCCCGAATGTTAAAGGTTTTAAATTTTTTTTTTCAATGTTTGATTTCACGTAATTCAAAGTTTTTTCATCTAATCCAGATCCTGTAAACATCTGTCCAACTCTTTATCTAACCAATTTAAAATGTTTCGAACAATAGGAATCACATCTTTTTTAACGATTGGAGCAGCTTTACGAACATAAGGAACAACATTTTAACAACTGGAATATTTTCTCCAAAATCTAATAAATCTTTCAAAAGTCCACCATTTTTGAGTTCTTTCAACTGATTATAAGAAAATTCTATTCTGGTTCCTTTATTGTTTTTCTTATGTTTTTCGAGTTTATTGTATTGTCTATTTGTTAAAAATATCTTATCTTCGCCATTTTTTAGTTGATCTATTTTAAATTGAATACTAACGGGTATTTTCTTCTTAAAAGCGGATTTTATTTTTTCTTTCTGATTTTTGCTGAAATTTACATTCACCTCCATTTATATAGTTAAAATTTCAAGTTCTCTTCGATTCCCATTCCTAGTTTTCTCTTCAAAAACATTGCTCCAGCTGTTGGAAGCGCAACAAATCTTTTCACCTAAACTAGCATCTTTTGATAAAAATCTATCCATTGCCTTATCTTGCAAAACTTTATCTGCGATATGTCTGGAATTTTTGTCTCTATGTTTTGCATAAAAAATATCGTGTTCCATAGCAGCTTGATCTAATTTATTTATACCAGGATCTCCTCTTTTTAGTCTTTTTTCGAGTTTTGTGCCAGGCCCCAGATACTGATAAGTTGGTACGTGTAATTCAAAAGGTAAATTGTTGATAAAATCATTCAAAAGTCCACTACCCTCAATCATAGATGAACTTATTGCCGGCAAAAACTCGTTTTAAATATTTAATTCCATCAGGTTTTTCAATCATTTCATCAAGTTTGTTCGAAATAAAATCTTTAATCGCTTTCTTTTCGTTCAAAAAATTGTTGTTTCCAGCCTTCTCTTGAGCATAAATATAATTAATAATTCCATCGAGTTTTGTCAAATCGTCGATATATCTGTACTCAATCTTATTATCATTGTATTTTCTTACACCTGATCCTTCGATTCGTTTTTCCCAAATTGGTTTAATCAAATTGAGATATTTTTTACCTTTACTTGACTTTGGTTTCTTAGTTGATGGATCATTATTTTTGTAAATTGAATCAGATTTCCATAAAATTTCTGTATACTTTTTCAAGTCTTCTTCAGAATATAAAACCGTCTTTTGGAACATCAGTGCCTGTTAATAATCTCCATAAACCCTGAGTACCTTCATATGTTTTTTCATTAATAATGATATCATTATGCTCAAAATTCACGGGCAAATTTCCAATCATAAAACTTCTCTTTTTTCTGTCCCAATACAAACCAAATTTATCATCCTTTGCTCTAGGAAGAAATTTTTTACCAATTTCACCAATTATTATATCCGTTGTTCCAGGACTTATTGGTTCAAATATGGTAAAGTCTTCAATGATTCGAGGTCTAAATGGTGTTGAAGATGGTAATTTTGGCAATTCAAACTCAGATTCTGGTATCGAAATATCAGCAAATTGTCGTACAACTGGAACCAAATTCATCAAATTTTGATTATCGCTTAAAAACATTTTCAATTTTGCCCTCAAAATTTTTTATTGCAGAAGTTACAGGTTGATTAATTTTTTGAATAAGTTCTTGTTCTTCTTCATCCATTCGAATCTGTTCTTTAAATTCTTTGATTAATTTCTTTTCGATTTGATCAAGTTTTTTCGCTTCTTCAGAAGTTACGTTCGCCATTTATTTAGGAAAATTTTGAAACGTAAACGTGGAACGTGGAAACGTGAACACGGAACGTAAAACGTGAACGTGGAACGTGAAACACGAACGTGAACGTGGAACGTGAAACGTAAACACGAAACGTAAAAACATGAACGTGAAACGTAAACACGAACGTGAAACATGAACGTGAAACATGAACGTGAAACATGAACGTGAAACGTGGAACGTGAACGTGGAACGTGAACAGATTTTACCGTTTTTCTGTTATTTTCATAATGTAAATAAAAATTAAAGATAATATAAAAATAATTGTAACAAATATTTTATCAAGTAGATTTGTCAGACCACTGAGCAGCATTTATATTAGAAAATTTATTCAAATATTTGCCATTTTTAGGCTTCAAAGTTAGATTAATAGTTAAAAATCCGTAGTCTTCCTTCCAAATTTTATCACATAACTCAATAAAGTGGTTAAAACTCATATCAGATCCCACATAATTGTTATAAATCTTTCTCGAATAGTGATCATCTTGCTTAAAAATACACAACATATTCAGGTTATTTCTTTATAACTTGTTTTATCAACCTTTGAAAAGCATTGGGAAAGATAGATACAAGATATGTTTTTGTGACGAGACATTACGAAATATTCCTTAATAACGTCCTGATTTTCCAAAATACAATCATCAAAAACGATTAACGAATTGGGTTTACATTCGCTTAACGGAACTATGTCCTCAGAAGCATTATAAAAATGTGATATTTTTTTGTTTAAGTTTTTCTCAATATTTTCAAATCTTTCTTGTAATTTTTTTATAGGCGTCTTGTTCTAAAGATTTACTAAAGACGTACAAATTGGAATAAGGAATCAACCTATTGTAGATGAAATTCAATAGTAAAGTTGTTTTTCCACATCCACTTGAACCAACAATTAACAATCTGATTGGTTGATCTTTCTTATTTTCTTCAAACGTTTGAAGTTTTATCTGATCTTTTTTGCTTTAAAAATTTCTCCATTTAAATAGAAGATTTTCATCTTGAAGCAACGCTTGCGAAAATGAAGCTGTTCAAGTTGACTTCAGAAAGCTCTAAATTAGTTTTAAACTTGGAACATCCTATACACTTAGAGGAAGAATCAAATTATTTTATCGGTTTAAGCGGTTTTTATTCTGACAATTTTGTAATAAATATTAGTGAAAGTTCTCCTTATTGTATAGGATTTAGTGAGAAGAACGTAACAAAATATTATGGTTTAAACAAAGGATATTATACTTTCGATCAAATAAAAAATTCCCTTAAAAATTATCTGAAAACATTCAAACAATCAGATAAATCTTTAAACTTTGACGAAAACAAGTTTGAAATGCAAAAAAATTATCTCTCTAATAAAATTCAAATAAAATCACCAGTAAGAATAATGTTTTCAGCAATTATTGTAGATTTATTAGGGTTTGTTCAAGAAACTATTGAGCCAAATCAGGTATATTTAGGAAATAAAACGCCAAAATTTTAGAGACCGTTTGATGTAATTGAAGTACATTGTAATCTCGTTGAACCTAGTTTTGAAAATCATACCGAACATTTACACAAAGAATCTGAAATTTTGTACACTTTTTTCCCAAATGATTGCTTATGGATCAAAAAATCAGTGAAAAAACCGAATGAAATCGATTATATTCCAATTAGAAAAAATATGAAAAGAATTCAAAAAAATCGTCTTAACTGTTCAAGACTCTGAGGGAAATTTATTAAATAATGAGAGTAAAACAACAATATATTTAAGATTGAAAAAGGAATAAAAATGAGTTGATGATGATGATGACAAAATTCAATATTTTTACTTAAAAAACAAGGGGCTATTCGAATGGCCCCTTAACAATCTTCATCCTGACACTGTTTTTATCAATGAATCTGGCCTTCATTCTCAAAATAAAAATTACTAGTTAAATTTCTTTTCTATCTAAATGGAGTCAGTTGTAGACCTACTCAATAATCAACTTAGATTTAAAAGCAAACATATCTTTACAATTGTTGACGAAAATAATGAATTTTGGTTTAAGGCTAAAGATGTTGCAGAAATATTGGAATTTAAAAATACGAGACAAGCTATTCATAGATCATGTTAAAGAAAAATACAAAAAAAGCTTTGAAAACATAGATTCTGACAAGGGTATCGAATCGCGACTCTTACAAAAATTACATCCAGACACTATTTTCATCAATGAACCAAACATATATTCTTTAATACTGAAATCTAAAATGAAGATTGCAGAAACGTTTTCAAAATTGGGTTTTAGAAGAAGTTTTACCGAGTATTAGAAAATATGGCGAGTACAAACTTGAAAACGAAAATAAGCAGTTAAAAGATGAAATAAAACAGTTACAAATTAAAGATGAAATGAAATCATTGAAAATAGAGAATCAAGAATTGCGAATGGAATTAATGAAGAGAGATATGGTATGTAAAGATTTTGATAAGAAAAAACACCATGTTTTTGTGTTAATTAAGAAGAATCACATGTGGGAATGGCCTTATTACGTTATCAGAGCTCAGAAACGAGAAATACCAAACCGATTAAAACATCTAAAAATAAATTATCCTGAATTAGAGATTTTGTTCATTGATGACGAACCAAATTCTATCAATCTGTATAACCAAATGAAAGAATCTTTGAATATTTTAATACAACGGAAATCATTTTACTACAAATATGGCAGAATCTCGACTGATTTATAGAATATCTAAATTACACGATGAAAATGTTTCTAAATTTTACTAAAAACTCTCGATTTATTATATTTTGTTTGTAAATGTTTAGCATAACTAGGTAACCATTGTAGAATTCTTTTTTCATATTCACAAGGCATTTCGTTTTTATAACTTTCGCTGAAAATTTTTTTAGCACAATCTTTGCAAAAAGCATCTTTTCTATCTTTACTATACTGCCAGTTATTAAATTCCAGAAATATTTTTAAATTTCTTTACAAAAGTAACACTTTTTTCTCTTCTAAAGTTAATTTGTTCATTTTAACGTATAATTCCTTACAATAAACAGTCTTTTCTATTCTCTTCTTGACACTTTGTACATTTCTTTTGAGACTCCATTTATATAGAAAAAATGTTAAACACGATGAAAATGTTAAACTCTTAACTTATGATATTTTGTTTGTAAATGTTTTTGATAATTATTTAACCATTTTATAGTTCTTCCACATTTCACATTGAGTATCTTCATAATATAATCTATGAAGATTCTTCTTTACACAATCTTTACAATATGAGTCTTTCTTATCTCTACTATAGTGATCACTATTAAACTCTGAAAATATTTTTAGTTTCTTTACATTTTAAGACATTCTTTATCTTCCAAAGTTAATTTTTCTATTTTATCATATAATTCTTTATGATATTCCCTTTCACAATCTTTGCAATTATAATGCATTCCATCTTTCCTATTTTTTATCTTTATAAAATTCATTTAAATCTTTAAATTCTTTGCACTTTGTACATTTCTTTTGATGCGCCATTTATATATAGAAAATTTATATTACAGTTTTTGACTTCTTCAATTCATATTCATAAAACTTTCCGGTTATTTCTTCATTATTTAAATCTTTTATACTATAAGTTACAGGATCTGTGTTATTAATTTGATAAATCACAAAGATTTCTCTTGACCAATTGTTCTTATATTTGTTCGAAAATGTTTGTTTTTTACTAACAATTCTTACATGATCATTGACTTTAAATTTAGTTTTCGTGTGAATTTCAGGTGGAACATACTTGAAAACGGTCTCTAATAACTCTTTTTCTGCATCTTTATCTACGTCTTTAGGCTTCATTTTGATTGTGCTATGAACAGTATCGTTATATTTCTTTACGATTTCTTGAAGAATATCGATCCATTTTAAAGTTTTTATTAATCTCAAAAAGAACCTTCATTCTTTCATTTTGAGTTCTGTTATATCTCTCTACAATACTTGATTTCTCTTCGTTTTCAGTATGATAAAATCATAATGTTGTATTTCCTCAAAACATCGTTAAATTCTTTATTTTTAAACTCTAAACCCTTATCTGTATGAAGTAGGTTAGGAGGTTTGTGATTGATCCTTATGGCATCTTTTACTATATCTTCGAAAGCTTTTGAAATATCCTTGCCGTTTTTTCTTTTGATAGCTCTTGACCAAGCATATTTTGAGAAAGTATCAATAACATTTAACATATACTTAAATCCATCATTTTGATCTGAAATAGTTAGACATTATAACTAAATCTGCTGCCCATAAATCGTCAATTCCTAATGTTATAATTTTTCTCTTTTTAAACTTTTTTCGTACTGGTGCATGAATTTCTCGAGCTTCACTCTCTATCTCATCTTTAGTCTTCAATTCTTGCTTAACAGGTTTTGGATTTGGATTCTTTATAAACTTACTCTTGTTTGTCTTACATTTTGAACATTTTGCAGCAATTCTATACAATCCATTTTGAGTTTGAACGATTTTTGAATCTATATTTTTCGTTTTCTTTTTACACTTGTGACAGTGAATTAAATCATCTTCCATTTACATATCAAAGTTTCCAAGTTTATTTAATTCGTCTAATATATCAGATTTATAGCCATACGGTACTGTATCGATCTTATTTTCTAGGACAATTCTCTTATCATCTTTAGCGTTCAGTGCCAGCTTGTTTTATGGTAACAGTGTACAACTCATGTTTATAACTTTTGATGACTGTCATCTCCCTAAATTCTTCTTTATCTTCGAACAAACATCTCTTCAAGTTTTCGATATTTATTGTTTTATTTACAACGCTTCTCTTAATTCCTTTACACCTAACTGGGTTTTTATCTAGATATTTGTACGAGTACATCTTAGACCTTAAACCACAAAATTCTTCTAAAACTTCGCTATTTAACTCATCTTTTGAATTTCCCTATTACCTTCTTATTTTTAGTAGTGAAACATTCATGATCTTTTGGATAATCACTTGTATCAAAGTCATCTATATTTTTCTTTAATAATTTTAAAAGGATCTCGTTTCAATTCTAGAAAATAACTGTCTGTATCCATGTAACACAGATTCAAATCTGGATCAAACTTCTTTAATTTGTTGTAATAAAACTCGTACATTAGCAATTTTTGAGAGGTCGAGAACTGAAAATCCTATGTAGATCGGTTTTGTTAAATTTAACCTTTTGTTTATACATGTGACTCGCTATACAGTTGTCGTCAAAGATAGTGAAGCTTTTGAAGTTCGTTTTCTTGGCCTGTTTCATTGAAAATTCTTCATTTCCTAGTCTAATATCGCATCTATTTCGCACATTTTCCATACTTTTTCCAAAAACTGAGTTGTTCATCAGCTTATAAAAATCCTTCTCAAAGTCACTTGTAGCTTTGGTCCTCATATTAGTATTAAAATCAATGTACTCTTTCATAAAAGGCTTCTGATCGAATGCAATAACTCTATTCACATGTTTCAAAATCATACCTTGTTCCAAATAGAACTTCAAATTTCTCGAATGAACAACGTATTCAGTTTTATCCAGTAGAGTTGTGCAAAGTTTGTTTTTAAAATGTTCTGGAGCAAGAGGTAAATCCTTGTGATGTTCGTGTAAATTTGTTGGATATCCAAGATCGACTTCGAGAATATAGCCATAATCTTCGTCGCCAGTGAGTTCTAAAATTGTTTCTTGCCACTCTTCTTTTGTATACGTTTTAGGATCCATCCACTTGATATCACTAAACGGCAGTTTTTTGCATAAGACCATACCCATAAAGGTTGTTTGCATCGAGATAGAGTAAATAGTTTTCGGGCTTTGTCTTATCGAAATCTTTCAAATATTTGTTATTTGCTTTCACATATCGTTTTAATACACTGAGAAATGCCTCCGCGAATACCTTTTTCGATCATCAAATACATATTATAATCACTAATTAATTGTAATTCTATCTTCGTTAATTTTAACATAGCATCCCATGCGAGACTTGGAGCTGTTAGATAGTGTGCCGGATCGAGTTTATAAACAATTAAGGCAAATGTTTCTGAAATTTTCGAATATATCAGCAAGCAATAAAACATCTTGGATATTGTACAAATCAGAGTAATTTCCAAGATTTTTCTCTTTTAATTTGTTCCAAACGCTCAAGTAGTGTTGATAATCTTTCTCAGATATGCTCTCGTCTGTCAAAAGTGAATAGAAATCTTGAATTCTCAATTCTTCTGTGTAATCAAGTTTTTCAATACTGTCGATAAATTCATAGGGAAATATTCCTTTTCCAGATAGAATTTTAAAAATCTCGTCGTCGTCATTTGGCTGTCTTTCTATTATCTCATTCAGTCCATCTTGTATAAAATGATTTGTATGTTTGAAGTCTTCTCTCTTTAGATTTTTAGCTAACTTTTCTATAGACGAGGCCATGAATCTGAACGTGTCTACAAACGAAAACTTGATGAATTTTCTTGGCTTATCACCTTCGAATTCATAGCCATATCCAGAATTTACAGAATAATTTATATATTTTTCATCGGTGTTTGCAATCAAATCAACATTTCCATATTGTTTAGCCAATTCTTTTATGTACAAATGAGTATCGTAATTTGACATATTGTGGCAGAAAACGGGAATATTCTGAGGAAATTTCAAATTTAGATTGCAACATGCATGAGCTGCGCCTCGAAACTTGCCGGTTAAATGACAATGATCTCTCACTTTATTATAACTCTTATCTTTCCAACTATCAGGAGTAAAACCATACTGAATTGACCCAACATCATAAGCAGACCATTCACAGATATGACAAACGTTTTGAATTTTGATACGAAATTTCTTCTTCTTCTGTCAATTTCATAGGTTTCATGTTCTTAGAATTATATTTTTTCGCTATGTATTTCGATAATTTATTGAGTTCTTCAAAACAATTTTTGTCGGGACGTTTTTCAAATCTTCTTCATTTTTGGCACGATAACATATCGGTTTGTACATGCGATTGGTCACATTCGACACTAAATATAGAGTAAAACCATAAGGAATGTGTCTCTGAATCTTGGTTGTAGTCGATCTTTGTGGATTGTTCTTGCATGTCGGAATTTTTTCTAATATGCTCTCAAAGTCCATATAAATTACGTACGGATGGTTAAATTTCTTTTGATAATTAGTAAATTTAGTTGTTTGACCTGGAAATGGCATAATTGGCTTACAAACTTCATGATTTTTACAAATTTCTAAATGATCTGTTAAATCTCCAGATTTGTAAAAATGGCTTAAACATCTTCTACACAAAAATTTTCTTTCTTTATGTTTAGACAACTGCGAAGAAACAAGCTTATTTAAATCGGTTATCAAAACATAATGAGATTTATCATCTTGTTTAACATACAATAAATCAATGTTTGTTTCAGCGTCATATTTTTCAGAAATTTGTAACGGAACAATGTTAATATTTTCATCAAAAACTGTAGACATTGATAGACATTGTTGGATACTTATACTTGGAATTGTAGCTTCGTTTTTCAAATATTTGTATATCTTTCAGAGACATTGGATACTCAAAACCTGAAAATATTTCGTCATTCACAAATTTTTCGTATTGCTTTACACGTTCACAGTCTCTTTCTGGTTTTTCAATAGCACATCTTATTGAGTAAATAAAGCAAAAATCATCTCTATTTTTTATATTTTATACAAGCTTTTTTATCTTTGATATTCTTTGGTAAATCGATGTATGATCCTGCATTCATCATTTCGTGTTTGTTAAGGCTCAAAACTAGTTTTTTACAACTTTTAAATGTCCATCCGGAACCTTTATTTGGATTATTCGTTTGTTCTCGATGTGTTAATTTATTAAATTGCTTAGTAATAAAGTCGTTTACGTCAAAGATTTCGTCTGCTTTGATAGTAAAATACATTAGACATGTTTGCGGTTCACCATTCACTAAAGTTCGTTCGTATTCACATTCCAAAGAGAGATATAGCCCTTCATATTTTTAACATTTTCTTGAAATTTCTCGATTAAATCTTTAATTTCTGGGCGCATAATTGAAAGATATTTGTAAATTGACATGGAATTGTCGTTCAAGTTTGTTAAAATGTATTGCTTGAAAAGACCGTGTATTGAGGATAAAACTTCTACATCAATGATATTTTCGGATTTTACTTTAAGAGTTTTAATCAATTTCTTCGATCATTTCAGACTTGGTTTTATCGTTAGTACCGATAGCCAACTTTTCAGCTATTGAATGAAGTTTTTCATCATTAAATAGGTCGAGATTTTTCTTTTCAACTTTGAAATTTCTCTTTAATCCACGTAATTTCTCAATATTAAACATGTTTTCGTGATCGGCAATTTTATTTTCTCTAGCCCATTGTCTTAAATAATTTAGTTCATTATCGTAAATTTGCTTGTTTTTTTCGTGACTTTTAGAATTATAATGGCGATCATAGTTTTTTCTTAAAATTTCTTTTTTGCAGAACGGACATGATATTTTTTCGCGCTCCATTTAGATAGAAAAATTTATTTAACTAAATGGTGCTTGTAAACCAACGATTGCGCCTCTCACGGCGTGATATCACTACGGATATGACGCAGGCGAAGCGATTATCGTGATGGTCGGTCTGTAGTAGCACACCTCGACTGTCATTGAAGATTTTTCCTTTATTCGTAGCAGATTTGACAACATTTTACAAAGCACAGCTTAAGAAAGTAGAAGCAAACAGCTGTAGATTTTGGTTAATTTTTCAATCCACAGAGTAATGTACCGATCGCTTTTTGGAGACGAACGACTGTAGATTCGGTTAATTTTTCATTGAGATTTGCTGTGTTATTTCTCAGCTTCCTTTATGGTACATTGAACAGTATTTTACATTGCTTTTCGGTCGGCTCCGAAAGTGCGCCAGGAACCCCATATTATTATCTACTTATATATATATATATATATATATGTGTATGTATATATATATATATATATATATATATATATATATATATATATATATATATATATATATTGACCCCAGACCAATTTCGCATGACCAAATTCCATAGCTAGACATGCACCATCACTGCTTAGTTAAATAAACCCTTCATTGATCATCAACATTCGTTATTTTGACCTTGGGCTATTGTTTACCTACCAAAGGATTTTCGTAATTTAATGCATAAACCAATACGAAATTTGAATATTCATGTAAGGTAAACTATTCATATTGGTGCAAGTGTTATTTTACATATAGCACTTAAAATAAACTCAATATGACACAAATGGTTTTGGAATAAGACCTGATAAAGGTCACTCACGTGATGGTACGTATGCTTCTATGACATTACTTTGGTTTTTCCATTAGCGTAAGTGCATTATTAGATAAAATTACATTATTGCTGTGAATAACAACCCTAATAATTTTTTCTTTCTCAAATGAGCTTTAATTTTACGAATTAAATATTTTTTTTTCAAGGGAATAAATTAATATATTTGTAACATGTTCCATTGATAATATGTTTAAATGATTTTTTTTCTGTGTTTATGTTAATTTTTTTAGATTTAGTGAAGCCTAAAACCCAGAGTCTTCTGTGTATCTAACTCTATGTCTATGTATGTGTTCTATATGTCTATCACCCATATTTCCACACTGATTTTCACAATTTTTCTCAATCCTTGTAATATATGCATTTTTTCAAAACCCACCCTGTTCTCAAACAAAACAATAAGTGAAAGATCACAGCCTTACAATTTGTGAATAGCTTTTAGTCTTTAAATTATTTAAGTTAAGACCTTACGACTATTAGGCCACGTGTTCGTACTTAACGAGGCACTTCCTAGCAAAGAGGTATACGTTAATGTGGATATAGACATTGGCGTTGTTATTTTATTGCCATTATCCTAATATAACGTGCATGAAATTCTTAATTTTGCAATTTGTACAGTGACCAGTAGTAGCAATACGTTATAGAAAACATAATTGTTTTTAATAGAAGACATACACTCTTCTTGCAGAGCAGAGAACACTTTTTCACAACGATATTACGATTTGTTTTCGTCTTGTATTATCTTGTTGTATACTAAATGATATTTCTACAATTTTGGCTTCCAAATAACTATTGTAGCTATAATAAAATAATCCTGCGTTCAAGGCATAAAAAGGAAGGTCAATGTCAGGCTAGAGAGACAGTTTTGCACAGATTTTAACTCTAAATTTATGATTAAAAATATCAAGATGTGTAAAATATACGGGTCACCACGCTAGAAGAATCAGCATACTAGCGCATGTAATATAACAATGAACTTTTTTAAAACAAATATGCTAACATGTTGTAAAATATGAGCAAGATTGATATGTTACTTAGTTAACTGTAATTTGATCACCATAAGTCATTCTTACGCGGTACAATTTGTATTCAATCTCTCGCCATGTGCTGGAGATAATTTCGGCCGCTATCCTGCCACCTGCAGCCAAAAGTCAATGACATACAGCATTATCATTGTAGGACTTTAACACTACTTTCAAACGAAACTTAATGAAGATAAATGTAAATTATCATGGTGCATTCTCGAGAAAGTTTGCATTTGTACAATTTAAATTTAGCATGAAGCAAAATTTTTACATAGATAAGAATGCGTTCTGTGATGGTGCATGTCTAGCTATGGAATTTGGTCATGCGAAATTGGTCTGGGGTCAATATATATATATATATATACATACATATATATATATATATATACATAAGTCCTACAATGATAATGCTGTATGTGTTGGGTTAATTGGAACTTATGTGTTAATACGTTACATTATTCTAGTTTTATTTTTTAGATTAAATTATATTCAATTTTAGATCTAATTATTTTAACATTTTCGTGTTGCCCTACGTACAAATATTGACTAAAGCTCAGCTAAATTCTATAGAGTGATATAGTCGAACTCAGTATCACTATATAAAAATTAAGCTCCATATAACATTTTTCAAGTCTATAGCTCGGTTTGATGATATCTTGCAGACAGGCATACAGATAGATACAAAGATATAAATGAAACTTTTTCAGCTCCTTGATACATAGGCTTCATTATTGCTAAGCCAATGACATCATAGATCACAATAAATATATCCCAACTTTATTTTAAATATATATTCAATAAGTAGGTTTAAAATAATACATGTGAATAATAGTAGTAATAATAATAGTATGTGAACAGGTTTTTGTTTAAATATAACCAGGTATATATATGAAAGGAATTATATTTTCATAATCTTGTGATCTTTCTGTTTGAAATACCTGAGAGCAGCAGAATTTGTGCCGTATAATCTAAGCTTAAGCAATATGCCGCGTGCAGGTTGCACTGACTGTTGACGTTTGCATATCAGATAGACTCAGCCTCTAGATAATTGAGATGTTTGAGTTATGGCAACATCTCAACATATAATCTCTCTCACGCTTCATCCCATTCATCAGTTATACATCCTTCTTTTATTTAATATATATTAGATTTTTTCTTTTTTGGCTCTCTAAAGTTTTTTAAGCTACGTTCAAAAGAAAAAAATCACGATTTTGAAATGTGAAAGCTTTATCATCACTTTCAGATATTGATACATATATCGGAATGCCTCAGTAATAAAATAAAGATACACATTAAAGTAAATCTTTGGTTTGGACTGGTGCACAATGCAGGAGACGGCTTATTACTAGGCCAGGAAGATCACGAGACCCTACTCCTTATATTTCTTTGGATGGGGATTTCGTGCATCAGGAAAGACTGCAAAGATTACGGGAACTAAGTCATTGACTTTTGGCTGCAGGTGGCAGGATAGCGGCCGAAATTATCTCCAGCACATGGCGAGAGATTGAATACAAATTGTACCGCGTAAGAATGACTTATGGTGATCAAATTACAGTTAACTAAGTAACATATCAATCTTGCTCATATTTTACAACATGTTAGCATATTTGTTTTAAAAAAGTTCATTGTTATATTACATGCGCTAGTATGCTGATTCTTCTAGCGTGGTGACCCGTATATTTTACACATCTTGATATTTTTAATCATAAATTTAGAGTTAAAATCTGTGCAAAACTGTCTCTCTAGCCTGACATTGACCTTCCTTTTTATGCCTTGAACGCAGGATTATTTTATTATAGCTACAATAGTTATTTGGAAGCCAAAATTGTAGAAATATCATTTAGTATACAACAAGATAATACAAGACGAAAACAAATCGTAATATCGTTGTGTGAAAAAGTGTTCTCTGCTCTGCAAGAAGAGTGTATGTCTTCTATTAAAAACAATTATGTTTTCTATAACGTATTGCTACTACTGGTCACTGTACAAATTGCAAAATTAAGAATTTCATGCACGTTATATTAGGATAATGGCAATAAAATAACAACGCCAATGTCTATATCCACATTAACGTATACCTCTTGCTAGGAAGTGCCTCGTTAAGTACGAACACGTGGCCTAATAGTCGTAAGGTCTTAACTTAAATAATTTAAAGACTAAAAGCTATTCACAAATTGTAAGGCTGTGATCTTTCACTTATTGTTTTGTTTGAGAACAGGGTGGGTTTTGAAAAAATGCATATATTACAAGGATTGAGAAAAATTGTGAAAATCAGTGTGGAAATATGGGTGATAGACATATAGAACACATACATAGACATAGAGTTAGATACACAGAAGACTCTGGGTTTTAGGCTTCACTAAATCTAAAAAATTAACATAAACACAGAAAAAAATCATTTAAACATATTATCAATGGAACATGTTACAAATATATTAATTTATTCCCTTGAAACAAAAATATTTTAATTCGTAAAATTAAAGCTCATTTGAGAAAGAAAAAATTATTAGGGTTGTTATTCACAGCAATAATGTAATTTTATCTAATAATGCACTTACGCTAATGGAAAACCAAAGTAATGTCATAGAAGCATACGTACCATCACGTGAGTGACCTTTATCAGGTCTTATTCCAAAACCATTTGTGTCATATTGAGTTTATTTTAAGTGCTATATGTAAAATAACACTTGCACCAATATGAATAGTTTACCTTACATGAATATTCAAATTTCGTATTGGTTTATGCATTAAATTACGAAAATCCTTTGGTAGGTAAACAATAGCCCAAGGTCAAAATAACGAATGTTGATGATCAATGAAGGGTTTATTTAACTAAGCAAGTTTGATTTATTTTTATTAGCTGTGAACGAACTATACCTATGTCTTTGGCGTTATTTTAAAATTTAAATTGTATAAAAATAATAACTGTGTTATAAAACAACTGAATCGTTTACATCGTTAAACGAAAGTGTACGTGTACCAGTTTTCTAAGAGACTCAATTATTTTGTTTTCCCACTTACCAGATTTTCAGCAGTTTAAAAACAACACCATTCATTGTGAAATCTTTTGTTGCATAAACAAAGGCTTTAAAGAAAGATGTTTTCCGCACAAAAGAGTTTCCTTGTGTAAGCGCTACAGAAACACATTTAAAAGGCTAATCAACTACAGTTGTTTCTTAGCAGGGTTTTATTACGCTCTGGTGGAACAAGACAGTGTTAAAATCTTTGCATATGATGAAATTGTCTGTAAACTGCGTTATCAGGCTTTTGGAATATATTAAAATTTAATGCAATGATTTTACTAATATTAGATAAAGAAATAAAACTTGGTATGAAAACGATCATCCTTTTCTTAAAACATACAGTTTCAAGTATTATTTAAATTTTACCATTTATGAGGGTTAGCTTAAAAAAAAATCAGGATAAAATCTGAACAAAATGAGAACATCTTCGTCAAAATAGAATCGTATATCAAGTTAAATGTCGTTCTGATTAGAACACTACTATGAAGCCGACATGAAATAAATATGTAATTTTAACAGTGAAAGCAGGTTCATGTAGAAAGATTAATTCTATAATATTGTATTTATAAAAGCAAATCTGTGTGTTTCTATAAAGAGGGTGTCATAGACACTGTATTTCCTACGTGCATGCCATAAATAATTGGAAGGTCATTATTAGATTGGTTGTTATTATTTAATATAAAGTGAAATATATTTAAAAAAAATTCCATTTGTAATATCATATATCATAGTATAATGGATGCATTCTTATTTGAACTAAGTTTAAAAAAATATTTTACTTAATAACTTTTAAATTTATTAGGAAATGTTATCAATATTTCCATTTTTGATGAATAATTTTTAAAATCCAGTGAAAATATATTAAATAAATATAATTGAAAACAAAATATAATTTATAATGAATGAATTATGCAAGGATTTCTACAAGAAATAAGAATAAATTAAATATCAAGAAGTGTCAACATAAAGTTTATACCATTAGACAAGACACACAGACATGTCAGAATCCAACATCTGGGTATGCTATAAAATCTTTCTTAGGACCCGAGCCATTACAATCTTAGAGTGTTCCTATATTTATGTATTTTTAATAGAATATACAGTTCTGCTTTTATTTATTGTACTGATATTAAATTATGTTTTTTTGGTTTTCTCTTACTCATATTATCATATTAACATTTTTAGTGATGCAAAAAGGTTGAAAAACATACAAAAACTATTTTAAACTGTATGAAGCAACTGATATATTATTACATGATATGCTCCAAATATCCTACCTTGATAAGTCAAACCTACAGTGAAACGATGATGAGGAAAAACTGTTATAGTACTACTAATATAGTATAATTTTTCATACAAACATATGCCTATATCATGATAATAATAAAGTAAAAATTGTAAACTATTCATTTAAATAAGTTGTCGAAACAATGTATGTATCGAAATGATTTGATATTTTGGTCTAGTGTTCAATGAATGATATCAACTTAAAACAACACATATATACCCTACAATAACAAAACTTAACAGGTTATATAGTTTTTGTCCCTACATTGTCTATTATAGACAGAATTACGGCAAAGTACCTGTAGGTTGTATAGAAAATTCAAATTTCCTGGAAAATGTTGTGAATTCCAAAGATTTATTATGCATTTATTTACTATTATTTATTGCAAAAATTCTTTTATACCAACATTAATGCTTTTACGGACTTTCCAATTCTGGTGTAGGCAGCTTCTATGTCACGTCAATATAATCAGCCTAAAACATTCCATGAGATCAGTCATGGAGTCTTCGGCAGCTAAATACAAAATATGTAAAGTTAACATGTATCGAAGATATCATTATTTTTATTTATATAAAATAAAAACCATAACTATCTGGACAACTGTGTATTGAATGAAGTAATCGAAATCAATAAAATATTAAATGAGCATATTAAGTAAACCGAAAAACTGTAGGCATTATATCATTAGAACAAATTAACCATACGTTGCACTAAAAATTACACAGCATATTTTTAATTTTCAAATTTTGAAAAACATCATATTAGTTTTCCTGTTTGAATTTTTTACTGGGGCAACAATGCAGGTCCAGCTGTGACGATGGAAATACAATGAAATCGAACCAGAAATGCTCCTACATTTTATAAAACATGATATAAGAGTCAGGTTAACTCTGATACTCAAATGCATGAATACTGACATATTGTAATATAGTACATCATATTATAATATATTAGCGATATTGCATCAGACAGTGGCACCCTGGATCTATTTTTTCACTTAATCTTTTATTTTTATCGATGGCAATATCGCTTGGTAAATTCAAACTTGATTGATGATTATTTTACCTCTCGGGAGTTGTAAAGTAACAAAAATACCAGAGACCAGTTGATTCCAGAAGCCGGTAGTTGCCAGGACTTGGAGCTCCCAGAAACAATATCTTCTGGAGGCTAAGAGATCTAATGAGAGTTCTCATAAGCTTAGAGATCAGGATCCATGAACACATACAAATATGAATCAGTTAGACGCCAGGCACTCTCAGAGGCCGGATAACGTTTCATAGTCAATATAATTTGTATTGTAGAGTTTCAGTACCTCTAATCTTCAGTATAACATTATTAAGAACTGTAATGGATATATATATATATATATATATATATATATATATATATATATCCCTGAACCCTATTACTGATGTGCTTTATTTTAAATCATGTCGGAGAAGTACTGCAATAATTGAGGTTAACGGTTTCTCTCCAATGATTATAGATGATGAATTAGTAATAATTTTTATACAAGCAAAATAATATGCTCATTAAGAGCAACTTATCAACAGTAGTAATCGCCCAGAACAAAGATTTTCCCTCACAAGTTTTTATCCTCACAATACAACTAGTTTGGTCTTTTACTAAAGACTTCTTCTTGATTTTAGATGATAATAACAAGGAAGGTTTGTAAATAGCTAGCCTTAATCTACATATGTTGCCTTCACATCGTTTAAACACGATCTAAATGACCAATCGCACAGTTTTTGTAATGATCGAATGTAATTCTACTTAACTACAGTGGACGGTTTTTTTAAAATTACATGTACAGGAAATAGATAACTGATTATCTCAAACGTTTGTATAGACTTAAGTATTTATTAACTAATCTATGAATTATTTAGTCTTATGAGTAATTTGACATTGGTTAGTAGAAGAATAGAGTGATAAAGAAAGAAATAGCAACTGTAAACTACGCTTCAATAAAAACTGTTTAATTGTACCTTGAATAACGATTCTCCCGAGACGCACAACTCACCTGTGCCATCCTAACGATGTTCTTTTTTTGTCCGCCTTGGTTTTATGGAAATAGTTTTTATTGTAAAAGAAAATAATTTGTTTTATTTCGATTCTGGACACACCATCTCTAATAAAAATTTACGATTATTAAAAGAAGTTACAAACACAATACACTTAAATGCTTGGGAAACATTTTACATTAACATAAATCAAGAAAAACTTATCAATAATGAAGACGGACCAATTCAAAATTCAGTTTCACTCTCATCTCAATTTATACAAAAATTAAAATTTAATTCTGATGAAATATTTTATACTGGCTAACCGTACATCCAAATTGTTTTCCATATGTTATTATAAAATTAATTATTATTACAAAAATGTAAACATTTGATAGTTTGTGAAGTGCCTTGATGATGGAATCTTTGATTCAGAAAGGCCTTGCACAAAATAAAAAATTATATATTGGAAAATGTTGTGTTTCTTTATCTAGTGATACTACAATTATTTCGATTCCTTTGAATAGAGTTTAATTCCTAAACAGATCCAACATAGGTTAAATACTAAACAGATCCAACATAGGTTTTGAACATATCGACCCCAAAAGGTTGAGGAGATAGTGATTAAAAAATTGTATTAAAACGGTCTTGCAGATCTCTCTGGGTATTTGGATTTACAGGTTTTTGTAGTTCCTAGCATCTAGGAGCTACTAGACTATAGGAGTCCCTGGTCTTTGATTGATTCCTTTACTTGACACGTTACGGCTCCAAAAAAACGCTTAGTCTCTAGGAGCTAGTGGGATCTGGGAGCTTATGGTTTCCTAGGGGCTCCTGGTTTCAGGGAGCTCAACTGTTTCCGAGAACTCTCCCCAGGTTATACGTATAAAAGTTTGATAATGCCTACTTAAATCTGTCATCTGCAAAAGCCTTACATCTAAATAGTTCTGTACTCCATACTAGATTTGAGAGCTTTTTATTACTGCTAGAAGATTCATGCATTTGTAACGATCATCGAGTTCTTTGTGAAATAATTTTATCAATCGATTTTAAAATATAGATGTTCATACGTCATGCAGGTTAGTTGTATATAAACCTTTTTTGCTATTGGGCACCTCTACTTTAGCTTCACAGCTCCGATTGAAATTTATAATATAAGTAAAGTGTGTAACAAACTATCATGGCTTTACAACCACACCACAGAAAGTTAGTTTAAATTTACTTAAAATTCAAAAATATTAATTTAAACACAAAATTTAATATCAACTATCATACAATATGTTGTTTTAATATAACATCCTACGAAATAATAGTGAGTTTATATTAAGGTAAAACTACATAAATTCATAATAGTTACAATCATTTGTTTTTATTCTATTTATCTTTATATATATACTATTTTCCTCGTGCCACTAGAGTTGTTTTTCTATAAAAGAAATAATACCCTTTTATTTAGATTACGAATAAACTTATCTCAAGAGACCAAGCTTACTTTAGAATGTATCGAGTATCGACCTTAGTTTTGATTGTTCAAGCGCTTCATTGCAACAACAAAAAGTAATCAAAATTTGAGTGAATACTTTTGAGATACAGGTCAAACTTTCAGACCGACCATCTCTCTTGTTCGTTGATAGATTAAGACTTAAATTGCGAGACAAAATATGTAAATAATTTAGCTCTTCCTCATGTAAAATTCTTGGTTATTCTAGCTCCCTTTCAAATATTCAGGTAATAAATAATTATTTCAATGTTAAAATGTTTCAATATTGAAAAATTACTATCCTATTGAGAAAAATTCTTAACTTTTGACACTTAAACTTAAGAACTTAATGTCAATGAAACAGTGACCACAATATGTAATATTGAAATCAAAATCACGTTTATTTTAAAATTTAAAATACTATATTACAATTCTAAAAACTCCTTATTTTCTTAATCTTCAACAACCACTGATTAAAGAATGTTTATTAAAAAATACAGGAAGAACATTTTTTAAAAATATAATATATGTATAAAAAACACGTAGTATTAAAATAAAATATATGAATTTATTTAAAATACGTCTTATAATACGAATAATTTTATAATTTAGCATTAAGTATGAACAGAACACAAAGAGGATTCAATATGGAAAAGTAAATAGTAATATTACGATACACCACATTCACAGGTTTCACTAAGGTTGCATGCAAAAGTTCATGCTCCAGATTTCCTACGGTCATTTAGTCCAAACACATTGTATAGAGAAGAAAATGATAAAACCCTCGGCAGAAAAAAACAATTTAGTTACAACAAGTAATACAAGTAGTACAAGTAATAGGCTTGAATGACGCTTAATCAAAGTCCATGGTTGGACATGCATTTGAAAGCATGCAGATGATCATTTTTTTAGATATTTTGCCACATAATGCTTTCAAATGTTTGTTCATTGAATTCGGTTAGTAGTGCGCTCAAAGCAGATCTTGTCACCAACGTTTTTTAAATTGACTATCACTTCTTTATATTTTAATTATAGTGTATAAATAATCTACACGTGATTACGTCACAACGTTACGTACTCATTTGATGGTACTCAGGTTGTTGATACATTTATTTATTATGTTGTTTCCTCTTTCTTATAATGGAAATCCAACACACCATCATGAAAGTCAGAGTTGCTAATTTATAAATGAAACTTAATGCAAAGTGTTATGTCAGTCGTTTTCGATATACCGTGCTTACAGAGAGATAGACAGAGAGACATACAGGAATACATTTTTTATACCCACGAGTCACACGCTTTGCTAAGACTCAGCAAATAAATGTACTAATATTTAAAATAACACTAGCATTATAGATATATTAAAACCAAATCAACACATATTTACTCAATTTACAGCTCTTTTAGAAGATTAATCCGTCTTAATTTTTAATATTACACTAGAACACTATGACGTGCAGCAATAACGATAAATTTTTCACTGCATACCGCGTCAAAATACCTTGCTCTCTAATTGATTTGTTCTACAATTTTCTCGTTACCGTTATTGGCAACGGTCAGTACTTCTATTGGTATGTAGTGAGATGAAGAATTTAATTACAGAAGTATATATAAGGAAGTAATTACGTGGGTTCCATCACACTAGGTTTCTTCCACTTGCTTCTTATAGCGTAACGGTTTTATAAAAGTTTTCTAGTCTTATAGAACATGTTTTACCATGTTACAATTTGAAATACCACTAGATTGTATTCAACTTGTTCAAATATTAATTTATTCTAAATTTGCTTGTTGCCACTTATACTTTCATAGAACTCATTGTTGCCCATGTAGAAATGAATTCTCATAAAAAATGAAATGTGTGGATATCAAATATTTATCAAGATTGCTAAATGGATTAATAAAATTTGAGTAAATGCATTTACTAAATGCCAAACTCACATTTTTGTTTGTTAATTTTTGATTAAATAATATAAAAGTCGACCAAGTTTCTATTTACACATAATACATGGTAAACACGAAAAGTCTCACAAAAATTAAGTTGTATGATTTAGATTAGTTAGATTACACGTGTTAATATGTTTAATTTATAATGTCATATGATAATGTTCAATTTGGTTACAAATTAATTTACTATGCATTTTTATCGTTGCCATCAAGGCCACACATGATACTTATGTATGTAAAATTGTTCGATAATATTTAGCAAAATATCATAAAAAGCACCATTATAGAAGTCGATATAGGTTATATAAAAATGAAGCTTCATACAAAGTATATAGGTCAGTTCTTTTATTTTACGCTCCGCTAGTAAAATAAATGTAAAAATGTTCGCTAACGCTCAGCCAGATCCTATGGATAACACCCCACCCACCCCGTGGGGCGAAGTTGAACTTTTTTATATAGAAATGAAACTTCATTTAATATTTCATTTCGTGTCTATAGGTTAGTATGAATATCTTGTGGACTGGCATATATAAATATAATGATTCAGCTCAGCCCACGCTCAGCCAATAAAAAATTATTGCATTAAAATGTTTTAGTTAAATACAATGTTATATGATATTATATGAGAATATTGCGATAAACAGAGAAAAGCAACTGAAAACTACGTCTCAATAAAACAGTTTAACAGTACCACGAATAACAACTCTCTTGTAACAACTCTCCTGTAACAACTCACCTGTAGCATCCTTAACGATGTTCTATTCTCCTCATTCCAGGTCTTGTTCATAAATATATGATGTAAACATAATACACAGTGTTTCCCCATTATATTTAGCTACTCTCTTAAAATGTAGCAGTATACCATACCACGTTTTATGTAAAAGGTTTCATTGAGGTTTGAAACAAAACTTCTGTCTAGCTTTCAGCTAATTTTATTAGGGTACATGTGTTACTATGTCATATGATAAAAATGTTTAGAAACAATTGCATTCAGTTTCTTTAAACAATTATTTATTCTGTTATTTAGCTTTCATTTGTCCTTCATGATTACATTAAAGATCAATGTACAAAATTTAACCTAATTAGTTAACATTCAGCTGAACCTATTGAGTGACATGCACTATCATCGAAACCGAGGTTGCTTTTCCAGAATTATGAATTTTATAACACTAATAAATGTTATGCGCTTAACGTTATACACGTGAAAGTGTGAATCGTTTTTCAAAATTGATATTTCTTTACTTACTTGTTTAACTATGGCTTTTTAACCTAACTTGAAAACCTGTGAAATTGTTACATTATACTTATTTTATAAACTATTTTACTATTCAGTACTATGCAGATTGTCATTCATTGATGCAGTACGAGTATATCGTGTCTAAAGATCAGTTAGTGTTCAAGTTAGCATGAGGACAGGGAGACTAATAGACATACAGATAGACGGTTGCAGAATATAAATTCTCTCATCACGTCTAGTGAAAGGCTTCGCTAATGCTCGGACAATAAAATCTAAACTACAAGCTAAGAAAACTCTACGAATATATTTAGAAATAAAGTAGGTGTATATCTTTAAATTCCTTCTAGGTTTCCTTCTAGAAAATTTTAATACTATAAAGAATGTATCTAATATTATTGGAGTGAAAAGTTCTGCTTGATATCGAATAACTAAGTTCAATCGTATGCCATTTCAACATGTGACATAGTAACAAATGTAGCCTGACTGCAATGAGCTGTAGACTTCAAATTTTACATGCAACCTCAGCAAAACCCTCTTACGCTACACGTGGTATGGCATACTCCTACCTTAAACATATAGAAGGAACGTATTGCTGTTATACAGACTAATTAAGATTCCGTGTTGAAATGTTTTCCTCTCAATTATCCAGAGCTCTCAGTTGTTTATCTGACATGCAAACGTCAATAGTCAGTATAATTTGCACACGGAACAGCGGTCGTTGCTTGGAACCGCTGAAACACGTTGATATTCTGCTGAGTAAATCATTATCACTTCTTAAATCTCCATATTAACAAAAATTATGAAAGAATTAGTTAAAAAAATATGTAACAGAGTTAATCCTTTGAGTGATATAGTCAAATATAAATCTATAAAATAAATAATTTATTATGTGTGTACTTCAAAACATAGTTCTTTGTTTACAACTATACATATTTCAAAACTGAAATCTTTCCAATCAAAATTGAATCCATGAACATATTTTCCTCCCAACTAAAACCCTGATGTATTTCGTCCTATCTGTAGAGAGCCATTTTCATTTAACAGGTATTTAAAAAAAGAAGAGCAGGAAAGCTAATATGGCATATATAAACACCACGGAGATGTTAACACAAAAGATGATCTAATAAATTTATAAAAAAGCCATAAACAAAAACAGACACAGAACTCCGAGAACCTTTCCGATACAATCTTGTCCATGAACTAAACAAAAGTAAATAAAAAATCCTAAATCAATAAAAACGTCAAACAATGATATGAAGTTAGTAACATCCATATCAAGAAAACTAAAAGAAAATAATTGTATAATATCAAAGGCTGACAGAGGGAATAATGTACTAGTTATTCGACAGTCAAACATATCAAGAAAAAGTTTAAACATTCATTGACAGCAACAAACTTAAACATTTAAAAAAGGACCCAACTCAAGAATACACAAATTTATAAATGCCACAATAACTAAATGGAAAAGTTTATCAAAAGCAAAACAATACCAACTCAAAATGACAAATCCAAAAGCTCCTACTCTAAAAGGTCAACCAAAGACACATAAACCGGATTATTCCAATTAGACCAGTAGTAAAATTTCGTAACTCTCCTACTTACAAGGTATGTAAATTTTTTAATAACAAAATAAAAACCCACATACATTTTGAAAATAATTACAGTATATCAAATTCAAGTAATCTGGCAAATCAAATTTGAGATATTCAGTATTGAAATAATACTACAGAAATTCAAAAATATATATGTGTACCATTCAATACTAAATTAAACAAAGCTGTTCGAAAAACCTTTCATAATTCAAAATTCTCCATCAGTTACCAAACAAGAAATAATACATTTAAACTTATTGAAAACAAAGTGAACCAAAATGATGACAAACAGGAATTATACAAACAATCTGGAGTATACAAAATTAACTGTAGTGACTGTGAAAGCTATTATATTGGAAAAAACTGGAAGAAATTTTAATAAAAGGTTTAAAGAACACATACACGCTTTGAAAACAAATAACATGTCTACAATAAAATCAAATTTTGCTGAACACTTATTGGAGACTGACCATAACCTACACAAATATTGAAAAGAACATGGAAATTTTAGATATCGAAAGGAAAGGAGAGAAATTAAACACAAAAGAAGAACTACATATTTATCAACATTATTATAAAGATCATCATAACATTTTAAATAGTAACCTGAAAAATAAGTCCAATCCAATTTTTGAAAAAATTAAAATATTAAATACAGATTACTAATAAGAAAATTACAACTGTGTCATTTAAATTTAACATATGTTTAAAAGGTCCACATGTGTATATCTAATTGTTTATTATTTATTTATTTATTTAGAGGTTAATGTACACTGAAGATGGCTAAAAACCTAAACACATGTATGTAATAAAAAGATTTTTAAAGGGTTTTAGTTACCTTCATTACATTGTTATACAGGGTGTCAATTAAGTCCGGAACCTCTTTTTTAATTTTTAAACCACAATATAAAAAAATACCAAAGTTCACACGTGCTTACTGGTGATAGTAACGCATACATCTGCCCAATTACCGACCGGATAATCCCTTTGGGGGACGGTCCACAAGGAGTCAGACAAAATTCTTAAATAGCAGCATAGGTCAAGTTTGGTATCGAATTAAAGGTCTTACTTAGCAGAGTACAATGCCACAAACCGGACTTCAAAAGGTGGATTCATTCAGTATTTATAGCTAGTTGAATTTTAAAACAATTGAACAATGTAAATTATTAAGTATTAAAAGTAAACACCAATTTTAAGTACCTGTGATCAAAGTAAGTGTTCAAAATGTTCCCCTCCCATCGTCTAGAAATGTCCTAGGCGGTTGTAAAAGCCATCCACTGCATTTTGAAGGTAGTCACAAGGAATATCTTGAGCTTCTTGGACTATGAGATTTCTTAGGTGAGCCAAATCTCGAGGCTTAGTACGATAAACTTTATCTTTGAGGTATCCCCAAAGAAAAAAATCCAGCGGAGATAAATCAGGGGAACGAGCAGGCCACTCTACTGCACCACGTCTTTCAATCCATCTGTGAAGAAATATTGTATCCAAGTATTCTCTAACAAGGAGAGCAAAGTGTGGTGGCTCGCCATCTTGTTGGAAATAAATTCTTTGAAATTGTCGACCAAGAGCAGCTTTTAGTGCAGGAATTATCTCATTTTGGAGCATTGCTAGATACGAGTCACCATTTAAATTACCATTGATAAATAATGGGCCCATAATTTGATTTCCTGTAAAACGTGCCCAAACGTTAAGTTTCTGTGGATGCTGTGTATGATCAATCTGCCACTTTCACATTCTAACAGTAGTTGTGTTATTGGTAATAATTATTAATTCCTGGCTTCGATTGTCAGATGATGGGAGGGGAACATTTTGAACACTTACTTTGAACACAGGTACTTAAAAATTGGGGTTTACTTGTTGTAATACTTAATATTTTACATTGTTCAATTGTTTTAAAATTCAAATAACTATACCTACTGAATGAATCCACCTTTTGAAGTCCGGTTTCCGGCGTTGTACTTTGCTAAGTGAGACCTTTAATTTGATACCAAACTCGACCTATGCTGCTATTTAAGAATTTTGTCTGACTCCTTGTGGACCGTCCCCCAAAGGGATTATCTGGTCGGTAATTGGGCAGATCTATGCGTTACTATCACCAGTAAGCACGTGTGAACTTTGGTATTTTTTTATCTTGTGGTTTAAAAATTAAAAAAGAGGTTACAGACTTAATTGACACCCTGTATATACATATAGTAAATGTTTAGCTGTTTGACAATTATATTTGGATTCTAATTATAAATATTTAAAAACATAACCTTTTCATGTCAACTGGGGTAGTAAATGTGCAAGCAAGAGTATTTCCAAAAGAAAGTTAGATTTTTAGAAATAATATTACAATTTTGCATACGATACTTTTTTCCTAAGTAAAGAGACTCATTATTAACTCCTTTCGTAATCAATAAAAGTGTTTTGAATTCCAGTTTAATACAAAAATCTAACACTAATGTCACAATTTTGTGCTACTTTTTAATACTACCTATAAGTAATAGGTAACCATATAGTAACATATAGTATTGGTGCCATATGAAACTCAGCAAGCAGTTTATATGCCACAAAAATTGGACGAGAAAGGAAACTAATTCTTAAAATTTAATACTTATTTAGTTTTGAGAGAAATTTCGTTAAAACAAGTATACATAAATCCATATATGTGAACGTACAGTTGTTTCGGTGAATGCGACTTAATACCGTAGAGAATTCTACATTGTTTATGTAAAACCTCAACTAGTGATGCAATAACTGTTAAAGATTTATGGTCCGATTAAGAGTTGTCTTTGTCACTCGCATGGCAAAATATTTACCTCAACAAGAATACTATAGTTTACTGTTACACTAGCTATATGCTCGAAATACAAGTTAATAGTATTATTATTGAGATAAAAATAAGTCAGAAATTCTAGTTTCACAATCAATACTGTGTGATAATATGTTATATGAATGGTGTAAATTGGCTTCCACATGTAAAATAGTTAAACTTTGAGATTCGATTAAGGTTCTTTTTCAACGTTTTATTCGCCGAGAAAATAATTCACAATAGATTTAATAGCTTGCTATTATGTATTATGTATTACCTCTTGAATATATGTATAAGAATATTAGAAGGTATTATAAACATAATTATAATGAAAGAAAGATTCACACTCAACATTCAAATACTTGTCCTATACGGTGTAGGAAGTTCATTGGTTAATAAATATAATGAAAGATTCCCAGGAATGCTATATCATTATAATATATGAAAGCGGTGGTATTTTCCTGTTATAAGGGTAGAGACGGTACTTTAATAGCGCTCATGCCAATCGGCTTGACACCTTCATGATATCTTTAACACTTTACCCTTAGTATTGGACGAAGCACGAATAGTACATCATATTACCATATTAATTGCATGTGTTTATATGTAAAGCCTTGATAATTTCGGGCTAAATGATAATCGTGTAACTAAATTTTAATTCCGTAAAACTATAATATGAGATTTATTATAATTTAAGACAAATATTATTATTAATAATGTTCGGTAGTAATGTTTTACATGTACATACAACTCCACCACATTTAAATTTATTTTCTAATATTTTTATATCCTGTGATGCACACGTACAAAGAGTTATTGAGTTTATATATATATATATATATATATATATATATATATATATATATATATATATATATATTATTAAAAGTAAACAAAACACGTGTTTTGTCAAAATAGCATAACATTCTTAAGAAATATCATTAAGTAAGCAAATACCATTTCTAGATAATAAAATACCTAAGTATTTGCTACAGTACGACTAAACATAAAATATACATTGAAATATTAATAATTTCACACAATAGGGACTTTTGTGTGTCAATTAATGTTATTGTCAATACTGTATCTTATTGAAAATACTAATTGAAGTGTGTGATATTTGAACAAAAATTATTGCCTATTAAAACACAATAATTAGAAACATTTTTGAAAACAAAAATAATATTAAATTAGATTTAACAGCAAACACAGTACAGCATATTTCAAAGCCTATCATGAGGCTGACAAGATATGGAATTCGAGATAAATTTGCTCTAAACCCTTCACAACTGTCCACCTCCCCCTCCCCCACAACACCCCAAGCGTTAGGGAACCATCCTTTGGTTCTCTACTCTTCATTCATACTTTGATTTTCTCATGCATTATAGTGAGATATACCTTGATAATATTGTTATGTACACTCAACAGTCGGTTGTTATGTATCTTGATATTTACTCCACATAATAGGCAGCATTACCAAGCACGTTGACGGTTGTATGAACGACATTCTTTCTTTGAGGTCTCTCAGGGTATTTAATTATGTAATATTCTCTATGAATTCTTAGAAGCTTTGCAACATTTCCACACCTGACTGGTAAGATCTCACCAGGACTATATATTTAGTTATCTTAACTTTATGTATAGCCTTACTCTTTACGTCCTCATCCTGACAAACTATTCCAGAACGAACTTTATCTCTTGTGTTTCTACATAAAAATATTTTAATTGTAAAATATTTTAAAAACAATATATCTTAGACCTATAAACAACTCTTATAATATTTATGTATAGAATTATTTTACAAGCTTGTGATTCATATATCACTAAATAACGTTTGAAGACAGTCCATTGCCGCTTTTTGGAAATTGTGTAGCCTACACCTTTGAGGGTAGAATTCAATCATCAAACATAGTGTTATACTTTTTGTAACATATAACGATATATATATATATATATATATATATATATATATATATAATATATATATACAGGGTGTTCTGAAAAAAAGGTGCCCATAAGTCAGGGCGTGATTCCTCACATCAAAATAAGAAAAAAAGGTCTTATTTAACATAGGTCCGAAAATGCTTAGTTACCAAGTTATACAGGGTGAAAGATTTCGTCTGAATTTCAGTTCCCCTGCTGCAACCGATGCCCCTACGGGTATTTGTTGGCTGTTAATTAAGATGTACAATTTAGCGTACTTTATGTAAAATGAACTGAAAAATTGAATAAAACCGTTTCCAGACCTGTAGCTACAGTAATTTTTTTAAGATATGTGACGAAATACGCGAAACTTGGTCCCGAAAAACAAGTTACATTTAGGTTTGAAGCAGATTTACTATGTTAAATGTACAATAAACACAAAATATTTTTCACGGTACTTGTAGAAAATTTAATTTCGAAGAGAAAGATGTAAAAATAAGTCTATAATAGACAAAACGCAAACTTTAAAAAATAATCCTTAATTACATACAAAACGCATGAAAAATAGACAAAATCTGTTAAGCTCTCTACAAATGTAATATTGAAATTAAAAACAGCTGTTTTATTAAAACAAATTTAATGAGTTACTATTATTTTTTATCAAGTAAATATTTTTAACAATCATACATTATCATACATTAAAAAGTTATCTGAATTATCATTCAACAAAAAAGTTACACTTGTCCTAAAAACCTAAAAAACCTAACCACGTCACAGTAGATGTTCAAAATGTTTCCCCTCATTCAAAATACAAGCATCCAGCCGTCTTCTCATAGACTGCCGAACTCTTTCGAAGATCCCAGGTGTCCTCACGTATCCTTTGAAATCCCGTTAACAATCCTTATTCGCAACTCTTTCTATGGTATCCACAGGCGAGTCGTAGACAAGCGTCTTTAAATGTCCCCATAAGAAAAAGTCTAGAGGATTGAGGTCAGGTGACCTTGCAGGCCATGCTACTGGGGCTCCTCGACCAATCCATCTGTTTGGATATGCTTCATTTAAAAATTCTCTTACTTGTAATGTGTAATGAGCTGGAGCTCCATCCTGCATGAACCACATGTTGTTGTTGCGTGTTGTATAGTGGCACATCTTCGAGTAACTCATTCAGATTAGTCGTCAAGAAATGTAAATAATTTTTCACCATTGAGCGTATCAGGTAAAAAAACTAATAAAAATTTTATCACCCAGAATAGCAGCCCATACGTTTATAGAAAAACTGATATTGGTGACGGTTCTCTGAAATAGCACGTGGATTTTCAATTGCCCACATGTGAGTATTGTGGGTGTTAAGAATAGCCATTCTTGAAAATTTTGCTTCATCAGTAAAGATAATGTAATTTAAAAAAATGTGGATTTCTGCACCTTTGGATAAGCCATTGGCATAGCTGAACACGAGGAAAGTAATCTCGAGGCAAAAGAGCCTGGACCCTTTGATAGTGATAAGAATGCAACTGCTGCTCGTGTAAAATCTTCCAGACAATTGAATTACTAACACCGAAATCCAAGGCTAGTTCTCTAGTACTTTTCTTCCAGGATGATTCTCTATTTCGTCCAACACGCCCTCCTCCAATTCAGCTGTACACGTTGTACGTGTGGCCGTCCTGATCTACCAACTTTTCCAGATTTAAAGGTTCCCGTCTCGCTTAGCCTTCTATGAATGGAAGAAAACATTTTATGAGTCGGTAACTGTCTATGAGGAAAATGTTCCTTGATTTAGAGTCGTCTAGCCTGACGACTGTTGCAATGTGCAAGACCGTACATTAAATGCATGTCTGCCATTTCACCATTAGTGTACATAATATTCATATTACCTGCCATGATGAAATAAGATATTATATAGCTATCAAAAATTAACTTCAACGGCACGGCACTCGCACTAACTTGTATTAAAGTACAGGTCAACACACACGCACTTAATGAGCAATGGAAAAATAGCTGCTTGTAATGTTTATTTAAATTATTATAAACAATGTTACATTGTTAAAACATATGTTTTAAATAGAAATTATTTTGTTTCTCAAATCAAATATATTTTAATAAAACAGCTGTTTTAATTTCAATATTACATTTGTAGAGAGCTTAACAGATTTTGTCTATTTTTTTCATGCGTTTGGTATGTAATTAAGGATTATTTTTTAAAGTTTGCGTTTTGTCTATTATAGACTTATTTTACATCTTTCTCTTCGAAATTAAATTTTCTACAAGTACCGTGAAAAAATATTTTTGTGTTTATTGTACATTTAACATAGTAAATCTGCTTTCAAAAACCTAAATGTAACTTGTTTTTTTCGGGACCAAGTTTTCGCGTATTTCGTCACATATCTTAAAAATTACTGTAGCTACAGGTTTGGAAACGGTTTTATTCAATTTTTCAGTTCATTTTTTACATAAAGTACGCTAAATTGTACATCTTAATTAACAGCCAACAAAATACCCGTAGGGCTTCGTTGCAGCAGGGGAACTGAAATTCAGGACGAAATCTTTCACCCTGTATAACTTGGTAACTAAGCATTTTCGGACCTATGTTAATTAGACCTTTTTTTCTTATTTTGATGTGAGGAATCACGCCCTGACTTATGGGCAACCTTTTTTCAGAACACCCTGTAATATAGTACACCTGTGCAAAGTAAACTTCCGTTCTGATGCAGTATTCTAAACTAAATCCAAATAATCATATATTACCATTGTTTATAGAAATATTAAGCCTACGCCTTGTTTTTATTTTAATAAGTTCTTTTGAATTAAATATCTTCTTCCTAAATCAAATAAAATACACAATAATACAGTTAATGACGGAGAGAGAACAATATTGTTAACGAACATTCGTGAACAGGGAACGACACGAGAATACAAGGGAAAACCAATGACAGAAATTACAATAATATCAACGTTGGACTCAACCTGCTGAAGTGCGACTAGTTAATAAATGTACTTTTGATTTTATTTCTTCTTTTAAATTTGTTTCAACGTGATTGTCAATGACCTAGTAAAAACATTTGTCTATAGCTGTTTAATAATTTTAAGACTAATTAATTGCTACTATGCAAAGTTTTGTCTGGATTGAATTCAATTTCATCATTCGAATATTAATGTTCATTTCAACAAGTTTTCTGCAGTTTTTCTATATAAAGTATAATTTTTGCCTTTTTTATTGGACATTTAAAAACTATGATCAAGTTCATGTTTTATACACCTGATTTGAATTTGAATATAGATAATATTGGTCTTAAAAGCAAGATTTATAATGAATGTTAGAAATTTACGTGTAACAATTAAACAGTGCGATTAGTAATCTGTTTCGCAAACAGACCTCTGCAATATATTTTCAAATTTCATTAAAATATTTTTAAAAATTTTTAAAACCCCCACACTACTATAACGGTATCTGAAGTTGACGTTTTAAGAAACAATAACCTGGAGAGGGGACGAAGTCGGAACAATAACCGCCTCGGGTGTAGTGCATTGCGGCCAGTGCGGTCTACGGATTGCATTGTTGTCAGATTGTTCATTGTGGTGGAAGATATCATGTACAGCTCTTGTTACAGAACTACTGTACATAAAGCAAATTTAACATGCTCAATATGAAAAATCTAAACGGATTTTTATTATAAATTGTAAGAAAAAAGAAATAAAACAAATTATCACATTTGTAATAGGACGAATTTGTACTTTATAACTTATAAATATAAATCTCATCTCTTAATCAATTCTTTGTTAACTATCTCATGGTAATGCATAATAATATATTAAACTTTTTTAAGCGATGTAAATGAATGGAGATTATTTTAAAAGTCAACATAGTTTATGTTGAATTTAAATAGTATGGATAGAAAACATATTATGTTCTTAATTAAATATATTTTATTTTTAAATAAAACTATTTTTAAATAATTTTATTTCCGAAAACATAGGTTAAATATTTACATAATACTATTATATAATGTTGGGTATAAAGTGAAAACATGGAAAGTGCTATTTGAAAGTTCCTGCAAGACTTTACGTATACATACATGTTTTACACATGACGAAGATGGTAAATTTCAATCCTTGAAACGTGTTTCTATACATGTTGTAACAACTAAAGATGGTAAATGTACGAAACCTTGATATCCTTTCAAATCTTTGATCGTGAGTAAAAAAGATTAGCGTTACCTTTATCGGCTAGTAAGTTTTGACTGTGACGTCTTTCCCCGGGATATAATAATTTTTTCCTCTCTTGTCAAATTGGGCTTTGTGAGAGGAATATTTCTGAACAAAAGACTGACCTCACAACGAAACCAGCCACCTGCACTCAGATAACTTTGTAACTGTCCAGTTACGAAATCCAGTGCCTTCACCAATTTATGTGCAACAGAAAAGTGTATTCTGTAGTCCAGTTTCAATAATTAGTGTTTAGCTGTGGTTCCCGACCTATGCGTGTCACGACGCTCTGGTATGTTACGTTTATTTTAACCTACGTTATAGTCATGCATTAGTTTAGTCGCGTGCCTGAAGAGGAGATCAGACTGCATATCTCTAAACGTAGTGGCCATTGGTTATATTTTTTTATTACTATCCCACTTTCGCTTGCGCTGGTGTAACAAGCGATACTGCTCTTTATATATCGTACTCATGACTTGTATCCTGTGCAGTGTTGGAGTAGTTTTCTCCTCTCTGGATTCAAAGCTGGTTTCGGGTATGTTTGACACATTTTCGTGCCCTTACTTTTATCTTTCTTTCCTTTCCTTTGTAGTAAACTTTCCTTTCCAATGAAGAGGATAGATTTAAATCTTCGAAACTTCGTGTTATACATATTGTAACATATAACGATGGCAAATGTCCGAAAACAATAAAACATATCCTTTCAAAACCTCCATCGCCAATAACGGACTTTGAATAAAGGGTAAATAGCTATTTAAAATTGTTATTTCATTAGTTACAGGTAACGATATATACTCACAAATTGTGCAAAATATAGTTAACTAAGTTATCGTATCCTTTTCTTATACAGAGGAACAGCTGGATCAGCTCCTCCATTTAAAAAAAGTCTGTACATTCTACTTACTACTTGTATATCTACAGAAAACGCAGAACTATTTTTTTATACATAGGTGACAAAAGTACTACACTTATATTATCCAATTAGTGTTATGCAATTTTATAACATAAAAGTATTATTAAGATGTGTACATAATTAGAGGGAGGAAGGAGTTTCTCTGGGGCCATCATAAAAATAGGACTCATTATCCTACCTTTTTTTAGAGAATATTCTTATTATATTCTGTAGTAAACGAAATACCATCTAACTATCGAAAACAAATATAAGTAATTTTTATGATAAAACAATGCTAAATTCATCAATTATCAAAAGTAAAATATAGTAAAATAAATAAAGTAAAATATAGGGAGTGCCGATGGCCGAGTGGTCTAAGACGTTGGACTTTGAGTCTGAGTTAGAGATAGCGCAGGTTCAAATCCTGTCTGTGACCGTTGCACTTTGTATCAGTACCATCGACCTTGTACTGTATCGACTCTCCCCCTTATTCTGTTTGATAAGATCCTCGCACAGGCCAGTGGCCCATGAGAACGGGCAGAATAAGGAATAAAAGGACATCGGCTTCTCCTTTTTTTAAAAAAGAATAAAAAGAATAAAGAATAGCATACACATACTGTCATAGTATTATGCAGTTGACCTAGATTATGTAGACAGATATAACACTGAATTTCCTTCCCATCTCAGAACAGTTGTCCAGATATATTGTGACAGCGATGTGTTCATCTCCAGATAAGGAAGACCATATCGTGTAGATGAAGCCTTAGCTCACGTCGTTTACTTTTACGACTGCGTTCACTGTTTTTCTCGCAACCCGTTCTTTTACTGTTCAATCAGATATTTAAGAGGCATAATACTGTGGCCATCTTGATTATAACCCTATATCATAATATCATATATCATAATAACAATGTTATATTTCAAAAACTTTTACTACATCATTCGTTAATTTAAATTATATAACTCATTACAAAAACACTGTTAATAATCGTAAAAAGGCTAATTACATTATAGTATTTTAGTGATTTGTATTAATCTAAAACTCGCATATAACTAATCTTTTAAAAATTCAATAAGTATAAGCTTGACAACAAAAATCTTTTGAATGCGCATTAATAAAAATTGGAGCGCAAAAGATTTCGAGGTTTATCATTAGTTTGAGTAAAACAAACTTAATTTATCACACTAGGCTCTTAAGAAACCGCTAAACTTTTTTTATTGAAAGAAATTAAAAAAAATGTAATTGGCGCAAATAAGTATGTTATGAAGTAATCTAAAAAGACGCTCTTGGTATATTGATACAGTGGTAAAATGTATCCAAAACTTTAGCACAGTTATTTTACCTTCTTTAAAAAAGCAATAACTCTGTAATGGATATATGAATGCTAAACAAATGTAGCCATTATTTGTTCAACTTGTTTATATAGAAATTACTACAGTAGAAAATTCTCCTATCTTTAGGTTAAATTATGATCATGTGACCATATCTTACATTCAATATCATTGAATAATCTAAAATAAATTTGAACAAACTGATTTAATTTTTAGTCAACAATGAAAATAATTTTTAATATTACAAAAAAAGAAAACTAAAATTACTATAAAATCAATTTTACCAATGTACACCTCATTCATTACAATATAAATTGGCACAGATGCACCTAGTGAGCTGCATTATCCCGGTCCGCGATGATACGGTTAAGAAAAGCTCCGCCAAGAAACGAGACAAGCTCTCAATTTCCCTAATGGTGTATTTGGTAAGCAATATTTAAGCCAGTGACGATGAAGGATCGATTATATCCTCTAGAATTTTTCAAAATAAACAGATTTAATTATGTATATTGATATATAAGGTTGGTTTACATATAAGTTGTTGTGTAGCCTCTCGCTGGAAAATTTCTCACTAAGTATTAATAGAAATTCAGTTGCAAAATTTGACTTTTAGCTGAATTTATTTTAATTATGTAATATCATACAAACGTTTTAATAATTTTATTACTATAGAAGTTAGCTGAAATTAACCACAGGAAATAAATTACGTTTTTACAGAAAGAAAAAAGAAAGTTGACGTGATTATTAGGTATTATTAGTATAGTATTATTATAGTAGAGTATATATATATATATATATATATATATATATATATTATATATATATATATATATATATATATATAATTAGTATAGTATATTATTAGGAACAGTTAGTTTTCTCAAAAATAGCATCATTGTATTATTCAAAAGTAATTGGAGTGACGTTATCTATGTTATCAAACGCGAAAATCCACAAGTTAAACAACAGTAAAAACGCCTGAATGTAGATTTAATTCACGATGGCCCCGATTATCAATGGCAGAGGCAATAATATTGAAGGCCATATCGCTCGTCACCTAACAAGAATGTCAGCTGTGTCAAAAATCAGGTGGAGAACATTTTACTACATTATATCGATGTATTATCCTTATAAGATCTCAATAAAATCTTTATAAGCTGAATTATATTTTAAATTGCTTTATGTTTATGTCTACTATTTTTAATAACTACTTGTATCAATGTATCAATGAAACGTTACCTCTAAATTTAGCAATATAATAGAATATACGTTGTTAATAACATCATTATAAGAAATAGACAATTTTGAAGAAATCTTACGAAAAATTATATATATAAAAGGAATGATGATTACATTATGACTTAAGAAATAAATATCCTTACTTTACATAATTAGCCTATGTTAAATTTTAATCAAGTCGATTAAAATTACGAAATTCTGAGCTCACAACCTTTATAATTAAATTATTTCAACGTTTATAGTTAAATTTTAGGGGGTGAAATCAAATAACATCAACTTCAAAGACTGTTTAAGGAATAAATACGTTTATAGTGTGGTCACAAGGAGGTTTACACCTCTTGGCTTTCATGACATACTTATTTACTGGCTGATTATTCCGATACAGTTAGAATTTAAAGAATAGTGTGTATATTTTCCCGCAAATATTATCCTAAATTTTTTAGAAACAACATATTATTTGGTGAACCTAATAAGATTTATGTACTTGATTATAAATATGTTTGATCAACCCTCCTTCCACTTCTGTGGACGTGAGAAAGTTGTATATTTTGAACTTCATATTCCAATTGTTTGACATTCTAACAGAAAATTCTGTAAAGTTGTTATGGGGAAACCTTTCAGCGCACATACTGTATATTATGTATTCAAAAGTATCCTTGAAACCAATTTAAATAGGTTATAAGGAAACTTCTATTGGCTGCGGTTGGTTATCATTTCTTACTACTACTTAATAGTAAAAGATTTCAAAGAGAATATTAATGTAGAATTTAATCACTCTACAGCCAAGCATGGGTAAATACACATTGTTCTACCAAATTGATAAGAGAAAAAATGTAGGAATAAAAATCTACATTATTTTGAAAGTTTTCCAAAACGTACCGTGAAAGATTAGGATAAAACTTGAGGTTTGATGTCATGATTGACAGTCACATAAAAATCAATAGCCTAAATCTAACTTTTTTGTTGTTATTCTCTAAAATTTTCCACAAGAAAATTGCAGCACTTTTTTAAAAGCAGTTATTACTTTAAGACTGAAATATTTCAACAATATCCTGAGCAATAATACAATTTTTTGCTAATAGTTAACATTATTTAAATTTTAGTAAAATCTGCTAAAAAGTATATAATAAAGGACGAATATGACTACCTAAAAGTATATACATTACATTTTAGTAGTTTAATACAATTAGGCATTATAAAGCACACATAAAACATTTATAGTTTTTGTTCGTACTGTGTACATTACAAATTCAGAGATCTCATCTTCAGGTACTAGGTTAATGTACGGTAAGTAAAATAAATATAAAACTTGAATTGAATAATGTGTTCTAACTAAATTATTAAACAAATATGGTACTTAATTTGTTTGTGAATTATTTATACTGTTTAAAATTCTATAAAATAATAATTGAAAAAGACTGCACCATGGGCTATAAATCTGAAACTTTCAGCTTATATTAACAGCTAAATTTGCAACCAAAGCAAGCGTTAAATATTTCGTCGATACTGAAAGCTCTATTCATGTAAAGCTCAATAACGTGTTGTAACAGCGAGGCAATGTATTGTATCAATACGATTCCACGCCGTTGGGAAACTCGGTTATTGACTTTCACGATATTGATATAACCCTAACGTAAAAACATGTTTTGCATCTTAAGCAGATAAAACAATAGATTTTGGTTTCGTTTTTTTCTGAATTGTATTACTTCTGATGATTACTGTTTTTAATTTGACAGTGTTCCGTTTGAAATGTATCACTGTCACGGCTATACACGTGTTGCTCACATTAGGTTTGCTCTCTCTGGTATGTACCACTGAAACGAATCGCAAGCAACTAGATATACTGGCACACGTTAGATTGTTTGTATCTGTTCAATAACAGTAGTTGTCTCTGTTGTCAAATCGAAGCAGTAAAGAGCTCATTTTAATCTTCAACGTCCTTTTTTGATCTCTGTAAACGAACATGACTCAAGATTTCAGGAGTAAAATGTATGACGGAATTCACTTACTGTGAAAATAGGAAACGGAACTGGAGCTAAATTCAACATTCATGTTGATTCAAATCTTCCGAATATGGGTACGATAATATACCATGTGTCGATAAGTTATTACAAAATGTTATCTATAATATATGCATCTTATAACAACACACTCTGTATTATTTAAAACGTACGTAGTTTATCTGAATGTTCCAGCTAACGAGAACTTCGTAGAATGAGAAATACCGACTGGATTTTCTTTCCGAAAAGTTAAACAACATTAATTAATTAAAATTTTACCTTCTTTACTCTGCTGCTAATCGTACGTCAGCTGTTGATAATTACAAGTTTTAGATTATATTCATTTAGGATCCGACAGAGTCTTCTCAAAAACGTGTCGCCGTCCACATATCTATCCGTCCGTTAAGCTATTTCACGGAGTCGTGCAAACTATTTTTTTTTTATAAATGATTAGTTTCTTTAATTGATACATCTTTACTTGTGCTTATAATAAATTTGATATAATTCCCTCACTCAATACGATTTAATCCATTATGTATTATGTTTAATCCATCTATGGTAAAAGTATGCATATGAATTATCTTTTTTTTTATACATCTAATTAAAATAAGATCCCAATATATTTTATGCCGAAATACATGAATGCGTGCATTTATTAATATAATAACGTGTTCATTTGTTATACAGACAGATGTTGTTGTCCATAGTACCCTGAGCAACAACCTTCCTGAACCACATCCAACATCATTAACAAATTAAACGTATAATTCGATTATTTAAAGCTATGAAACCCACATTACTACAAAGTCTTTCAAATAAACTTGAATATAATAAACTGGTAATTATAATTTATCATTGAAACTACAGTTCACACAACTTTGAGAATGTTTGGTAAATAATACAACAGTGATTCCACACGCGAATACCATCTCTAATGCTAAATACAGAAGGAACAGGTTGACACAAAGAAATGAATATTCATACTTCTTCAAAGTTCACATCTCTGACAATTTGTTTGTGCAAAGTACGTCTTCCGCTTTGATATGTTATGGCTTTACTTTATGTTTTTAAACACTTTAGAACATATAAATGAACAAACATTTTGATCATGCTAAAATTACACGTTATAAATGATTTTAAAATAGTGTTGTACAGTACAATATTGCATTTTTAATAAAATATCTCAATCAAATTACACGTTCAGTGCCAATGTTAATTTATGTTTTCTTATACTTGGTTTACTTGTAGAGCTCTTTACTACATACATAGAATTATGAGAATTGTAAGGAATTCTAATATGAATAGAAGCTTTCATCATATCCCATTGATTTGTGAATAATATTACGTCCATACGTAGTTGAGCAGTCCTTTCTGTACAAAGATATTAATGTTAATGGCATGTAAGTAGTCTTAATTATAGTTATTGGCCCACCATATTCAATTAAAGCTCCCCTTTGATTCTGTTAATGCTGCAAACGTATTTTCAATGAAGCCTAATTCAGGTTAGCTATGATCATAATATGTCAAAATCGTGTCTATAAGATCCAATATAAAACCTTAACTTTACGTTTAAAATTATTTTTATACGTAGGTAGAAAACTAAGCCCATTAATTTACTGAATGCACCTCTTATATAGGTATGTTTTGAAAAAGATTTGTAACTACTGATTACACATTTTTAAAGAATAGTTTAAAAATTGCTCAACATACTAAAATTACTTTCATTTATATTTTTAAATTATTTTTTGTCGAAGAAAATTATAACTAATGTATACTATATTATCTCATTCAGATGAGGCACTAATTTTAAATAATATATGAAGGCAAAATTACATTTCTCGCTTAAAAGTATGTGAACGATTGAGTGATAGTAGTCTTTAATTTTAAGAATCAAACAGCCAAATTTAGATAATTTTCAAGCAGTCATCCGTGGCTTCGCACAATTTCTCAAGTTTTGAACTTATAAGAACACTTTTTGGTTCGATTGAAATATAGTTCCTACGCCAATGATGAGTTTGCCTTCAATCTTACTACTATCAAGAAAAAAACTATGATGTTAAAAAAGTGAATATTTATTGCCATTAAAATTTACTCCGGTCTTAGTGTTCTTCTTCCATATTTGATTTTCAACTCCCGATCAAAAAAATATATATACATAAAAAGTTTAGAAAATCTTAGATCTGTCAAAAGACAACTAAGATGGGCTTTTAATAGTCTTTAAGTTTATAGTAAGAGTTAGATGGTAGCTTTGTCTTTTATATCCTAAACTTAATATTTGCTTTGTAAGTTAATAATTACACTATTTACTTGTTCGTTTCTTTATAAACCAAAAACTTGTTTAAACATCCTAGAACATTTAGAGTTCAGAACAGCTACATTAGGTCTTTTCACGTTCCAACAAACTTTTATCCAGCATAGTTTTTACTGGTCTCTTTTAGTTAAATCCTGACCATTTTATTTTTAAGGTAATTTTCTGAGATAGATTAGCACTTATCTAATTTAAGAAATCTAAAAAACAGCTAATGCTTATTTGTTAGAGAAATTTCTTACTACAAAATATGTAAAAAAATAAAAATAGCAGTTAAAATAATTAAATACGTGGTCCTGCTATCATAAAACAATGTTTACGCTTATCGGTTTGTTACATTTGACAGGCTCTTTAAATTAATATATTTCAACTTTAGATATCAAGATGGGAATGTCGCTATTTTAAAGACTAGTGGGGCGTAACCCACAGTTTTTTTTGTATCAGATTAATTATACGGTAAACTGTAAGAATGTCCATTCAAAATCTCAGTAAAATTAGTTGAATACTTTACGCGTGAAAGCAAAATAAACAAACAAAGGCAATTTGGCATTTTTAATGTTATTAGTATTTGATTTAGTTTTACCAATAAATTTAACTTAATTTAAAGATATTTTATACTATTTGTGTAATACATATCTGTGTAATATCTTTGTGGTTTGAGAAAATAATGCCAGACGTGACAAATAAGAGCCGCACGCCCCGAGGCGAGAAATTGCGCCGGATATTGTCCTGATGTCTTCCCTCGCTGATTTCCGGAACGCGGTGAGATTACGGAGTTTGTATTCTCATTACTTTCTGTGGATTCCAAGACACTGCCTGACACGCAATAAGCTTTACTTAGATTCCACATTTTCATGAACAAGGAACAACGGAATGGAGAGAATGTGGCTTATTCCTAAATAAGAGGTAACCAGTATGGTCACACAATACACAAATATTATTTGTAAAATATTTTTTCAATATTTTTATAATTAGCACAGTTTTAAGTATACAAAAGATAATCTCTGAGCAATTTATAAATCTAGTACGATTACTGTTATTGTTAGAGCAAATAATAACATAAAAAATTATGTAATTCAATAAGTCGGTTTTAATCTTAAAATAAGTTATTTAAACGTGTATTTGTGGTTTTGGTGAGATAGAATTTACAATAAAGCTGATGATATTCTAACATCATCGTCAAGTTGAAAAAAAAGTTTAAGAACACTTGGTCTGATGGCCTGAATTGGTAGCTAAAGTTGACAACATTCATAAACTGAAATTTCTATATCTACGTTGATTTTACAGGGATGTCCAAAAAGAATTGACCCGCACATCAATGTTTATTCAAAATATTTTTACTATATGGTAACTTTTATATATGTTCATGTATAAAACTTTAAAAATATTTAGTGTATTTTTGAAGTACAATCTCGATGTGTCTCTTTTTTCATTACTTTTTATATTAACGTTCTTGTCAATCATCACAACTGTAAAAGTTCTGAAAACTATAGTTTTTTGAGCGTGACCGCGACACTTCAAAAGTCAACATTTGGTGTGTTTGTAATACCCGTTAGATGTTTGGGGCAATTTTTATTTAAAAAGAATTCTCTAACTGGTACTATTTATTATGACATGCTAAAACATTTAGCATTTCCCCAAAAAGACGAAATTGAAATAACTTCAGGGCCAATTTACTTCTATCAGGATGGTGCTTCACAAAATTTCCATAACCATTTCTGGAATATCGATGGTTGGGAGGGGAGGACCGATAAAATGGCAACGAACGAGTCCATACTTAATTCCAATGGGCTTTTTCTGGTCCTAATTCAAGTTCATTGTGCATTAAGAATAGATTAGAAAATTAATCTTAACTACCTATGAGAACAGGTAAGAGAGGTTTCTGCAACGTTACTCAAGAAATGCTGAGAAATGTTTGGCGGAAGATTAAAATTCGAGAAGAGTATCTAATTTAAAATTACTTTTGCGTCTTTAAAATTTTACCAAATATCAATTCTTCTAACTTGCTTTCTTTTTAATGTTCGCCTTATATAATTGTGATATAACAGATTTCACTTTTAAAATTTTTGTGCAATAATACAAGTATATGTCAGTACAATGTTTTTGTATAAGTAAATCATCCATAAACAAACAATATTTGAAATATGTAACTAGGTGACACATTTTACTTACTACAGCCATATACTTGCTAAAGATTATTTAGTGAGATTTTACTATTGTTTAATCCTATAGAGGAGTTGTGTACAAATTTAAAATACATACAATTGTTTATATAAAACGTCACCATACTTTAGCAGCTACCGCAGTGTCCAAGTAAAACCGCAACTGTTGTTTCAATGACAGTCGCTGATTGATGGTCCAGCTAATCGTTGTCTTTGTCCAAAGCATGGCTGAATGATTGCATTGAACAGTACATAGTTCAGAGTGGAACTAATTACACAATCAGGTGATAAACTGAGTAAAGAATGAATTCATTGAGAAAAGTAACTATTATTTACTCTTCATTTATAATTAATATAATATTTCTACAACAGTTGTTTCCAATAATACTATGTGCCTTAAGCTGTTGTCTACTTTACTTGAAGACCGTTTTCTGATGGACTTATCAGCCCATTCAGGTTATTTTACTTCTAGTAACAAAAAATAATTTAATTATTGTGTGTTAAGAAGTTTGTTAGAATGGATGTTGTGACTACAGAACCATTAATGGCACTAAACTTTTGCACTTTACAATAATAAAAAATAAACTTTTTCAAAACACGTTTATAAGGAGGGGTAAAACAGTTTCTTATACGTTCGTACAGATGTATAAAAACGTTTTAAACGTATCAAATATTTATAATATTAAATTTTAGATTGGGAAATCTTTTTAAAATTTTAAGCTAAATCCTATGGTGCAGACATCAAGTACTTAACGATTGGGTATGCCCGAAAAGTTTTGAAATGTATTTAGTATTACATTGTGCTGTTGTAACATTATTTCTGTTTATATTTTTAATAAGAACATAATATTCTTATTGATACTGTGTTATGTTATGATTATTGTCTACAACATAGTTTTATTATAGTTCCAACTTAAAAATTTTGTTCCAAATATGAAAGCTTAAATAAAAATAATGTATTAAACAATATAATATCAATACACCAATTATTTTTTATATATTTTAATGATGTCTATAAATAAGCTGCATAGAACAAGAATTGTATCAAAAGTCCTATTTTTATCAATACATACACTGCATATAGTACTATTTCAGAAAAAAAACTTAATAATCTGTAGCAACTTTAAGTTTAAGTCTCTTAATATATAAATATTTTATAATTGTGAATGTCATCTTTTACTTTGAATTTTTTCTTAAAATGAGAAATTCCCAGTTTAAGTAGTTTTAAATAATATTTCTCGATATTCAGGCTTATTAAAAGTTATCCATACTTACTCAAAATTTAATGTATATTGGTATATATATATATATATATATATATATATATATATATATATATATATATATATATATATGTATATTGGTAGTAATAAAGTTCGGGAAATATATCGAAATGTTGAAGAAATTTTTAAATTTTGTACGAAATTGTTTTTGTTAACCGATAATAATTTTTCTCTAGGAGTTTGTAGTAAAAATATTTTAATTTCGGTATATTAGTCACATTTATTTTGCATTATCACCCACAAAAAAATCTAAAACTAGATCATGGTCACCCTGTATATATCTCATTATTGATGCCATTGATTTAAAAGACGCAGGCTTGTTAGGCTCTTCCCATTGAGTCTACGTTTATATTGTTACACATATAAACTATTGTAACACATATTTCTATATTTCTGAATATTTTTATTCGAGCCTCTTGATATCGAATCGCTCAATAACATAATTTCCGCTATGTCGTAACACAATCACCTCTACACTTTCTACTTCTTTGTTACAAGAATGAGTCTACTCTTGATATCCAGCCTGTCAATGAGTAGCTTCATTACATACCACACTTAACCACACTATCAACACAATAGCCCCTCTCCCTAGTCACAAGCATAGTGTTAGCTAGGGGCGCCATGGTGACAGGAAGCGAATGAAAGTCAATTTATCTCCTGCCTTGAGTCAGATTTAAGGCCTTTGTTGTCTCTCAGCAAAGGCTGTTTTAATTAACACCCAACTAAACTGCGGCAGATTTATTAAGGCAGTCTTCCATCCCTTGAAGATATCGGTATTGTGCACCAATAATTTATTAGTTTTGGACTTTATTTGAAAACTTCAGCAAAGTGAAAGTTATGTTTTATTTTTAATTATAGAACTAAAGATAGTCGCAGTAAAGAAACAGACTCTACAAGTAAATGTAATAGAATCAGGGTTTTGAAATTAATTTCTGATTGTATAAATATTGTCACACTTCAATATATTTATTATTTTATTATTCAATTTATTTAATTTAAAATTTTAGTTTGAGAGAATCTGTATTTTTCCATGAAAAAATACATAACTGTATATTGTGTTGGGTTGTCAAAACCATAAAATTATTTGAATACTCAGTTGACTAATACCGCAATGCAATACATAAATTTACATACTACAGTAACAAGGTACTCCACATCACATGTCGTTACAGGCTTCTTTGAGGCTGCATGATAGTGTTCTAGTCTCATTTTGTTCTCGAGATTTCCTACAGATAGATAGTTATAAAAAGGAGTTGACACAAAAATAAAGCATCACATAACTCATTCTCGTAGAAATGAAGTTTCACGCAAGTTTTAAGTCTACTTATAAAATTTTGACACGTAAAAACGTTGAGATTTGTTTAATTAAATTGAGTTTCATATCAGAGTTTAAATCATTAGAATTTAGACACAAAGTCATTAAAAACTGTGTTGTATGTGTTAAAAGAGTTAGGCTACATATGTTAATAAGTTAAATGTTTGAATATCTTATGTATGTATTGAGTTTGTATACAAATGTATTAATTTTGACGTCTCATAGTTGCCACAATTGTTACCCATAAAACAAATGTTATAGGATTCGCCAACGCTCAACCAAATCCTATGGAATGATATGTATCATCATCGAACTCAGTGTTGGTAATTTTAAAAAGGAGTTCCATGTACAGTTAAAATCTATAGGTAAGTACGTTTTCGAAATATCCTACCGGCAAATAGGTAGATAGACGATAGACACACGTCATACATTAAAGTTTTTCAGGCTTCGCTAAAGCGCAGCCAAAAAGTGTTTGATGGCACCCAAAACATGATTATCTAAAGTTAAAAAAAGTAATAATTTAGTCTTTATAATACCAATCAAAAATATTTGTCATAGATCCAACCATCCAATAAATTGTAAAGCCTTCATTAAATAATGATACTGTGATTGAGGATAATTAAAAAAAAGATAAGAATGAAAGTCACAAGTTGCATACACCGGAAAACTTAAGGCGAGATAAATAGTACTACTAAATACCGATATATTACACGAAATATTCACGTGTTATTGTGCCCCTATATTCTGGACACGATTCTAATAACCACACACCCCTTTATTTATTCGTTACATTCACATTATCACAGTTTACTTAAAAGACTATATAAGTATATTTCGTAACTATAATACAAGCAGTTATTTTACAATATCAATAATGCCCAAATGATACCATTATATTCTTCAGTATTATATTCGTTTTACAGTATGCTTCCGTTGATAAACTTAGCCACTACATACTTTATGAGATTTAGAGAGTATTTGTTTGCATTTATAGTTTATATTTTCTTAATTTGTTATATATTCATCAATATTTATTTTTATACTTTTATAATTGTATACTATATTTGTATGTATCAGATTTGAGCATAGAAAATTAAATTAAACTAAATTACCTGAATATTATGACAATAATACAGGGTGAATTTAAGTTAGTGTCGAAAAATTTTTTGGGTGATACTACTCAGTATTATAGACCAAAATATGAAAATAAAAAATCCCTATCCCATCTATCTTTTAACTACGACCAATTTCGCCATTTTGTTAAAAAAATCATGTTTTGTTTCAATAAAACTCAATTTCCTCCACTATTGTTTAAATTCTGAATCCATTTTTGAAATATACACAAACTTTTACATGGGAATAATGGAGAAAAACGGTCTTGAAAATAAGTTTGATACAAACAAATTGCTAATAAATCAAATCCTTAAGTTTTCGGCAAAAACATTAAAAAGATATTAGACCCAAGGAATTAAATGAAGTTAATTCTGAAGAGAGGCCAATACCACAAAAAACTTGCCCATTTTGTGGGCTTTAAAATGACATAATGCAACGTTACTTTTATTTTCATCTTCTACTGGTTATTAAAGAATCAGTATTGGAAAACAAGGTCTACTTAAAATATCACGGTGCCAAATAACCAGTAAAAATTGTGTTTAATTCAATAATACATCAAACATAGGATAAACACATAAAGAACAGTTAAAAAAATAATCATAAAAGTAAGTAATCTACAAATTGTTTTCAAATTGCCTGCCTCCGTTTCTAATGCAGGCTCTCGCACGCTTCCTCATGGCCCTAACCGTCAAGTTCAAAGATAACTTGTTACGCACTATTTGGGCAGCTAACTCAATCCGGTTTCTTAAGTCTTCCTCAGAGTTTACAGTGGTCGAGTAAACTTCCTGTTTCATAGTCCCCCAAACAAAGAAGTCCATAGGAGATAGGTCAGGAGATCTGGCCGGCCAAGCTACAGTTCCAGCGCGACCTATCCATGTCGGGTAATTGTCCGTTAACCACTGACGCACTTCATTGCTGAAATGAGGAGGAGCACCGTCCTGTTGGAAAACTATGTTGTCCCTCTGATTGTGGTCCATATCAAGTCCATCCAGAAGTGTGGGCAAGGTATGCTGTAAAAAGTTCAAGTAAACTCCACTATTTAAGGTTCCTTGAAAGATGTGGGGACTCACAAGTTGGTTTCCAATGACTCCTGCCCATACGTTGAGATGAAAACGTCTTTGAAAGGAACTTTCTCTTGAAGCCCTGGGATTTTGTTCGGGCCAATGGTGCATGTTATGCGTGTTAAAACACCAGCCCTAGTGAAGGTAGACTCATCGGTGTACAAAATGTTTCTCTTAAAATGATATTATTCAATATCACTATTGAGCAGCCAGCGACAGAACTCTACTCTTGGACCTAATGGAAGTCATTTGGTTCTAATGCTTGAACCTTTGTAAAGTGATAGGGGTGGAAGTTATTTTCGTGTAAGATTCCTAACACTTTACTCTGAGAAACACCAACTTCTCTGGCAAGTTGTCGGCTGCTGACCTCAGGATTTTCTTGTACTAAATCTAGAACTCGTTCATCTAAGCCAACATCTCGAAGAACAGAACCTACCTCATTACGCTGCCTGTGAACTGTTCCTCTCTCCAACAAACGCTGATGTAGCCTCGTAAAAACTTTTATCACTAGGAACTCTACGATCTGGGTACCGAGCGTGGTATTCTCTCTGAGCAGCCAGAGCATTCCCGCCACAAAAACCATATACAAAATGCATCTCTGCATACTCTCTCGATGTGAAATCCATGATAGCTATGACTCAAATAACTATTTTTAAGTGGATAGAGGTAGAGTCAGTTGAAAGACAAAATAAAACCTGAAAAATGGGGTATTTCTTCATACTTGTGATTGTAGAGATAAGATAGTCAGGAGTAAAAACTGATAAGATATGACAATGCATTATGTCATTTTAAAGCCCACAAAATGGGCAAGGTTTTTGTGGTATTGGCCTCTCTTCAGAATTAACTTCATTTAATTCCTCGGGTCTAATATCTTTTTAATGTTTTTGCCGAAAACTTAAGAACTTCATTTATTAGCAATTTGTTTGTATCAAACTTATTTTCAAGACAGTTTTTCTCCATTATTCCCATGTAAAATTTTGTGTAGATTTCAAAAATGGATTCAGAATTTAAAAGACATTAAAAATAATGGAGGAAATTGAGTTTTATTGAAACAAAAAATGAATTTTTAACAAAATAGCGAAATTGGTCGTAGTTAAAAGATAGATGGGATAGGGATTTTTATTTTCATATTTTGGTCTATAATACTGAGTAGTAGGCCTATCACCCAAAAAATTTTTCGACACTAACTTAAATTCACCCTGTATATGTATTAATATATAATAAAACCTGTTGGAAAATGTAATCTATGGGAGTTAGTTTATAGGTTCTTTAAATTGATTAAATGTCAAATATAGATAGAATATTTCTTCCTCAATAACCCAATAAGCGGCAACCGTTTGGCGTCCAAATAAAAAACGAATTGTCTACTATTGTACGTTTACATCAACAATCGAGGGCAAATGACATGTGTTGTTTTTACTAAAAGCTACTTTCTAAGAAAATTGAGTTTTTAACAATTATTAATACATAACAACGCTTGCAAGCGAACATGCTTTAAGACGTTTATACTCCGAAGTTTATATATTCAGACACCAAATATAGTGATTTGTTCAAAGATTGTTAAGTAGAAATATGTATTTCCAATATAAAAATGTGTTTATTCGTGAATACATTGCAGATATTTTCTGGAGGACATTAATGCACTAAAAATGAATACATTAAAACTAAACATATTTAACATTGCATTATCAAACTTATGAGAGTTATTTGGTTTACCAAAGTCATAAAATATTATATTAAGTAAATGGTAATAAAAACAACTATCAATATTTTATTAAAAAATTTTAATTACTTAAACGTAAAAGCGATGTGATTAAATTGCTCTGTATGAACACGTAATTTAATTTACAAAATATAATTTATATATTTAAAAAGTATTATCGCATTAAATCTCAATACCAAAATACAATTTTAAGTATAATAGCTTAATTAAGGATGTTAGTTTAAGGGGTTGTAGTTTAGTAGAGGCTGAACTAATGATATGGACAACCTGAATTGACAACAAATAGCGTTTTAAAAATAATTATAATTCACTAATGTATTTACAATCATAAATATATTACACATAGCCTGCCTAAATTATAAGGCAATATTTTACAATATTACATTAACTTCCTAGTCTCAGAACAGTTGTCCAGATATATTGCGACAGGGATGTGTACAATGTACATCTGCTGATAATGAAGACCATATTGTGTGGATGGTGTGTTAGCTCGCCTCGTTTACTTTTACGACTCTGTTCACTGCTTTGCTTGCAGTGACTTGTTTCCCTGTCTTAACGGATAAGACATATTGGGACAACGATTTGTTAATCTGTTGATAATGAAGACCATATATTATAGATGGTGCGTTAGCTCGCCTCGTTTAATTTTACGACTCTGTTCCCTGCTTTGCTTGCATCGACTTGTTTTGCTTTCTTAACGGACAAGACATATTGTGACAAAGATTTGTTAATCTGTTGATAATGAAGACCATATAGTGTAGGTTAGTGTGTTAGCTCGCCTCATTTACTTTTACGACTCTGTTCACTGCTTTGCTTGCTGAGTTCTTTCGCTGTCGTAACGGAAAAGACATATTGTGACAGCGATTTCTTAATCTGTTGATAATGAAAACAATATCATGTGGATGGTTTCTTTGGACACTTAGTTTACATTTGTACCTTCCTTTATTTGAATACTATTGTAATATTGCACTTACTAATGAGTTTAAAAACGATATAAATATCGTATACAATGTATTTTGTTATGATATTACGACAACCCTCAGGAAAACCCTCAATAAACTTATTACTAAAAGGACCTTTGCAAAGCTTCAAGAGTTACTATTCATGGTGGATAATGTTGGGGTTGGAGTCGTCTCCTGCTGATACCTCAAGAGTATGGATAATAGGAACGATCTCAGTAACGTGACCATGGAAGTAGGGGAGATTAAATCTGTTGCAGCCTCCTCTAATCTACGATGGTGACAGTACTGCTTAACGCTTAGGCTTTAAATATGATTAGACACTAAGAGCAATCGTTCCAACAAGCATCCTCCGCTGTAAACTGAACCTATTGACCAGCCCTTTATACTCCAATAACTCGACCTTTACTGTTAGTGATGTACCGTTCTAGGATACACATTGTGCAACCCAGATTTAAGAGACATATCGGTGTTTTATGTATCTAGTTTAGGTTCTTTTGGGTATCATCCACAGTGAACCCTCCTGGGACGACAGTTTATTAAAAATTACCTCCTCTGTCTTGTAACATGTGTCCCAATCTTGTGAGTCAATAGTTTTTTCATATGAATATAAGAAATCAATATGCCCAAATCTACCCACTCCGTGGTATTCTACTTGCTGCCTTATTTAATGGCTCGGCAAATCTTTAGGCAAACTGGATTTATGTGGTCAGTGTTTGTGAATAATTGCTTCTGTGTTTTTTTTTTAATGACCTTAACCTGCCACTTTCTGATGATGTAATTTGACAGTCTCAATTCGCGATATGTTGCTGGAATATATACAATTTATCTTCGCTCATAGGACATAAATTTTACGGAGAATTTCAGAGTTAGTTATGAAATCTCTGTTTAACAGTCATCCCGTCGCTTAGCACCAATTTTTTCACGTAATATTTCAAGAGTAATAATTTACAGTAGAATTTATCTTAAAATTCCGCTGTTATCTTAGCGAAAGTTGTTTAACAGATTTTTTATTTTAAATCGGACCTATGTATTATTTTGATCTTTCATAACGATGACCTAACTTACTTAACATAGGCGTCTTGTATGATCTTTAAATTAAATTTACGCTAATTACTCGTTAAGATAATTTTTGCACTTAAAAGGAAATTCACGTATCTCCGATGAATTTTACTTCTAAAAAATATATACTTTACAGTTCTATACTGAATACTTATATAAAAATATTTAAATTCAGGCACTGTAATAATGATTGAATTTATCCTGAAGCTATAGCTGTGTAATATAGTTTATTTATATTGCCAAACTTTGACCAGTTATGTGTGGTTAATAGTGGCTTGTGTGGCTAACACGACTCATACAAGTTATAATTTCATTACAAGCAATTACGAAAAGTTAATACTATCAAGTTGAACAGCTATGCGAAGGCAGAAATAAAATAGGCAGTAAAATAACATATGAAATAGGTACATTTAATTACCTCCACGTTTAAAGTCAGTGGATTTTATTGCTACATTCTACATAAGATGGTCTATTAAGTCAGAAAAGGATGAACATAAACATTACAACCCGTCTAACTATCAAAGGATTTTCTGAACCACTTTAATTTTAGGGATTAAAAGAGGAGAATAAATTAAAATGTTTTGTATTAGTTTTCTTGTATATAATAATAAAACAGTTATCATAACCAGTGAAATAACATCTTCTGCAACACTCCATTTTTCCAAATGAACATTAACAGAATTTTTGGTCTTTTTCTTTTAGGTGATTATGTCTTACTATTGAAAGTTATAATGGATCACTAATATCTCTGTATGCCATTTAGATTAGACGGGATATTACTGACCAAGCTGGTAAGGAAGCAATCAGACCTTCACTGATGATTTCACGCGCAGCTTGGAATTGGCTCACTCTACCGACAAATTGTTACGATCATTCGACTCAGTTGTGTTTCACGGTTTGCTTGGAATTTAGATCACTTTTGCCAATAGGTTTCAGAGCTTATATTGTTATTTTTCTTTACCTACTACAAGCAGCAAAAACATAAATAATTATTTGTCTGCTTGATGGTTTTTTTTTTTTTTTTTAATAGATTCCAGTCTTTTAACTGATTTAAACCTAACTTTGATGAAACATTTTCACTCGAAACGTTCGTCAGTGGAGTATTTTTAGTACAATACCTTGGCCTATAATATACCCGTGCTAGATTTTTAGCCAAAACCCTGTATCTGTTGTCTATCAATAATTGTAAAAGCTATCTTTTGTTAAGGACTTATATTTTTTATTTTACGTTATATAAACCTGAGTTAGTCTATCCGAATTCAAACATTAGCTCACCCCCAGACTTGTAATCCATTAATATCGGCTCCACTGATTTTCCATTTTATTACATTTCGTTAGCCATTTATACACACATAACATCAAATTAAAATTAAATCAACTAGTTTTGTTTAAACGAATATGTTAACTTGCATTTTTAAGTGATATTAAAGTAATATAAAATGCCATCTAAGTAATCGTGGGTTCACTTATAGTGAATTACTACATATAAATACAATCCAAAACCTTTACTAAAAGTTTACATTAATAATGAAAATTCCAGTGCTATTATTACAGATTCTAATCGTTATTAAAAACTATAATGAGATAACTGTATCGTAGGTAAATGTTTTTGTCAAGACTCTCATTTTAATGTTTCTTAAGTAAAAGAATGAACCACTTGCTGGTTATTACATTTTTTCTTACGTTAACACTCTGAAAGAATATCCTTAAAACAGTCTGTTTCATCAATCCCAATAGTATCGTTACCTTATAAATTTAAACTATGTGTATGAATTAAACTTGAAGTAGGGAAAACACAGTTGATCGAAATGCAGTAAAAACGCCTAAAAATTACTCGCGGAGGCTGACTATCATATCGGTTTTCATCGCACACCAGAGCAATGTCAGCTGTAGCGTATTTTAATGTGGAGATTCGTTTGACACCTTTTTAAATAAACGCCACAGATAAAATATAATTTATGGGCAAATTAAGTCTCAGCATTCTGTATAAAACGATTGTCGTCTTTGACTAGTAATTGGCAAAGTTTATAGACTAGTTCTCAGCCGTTCCGGTCATTGGTGTCACTTGCATATCCTATGAAGTGGTCAAAGGGACAAGTAACTGACTTCACTGTGACACGAGCGACCGTGGCAGCTATTACTTAGGCACTCGGCTTTCATTCAATATGAACCGTGATACAGCCAGCAGAGTAAAGATAATCCTATGGATTTTTAAGTTAATTTAATTATATTATGTTTATTAATTGAGCATTAGCAAAGCCTATCACTAGGAAGGCTAGAAGAATTTAACTCTGTATGTATGTCCACACATCTCGAGGAAGAACCTATTTGAAATTTTGAATGAATCTTCTTTTCTATGTAGGCAACACGGAGTTAAGGTGGGTGAAAGTTACTCGATGGTATTTGCCTGTGCATTAGCGAAAATTCAAATATATTTAATTTTACTTCAACATTTTCATAACTCGTTTCGTGATTTTGCTTTCTGTAAACAACCAGTTTTAACTGCCTTTTTAACCTTGTCATCTGTGATGAAGTCCTTAATGCCGAATAACTAGCCTTGATAATTTTAACATAGTGAATCAAAAGGAGATCACTCTGGGCCAAGTCTAGACTTAGGATGATTATTTGTCCCATAAACAGTATTGCATCAAATTTTGGGCCTAAATGAGACCCATATTCTAGCATTGACATTATGTAAATAACTCTACACTTCAGTATGTCACGCTGCTTACTCTTTATTGCACATCGTAGTTAAATCGGGAAGTTCCTGTAAAGGGCTTCATTTTTCGCTGTCGTTGAGGAACCATCAACTTCCCAGTATATCCATCTCGACAAAATAATATATATATATACAGGGTGATTCATGAAGTTCTCCCCCCACTTCTACAGCACATTTTACTAGTAAAAATAATGAAAAAATGTTATATAAACATAGGTCCGAAAACGCTTCGTTAGCGAGTTACAGCTAGCGAAAGATTTCGCCTGAATTCCTGGGTAAAGAGTAAAATAAAGCCATACTGAACTTTTGGAAAGGTTAATTAAGTAAGAAATATCGTGGATTCTTATGTATTTTTACCTGATAAAGCACAGTATGTATTTTTACCTCTACAAAAATTAATTGTAGAGAATTTAATTCTGAGAAAATTGATATAATCAAAGTCTAAAATAAAACAGAAATAAGTACCAAAAAATCGATTTTATTCAGTATAATACATTACTAGTTTTAAGCAAAATTAATCAGGTTGGGCCAACCGTACGCACCTTTTTATAATAGATGTTCGAAAATGAGGCCATCATTATCAATACATTTTGCAGCATGTTTGTGTATTGCTTTTGTTGCGTTTCTTAATTTTTCAGGACTTCCCTGTATCTGCACAGCCGAATCCATAATACGGGCAATTAATTCATCACGAGAATTCACTTTTGTCTTGTATACAATGTCTTTCATCCATCCCCAGATGCAATAATCCAATGGAGATAGATCTGGTGATCTTGGTGGCCAAGGGTGAGGCCCTCCACGACCAATCCAGTGTCCAGGAAATTGATGATTTAAGTAAGCAGAAACGGCACGTGAAAAGTGGGGAGGTGCTCCGTCATGCTGGAAGTACAAATTTTGTCTGAGATGTAAAGGAACATTCTCTAACAGCTGCAGGAACTCTTCTTGAAGGAAATGCAAATAGAACTCAGCATTTAGGCGTCCAGGTAATATGAAAGGTCCAATCAGCCGATTGTGCAAAAGGCCACACCAGACATTGACGCTAAATCGGTGTTGAAAGTTCTGTTCCACTACCTCATGTGGATTTTCTTCTGCCCATGAGTGTTCATTGTGCAAGTTATTGACACCATCCCGAGTGAATTGTGCCTCATCCGTAAACAAAATACGCTTGTAGAGTTGATTATTAATATTCAAAAACTCCAAGCGAAGCGGACCATCCCCTAGCTGTAGATGTTGAACCTTTTGTTTATGAAACGGATAAAATTTGTTTTGATTAAGTGACCTCCACACCGTTGACTGCGAAACTCCTATCCGCCTAGAAATACGTCGTGTACTTACACCTGGACTGCGATGAACAGCATTAATAACAATATCATCAAGTTCGACAGCTCGTTCATAATTGGTTCTAGTACTTGGTAGTGATCCTGTTTCCCGAAGAGTACGAAAAGTTCCTGAAATTGTTTTGGTATCTGGAATCCTCCTATTAGGGTAACGTAGTTCATATTCTTCTACAGCAGCTCTAGCATTACCATTACAGTAACCCAAAATAAAAACCATATCAGCGTATTCCTCTGATGTAAATAAGTAAGGCATTTTTTCGCTGAATAAACAATCGAATTATAAATCACAGAAAAATTGCATTTAATAACGCGATTCACAGAACCCGATCTCCTGCTGTAGCTTGCAAAACACCACTAATACACAGTTCTAACGTAACAGTACAGAATATCATTGTTGATCAGCTGTTATTCGTGCGTTACCAACTTAGAAATTAATAAAACAAAAAACTGCATTTCGATGATTAGTAAACAATAATGGGAAAATGTTTGCTTCATTTATTTTCGAACATTTGATGTAAATTTTTATTAAAAAAAACAAAAAATACAACGTAATAAAACATGATATTTTTATTTACAAACAAATTTATTTAACAGTTAATCTTGTTTTCTCAATTTATCTCATCATTAAGGAACAAACATTTTGTTTTTGTTTTATTTTAACTAAATACCGTACGGTATTTCTTTACAGCTAGTAATGTATTATACTGAATAAAATCGATTTTTTGGTACTTATTTCTGTTTTATTTTAGACTTTGATTATATCAATTTTCTCAGAATTAAATTCTCTACAATTAATGTTTGTTGATTTTATGTATTTATTACCAATTTAACAAAGTTATTGTACATCAAACTTAAAAAAACATTGTTTCGTGCCCCAATTTTTTGCATTTAACCCTGTATCCCTCAAAAACTACTACAGGTACAGTTCTGAAACCTATTTTATTAGCTTTATCAGGTAAAAATACATAAGAATCCACGATATTTCTTACTTAATTAACCTTTCCAAAAGTTCAGTATGGCTTTATTTTACTCTTTACCCAGGAATTCAGGCGAAATCTTTCGCTAGCTGTAACTCGGACCTATGTTTATATAACATTTTTTCATTATTTTTACTAGTACAATGTGCTGTAGAAGTGGGGGGAGAACTTCATGAATCACCCTGTATATATATATATATATATATATATATATATATATATATATATATATATATACATTAAATTGTATAATGGCAATAGCCTTATTTAATTTCAATAAACATTGAATCGCAAAAAGTACTTGCTCCGCCGGGAGTCGAACCCGGATCTCTCACTTGCCGGGTGAATGTGCTACCATTACACCACAGAGCGCTTACTTTTTCCGATTCAATTATTTTGTATTTGGCCGTATCTGTCACATATGGGTTTAAATAAGCAAACTAATATATATATATATATATTATTTATATATATATATATATATTATTTATATATATATATATATATATATATATATATATATATATAAATAATATATATATATATATTATTTACAAATCAATATGGTATTCTATGTTTATTCTCTGGGTTATTATGGTTTAAACATTAATTAATCTTTAATTGAAATGTAAGATAAGTAGGCAATATCAAAACACAATGTTATGACGACTATGTTACAGTAAAATACATTGAATATTGTTAGTCAAGTTTGTCCATAAATATTGCGCCTACATTTATACACTGTTGTTATCAAGACATTGACAAGTTATGCGTGTTGTGTTAAATTGTTGTCAGTATAAAAAAAACATTACAAAAAACTATTAATAGTAGATTATGAGAACTGCTTTATTAAAAATAAATTTTCTGCACTTTTTGCAAAAATATGACTTTAACACGTCAGACTTTATATTTGTGTTAAGTAGCAAAGGTGTAGATCTAATATTGAGATATAATCAGTTACTACATTTAAGGCAAGTTTTTCTTAGATTCCATTTTTTATGAAAATATATGTAACAAATTCAAGTCAGAGCGCTAAACGGAATTAATCTATTTATTACAAAAAGCTGCTAATCTAACTAAAGTAAAAACATGATATCGATAAGCTTAAACAATTACATTACAAATGGCTTTATTTGAAAACATATAAAGGAAGAATTCCATGATTCTCATCCGAAACGCGAATATTCGATTCAACAGCTCATTTGACATTGTTCATAATGAAACATTTACTATGTACAAATTAGATGAAGATAAAGAGTTTTTCATACTTAAAAATATAGAAATATATGTATGATTATTTCATCAAAAGACGGTAAATGCAGCTAAACAAAAAAAATATTCTTGAAAGAATATTAACTGCACAGAAGTGACCTAAATAATTTAGGCAAATTCTTTGTCCCTTGAACCCCTAAATTTTACTATTTCATATTCAGAAGGGGATTCATCAAAAGATTCTAACGCAGAAAAAATGAGAAGAAACATAGTTTGCTATAGAAAAGGGATTCTCATGTAGATAAGCAGTATGAACCAATTGCAGAGGGATCTTTATTTTCTATACACGTCACTTCTGCAACAGATTGAAATAAAGTGTCTGGCTTGGAAACCTTGAGATTAATAGTCCCTATGGCAAACGCACTGGGAGATGACTTAAATTCATTGCCATTGTAGCAAAGAACTACAAGGAACAAGAAAAGTGTCTTTGACGAAATAAAGGAATCGGTTTCTTTGTACGATCTAATAATTTTTATTGGGAAGGAAAGATTCTTCATGATATTTTTGGCACTGAAAGAGTAGATCGTTTGCCATTTTAAATATTGGCAATGTAAAAACTCGAAACTAGTTCAGGAACAAATATTGCGAATCCAGTTCCAGAATTTTATCTGAACTGGTTTGGATAACAAGATAGTGGGCATGTCTTTTGGCACTATGTCAAATAATAAATGAAGGATTGCTTGTTTTTGCGAGAATATAAAGTATAAGACGTCTTAGTATGCAGGCAACACACTTTAGATATAGTTTTCATAAATCATTTATTATTTTTCTTTAGAGGTTCCAGCTCTTCTGATATACCTGAATTCAAAACTCCATGAAATTATGCCATTGCATATATTAAGAAAACTATCAGCCTTTTTAGATATAAAAATTTTAGATATTACCATATATTTTTAACATAATATGCGAAAGCACTATTTTCCAATTGTAATAGAACTTCTTATTTTTATGAACGCTTACTCTATTAAAAAATAGAGGTAGCTTAAATATGTAAAAATTAGAAATATGTATTATATAATATGGGTTACCCTGCCAACATAGCACAGTTTCATGAAATTTAATTAATATACTATTAGTCAGTAGAACATGTATTGTTTCTATGTGGTGTATGACTCATCTATTGTGATATTGGATTATTCTGTTCATAGAAAAATAAGTAATATTAGGCCAATTTTTCCCATAGTTGACAAGGAGAGTAGCAGAGCTACGAGTAGTAGTATAAGAACTTATAATATAGGTGCCTAACGTAAGAGTGAAAATCTTTACATCCTCATATTTATTACTGTACTAAAATGGGCATGCATTTTTATGTCAGTCTTTGACCTACATGGATGTGAATGTAGCCAAACACTAAAAGGATCTTTTATTCTAAACTTTTCAGTGGAAAATGACTTTAATACAGCTCCTCTAGGACAGATTATATCATGTCCTTAATTATGTCATTGAAATATTTGCGGAGTATCTTCCTTTATTTCTTATTAACAGTACGAAATTCGGAATGGAACAGCAAATAAATATTTTATATACTTATGCACTGAACTTGTTGCTTTTATTTGACTGGGTACTATTGAGACAGTACATAAATTAATATTCTCTTTAATCCGTGTTCTCTTTAATATGTTTTCTCCTTTTTTTTGTTTTTATTGAATACATCGTAGTATTATATCTGGAAAACATAACCACCAACCATAATTGTTCATGTGCTGAAGGTTGTTCTTTAGTAGATTTGCATCAGCGACAAGTACCAGGATGACTAGCATGATATAGCAAATTCAAAGATAGACAGCAAAAAACCATCATCATTAACGAGTGATTTAAAGAGCAGTAAAATGCTCGTTTATTTAATGAGACACAGAGAGAGAGTATGAATGGAGTTCAATCCGTATAATTGCGCAGCCGAGGCATCAGAACAAGTTTGTTGACGCTGGCCACTTCCTCAACTTATCGTTAGACTGATATGCACTTTAATTAGAATGTGGGCTTCGCTCTAATTATTACTGTAAACTCATCCTGAATGAGTATGATTATGGATTACCTGTGTTTATGAATTAGGTATTGTGTGATTAAAAATATGAACTTCTTATATAAAGAATAGTCCTTATTTAAAAAAGTGTGGTGTAACATTCACTAATTGTCTAATAATTTTACTAGTTTACTAGTTACTATTAATACAATATACCTCCGGAACGGCATTTTAGTCTTATTAGTAAAATACGGAGTAAGTTAAATAAATTGATCATTCATTTAAACATGGGAGTTTTGACCAGGATTATCGTTCAAATTTATAAACTATTACAGCCTCTTGATTAAATCGTAAAATCAATGTGTTTGAAAGAGACAAATGTAACTTCGTACAAGAGAATAGTTTCTATTTTACAGTTAATATAACACAGCAAATTATTCTTTACAATCGACGGGTAATCTAGTATACTAGCCCAAGCTTAAAATAAAATTGGACGGTTGAAGATTTTTACTACTACTTTCATAGATATTAAATTAGATAACTTCATAGAGGTAATAGAGCTCTCGTATACATGCTCACGATCATACTTTAACCAAACCTGTCAATACAAATCTTATTGATCTCAATTCAAATTGAACGTATCTTGTCACAGCTTCACACCTTGGCTACGGAGTTACTTAGACAACATCCGGAAATATGTTAACTAGTGTCCTAAGAAAAAAAGCTTAAATAAGCAACACCAAGATGTGTTATAGCAGTGTTGGTTTCGTACACAATCTGGTCTACTATTGTAAGGTTTGACTGCTAGATAATCCAAGTTGGTGGTTGAATTTTCCATACGAAGTCTGTTTTGGGTAATAACCAATTATAAGGATTTGCTATTGTGAGAGAATTTACTAGTAGTTTCGATCGGTAGTACAAAGCACTCACATGAACTAACAGACATTCTATTTATTCCCAAATTCATTTAATTTGTTTTCATATTAAATAACATTAAAGATCAGTAATATTTAGCATTTAACACATAACAATTTTAATATTAAGCATGAATACAATTTGGTTCTGGTTTATTTATTACAAGTTATATTTCATTGATTATAACGAAAAATTTTATATTTAAACTTTATGTGTCAAATTATTTTGTTTAAGATAAATTCCATTCACGAACTAAGGAAGGAGAAATCTCTCTCTTGAAATATTTAAATATATACATAATTTTTATGTAATTAAAATTAATGTTCTTACTTTTCGAAATCAAGAACGTTGACATATATTATTTGAAGTTTATAAACATATTTTCCAATAATAAACTACTAATTTGATCTAAAAACATGATTATTTTATTGATTGCTTTAGTTACAGGTACCTTACAAATTGGAAATAAAACATATTAAAATGATTGATGAAACCCTGATATTATCTAATGATACGTTTCTAAAAATAAATAAACAATATCTTAAATATTTCTACTGGACACTATAACGCCTAAATTATTTGATGCCAAACACAAACAAAATCTATGAGTTCTACTGCCATGTCCCCTGGAGCACGTCTCTCGCGAATCTCCACGTAGTAATTGGTGATTACAAATATTTTTTTGTATCAGCATGTTAGTTGTGAAATGTTTTAAAGCAATTTGTTATTTTATCCTGTTGTTTAGCAGCGAAGTCTGGCTGATGGATGAACTTCGATTACATCCAGCGGATGTTTGTTTCGCTTTGTATTCAATACTTCTTTTCCTACGGTGGTCTATCTTTGGTCATGAATTTTGATATTCTAATACTCATCCCTTACACTCTGAACTAAAAGCTGTAATCAATGTGACAATACAATTTACCTATCCAAGTGTAGATGTAGCTACCGGTGTAGGAGAACGGGGAATATACACTGCACTAATGTGATTGGTCTGTGTTAGTAGTGGGCACCCCAACCGATCATTAGCTACCGGATCAACATATTAGGTCTATTGCAGAGGTACAACAGGTAATCATACAATTATAAATATCAGGCATCACACATCTATATGAGCATCCTCGACAGCTGTATTTGATTAAACTACTTTTTCCTGGGAAGTGTGATTTAACTGAATAACTGTGATGTAAGAAGTATTTATTAAAAACAATTACATTTTATAATTGTCTCGCAATATTTGTATTTTTTATATGCACATTAAATTTTAAACAGCCGAGTTAAAATATATCTCCCTTCGCTTCCCTAATTATTGTTCACAGCATATAATAATGATATGAATTTTTCAACCACTGTCCAGGGCTCTGATCTAATAAAAAAAAAACACAACTTTCGTACATTTGTATAAACTTTGAATATTGTTTGAAGTTTAAAATTAAAGACGCTTCAAACATTATAATGCAACACATTGTAAAAGTAACCAATAGAGTAATGATTTTAAACAATGCACTATTTTATTACCTATAAAATTTGAAATGTTTATATAGTCAGTAACCACAACGATTTGCATAACGACCACTAATGTGCTATAAAACATCTCTTGTGGCCAGTTGAGAGGTCTTAGCTAGACCACACCTAATTATATTTGTTATTTATAAATAAAATGCATTTGTAGTAACGGTGTTATTATATACATTAATATGGCGTTTAAAATTAAACAAAAGCCAAATCCTAATTGTTCAAGTCGTTTTATATTCACCTTCAAATTCACCTGAAACGTTATATAACAGCAAAAATTCATAGTTGCGGTAATTGGTTATTACTAATGATAATTTAGTTATAAACCTCACATCATACAAATCTGCAAAATTTCTAAACAAATCAGTGCAAGTAATGTAATTCTCTTTGTAATCACACTTAAATACGTTATATAATTATAGTCAAGTCGTAAAAATCTATAAACATACTGACCAAATCAGTGCAAGTATTGTCATTCTATTTGTAATCACACTTAAATACGTTATATAATTATAGTCATGTCGTAAAAATCTATAAACATACTGACCAAATCAGTGCAAGTATTGTCATTTTATTTGTAATCTCACTTGAAATCTGAAAACATATTTACCACATTATTCACCACTCAAGGACTTTACAAATTACAAATCCTACTAACTGCGTTGCGATTATCAATTTTTAAATCTTATTATACACGCTAATACTAAGGGCATTTACACCCTTGGTATTTATATCTTCAATTATTATTAGTCAGGAGTGTGGTAGTTAATTAATAAGATAAACATGTATAGGGACCATCTGTACTTATTTCGTTAATACGGAATGTGAAAAATTATTGAGTAGTATTATTGATACAATTACTACAACTAGGCAGTATAAATGATGATTCTCAAATTTTAAGTCAACAATAAGTCTTTATACAAGAAATTTTAGTGTAAGATAATTGTAAATAACATGAAGACTTATTCATTGTTAAGATTTTGTAAGTACTATATAAAATAAAATGATCTTTGTAAATATAACATTTCCCCTAAGTATGCAGTAAGATGTAACATTTTGAAAAGAAGTATTACAAATTAAACCTTTACAAATTAAAACTAAGAGTGGTCTTTGTATAGACTTTAGAAAGTAAAATCCAATTTATTACCATCGATATCGTGACGTCAAAGGTCTTTGTGGTACTTAACAATAACATTGTCCTTGGTCAACGGCAATCTTTGTTTTCTGTTCCTTTCGTTGAAGTACTAAATACAATGTTTTTATAAACGAGTTCTCTTTTGAGGATATGCTTAATATAATAGTGTGGGAAATGTTTTAATTACAGTAAATATTTCGTCTTTTAACTATTAAAATAAAATCTTACGTATTTTTCTCTTATTAGAGGATAGTACACGCTTAGACTAAAACAAACTAAGCATCAAGGTGAATTTAATTTTCTTACATGTAACTGTAACAAATAAATATAGTTATTTATTGAAGAAAACCACTTATCGCAAAGCATAGTTTCTTTCAAAAAGAGTTTTCCTTTCAGATGACTAATAAACATGGACATTTAGTGCTTTTAAAGATCGCTTGTATGTATTTTTCTACTATGTATCTAAGATCTAATAAATTTCAAAAAGTGTAAATAACTCATTGTAAATCCATTTTATATGGCGTTCATAGAATGTAATGTAAGTACAAACTATTTTACTTGTTAATAAGTCGTAGCTGGTCATGTCTCCGACGTTCCCCCTTGAATAGAATCGCAATTGGGCGGGGATCATGGCGAGCTGAACATTCCAGTATTATTAAAAGTTTAATGTTACATTTCAATAAATTTTCCGTTTATTTAGAGTAGATTAGTCTACATAAATAACAAGGTTTCCAGCATTGTTTTATAACAAATAACAATACTTACCTTAACGTATGCGATTTTAGGCAGTAGCCTATATCAATGTTATTCTAAAAATAAACTCAGTAGAGGTATACAAGGGCGGACAAAGATTGACAATAACGTTGCAATCTATTATGGGTGATAATAATTTCCAATAGCCTAAGTGTAATAATAACGGTCAACTTCGGACAAACGTAAACCGCGCTTTATATCTGAGTACACACCAGAAAGAACAGAAACTTAATAAATATAAACTGGATTACGACATGTTTTCATCAAAAACAGATTATAGCTATGTCGCTACATAATTATAATCTAAAAACCAGTAAGCCAACACAACATAGCGTCCAGATATCTTATCTTATGTTTCAAGACAGGAAATTAATCGTCCAACGCACTGAGTATATAATAATTTGTGTATTTAATATAATAAACTTATTTTAAGAACATTTTAAAACATTTTTATAAGAATTACTCATTAGTTGTGTTTTATGCCGTTCATCAAAAGTACCAAGCAGAGTATTCTTAACTAATTATGTTTCATACACTACTATTTTACATATATGCATACATACAGTAGCCTTCGCGCCGTATTACTGTAATTTAGTATTTTTAAAAGTATATTATAAGATCTCTATATTGAAATCTTAATGGGAGCACAACGAAAGAGTGTAAAAAAATAGTTTAAATCTATTTTATAGTTTATAGTGCTAAGCTCTTTAACATTTTTTTGTGGTGCTACTATAGCATAAGGTCCTGGATTCTTCTAAAGTACTTCTCTTAAAGCCAAGTTGGTGGCCCTTTAATTTTGTTTTTCGAAAAAAAAACTGTATTTACTAGTAAAATAGTTAGGTATATTTTCTCAAACCGTTTTTGAGATAAAGTGCTATAGTTCTTACCATTAATAGTAGGTATTCTTTGAAGGCTTGAGAGTAAAATAAAATTTAATGGTTATTTTATAATGTAGCTTATGGTTTTATAAATATGTACCTAACATTTCATTCCGTCCTGCACATCGTAATTCTTTCCGTACAATCGTAATATCATGCAACGGGTCAAGTAATAAAACAAATGTTGCATTTAAAGCCGTTTCTCTGAACTATTTCTTTTTAGAACTAATTCCTGTTACCTTCTTTTAGGGCTATCGTCTCGAAACCTTACGATTTCTCAGAAAACATTAGTGTAACAGTAATAAGTAAAACTGTCAATCTGAATATTTAATACGATGACTTTAATACAATGTTAAACGTAATATGAATTTATAGAACCTTTTTAGTAGATAAGACATAGCAATATAGTAAGTAATCTACGTGTTTTAATAAGCAAAGCTACAATTTAAACATTTGACCAAATATGTCATATTTTATATATTACAATATCTTTATAATAAATAAAGCTTATTTAAAGTCAATAATTATTTCTCCAAGAAGACTTGTACAGAAAGAGAATCTAATTGCTCTTTATACCTTATATTAATGTTATCCCTTCTTTACAAAGAAAAGACGAATAAAATCAGTTTGTTTCAATTTTAAAATTAATTGATCTCAAGATCACCAACTTGTTTTACTAAGTATCGATTATATAACTTTGTTTTGGTTGTACAAGTATTTCGGTGTACAATATGAAAGTAATCAAAGTTTCAAGTGTGCCCCTGACGACTTAAGATCTTGGGTAAATAACCACTATGTCTTTCTTGTCTCGTGGTATATTAGAAAATATAACAAATAAATGTACAGTGAAAATAAATATATCTCTGTTTATCAAATTAAAATGAAATTTACTAATATTATAAATTGTTACACTACTAATTTTTACTAGTAATTTTGCATTACTAATATTTAGTTTGAATTATACCCATTATTTTTAACTTTAATCATAAATATGCCAGATTATGCAGCAGCTCTAAAGTTTTTAATGCCAACTCCCATTTCGGTCTTGTAAATTGTCTAAAAAATACAACAAAAATAAATCCGATGAAGTTTATAAAACCATATCTAACAATATATTACATAAAATTATTGTTAAATTTATTACTCATATTGGCTGCAATGTTTGCAAGGAATCCAAATTATTCCAGTAGATATTTGAAACATATTTTTATGTTTGAATTGTATGTGGGATACTAAGTGAGTTGTAAAGAAACCATACCTTTTCTTACTTAAATAGTTTTCAAATATTTGTAAAATTTAAGATAATATGGAAAAAAGTCAACTGCAATAAACTAATTCAATGCAAGTATTACTTTATAGTTAGATTTTTTTATAATAAGGTAGTACATGTATAGATTATAACTCGGTTATAACTCGTGAATGGGATGAAGTGAGAGGAAGGTTATATATTGAGATTTTATGACTCCACTTCTCAATTATCCAGAGGTCTGAGTATATCTGATATGCAAACGTCAACAGTTTGTATAATCTGCGCCTGGCTTAGCTTTTACAGCTTGAATCCTACGACCTACCTTCGCTTGACTGTACTACATTAACACTACTTGAAATTCTATGTAAAATATACTTCACAGTTACATATTTATTGTGATATATTTTATTTTACTGAAGGTTTTGCAAATGCATATTTTTTAATTATCAGACGAGAGCAACAAAAACTGCTAAACAATTACTGTGTCCTTTTGATTATCAAGCTGTAAAAAGCTAAGCCAGGCGCAGATTATACATTTATTGCCATTTAAATTACTCCGTTATTATTATTTTTTTACATAGTTGATTTTGCATTCTTTCAAGAATTAGAAAATGTATAAACATACACAGGTTAGAAATATCTCAAAAGACAACTAAGATGGGTTTTTATAAAAGTCCTTAAATTAATAGTAATAGTTAGTAGTAATTTTTTAATTTTATATCTACATTACAGAACTGAATAATCACTGCATATTCATTATTTGCTTTATTGTACAGATAAGAGTATATTTTTACATTTGCATGAGTTATATAACACCAGGATAATTAGCATAACATAAAATATATTTTATGAAGACAGCAAAAAAGCTTCATCCTTAGCGGCTGATTTAAAGAGCAGTAAAATTGTCGTTAATTTAATGAGAGAGAGAGAGAATATGAATGGAGTTCAATCCATATAATTGCGCAGCCGAGGCATCAGTGCAAAGTTTGTTGAAGCTGACCACTTCCTTAACTTTCGGTATACTGATATGCACTCTAATTAGAATATAGGCTCTATCTCTAAGTATTAGGCCTATCAAAAAAAAACTTTTGGTGTAATATATAATTATAAACTGTAGTTTTAGGAATAAAACTATATATGCTTCAAATTAGGAATTTCTCATACAAAGAATAGTTTTAAATTTAAAGAAATGTAATATTTAATTTAGCTGTCATCAGCAATTGTAATACAAACTGAGTTTTGTTATTAATATTATTTAGCTCCGAATAGGAACTTCAATGTTTTATAGAAGGTGTCCATGCCCCTATATATGAGACTTTTTAAATGTTGTGTTGGTAGGGTCAGCAGTAAAGTTTGAATTATTAAAATATTTTAATTACAATATAGGATAATTTTATTCTTATAGTGTACTCAATTCAATACACAGTCTCCATAAGTATGGATAAATTTAACTGGCCAAGAGTCCGTAATTAAACACAGGGAAGCTTTGAGCTTATATTGATGTCCTATAGAAGTTGTCTACATAACCATGGGATAGTCCGTAAAAGCATTAATATTGACTATAATAGAATTTTATCAAATAAAACATTGGATTTCTCAACATTTTTCCGACATTGTTAACCTGTACAACCTACCCTGCTGTATATTTGTCCATAATATACAGTGTGCAGACAAAATTATATTACCAGGTTAATTTTTGCTATTATGTAAAAAATACCTAGGGTATATGTTTGTTGTTTTAAGTTTACGTTGAAACATTTATTTAACCCAAACAATATATAAAGTCATTTCGAATTAAACACGTTCGAAAAATTATTTACATGAAATTGTTAAAAGTTGATATGAAATTTTAATTTATTACCATGATAGAGATAAACGTTAGTATAAATAAGGTAGTACTATAATAGTATTTCCTCATCATTATTTTGCTATAGATTTGGATTTTTAGTCTAGGTTATTTGGAGTTTACCATACAAAAGCATATTTGTTGCTTCTTACAGTTGCTAATTTTTTTTAACAAAAACTCGTTTTTGTATTTTTTTCATCCTTTTTGAACCACCATGTCCTGTACAAATTTTACTCTACTGAATTAGGAACAGAAAATCGGTAAAACATAAAGAATATTGTTACAATAAATAACAACAGAACCGCATATTCTATTGGAAATACATAAATATAGAAACACTCTAAGATTGTGGTGACACGGGTCCTAAGAAAGATTTATAGCATACCCAGATGTTGGATGCTGACATGTCTGTGTGTCTTGTCTTATGGTATAAATTTTTATCTTGACACTCTTTGATATCTAATTTATTCTTGTTTAAATGCTTGTATAAGTCATTTAGTATAAACTATATTATATTATATTTATACAGTAAATTTTCACTGAATTTTGAAAAGTACGCTACAAATGGATATAGTGAAACAAAATGTTTTTTTTACTTATTGCAAATAAATGAATACATTTCATTACACTATTAGTTAATATAATACCAATGGATATTTGTAAGGATATTACCAATGGTTATTAACGCTATTATTTCACCAAACCGTAATACGAGTAAAATACAGTTAAGAAACAACTGTAGTTGATTAGCCTTTAAAATGTAATCTGTAGAGCTCACACAAGGAAACTCTTTTGTACGAAAAACATCTTTCTTTAAAGCCTTTGTTTGAGCAACAAAGGTTTCACAATGAATGGAGTGTTTTTAAACTGCTGAAATCTGGCACGTGAGAAAACAAAATAATTGAGTCTCTTAGAGACTTGGACAAGTACGTTTAGTAACAAAATTAGTATTTTTTTTACAATTAACATTTTTAAATAATGCCAAAAATATAACGGTAATGATAACAAGTAATAAAAATAAATACAATTTACTTAATTATCCCATCCCCTTTGAAGCATCAACCATAGTTATTTGAACCTTTGGTCATTGTTTACTTGCCAATCAATTTTACAATGCATAAACTAACTTGAAGTTTGAATAATCATGTTATGTAAACTTTGCATATTGGTGCACGTGTTAATTTACCTCAACATTTAAAATCTAAATACTATTAGACACATAATATGTTTTGGAAAAGGTCTAGATAAAGGTCACTCACATAAGACGTGTGTCTAATTGAAATGCTTTGCTTCTATAACATTACTTTGGTTGCCCATTAGTATAAATACAGTATTTTGTAAAATTATAATATTTTTTATGAAATAACATTCTTAGTAAATTATTTTAATAGATGGAGTTAAACATAGATTAAAATACTTTTTTTCAATAGAGTTTGACAAATTTGAGACATGCACATTATATGTTTAAATGTATTATTTGTGTTGTTTCTGTTATGTGTTGTTGTTGTTCTATTAATTGGTTAGTGAAACCTAAAATCCAGAAGGTTGATATAGTTTGTCGTCTTTGTGTCTATATTTCTATCGTCTATATGTTCGCACTGATTTTCATAATTTCATTTACACTGTTTATCAATCCTTGCAATAATTGCATTTTTCCTAATCCTACCCTGGATTCTCAAACAAATCAATAAGTAAAAGAATCAAAGTCTTTAAAATAAAATAGTAAATCGAATAGCCTTCTAGTCTTTAAAATATTTAGGTTAAGACCTTAAGACCATTAGGCCACTTGTTGGGATTTAATGAGGCTTCCCATCAAGAAGTATACGTTAATATGGATAGAGGAGGCATTAGCGTCTTTTTACGTTGTTATTGTATTGGCATTATGCTAATTTGACATACGTGAGATCCTAAATTAAAACTACTTTGTACAATGTCCGGTAGTAGTAATCCGTTATAAAAAACATAATTTATCGCTAAGCTAAGAAAATCTATTTATTGAACAAATCAATTCTAATGATTTGTTTTCGTTTTATCTAACCTTCATTTCTTCTAAATGGTATTCCTCCAAGTTAGGTATTGAAATAATTTTGTAGTGACCATTTATTATAATCCTGCGTTCGAACTATAAAAGTATTTAGGTCAATATTGAAAGACGATGATTGCCTTTATATTGTGAAGAATTGGAATCTCATACGTAGAAAATGTAAACCTTTAACGTAATCATTTTTGTTTTGGTAAATTGAAATTTAGTTCTTTGCATGCTTCTCACTTCTGGAAATCAAAATCCCATTAGGTTGCATAGTTCTGTTCTACAACAGAACGACTTTGAAGTCGGTGGGTTTGTGTTGTACTCCCTACGTCGAACACGAGTACGTACTCTGCAAGGCAAAGCACACATTGTACCTTTTTGCCATGACATCTACGTCAGATAACTTACAGCTAGGACTTAAAACCGATACAACAGGATGACTACAGTCAATTATATGGATTAAAAGTGAACAGTGGTTCTGTAATCAGATGAATTGCTAATAAACGTAATAATTAGTCTGATATTTACTTTATTGGATAAATTATTGTAGGTATGAACGATATGATTTTATCAAGTTAAATATTGTAATCTTAATTAGCATTTTTTTTACATTGTACTGGAAATACGATCAGTAAACTTTAAACGCACGATTTGTATTGTATTTATTTATGTTTTTAATTGAAATCACTAAAAATTAGATTAAATAACCATGACGAAATTGTTTCTTTCTTGACAGCTTTAGGCCGAACATCCGGTATTTTTAAAACACAGACACAAACTTTTTTTATAAACATTGTGCTTTTGTTTACTTCTCTTTTTGAAGTTGCGTTTTTTAGAAACAAATATGGAAATCAAGAATAGAGAAAAATATCATTATCGTTTTCAAAAAAAATTTTAGGTCAATAAAATATTTTATATAAAGTTTATACATTTATTTCAAATCTTTCTTTTAAACAATATAGGCAGTACCTGCCCTAAATGAACTTTATTCTTTGATGTTAGTATTACAAAAGTAAAATAATACCAAACCGTGTATTTATAGTTTTTATAACTGTTAATATCAGGGCCACTTGTAATAGTAATCCATTATTTATATTTATAGAACCTATAATTTCAAACCCATCAACAAAAAATCCATTTATCCACGCAAATATTAAACGTGTCTTGTAACAACCCACCCCTCGGCCACGATATTTTTAAATATCCGGAAATAATTCAACAAAGTGTCAACCTAGGTAAGTCAAAAGGCTTTTACTATCTCGTTGTTGGCTTATGCAATGTTCCGTACTATGGACTAACAGCTGTCTGTCAGTCTGTATTTGATAACCCACTGCATCCTAAGTGTGGACGTAACTTCCGGTGTATGATAACGGGAATGTACACAGCACTAATGTGATTAGCTCATGGTAACAATGGTCACCCCGAGCGATCATCAGCGACACACATCACCACATTAGGTATATTGTAGTGGTACAACAGGTAATCATACAATTATAGATATCAAACATCACATATCTACGTGTACGACCTTGTCAGCTGTACTTTGTTTAACTATTTTCTCGTGAATTGTGAATTGTCTAATATATAGTAGGCTGAGAAAGAATGTTTTATAAACCATAAATATATAGTGCTTCTCCCACCATATTTTTGGGTTTTCCATGCGCAGGAAATGTTAAACAGTCGAATTATAACATTTTCCCCTTCGAATACTGTTTAACAGTACTAAATAATCGTACAAACTTTTACAAACTAATGTCCAGAATTCTACTCTATTAAAAAAAAAAACTCGACATAATTTTGTCCATTAGTCTAAATATAAAAATATTGTTTGAAGTTTAAATATACAAAACTCAAATAAACAATAGGCACTTTTAACTATAAATATGGAATGTTTACGTAGGCAATGGTATCTAGGTATTTGCATGAAGGCCACTAATGTGACGCCAGACGGTAGTTTAGGGCCGCTAATGTGTCTATGGGAGCTGTTATGGTCAGTTTAGGGCTCTTTTCCTTTGTTATAACTAAAATGCTGTTACGGTAACGGTATAGGCCACTACATAAATAAGATTTGTATCTTCATATCTAAAGCTAAAGGCATAATTTGTGTATCTTTAAATGGATAAGTTTTAGTAACACAAAATATTTATAATAAAGTATTATCTTGTTTTTAAAAACTATTTGCTGAATTATACGTGTTTTTAAGGAGGAATTTAAAATTTTCTATGATTTTCTGTAACTAATATAAATAAATTACCACAAATAGACTCCTCCACTTGTGTTTTTTACCTAATTATTATAATTAATTAATACGTTTTCACTAATTAAGTCTTAATGTACCTTTTGGCATAAACATTTTTAATTTTAATAGTATTTTCTTAATTATAACCTCTTTAAAAATTTTAACACGGTGCAAATATAGGAGATTATTATAATAAAAATAGCTGATTTACGTGAACTTCTAAGCTTTAATTATATGGCTTCACGTGTTGTCCTGTAGTAATCTATCTAAAACACGTCATGTAAAACTAAGGATAATAGGGTGATTGGTTATTACTAATGATCTACACTTTGTGTCAATCACTTTACCTCAAACAACTGCAAAAATACTGACCGACACAGTGCACGTAACGTAATTGTGTGTTAATCCCGCTATGAATTTGAAATCTAATTTTCGACTTATGCATTCATCAAGGACCTGTATTACAACACACTTCATTATAATCTGCAATATGATTGGTGATATTGTAATCGTCCTCAGCACTGCCTCTGTAATTAGTGGCCCATGATTGTTAAGCGTTATGTAAATTAATTTGATAATCATGAAGTGACCATTCATGTTAAATCATCATACCATTCATGTTTAACCACATGTTTAAATGTATATATATATATATATATATATATATATATATATATATATATATTACGTCATTACCAACTGAGAAATAGAAAAACGTGGTATTATTGATACCAACAGAGCTAACGTGTACAGTTGCATCAAACCGATAGAAAACGTTTTAATAATTTTAGAAAATGGCTTGTGTCTCATAGAGGAAACATTTCCCTAGCAACCTACAATAGAAAATGTGGAAATTTAAAGATTTCTAGCTGAGCTTAGGGACTAAGTTGTTGCCAAATTTCTTTACTGTGCCGGGAATTGTATTATTAATTTAGGAAAATACCAGTACTTTTATTTATAATATTTAATATTATAGTTGAGTTATATCAAACAAACAAGGAGAAGGAAAGGTGCCCAATTAATACAAGATCAAACGTAACTAAAATTGGTTTTTAACTCGTCGTATATTTTTAATACCGATATGTGTTTGTCATTATCATTATAAATAAACATTACTGCCAGTGCCTTAACAATATTAGCAAAGTCTGATTTCATCTAATAATTTAAACCCTTCTCGGTTAGGCTCCTCTAATATTTATACTATACATTGGTACCTTAATATATCAATGGTAAGAACCCTAATGTCAAATTTATTAAAAACTAATAACTAAAGGTTATAATGAATGATTTTACAGGTAATGGTTCATTATTATATTAGTTTACAAAGAAATTATAGTGTATGTTAACTGTATTCAACATTAAGACTCATTAATGTTAACCCTATTGTAATCACTATATTAAATATTATATTTCTTTTTAAAACCGTATTTAGCCTAAGGGCGTAATAAGATCGTATTGCTGTTAGTGAAAAAAAAGTATACCGTAACAAAGTAAGACCGGGAACAGTCTTTGTTTAGACTTTAAAAAGTAAAATCAAATTTATTACCATCGATATCTTGACGTCAAAAGTCTTTATGTACTTAACAATAACATTGCCCTTGGAAAACAGCGATCTTTGTTTTCTTTCTCTCTCGTAGAATAATAAATACACTTACTTGTGGACTAGTATTTATTTATAAAACAATATGATGACACTATTTTAATCGAAAGTGAATGTCTAAATACGGAATTAATTAAGATGGAATCAAATTTCTTACAAAGACAACATTTTATTGACGCATTGATGCAATAGCTTTATTAATTTTTAAGTAAAATGTTTATATTTAACACAATATTATGCAGTTATGGAATGTTCAAAGAAATTGAAAAATATCAGAAGCAGAAAAGGATTGTTGCAAAGATATCGTCTTTTAAATATTTGAACACTATCTACCGTATAATATTTATATCTTACTGGAAGGTAAGTATACGGTTAGACTAAAATAGAGATGGTTCCCTGTAAAGCCACGAAACATGCTGGCATCAAAGTAACTCGTGAAGTAAAATATAAGTACTTTCGCAAGGATTATTTCTTCCAAATTGCTGATTTTATGTTGAAATTGGATAGTTTTCATGAATGCGTGTTTGTATTATATTCTACAATGTAATATCCAATACTTTTTTTAAAGGGTATTTAACCAATTGCAGGTCTGTTGTTAATTCATACTGACGAACTTAAACGTTTTACAATATAGTTTCTAATAAGTTACAATAATGTACATAACATTTTGTAGATCCATTTGATGTGGTGTAGAGATCAGCAGTGGGTATGAACTATTTTATTCGTCACTGTCCCGTTACTGATTACAGATATGTCTGGAACGTCCTTGATTAGAATTGAAAAGTCAATAGTGCGCGTATGATGTCTCAACGTTCAAGTATTATTAATATTTTAATGTTAGGCTATATGTGAACCTACTCCCCAATTTATTATAACCTGATTTTATTATACTATTTAATACTAGCTTAAAATCAACTGCAATACTGATCTGTATGTCATTGTAGGCGAAACATCAGACTTATCTTTCAAAAACTTTTAAAAAAGTATGCAAGGGCGGGAAAAGGTTACCAATTGTATAGGTATACATCACAATCAATTCCATTAGCCTCATGACCACTATCTGATAATAAACGGTCAACTTTAAACGAATTTAAATTACGTTACATAACTGAAGTGACATGGAAATAGAAACATAAACTCAACACAATCTGAACTACAATACTTAACTTGACAGATATCCTATTTTCTAAGTTTCGCCCAAAGCGCTAAGTGATAATCGGCGTGAAACGGAGACATTCAATATACTTTCTTGTGATTTTGGTCCACTTTATACAGGGACTTTCATGTGATAACAGTGGATTATTTAGAATATTCCCAATTAGAGAAAGTAAGTGGCTTCAGTTTAAATTGGTGCCATTAAGTTTATGGTTAAGTTAAACTTATATATTCAATAATCACAGCCCTTATGAAATTGATGAAAAATGTTCGGAGATTCATGTATTATGCAATTTTAATCATTCCCACTAAGCGCTGAAGGTATGCATCTTCTACTTACATATAATCTCAATGTATAATTTTCCAACAGATTTATGTATAATTTAAGTTATAGTAGGAAAAAACATCAAAATAACTTAACATTATGACGTGTTATTATTGCATATGATTATTGCTTATGAGGTTTGCATTTTGAGTTATTTCAAAATTTTGTGGCATTCATCAAAAGTAATCATTGTCAAATATATAAAATCAGCTATTTCAAATAATAAGTTTCATGGTAGTGGTAGGCGAAAGATTGTATGACTTCCAGCAACGAAATATGACAATAAAACATTTATTAGAAATAACTCTTTGTCAGAATTAAACAGAATTTTATTAGTAGTCCACTTCTACGTGTACGTTTCATCTTGTATTCGTGGGTGTGTACGAAAAATTTGTAAAAATTTAAATGAAATATTGTACCTTCAAACCTCTCGGAATTGTGGAGGCCGTAACATTGAGTGTCTTCATCGATCCAAAAAATTACATTTCACTATGTTTCTTATTTGTAATAATATCTTCTAGAAGTATCGTGGGAAAACATTACATATTTCACATGTGTGAATAATTTTGGAAATCGTTTTGTATATGCATGTAGTTAATAATTATACGACTCGTAGTTTTCATTATTAATGATAACAATATAGTTGGTACGAACACTCTTCATTGGTTGGTACAGAATTATTTGCCTATTATAGAACGTGGTTCACAGTTTGTAAAAGCCATCTCTACGAACTGGTTAATTACGGTTAATTGTAGGTTACAATCATATATACAGCAGTCAATAGTAGCCTAGATATAAAATCTGATGTTTTATAAAAATAGTTAAAAGGTATAAAAAACAACGTTAATGCTTTAAACTCTTCTTACGTATTTTCAATTGACATCCTAGTTATTATGTGTCAATTACTAAGTAAGTATTTCAGATTTAAACAGTATATTATGGCTGTTTCAGAAATTCTGAAAATTAACGTAGTTAGGATGAAACTGTTTGCTCTCATTAAAACCAGTATATCGTGTTCTGATTCATGTTTAAAATACATGTGATAAAAATGCATATAAATCTTGTTATCAGATATAGTACGCTATAAATCTTATTCATTAGAAAATTCTTTAAAAACGCACTGCTTCGAAACTAAATTTTCTCAGAATACCCCAATCTAATTAAGGTAACTAAAACGTTATTGACTGTTGTATTTTGGCTCTCTTTTATTTGAAAACATACAAAACAATTTAAATTATTTAACAATTTGTCTAAATTTCATTCTAATCTAAATATGAGATGTAAAAAGTTTTTTTAGTAGGCCTACGTAAAGCCACAATTTAAAAATTGTATACTATTTTTTAGTAATCCATTAATGTATCTTTTGAATCAAAATAATTTACGAAGAGAACCTATTTAACCTAAGAGAACAATTTTTTTCTACGAAGAGTATAAATATTTCCACCAGTGGACTACAAGAAAGCGGACTACAAAAGTTCCAACTTATTTTACAATGTATCGAGTACCAAACTTTGTTTTTGTTCACAAGTGTTTTATTGCAACAAGAAAGTAATCAAAAGTTGAGGAGTATCCCCTTGAGATAGAGGTCAAACTTAAAGTCTTCGGTGACTGATAATCTATTTCTCTTGACTGGTGGCATATTAGAATGATAACAGTCATAAAATTTAAACTAAAAGTACAAAATAAAATAAAAGTAATTCTGTCTATTTAAATCACTTCAACTGTTAAAATACAAGTAAAATATTAAAAAAAAAAAAAAAAAAAAACGGAAAGGATAGGTTGCAAATAGTGGTTTCAATTTTAACCCTCATGTACATCAACTATGTAGTAAAAACACAAAAATAAAATTCAACACAATTTCTAAAACTTTCAATTCTACAGTGTTAATAAGGATTTAGTTTAGCATTTTATTTCGATGTGAATTAAATAATAATAATAATAATATTAAGAACACGCTATATATGACAACTAATAATATATTTTTAGCAACATATACAGTAGATAAAACCACTTTTCTATACACTGTAATAGTTGCAAGAGAATATAAAATGTATTCTTTTTCTCAAAAAGTGCAGAAATTATTTGAAATATATATTCAAGCACGAGGTAGAATTTTATGTGGGATAGTATGGGAGTTAAAACGACTATATCAGTTTTGTTTCAGTAATTTTTAAACTGAAATAAAATTTTAATATATGCGGTAAACAAAAGTCGAACCGATCAGCATTAGCACAATAAAATGCAAGTTTTAATATTACTTAAAATTCTGTAACAAATAATAGTTATAATAAGTTATGAATGTATATTGTATGAAAGGATGTATAACTGATGAATGAGATGAAGCGTGAGAGAGGTTACATGTTGAGATGTTGCCATGACTCTCAAACAGCTCAATTATCCAGAGACTGAGTCTATCTAATATGCAAACATCAACAGTCAGTACAACCTGCACGCGGCACAGAGCTTAAACTTTAGATTATACGGCACAAATTCTGCTGACTCAATTACATTAACACTACTTGCATTTAATTCTTTGTGTATCTGTAATAATTATGAATTTCAAAACTATTGTCGTGGAATTTAGTTAGCTGCAAATGTGGAAATAAAAGTATTTCTACATTTCATTATCATAATCTCGGGCATTTCGTTTTGCAAGATTCAAATGTCACATACTTCTTATCACCATGAACACATTATAATAATTAGTGCACTTAAAATGAAAGGAGGTCGAGTAAATGTGTATATATATATATATATATATATATTTTAAAACTATGAAAAGTGCATATTACTTCTATTTAGTGTTGCTAAGAACATTTAATAGTGTTATTGCAATTATCTTTACACATACCTTCAGTCATGTTTCAAAGGATTCCTATATTAGATTCTAAAGAGACAATTAAATTTATAAGCTATTTTTATTAGAGAAATTTCAATGACTGTATCATAGCTTAGCTCGCTAGAGAATTATGTTACCCAAAATAAAGAAAAAAACCTTGGCACTATCTTTTTCAACACATCTGGTAAAACCCAATTCAGACGTAGTGTTAAGTCTTCTTACGTATGTTGGAGGATAACCTTAGGTTTGAAACATAGTGTACTATGCAATTATATTTACAACCGTAAATATAAATTGTATATAATAAACACCAAAGTTTATGCCACAATCAGAGCTTGATGAGTTAAGAATAAAATTTTGGGACAACTTGTATTTTTAAACCACGAGCAAAATGTCATTAAATAATCATTGAGATTTATAATTGTGACCACCGTAATTGGACAGGTAATGCTAATTTACTTGTAAAAAATAGTTTAAAGTTAGCTATCTCACAATAATGTCAGTGTACATTAATCATGAACACTAATTAATTGTGAATGCAGCACGCAAGATAATTGAAACTTGAACATCTTTCTTATATAATAAGTAACTAGGACCAGATAAAGCAATACGCTATTTTCACATGGTCCCGCTTAAAACTATATTAAACTATACAAAGTATGAGTTCTCGAAGTATTTTTTTTGTAAACGTTATTTGTTTTATATCCTGATATTATTATTTATCGCTTTGTCAGCAAGTAGTCTTGAACATAAATAACGAAATTTCCTTTTTTTATTCCGCCAAGGTGTAATACCCGTGCGCTATGTATATTTCTCCATAATTCGAACACACAAGATGTAATAACATTATTTTCAGTTTTGCAAAATGCACCAAAGGTCCAATCTTCAGGGTTTGGAATTCTTTTTTGAAACATGGTTGTGTAATCAATTTATACTAAATGTTTTGGTGCAAAGAAAAGTTCTTTATCTTTAACTGTATTTATAGAATGTAACAAAACGTTTTGAAACAGGTCTTTAAAATTATGTACTGCGTTAGCCCAACTAAAACCGGAACAGGACCAAAATATTTTTCCAAATTTAAAATTGGGTAATTTTTTAAGTTAAAAGAATATAAAATAAAAGTTTTTATAATAATCATTCTTGTGCGTGATGTTTTTCTTTTTTTTATAGCAGCCAAAAACCATAAATACACATGGTGGTTTACTCAACTCATCTAATTATTTTACATCTAACTAAATTAAAACATTTTCTAAAGCCACAAGAAGGATACTAGTCCGATTTACTCGGCTGCTGAGAACAACCTCCTGAGACCTGAGACTCCTACGACTGCTGTGGCGCCTCAGTTTAGTTTTCAGCCTCTGGACCAGAGACTTGTGTTGAGGCGTTGTGACCATATTTAAGCTGGTTAATGACATGAGTGGTTTCACTGTCCAGATCTTCTGAGCAGCAACCGCTGTGATATCTCGAGGAAACAGTTCAAAGACAATCGTCCACCAGAGGTATGGCAGCGGCTTTGCTGCCATAGAGTCCTAAGCATTTAACTATCTTGGTGTGAGTTTTAGGTTACATATAGTTTGACCAGTATTATTATTATAATTGTAAAAATGATTTAAAATTTCAGTTACGTGTGTTATAATTCAAAAGTTTTATTGATAAAATCAATTGCCAGGATGGCCAATAAAATCACATTAGTAAAAAATTTTAGAGGAAATACTTTATGAATTAAAACAAAAACGTAAAGTAATGAACAGTTGGCAAGGTTTAAGTGATTTCCGTAATCGTTTAAAAGGCGGTTATTGTAACACAGATCAAAACACATTTTGTAAGACAAGTATCTTTTCTTCCAAAAGTTTCAATGCCCATTTTAATTTTTTTATAAATAAGAATAAAGATTTTTCTTTAGATTCCTTTTCAAAACAGATAAATAAAATCTAAGATGTACTAGTATAATTTAATTTTTCAGACTAAAACATTTCTAAATATTATATATTTTTCTATGGCAGTACAGTATATAAGAGTAAACCTAAGTTCACAAATGTGGTTGAACTAGGCATGAATGCTAAAACTACATTAAACTATACAAAGTATGAGTTCTCGAAGTATTTTTTTTAGCAGACCATTTTGCTTAAAGGTAGACAGACATTTTGGTTATGCGTTTTCAACTAGTTTGGTATATCTTCCTGCTAATGTATAGCAAAACATGTGCAATTATATTTAAGCCAGTTGATAAACAATACTGTTTTTAAATAAACATAGATCCCATTGAAGTTACACAATGTATCTTGGAAACTAATCACTGGTTTGGAAATGTTTGACAAATGATCCAGCTGTGATTCCACATTCGAATACCTCTAATGGTAAATAGAGAAGGAACTGTGTGACACAAAGAAATGAATATTCATGCTTGTACAAAGCTCACATCTCCAGGAGTCTGTTTGTGTAGGCTACCTGTAACAATTTTATTTGTCATTGCTCTGACGCAATGTTTTTTTAAACACAACAAAACATACTAAAAGATTAAGATGCAGGTTACGGCGAGTACACACGTTATAAAATCATTTTAACATTATATTATGAAATCCACAAGGATGATTTGAATTTGTACTCAAACGATTTATTAATGCATTTTGTGCATATTATCATCCATTGGAGATTATTAGGAAAATAATGTGAAAATGCATATATTGAAGATTGAATGTATTACTTGTTCCACCGAGTCTCAAACGCGGGTATAAATATTTTCGGGTGAGTAATCTCCCACTGCACCAACGTGTCCTTACTTTTTATGATTTAATTATAGTTTATTTTACCATTTATGTTAGACATACGTTCAGAAACCAAACATATGGACGGAAGACAAAATACTTGTAAAATGACTTTTAACAATAATTCAATTTGTGTAAATGGCAATAGTCTACTTAATTTTAGTAAAGATTGAATCATGACTTGATCTGTGGGGCTTCAAACCAGGGTCTTTCGGTTACCGGGCAACACCATAGAGCCCTCACTGCTTACGATTTAATGGTATGGATATAGCGAACGTGGAACATACGCTCTATTCAACCAACTGCAACGAAACTTATATGTCACCAATTTCTAATTTGAGTTAAACTCTCTCTCAACATTAAAAACAATTTTATTCTACAAAGGCATTGAAAGATTATGGTTTTCCAATAACTTTACATATTTTCCAGAGCTCCTATTTGTTTCTACTAATACAATGAATAACACTCTCCCTCTTTAATGCTTTATTTTGAGACGTCGTGAATATCTGTTTATTTCTTATATAGGTTTAGTAAATAAGATATAACAAAAGTTATTAAACTTAAATGTTGTCAAAAGAAAAACATCAAATGATTTTTACAATTTGACGTTATGTTTTATCACTTTCATTTCAAAGAAGCATTGAAAAGTAAATGTGTTGTGTTACAACACTTTCCCGCCCACAAGACAATTGTCCTCAGATCAATTAGGATGTTTAGTATTCAGCGATACTTATAACTAATGTGTTATTAGGTGTATATTAACTTAAAATAAAATCAGACCAGCACACTGAAATCTTTACAGTTAATGTGCATTTAGTGGCAAAAAGTGTTTTATCAGGTTGACAAAAGTAAAATTTCAATTTTATACCTTTGCGACGTTACTTTTTTCTTAAAATTTGCATTCAGTGCAGATTATTCAGAAATGAAATGTATGGTGGCCAGACGTCCAATAATGATAATAAACTTAATATCAATATATATCAATTTAAACAAACTCTCCAATAATATAAGTTTTTATTTTTGTGAGCCCTTTCGTACTCAGTGAGAACATCTTCGGACCCACATAACTGAAATAAAGTGAGTTTGTTTTAAATTAATATATAATTTCCAATAAGAAAAGAGCTTCAAGAATGTATTCACTAACAATAGCTGTTGTAGCAATGGTTGGATAGTAATGTTTTATATAAATGTTCAGTTTAGCTCCACCTTCCCTTTAGTCCAGCGTCTGCAATCTGATGCTATCACAGACTTGACTCCTAGCATCAGACGCTGCCCTAATAGAAAGGAAAACTGGAGCTAAACTCACAAAGAATAAACCCCATCTACTACATGTACGTATTGAGTAATATTTTAATGACCAATAAACAGTTTTATATGAACTAAATGATCCCATATAAAGTAAAATGTACCTAAAACTTATTCTGATGGAACTTTATTACATAAAGAATTATACTAGACTGTTATGTATTAAATACCTGAGAAGAAATAACATTGTAGAATTATACTTGGGTGAATCCTTAGACATTTTCTTCTCACAATATAAAACGAAATCTCGTTTAAAAAAAATGTTACTTATAAAACCTTCATGTCAGGAATACTGCGTAAAACGTGACAATTGGAAATTGTAACTAGGTTAATTAAAAGTATTTGTATTGAACTATATAGTATTAAAATAGCGAGGTGCTTGTCTCAGAGCTGCAATCAGTAACGTTTCTGCTACTCTCAAAGAACTTCTATTATTTTAAAAGTCCACGCCATGCCTTACTCCAGGAATGCACTGAATTGCTCTCTGAGATAAATAGTCTACAATTTGTTACCGTATTTGTTACTACGCCTCGTGTTTTAAATAACTCTGTGCATCTATCAAAGTAAAAATAAGAATGTAAAATAAACTATTTTGGCCTTTCAAGGTCATTCAATGATCATTAAAATTAGAGAGAACTTTTGTAACAAAGTATAAGTCTAATATTCTCAGTAACGCCTCATTTGTAAAAGAACATCAACTTTCATTTAGTTAAAAGTAGACTTTCTTAGGATTCTCTTCTTTTTTAGAACTTTTTTCTTTTTTCAGAGGCCCATAAAAGATTGATTAACAGATTACAGAAGGAATATAAGTAACGATGATTTGGAAATCAAATGAAAATGTTATGATCATCAATATCGTATCAGGATATCATGCTCTCTATTGTCATTGCTTAAATGTTTCACTAAATATGCAGAGTGCTGACTATATTTAAATAAATTAATGATAGGGTTTTATAATATTGAATAACTCTCTTGCATAAGGTTCATGAAGGTAAAAATCTGTTAATGTCAAACTGAAGATGTATTATGAGTTAAGATGTTTTAATTCTCACGACAATGATGTGATAATAACTTTCAATTTAGGCATGTTATTATGATCGTGAAAACTTCAAATATATGGAAACTCTATAATATTAAAATATTATAAACAGAACATTTTTATAAGGGCATAATTTTTTTATCTTTGCATACATATTTACTTTTAACGATTCAATAGTGTACTTCTATAACTACAGCCAGTATCTTAAAACCGTAAGAGTTATCGAAAAAAAGTTTAGAATAAACTTTGCATGAAAGTGCTTCACAATCTTAAAAAAGATGTAAATTTTTATGTGTGTTATAAAATTACCGAGATAAACATTTTGTTCAAATGCGAGCTACCGCCATCTTGAAACTTTTAATTTGTTAAGAATAGCTAACGAACTCATCAAGCTACGTAAATACAGTCTCGTCTGAGACACATTTCGTCTGAATATATTAAGAAATACAGCAGTTAAAATGTTCACAATTATTCCTGTAATTTTATGTAGCTCTTAACCCTTTGTACGCGCCATTTCCGGAAAACTAATATATGAATACGTAAGAACAAACGGTAATGTAAAGGACCTGAAAGTTCTGAAAATGTTGTTGTTTTGTGGTATAATGGCATGATAACTGGCATATAACTATAGAAACCTAACTATTGAAACCTAAAAAAATATAGAAAAAAGTAAAAGAATCATTTCTTTATAATTACCTAAAATATATTAAAATTATATCATTTTGGGTATATGCTGGAAATTATTCTACACCAATTTTACGCTCGCATGCGAATGGCCGCCATTTTAAAGCTTGTATTCGTTAAGACTGATCCAACCTATGTGGAGCCGAACACCCCAACGCGAGCATCATATTTTGTTGATTTGTATGTAGATTGATATTATTTAAACTCTGCTAAAATGCAAAGCAATCCATGAACCTTACACATCTTGGCATCTGCATACTTCCCACCTCTGAAAGTCTTTGATATTAAAGGTTATCAGCATCTAGGACATTCCAGCATTTGGCACCTCTCGGCCTTAGGGAGCGCTAAACATCTAAACGCTCCTGACATCCGGCAGTTCCAGTCCTCTGTTAAGTCTTGGCCTCTGGTTGCTCACTGTCTCTAGCAGTTCTCAGATACTATGAGAGCTTTAAGCCTTTAGAACCTCTCCTACTCAACAGCTCCTGGCCTCTAGCGGGCTTTTTCCTTTTGTAGGACTAATCTCTAACAGGTACCGACTTGTTGCAGTTTCCGGTATCTGGAAGCTCTTCCTCTCTAGAACCTGACATCCTCTGGAAAGTACAGGTATTTAACAACTCCTGGACATTTAGAGCTCTGCTCTGTTCTCTTTTTAAAGGTATAAATTCTGTGTTATAATAAATTTCAGTAAAAATTCACACTAATTGTGTTTAATATATCATCACTTATCATCACTTGTGTTTAATATAATATATCAATCACTTAGCATTTAGAATAAAACTTTATTTTTAAGGCTTTTTGTCCTAGGTACCTGTTTCATTTTCTCAATGGGCGTTGAAAATCCATAACCGGTTGAAATGTATTATATAGTTCTTACATGCCATTAAGTGTTCAGATTAATGGTACATGTAATAAAATGTACCTTTTTTACCTCTACCTTTTTTCTACCATTTAATTATATCATAAGTTTATAAATATAAATTGGTTTTTGACCGTTGAAAGGAATTAAATAAAATAGAAATGACATTCCTGAGTACTGAACAGCTACGCTTAGTTTTAGAAAGGGGCTGCAATCCCTAGCAATAGGTTTTTGGTTTTACAATTTTAAAATGCCCTACAAATATGAAATTTTGCACAATCGCGCTTTATTATCTACACGTCTGTATAAAAGTGAAAAACATGTATTGTTATTAGTACAAATCACCTATAGAGTTTCAACACTACAACTCTAGTAGAACTAAACTTTTTGGTTTTAACTTTCCCGATATCCTACATACTAAATATGACAAATATATGTGTCATGTCATCTACATATATGGAGCGCAATTTTTGAAATAAATTTCCAGCTACCCTGTCTGTAATAGGGTTGGAACCCGATAAAAGAATTATATATTTAATTTCTAAATTCCGAATATCCTAAAACAATGAAGTTGAAAATACATGTCGCTTAAACTCTCAAAAAAGTAAATATTTTTATGAAGATCAGCCAAGCGTAGGCATTGAAATGTGGTTTTATACCGAAGTACACTTTACAGACTAATATTTTTTATATACGATAACTCTCCCACAGCACCAGAAGTATTTTAGAAAGTAAGTAGATTAAATGAATAGAAATAGATGCTTTTTGGACCGAATGAAACATTTAAGACATGTGTGTATAGTTTTCTTGATTTACATTAATACAAACGCTACTACGAGACTGAAAATTTCATAGACCAGAAGTAATTTTAAATAGCCAGAATTTTACTATTCTTGACTGAAGTGCAATTTTCGTAAGTAACAATGTATTACATATTTTGTAGATTATGCCAATAATGCAAACAGTACTGGAGTACCGAAAATAACTTCAGGGATTTAAAAATATAAATATAAATAAAAATATTTAGTGGCACTTTATTATATGAGTTTGTATGGTAAAAATAAGTTTGTTCATTGAAGTAATACGCTAAATTCTATTCCAAATACCTACACGTTTCTATTGTATATACGTATAATGTTTAGGAAACTTGCGTTTTATTGCAATTACTGTAGATTTAGTAATTTATGGTAAGGTATTTTGGGCTTAAAGATAGTCAAATTTTTTCTATTTTTTAGTTCAAATTTTAAAAATAAGTGTTTAAACATCAATTTTAATCTCAATTGCACTTTTAATCTCACTATTGAACCAAAAATAAATCAAAATCACCACATGTGAACAAAAACCGTTAAATCCTGAATTATTTTAACACATATGAAATTAAATTGGGCGGAAATTCTTGGATCAAAATAAATTGCTATACCCATTTATATCCTTGTACACCTGTTAGAACCAATGAAGATTTACCTGAAATCATATTTGACTGCATAACGGAAGTGTACGATGACGCCAACGTACACTGCACTAAAGTGATTGGTCCATGTTAGCAATGATCACTCCAACCGATCATAAGCCACAGGATCAACACACTGTTTATATATGACAGTGGTGCAATATGTGAGCCTACTGTTAGAGGGCGTTTGTATTTGACATCACACATTAATACGATAGTTTCAGTGAATTTTACTGCTTATGTTGGCTGGGTGGCTGCATACACACATATAATATATTTGTACAAATTGGTAAATCGTGATATGAGTCCAGACTATAAATCAATTTGAAGGTAAACTAAGGTCTAATCTGGTTTATCACTTAGTATATGCCAAATATTATAAAATACAATAAGAAGAATTGTATGCATATTATAAACTCAGGTATATTACTTCCACATACGATACTATTCATGCAGGGCCTAAGGTGGTGGTTGAGAAATTGATTTATACCTTGAGCGACTACGATTCTTATGAAAGCTCTAAATGTTCATCGACTCTTCAAAATTGTTTTTACAATAATAATAATAATTGTTATTAATTTATTATATTTATATTATCATACAATTTAGGTTACATAATGAGTTCCATTTATTTTAATATGTGAAATTTATTATTTTGCAGGAACGATGAGCAAATCTCCCTAATCCGAGGTTCTGAAATTATTAGATCCATATAAAATGAATGGATAACGAAAAAATATATTATACATCCCTGAATATAAGCTAAAATTATAAAAAAATAAAGCCCGCTGAGCTTTTAGCTGGCCAAAGGGTGAGGGAAGGGTAGTGTTCGGTTACTATTGGCGCTAAGTACATTATATTTCACCTAATGTGTGGATAATGAGCAAGTGACTGTGTAAAGTATGGATTTTTTACAGAATACATATAAATTGTGTAAGTGTACATATACGTAAAACTAGTTCAACTAAATAACTTTCTAATAGACTAATGGTGGTTCACAAAAATCATAATTACTAGAAAATATTTGTGCAAAATTTCTTTAATGTCTCTAAAAATTCCTACGTGAGCGTAACTGAAACCTCTCCAGCAGGTGCATAAGTGATTTATAGCTACGTCTATTATAAATTAACGTACATATTAGGTTGATTTTACTTTTATAGATTTGTATTGTTTATATTAATAACAATTGAAAATAGTAATTTTCAATAAATTAGTGTTTTGTGTTGCATATATATACAGGGTGTCAATTAAGTCTGGAACCTCTTTTTTAATTTTTAAACCAAAATATAAAAAAATACCATAGTTCACACGTGCTTACTGGTGATATTAACGCACACATCTGCCCAATTACCGACGGGATAATCCCTTTGGGGGACGGTCCACAAGGAGTCAGACAAAATTCTTAAATAGCAGCATAGGTCAAGTTTGGTATCAAATTAAAGGTATTACTTAGCAGAGTACAATGCCGCAAACCGAAAAGGTGGATTCATTCAGTAGTTATAGCTACTTGAATTGTAAAACAATTGAACAATGTAAATTATTAAGTATTACAAGTAAACACCAATTTTTAAGTACCTGTGATCAAAGTAAGTGTGTTCAAAATGTTCCCCTAACAGCGTCTGGCAATGTCCTAGGCGGTTGTAAAAGCCATCCACTGCATTTTGAAGGTAGTCACTAGGAATATCTTGAGCTTCTTGGACTATGAGATTTCTTAGGTGCGCCAATCTCGAGGCTTAGTATGATAAACTTTATCTTTGAGGTATCCCCAAAGAAATAAATCCAGCGGAGATAAATCAGGGGAACGAGCAGGCCACTCTACTGCACCACGTCTTCCAATCCATCTGTGAAGGAATATTGTATCCAAGTATTCTCTAACAAGGAGAGCAAAGTGTGGTGGCGCGCCATCTTGTTGGAAATAAATTCTTTGAAATTGTCGACCAAGAGCAGCTTGTAGTGCAGGAATTATCTCATTTTGGAGCATTGCTAGATACGAGTCACCATTTAAATTACCATTGATCAATAATGGGCCCATAATTTGATTTCCTATAATACCTGCCCAAACGTAAAGTTTCTGTGGATGCTGTGTATGACTCAATCTGCCACTTTCACATTCTAACAGTAGTTGTGTTATTGGTAATAATTATTGATTCCTGGCTTCTATTACTACATTGTCAGATGATGGGAGGGGAACATTTTTGAACACTTACTTTGATCACAGGTACTTAAAAATTGGTGTTTACTTGTAATACTTAATAAATTTACATTGTTCAATTGTTTTAAAATTCAAGTAGCTATAACTACTGAATGAATCCACCTTTTGAAGTCCGGTTTGCGGCATTGTACTCTGCTAAGTAAGACTTTTAATTTGATATCAAACTTGACCTATGCTGCTATTTAAGAATTTTGTCTGACTCCTTGTGGACCGTCCCCCAAAGGGATTATCCCGTCGGTAATTGGGCATATGTGTGCGTTACTATCACCAGTAAGCACGTGTGAACTTTGGTATTTCTTTCTATTATGGTTCAAAAATTAAAAAAAAGAGGTTCCAGATTTAATTGACACCCTGTATATATATATATATATATATATATACATATATATACATATATATATGTCAGATTTTAAATGGTAAGTAAACATTTATTTTATATATATATATATATATATATATATATATTAAATAAATGTTTACCTACCATTCTAAATCTTACTTTTTAAGGAGTGCACTTAAAAAGTTATGATATTTCTTGCAGGAAATAAAATTAAATGTAGGTGAATACAATTAAGTTATTATAAGAATATAATTGTAACAGAAACATACATGGTGGTTACATTTTATTATGATGACCTGTTTTGTTTTGTTTATACAATTAGCATTATTGTATTTGTCATATATAAGTAGTCATTATGTTCTGTCGTTTAGGTTAATTGTTAAAAGTAACATTTTCCAGTTAGCGTGATTGTGTTACTTATGTATAGGAGGATAGTTTCTATAATAGAACCGCTATAATAATACAGTAAATTCATCTTAATTGGACATATATAAACTGAGTTTTGTACCCTCTCTCAGAACTTTAGTTCAGATATATTGTGATAGCAATGTGTTCATCTGCTGATAAGAAAGACCATATCGTGTGGATGGTGCCTTAGCTCACCTCATTTACTTTTACGACTGTGTTCACTGTTTTGGTTGCAACGCGTTGTTTCTCAGTCTTAAGAAATTCCTGCAAGTATTTCCATGCTTTGTAAAAGAGGTGACATAACACGACACCACAACTACCTACAATACCTTTTATTGACAGTGAAATTACAAATTGCTACACCCAACGCTTGCTTCCAAGACGTGAATTAATCAAGCAAGCACGAAAAGAACTATTGAAAACACTTAGTTTTAAAAAAACTTATGGCTACTTCACGACATGGGATTACAAAACCCTGCATAGTTAAATTATAGCTAAAATCTTATATTGTACTGTATGTTCACATGGCATTAATAAGAATAGTTTCAACGAAGTCTTCTCCTAGTTTAACTATCTCTAAACTATCAAAAGACTCATCAGTTATCTAAACACTCAAAAACCAAATTTAAAAGTTTTAAAATGTGAATGTATCATGTAGTACGGTATCTCTAAAAAGATTTCATCCATTGTACATGTGCAATCATGGAATTTGTCTGAGTATCAGTATGGTGACAAAATCTCATTTTTGTATATTTCAATAACATTGTAATAATTGTAGGAATGTAAATGTAACGTCTTTTCTCTCCGACTATAAAACTTGTATTAGTTGTATGACTTTGATTGTTAAAAAAAATCTAAATTTTTCAACAAATATGACGTAGTGTTTATTTATTACTATTATCAAGTGAATTTTAAGTGTTTATTTTCCATATACATTCTAATAGTACAGCTGTTTATTTTGATTAGGTTTCCTATGCGAAATAAAATTCTATAAAGTAAGAAGTCTCTACTTTTACGCAAAATATTTTTATTTAAATAATCTAATAGTATTAAAAGTATCCAATTTGTCATACATATCGCAATAGTTGTTATACTGGAATTGAAAAGTCAATGTAGAAACAAAATATCTGAATTTATAGTCGCTGATACTTTTTAAGCACAACGAAAAATAAAGTAAAAGAGAAATAAATAGCTAAACATGATTGTATTTCACGATTGTACATTGTCAATAACAGAGACAAGGCCATGTCGGCCGTCAACCTACACAACGTCAATGTCAGATGTGTCTAAACTCTCGCGGTGAACATTGCACTAAATCGATCTTGTCGTCTACAAATAGTATTAAATTATCAATGAAACTGTAATGTAACTTTAAGAACCCAACCATGTCTTCTTAAAATAGTATAACATTTTACCGAGACAGACTATAGATCTGTAACAAGACGAGCTCTTCCCGTCATGGAAAGGGAGAGCAAATAGTGCCTATACACATGTTTTAGGCACTATTTTGTATACTAAAATAATTCACACAACTGTTTATGGAGATTTCCTCTTATTTGACTATAGTCTCCCCTTTTCCTCCATGTCAATCACACTATCATAAAATACTAAAATACTCTGCAATAGCTTACTGGTATGGATAGCCTAACCGTATCTAGAGAAAACTTTGGTAAATACGGTTTACTGTTGATAGATTCACATAGGCAACTGTACAAAGTTATGTAAATTTGTGTATACGTTGAGTGATAATAAAGGCTTTAACGGAGGCAGATCGCACGTTATTGGCATTCTGTACGATCCAAAAGTGTCTCAATCTTCTAAATGAGAGGTTGTTGTATGTGAAGACTTTCGAAGACCGAAAGCTTTGATTTCGCATAGTAGAGCTGAAATATCGTTTTCTCAGATATAGGCCTAAACTTATACAATAATGTCTTACCGAATCTACTAGATTCGAAAACAGTTTTATTTATAGGTAAAACTTATTGATTAAAGTATACTTATTAATAAATACGTATACGTGATGTGTACAGCGTGTTCAGAAAGGTTATTGAAAATTCTAAAGTTGACAGTAACATGCTTTTTATAACTAAATACACTATAAGCATAAATCGTAAAATATGTTTTTTAACGGCTAGCCATCATTTCCTATGTTTTACAAAACATTTTCGCTCTACACTAGTAGAGCTACATTTACCGAACTTTGCATATAGTAATAATAAATAGAAGGAAATTAAAAAAACTATTAATTAAAATTGTGCGATGTTCCTTAATACTAAAAAATGGAGTCAAATAAAAAGAAAACAAATACTGATATAAAATAAAATAGTTTACCTGATACCAACTACTTTTGCAATTTTTAGGCTATAACAAATCCATCGGTACTTTTTTCAACACAATCCGTCAACGCGTTAGTGAACACGACCATTTTGTTAATTATTTTACTTTTGTAAGCTTCCACAAGCCAGGAGCAGTAAATATGTTCAAACAGCTGATGCATCTCGAATTATAACATATTTTAGGCACTATTTTGTATACTAAAATAAATCACACAACTGTTTATGGTGATTTCCTCTTATTTTTTACTTACCTACGTTGAAAGTTTGATATCTATAGATCATACAAAACAACACATTTCTTGACATATATTTATAGAATACTTTTTTTTAATGAAGAGCACTATCAGCCGCAAAAGTTAGCCTATGAAACCGTTTATTTAATACCCTGCATATAGGCACTAAGCTATTGCTGTTTACCTGACCTCTTTGGTGAATATTTCGTAGTAAAGTTTGACCTTTGTTTCCAATGAATGAATGTAGATGAGTCTATAATTTAAATATATCAATGGATATATTGTTTTAAATCGTTTCGGGGTTCGAAAATATAGCACATCGTATATAGATGAATGCATGTACCAGATGAAAAATTCCGCAACATTCATTAAATCTCAACATAAAAGGATATCATGCATTATTAGTAATGAGGTGAGTTGGATTAACACAACGATTCCTTTTAATCTCACGTTTAAAAATATTTCTCTTTTTCGGTTTTAAAAACTACTTTTTGAAAAATAACTTGATCTATTTCTGACAAATCACTATCGGTCACTTTTTAGCGATTACCTTACACTACTTCTGCAACATATGTGGGTTATTAATAATATATGGAGTATTAAACGTATCATATTCTTCTCCTGGAGACCACTGCCTTACAATTTCTGGATATAGTCTTTGACATTTAATTGGCCGGTATAATACTAAAAAAAGTAAATTCTGTGCCCAATAATATGATCATCTTTTTTTAACATTCCATTAACCAGTAATAACGGGGTTATATAAAAAACCACTTTTCCGATAAAGTTGTTTAGCGTTATTTATTCAGCATTACACTTATCCCAACCTATGAAGTCGTCTGAAATTTTACCATCGACGACAGATATGCTAAAACAGTGTTATCATAACACACACTTTTCTGTGCTCCTTTTAATATGCAAAAGTATTCAAAAAATTAGGTTTTATATTGTAATTGGTTCATAAATATAAATAAAAAAAGAAAAGAAAGAAAATGGGTTTAGCATACTCGAAGACTACTTGGAGATCAGACAGGAGAAAAACGAACTCAAGCGTTGTCACTCAACGCGAGTACTAGAGTTTATGTGTACACAATAATAATATGTATATAAGAAGTTGTAATGGAAAAAATAAACATTAATAACATAAATTAAAACTTAAATAAATGAAATTACCATTTTGTACCTCTGCTCTATACTAAAAAACCACATTTTAGTCAAATATTCCAACGATGTAGAAAGTTCTGTCCATATAAAATGAGAACTCAATAACCCGTTGTAACAGTGTAACAGCGAGGCAATGTATTGTTATCCCTACACTGGTATACCACTGGGAAGCTCAGTTATTGACTTTCACTAAAGTGATGATACCCTAAAGCTGTTTTGTATATTTACTTCATAAAACAACAGAGTTTACATTCAGTTATCTTCATTATTATTTTTAACATAACTATTCACTCATATAATGACAGTAAAAATTGAATTTTAAAACATGTTTACATGCACACCGAGAATACGGTGTTGATTATTAGTCTATAGTTTTCTATAAAATTACAATTTTGTTTAATTTATAATTTTGTAAAAGTTTGGACATTTCGAACGTTTTGTACCTAGCCATTCACGGAGTTAAAATACAGTTTCTTAAATTAATATAAGAAAAAAGTATAGATTTTGTTTTAATATGCTGTCTGTAAACTAACGTTTCTCTCATATAGTAATTGTATAGTAGTAACAAATTTATTTGTTTTTTTAACATATTAAATCTCTACTGATTTATTGCAATTGCATATTTGTTTACAAATTACTTAATCAAAACGTAGGAAAATTATACATGTTAGCAATTGTTAACTTACTCATTATCTCATCAAATTATAATGCCGATCTAATGGTCGCCGGTTTTACCTGGGTCTGGTGGTCTTCAGGCCGAATTGTGTATGGCAATTGACGCTGCTTTTATTGCTTTATACAGAAAACAAAAGAAACTCCGATTAACAAGCGTCTTTCATGCAAGTATTTCAAATAACTAAACTCATCAATAACTAAGTGTAAATCTAATTTAGTCATATAAAATCTTTCAAAGTTGATTAGTATTCATTCGTATGTGAGAGAGTTATAATAAATAAATGTGTGTTTATATGAATCCAAAAATATAAAAACCCATTATCAATTTCATTATTTTTATAAGTACAGTCACTATTAATCAAAGACAAATAATGTAAATAAACTCACAAGCTGTGGCATGGAAATAAAAACAAAGACGAAGTTTGTGCTTGAGTTATTTCTTCAAAGGTAGTTAGTCAGCAAGCTATTAGCTTTGTGAGTTAACACATTCTCTAGTGTCATATTTCTTATCTATTAGTTTTCATTCTGATGTGTCTTTCAAACAAGCATTCTCTTACTACGTCACATAAAACAAGAACCAATCTTACAAATGGAATGTATGAGGATATTATGAAATTCATGTGTTTATATTAGTTGGTAAAATTCCTCAATTGCTCACACACATTATATTACTAAATGAGATAAGCTGTTCAATTATACTGGTTAATTTTACACAATGAACTCGCTAAAGTTAGATACAAAAATGTATCATGATTAAACTGTCAATGTTCTATCTAGTCTATTGAACAGTACTTAAATTTCACTAAACTAAATAAGATCATTGTTCAATCTTTAACTATATTGTTACCGAGAATGCTGTTTCATTGACATATAACGGAATGTAATTGGTTGAAATGTATGAACGTTATTAAAAATATTATCTAGTTTGGTAGAAATTATAGTTGTTTACGCATGAAAAACCGCCGTGTTCAAGCAGATGTAACATAACTAATAATTGGCTGAGCTTTAGCGAAGTCTATCTCTCGTTGAAAAAATCGTTCTAATTTTTGAAAATCAAATCCGATTCACACTATATACAAGACAAATACTCTCTTCTTATATTTTAGTAATTTTTTTAAAGATTTGTTCATTTAATGTACACGACACTAAATATTTTTCGTAATAAACCCCCTTAATTAGTAGTCGTATTAAGAATCCAACTTTTGAATCATACATAAAAACTAATACTAATATTTTGTAACTTTCGCAATATCCCAAGCAGACTGGACAGGAATCTTACAAAAAGAACAATACAAACTTAAGTGCTAAAATTACAATAGACTACAAGAAGAAGTCTTTAACTCTAGTGGTGGGTTAATCTACTACCCCGTAAAATAATCCTATTTCGTCATTACCGTTATCTATGATTGGTCTCAACATTCTTCCAACCACGAGCAAATATATTCGCACAGCTTTCCTAACGTCTTTATTCAGATTTTATCGGAATCAAGTACACCAAAGTCAAGATCTTTACTTTCCCTAAACTAGATCTCTTCATAAACTGCAAGTGTTTTCAATCGCACGCTTTCATGAGGAACTACATGCTGTATATTTCTTTAAGCCTACCTTATACAGGTAGTAAAAGATTTTATCCTGGAAATGAAAGAAAATTAAATATTTTACTGGTTATTTTACAGTTTGCTTAAGTCCTTTGATAAAATATTTTTTTCCAGAATATTCCTTTTGTTTTGGTGAATTGTTCAAATAATCAGAGTTTCATTATTATTTTATGTACTGCTCATAAACTGATCGCACATTATTCAGTGATTTTACTTTTGAGTAGTAATATTATTATAAGAGCACAATGTTGTTCCTAAGTGTTATATTCATCACAAACAAATGCACTGCACAAAAACTGTATAAAGCAAACAACTAGAAAGGTTTTAAAATTCAAACATAATATCAAAATCTATAAATCATATAGAAGCCGCCTTCTATTAAATAAATGACCTTCACCGTAGCGAAAGTCTGCGGCTCTCTATTCGTTAGTAAGAAGAAGTGATTTTTATGTTATAAAGCACGAGAGAGAAGCAATGAAAATAATTGTTCCCATAAAAATTTAAATTTACCTTTTGTTCATGTTTATTTGCACAATACTGTACATTGTTAGTAGTGAAGGGAAACCAAGATTTAAAAAGCCAGGCTGACAACAGTGTTTCTCTAGACAGCAAAATCCGATTGACTCTCCAATCGATATAGTGACGACAAAGGTCTTTGTGTCCTTAACAATAACATTGTCTGTGAACAACGACAATCGTTTTTATTTCTGCACCAGAACCTTTTTCTGAACGAGTTTTTTTTTATCTAGCATGACTATGTTATTTTATTTAAAAGCATGTGTTTAACTCTACACTATCTGATAAGGAAATAGTTTATGAAATAACTTTTTAATTGAAGTAATGATACAATTTCCTGATTTCAATTTAAATAAGTATTACAGCGATTATTTTCCTGTTAAACTGGACAGTTTGATAAAAGCTGGGCGATAGATGTTTACTCGTTTCATTGGTATACAAAACTATGTAAGTATATTTATTATATCTACTGATATACCTTGAACTATGTAATCCAAATTTGTAATGTTGTCTTTCGGTACTGAAGTGTTAATTTTATACGAATTAAATGGTTTTCATGTATGTTATTGTTCCATACTGTATAATATTTAACAAATTTCAAAAAGTTTAATTGGTTTAAGTTATTGAAGTTTTTATATATAATTGTAGAATAAGGCCACAACTAGAAATACAGATATCGTGTGTGCAAGCAATAAATTTAGAATTATAAGATGGCTGCACAGGGTTTATTTTAGATTCATAATTTCTGTTATATTAATGTTATAATATTAATGTTATATTGATGGGAAGAGGAATATTTACAGAAACACAACCATCGATCAAATCGAAATGTATATCAGTATGTTTTTCTAATTTAATTCCCTTTGCATAAACGGTTATATTAAAGAAATCATGTATGGGTAATTTTATCAAATAAGAATTCTTCTTAAACTTTATTTCAACATTAAATTCTATAACATTTTTATTTTTTTAAAATATAAGTATTAGCAGTGTAATGTACCATGTAGGGTGATATATCCAATTTAGTCCTACAACTGTATAACCTAGTGTCGAATATATATGGAGGAATTTGGTCTGCACATTAAATAGATCATCAGCCTCAGATGTTTTCCCATGTGTTTCGATTAATTTATTCAATTTAGTAATAAAAAAATATTTAGAGTAAAATATCGTTAATTACTATTTAATGGAAAAACGCGCTTTAACCTTTGCAGAGTAGATAGTATCAATTGTGGAACATTAATAATTAGAAAACCAATAATCCACTTATATTAATTTAAAACAAACTCTCCAATAATATGTTTTTTTATTTTTGTGAAGTCTTTCGTACTCAATGGGAAAATCTTCGGGACCCACATAATTGATTAAAAGTAATAATAACAATAATAACATAAACAATTTTGTAATAAATAAAAAACATATGTCATTAAAAATACAAAGATATAATATTCTAGAACAGGACAGTATGTTATATGTATATATAAAAAATAAATTTGATATTTAGTTAAATCAAATAAAGTAACGGTGAATTTTGAAAAGGCCCAGGTTCGATGTTTTACTAGATTATTTTGGTTCTTCTTTATTGCTATTATTACTTTTATTCAATTTTGTGTGTCCGAAGATGTTCTCATTGAGTACGAAAGGCCTCACATAAATAAAAACTTATATTATTGGAGAGTTTGTTTTAAATTAATATATCATTTCCAATAATAAAAGAGCTTCATGAATGTAATAATTCACTTTTTAAAAGCACTCCTCAAACTTTTACCTACTCAATAATTTTATTTTTCGGGCCATTAAACAAAAATTAAAGCTCATTTTGTGAGGTACATTTAAATCGACTGTGTTAGTGACTGATATGTCGAAAGCATTTCTTAACAAGTCTTAAGCACTTCGTTTAAAAATGAGTTTTAAACCATCGTAAAAAGTGATGTGAAGTTGCATGAGAACATCTTCGGACCCACATAACTGAATAAAAGTAATAATAACATAAACAATTTTGTACTAAATAAATAATAAAATTGCTACCCATCTACGAGCAAATTACAGTAGCTTGGTATACCTGGTTAATTTATAACTGGTAAAGTGTAAATTGAAAAGGATGCTAACTAAGGAATAAAATGTTACAACCACCTTTAACAGAAGGTTTCTGTATTGTGGTTATTTAGTGGAATATGTCCCTTTTATTTATGTTAGGTTTGCTTCATTAATGACGTTTGCGCCTGAAATTTTATGAAAGGGTCTGCGAGCTTGTATTTCACAGTGTATATATATATATAAATAATGTGAAATTATCCCACAAATAGTACGGTTTCCCAATTAGGATTCACTAGAGAGTAACATGGTGGCTTATAAATGTTATGAAGCTACTTTGGTATCGATAACATTGTTTACGCCACGCCATAAGTCTATTACGTTTATACGTCAAATTAGTTGGATTAGAGTTCAATGGAGCTTAATAAATGATCTGCAATGTCTCAATATACGTTGATGGACGTATACGTATGTATATTACGATACATTTGTAAACAACTATCAGCAGGGACTTGACTTACCTCCAGAGTTGCTTAAACATATAAGGGCCGATCACGTTGTATAATCAGAATTCTAAGTTAATTATCAATAAGACATTTTTTCATATTGGCATATTCTTTTATCTCACTAAAAATTTGAAATTGTGTTTAAAACATGGTAAAAGTAGAAGGACTTTTACGAATTCTTATAATTTCTATTCACGAAATAATTTTTCTATTGAGTAAAAGTATGTGAAGTGTTGTGAGAAGGTTGTCGCAATACTCCTTGTAGTTTGTAGAGTTAATGAAATCTACAACAACGGTCTCTAATTTTTATGCTGAAGAAATTGAAGAATCACTAAAATATGAGTGGCAAATCATTTGGTTCTGTAATTGGTATTTATGTCAGCTGTAGACTGCGCTGAAATCTACTACATGACACTGTACTTCAAAAAGATGGCATTGTTTTCGTAATTCTTATAAAAAATCGTTCATGTTTATTTGAGAGTATCAACATTGAAAATATTTAAATGTTTTGTATCTTGATACTGCCATAACACCCAAATGTTTATATTTTAATAATCAATTGTAATGAATGCAAAAAGGAACTAGTCTATTGATCTAAATTACCCGATATTTCGTGAAAAAATATTATTGAATAATGCTTTACAGATCCTTGTTTCGAAGCTGCATTCATTTTCTCACACTTAACTGAAATAGGTCCATAAGTTACCCCAATATAGGACATGAGGTTGTGCAGAGCATATACCTTTCGGGGATGATATCGAAGAGTCCTAAAATTCCATTACGTTAGTTAAATTGAATGGAGTTTTTAATTATCGGTTCTTGTGGCAAATTATCATTATGCTTTTAGTAAAATATTATTCTGTTCCTATCTATAACGTTCATATTTCTCTTAGAGCAGCTTTAGGAATCTAACCCTGTCACCGATTTGACTCCTGAAATTTGTAGGCATGTTTTTTAGGATCTCTTCACGCGAGCGTAACTGCAGGTAGCAGAAGTGAAGTTTGTAGTGGCGTCAGGTCTCAGACTCCATTAATAAGAGGAACTGTATCTAATTTAACATTCATAATTATTTGATTCTTATGGTTTTTGGTGGTAAACATTTATCAGCAAAAAATTTATATGTTAATAGAGTATATCCCTTCTATATACTTATAATCGTTTGTCTCTATTTTGAAGTATGTAATTCGATAACTAGTGTCATGATAAAATTGTTAGATGTTGATGTGTAATACGTTTTTGCATTCATAATCTTTTTGTAAGGTCTCATTTTCGTGTTAAATGTTCTTGAAGAGCCATCAGTAATCAGAATCTCTACTGAAGAAGTATCACTCCAAATACACTTAACCTGAATATGAGCCCAATAAATGTTTTTAATCTCCATATAAAAAATACAAAATGTGAAAATAATTTCTTCGATATCATATTATAGTAAAAATATAACAATATAGTAAACGAAATTTTTAAATATCACGTCATTGAATACAAAAAGATTTAAGTGTATGTATACATATACATACATACATACATACAGGGTATATATATATATATATATATAATATATATATATATGGTTTTAAATAATTATAATACTTTTAAGTAATATGGAATTATATATTTTTCTTAAATAAATTATTGTATTCATCATCAAAATAAACAATGAAACAATATATATAATATTTAAAACTATATATATTTATTTTTTACACTTTAATATATAACATTAAAATGTGTGAGCCATTTGGCACCTAACCTCTCATTTGAAGATATAGAGAGTTTTTATAAATTCTTCAAAGAGAGGTTAGTGCCAAAATGGCTCACAACATTTAAGTTATATATTAAAGTTAAAATAAATAAATATAGTTTTAAATATATATATCTTGTTCATTGTTATTTGATGATGAATACAATAAATTTATTAAGAAAATATATAGATTCCATATTACTTAAAGGTATTATAATTTAAAACCATATTATAATATATGATATACTGAAATATATATACTAAATATGATACCCTGTATGTATTATGAGTATGTATATGTATACATACACTCAATCTTTTGTGTAATCAATGACGTGATAATTTTAAACAATTTCGTTTACTATATTGTTATATTTTTACTATAATATGATATCGAAGAAATTAATTTTCAGACATTTTGTATTTTTATATGGAGATTAAAAACCTTTATTGGGCTCATCATTCAATTAAGTGTATTTGGAGTGATACTTCTTCAGTAGAGACATCTGAATACTGATGGCTCGTCAAGAACATATAACACGAAAATGAGAACCTTACAAAAAGATTATAATGCAAAAACGTATTACACATCAACATCGAACAGATTTTAATCATGACACTAGTTAACGGAATTACATACTTCAAAATAGAGACAAACGATTATAAGTATATAGAAGGGCTATACTCTGATTAACAAATAAATTGTTTTGCTGATAAATGTTTACCATAAACGAAAAACCATAAGAATCAAATAATTATGAATGTTAAATTAGATACAGTTTCCTCCTATGGAAATGGAGACATCTCCCATCCTCCCCCACCCCCCCAACCCCTAACACGCACCCATCCGTAACCGCACGCGAGCCTCGCTCCACCCCAACCAGCCACGCCCCAAACCGGCTACACCACGTTATACCTGAACTCATCCCCCGCATCACATCATCTCCCACATCCGCGAACACCACGTTCCAGACACAACAAAACCACCACGCCACATGTCTACAATAGCTCCCACCTCCCCCGCAACAACCCACACTCCCAATCCCATCACAAACGAAATGGTGCGAAAGAACGTCCACAACGACACTCATCCCGAAAGGAAACTTCACTGCACACCCACCCCAAGACCTCAAATGGGTGGTCACTAAAGGACCACTATAACAGTATATCAAGAGAGCCAAAGAAATCAGCATCGAAACAGACAGTCACGCATACGACAAACATCAATAAAACCGAAAAAATCCGGGTAATAACAGATCACAAGACAGTACCTTTTGCAAATCATTACAAAATAAAATTAAAATATTAAACAAATTGGTGATTAAGGCAGTAACAAGATACACAACAATATAAACATTTCAATGTAGATACTCTCAAAAAATCATGAACGAAATTTTTATACAATACACGAAAACAATGCCATCTTTTGAAGTACAGTGGTCATGTAGTAGATTTCAGCGCAGTCTACAGCTGACATAAATACAATTACAGAACCAAAAGAATTTGCCACACATAATATAGTGAATTCATCAATGACTTCATCATAAAAATTAGAGACCGTTGTTGTAGATTTCATAAACTCTACAAACTACAAGAGTATTGCGACAACCTTCTCACAACACTAATCCCCATTACTTTTACTCAATAGAAAAATTAATTTCGTGAATAGACATTATAAGAATTCGTAAAAGTCCTTCTACTTTTAGCCATGTTTTAAACACACATACAAATTTAGTGAGATAAAATAATAAGCCAATTATGAAAAATGTCTTATAGATAATTTAACTTAGAATTCTGATTAATACAACGAGAATCGGCCTTATATGTTTATAGCAACGTCTGGAGGTAATCAAGACCCCTGCTGAATAGTTTTTTACAAATGTATCGGTAATATACATCACGTATACGTCATCCAACGTATATTGAGAACATTGCAGACATTTTATAAAGCTCCAAAGAACTCTAATCCAACTAATTTGACGTATAAACGTACTAGACTAATGGCGATGGCGTAACAATGTTATCGAACAAAGTAGCTTCATAACATTTTCAGCCACCATAGATACACTCTAGAGATTCCCTAATTGGGAACCGTACAATTTTGTGGGATAATATCCCATTATTATATATACTATATTTAATACACTGTGAAATACAAGCTCGCAGACCCTTTCGATAAAATTTCAGGCGCAAACGTCATAAATGAAGCAAACCTAACAAAAATAAAAGGGACATATTCCACTAAATACCACAATACAGAACCTTCTGTTAAAGGTGTTGTAACATTTTATTCCTTAGTTAGCATCCTATTTCAATTACACTTTACCAGTTATAAAGTAACCAGGTTACCAAGCTACAGAATTTGCACTATATGGGTAGCAATTATTATTTAGTACAAATTGTTATCGTTATTATTACTTTTATTCAGTATGTGGGTCCCGAAGATGTTCTCATGCAACTTCACATCACTTTTTACGATGGTTTAAAACTCATTTTAAACGAAGTGGCTAAGACTGTTAAGAATGCTTCGACATATCAGTCACTAACACAGTCGATTTAAATGGTACCTCACAAAATGAGCTTAATTTTTGTTTAATGCCCGAAAAATAAAATTATTGAGTAGGTAAAAGTTTGAGGAGTGCTTATAAAAAGTGAATTATTACAATTCATAAGCTCTTTATTATTGTGGAAATGATATATTAATTTAAAACAAACTACTCCAATAATATAAGTTTTTATTTATGTGAGCCTTCGTACTCAATGAGAACATCTTCGGACACACAAAATTGAATAAAAGTAATAAAAGCAATAAAGAAGAACCAAAATAATCTAGTAAACATCGAACCTGGTCCTTTTTCAAAATTCACCGTTACTTTATTTGAATTAACTAAATATCAAATTATTTTTTATATACACATATAACATACTGTCCTGATCTAGAAATATTATATCTTATTAATTTTAATGACAAATGTTTTTTTATTCATTACTAAATTTGTTTATGTTATTAATGATATTATTACTTTTAAACAATTATGTGGGTCCGAAGATTTACCCATGGTAGTACGAAAAGACTTTCACAAAAAATAAAAAACATATTATTGGAGAGTTTGTTTTAAAATTAATATAAGTGGATTTATTGTGTTTTCTTAATTATTAATGTGTCCACAATTGATACTATCTACCTGCAAAGGTTAAAGCGCTTTTCCATTAAATAGTAATTACGATATTTTACTCTAAATATTTTTTTTATAAACTAATTGAAATAAATTACGAAACACATGGGAATACAATCCTGAGGACTGATGATCTATTTAATGTCAGACCAAATTCCACCAATATATTCGACACTATGTTATACAGTTGTAGACTAAATTGATATATCACCCTAACATGGTACATTACACTGCTAATACTTATATTTTAAAAAATAAAAATGTTATAGAATTTAATGTTGAAATAAATTTAAGAAGAATTCTTATTTGATAAAAATTACATACATGATTTCTTTAATATAAACCGTTATGCAAAGGGAATATAAATTAGAAAAACATACTGATATACATTTCGATTGATTCGATGGTTGGTTTCTGTAAATATTCCTCTTTCCCATCAATATAACATAAATATTATAACATAAATATAACAGAAATATATGAATCTAAAATAAACCTCCTTTGCGCCATCCTTATAATTCTAAATTTATTGCTTGCACACACGATATCTGTATTTCTAGTTGTGGCCTTATTTCTACAATTATAAAATTAAAAACTTCAATAACTTAAACAAACCAATTAAACTTTTTGAAATTTGTTAAATATTATACAGTATGGAACAATAACATACATAAAACCATTATAATTCGTATAAAATTAACACCTTCAGTACCGAAAGACAACATTACAAATTTGGATTACATAGTTCAAGGTATATCAGTAGATATAATAAATAGACTTACATAGTTTTGTATACCAATGAAACGGAGTAAAACAACTATCGCCCAGCTTTTATCAAACTGTCAGTTTAACAGGAAAATAATCGCTGTAATACATATTAAAATTGAATCAGGAATTGTATCAATACTCAATTAAAAAGTTATTTCATAACTATTTCCTTATCAGATAGTGTAGAGTAGAACACATGCTGTTAAATAAAATAACATAGCTCATGCCTAGATAAAAAAAACTCGATCAGAAAAAGGTTCTGGTGCAGAAATAAAACGATTGTCGTTGTTCACAGACAAAGTTATTGTTAAGGACAACAAAGACCTTTGTCGTCACTATATCGATTGTAGAGTCAATCGATTTTGCTGTCTAGAGAAACACTGTTGTCACCAGCTTTTTTAAATCTTGGTTTCCCTTCACACAACACTGTACAGTATTGGGCAAATAAACATGAACAAAAGGTAAATTTAAATTTTATGGAACAATTATTTTTTATTTGCTCTCTCTCGTGCTTTTATAACATAAAAAACACTTCTTCTACTAACGAATAGAGAGCCGCAGACTTTCGCTACGGTGAAGGTCATTTATTTTAAAGAAGTCGCTTCTATATGATTTATAGAATTTGATTATTATAGGTTTTGAATTTTAAAACCTTTCTAGTTGTTTTGCTTTATAAACAAATGCAGTTTTTGTGCAGTGCATTTGTTTTGTGATGAATATAACACTTGAGGCACAACATTGTGCTCTTATAATAATAATACTACTCAAAAGTAAAATCACTGAATAATGTGCGATCAGTTATGAGGCAGTACATAAAATAATAATGAAACCTGATTATTTGAACAATTCACCAAACCAAAGGAATATACTGGAAAAAATATTTTATCAAAGACTTAAGCAACTGTAAAAATAACCAGTAAGAATTTTAGAATTACTTCATTTCCAGATAAAAATCTTTTACTACCTGTATAGTATGCTTAAAGAAATATACAGCATGTTAGTTTCCTCATGAAAGGGTGCGAATGAAACACTTTGCAGTTTATGAAGAGATCTAGTTAGGGAAAGTATAGATCTTGACTTTGGTGTAATTGATTCCGATAAATCGAATAAAGACGTTAGGAAAGCTGTGCGAATATATTTGCTCGTGGTTGGAAGAATGTGAGGACCAATCATAGATACGGTAATGACGAAATAGGATTATTTTACGGGTAGTAGATAAACCCACCACTAGAGTTAAAGACTTCTCTTGTAGTCATATTGTAATTTAGCACTTAAGTTTTGTATTGTTCCTTTAGTAAGATCCTGGTCCCAGTCTGCTTGGGATATTGCGAAAGTTAACTATAATTTCTACCAAACTAGATAATATTTATTACGTTCATACATATCAACCAATTACATTCCGTATATGTCCAATGAAACAGCATTCTCGGTAACAAATATAGTTACAAGATTGTACAATGATCTATATTAGTTTAGTGAAATTTTAAGTAACTGTTACAATAGACTAGATAGAACATTGACAGTTTAATCATGAAACAAATTTGTATCTAACTTTAGCGAGTTCATTGGTGTAAAATTAACCAAGTATAATTGAACAGCTTTATCTCATCTAATATAAATGTGTGTGAGCAATTGAGGAATTTTCCACTAATATAAACACATGAATTTCATAAAATCCTCATACATTCCATTTTAAGATTGGTTCCTTGTTAATGTGACGTAGTAAGAGAAAGCGTGGTTTGAAGACACATCAGAATGAAACTAATAGATATAGAAATATGACACGAAGAATGGTAAACTCACAAGCTAATAGACTTTGCTGACTAACTACCTTTGAGAAATAACTCAGCACAAACTTCGACTTTGTTTTTATTTCCATGCCACAGCTTGTGAGTTTGATTTACCATTATTCTGTCATTTGATTAATAGTGGACTGTTACTTATAAAAATAATGAAAATGATAATGGTTTTTTATATTTTGGATTCAAAACACACATTTAATTTATTAATAACTCTCTCACATACGAAAGGAATACTAATCAACTTTGAAAGATTTTATATGACTAAATTATATTTAACACTTAGTTAATGAATGATTTAGTTATTTGAAAACTTGCCATGAAAGACGCTTGTTAATCGAGTTTCTTTGTTATCTGTATAAAGCAATAAAGCAGCGTTCAATTGCCATACACAATTTCGGCCTGAAGACCACCAGACCCAGTAAAACCGGCGACCATAGATCGGCATATAATTTTGATGAGATAATGATAAGTTGAAACAATATGATAACATTTATAATTTACCTACGTTTTGATTAAGTAATGTTGTAAACAAATATGCAATTGCAATAAATCAGTAGAGATTTAATATGTAAAAAAACAAATAAATTTGATACTACTAAACTATTACTAAATAGAGAAACGTTAGTTTACAGACAGCATATTAACAACAAAAATCTATACTTTTTTCTTATATTAATTTAAGAAACTGTATTTTAACTCCGTGAATGCTGATGTACAAAACGTTCGAAATGTCCAAAAACTTTACAAAATTATAAATAAAACAAAATTGTAATTTTATAGAAAACTATTGACTAATGAATCACACCGTATTCTCCGGTGTGCATGTAAACATGTTTAAAATTCAATTTTACTGTCCATTATATAAGTAATAGTTTATGTTAAAAATAATAATGAAGATAACTGAATGTAAACTCTGTATGATATATTGAAGTAAATATACAAAACAGCTTTAGGTGTATACAACACTTTAGTGAAAGTCAATAACTGAGCTTCCCAGTGGTATACCATGTAGATAACAATACATTGCCTCGCTGTACACTTTACAACGGTTTATTGAGTTCTCATTTATATGGACAGAACTTTCTTCTACATCGTTGGAATATTTTGACTAAAAATGTGGTTTTTTAGTATATAGCAGAGATACAAAAAGGTAATTTCATTTATTTAAGTTTTAATTTCTGTTATTAATGTTTATTTTTTCCATTACAACTTCTTATATACATATAATTATTTGTACACATAAACTCTAGTTAATCGCGTTGAGTGAACAACGCTGAGTTCGTTTCTCCGTCTGATCTCCAAGTAAGTCTTCGAGTATGCTACCCCTTTTCTTCTTTTCTTTTTTTATTATGATTTATGAACCAATACATTAAAACCTAATTTTTGAATACTTTTGCATATTAAAAGAGCACAGAAAAGTGCGTGTTATGAAAACACTGTTTTAGCATATCTGTCGCGATGGTAAAATATGTCCAGACGACTTCATAGGTTGAGGATAAAGTGTAAAGCGAGAATACATAACGCTAAACAACTTTAATCGAAAAGGGTTTTTTATATAACCCGTTATTACTGTTTAAAGAATTTTAAAAAAAGATGATCATATTAATTGGGCACAAATTTACTTTGTTTAGTATTATACCGGCCAATTAAATGTCAAAGACTATATCCGAAATTGTAAGGCAGTGGTCTTCCAGGAGAAGAATATGATACGTTTAATACTCCATATTATTATTAATCACCCACATAGTTGCAGAAGGTAGTGTAAGGTAATCGCCTAAAAAGTGACCGATAGTGATTTGATCAAAATAGATCAAGTTAATTTTCAAAAATTAAGTTTTTAAAACCGAAAGAGAAATATTTTAAACGTGAGATTAAAGGAATCGTTTGTGTTAATCCAACTCACCTCATTACTAATAATGCATGTAACCTTTTAATGTTAGATTAATGAATGTTGCGGAATTTACAATCTGGTACATGCATTCATCTATATACGATGTGCTATGTTTTCGAACCCGAAACGATTAAAACATATATCCATTGATATCTATAAATTATAGACTCATCTAACCTTCATTCATTGGAAACAAAGGTCAAACTTTACTACGAAATATTCACCAAAGAGTCAGGTAAACAGCAAATAGCTTAGTGCCTAATATGCAGGTATTAAATAAACGGTTCTCATAGTGCTAACTTTTGCGAGCTGATAGTGCTCTTCATTAAAAAAAAGATCCCTAAAATATGGTCAAGAAATGTGTTGTTTTGTATGGATCTATAGATATCAAACTTTTCAACGTAGGTAAGTAAAAATAAGAGGAAATCCACCATAAACAGTTGTGTGATATTATTTTAGTATACAAAATAGTGCCTAAAATATGTTATAATTCGAGAGCATCAGCTGTTTGACATATTTACTGCTCTCCAGCCTTGTGGAAGCTTACAAAAGTAAAATAATTAACAAAATTGGTCGTGTTCACAAACGCGTTGACTGGATTGTGTTGAAAAAAGTAACCGATGGATTTGTTATAGCCCCTAAAAATTGCAAATAGTTTGGTATCAGGTAAACTATTTTATTTTATATCAGTATTTGTTTTCTTTATTTGACTCCAATTATTTAGTATAAAGGAACATCGCACAATTTTAATTAATAGTTTTTAAATTTCCTCTATTTATTATTACTAATGCAAAGTTCGGTAAAATGTAGCTCTACTATGTAGAGCGAAATGTTTTGTAAAACATAGGAAATATGGCTAGCCGTAAAAACATATTTTACGATTTATGCTTATTTGTATTAAGTATAAAAAGCATGTACTGTCTAACTTTAGAATTTTCAATAACCTTCTGAACACGCTGTAGCACATCACGTAACGTATTTATTAATAAGTATGACTTTTAATCAATAAGTTTTACCTATATATAAAAACTGTTTTCGATTCTAGTAGATAAGCTATTAGGCCTATATCCTAGAAAACGATTATTTCAGCTCTACTAGCGAAATCAAAGCTTTCGTCTTTCGAAAGGTCTTCACATACAACAACCTCTCATTAGAAGATTGAGACACTTTTGGATCTACAGAATGCAATAACGTGTCGATCTGCTCCGTTAAAGCTTCATTTATCACTCAACGTATACACTATTTTACATAACTTTGTACATTGCCCCTATGTGAATCTATCAACATAAGACTCGTATTAACCAAAGTATTCTCTAGATACGGTAGGCCTATCCATAGCAATAAGCTATTGCAGAGTTATTTTATTATTATTATGATAGTGAGGATTGACAAGAGGAAAAGGGGAGACTAAAGTCAAATAAGAGGAAATCTCCATAAACAGTAGTGTGTATTATTTTAGTATACAAAATAGTGCCTAAAACATGTGTATAAGGCACATTGCCTCTCCCTTGTTCCATGACGGGAAGAGCTCGTCTTGTACAGATCCTATAGTCTGTCTCGGTAAAATGTTAATCACAATTTTAAGAAGACTTGGTTTGGTTCTTAAAGTTACATTACATTTACATTGAAAATTTAAATACTATTTGTAGACGACAATATCGATTTAGTGAATGTTCACCGCGAGAGTTTAGACACATCTGACATTGACGTTTGTGTAGGGTTGTCGGCCGTCTATGGCCTTGTCTCTGTTATTGACAATGTACGCTATCGTGATAATACAATCATGTTTAGCTATTTTATTTCTCTTTTACTTTATTTTTTTCGTTGTGCTAAAAAGTTATCAAGCGACTATAAATTCAGATATTTGTTTCTACATTGACTTTTCAATTCCAGTAAAAAACAACTATTGCGATATGTATGACAAATGGATACTTTTTAATACTATTAGATTATTTAAATACAAAATATTTTGCGTAAGATAGTAGAGACTTTTCTAACTTTATATAATTTTAATTCGCATAGAAACCCTAATCCAAAATAAACAGCAGTACTATTAGACGGATATGGAAAAATAATACACTTTAAAAATTCACTTGATAATATTAATAAATAAACACTACGTCCAAATTTGTTGAAACATTTAGATTTTTTAACATCAAAGTCATACAACTACTACAAAGTTTTTATAGTCGGAGAGAAAAGACGTTACATTTACATTTTCCACAATTAATACAATGTTATGAAATATACAAAAATGAGATTGTGTCACCATACTGATACCAGACAAATTCATGATTGCACATGTAACAATGATGAAATCTTTTAGAGATACCGGTACTACAATGATACAATCACATTTTAAACTTTTAAATTGGTTTTTTTGAGTGTTATAGAATAACTGATGATTCTTTGATAGTTTAGAGATAGTTAAACTAGGAGAAGACTTCGTTGAAACTATTCTTATTAATGCCATGTGAACATACAAAATAAGATTTAGCTATAATTTTTAACTATGGCAGGGTTTTTGTAATCCCATGTCGTGAAGTAGCAATAATTTTTTTTAAAACTAAGTGTTTTCAATAGTTTCTTTCGTGCTTGCTTGATAATTCACGTCCTTGGAACAAGCGTTGGTGGTAGCAATTTGTAATTTCACTGTCACTAAAAGATGTTTGCAGGGTCGTGTTATGTCACTCTCTTTACAAAGCATGGAAATACTTGCAGGAAATTTCTACGACTGAGAACTACGCGGTTGCAACCCAACAGTGAACACAGTCGTAAAAGTAAATGAGGTGAGCTAATGGCCACTCATCCAGAGAAAAACACGATATTGTCTTTCTTATAAGCAGATGATACACATAGCTATCACAATCATATCTGAACTAAAGTTCTGAGAGAGGTACAAAACTCAGTATTTATATATGTCCAATTAAGATGAATTTTACTGTATTAATATAGCGGTTCTATTACAAGATTAGAACTATCCACCTATAACATCAGTAAACACAATCACGCTTAACTGAAAATGTACTTTTAAACAATTAAACCTAAACTACTGAACATAATGAACATACTGTATATATGACAAATACACTAATGCTAATTGTATAAACAAACCAAAACAGGTCAACATAATGAAAATGTAACCACCATGGTATGTTTCTGTTACAATTATATTCTTATAATAAGCTTAATTGTATTTCAACTACATTTAATATTATATCCTGCAAGAAAAAATCATAACTCTTTTAAGTGCACACCTTAAAATATAATCAGTATATATAATTGCATATATTATATAAAATAGTATATATATGCAACACAACACAACAATTTTATTGAAAATTACTATATCAATTGTAATTAATATAAACAATACAAATCTAATAAAAGTAAAATCAACTTAATATGTACGTTTTTAATTTTTAATAGACGTAGCTATAAATCACTTATGCACCTGCTGGAGAGGTTTCAGTTACGCTCACATAGGACTTTTTAGAGACATTAAAGAAATGTTGCACAAAATATTTTCTAGTAATTATGATTTTTGTGAACCACCATTAGTCTATTAGAAAGTTATTTAGTTGAACTAGTTTTACGTATATGTACACTTACACAATTTATATTTATTCTGTAAAAATCCATAATTCACACAGTCACTTGCTCATTATCCACACATTAGGTGAAATATAATGTACTTAGCGCCAATAGTAACCGAGCACTACTCTTCCCTTCACCCTTTGGCCCAGCTTAAAAGCTCAGCGGGCTTTAATTTTTTTATAATTTTAGCTTATATTCAGGGATGTATAATATATTTTTTCGTTATCCATTCATTTTATATGGATCTAATAATTTCAGAACCTCGGATTAGGGAGATTTTCTCATCGTTTCCTGCAAAATAATAAATTTCACATATTAAAATAAATGGAACTCATAATGTAACCTAAATTGTATGATAATACAAATATAATAACAATTATTATTATTATTATTATTATTATTAAAAACAATTTTGAAGAGTCGATGAACATTTTAGAGGTTTCATAAGAATCTTAGTCCACTCAAGGTATAAATCAATTTCTCAACCAAAAACCTTATCGCCCCTGCATACATAGTATCGTAATGTGGAAGTAATATACCTGAGTTTATAATATGCATACAATCCTTCTTATTGGATTTTATAATATTTGGCATATACTAAGTGATAAACCAGAGTAGACCTTAGTTTACCTTCAAATTGATTTATAGGTCTGGACTCATATCACGATTTACCAATTGTATACAAATATATTATATGTGTCTATGCAGCCACCCAGCCAACATAAGCAGTAAAATTCACTGAAACTATCGTATTAATGTGTGTTGTCAAATACAAACGCCCTCTAACAGTAGGCTCACATGTTGCACCACTGTCATATATAAACAGTGTGTTGATCCTGTGGCTTATGATCGGTTTGGAGTGATCATTGCTAACATGGACCAATCACTTTAGTGCAGTGTACGTTGGCGTCATCGTACACTTCCGTTATGCAGTCAAATATGATTTCAGGTAAATCTTCATTGGTTCTAACAGGTGTACATGGATATAAATTGGTTATAGCAATTTTATTTTGATACAAAAAAAAAAATTCCGCCCAATTTAATTTTCATATGTGTTTAAAGTAATTCAGGATGTAACGTTTTTTGTTCACATGTGGTGATTTGATTTTATTTTTGGTTCAATAGTGAGACTAAAAGTGCAATTGAGATTGAAAATTGATGTTTAAACATTTATTTTTAAAATTTGAACTAAAAAATAGAAAAATTTTACTATCTTTAAGCCCAAAATACCTTATCATAAATTACTAAAATCTACAGTAATTGCAATAAAAACGCAAGTTTCCTAAACATTATACGTATATACAATAGAAACGTGTAGGTATTTGGAATAGAATTTAGCGTATTACTTCAATGAACAAACTTATTTTTACCATACAAACTCATATAATAAAGTGCCACTAAATATTTTTATTTATATTTATATTTTTAAATCCCTGAAGTTATTTTCGGTACTCCAGTACTGTTTGCATTATTGGCATAATCTACAAAATATGTAATACATTGTTACTTACGAAAATTGCACTTCAGTCAAGAATAGTAAAATTCTGGCTATTTAAAATTACTTCTGGTCTATGAAATTTTCAGTCTCGTAGTAGCGTTTGTATTAATGTAAATCAAGAAAACTATACACACATGTCTTAAATGTTTCATTCGGTCCAAAAAGCGTCTATTTCTATTCATTTAATCTACTTACTTTCTAAAATACGTCTGGTGCTGTGGGAGAGTTATCGTATATAAAAAAATATTAGTCTGTAAAGTGTACTTCGGTATAAAACCACATTTCAATGCCTACGCTTGGCTGATCTTCATAAAAAATATTTACTTTTTTGAGAGTTTAAGCGACATGTATTTTCAACTTCAATGTTTTAGGATATTCGGAATTTGGAAATTAAGTATATAATTCTTTTATCGGGTTCCAACCCTATTAAGACAGGGTAGCTGGAAATTTATTTCAAAAATTGCGCTCCATATATGTAGATGACATGACACATATATTTGTCATATTTAGTATGTAGGATATCGGGAAAGTTAAAACCAAATGTTTAGTTCTACTAGAGTTGTAATGTTCAACCTCTATAGGTGATTTTTACTCATAACAATACATGTTTTTCACTGTTTATACAGATGTGTAGATCATAAAGCGCGATTGTGCAAAATTTCATATTTGTAGGGCATTTTAAAATTGGAAAACCAAAAACCTATTGCTAGGGATTGCAGCCCCTTTCAAAAACTAAGCGTAGCTGTTCAGTATCAGGAATGTCATTTCTATTTTGTTTATTTCCTTTCAAACGGTCAAAAACCAATTTACATTTATAAACTTATGATATAATTAAATGGGTAGAAAAAAGGTAGAGGTAAAAAAGGTTACATTTTATTACATGTACCATTAATCTGAACACTTAATGGCATGTAAGAACTATATAATACATTTCAACCGGTTATGGATTTTCAACGCCCATTGAGAAAATGAAACTGTTGCCTAGGACAAAAAGCCTTAAACATTTATTCTAAAGTTTTATTCTAAATGCTAAGTGATTGATATATTATATTAAACACAAGTGATGATAAGTGATGATGTATTAAACACAATTAGTGTGAATTTTTACTGAAATTTATCATAACACAGAATTTATACCTTTAAAAAGAGAACAGAGCAGAGCTCTAAATGGCCAGGAGTTGTTAAATACCTGTACTTTCCAGAGGATGTCAGGTTCTAGAGAGGAAGAGCTTCCAGATACCGGAAACTGCAACAAGCCGGTACCTGTTGGAGATTAGTCCTACAAAAGGAAAAAACCCGCTAGAGGCCGGGAGCTGTTGAGTAGGAGAGATTCTAAAGGCTTAGAGCTCTCATAGTGTCTGAGAACTGCTAGAGACAGTGAGCAACCAGAGGCCAAGACTTAACAGAGGACTGGAACTGCCGGATGTCAGGAGCGTTTAGATGTTTAGCGCTCCCTAAGGCCGAGAGGTGCCAAATGCTGGAATGTCCTAGATGCTGATAACCTTTAATATCAAAGACTTTCAGAGGTGGGAAGTATGCAGAGGCCAAGATGTGTAAGGTTCATGGATTGCTTTGTATTTTAGCAGAGTTTAAATAATATCAATCTACATACAAATCAACAAAATATGATGCTCGCGTTGGGGTGTTCGGTTCCACATAGGTTGGATCAGTCTTAACGAATACAAGCTTTAAAATGGCGGCCATTTCGCATGCGAGCGTAAAATTTGTGTAGAATAATTTCCAGCATATACCCAAAATGATATAATTTAATATATTTTAGGTAATTATAAAGAAATGATTCTTTTACTTTTTTCTATATTTCTTTAGGTTTCAATAGTTAGGTTTCTATAATTATATGCCAGTTATCATGCCATTATACCACAAAACAACACAATTTTCAGGTCCTTTTACATTACCGTTTGTTCTTACGTATTCACATATTAGTTTTCCGGAAATGGCGCGTGCAAAGAGTTAAGAGCTACATAAAATTACAGGAATAATTGTGAACATTTTAACTGCTGTATTTCTTAATATATTCAGACGAAATGTGTCTCAGACGAGACTGTATTTACGTAGCTTGATGAGTTCGTTAGCTATTCTTAACAAATTAAAAGTTTCAAGATGGCGGTATCTCGCATTTGAACAAAATGTTTATCTCGGTAATTTTATAACACACATAAAAATTTACATCTTTTTGAAGATTGTGAAGCACTTTCATGCATAGTTTATTCTAAACTTTTTTCGATAACTCTTACGGTTTTAAGATACTGGCTGTAGTTATAGAAGTACACAATTGAACCGTTAAAAGTAAATATGTATGCAAAGATAAAAAAATTATGCCCTTATAAAAATGTTCTGTTTATAAAATTTTAATATTATAGAGTTTCCACATATTTGAAGTTTTTCACGATCATAATAACATGCCTAAATTGAAAGTTATTATCACATCATTGTCGTGAGAATTAAACATCTTAACTCATAATACATCTTCAGTTTGACATTAACAGATTTTTTACCTTCATGAACCTTATGCAAGAGAGTTATTCAATATTATAAAACCCTATCATTAATTTTATTGAAATATAGTCCAGCACTCTCCAAATTTAGTGAAACATTTAAGCAATGACAATAGAGAGCATGATAACCTGATACGATATTGATGATCATAACATTTTCATTTGATTTCCAAAACATCGTCACTTATATTCCTTCTGTAATCTGTTAATCAATCTTTTTATGGGCCTCTGAAAAAAGAAAAAAGTTCTAAAAAAAAAGAGAATCCTAAGAAAGTCTACTTTTAACTAAATGAAAGTTGATGTTCTTTTACAAATGAGGCGCTACTGAGAATATTAGACTTATAACTTTGTTACAAAAGTTCTCTCTAATTTTTAAATGATCATTGAATGACCTTGAAAGGCCAAAATAGTTTTATTTTACATTCTTATTTTTACTTTGATAGATGCACAGAGTTATTTAAAACACGAGGCGTAGTAACAAATGCGGTAACAAATTGTAGACTATTTATCTCAGAGAGCAATTCAGTGCATTCCTGGAGTAAGGCATGGCGTGGGACTTTTAAAATAATAGAAGTTCTTTGAGAGTAGCAAAAACGTTACTGATTGCTGCTCTGAAACAAGCACCTCGTTATTTTAATACTATATAATTCAATACAAATACTTTTAATTAACCTAGTTACAATTTCCAATTGTCACGTTTTACGCAGTATTCCTGACATGAGGGTTTTATAAGTAACATTTTTTTAAACGAGATTTTGTTTTATATTGTGAGAAGAAAATGTCTAAGGATTCACCCAAGTATAATTCTACAATGTTATTTCTTCTCATGTATTTAATACATAACAGTCTAGTATAATTCTTTATGTAATAAAGTTCCATTCAGAATAAGTTGTAGGTACATTTTACTTTATATGGGATCATTTAGTTCATATAAAACTGTTTATTGGTCATTAAAATATTACTCAATACGTACATGTAGTAGATGGGGTTTATTCTTTGTGAGTTTAAGCTCCAGTTTTCCTTTCTATTAGAGCAGCGTCTGATGCTAGGAGTCAAGTCTGTGATAGCATCAGATTGCAGACGCTGGACTAAAGGGAAGGTGGAGCTAAACTGAACATTTATATAAAACATTACTATCCCAACCATTGCTACAACAGCCATTGTTAGTGAATACATTCTTGAAGCTCTTTTCTTATTGGAAATTATATATTAATTTAAACAAACTCACTTTATTCAGTTATATGGGTCCGAAGATGTTCTCACTGACTGAGTACGAAAGGGCTCACAAAAATAAAAACTTGTATTATTGGAGAGTTTTGTTTAAATTGATATATATCGATAGTGAGTTTTTTATCATTATTGGAACGTCTGGCCACCATACATTTCATTTCTGAATAATCTGCACTGAATGCAAATTTTAAGAAAAAGTAACGCCGCAAAGGTATAAAATGGAAATTTTTACTTTTTGTCAACCTGATAAAACACTTTTTGCCACTAAATACACATTAACTGTAAAGATTTCAGTGTGCTGGTCTGATTTTATTTTAAGTTAATATACACCTAATAACACATTAGTTATAAGTATCGCTGAATACTAAACATCCAAATTGACCTGAGGACAATTGTCTTGTGGGCGGGAAAGTGTATAACACAACACATTAATGGTTTACCTTTCAATGCTTCTTTGAAAATGAAAAGTGATAAAACATAACGTCAAAATGTAAAAATCATTTGGATGTTTTTCTTTTGACAACATTTAAGTTTAATAACTTTTGTTATATCTTATTTACTAAACCTATATAAGAAACAAACATATATTCACAACGTCTCAAAATAAAGCATTAAAGAGGGAGGGTGTCGTTCATTGTATTAGTAGAACCAAATAGGAGCTCTGGAAAATTTGTTAAGTTATTGGAAAACCATAATCTTTCAATTCATTTGTAGAATAAAAATTGTTTTTTAACGTTTGAGAGAGAGTTTAACTCAATTTATAAATTGGTGACATATTAATTATCAGACTTCATCTTTCTTTTAATCGGAGATACAAACATAACCTACCCTGTTTCTAGTTTCGTCGCAGTTGGTTGAATAGAGCGTATGGTTCCACGTTTCGCTATATCCATACCATTAAATCGTAAGCAGTGAGGGCTCTATGGTGTTGCCCCGGTAACCGAAAAGACCCTGGTTTGAAGCCCGGCAGATCAAGTCATGATTCAATCTTTATTAAAATTAAGTATACTATTGCCATTTTACACAAATTGAATTATTGTTAAAATTAATTTTACAAGTATTTTGTCTTCCGTCCATATGTTTGGTTTCTGAACGTATGTCTAACATAAATGGTAAAATAAACTATAGTTAAATCATTAAAAGTAAGGACACGCTGGTGCAGTGGGAGATTACTCACCCGAAAATATTTATACCCGCGTTTGAGACTCGGTGGAACAAGTAATACATTGTAATAATAATATAACAAGTAATAATCTTCAATATATGCATTTTCACATTATTTTCATAATAATCTCCAATGGCTGATAATATGCACAAAATGCATTAATAAATCGTTTAAGTACAAATTCAAATCATCCTTGTGGATTTCATAATATAATGTTAAAATGATTTTATAACGTGTATACTCGCCGTAGCCTGCATTTTAAATCTATTAGTATGTTTTGTTGTGTTTAAAAAAACATTGCGTCAGAGCAATGACAAATAAAATTGTCACAGGTGCCCTACACAAACAGACTCCTGGAGATGTGAGCTTTGTACAAGCATGAATATTCATTCCTTTGTGTCACAACAGTTCCTTCTCTGTTTACCATTAGAGACCTTATTCGAATGTGGAATCACAGCTGCATCATTTTCCCCAACATTTTCAAACCAGTGATTAGTTTCCAGGATACATTACGTAACTTCAATGGGATCTATGTTTATTTAAAAAAAGTATTGTTTATCAACTGGCTTAAATATAATTGCACATGTTTTGCTATACATTAGCAGGAAGATATACCAAACTAGTTGAAAACGCATAACCAAAATGTCTGTCTACCTGTAAGCAAAATGGTCTGCTAAAAAAAATACTTCGAGAACTCATACTTTGTATAGTTTAATATAGTTTTAAGCGGGACCATGTGAAAATAGCGTATTGCTTTATCTGGTCCTAGTTACTTATTATATAAGAAAGATGTTCAAGTTTTAATTATCTTGCGTGCTGCATTCACAGTTAATTAGTGTTCATGATTAATGTACACTGATATTATTGTGAGATAGCTAACTTTAAACTATTTTTTACAAGTAAATTAGCATTACCTGTCCAATTACGGTGGTCACAATTATAAATCTAAATGATTATTTAATTACATTTTGCTCTTAGTTTAAAAATATAAATTGCATAGTACACTATGTTTCAAACCTAAGGTTATCTCCCCACTTACGTTATGATGTCTATACTACGTCTGAATTGGGTTTTAACAGATCTTAAGTATTGAAAAAGATAGTGACAAGGTTTTTGTTCATTTTGGGTAGCATAATTCTCTAGCGAGCTAAACTATGATACAGTCATTTAAATTTTCCAAATAAAAATAGCTTACAAATTTCAGTGTCCCTTTAGAATCTAATATAGGAATCCTTTATAAACGTGACTGGAGGTATGCGGTAGAATAAGTTACAGATATGTAGTTTATTACAATATACATAACTTGCCTTATGTATTGTAGAAAATATTTTATTTTTTTAAGCTAAGACCCAAAGCAATATTACAATCATGTTAATTTACAACAACATGCAATGTGAAATTTAGGAATTTTAGAACTGGGAGCTATGCTACAGTTAGAAAATATTAGGACTTTAAAAATGAGGTTTTTAAGTCTGAAATAATAAGGGCTATTTTATTTCTTCTTGAATCTTACATGTAAAGCTAGTCTGAAAGATATTTGAAGCATGAGAGAGCAATCGGGATGGAACGAATAACCGTGAAGGAGTTTTCTTCCAATGATACAAATACTTGGATTTTGAAATATGTCCTGTTTGGAGTCCTTGTAAAATGTAGTCTACTGGAAAAATCAGCGAGACGGGATGATATTCTTTGACTGTGATATGTCTAAATCGTCCTTTTTTAAGTATTATATATCAATATTTAGAATAAATAACATACACGTGATCAACTTCTGAGGATATCTACTTAAATAGCTCTTTTAATAAAATAAATGAATTTTCAAACGGTGCCTGTTAAGTAGAAGATTAACAAGTAAAGTTTCATATCCATTACTTTGAATTTTTTCATGGGTAAACAAATCAGTTATATAAATTTCTTTGTATCAATTTAATAAAAATTTCCAAACACTAAATATTCATTAACTAAATATCGGTATGGAAGATTGTATGTCACTGATAGAACGGTCTATCACTGACTTCATCGTAGCACCAGATGAATGTATCGAATAAATCAAGGGATGTTATTGTAATCATGTCCTGAATACACGGGCAAGATATCATATGAATAAATTACTGCATTCAGGTAGTTCACCCACACTTGTGAACCTAGGTTTTATTTATATACTGTACAGCAATAGAAAAATATATATTTAAAAATGTTTTTGTATGAAACAGTGTCGAAAAATTAAATTATACTAGTATATCTTAGTCTTAGCTTTTATTTATCTGTTTTGAAAAGGAAACATATTGAAACATTGTTATTCTTATTTATAAAAAAAATAATATAGGAATTGAACCTTTTGGAAGAAAAGATACTAATATTACAAAATGTGTTTCGTTTTGTGTTACAATAACCGCCTTTTAAATGATTACGGAAAATCACTTTAATCTTGCCAACTGCCCATTACATACCGTTTTTATTTTAATTCTTAAAGTATAATAATTCCTCTGTAGCGTTTTTAAAGCTACATTTATTTATTTTTTTTAATTAAAACTTAAATTAAATAAAAATTTTGGGATTGAAATATTGGGATTTAATTTTAGATTAGATTGTGAAATGTCAGTGTAAAAAACGAACATGTAATCCTTTGGCAAGTTAGTACTGGTAGTTTTTAAATTGTTAGGAAGGCAGGTGTTGACTGCCTTGAATTGATTAGAACTTGTCTTGTTGCGAGTATTGTTCTCCTTGTTTGATACAGCTGGACCAATGAGAGAACTCCGCGGATGTCCTGAAAAGTTGGTTGGAAAGGGAAGTATTTAAGCGCCCCCCCGCTCATAATTTTCGCCCTTCTTTTGGTTATTTTCGTGATTAAGTTGATTACAGTGCGCCGTGTTTCTTAATTTTTTTTTTCGCGAGTGATTTTGAGGTAAGCACCAAATTTATTTTACGTTTTATTCAAATATTCTACCAGATCTGATATTAAATTAATTTTGTTGTCTTTTTATGGGAAAAAAATTAAATTCATAGAAACTACAGAGCAATCTGAATAACTTATTCTCGAGGAACAATAGAGCATAATAGAATCATACAAGTTACATTTGGTTCATACTTGCAAGAAAAGTGAGTTAAAATTGAACTTTGTTAATAACTTTAATTGAGATTTGGAAAAGTAGTAATTTATTAATATTTAACTGGAACTGTTTTATTGTGAATTATTAATTAGAAATTAACTGAAACATTAATAATTGTTTGAGAGAGTTGTAATCTGAATTGCAGAGACTTGAAAGTTAAGGTTTAACTAGTGGACAGAGAAGTATAAATTTTTTATTTTGAATTTTGAGTGAACTTAGAAGTGAACATTTTTATTTTAGTTATTTCCCAGTGGTATTTGATTTTTATTTTAAAACCCTATTATTTTATTTTAGAAGAGAGCTCTGATTTTTAGTTAAATATATTTGATTAATATTTTTATATTTTCTTGCCAAAAGAATTTTTAAATTTACTAAAAGGTTTTTCAATTCATTGTGGAAAATAGAGTGATAAAAATTCTGAAACTTTGAACTTATTAATTTGCCAGTTTAAAATAAATCCATTATTTTTATTTAGAACTGTGATTTTTATTTTAGACAAACCAGATAATATTAATAGTTAACAAATTAAGTAATAAACAGTACTTAATATTCCCTAGGAGCTTACTAATCAAAAAATATTTTATATCGTCTTATTGATAATTTAAATATTAATACTCTGGAACCTCTAAAAAACTTTAACTCGTGTGATTTTATTGGCCATCCTGGCAATTGATTTTATAAATAAAAATTTTGTATTATAAAACACGTAAGTGAAATTTTAAAAACATTTTTAAATTTATAATAATAATACCGGTTAAACTATATGCAAAGAAAACCTAAAACTATTAAAACACGCTAACACACCAAGGTAGTTAAATGCTTATGGCAGCAAAGCCGCTGCCATACCTCTGGTGGACGATTGTCTTTGAACTGTTCCCTCGAGAGATCACAGCGGTTGCTGCTCAGAAGATTTAGACAGTGAAACCGCTCATGTCATTAACCAGCTTAAAAATGGTCACAACGTCTCAACACAAGTCTCTGGTACAGAGGCTGAAAACTAAACTGAGCCGCCAGCAGTCGTAGGAGTCTCAGGTCTCAGGAGGTTGTTCTCAGCAGCCGAGTAAATCGGACTAGGATCCTTCTTTTGGCTTTAGAAAATGTTTTAATTCAGTTAGATATAAAAATTATCGGTCAAGATAAGTAAACCACCATATGTATTTATGGTTTTTTGCTGTTTAAAAAAAAAGAAAAAAAACATCACGCACAAAAATGATTCTTTAAAAAACTCTCTTATTTTTATATTCTGTTAAAAAGATGTTGGTACTGTTTCGGTTTTAGTTGGGCTAACGCAGTACATAATTTTAAAGGCCTGTTTCAAAATGTTTTGTTACATCCTATAAATACAGTTAAAGATAACGAACTTTTCTTTGCACCAAAACATGCAGTATAAATTGATCACACAACCATGTTTACATTGGAAATTTTCCAAAAAGAATTCCAAAACCTGAAGATGGGACTTTTGGTACATTTTGCAAAGCTGAAAATAATGGTATTACATTTTGTGTGTTCCAATTAGGAAATATACATAGCGCACAGGTGTTAGGCCTTACCCTGAATAAAAAAAGGAAATTTCGTTATTGTATGTTCAAGACTACATGGTGACAATGTGATAAATATTAATATCACAGGATATAATACAAATAATGTTTACAAAAGTAGTGTTCTCAGTGTAAGGGTAACTGCAAATAACACTATTAAATGTTTTACAGCAAACACTAAATAGAATTAATATGCAACTTATCATAGATTTTAATTTTTTTTTTTTTTTTTTTTTTTAAGTTTCATTTCAAGTGCACTGATTATTATAATGTGTTCATGGTGATAAGAAATATGTGACATTTGAATCTTACAACGCGAAATGCCCGAGATTATGATAATAAAATGTGGAAATACTTTTATTTCCAAATTTGCAGCAAAATAAAATGCACGACAATAATTTTGCAATTAATAATTATACCAGATACACGAGGAATAAATGCAAGTAGTGTTAATGAAGTTGAGTCAGCATAATTTGTGCCGTATAATCTAAAGCTTAAGCGCTGTGCCGCGTGCAGATTGTACTGACTGTTGACGTTTGCATATCAGATAGACTCAGTCTCTGGATAATTGAGATGTTTGAGAGTCATGGCAACATCTCAACATGTAACATCTCTCACGCTTCATCTCATTCATCAGTTATACATCCATTCATATAATATACATTCATAACTTATTATAACTATTATTTGTTACAGAATTTTAAGTAATATAAAAACCTGCATTTTATTGTGCTAATGCTGATCGGTTCGACTTTTGTTTACCGCATACATTAAAATTTTATTTCAGTTTAAAAATTACTGAAACAAAACTGATATGGTCGTTTTACTCCCATACTATCCCACATAAAATCCTACCTCGTGCTTGAATATACATTTCAAATAATTTCTGCACTTTTTGAGAAAAAGAATACATTTTATATTCTCTTGCAACAATTACAGCGTATAGAAAAGTGGTTTCTATACGCTATGTTGCTAAAATATATTATTAGTTGTAATATATAGTGTGTTCTTAATATTATTATTATTATTATTATTTATTTCACATCGAAATACAATGCTAAACTAAATCCGTATTAACACTATAGAATTAAAAGTTTTAGAAATTGTGTTGAATTTTATTTTTGTGTTTTTACTACATAGATAATGTACATGAGGGTTAAAACTGAAAACACTATTTTGCAACCTATCCTTTCCGTTTTTTTTATTAAAAAATATTTTAGTTGTTTTTCAACAGTTGAAGTGATTTAAATAGACAGAATAATTACTTTTATTTTATTTTGTACTTTTAGTTTAAATTTTATGACTGTTATCATTCTAATACACCACCAGTCAATAGAAATAGATTATCAGTCACCGAAGACTTTAAGTTTGACCTCTATCTCAGGGGGATACTCCTCAACTTTTGATTACTTTCTTGTTGCAAATAAAACACTTATGAACAAAAACAAAGTTTGGTACTCGATACATTGTAAAATAAGTTGGAACTTTTGTAATCCTCTTTCTTGTAGTCCACTGGTGGAAATATTTATACTCTTGGTAGAAAAAAATGGTTCTCTTAGGTTAAATAGGTTCTCTTCGTAAATTATTTTGATTCAAAAGATACATTAAATTGATTACTAAAAAATTGTATACAATTTTAAAATTGTGGCTTTACGTACTAAAAATACTTTTTACATCTCATATTTAAATTAGAATTAAATTTATACAAATTGTTAAATAATTTAAATCGTTTTGTATGTTTTCAAATAAAAGAGAGCCAAAATACAACAGTCAATAACGTTTTAGTTACCTTAATTAGATTGGGTTATTCTGAGAAAATTTAGTTTCGAAGCAGTGCGTTTTTAAAGAATTTTCTAATGAATAAGTTTTATAGCGTACTATATCTGATAACAAGATTTATATGCATTTTTATCACATGTATTTTAAACATGAATCAGAACACGATATACTGGTTTTAATGAGAGCACACAGTTCCATCCTAACTATGTTAATTTGCAGAATTTCTGAAACAGCCATAATATACTGTTTAAATCTGAAAATACTTACTTAGTAATTGACACATAATAACTAGGATGTCAATTGAAAATACGTAAGAAGAGTTTAAAGCATTAACGTTGTTTTTATACTCTTTAACTTGTTTTTATAAAACATCAGATTTTATATCTAGGCTACTATTGACTGCTGTATATACCAATTGTAACCCACAATTTGCCACCCCTCCTCGCGGGTTAGCAATATTGTCGGCCTCGCTCAGTGGAGAAGGGCGTGAGTATTGGTAGAGCGCCAGGACAACCAAGTTCTTGCGCAGTGACAGAGGACTACTAAGATTGACGGATACCCAGATGGTTACGGTTTGCTCGGTAATAAGGGCGCCACCTTGTTGATGGGGTGTGATAGTCGCAGTTCTCCAACAAGGAACAGTTTCCTGCCCTCAGGTATGCTCAATCGAGACCACTACCATGCACACAAGAACTATTAGGTTTACGACACTAAGCCTTAGGTACTTAAATTAGCCACAGATTTCGGTTGATTATTTTCTAATAGTAAGTTGCAAGGTCTTTAATTAAATATCAGGCAATTAGAAATTAAAACCAATATTTCACATATTTCATTCTGTATTGCCTATTTCTCTCACAGTGCTAAGGTCTTAAACTAAATAAACAAATATATATTTAACTTAACTCAAACTTAACTCGTTGGCCAATTGAAATAAAAATACGAAAAATTATTACGGTAGGAGCGCTCCGATTACTAATACAAAATTACAGTGGCCAAAATCATGATGACCATATTCCTGAACTACAAAATTAAAAAACAATAATTCACATGAATACATAATGGCTAGACATTAAATTAAAGTTGAGTCCCATTTGTCAAAGTTCGGAACTGGATCCACCCTGATGCAGTTATTCAGGCCTAGTCCGATAGGTAGAGGCTCCACAATGACATTGACGGAGTTAGTCCGACCTCCCAGGGGAGCACGATGGAATAAGTAGTGTAAAGTCTACTCACCAACTGGGCGGACCCAGAACACACACACGAGCCGTCGATTGTATCGTCCGTGCAATCCAATATTGAAACTTTAATTTCATAAAGTCAGTTTTATTCATTTTCTGCCGCTCATTGAAATCAGTAAACACTACTTATAATCAATCATGAAAACAATGTCAAACTTAACTTAAAAGAAACCAGCTGACTAAAACAGCAACATCTGTCACTATTGTTGGTGTGTCTAACATACTCGTCTTTAGCTTACAGCGGCCAGTAAAATGTAAAGAAACGTTTAATGTATAAACATAAGTACATTAAAAAGCGCAGAATCTGCCAATTACAATGATATACAATATTGGTCTTAAACACAAAGCATAATTATTCTGACACAGAAAAAATTAATTACGTTTGTTCTTACTTAAACTAATTAATTACAATAATTATAGTAAAGTGTATTGAAGTATTAACATAATGCATTAATGTATGCACTTTCACGGCAATGGTAGGTATAAATTTCATGACAACTGCCTTTACATTATTCTGAGTAAAACTAAATAATATACAAACATTAGGACATAAAGTTACCGATTCAATTATTTATAGAACAGTTAACAAGTTTAGTAAGGAAATTTATGAGAGACGATGCAATTGTTACGAGATAATATCTCGGCCTAATTATGTACAATTTACAGAAACAATTTGTGGTTACAGTATTTGACACTATGAACACGTATTTACAACTATTTATCTCCGTGAACTATTAAAAGACTAGATTAGTATTAATTTATTACAGCTAACGTATTAATTTCCTACGTTTATCGACAGGGCTTGACAATCTTACTACGAGGCCCAAGGCTTAGTTTACCGTAGATATTTAATTCTGAAAAGACAAAATTATTATACTGAAATTTTACTAACTGACATACGCAAGCGACAAAATATCAATGGCATGGTAATGGCTCACCTTAGCCTAACTCCTTTATTTGAACAGCTGATTGGCGTCTAATCAGTGACCGTTCTGTTATTGCAGCAACAATGAATGCGCGCTTCTTCATTTGGATGTAAAATTTCGTTATGTAGAGTGATCAGTTCTACATAACAATTGCTCAGGTAAAACAGAAAAGTACACGTCACAAACACCCCCCATCCGGCAGAAAATTTCCCAAATTTTCTGCACTGCCGAAATTTCTTAAAGTCCGACACATGCCACTGGCCTATCTTCTTGCCGTCCATGTCCGCCAGCTTATAGATCAGAGGAGATACCTGTTCAACTATTACGTAGGGTCCAACATAGCGTGGTGCTAGTTTGGCTGCAAAGTAGTTAGTAGCATCAGACTGTACAAAGTTTCTTTTCAAGACGACGTCTCCCACTCTATAAGTCACAGGTCGTCTGCGCAGGTTAAAGCGTTTAGCATTTTTTTCATAGGCTGTTTTCAGTCTCTCTGAAACCTCTTGGAATATTTCCTTAAGCTCTCTTAGTTTCTCACTAAAGGGACCACAATCCTCGGTAGAGGGTACACCCGAACCATCGTTAAGAAACTTCATATCCGTCTCCCGACGTAGCGAGTTCTCGCCCAAAGTTCAAAAACGCGGGTGAATGCTGTGTCACCTCATGATGCGCGGTGCGGAGTGCAAAACCTATTTTTGGAATGAATTTGTCCCATTCCCGGTGGTTGTCTGTTACATAAGCTCGCAACATAGCAACGATATCCCGATTAACCCTCTCTGCCGGGTTCGCCTGTGGGTGTCGACTTGCGTTCAGTAGTATCTTGACATTGTACTGTTTGGCAAGGTCCTTCACTGGTTTCCCGATGAACTCAGACCCGTTATCACATATGAAGTACCGTGGTACTCCGTAAACCATAAAGATGTCCTCTTCCAGGTGTTGAGACACGAGCCTTGCCGTAGCAGCTCGGAGAGGTCGTAGGACTGAGTACTTAGTAAACATGTCAGTAATAACCAACAGGTACTTAAAGCCTCTTACTGATCGTGGCAGAGGGCCAATCAGGTCTGCAGCGATCATCTGCCATGGAGAATCAACTGCACGTCTGCTGCCCATAACGCCCGCAGGGAGTTGTTGGTCGTACTTAGTCCGTTGACATACAGCACATTTTGAAACATAAGTGGCTACATCCTTCCGCATTTTTGGCTAATAGTACAGCTGTTGGATACGTTTATAGGTCTTTGACACACCTTGATGTCCAGCAGTTGGAGTATCGTGGCATTCGAACAAGGCCTGGGATCTGAGATCTTTTGGAAGTACCAATCTCCAGTTATCTTGGTGAAGCGAGGGTTCCAGTGTGCTCACATTCTTCCACAGTTTCTCCTCCTGAGTTCGCCACTGACAATATTTTTGAGGGCCCATTTTAACCTTTTCCAACATTCCTTTGTACCACTGGTCCTGTATTGTAGCTGGTATCTCAATCAAGTCACAATGAATCACGTCTGGATGAGAGGGTTCAGTCGATATCGGTGGAGTGGTCCGAGAGAGAAGATCTGGCACAACGTTCTCTTGCCCCTTACGGTGTACTAGGTGAAAATCATAGGGCTGCAATCGCAAAGCCCAACGAGCCAGACGTCCTGTCGGGTCCTTCAAGTTACTTAGCCAAAGCAAACTATAGTGGTCTGTCACGACCGTGAACCTGGTTCCTTCCACGTAAGGCCGGAATTTCTCCACAGCAAAGATCACCGCAAGGCACTCCCTTTCAGTGGCCGAGAAGTTCTGCTCTTGCCGAGTTAATGTCCGGCTGGCATAGGCAACAACACTTTCTCCTTGCTCACTGTCTTGGCTAAGAACAGCGCCGATCCCCACGCCTGAGGCGTCACAGGAGATTGTGAAAGGCTTCGAAAAGTCTGGACAGGATAATATTGGAGCGCTAATCAGGCAGGATTTTACGTCCTGGAAGGCCATCTCGGCTTCTGGAGTCCATTCGAACTGATTTCTCCGTTTCAGTAAGGAAGTCAAAGGAGTCATACGTGACGCGAAGTTGGGAATGAAGCGTTTGTACCACGAGGCCATTCCAGTAAATTGACGAACCTCTTTTTGGTTCCGGGGGATTGGGATATCCACAATCGCCTTTACCTTTTCAGGGTCGACTCGCAAACCCTCTCCACTGACAATATAGCCCAGGTACTTCAGTTCTCTCCTGCAAAACTTGCACTTTTCTCTATTGAGGGTGAGCTTTGCTTCACGAACTCTTCTAAATATCTCTTTCAAGGTTTTAAGATGGGACTCAAATGTAGATGTCACAACTATAATGTCGTCTAGATAGACGAAGACATTCGGCTCCAGCTCTGGTCCCAAGACTGTGTCCACGAATCGCTGCCATGTTGCGGGAGCTCCGCACAGACCAAAAGGCATCGTGACGAACTGGTATAAGCCACGACCCGGTATTGCAAACGCGGTCTTCTCCTTACTTGCCTCGTCTAGTTCAATTTGCCAATAGGCGCTCTTAATGTCCAGGCTAGATAAGAATCGAGCATCCCTCAGTCTATCCAGGATAGCGGTCACCTGTGGTAGAGGGTAGGCGTCCTTTCGGCTCACTGCATTCACCGCCCTGAAGTCCACAACAAACCTTTTACTGCCATCAGGTTTATCCAGTAACATAATTGGCGAGGACCAGGCGCTTTGTGAAGGCTCTACAACCCATAACTGCAACATGCGGTCTAGCTGCTCATTGATGAGTTTTTGACGAGCAGGGGATACATTGTAGTACCGCTGTTTGATTGGTGGCACACCCCCAGTGTCGATGACGTGCTTCACACGGTCTGTTCTACCCAATGTTGATGGCTCATCCTCGAAATGCTCCTCGAGAAGATCTTGTAGCCGTTTTCTCTCTGCTAGAGTTAGATTGTCTTCCGATGTGATTCCCTCAACATAACCACAAAATAAATCCACACTCTTCGTTGCAAAGTCCCACTTCCGATTGCGCATATCCGCAACAATGTGCATTATTTCCCAGAAGTCGATGTCTAGGATTAAGGTATGCTGCAGTGATGGTACAATGCAAACCTTTAGACTTTTAGTACGGCCCTGTAAAGTGATGGGTAGATTGACAAAGCCCTGGACCTCATGGCGTGTTGAGTCGGCTGTTTCTACAAAACGTCCACTGGCACTCTGAAAGCGAGCGGGGGAAAACTGATTCAAAATCCACATTCCATGTCCACCTAAAAACGTTTGGGAAGCTCCCGAGTCTAAGAGGGCGGTAACTTCACGGCCAAACACCCTCACTTTCAAATAAGGCCTATGGTCTTCTTGTTGGCTATGAATGACATAGTTTATGGCCGGGATGGTCTCAGTATCCAAGGAGCCAGAACCACCTACTTCCTTTCTGACCCCTTGCCTTGCCCGTTTTTTTGAGCTGCATTTTACACAGTCTCGTTTAAATACGTCCTCCTTTCCACAACCAAAACAAAACCTTCGTTTTGGTTTACTACAAAACCTGAAGCGGTGGCCCTTATCTCCACAATTCCAGCAGACAGGGTCCTGGCGGTCTGAATTTGCAGACTGTACGCTGGCCACACGTCCGGATAAAGGTTTTCGTGGGTGGTTTCTGATCGTGATAAGCAAGGTCCGGTTCAAGGGTATTTTCCCTTGTAGTTGCGGGCCTTATTCTAACCATACTTAGTCGGCCCGCTTCGGCTCTACGTCCCATGGATCTCAACTGTTCAAGAGTTTGAATGCTGCAAAGTGCCAATCGATCTTGCAGCTGAGGGTGCAGGTTATTATAGATCTGTGCTAAGCGAGTAGGTTCAGGAACAGCTACTGCTAATCTTTCATATAAACCCTCTATAGCGGCTATATACAGATCTATCGGCTCATTATCTCCCTGCAGCCGGTTAAAGATTTCCTGATGAAGTCTTATGTCATAATCCGCAGGCTGAAAGACTTCTTTGAGCTCCCTCGTCAACTGATGCCATGACTGAATCCGAATAGACGCAGCACGGTACCAGACAAGCGCTGATCCGGCAAATAAATCAACCGCAGACTCATATAGCTCTTGATGTGTGACTCCTCTTGCCCGACGAAGTTCTTCTACTCTCTCAAGAAATGCAGCGATACTTGGTCCGGAGTTGTCAAACTTTAGCCCCCACTTGTAGACTGGGACATATCTGGGCCGGGAACTAGCGCCTGTGTCGTTTCGAGTTAGTGAAAATCTGGGAAGGTAGTCGTCCTCTGGAGGTCCTCTTCTTTCTTGACCTCTCAATTCCTCGTGCGGGATTCTTTCTTCTGTTCTCTGCTGAAGTCGCAGTTCTTCTAACTTCCATTTCTCTTCTTGCTGTCTTCGGGCTTCTTGCAGTCGTCCTTCTTCTTGTTTCCATCTTGCCTCCTGTTTTCTTCTTTCTTCTTGTAGTTTTCTCTCTTCCTTTTGGAGCCATTCCTCTTGGTGACGCCTTTCCTGTTGTAGTTTTCTTTCTTCCCTATTCCGCCATTCCTCTAGAAGTTTCCTTTCTGTCACCAGGTTCTCGTCGTCTTCAGTGGTTTTATTTGGTTTAAATGCCAACTCTAAAGTTTTGGGAAGTTCAAAATTAGTTTCTTGCGCTCCATCCTCTGGTCGTTGAAGCTGTTGAAAATCACCTGCTGATGTCCTGGGATCCGGTTGGTTCTTCGAATCAGAAGTCCCTCTAAAAGAATCCAATAGCTCCTTACTTCTACTCAGCAACTTTTCCTTACTTTCCGATTGCTCACTATCGGAAGATGCCCCAATCGGAATTCTCTCCACTCGGAGATACAGATGCCAAAGACGAGCCACAATACGAGGAAACTCGTTGTCATTATTCGTGCCTTCGTAATCACTCACTAGCGAAGATAAGTCCTGGTACTTCCCTTCGCATTCCTCCAATTCCGCATCGGCATCCAAAGAGTTTACAATGGTTTCATCAACCTGGGTATCAGCCGAAAAACATTGAGTCAGACGCTTCCTCAGTTCATTAGCGTTGCCATCGGTATCAACATTCCTAATTTTAAGTTCGTAGATAACCTCAGTCTTACGAAGATGATACGCATTCATCGTGAGGTAGGATACTAAAAATTCACCAGATAACCAGAATAATTCATACAGCCCACATGGAAATATCACCTCGCACTAATTTTAGCCAATCCTAAAAATGCAGTTCTTTCCAACCAAATAACAACACTAGAATGCAACCAACGATTATGTAAGTTCACATCATCCTCAGTTTGTCATACCGGGGAAGGTTCAAATCCAAAACAAAATTATTTATTTTATGTTTCGCAAAGAGGTATTTTTCCAATATTTAACTTAAGATCATGAACACTAGCAAAATTTAACACATAACCATTAACAAGACATTACCAGTGTTTCCCAATACTAACAAACAACAAAAATATTAAATACTATCTTTCAAAAATATTTACACTACAAGTTCAATACAATTTTATATTCTGTGAAAGTCAGGTGCTAACACAAGGGGCCCCGCGTTGGGCGCCAGTTTGCCACCCCTCCTCGCGGGTTAGCAATATTGTCGACCTCGCTCAGTGGAGAAGGGCGTGAGTATTGGTAGAGCGCCAGGACAACCAAGTTCTTGCGCAGTGACAGAGGACTACTAAGATTGACGGATACCCAGATGGTTACGGTTTGCTCGGTAATAAGGGCGCCACCTTGTTGATGGGGTGTGATAGTCGCAGTTCTCCAACAAGGAACAGTTTCCTGCCCTCAGGTATGCTCAATCGAGACCACTACCATGCACACAAGAACTATTAGGTTTACGACACTAAGCCTTAGGTACTTAAATTAGCCACAGATTTCGGTTGATTATTTTTATAATAGTAAGTTGCAAGGTCTTTAATTAAATATCAGGCAATTAGAAATTAAAACCAATATTTCACATATTTCATTCTGTATTGCCTATTTCTCTCACAGTGCTAAGGTCTTAAACTAAATAAACAAATATATATTTAACTTAACTTAAACTTAACTCGTTGGCCAATTGAAATAAAAATACGAAAAATTATTACGGTAGGAGCGCTCCGATTACTAATACAAAATTACAGTGGCCAAAATCATGATGACCATATTCCTGAACTACAAAATTAAAAAACAATAATTCACATGAATACATAATGGCTAGACATTAAATTAAAGTTGAGTCCCATTTGTCAAAGTTCGGAACTGGATCCACCCTGATGCAGTTATTCAGGCCTAGTCCGATAGGTAGAGGCTCCACAATGACATTGACGGAGTTAGTCCGACCTCCCAGGGGAGCACGATGGAATAAGTAGTGTAAAGTCTACTCACCAACTGGGCGGACCCAGAACACACACACGAGCCGTCGATTGTATCGTCCGTGCAATCCAATATTGAAACTTTAATTTCATAAAGTCAGTTTTATTCATTTTCTGCCGCTCATTGAAATCAGTAAACACTACTTATAATCAATCATGAAAACAATGTCAAACTTAACTTAAAAGAAACCAGCTGACTAAAACAGCAACATCTGTCACTATTGTTGGTGTGTCTAACATACTCGTCTTTAGCTTACAGCGGCCAGTAAAATGTAAAGAAACGTTTAATGTATAAACATAAGTACATTAAAAAGCGCAGAATCTGCCAATTACAATGATATACAATATTGGTCTTAAACACAAAGCATAATTATTCTGACACAGAAAAAGTTAATTACGTTTGTTCTTACTCAAACTAATTAATTACAATAATTATAGTAAAGTGTATTGAAGTATTAACATAATGCATTAATGTATGCACTTTCACGGCAATGGTAGGTATAAATTTCATGACAACTGCCTTTACATTATTCTGAGTAAAACTAAATAATATACAAACATTAGGACATAAAGTTACCGATTCAATTATTTATAGAACAGTTAACAAGTTTAGTAAGGAAATTTATGAGAGACGATGCAATTGTTACGAGATAATATCTCGGCCTAATTATGTACAATTTACAGAAACAATTTGTGGTTACAGTATTTGACACTATGAACACGTATTTACAACTATTTATCTCCGTGAACTATTAAAAGACTAGATTAGTATTAATTTATTACAGCTAACGTATTAATTTCCTACGTTTATCGACAGGACTTGACAATCTTACTACGAGGCCCAAGGCTTAGTTTACCGTAGATATTTAATTCTGTAAAGACAAAATTATTATACTGAAATTTTACTAACTGACATACGCAAGCGACAAAATATCAATGGCATGGTAATGGCTCACCTTAGCCTAACTCCTTTATTTGAACAGCTGATTGGCGTCTAATCAGTGACCGTTCTGTTATTGCAGCAACAATGAATGCGCGCTTCTTCATTTGGATGTAAAATTTCGTTATGTAGAGTGATCAGTTCTACATAACAATTGCTCAGGTAAAACAGAAAAGTACACGTCACAAATTAACCGTAGTTAACCAGTTCGTAAAGATGGCTTTTACAAACTGTGAAAACACGTTCTATAATAGGCAAATAATTCTGTGCTAACCATTGAAGAGTGTTCGTACCAATTATATTGTTATTATTAATAATGAAAACTACGAGTCGTATAATTATTAACTACATGCATATACAAAATGATTTCCAAAATTACACACATGTGAAATTTGTAATGTTTTCCCAGAGATATATTATACTTCTAGAATATATTATTACAAATAATAAACATAGTGAAATGTTATTTTTTGGATCGATGAAGACACTCAATGTTACGGCCTCCACAATTCCGAGAGGTTTGAAGGTACAATATTTCATTTAAATTTTTACAAATTTTTCGTACGCACCCACGAATACAAGATGAAACGTACACGTAGAAGTGGACTACTAATAACATTCTGTTTAATTCTGACAAAGAGTTATTTCTAATAAAAATGTTATTGTTATATTTCGTTGCTGGAAGTCATACAATCTTTCGCCTACCACTACTATGAAACTTATTATTTGAAATAACTGATATATATATTTGACAATGATTACATTTGATGAATGCCACAAAATTTTAAAATAACTCAAAATTCAAACCTCATAAGCAATAATCATATGCAATAATATGTCATAATCTTAAGTTATTTTGATGTTATTTCCTACTATAACTTAAATGATACATAAATCTGTTGGAAAATTATACTTTGAGATTATATATAAGTAGAAGATACATACCTTCAGCGTTTTGTGTGAATGATTAAAAATTGTATAATATATGATTCTCCAAACATTTTTCATCAATTTCATAAGGGCTGTGATTATTGAATCTATAAGTTTAACTTAACCATAAAGTAATGGCACCAATTTAAACTGAAGCCACTTACTTTCTCTAATTGGAAATATTCTAACTAACCCACTGTTATCACATGAAAGTCCCTGTATAAAGTGGACCAAAATCACAAGCAAGTATATTGAATGTCTCCGTTTCACGCCGATTATCACTTAGCGCTTTGGGCGAAACTTAGAAAATAAGATATCTGTCAAGTTAAGTATTGTAGTTCAGATTGTGTTGAGTTTATGTTTCTATTTTTATGTCACTTCAGTTATGTAACGTAATTTAAATTCGTTTAATGTTGACAGTTTATTATCAGATAGTGGTCATGAGGCTAATGGAATTGACTGTGATGTATAACTATACAATTAGTAACCTTTTTCCGCCCTTGCATACTTTTTTAAAAGTTTTTGAAAGATAACTCTGGTGTTTCGCCTACAATGACATACAGATCAGTATTGCAGTTGATTTAATAGTAGCTAGTATTAAATAGTATAATAAAACCAGGTTATAATAAATTGGGGAGTAGGTTCACATATAACATTAAAATATTAATAATACTTGAACGTAGAGACATCATACGCGCACTATTGACCTTTCAATTCTAATCAAGGACGTTCCAGACATATCTGTCATCAGTAACGGGATAGTGACGAATAAAATAGTTCGTACCCACTGCTGATCTCTACACCACATCAAATGGATCTACAAAAGGTTATGTACAGTACTGTAACTTATTAGAAACTATATTGTAAAAACGTTGAAGTTCATCAGTATGAATTAACAAACAGACCTGCAATTGGTTAAATACCCTTTATAAAACGTATTGGATATTACATTGTAGAATAATACAAACACGCATTCATGAAAACTATCCAATTTCAACATAAAATAGGCAATTTGGAAGAAATAATCCTTGCGAAAGTATTTATATTTTACTAGACGAGTTACTTTGATGCCAGCATGTTTTGTGGCTTTACAGGGAACCATCTCTATTTTGGTCTAACCGTATACTTACCTTCCAGTAAGATATAAATATTATACGGTAGATAGTGTTCAAATATTTAAAAGACGATATCTTTGCAACAATCCTTTTCTGCTTCTGACATTTTTCACTTTCTGTGAACATTCCATAACTGCATAATATGATGTTAAATATAAACATTTTACTTAAAAATTAATAAAGCTATTGCATCAATGCGTCAATAAAATGTTGTCTTTGTAAGAAATTTGATACCATCTTAATTAATTCCATATTGAGACATTCACTTTCGATTACAATAGTGTCGTCATATTGTTTTATAAATAAATACTAGTCCACAAGTAAGGGTATTTATTATTCTAGGAGAGAGAAAGAAAACAAAGAGCGCTGTTTTCCAAGGGCAATGTTATTGTTAAGTGCATAAAGACTTTTGACGTAAAGATATCGATGGTAATAAATTTGATTTTACTTTCTAAAGTATAAACAAAGACTGTTCCCGGTCTTACTTTGTTATGGTATACTTCTTTTTACTAACAGAAATACGATCTTATTACGCCCTTAGTCTAAATACGATTTTAAAAAGAAATATAATATTTAATATAGTGAATACAATAGGGTTAACATTAATGAGTCTTAATGTTGAATACAGTTAACATACCGTTGGCCTAATTGTAAAACCTCGTAACTGCCAAATACCAAATTTTACAGGAGAGCAAAAAAAGTGATTTATTTAGTTGATTTTGTTTTTTTGTTTTAAAACCTAGTATTTTAGATCATGTTGTGAAGTAATAGAAATTATTAAAACGATTGTACCAATAAATATTTGTGTGTATTGATGTATTGGGAGTTACGAGGTTTGTACTAAAATACTATTGGAGTTACATGTTTTCACAAGAAGGAGTTACGTGTCCTCCATTTTGCTTATTATTCATTTCCCTAGATATTGTGGAGTTACATGGACAAGTTTAAAAAACATATTTGCTTTGCTAGTGATATAGTGTATAACTAACTAACACTAACTATAATTACAAGGTTAACAAAATTAAAACTCATTTAAGAACAAGAAATTTATTTTACATTATGTATCGTATTAGTCATGTGGCAAATTGTCATAAAATGCATGGTAGTCACTGGGTAGGATCATCTTTAACTCCTGCAGATGGTTGAACTTGGACCTTGGAATTTTTAATCTAGCAGAGTACAACTGAGGAAAGTCAAACTTGCCAAGTAAATAAAATAATTCTTCGACACCAGAATTGAAGTCAGATTTCTCCTTCGGTTTAGATTGTTTGGTAGAGGATTTTTTTCTCGTTGGTCTCACAGGGGTAGTCATATTGCTGAGATTTCCCATTGTTTCTTTTTTATTTTTCTGGTCGAAAATTGGAAGCAACTTGTAGTCATCCTCGTAGTTAAGTTTATAGGATATTTTACCATCTTCAGTAAATAAAAGGCAGCGTATATCTGTGACTTTTGGTTGACCTACACCAACTCCTGGCCTAATAGATTTAACTGGCATTGCTTTATTGAAATCTTTAAAAAACGTGTGTTCCAGGTATTTTACATGGTAAGGTTGAGGGTTCTTCCTAGCCTTCTTGCAAATTGCAGCAAATATGCTGAATACAGCAGGAATGTTTGTCTTTGTTTTACAGACATCTCTCTATAATGGAATGCATGGAATCGCATTCCATTTGAGTATGTCCTCTCTCTAAATACTTTTGTTCAATGATAATCTGATGCCTTTTAGCTAAGTGCATTAAGGCATTTGCTAAAGTAGCACATCTATTTTGGTAATTACACCCATCGCTGTAAATAATAACTTTTTTGCTCTCATTTCTTAAAGGAAGTTGTGAAACGATAAAATCCGTTAAAATAGTCGCAAATTCATTGGATGTAAGCTGGCCTTCACACTCGTTCCATAGGTAACAATAGCCATCTTTTGTCTTTAGGTCAAACACTGTCATAATGTGAACAGCTAATTTACTACGGTAATATAAAGCTGATGCATTAGACCTCGGACTAAGCAGCAATGACTGCAGGTCAGTTGTGTATACGTGCTCTTCATTTTCTTTATCATTTTCCTTCGACTTTCTTGCTTCTTCTTTTTTATTAATGTGTTCATCAAATGCTTCTTTGTCAATCCTGTTGTGTTTGTAGGCTATACATTGATCACACTGATCTTTTTTGGGCCTATATAAACCTAAGTTTAATTCTTCGAACATTTTATGAAACGAGCAACTGGATAGTGGAATCATTCCCTTTCCTTTACACCAATCCTGGCAATAGAATTCATACAATTTAGCTTTTGATGACCACATGGGTTCCAAGTAAAGTTTCTTAGATGATGCCCTACAATAATGGCTCTCTACCTGTGGTAGTGATTCAAAAACTCTTTCATTGCGTTATGCCTTTTGGTAAGTTCTTCTCGTTTTGATTTACCATTGGTTTCAATTGCTCTACTTTTAGGTCTGGAGCTAGAGACGCCATTTTCTTCATTACCAATATCATCTTCATTGCTCTCAACACTGGTATGATCACTATTTTCACACTTTTTTCTTTAATCCAGTTAAATAAGGTCCATTCTCCGATATTTATCGTAGCCAAAAAGGTGCTCCTGCAAACTCGCTGTTTTTTGTTATCTACAGTGAAATAAAACTCATGAGAGAATTTTCTTCTTGATTTACCTTCCTCTTTTCTGTCTCTTGCCCTCCCAGTCAAACGTACTTCAGTTAACCCTTTGACATAACATTTTTTTAGATTCCCAGGATAATTCCCAGAACTCATTAAAAATGTTCCTTCTCTGATTGTCTGTTAAGGATTTGCAGTAAAATTTTGCACTTTTACATTTGCATCTGACATCTTTTATTTCTCTTGGTGGCTTAGTTACGACAAATTTATTTTTTCCATTTACTAACTTTCTCCCTTTGTACTGTTTTCCTTTTTCCCTCAACAACTTTGCCTTTTTATACTCCCAATCATCCTCTTTCACCATGTGCCTTTTTCTCCTGCTACGTTGACTGTCGTTTAACATCGGTTTTACGTCACTTTCATTGGCATCATTAGAATTAGCTTCACCAGGTTGCTGATGTTCATTTATTTCTTGAAGTATTATGCTTTGATGCAGAACGTCTTGATTAGTTTCAACTAAATTGTCTATCATCTCATTATCATGAGTATCATCTGTCATATTATTTGTTTCCTGAGGTACTATGCTTTTCGGCACAACTTTACTATTAATTTCAAGTAGATTTTCTATCATCCCATTGTCATTATGAGCTTCACCCCTCAAACTGAATAGTTTCAAATTCCTCATTTGTAGTATCATGTTGTCCAACAGTGCTATGGGGTCTTTCATTACCATTAAATAAACTTTGTGCTGTATCTAATATTTCATTCGAACTGAAGGTAAAGTCACTTAAAATGTTATGAAGATCCTCAGTTTCTGTTCTGTTATCTTCTACTTGTAAAAGATAACCATCTGATTGCAATATAAGAAACTGGCTGGATAATGCATCGTTCAAAAGATTATTTTCCACTTGACATTCAATTTCCAATGACTCGTCAATAAAAGTTGTTTCAGCTTGGCATTCATTGACCAATGCCTCATCAAACAAGGTATTCTCTTCTTGACATTCTATGTCCAATGTTTCGTCAATCAAAGTATTTTTAACTTGGCATTCAATTTCCGGAGGAATAACCTCATTTTTTGCATATTCATGTTTAGTGCTTGATGTTGATTCTGATGGCTTTTGACAACCATTTGAGGGGTCTTCACTTTGTGTTGATTTTTTCTGCCTTTTCTTTTAAATATCTAATATAAGTTTACCTCGTGAGGCCATCTGGAACAAAATGTTTCAATCAGGTTTTCTGGCATTTGAAATAACGATTGTGTTCCTTGTCCTGTAACTCCACAACAAGTATCTGTCTCTACGGATTCTTATAAACAAATCTTGTAACTCCAACAGTGTGATTATTTGCAAAACACGTAACTCCAGGAATCAGATACTAACAAAACATGTAACTCCTGATTTTATTAGTAACTTTATTGGTTTTTAACAACTTAAGGGCAAGACGGGTTAAATTATCTATTTAGAGTTATGTTTAATGCCTTCTACAACCTGTAATACACTAACAATTACGAGAAAAATAATTAATAACTATAAACTGGTAACTCCGAAATTGCATTTCATAACCTCAAAATGCTGAAGTGGTAAAACATTGTAACTCCACCATAAACATTTTAATTTAAATGAAGTACTTAATAACTATGATTGTAATACAGCTTCATAATATTCATAAAGTTCTACTTACAGTACTTCCTTTAGTAGGTTCCAAAGGTCAAGACAATACGTTTTACACCAGAAATATAAACAAACTGACAGCACTGACACGGCACTCTGAGCATGCATATGGTTTACACACAAGCACATGGAGTTAGCAGGTTTGCAAATAACAAAATTCCCTATTAAAAGATACGAGGTTTGAAATTTCCCTTTTTCTATATTCACAGTATTTTTGGGAGTTAAGAGACTTACCTAGGTGTGTAGAAATCACCAATAGCAACCTAACGAAATAATAACCCAAAATCGCCATATTTGGGAGTTATGAGGTTTTACAATTAGGCCAACGATACACTATAATTTCTTTGTAAACTAATATAATAATGAACCATTACCTGTAAAATCATTCATTATAACCTTTAGTTATTAGTTTTTAATAAATTTGACATTAGGGTTCTTACCATTGATATATTAATGTACCAATGTATAGTATAAATATTAGAGGAGCCTAACCGAGAAGGGTTTAAATTATTAGATGAAATCAGACTTTTTTAATATTGTCACTGGCAGTAATGTTTATTTATAATGATAATGACAAACACATAACGGTATTAAAAATATACGACGAGTTAAAAACCAATTTTAGTTACGTTTGCTCTTGTATTAATTGGGCACCTTTCCTTCTCCTTGTTTGTTTGATATAACTCAACTATAATATTAAATATTATAAATAAAAGTACTGGTATTTTCCTAAATTAATAATACAATACCCGGCACAGTAAAGAAATTTGGCAACAACTTAGTCCCTAAGCTCAGCTATAAATCTTTAAATGTCCACATTTTCTATTGTAGGTTGCAAGGGAAATGTTTCCTCTATGAGACACAAGCCATTTTCTAAAATTATTAAAGCGTTTTCTATTGGTTTGATGCAACATTACTGTACACATTAGCTGTGTTGGTATCAATAATACCACGTTTTTCTATTTCTCAGTTGGTAATGACGTAATATATATATATATATATATATATATATATATATATATATATGTATATATATATTTAAACATGTGGTTAAACATGAATGGTATGATGATTTAACATGAATGGTCACTTCATGATTATCAAATTAATTTACATATCGCTTAACAATCATGGGCCACTAATTACAGAGGCAGTGCTGAGGACGATTTCAATATCTCCAATCATATTGCAGATTATAATGAAGTGTGTTATAATACAGGTCCTTATTGAATGCATAAGTAGAAAATTAGATTTCAAATTCATAGCGGGATTAACACACAATTACGTTACGTACACTGTGTCGGTCAGTATTTTTGCAGTTTTTTGAGGTTAAGTGATTGACACAAAGTGTAGATCATTAGTAATAACGAATCACCCTATTATCCTTAGTTTTACATGACGTGTTTTAGATGGATTACTACAGGACAACACGTAAAGCCATATAATTAAACCTTAGAACTTCACGTAAATCAGCTATTTTTATTATAATAATCTCCTATCTTTGCACCGTGTTAAAATTTTTAAAGAGGTTATAATTAAGAAAATACTATTAAAATTAAAAATATTTATGCCAAAAGGTACATTAAGACTTATTTAGTGAAAACGTATTAAGTAATTATAATAATTAGGTAAAAAAACATAAGTGGAGGAGTCTAATTGTGGTAATTTATTTATATTAGTTACAGAAAATCATAGAAAATTTTAAATTCCTCCTTAAAAACACGTATAATTCAGCAAATAATTTTTAAAAACAAGATAATACTTTATTATGAATATTTTGTGTTACTAAAACTTATCCATTTAAAGATACACAAATTATGCCTTTAGCTTTAGATATGAAGATATCACATAAAATAGTGGCCTATACCGTTACCGTAACAGCATTTTAGTTATAACAAAGGAAAAGAGCCCTAGACTGACCATAACAGCTCCCATAGACACATTAGCGGCCCTAAACTACCGTCTGGCGTCACATTAGTGGCCTTCATGCAAATACCTAGATACCATTGCCTACGTAAACATTCCATATTTATAGTTAAAAGTGCCTATTGTTTATTTGAGTTTTGTATATTTAAACTTCAAACAATATTTTTATATTTAGACATTAGTTTGTAAAAGTTTGTACGATTATTTAGTACTGTTAAACAGTATTCGAAGGGGAAAATGTTATAATTCGACTGTTTAACATTTCCTGCACATGGAAAACCCAAAAATATGGTGGGAGAAGCACTATATATTTATGGTTTATAAAACATTCTTTCTCAGCTTACTATATATCAGACAATTCACAATTCACGACAAAATAGTTAAACAAAATACAGCTGACGAGGTCGTACACGTAGATATGTGATGTGTGATATCTATAATTGTATGATTACCTGTTGTACCACTACAATAGACCTAATGTGGTGATGTGTGGCTGATGATCGCTCAGGGTGACCATTGTTACCATGAGCTAATCACATTAGTGCAGTGTATATTCCCTTTATCATACACCGGAAGTCACATCCACACTTAGGATACAGTGGGTTATCAAATACAGACTGACAGATATCAGCTGTTACTCCATAGTACGGAACATTGCATAAGCCAACAACGAGATAATAAAAGCCTTTTGACTTACCTAGGTTGACACTTTGTTGAATTATTTCCGGATATTTAAAAATATCGTGGCCGAGGGGAGAGTTGTTACAAGACACGTTTAATATTTGCGTGGATAAATGGAATTTTTTGTTGATGGGTTTGAAATTATAGGTTCTATAAATATAAATAATGGATTACTATTACAAGTGGCCCTGATATTAACAGTTATAAAAACTATTAATACACGGTTTGGTATTATTTTACTTTTGTAATACTAACATAAAAGAATAAAGTTCATTTAGGGCAGGTACTGCCTATATGGTTTAAAAGAAAGATTTGAAATAAATGTATAAAAGTTATATAAAATATTTTATTGACCTAAAATTTTTTTTGAAAACGATAATGATATTTTTCTCTATTCTTGATTTCCATATTTGTTTCTACAAAACGCAACTTCAAATAGAAAAGTAAACAAAAGCACAATGTTTATAAAAAAAGTTTGTGTCTGTGTTTAAAAAATACCGGATGTTCGGCCTAAAGCTGTCAAGAAAGAAACAATTTCGTCATAGTTATTTAATCTAATTTTTAGCGATTTCAATTAAAAACAGAAATAAATACAATACAAATCGTGCGTTTAAAGTTTACTGATCGTATTTCCAGTACAATGTTAAAAAATGCTAATTAAGAGTACATTTAACTTGATAAAATCATATCGTTCATACCTACAATAATTTATCCAATAAAGTAAATATCAGACTAATTATTACGTTTATTAGCAATTCATCTGAGTACAGAACCACTGTTCACTTTTAATCCATATAATTGACTGTAGTCATCCTGTTGTATCGGTTTTAAGTCCTAGCTGTAAGTTATCTGACGTAGGTATCACGGCAAAAAGGTACAATGTGTGCTTTGCCTTGCAGAGTACATACTCGTGTTCGACGTAGGGAGTACAACACAAACCCACCGACTTCAAAGTCGTTCTGTTGTAGAACAGAACTATGCAACCTAATGGGATTTTGATTTCCAGAACTGATAAGCATGCAAAGAACTAAATTTCAATTTACCAAAACAAAAATGATTACGTTAAAGGTTTACATTTTCTACGTATGAGATTACAATTCTTCACAATATAAAGGCAATCATCGTCTTTCAATATTGACCTAAATACATTTATAGTTCAAACGCAGGATTATGGTAAATGGTCACTACAAAATTATTTCAATAACTAACTTGGAGGAATACCATTTAGAAGAAATGAAGGTTAGATAAAACGAAAACAAATCATTAGAATAGATTTGATCAATAAATAGATTTTCTTAGATTAGCGATAATTGTGTTTTTTATAACGGATTACTACTACCGGACATTGTACAAAGTAGTTTTAATGTAGGATCTCACGTATGTCAAATTAGCATAATGCCAATACAATAACAACGTAAAAAGACGCTAATGCCTCCTCTATCCATATTGGGGAGCGGGAAGGCAAAAAATTTATTTTTTTTAGTTTTCTGTTTTTTAAGTTTTTGTTACTCAGACTTGTACAGTTTCAGGAAAAATAACACTTTTTGTTGCAAGATTATCCTAAGTACGCAAAAAAATTAATTACAAAGTAACTACCGGCGCTTTTGGCATGAAATTTTACTCCACACTGTGAACAACTTTAATATAGTACAACCTGTGTTGCTACTGATGCAGTATTTTTACCAGTGACATAATGGCCACAATTAAACAAATTTATAAGGATTTAGCAAACCCCGAACTTCTAAAAAAGTCCCTTCACCAAAAAACTCAAAATCCTAACGAAAGTTTTAATAACGTAGTGTGGAATGAAGTCCCCAAAAATGTGTTTGTGAGACTGAACACTTTGAAGTTACGTGTGCTGGATGCAGTGCTAAGTTTCAATGATGGATTTGCCAGTAAGTCATATATCTAAAATGAATTAGGCCTAACTTTGAGTAAAAACTCAGTGCTCGCGCTTCGTGGTTTTGATGTTTTGCGACTCAAGAAAGCCGACAAAGCTGCACAACTAATGACCAAGGAAGCCAGAACAGCTAGAAAAAAGAGAAGACTGGTTCACATTTTAAAGGCTAATCAACTACAGTTGTTTCTTAACTGTGTTTTACTCGTATTACGGTTTGGTGAAATAATAGTGTTAATAACCATTGGTAATATCCTTATAAATATCCATTGGTAATATATTAACTAATAGTGTAATGAAATGTATTCAGTTATTTGCAATAAGTAAAAAACATTTTGTTTCACTATATTCATTTGTAGGATACTTTTAAAAATTCAGTGAAAATTTACTGTATAAATATAATATAATATAGTTTATACTAAATGACTTATACAAGCATTTAAACAAGAATAAATTAGATATCAAAGAGTGTCAGGATAAAATTTATACCATAAGACAAGACACACAGACATGTCAGCATCCAACATCTGGGTATGCTATAAATCTTTCTTAGGACCCGTGTCACCACAATCTTAGAGTGTTTCTATATTTATGTATTTCCAATAGAATATACGGTTCTGTTGTTATTTATTGTAACAATATTCTTTATGTTTTACCGATTTTCTGTTCCTAATTCATTAGAGTAAAATTTGTACAGGACATGGTGGTTCAAAAAGGATAAAAAAATACAAAAACGGGTTTTTGTAAAAAAAATAGCAACTGTAAGAAGCAACAAATATGCTTTTGTATGGTATACTCCAAATAACCTGGACTAAAAATCCAAATCTATAGCAAAATAATGATGAGGAAATACTATTATAGTACTACCGTATTTATACTAACGTTTATCTCTATCATGGTAATAAATTAAAATTTCATATCAACTTTTAACAATTTTATGTAAATAATTTTTCGAACATGTTTAATTAGAAATGACTTTATATATTGTTTGTGTTAAATAAATGTTTCGATGTAAACTTAAAACAACAAACATATACCCTAGGTATTTTTTACATAATAGCAAAAATTAACCTGGTGATATAATTTTGTCTGCACGCTGTATATTATGGACAAATATACAGCATGGTAGGTTGTACAGGTTAACAATGTCGGAAAAATGTTGAGAAATCCAATGTTTTATTTGATAAAATTCTATTATAGTCAATATTAATGCTTTTACAGACTATCCCATGGTTATGTAGACAACTTCTACAGTACATCAATATAAGCTCAAAGCTTCCCTGTGTTTCATTACGGACTCTTGGCGAGTTAAATTTATCCATACTTAAGGAGACTGTGTATTGAATGGACACTATGTACACTATAAGAATAAAATGATCCTATATTGTAATTAAAATATTTTAATAATTCAAACTTTACTGCTGACCCTACAAACACAACATTTAAAAAGTCTCATATATAGGGGCATGGATACCTTCTATAAAACATTGAAGTTCCTATTCGGAGCTAAATAATATTAATAACAAAACTCAGTTTGTATTACAATTGCTGATGACTGCTAAATTAAATATTACATTTCTTTAAATTTAAAACTATTCTTTGTATGAGAAATTCCTAATTTGAAGCATACATAGTTTTATTCCTAAAACTACAGTTTATAATTATATATTACACCAAAAGTTTTTTTTTTATAGGCGTAATACTTAGAGATAGAGCCTATATTCTAATTAGAGTGCATATCAGTATACCGATAAGTTAAGGAAGTGGTCAGCTTCAACAAACTTTGCACTGATGCCTCGGCTGCGCAATTATACGGATTGAACTCCATTCATATTCTCTCTCTCTCTCTCATTAAATTAACGAGAATTTTACAGCTCATTAAATCAGTCGCTAAGGATGAAGCTTTTTTGCTGTCTTCATAAAATATATATTATGTTATGCTAATTATCCTGGTGTTATATAACTGATGCAAATGTAAAAATATACTCTTATCTGTACATTAAAGCAAATAATGAATATGCAGTGATTATTCAGTTCTGTAATATAGATATAAAACTAAAAAAATTACTACTAACTATTACTATTAATTTAAAAACCTATCTTAGTTGTGTTTGAGATATTTCTAACCTGTGTATATTTATACATTTTCTAATTCTTGAAAGAAGGCAAATCAACTATGTAAAAAAATAATAATAACGGAGTAATTTAAATTGCAATAAATGTATAATCTGCGCCTGGCTTAGCTTTTGCAGCTTGATAATGAAAAGGACACAGTAATTATTTAGCAGTTTTTGTTGCTCTCGTCTGATAATTAAAAAATATGCATTTGCAAAACTTTCAGTAAAATAAAATATATCACAATAAATATGTAACTGTGAAGTATATTTTACATAGAATTTCAAGTAGTGTTAATGTAGTACAGTCAGGCGAAGGTAGGTCGTAGGATTCAAGCTGTAAAAGCTAAGCCAGGCGCAGATTATACAAACTGTTGACGTTTGCATATCAGATATACTCAGACCTCTGGATAATTGAGAAGTGGAGTCATAAAATCTCAATATATAACCTTCCTCACACTTTATCCCATTCACGAGTTATAAATCTATACATGTACTACCTTATTATAAAAAAATCTAACTATAAAGTAATACTTGCATTGAATTAGTTTATTGCAGTTGACTTTTTACCATATTATCTTAAATTTTACAAATATTTGAAAACTATTTAAGTAAGAAAAGGTATGGTTTCTTTACAACTCACTGTATCCCACATACAATCCAAACATAAAAGTATGTTTCAAATATCTAATGGAATAATTTGGATTCCTTGCAAACATTGCAGCCAATATGAGTAATAAATTTAACAATAATTTTATGTAATATATTGTTAGATATGGTTTTACAAACTTCATCGGATTTATTTTTGTTGTATTTTTTAGACAATTTACAAGACCGAAATGGGAGTTGGCATTAAAAACTTTATAGCTGCTGCATAATCTGGCATATTTATGATTAAAGTTAAACATAATGGGTATAATTCAAACTAAATATTAGTAATGCAAAATTAGTGTAACAATTTATAATATGAGTAAATTTCATTTTAATTTGATAAACAGAGATATATTTATTTTCACTGTACATTTATTTGTTATATTTTCTAATATACCACGAGACAAGAAAGACATAGTGGTTATTTACCCAAGATCTTAAGTCGTCAGGGGCACACTTGAAACTTTTATTACTTTCATATTGTACACCGAAATACTTGTACAACCAAAACAAAGTTATATAATCGATACTTAGTAAAATAAGTTGGTGATCTTGAGATCAATTAATTTTAAAATTGAAACAAACTGATTTTATTCGTCTTTTCTTTGTAAAGAAGGGATAACATTAATATAAGGTATAAAGAGCAATTAGATTCTCTTTCTGTACAAGTCTTCTTGGAGAAATAATTATTGACTTTAAATAAGCTTTATTTATTATAAAGATATTGTAATATATAAAATATGACATATTTGGTCAAATGTTTCAATTGTAGCTTTGCTTATTAAAACACGTAGATTACTTACTATATTGCTATGTCTTATCTACTAAAAAGGTTCTATCAATTCATATTACGTTTAACATTGTATTAAAGTCATCGTATTAAATATTCAGATTGACAGTTTTACTTATTACTGTTACACTAATGTTTTCTGAGAAATCGTAAGGTTTCGAGACGATAGCCCTAAAAGAAGGTAACAGGAATTAGTTCTAAAAAGAAATAGTTCAGAGAAACGGCTTTAAATGCAACATTTGTTTTATTACTTGACCCGTTGCATGATATTACGATTTTACGGAAAGAATTGCTATGTGCAGGACAGAATGAAATGTTAGGTACATATTTATAAAACCATAAGCTACATTATAAAATAACCATTAAATTTTATTTTACTCTCAAGCCTTCAAAGAATACCTACTATTAATGGTAAGAACTATAGCACTTTATCTCAAAAAACGGTTTGAGAAAATATACCTAACTATTTTACTAGTAAATGCAGTTTTTTTCGAAAAACAAAATTAAAGGCCCACCAACTTGGCTTTAAGAGAAGTACTTTAGAAGAATCCAGGACCTTATGCTATAGTAGCACCACAAAAAAATGTTAAAGAGCTTAGTACTATAAACTATAAAATAGATTTAAACTATTTTTTACACTCTTTCGTTGTGCCCCCATTAAGATTTCAATAAAGAGATCTTATAATATACTTTTAAAAATACTAAATTACAGTAATACGGCGCGAAGGCTACTGTATGTATGCATATATGTAAAATAGTAGTGTATGAAACATAATTAGTTAAGAATACTCTGCTTGGTACTTTTGATGAACGGCATAAAACAAAACTAATGAGTAATTCTTATAAAAATGTTTTTAAATGTTCTTAAAAATACGTTTATTATATTAAATATACAAATTATTATATACTCAGTGCGTTGAAACATAAGATAAGATATCTGGACGCTATTTTGTGTTGGCTTACTGGTTTTTAGATTATAATTATGTAGCGACATAGCTATAATCTGTTTTTGATGAAAACATGTCGTAATCCAGTTTATATTTATTAAGTTTCTGTTCTTTCTGGTATGTATTCAGATATAAAGCGCGGTTTACGTTTGTCTGAAGTTGACCGTTATTATTACACTTAGGCTATTGGAAATTATTATCACCCATAATAGATTGCAACGTTATTGTCAATCTTTGTCCGCCCTTGTATACCTCTACTGAGTTTATTTTTAGAATAACATTGATATACTGCCTAAAATCGCATACGTTAAGGTAAGTATTGTTATTTGTTATAAAACAATGCTGGAAAGCTTGTTATTTATGTAGACTAATCTACTCTAAATAAATAGGAAAATTTATTGAAATGTAACATTAAACTTTTAATAATACTGGAATGTTCAGCTCGCCATGATCCCCGCCCAATTGCGATTCTATTCAAGGGGGAACGTCGGAGACATGACCAGCTACGACTTATTAACGAGTAAAATAGTTTTGTACTTACATTACATTCTATGAACGCCATATAAAATGGATTTACAATGAGTTATTTACACTTTTTAAAATTTATTAGATCTTAGATACTATAAAAAACACATACAAGCGATCTTTAAAAGCACTAAATGTCCATGTTTATTAGTCATCTGAAAGGAAAAACTCTTTTTGAAAGAAACTATGCTTTGCGATAAGTGGTTTTCTTCAATAAATAACTATATTTATTTGTTACAGGTACATGTAAGAAAATTAAATTCACCTTGATGCTTAGTTTGTTTTAGTCTAAGCGTGTACTATCCTCTAATAAGAGAAAAATACGTAAGATTTTATTTTAATAGTTAAAAGACGAAATCTTTACTGTAATTAAAACATGTCCCACACTATTATATATCCTCAAAAGAAGACTCGTTTATAAAAACATTGTATTTAGTACTGCAACGAAAGGAACAGAAAACAAAGATTGCCGTTGACCAAGGACAATGTTATTGTTAAGTACGACAAAGACCTTTGACGTCACGATATCGATGGTAATAAATTGGATTTTACTTTCTAAAGTCTATGCAAAGACCACTCTTAGTTTTAATTTGTAATACTTATTTTCAAAATGTTACATCTTACTGCACACTTAGGGGAAATGTTATATTTACAAAGATCATTTCATTTTATATAGTACTTACAAAATCTTAACAATGAATAAGTCTTCATGTTATTTACAATGATATTACACTAAAGTTTCTTGTATAAAGACTTGTTGTTGACTTAAAATTTGAGAATCATCATTTATACTGCCTAGTTGTAGTAATTGTATCAATAATACTACTTACTCGTTTTTCACATTCCGTATTGACGAAATAAGTACAGATGGTCCCTATACATGTTTATCTTATTAATTAACTCCTGACTAATAATAATTGAAGATATAAATACCAAGGGTGTAAATGCCCTTAGTATTAGCGTGTATAATAAGATTTAAACACTGATAATAGCAACGCAGTTAGTAGGATTTGTAATTTGTAAAGTCCTTGAGTGGTGAATAATGTGGTAAATATGTTTTCAGATTTCAAGTGAGATTACAAATAGAATGACAATACTTGCACTGATTTGGTCAGTATGTTTATAGATTTTTACGACATGACTATAATTATATAACGTATTTAAGTGTGATTACAAACAGAATTACAATACTTGCACTGATTTGGTCAGTATGTTTGTAGGTTTTACGACTTGACTATAATTATATAACGTATTTAAGTGTGATTACAAACAGAATTACATTACTTGCACTGATTTGTTTAGAAATTTTGCAGATTTGTATGATGTGAGGGTTATAACTATATTATCATTAGTAATAATCAATTACCGCAACTATGAATTTTTGCTGTTATATAACGTTTCAGGTGAATTTGAAGGTGAATATAAATCGACTTGAACAATTAGGATTTGGCTATTGTCTAATTTTAAACGCCATATTAATGTATAGAATAACACCGTTACTACAAATGCATTTTATTTATAAATAACAAATATAATTAGGTGTGGTATAGCTAAGACCTCTCAACTGGCCACAAGAGATGTTTTATAGCACATTAGTGGTCGTTATGCAAATCGTTGTGGTTACTGACTATATAAACATTTCAAATTTTATAGGTAATAAAATAGTGCATTGTTTAAAATCATTACTCTATTGGTTACTTTTACAAAGTGTTGCATTATAATGTTTCAAGCGTCTTTAATTTTAAACTTCAAACAATATTCAAAGTTTATACAAATGTACGAAAGTTGTGTTTTTTTTTTTAAATTAGATCAGAGCCCTAGACATTGGTTGAAAAATTCATATTATTATTATATGCTGTGAACAATAATTAGGGAAGCGAAGGGAGATATATTTTAACTCGGCTGTTTAACATTTAATGTGCATATAAAAGATACAAATATTGCGAGAGAATTATAAAATGTAGTTGTTTTTAATAAATACTTATTAGCTCACAGCTATTCAGTTAAATCACACTTCCCAGGAAAAAGTAGTTTAATCAAATACAGCTGTCAAGGATGCTCATATAGATGTGTGATGCCTGATATCTATAATTGTATGATTACCTGTTGTACCTCTGCAATAGACCTTATGTTGATCCGGTAGCTAATGATCGGTTGGGGTGCCCACTACTAACACAGACCAATCACATTAGTGCAGTGTATATTCCCCGTTCTCCTAAACCGGTAGCTACATCTACACTTTGATAGATAAATTGTATTGTCACATTGATTACAGCTTTTAGTTCAGAGTGTAAGGGATGAGTATTAGAATATCAAAATTCATGACCAAAGATAGACCACCGTAGGAAAAAGAAGTATTGAATACAAAGCGAAACAAACATCCGCTGGATGTAATCGAAGATCATCCATCAGCCAGACTTCGCTGCTAAACAACAGGATAAAATAACAAATTGCTTTAAAACATTTCACAACTAAAATTCTGATACAAAAAAATATTTTTAATCACCAATTACTACGTGGAGATTCGCGAGAGACGTGCTCCAGGGGACATGGCAGTAGAACTCATAGATTCTGTTTGTGTTTGGCATCAAATAATTTAGGCGTTATAGTGTCCAGTAGAAATGTTTAAGATATTTGTTTTTTTAGAAACGTATCATTAGATAATATCAGGGTTTCATCAATCATTTAAATATGTTTTATTTCCAATTTGTAAGGTACCTGTAACTAAAGCAATCAATAAAATAATCATGTTTTTAGATCAAATTAGTAGTTTATTATTGGAAAATATGTTTATAAACTTCAAATAATATATGTCAACGTTCTTGATTTTGAAAATTATGTAAATATTTTAAGAGAGAGATTTCTCCTTCCTTAGTTCGTGAATGGAATTTATCTTAAACAAAATAATTTGACACATAAAGTTTAAATATAAAATTTTTCGTTATAATCAATGAAATATAACTTGTAATAAATAAACCAGAACCAAATTGTATTCATGCTTAATATTAACATTGTTATGTGTTAAATGCTAAATATTACTGATCTTTAATGTTATTTAATATGAAAACAAATTAAATGAATTTGGGAATAAATAGAATGTATGTTAGTTCATGTGAGTGCTTTGTACTACCGATCGAAAACTACTAGTAAATTCTCTCACAATAGCCAATCCTTATAATTGGTTATTACCCAAAACAGACTTTGTATGGAAAATTCAATCACCAACTTGGATTATCTAGCAGTCAAACCTTACAATAGTAGACCAGATTGTGTACGAAACCAACACTGCTATAACACATCTTGGTGTTGCTTATCTAAGCTTTTTTTCTTAGGACACTGGTTAACATATTTCCGGATGTTGTCTAAGTAACTCCGTAGCCAAGGTGTGAAGCTGTGACAAGAGACGTTCAATTTGAATTGAGATCAATAAGATTTGTATTGATAGGTTTGGTTAAAGTATGATCGTGAGCATGTATACGAGAGCTCTATTACCTCTATGAAGTTATCTAATTTAATATCTATGAAAGTAGTAGTAAAAATCTTCAACCGTCCAATTTTATTTTAAGCTTGGCCTAGTATACTAGATTACCCGTCGATTTTAAAGAATAATTTGCTGTGTTATATTAACTGTAAAATAGAAACTATTCTCTTGTACGAAGTTACATTTGCCTCTTTCAAACACATTGATTTTACGATTTAATCAAGAGGCTGTAATAGTTTATAAATTTGAACGATAATCCTGGTCAAAACTCCCATGTTTAAATGAATCATCAATTTATTTAACTTACTCCGTATTTTACTAATAAGACTCTAAAATGCCGTTCCGGAGCTATATTGTATTAATAGTAACTAGTAAACCAGTAAAATTATTAGACAATTAGCGAATGTAACACCACACTTTTTTCAGTAAGGACTATTCTTTATATAAGAAATTCATATTTTTAATCACACAATACCTAATTCATAAACACAGGTAATCCATAATCATACTCATTCAGGATGAATTTACAGTAATAATTAGAGCGAAGCCCACATTCTAATTAAAGTGCATATCAGTCTAACGATAAGTTGAGGAAGTGGCCAGCGTCAACAAACTTGTTCTTATGCCTCGGCTGCGCAATTATACGGATTGAACTCCATTCATACTCTCTCTCTGTGTCTCATTAAATAAACGAGCATTTTACTGCTCTTTAAATCACTCGTTAATGATGATGGTTTTTGCTGTCTATCTTTGAATTTGCTATATCATGCTAGTCATCCTGGTACTTTGTCACTGATGCAAATCTACGAAAGAACAACCTTCAGCACATGAACAATTATGGTTGGTGGTTATGTTTTCCAGATATAATACTACGATGTATTCAATAAAAACAAAAAAAGGAGAAAACATATTAGAGAGAACACGGATTAAAGAGAATATAAATTTATTTACTGTCTCAATAGTACCCAGTCAAATAAAAGCAACAAGTTCAGTGCATAAGTATATAAAATATTTATTTGCTGTTCCATTCCGAATTTCGTACTGTTAATAAGAAATAAAGGAAGATACTCCGCAAATATTTCAATGACATAATTAAGGACATGATATAATCTGTCCTAGAGGAGCTGTATTAAAGTCATTTTCCACTGAAAAGTTTAGAATAAAAGATCCTTTTAGTGTTTGGCTACATTCACATCCATGTAGGTCAAAGACTGACATAAAAATGCATGCCCATTTCAGTACAGTAATAAATATGAGGATGTAAAGATTTTCTCTCTTACGTTAGGCACCAATATTATAAGTTCTTATACTACTACTCGTAGCTCTGCTACTCTCCTTGTCAACTATGGGAAAAATTGGCCTAATATTACTTATTTTTCTATGAACAGAATAATCCACCATCACAATAGATGAGTCATACACCACATAGAAACAATACAAATGTTCTACTGACTAATAGTATATTAATTAAATTTCATGAAACTGTGCTATGTTGGCAGGGTAACCCATATTATATAATACATATTTGTAATTTTTACATATTTAAGCTACCTCTATTTTTTAATAGAGCAAGCGTTCATAAAAATAAGAAGTTCTATTACAATTGGAAAATAGTGCTTTCGCATATTATGTTAAAAATATATGGTAATATCTAAAATTTTAATATCTAAAAAGGCTGATAATTTTCTTAATGTATGCAATGGCATAATTTCATGGATTTTTGAATTCAGGTATATCAGAAGAGCTGGAACCTCTAAAGAAAAAGAATAAATGATTTATGAAAACTATATCTAAAGTGTGTTGTCTGCATACTAACACGTTTTATACCCACTATCTTGTTATCCAAACCAGTTCAGATAAAATTCTGGGACTGGATTCGCAATATTTGTTCCTGAACTAGTTTCGAGTTTTGACATTGCCAATATTTAAAATGGGCAAACGGTCTACTCTTTCAGTGCCAAACATATCATGAAGAATCTTTCCTTCCCAATAAAAATTATTAGATCGTACAAAGAAACCGATTCCTTTATTTCGTCAAAGACACTTTTCTTGTTCCTTGTAGCTCTTTGCTACAATGGCAATGCATTTAAGTCATCTCCCAGTGCGTTTGCCATAGGGACTATTAATCTCAAGGTTTCCAAGCCAGATACTTTATTTCAATCTGTTGCAGTAGTGACGTGTATAGAAAATAAAGATCCCTCTGCAATTGGTTCATACTGCTTACCTACATGAGAATCCCTTTTCTATGGCATACTATGTTTCTTCTCATTTACTCTGCGTTAGAATCTTTTGATGAATCCCCTTCTGAATATGAAATAGTAACATTTAGGGGTTCAAGGGACAAAGAATTTGCCTAAATTATTTAGGTCACTTCTGTACAGTTAATATGCTTTCAAGAATATTTTTTTGTTTAGCTGCATTTACCGTCTTTTGATGAAATAATCATACATATATTTCTGTATTTTTAAGTATGAAAAACTCTTTATCTTCATCTAATTTGTACATAGTAAATGTTTCATTATGAACAATGTCAAATGAGCTGTTGAATCGAATATTCTCGTTTCGGATGAGAATCATGGAATTCTTCCTTTATATGTTTTCAAATAAATCCATTTGTAATGTAATTGTTTAAGCTTATCGATATCATGTTTTTACTTTAGTTACATTATCAGCTTTTGTTAATACATAGATTAATTCCGTTTAGCGCTCTGACTTCAATTTGTTACATATATTTTCATAAAAAATGGAATCTAAGAAAAACTTGCCTTAAATGTAGTAACTGAGTATATCTCAATATTAGATCTACATCTTTGCTACTCAACACCAATATAACGTCTAACGTGTTTAAAGCCATATTTTTGCAAAAAGTGCAGAACATTAATTTTAATAAAGCAGTTCTCATAATCTACTATTAATAGTTTTTTTGTAATGTTTTATTTTATACTGACAAACATTTAACACAACACGCATAACTTGTCAATGTCTTGATAACAACAGTGTATAAATGTAGGCGCAATGTTTATGGACAAACTTGACTAACAATATTCAATGTATTTTACTGCAACATAGTCGTCATTACATTGTGTTTTGATATTGCCTACTTATCTCACATTTCAATTAGAGATTAATTAATGTTTAAACCATAATAACCCAGAGAATAAACATAGAATACCATATTGATTTGTAAATAATATATATATATATATATATATATATATATATATATACATATATATATATATTATTTTCTCGAGATGGATGTACTGGGAAGTTGATGGTTCCTCAACGACAGCGAGAAATGAAGCCCTTTACAGGAACTTCCCGATTTAACTACGATGTGCAATAAAGAGTAAGCAGCGTGACATACTGAAGTGTAGAGTTATTTACATAATGTCAATGCTAGAATATGGGTCACATTGAGGCCCAAAATTTGATGCAATACTGTTTATGGGGCAAATAATCATCCTAAGTCTAGACTTGGCCCAGAGTGATCTCTTTTTGAGTCACTATGTTAAAATTATCAAGGCTAGTTATTCGGCATTAAGGATTTCATCACAGATGACAAGGTTAAAAAGGCAGTTAAAACTGGTTGTTTACAGAAAGCAAAACCACGAAACGAGTTATGAAAATGTTGAAGTAAAATTAAATCTATTTGAATTTTCGCTAATGCAGAGGCAAATACCATCGAGTGACTTTAACCTACCTTAAACTCCGTGTTGCCTACATAGAAAAGAAGATTCATTCAAAATTTCAAATAGGTTCTTCCTCGAGATGTCGTGTGGACATACATACAGAGTTAAATTCTTCCAGCCTTCCTAGTGATAGGCTTTGCTAATGCTCGATTAATAAACATAATATAATTAAATTAACTTAAAACTCCATAGGACTATCTTTACTCTGCTGGCTGTATCACGGTTCATATTGAATGAAGGCCGAGTGCCTAAGTAAATAGCTGCCACGGTCGCTCGTGTCACAGTGAAGTCAGTTACTTGTCCCTTTGAACACTTCATAGGATATGCAAGTGACACCAATGACCGGAACGGCTGAGAACTAGTCTATAAACTTTGCCAATTACTAGTCAAAGACGACAATAGTTTTATACAGAATGCTGAGACTTACTTTGCCCATAAATTATATTTTATCTGTGGCGTTTATTTAAAAAGGTGTCAAACGAATCTCCACATTAAAATACGCTACAGCTGACATTGCTCTGGTGTGCGATGAAAACCGATATGATAGTCAGCCTCCGCGAGTAATTAGTAGGCGTTTATACTGCATTTCGGTCAACTGTGTTTTCCCTACTTGAAATTGAAAGTTTAATTCATACAAATAGTTTAAATTTATAAGGTAACGATACTATTGGGATTGGTGAAACAGACTGTTTTAAGGATATTCTTTCAGAGTGATAACGTAAGAAAAAATGTAATAACCAACACGTGGTTCATTCTTTTACTTAAAAAACATTAAAATGAGAGTCTTAACAAAAACATTTACCTACGATACAGTTATCTCATTATAGTTTTTAATAACGATTAGAATCTGTAATAATAACACTGGAATTTTCATTATTAATGTAAACTTTTTAGTAAAGGTTTTGGATTTTATTTATATGTAGTAATTCACTATAAGTGAACCCACGATTACTTAGATAGCATTTTATATTACTTTAATATTACTTAAAAATGCAAGTTAACATATTCGTTTAAACAAAACTAGTTGGTTTAATTTTAATTTGATGTTATGTGTGTATAAATGGCTAACGAAATGTAATAAAATGGAAAATCAGTGGAGCCGATATTAATGGATTACAAGTCTGGGGGTGAGCTAATGTTTGAATTCGGATAGACTAACTCAGGTTTATATAACGTAAAATAAAAAATATAAGTCCTTAACAAAAGATAGCTTTTACAATTATTGATAGACAACAGATACAGGGTTTTGGCTAAAAATCTAGCACGGGTATATTATAGGCCAAGGTATTGTACTAAAAACCACAGTTTCTCCACTGACGAACGTTTCGAGTGAAAATGTTTCATCAAAGTTAGGTTTAAATCAGTTAAAAGACTGGAATCTATTTTGAAAAAAAATCACACAAGCAGACAAATAATTATTTATGTTTTTGCTGCTTGTAGTAGGTAAAGAAAAATAACAATATAAGCTCTGAAACCTATTGGCAAAAGTGATCTAAATTCCAAGCAAACCGTGAAACACAACTGAGTCGAATGATCGTAACAATTTGTCGGTAGAGTGAGCCAATCCCAAGCTGCGCGTGAAATCATCAGTGAAGGTCTGATTGCTTCCTTACCAGCTTGGTCAGTAATATCCCGTCTAATCTAAATGGCATGCAGAGATATTAGTGATCCATTATAACTTTCAATAGTAAGACATAATTACCTAAAAGAAAAAGACCAAAAATTCTGTTAATGTTCATTTGAAAAAATGGAGTGTTGCAGAAGATTTTATTTCACTGGTTATGATAACTGTTTTATTATTATATACAAGAAAACTAATACAAAACATTTTAATTTATTCTCCTCTTTTAATCCCTAAAATTAAAGTGGTTCAGAAAATCCTTTGATAGTTAGACGGGTTGTAATGTTTATGTTCATCCTTTTCTGACTTAATAGACCATCTTAGAATGTAGCAATAAAATCCACTGACTTTAAACGTGGAGGTAATTAAATGTACCTATTTCATATGTTATTTTACTGCCTATTTTATTTCTGCCTTCGTATAGCTGTTCAACTTGATAGTATTAACTTTTCGTAATTGCTTGTAATGAAATTATAACTCTCGTATGAGTCGTGTTAGCCACACAAGCCACTATTAACCACACATAACTTGTCAAAGTTTGGCAATATAAATAAACTATATTACACAGCTATAGCTTCAGGATAAATCTAATCAGTATCCCAGTGCCTGAATGTAAGTATTTTTATATAAGTATTCAGTATAGAATTGTGAAGTATATATTTTTTAGAAGTAAAATTCATCGGAGATACGTGAATTTCCTTTTAAGTGCAAAAATTATCTTAACGAGTAATTAGCGTAAATTTAATTTAAAGATCATACAAGACGCCTATGTAAAGTAAGTTAGGTCATCGTTATGAAAGATCAAACTAATACAAAGGTCCGATTTAAAATAAAAAATCTGTTAAACAACTTTCAGTGTAACAGTTGTAGAAACATAATTTTAAGATAACAGCGGAATTTTAAGATAAATTCTACTGTAAATTATTACTCTTGAAATATTAGGTGAAAAAATTGGTGCTAAGCGACGGGATGACTGTTAAACAGAGATTTCATAACTAACTCTGAAATTCTCCATCAAATTTATGTCCTATGAGCGAAGATAAATTGTATATATTCCAGCACAATATCACGAATTGAGACTGTCAAATTACATTATCAGAAAGTGGCAGATTAAGGTCACAAAAAAAACTGAAGCAATTCACAAACACCGACCACATAAATCCAGTTTGCCTAAAGATTTGCCGAGCCATTAAATAAGGCAGCAAGGAGAATACCACGGGGTGGGTAGATTTGGGCATATTGATTTCTTATATTCATATTAAAAAACTATTGACTCACAAGATTGGGACACATGTTACAAGACAGAGGAGGTAATTTTTAATAGACTGTCGTCCCAGGAGGGTTCACTGTGGATGATACCCAAAAGAACCTAAACTAGATACATAAAACACCGATATGTCTCTTAAATCTGGGTTGCACAATGTGTATCCTGGAACGGTACATCACTAACAGTAATGGTCGAGTTATTGGAGTATAAAGGGCTGGTCAATACGTTCAGTTTACAGCGGAGGATGCTTGTTGGAACGAATGCTCTTAGTGTCTAATCATATTTAAAGCCTAAGCGTTAAGCAGTACTGTCACCATCGTAGATTAGAGGAGGCTGCAACAGATTTAATCTCCCCTACTTCCATGGTCATGTTACTGAGATCGTTCCTATTACCCCTACTCTTGAGGTATCAGCAGGAGACGACTCCAACCCCAACATTATCCACCATGAATAGTAACTCTTGAAGCTTTGCAAAGGTCCTTTTAGTAATAAGTTTATTGAGGGTTTTCCTGAGGGTTGTCGTAATATCATAACAAAATACATTGTATGCGATATTTATATCGTTCTTAAACTCATTAGTAAGTGCAATATTACAATATTATTCAAATAAAGGAAGGTACAAATGTAAACTAAGTGTGCAAAGAAACCATCCACATGATATTGTTTTCATTATCAACAGATTAAGAAATCGCTGTCACAATATGTCTTTTCCGTTACGACAGCGAAAGAACTCAGCAAGCAAAGCAGTGAACAGAGTCGTAAAAGTAAATGAGGCGAGCTAACACACTACCTACACTATATGGTCTTCATTATCAACAGATTAACAAATCTTTGTCACAATATGTCTTGTGCGTTAAGAAATCAAAACAAGTCGATGCAAGCAAAGCAGTGAACAGAGTCGTAAAAGTAAACGAGGCGAGCTAACGCACCATCTATAATATATGGTCTTCATTATCAACAGATTAACAAATCGTTGTCCCAATATGTCTTATCCGTTAAGACAGGGAAACAAGTCGCTGCAAGCAAAGCAGTGAACAGAGTCGTAAAAGTAAACGAGGCGAGCTAACACACTATCTACACAATATGGTCTTCATTATCAGCAGATGTACATTGTACACATCCCTGTTGCAATATATCTGGACAACTGTTCTGAGACTAGGAAGTTAATGTAATATTGTAAAATATTGCCGTATAATTTAGGCAGGCTATGTGTAATATATTTACGAGTGTAAATACATTAGTGCATTATAATTATTTTTAAAACGCTATTTGTTGTCAATTCAGGTTGTCCATATCATTAGTTCAGCCTCTACTAAACTACAACGCCTTAAACTAACACCCTTCTTTAAGCTATTATACTTAACATTGTATTTTGGTATTGAGATTGAATGCAATAATACTTTTTAAATATATAAATTATATTTTGTAAATTAAATTACGTGTTCCTACAGAGCAATTTAATCACATCGCTTTTACGTTTAAGTAATTAAAATGTTTTAATCAAATATTGATAGTTGTTTTTATTACCATTTACTTAATATAATATTTTATGACTTCGGTAAACCAAATAACTGTCATAAGTTTGATAATGCAATGTTAAATATGTTTAGTTTTAATGTATTCATTTTAGTGCATTAATGTCCTCCAGAAAATATCTGCAATGTATTCACGAATAAACACATTTTTATATTGGAAATACATATTTCTACTTAACAATCTTTGAACAAATCACTATATTTGGTGTCTGAATATATAAACTTCGGAGTACAAACGTCTTAAAGCATGCTCGCTTGCAAGCGTTGTTGTGTATTAATAATTACTAAAAACTCAATTTTCTTAGAAAGTAGCTTTTAGTAAAAACAAACAACACATGTCATTTCCCCTCGATTGCTCATGTGAACGTACAATCGTACGCAATTCGTTCTTTATTTGGACGCCAAACGGTTGCCGCTTATTGGGTTATTGAGGGAGAAATGTTCTATCTATATTTGACATTTAATCAATTTAAAGAACCTATAAACTAACTCCCATAGATTACATTTCCAACAGGTTTTATTATATATTAATACATATACAGGGTGAATTTAAGTTAGTGTCGAAAAATTTTTTGGGTAATACTACTCAGTATTATAGACCAAAATATGAAAATAAATATCCCTATTCCCTCTATCTTTTAACTACGACCAATTTCGCTATTTTGTTAAAAAATCATGTTTTGTTTCAATAAAACTCAATTTCCTCCATTATTTTTAATGTTTTTTTAAATTCTGAATCCATTTTTGAAATCTACACAAAATTTTACATGGGAATAATGGAGAAAAACTGTCTTGAAAATAAGTTTGATACAAACAAATTGCTAATAAATCAAGTTCTTAAGTTTTCGGCAAAAACATTAAAAAGATATTAGACCCGAGGAATTAAATGAAGTTACTTCTGAAGAGAGGCCAATACAAAAAACTTGCCCATTTTGTGGGCTTTAAAATGACATTACTTTATTACTGTAAAACGATACAATGGTATCATTTGGGCATTATTTATATTGTAAAATAACTGCTTGTATTATAGTTATTAAATATACTTATATAGTATTTGAAGTAAACTGTGATAATATGAATGTAACGAATAAATAAAGGGGTGTGTGGTTATTAGAATCGTGTCCAGAATATAGGGGCACAATAACACGTGAATATTCGTGTAATGTATCGGTATTTAGTAGTACTATTTATCTCGCCTTAAGTTTTCTGGTGTATGCAACTTGTGACTTTCATTCTTATCCTTTTTTTAATTAGCCTCAATCACAGTATCATCATTTAATGAAGGCTTTACAATTTATTGGATGGTTGGATCTATGTCAAATATTTTTTATTGGTATTATAAAGACTAAATTATTACTTTTTTTAACTTTAGATAATCATGTTTTGGGTGCCATCAATCATGTTTTGGCTGCGCTTTAGCGAAGTCTGAAAAACTTTAATGTATGACGTGTGTCTATCGTCTATCCGCCTATTTGCCGGTAGGATATTTCGAAAACGCACTTACCTATAGATTTGAACTGTACATGGAACTCCTTTTTAAAATTACCAACACTGAGTTCGATGATGATACATATCATTCCATAGGATTTGGTTGAGCGTTGGCGAATCCTATAACATTTGTTTTATGGGTAACAATTGTGGCAACTATGAGACGCAAATACAAACTCAATACATACATAAGATATTCAAACATTTAACTTATTAACATATGTAGCCTAACTCTTTTAACACATACAACACAGTTTTTAAAGACTTTGTGTCTAAATTCTAATGATTTAAACTCTGATATGAAACTCAATTTAATTAAACAAATCTCAACGTTTTTACGTGTCAAGATTTTATAAGTAGACTTAAAACTTGCGTAAAACTTCATTTCTACGAGAATGAGTTATGTGATGCTTTATTTTTGTGTGTCAGCTCCTTTTTATAACTATCTATCTGTACGAAATCTCGAGAACAAAATGAGACTAGAACACTATCATGCAACCTCAAAGAAGCCTGTAACGACATGTGATGTGGAGTACCTTGTTACTGCAGTATGTAAATTTATGTATTGCATTGCGGTATTAGTTGACCTGAGTATTCAAATAATTTTATGGTTTTAACAACCCAACACAATATACAGTTATGTATTTTTTCATGGAAAAATACAGATTCTCTCAAACTAAAATTTTAAGTTAAATAAATTTAATAATGAAATAATTAATAAATTGAAGTGTGACAATATTTATACAATCAGAAATTAATTTCAAAAACCTGATTCTATTACATTTACTTGTAGAGTCTGTTTCTTTACTGCGACTATCTTTAGTTCTATAATTAAAAATAAAACATAACTTTCACTTTGCTGAAGTTTTCAAATAAAGTCCAAAACTAATAAATTATTGGTGCACAATACTGATATCTTCAAGGGATGGAAGACTGCCTTAATAAATCTGCCGCAGTTTAGTTGGGTGTTAATTAAAACAGCCTTTGCTGAGAGACAACAAAGGCCTTAAATCTGACTCAAGGCAGGAGATAAATTGACTTTCATTCGCTTCCTGTCACCATGGTGCCCCTAGCTAACACTATGCTTGTGACTAGGGAGAGGGGCTATTGTGTTGTTAGTGTGGCCTTAGTATGTAATGAAGCTACTCATTGACAGGCTGGATATCAAAAGTAGACTCATTCTTGTAACAAAGGAGTAGAAAGTGTAGAGGTGATTGTGTTGACGTAGCGGAAATTATGTTATTGAGCGATTCGCTATCAAGAGGTTCGAATAAAAATATTCAGAAATATAGAAATATGTGTTACAATAGTTTATATATGTAACAATATAAACGTAGACTCAATGGGAAGGGCCTAACAAATCTGCGATTTGTATATCATTGGCATCAATAATGAGATATATACAGGGTGGCCATGATCTAGTTTTAGATTTTTTGTGGGTGATAATGCAAAATAAATGTGACTAATATACCGAAATTAAAATATTTTTACTACAAACTCCTAGAGAAAAATTATTATCGGTTTTCAAAAAACAATTGCATACGAAATTAAAAATTTCTTTAACATTTCGATATATTTCCCAAACTTTATTACTACCAATATACTCTACATTAACTTTTGAGTAAGTATGGATAACTTTTCATGAGCCTCAATATCGAGAAATATTATTTAAAACTACTTAAACTGGGAAGTTCTTATTTTATGAAAAAATTCAAAGTAAAAGATGCCATTCACAATTATAAAATATTCTACAGACTTCAACTTAAAGTTGCTACAGATTATTAAGTTTATTTTCAGAAATAGTACTATATGCAGTATATGTATTGATAAAAATAGGACTTTTGATAAAATTCTTGTTCTATGCAGCTTATTTATAGACATCATTAAAATATATAAAAAATAATTAGTGTATTGATATTATATTGTTTAATACATTATTTTTATTTTAGCTTTCATATTTGGAACAAAATTTTTAAGTTGGAACTATAATATAAATATGTTGTAGACATTAAACATAACATAACACAATATCAATAGAAATATAATTTTATTATTAAACATACAAACAGAAATAATCTTAAAACAGTACAATATAATACTAAATACATTTTCAAAACTTTTCGGGCATACCCAATCGTTAGGTACTTGATGTCTGCACCAAAGGATTTAGCTTAAAATTTTAAAAAGATTTCCCAATCTAAAATTTAATATTATAAGTATTTGATACGTTTAAAACGTTTTTATACATCTGAAAGAACGTATAAGAAACTGTTTTAACCCGCCTTATAAACGTGTTTTGAAAAAGTTTATTTTTTTATTATTGTAAAGTGCAAAAGTTTAGTGCCATTAATGGTTCTGTAGTCACAACATACATTCTAACAAACTTCTTAACACAAAATAATTACATTATTTTTATGTTACTAGAAGTAAAATAACCTGAATGGGCTGATAAGTCCATCAGAAAACGGATTTCAAGTAAAGTAGACAACAGCTTAAGGCACATAGTATTATTGGAAACAACTGTTGTAGAAATATTATATTAATTATAAATGAAGAGTAAATAATAGTTACTTTCCTCAATGAATTCATTCTTTGCTCAGTTTATCACCTGATCGTGTAATTAGTTCCACTCTGAACTATGTACTGTTCAATGCAATCATTCAGCCATGCTTTGGACAAAGACAACGATTAGCTGGACCATCAATCAGCGACTGTCATTGAAACAACAGTTGCGGTTTTACTTGGACACTGCGGTAGCTAAAGTATGGTGTCGTTTTAAATAAACAATTGTATGTATTTTAAATTTGTATACAACTCCTCTATAGGATTAAACAATAGTAAAATCTCACTAAATAAATTTCTTTAGCAAGTATATGGCTGTAGTAAGTAAAATGTGTCACCTAGTTACATATTTCAAATATTGTTTCACAATTATATAAGGCGAACATTAAACAGAAAGCAAGTTAGAAGAATTGATAATTTTTTTAAATTTTAAAGACGCAAAAGTAATTTTAAATTTTAAATTAGATACCTTCTCGAATTTTAATCTTCCGCCAAACATTTCTAAGCATTTCTTGAGTAACGTTGCAGAAACCTCTCTAACCTGTTCTCATGGGTAGTTCAGATTAATTTTCTAATCTATTCTTAATGCACAATGAACTTGAATTAGGACCAGAAAAAGTCCATTGGAATTAAGTATGGACTCGTTCGTTGCCATTTTATCGGTCCTCCTCCCCCCTCCCAACCATCGATATTCCAGAAATGGTTATAGAAATTTTGTGGAGCACCATCCTGATAGAAGTAAATTGGCCCTGAAGTTATTTCAATTTCGTCTTTTTGGGGAAATGCTAAATGTTTTAGCATGTCATAATAAATAGTACCAGTTAGAGAATTCTTTTTAAATAAAAATTGCCCCAAACATCTAACGGGTATTACAAACACACCAAATGTTGACTTTTGAAGTGTCGCGGTCACGCTCGAAAAACTACAGTTTTCCGAAATTTTACAGTTGTGATGATTGACAAGAACGTTAATATAAAAAGTAATGAAAAAAGAGACACATCGAGATTGTACTTCAAAAATACACTAAATATTTTTAAAGTTTTATACGTGAACATATATAAAAGTTACCATATAGTAAAAATATTTTGAATAAACATTGATGTGCGGGTCAATTCTTTTTGGACATCCCTGTAAAATCAATGTAGATATAGAAATTTCAGTTTATGAATGTTGTCAACTTTAGCTACCAATTCAGGCCATCAGACCAAGTGTTCTTAAACTTTTTTTTCAACTTGACGATGATGTTAGAATATCATCAGCTTTGTTGTAAATTCTATCTCACCAAAACCACAAATACACGTTTAAATAACTTATTTTAAGATTAAAACCGACTTATTGAATAACATAATTTGTTATGTTATTATTTGCTCTAACAATAACAGTAATCGTACTAGATTTATAAATTGCTCAGAGATTATCTTTTGTATACTTAAAACTGTGCTAATTATACAAATATTGAAAAAATATTTTACAAATAATATTTGTGTATTGTGTGACCATACTGGTTACCTCTTATTTAGGAATAAGCCACATTCTCTCCATTCCGTTGTTCCTTGTTCATGAAAATGTGGAATCTAAGTAAAGCTTATTGCGTGTCAGGCAGTGTCTTGGAATCCACAGAAAGTAATGAGAATACAAACTCCGTAATCTCACCGCGTTCCGGAAATCAGCGAGGGAAGACATCAGGACAATATCCGGCGCAATTTCTCGCCTCGGGGCGTGCGGCTCTTATTTTTCACGTCTGGCATTATTTTCTCAAACCACAAAGATATTACACAGATATGTATTACACAAATAGTATAAAATATCTTTAAATTAAGTTAAATTTATTGGTAAAACTAAATCAAACACTAATAACATTAAAAATGCGAAATTGCCTTTGTTTGTTTATTTTGCCTTCACGCGTAAAGTATTCAACCAATTGTACTGAGATTTTGAATGGACATTCTTACAGTTTTTTGTATAATTAATCTGATACAAAAAAACTTTGGGTTACGCCCCACTAGTCTTTAAAATAGCGACATTCCCATCTTGATATCTAAAGTTGAAATATATTAATTTAAAGAGCCTGTCAAATGTAACAAACCGATAAGCGTAAACATTGTTTTACGATAGCAGGGCCACGTATTTAATTATTTTAACTGCTATTTTAATTTTTTTACATATTTTGTAGTAAGCAAATTCTCTAAGAAATAAGCATTAGCTGTTTTTAGATTTCATCAATTAGATAAGTGCTAATCTATCTCAGAAAATTACCTAAAAAATAAAACGGTCAGAATTTAACTAAAAGAGACCAGTAAAAACTATGCTGGATAAAAGTTTGCTGGAACGTGAAAAGAACCTAATGTAGCTGTTCCGAACTCTAAATGTTCTAGGATGTTTAAACAAGTTTTTGCTTTATAAAGAAACGAACAAGTAAATAGTGTAATTATTAACTTACAAAGCAAATATTAAGTTTTGGATATAAAAGACAAAGCTACCATCTAACTCTTACTATAAACTTAAAGACTATTAAAAGCCCATCTTAGTTGTCTTTTGACAGATCTAAGATTCTCTAATCTTTTTATGTATATATTTTCTTGATCGGGAGTTGAAAATCAAATATGGAAGAAGAACACTAAGACCGGAGTAAATTTTAATGGCAATAAATATTCACTTTTTTAACATCATAGTTTTTTTCTTGATAGTAGCAAGAAGGCAAACTCATCATTGGCGTAGGAACTATAATTCAATCGAACCAAAAAGTGTTCTTATAAGTTCAAAACTTGAGAAATTCTGTGCGAAGCCACGGATGACTGCTTGAAAATTATCTAAATTTGGCTGTTTGATTCTTAAAATTAAAGACTACTATCACTCAATCGTTTCACATACTTTTAAGCGAGAAATGTAATTTTGCCTTCATATATTATTTAAAATTAGTGCCTCATCTGAATGAGATAATATAGTACATTAGTTATAAGTTTCTTCGACAAAAAAGAATTTAAAAATATAAATGAAAGTAATTTTAGTATGTTGAGCAATTGTTAAACTATTCTTTAGAAATGTGTAATCAGTAGTTACAAATCTTTTTCTAAACATACCTATATAAGAGGTGCATTCAGTAAATTAATGAGGTTAGTTTTCTACCTACGTATAAAAATAATTTTAAACGTAAAGTTAAGCTTTTATATTGGATCTTATAGACACGATTTTGACATATTATGTTCATAGCTAACCTGAATTAGGATTCATTGATAATACGTTTGCTGCATTAACAGAATCAAAGGGGAGCTTTAATTGAATATGGTGGGCCAATAACTATAATTCAGATTACTTACATGCCATTAACATTAATATCTTTGTACAGAAAGGACTGCTCAACTACGTATGGACGTAATATTATTCACAAATCAATGGGATATGATGAAAGCTTCTATTCATATTAGAATTCCTTACAATTCTCATAATTCTATGTATGTATTAAAGAGCACTACAAGTAAACCAAGTATAAGAAAACATAAATTAAAATTGGCACTGAACGTGTAATTTGATTGAGATATTTTATTAAAAATGCAATATTGTACTGTACAACACTATTTTAAAATCATTTATAACGTGTAATTTTCGCATGATCAAAATGTTTGTTCATTTATATGTTCTAAAGTGTTCAAAAAACATAAAGTAAAGCCATAACATATCAAAGCGGAAGACGTACTTTGTACAAACAAATTGTCAGAGATGTGAACTTTGAAGAAGCATGAATATTCATTTCTTTGTGTCAACCTGTTCCTTCTGTATTTAGCATTAGAGACGGTATTCGCGTGTGGAATCACTGTTGTATTATTTAGCAAACATTCTCAAAGTTGTGTGAACTGTCGTTTCAATGATAAATTATAATTACCAGTTTATTATATTCAAGTTTATTTGAAAGACTTTGTAGTAATGTGGGTTTCATAGCTTTAAATAATCGAATTATACGTTTAATTTGTTAACGATGTTGGATGTGGTTCAGGAAGGTTGTTGCTCAGGGTACTGTGGATAACAAAATCTGTCTGTATAACAAATGAACACGTTATTATATTAATAAATGCATGCATTCATGTATTTCGGCATAAAATATATTGGGATCTTATTTTAATTAGATGTATAAAAATAAAAGATAATTCATATGCATACTTTTACCATAGATGGATTAAACATAATCTCTACACCCTCAAATCGTATTGAGTGAGGGAATTATATCAAATTTATTATAAGCACAATTAAAGATGTATCAATTAAAGAAACTAATCATTTATAAAAAAAATTAGTTTGCACGACTCCGTGAAATAGCTTACCGGACGGATAGATATGTGGACGGCGACACGTTTTTGAGAAGACTCTGTCGGATCCTAAACGAATATAATCTAAAACTTGTAATTATCAACAGCTGACGTACGATTAGCAGCAGAGTAAAGAAGGTAAAATTTTAATTAATTAATGTTGTTTAACTTTTCGGAAAAAATCCAGTCGGTATTTCTCATTCTACGAAGTTCTCGTTAGCTGGAACATTCAGATAAACTACGTACGTTTTAAATAATACAGAGTGTGTTATTATAAGATGCATATATTATAGATAACATTTTGTAATAACTTATCGACACATGGTATATTATCGTACCCATATTCGGAAGATTTGAATCAACATGAATGTTGAATTTAACTCCAGTTCCGTTTCCTATTTTCACAGTAAGTGAATTCCGTCATACATTTTACTCCTGAAATCTTGAGTCATGTTCGTTTACAGAGATCAAAAAAGGACGTTGAAGATTAAAATGAGCTCTTTACTGCTTCGATTTGACAACAGAGACAACTACTGTTATTGAACAGATACAAACAATCTAAAGTGTGCCAGTATATCTAGTTGCTTGCGATTCGTTTCAGTGGTACATACCAGAGAGAGCAAACCTAATGTGAGCAACACATGTATAGCCGTGACAGTGATACATTTCAAAGGAACACTGTCAAATTAAAAACAGTAATCATCAGAAGAAATACAATTCAGAAAAAACGAAACCAAAATCTATTGTTTTATCTGCTTAAGATGCAAAACATGTTTTACGTTAGGGTTATATCAATACGTGAAAGTCAATAACCGAGTTTCCCAACGGCGTGGAATCGTATTGATACAATACATTGCCTCGCTGTTACAACACGTTATTGAGCTTTACATGAATAGGACTTTCAGCATCGACAAAATATTTAACGCTTGCTTTGGTTGCAAATTTAGCTGTTAATATAAGCTGAAAGTATCAGATTTATAGCCCATGGTGCAGTCTTTTTCAATTATTATTTTATAGAATTTTAAACAGTATAAATTAATCACAAACAAATTAAGTACCATATTTGTTTAATAATTTAGTTAGAACACATTATTCAATTCAAGTTTTATATTTATTTTACTTATTGTACATATACTAGTACCTGAAGATGAGATCTCTGAATTTGTAATGTACACAGTACGAACAAAAACTATAAATGTTTTATGTGTGCTTTATAATGCCTAATTGTATTAAACTACTAAAATGTAATGTATATACTTTTAACTAGTCATATTCGTCCTTTATTATACTTTTTAGGAGATTTTACTAAAATTTAAATAATGTTAACTATTAGCAAAAAATTGTATTATTGCTCAGGATATTGTTGAAATATTTCAGTCTTAAAGTAATAACTGCTTTTAAAAAAGTGCTGCAATTTTCTTGTGGAAAATTTTAGAGAATAACAACAAAAAAGATAGACTTAGGCTATTGATTTTTATGTGACTGTCAATCATGACATCAAACCTCAAGTTTTATCCTAATCTTTCACGGTACGTTTTGGAAAACTTTCAAAATAATGTAGATTTTTATTCCTACATTTTTTCTCTTATCAATTTGATAGAACAATGTGTATTTACCCATGCTTGGCTGTAGAGTGATTAAATTCTACATTAATATTCTTTTTGAAATCTTTTACTATTAAGTAGTAGTAAGAAATGATAACCAACCGCAGCCAATAGTAGTTTCCTTACAACCTATTGAAATTGGTTTCAAGGATACTTTTGAATACACATAATATACAGTATGTGCGCTGAAAGGTTTCCCCATAACAACTTTACAGACTTTTCTGTTAGAATGTCAAACAATTGGAATATGAAGTTCAAAATATACAACTTTCTCACGTCCACAGAAGTGGAAGGGGGTTGATAAAAACATATTTATAATCAAGTATATAAACTATCTTATTAGGTTCACCAAATAATATGTTGTTTCTACAAAATTTAGGATAATATTTGCGGTAAAATATACACACTATTCTTTAAATTCTAACTGTATCGGAATAATCAGCCAGTAAATAAGTATGTCATGAAAGCCAAGAGGTGTAAACCTCCTTGTGACCACACTATAAACGTATTTATTCCTTAAACAGTCTTTGAAGTTGATGTTATTTGATTTCACCCCCTAAAATTTAACTATAAACGTTGAAATAATTTAATTATAAAGGTTGTGAGCTCAGAATTTCGTAATTTTAATCGACTTGATTAAAATTTAACATAGGCTAATTATGTAAAGTAAGGATATTTATTTCTTAAGTCATAATGTAATCATCATTCCTTTTATAAATATAATTTTTCGTAAGATTTCTTCAAAATTGTCTATTTCTTATAATGATGTTATTAACAACGTATATTCTATTATATTGCTAAATTTAGAGGAAACGTTTCATTGATACATTGATACAAGTAGTTATTAAAAATAGTAGACATAAACATAAAGCAATTTAAAATATAATTCAGCTTATAAAGATTTTATTCAGATCTTATAAGGATACTACATCGATATAATGTAGTAAAATGTTCTCCACCTGATTTTTGACACAGCTGACATTCTTGTTGGGTGACGAGAGATATGGCCTTCAATATTATTGCCTCTGCCATTGATAATCGGGGCCATCGTGAATTAAATCTACATTCAGGCGTTTTTACTGTTGTTTAACTTGTGGATTTTCGCGTACGATAACATAGATAACGTCACTCCAATTACTTTTGAATAATACAATGATGCTATTTTTGAGAAAACTAACTGTTCCTAATAATATACTATACTAATAATATATATATATATATATATATATATATATATATATCTATACTATACTATACTATACTATACTATAATAATACTATACTAATAATACCTAATAATCACGTCAACTTTCTTTTTTCTTTCTGTAAAAACGTAATTTATTTCCTGTGGTTAATTTCAGCTAACTTCTATAGTAATAAAATTATTAAAACGTTCGTATGATATTACAAAATTAAAATAAGTTCAGTTAAAAGTCAAATTTTGCAACTGCATTTCTATTAATACTTAGTGAGAAATTTTCCAGCGAGAGGCTACACAACTAATTATATGTAAACCAACCGTATATATCAATATACATAATTTAATTTGTTTATTTTGAAAAATTCTAGAGGATATAATCAATCCTTCATCGTCCCTGGCTTTAGTATTGCTTACCAAATACACCATTAGGGAAATTGAGAGCTTGTCTCGTTTCTTGGCGGAGCTTTTCTTAACCATATCATCGCGGACCGGGATAATGCAGCTCACTAGGTGCATGTGTGCCAATTTATATTGTAATGAATGAGGTGTACATTGGTAAAATTGATTTTATAGTAATTTTAGTTTTCTTTTTTTGTAAGATTAAAAAATGATTTTCATTATTGACTAAAAATTAGATCAGTTTGTTCAAATTTATTTTAGATTATTCAATGATATTGAATGTAAGATATGGTCACATGATCATAATTTAGCCTAAAGATAGGAGAATTTTCTACTGTAGTACTTTCTATATAAACAAGTTGAACAAATAATGGCTACATTTGTTTAGCTCTCATATATCCATTACAGAGTTATTGCTTTTTTAAAGAATGTAAAATAACTGTACTAAAGTTTTGGATACATTTTACCACTGTATCAATATACCAAGAGTGTCTTTTTAGATTACTTCATAACATACTTATTTGCGCCAATTAAATTTTTTTTAAATTTCTTTCATTACAAAAAAGTTTAGCGGTTTCTTAAGAGCCTAGTGTGATAAATTAAGTTTGTTTTACTCAAACTAATGATAAACCTCGAAATCTTTTGCGCTCCAATTTTTATCAATGCGCATCCAAAAGATTTTTGTTGTCAAGCTTATACTTATTGAATTTTTAAAAGATTAGTTAGATACGAGTTTTAGATTAATACAAATCACTAAAATACTATAATGTAATTAGCCTTTTTACGATTATTGACATTGTTTTGTAATGAGTTATATAATTTAAATTAACGAATGATGTAGTAAAAGTGAAGTATAACATAGTTATTATGATATATGATATTATGATATAGGGTTATAATCAAGATGGCCAAAGTACTATGCCTCTTAAATATCTGATTGAACAGTAAAAGAACGGGTTGCGAGAAAAACAGTAAACGCAGTCGTAAAAGTAAACGACGTGAGCTAAGGCTTCATCTACACGATATGGTCTTCCTTATCTGGAGATGAACACATCGCTGTCACAATATATCTGGACAACTGTTCTGAGATGGGAAGGAAACTCAGTGTTATATCTGTCTACATAATCGAGGTCAACTGCATAATACTATGACAGTATGTGTATGCTATTCTTTATTCTTTTTATTCTTTTTTTTTAAGGATAAGCCGATGTCTTTTTATTCCTTATTCTGCCGTTCTCATGGGCCACTGGCCTGTGCGAGGATCTTAGCAAACAGAATAAGGGGGAGAGTCGATACAGTACAAGGTCGATGGTACTGATTCAAAGTGCAACGGTCACAGACAGGATTTGAACCTGCGCTATCTCTAACTCAGACTCAAAGTCCAACGTCTTAGACCACTACACCACTCGGCCATCGGCACTCCTTATATTTTACTTTATTTATTTTACTGTATTTTACTTTTGATAATTGATGAATTTAGCATTGTTTTATCATAAAAATTACTTATGTTTTCGATAGTTAGATGGTATTTCGTTTACTACAGAGTATAATAAGAATATTATCTAAAAAAAGGTAGGAAAATGAGTCCTATTTTTATGATGGCCCCAGAGAAACTCCTTCCTCTCTCTAATTATGTACACATCTTAATAATACTTTTATGTTATAAAATTGCATAACACTAATTGGATAATATGTGTAGTATTTTTGTCACCTATGTATAAAAAAATAGTTCTGCGTTTTCTGTAGATATACAAGTAGTAAGTAGAATGTACAGACTTTTTTTTAATGGAGGAGCTGATCCAGCTGTTCCTCTGTATAAGAAAAGGATACGATAACTTAGTTAACTATATTTTGCACAATTTGTGAGTATATATCGTTACCTGTAATTAATGAAATAACAATTTTAAATAGCTATTTACCCTTTATTCAAAGTCCGTTATTGGCGATGGAGGATTTGAAAGGATAATATGTTTCGGACATTTGCCATCGTTATATGTTACAATATGTATAACACGAAGTTTCGAAGATTTTAATTATCCTCTTCATTGGAAAGGAATGTTTACTACAAAGGAAAGAAAGATAAAAGTAAGGGCACGAAAATGTGTCAAACATACCCGAAACCAGCTTTGAATCCAGAGAGGAGAAAATGACTCACACTGTACAGGATACAAGTCATGAGTACGATATATAAAGAGCAGTATCGCTTGTTACACCAGCGCAAGCGAAAGTGGGATAGTAATAAGAAAATATAACCAGTGGCCACTACGTTTAGAGATATGCAGTCTGATCTCCTCTTCAGGCACGCGACTAAACTAATGCATGTTAAAATAACGTAGGTTAAAATAAACGTAACATACCAGAGCGTCGTGACACGCATAGGTCGGGAACCACAGCTAAACACTAATTATTGAAACTGAACTACAGAATACACTTTTCTGTTGGACATAAATTGGTGAAGGCACTGGATTTCGTAACTGGACAGTTACAAAGTTATCTGAGTGCAGGGTGGCTGGTTTCGTTGTGAGGTCAGTCTTTTGTTCAGAAATATTCCTCTCACAAAGCCCAATTTGACAAGAGAGGAAAAAATTATTATATCCCGGGGAAAGACATCACAGTCAAAACTTACTAGCCGATAAAGGTAACGCTAATCTTTTTTACTCACGATAAAAGATTTGAAAGGATATCAAGGTTTCGTACATTTACCATCGTTAGTTGTTACAACATGTATAGAAACACGTTTCAAGGATTGAAATTTACCATCTTCTTCATGTGTAAAACATGTATGTATACATAAAGTCTTGCAGGAACTTTCAAATAGCATTTTCCATGTTTTCACTTTATATCCAACATTTATATGATAGTATTATGTAAATATTTAAACTATGTTTTCGGAAATAATATTATTTAAAAATAGTTTTATTTAAAAATAAAATATATTTAATTAAGCACATAATATGTTTTCTATCCATACTATTTAAATTCAACATAAACTATGTTGACTTTTAAAATAATCTCCATTCATTTAAATTGCTTAAAAAAGTTTAATATATTATTATGCATTACCATGAGATGGTTAACAACGAATTCATTAAGAGATAAGATTTATATTTATAAATTGTAAAGTACTAATTCGTCCTATTACAAATGTGATAATTTGTTTTATTTCTTTTTTCTTACAATTTATAATAAAAATCCGTTCAGATTTTTCATATTGAGCATGTTAAATTTGCTTTATGTACAGTAGTTCTGTAACAAGAGCTGTACGTGAAATCTTCCACCACAATGAACATTCTGACAACAATGCAATCCGTAGACCGCACTGGCCGCAATGCACTACCCTCGAGGCGGTTATTGTTCCGACTTCGTCCCCTCTCCAGGTTATTGTTTCTTAAAACGTCAACTTCAGATACCGTTATAGTAGTGTGGGGGTTTTAAAAATTTTAAAAATATTTTAAGGAAATTTGAAAATATATTGCAGAGGTCTGTTTGCGAAACAGATTATTAATCGCACTGTTTAATTGTTACACGTAAATTTCTAACATTCATTATAAATCTTGCTTTTAAGACCAATATTATCTATATTCAAATGCAAATCAGGTGTATAAAACATGAACTTGATCATAGTTTTTAAATGTCCAATAAAAAAGGCAAAAATTATACTTTATATAGAAAAACTGCAGAAGACTTGTTGAAATGAACATTAATATTCGAATGATGAAATTGAATTTAATCCAGACAAAACTTTGCATAGTAGCAATTAATTAGTCTTAAAATTATTAAACAGCTATAGCCAAATGTTTTTACTGGGTCATTGACAATCACGTTGAAACAAATTTAAAAGAGGAAATAAAATCAGAAGTACATTTATTAACTAGTCGCACTTCAGCAGGTTGAGTCCAACGTTGATATTATTTTAATTTCTGTCATTGGTTTTCCCTTGTATTCTCGTGTCGTTCCCTGTTTATGAATGTTCGTTAACATTATTGTTCTCTCTCCGTCATTAACTGTATTATTGTGTATTTTATTTGATTTAGGAAGGAGATATTTAATTCAAAAGAACTTATTAAAATAAAAACAAGGCGTAGGCTTAATATTTCTATAAACAATGGTAATATATGATTATTTGTATTTAGTTTAGAATACTGCATCAGAACGGAGGTTTACTTTGCACAGGTGTACTTTATGTGTGTGTGTGTGTGTGTGTGTGTGTGTGTGTGTGTGTGTGTGTGTGTGTGTGTGTGTATGCGTACTAATTCAATTTTGTTGCACGATAGGAGTCATTATGGAGAGAATATATAGATAGGTACAGGGATATTGCTATATATTTCTGAATTTAACAGAAATCTAATACTTTGATTCAACTAAATCTCGTTTATTTCATTTTGTACAAGGACAGTAGGATTTCAGATATTTGCCATCGTTATATGTTACAAAAAGTATAACACTATGTTTGATGATTGAATTCTACCCTCAGAGGTGTAGGCTACACAATTTCCAAAAAGCGGCAATGGACTGTCTTCAAACGTTATTTAGTGATATATGAATCACAAGCTTGTAAAATAATTCTATACATAAATATTATAAGAGTTGTTTATAGGTCTAAGATATATTGTTTTTAAAATATTTTACAATTAAAATATTTTTATGTAGAAACACAAGAGATAAAGTTCGTTCTGGAATAGTTTGTCGGGATGAGGACGTAAAGAGTAAGGCTATACATAAAGTTAAGATAACTAAATATATAGTCCTAGTGAGATCTTACCAGTCAGGTGTGGAAATGTTGCAAAGCTTCTAAGAATTCATAGAGAATATTACATAATTAAATACCCTGAGAGACCTCAAAGATAAAATGTTGTTCATACAACCGTCAACGTGCTTGGTAATGCTGCCTGTTATGTGGAGTAAATATCAAGATACATAACAACCGACTGTTGAGTGTACATAACAATATTATCAAGGTATCTCAATATAATGCATGAGAAAATCAAAGTAAGAATGAAGAGTAGAGAACCAAACGATGGTTTCCTAACGCTTGGGGTGTTGTGGGGGAGGGGGAGGTGGACAGTTGTGAAGGGTTTAGAGCAAATTTATCTCGAATTCCATATCTTGTCAGCCTCATGATAGGCTTTGAAATATGCTGTACTGTGTTTGCTGTTAAATCTAATTTAATATTATTTTTGTTTTCAAAAATGTTTCTAATTATTGTGTTTTAATAGGCAATAATTTTTGTTCAAATATCACACACTTCAATTAGTATTTTCAATAAGATACAGTATTCACAATAACATTGATTGACACACAAAAGTCCCTATTGTGTGAAATTATTAATATTTCAATGTATATTTTATGTTTAGTCGTACTGTAGCAAATACTTAGGTATTTTATTATCTAGAAATGGTATTTGCCTACTTAATGATATTTCTTAAGAATGTTATGCTATTTTGACAAAACACGTGTTTTGTTTACTTTTAATAATATATATATATATATATATATATATATATATATATATATAAACTCAATAACTCTTTGTACGTGTGCATCACAGGATATAAAAATATTAGAAAATAAATTTAAATGTGGTGGAGTTGTATGTACATGTAAAACATTACTACCGAACATTATTAATAATAATATTTGTCTTAAATTATAATAAATCTCATATTATAGTTTTACGGAATTAAAATTTAGTTACACGATTATCATTCATCCCGAAATTATCAAGGCTTTACATATAAACACATGCAATTAATATGTTAATATGATGTACTATTCGTGCTTCGTCCAATACTAAGGGTAAAGTGTTAAAGATATCATGAAGGTGTCAAGCCGATTGGCATGAGCGCTATTAAAGTACCGTCTCTACCCTTAGAACAGGAAAATACCACCGCTTTCATATATTATAATGATATAGCATTCCTGGGAATCTTTCATTATATTTATTAACCAATGAACTTCCTACACCGTATAGGACAAGTATTTGAATGTTGAATGTGAATCTTTCTTTCACTATAATTATGTTATAATTATAATACCTTATAATATTCTTATACATATAATCAAGGGGTAATACATAATACATAATAGCAAGCTATTAAATTATTGTGAATTATTTTCTCGGCGAATAAAACGTTGAAAAAGAACCTTAATAGAATCTCAAAATTTAAATATTTTACATGTGGAAGCCAATTTACACCATTCATATAACATATTATCACACAGTATTGATTGTGAAACTAGAATTTCTGACTTATTTTTATCTCAATAAAATTACTATTAACTTGTATTTCGAGCATATAGCTAGTGTAACAGTAAACTATAGTATTCTTGTTGAGGTAAATATTTTGCCATGCAAGTGACAAAGACAACTCTTAATCGGACCATAAATCTTTAACAGTTATTGCATCACTAGTTGAGGTTCTACATAAACAATGTAGAATTCTCTACGGTATTAAGTCGCATTCACCGAAACAACTGTACGTTCACATATGGATTTATGTATACTTGTTTTAACGAAATTTCTCTCAAAACTAAATAAGTATTAAATTTTAAGAATTAGTTTAATTTCTCGTCCAATTTTGTGGCATATAAACTGCTTGCTGAGTTTCATATGGCACCAACACTATATGTTACTATATGGTTACCTATTACTTATAGGTAGTATTAAAAAGTATCACAAAATTATGACATTAGTGTTAGATTTTTTATTAAACTGGAATTCAAAACACTTTTATTGATTACGAAAGGAGTTAATAATGAGTCTCTTTACTTAGGAAAAAAGTATCGTATGCAAAATTATTTCTAAAAATCTAACTTTCTTTTGGAAATACTCTTGCTTCCACATTTACTACCCCAGTTGACATGAAAAGGTTATGTTTTTAAATATTTATAATTAGAATCCATATATAATTGTCAAACAGCTAAACATTTACTATATGTATATATATCAATGTAATGAAAGTAACTAAAACCCTTTAAAAATCTTTTTATTACATACACGTGTTTCGGTTTTTAGCCATCTTCAGTTTACATTAACCTCTAAATAAATAAATAAATAATAAGCAATTAGATATACACATGTGGAACTTTTAAACATATGTTAAATTTAAATAACACAGTTGTAGTTTTCTTATTAGTAAGTAATCTGTATTTAATATTTTAATTTTTTCAAAAATTGGATTGGTCTTATTTTTCAGGTTACTATTTAAAATGTTATGAGGATCTTTATAATAATTTTGATAAATATGTAGTTCTTCTTTTGTGTTTAATTTCTCTCCTTTCCTTTCGATATCTAAAATTTCCATGTTCTTTTCAATATTTGTGTAGTTATGGTCAGTCTCCAATAAGTGTTCAGCAAAATTTGATTTTATTGTAGACATGGTATTTGCTTTCAAAGCTTGTATGTGTTCTTTAAACATTTTATTAAAATTTCTTCCAGTTTGTCCAATATAATAGCTTTCACAGCCACTACAGTTAATTTTGTATACTCCAGATTGTTTGTATAATTCCTGTTTGTCATCATTTTGGTTCACTTTGTTTTCAATAAGTTTAAATGTATTATTTCTTGTTTGGTGACTGATGGAGAATTTTGAATTTTGAAAGGTTTTTCGAACAGCTTTGTTTAATTTAGCATTGAATGGTACACATATATATTTTTGAATTTCTGTAGTATTAGGATTGGATAGTATTTTGTTGGTTTTATTGATTTTTCTTGTTTTCTTCTTAATCATTTTGTCTACAATTTGGGGTTGATATCCATTTTTGACAGCTAGGTATTTTATTATTTTTATTTCTTTATTTTTAATCTCATCACTCATTGGTATATTTAACATTCTGTTTACCATTGAGTGAAATGCTGCTAATTTGTATTTACAAGGATGGTTAGAGGATGATGGTATTAGAAGATCTGTTTGGTTGTTTTTCTATAAATTTCAAATGAGTGATTTCCATTAAGATTAGAAATACTTATATCAAGAAATTTAATTTTGACTTTTTGGATTTCTTTAGAAAACTTAATTGTTGGTGATATAGAATTTAGAAATGTTAAAAAATCTTCTGCCTGGTTCTCATCTCCATTGAAAAGACATAATATATCATCCACATATCTAAACCAATAAATTGTTTTGTCTTTAAATGGATTAGTGTCACTCATTATTTTGTTCTTTTCTAAATGTTGCATATATGTATATATATTATATATATATATATATATATATATATATATATTTGCAAGAAGGCCTGAAAGAGGAGATCCCATTGCCAACCCATCTTCTTGTTTGTAAAAGTATTGTATTGAAAATAATTTTGATTAACAGTTGATTTTGTCAATGATATGATATCGTTAATTTCATTCATATCTAGTTTACTGTATTTTATTAAATCATCTTTTAGGATTTGAATTGTTTCTTGTTTTGGAGTGTTTGAGTACATGTTGTTAACATCAAAAGAAATGAAGAAAGAGTTTAATGGAATTTGAATATCTCAAATTTGATTTGCCAGATTACTTGAATTTGATATACTGTAATTATTTTCAAAATGTATGTGGGTTTTTATTTTGTTATTTAAAAATTTACATACCTTGTAAGTAGGAGAGTTACGAAAGTTTACTACTGGTCTAATTGGAATATCCGGTTTATGTGTCTTTGGTTGACCTTTTAGAGTAGGAGCTTTTGGATTTGTCATTTTGAGTTGGTATTGTTCTGCTTTTGATAAACTTTTGCATTTAGTTATTGTGGCATTTATAAATTTGTGTATTCTTGAGTTGGGTCCTTTTTTAAATTTTTAAGTTTGTTGCTGTCAATGAATGTTTAAACTTTTTCTTGATATGTTTGACTGTCGATAACTACTACAGTATTCCCTTTGTCAGCCTTTGATATTATACAATTATTTTCTTTTAGTTTTCTTGATATGGATGTTACTAACTTCATATCATTGTTTGACGTTTTTATTGATTTAGGATTTTGTATTTACTTTTGTTTAGTTCATGGACAAGATTGTATCGGAAAGGTTCTTGGAGTTCTGTGTCTGTTTTCTTTATGGCTTTTTATAAATTTATTACATCATCTTTTGTGTCAACATCTCCGTGGTGTTATATATGCCATATTAGCTTTCCTGCTCTTCTTTTTTTAAATACCTGTTAAATGAAAATGGCTCTCTACAGATAGGACGAAATACATCAGGGTTTTAGTTGGGAGGAAAATATGTTCATTGATTCAATTTTGATTGGAAAGAATTCAGTTTTGAAATATGTATAGTTGTAAACAAAGAACTATGTTTTGAAGTACACACATAATAAATTATCTATTTTATAGATTTATATTTGACTATATCACTCAAAGGATTAACTCTGTTACATATTTTGTTAACTAATTCTTTCATAATTTTTGTTATTATGGAGATTTAAGAAGTGATAATGATTTACTCAGCAGAATATCAACGTGTTTCAGCGGTTCCAAGCAACGACCGCTGTTCCGTGTGCAGATTATACTGACTATTGACGTTTGCATGTCAGATAAACAACTGAGAGCTCTGGATAATTGAGAGGAAAACATTTCAACACGGAATCTTAATTAGTCTGTATAACAGCAATACGTTCTTTCTATATGTTCGAGGTAGGAGTATGCCATACCACGTGTCGCGTAAGAGGGTTTGCTGAGGTTGCATGTAAAATTTGAAGTGTACAGCTCATTGCAGTCAGGCTACATTCGTTACTATGTCACATGTTAAAATGGCATACGATTGAACTTAGTTATTCGATATCAAGCAGAACTTTTCACTCCAATAATATTAGATACATTCTTTATAGTATTAAAATTTTCTAGAAGGAAACCTAGAAGGAATTTAAAGATATGCACCTACTTTATTTCTAAATATATTCGTAGAGTTTTCTTAGCTTGTAGTTTAGATTTTATTGTCCAAGCATTAGCGAAGCCTTTCACTCGACGTGATGAGAGAATTTATATTCTGCAACCGTCTATCTGTATGTCTATTAGTCTCCCTGTCCTCATGCTAACTTGAACACTAACTGATCTATAGACACGATATACTCGTACTGCATCAATGAATGACAATCTGCCATAGTGCTGAATAGTAAAATAGTTTATAAAATAAGTATAATGTAACAATTTCACAAGTTTTCAAGTTAGGTTAAAAAGCCATAGTTAAACAAGTAAGTAAAGAAATATCAATTTTGAAAAACGATTCACACTTTCACGTGTATAACGTTAAGCGCATAACATTTATTAGTGTTATAAAATTCATAATTCTGGAAAAGCAACCTCGGTTTCGATGATAGTGCATGTCACTCAATAGGTTCAGCTGAGTGTTAACTAATTAGGTTAAATTTTGTACATTGATCTTTAATGTAATCATGGAGAAATGAAAGCTAAATAACAGAATAAATAATTGATTAAAGAAACTGAATGCAATCCTAAACATTTTTATCATATGACATAGTAACACATATACCCTAATAAAATTAGCTAAAAGCTAGACAGAAGTTTTGTTTCAAACCTCAACGAAACCTGTTACAGAAAAAGGTGGTATGGTATACTGCTACATTGTAAGAGAGTAGCTAAATATAATGGGGAAACACTGTGTATTATTTTTACATCATATATTTATGAACAAGACCTGGAATGAGGAGAATAGAACATCGTTAAGGATGCTACAGGTACAGGTAAGTTGTTACAGGAGAGTTGTTATTTGTGGTACTGTTAAACTGTTTTATTGAGACGTAGTTTTCAGTTGCTTTTCTCTGTTTATCGCAATATTCTCATATAATATCACAGAACATTGTATTTAACTAAACAATTTTAATGCAATAATTATTTATTGGCTGAGCATGGGCTGAACTGAATCATTATATTTGTATATGCCAGTCCACAAGATATTCAGACTAACCTATAGACACGAAATGAAATATTAAATGAAGTTTCATTTCTATATAAAAAAGTTCAACTTCGCCCCACGGGGTGGGTGGGGCGTTATCCATAGGATCTGGCTGAGCGTTAGCGAACATTTTTACATTTATTTTACTGGCGGAGCGTAAAATATTATCCCTTGAGGGGTTGGCAAAATTACACTTTTGTCTGTCTGTCTATCCGTGTTTCTGCATCATATGTATCGAAAAAGAACTGACCTATATACTTTGTATGAAGCTTCATTTCTATATAACCTATGTCGACTTCTATAATGGTGCTTCCCATGGAATTTTGATAAATATTATCGAACAATAATTGTAATAAATAATTTTACATGAGTATCATGTGTGGCCTTCATAGCAACGATAAAAATGCACAGTAAATAAATTTTTCATCAAATTGAACATTATCATATGATATTATAAATGAAACATATTAACACGTGTAATCTAACTAATCTAAAACACAACATAATTTTGTGAGACTGTTGGTGTTTACCATGTATGATTTGTAAATAGAAACGTAGTTCGACTTTTTTTATAATTTAATCACAAATTAACAAACACGAATGTGAGTTTGCCATTTAGTAAATAATCTTGATAAATATTTAATATCCACACATTTCTTTTTGCATGAGAATTCATTTCTAAATGGGCAACAATGAGTTCTATGAAGGTATATGTGGCAACAAGCAAATTCAGAATAAATTAATATTTAAAACAAGTTGAATACAATCTAGTGGTATTTCAAAGTGTAACAGTAAAACATGTATAAACTTTTATAAAATCGTTACGCTACAAGAAACAAGTGGAAGAAACCTAATGTGATAGAACTCATGTAATTACTTCCCTATATATACTTCTGTAATTAAATTCTTCATCACACTACATACCAATAGAAGTACTGACTACCAATAACGTTAACGAGAAAATTGCAGAAAATCAATTTGAGAGCAAGGTATTTTGACGCGGTATGCAGTGAAAAATTTATCGTTATTTCTGCACGTCATAGTGTTCTACTGTAATATTAAAAATTAAGACGGATTAATTTTCTAAAAGAGCTGTAAATTGAGTAAATATGTGTTGATTTAGTTTTAATATACCTATAATGCTAGTGTTATTTTAAATATTAGTACATTTATTTGCTGAGTTATGAGATGTAAAGCCTGTGACTCATGGGGATTAAAAATGTATTCCTGTATGTCTCTATGTCTATATATCTATCTGTAATCACGGTATATCGATAACGACTAACATAAAACCCTGCATGAAGCTTCGTTTATAAATTAGTAACTCTGAGTTTCATGATGATGTGTTGGATTTCCATTATAAGAAAGAGGAAATAACAGAATAAATAAATGTACCAACAACCTGAGTACAATCAAATAAGTACGTAACGTGTGACGTAATCACGTGTAGATTATGTATACACTAAAATTAAAATATAAAGAAATGATAGTCAATTTAAAACGTTGGTGACAAGATCTGCTTGGAGCGCACTAAACCGAACGCAATGAAACATTTGAAAGCATTATGTGCAAAGATATCTAAAAAAATGATCATCTGCAGACTTTAAAATGCATGTCCAACCATGGACTTTGATTAAGCGTCATTAAAGCCTATTACTTAGGTTGTAACTAAATTGTTTTTTCTGCCGAGGGTTTTAACATTTTCTTCTCCGTACAATGTGTTTTGTCTATATGACGGCAGGCCATCTGGAGCATGAAATTTGCATGCAACCTTAGTGAAACTTGTGAATGTGGTGTATCGTAATATTGCTATTTACCTTTATATATTGAATCCTCTTTGTGTTCTGTACATACTTAATGCTACATTATAAAATTATTCTTATAAGAAGTATTTTAAATAAATTAATATATTTTATTTTAGTACTACGTGTTTTCCATATATATATATATATATATATAGTATATTTAAAAAAATTTTCTTCCTGTATTTTTTAATAACATTCTGTAATTAGTGATTGTTAAAGATTAAGATAATAGGAGTTTTTAGAATTGTAATATAGTATTTTTAATTTAAAATAAACGTGATTTTAATTTCAATATTACATATTCTTTAATTTACAACTGTGGTCACTTTTTCATTGACAATATTGCTAGATCTTAAGTTTAAGTGTCAAAAGTTAAGAATGTTTTCTCAATTGGATAATAATTTTCATTATTGAAAAATTTTAACATTGAAATAATTAATTATTACCTGAATATTTGAAAGGGAGTTAGAATAACCAAGAAGTTTAAATGAGGTAGAGCTAAATCATGTACATATTTTGTTTATTTATTGTCTCGCAACTTAAGTCTTAATCTATCAACGAACAAGAGAGATGGGTCGGTCTGAAAGTTTGACCTGTATCTCAAAAGTATTCACTCAACTTTTGATTACTTTTTGTTGTTGCAATAAAGCACTTGAACAATCAAAACTAAGCTCGATACTCGATACATTCTAAAGTAAGCTTGGTCTCTTGAGATAAGTTTATTCGTAATCTAAATAAAAGGGTATTATTTCTTTTATAGAAAAACAACTCTAGTGGCACGAGCAAAATAGTATATATAAAGATTGAGCCGGGGGCTCAGTTTGGGCAATTTATTTTTTGTCTATTATTTTCCCACCTCGGCCACTCTTGTCAGTCGGTGGGGGAGTCACTCCGTCAGGTATTGATTTTCTGCCTGGTTGGACTGATTGGTTGAGGTCAGCTGGTTGACCTTGACTAGTTGACCGACCAGCTGTTCACCGGCACCTGCACCGGCTACTGTTCGGAGCGGTCAGACTGTTCGGAGACACGTTCGGAGAAGCTACTGCGTTTTGCTGTCTGTTCGCTGCTTCATCCCGTTCCACATGGCTGGCTAATTTCTCCGACTTTCGGCAGGTAAATGTTCTTTTGCACTCTCTTAACTTATTTAGTTGGCTGTTTTTCTCTCCCACCCAGACTATATATTATCGTAGATTAGTTATAAGTAATTTATATATATTTTTGTAACTTGTGTTCCTCGTGTACGTGTTCGTGTCGCAAAGTGTTCGTTCCTGTCTTTCGTACATTCTAAAATTTGTTAATTTATTTACTTTGCCAGTTAAGTTTTCTATTTTTGCTCTAGTGCTTTCTAACTGATCCGTTCGGCGAACGGAAATTCTTTTTTTCCGTGTACACACTTTGTCTTTTTAGTGTAAGCGAGACGGTACAGACTTTGTAAATTTTTGTTACCTCGTGTTTCGTGTTGCGTGCATATTTGGGTGGCAACATCCATGATTTCAATTTTATTATTTAATTATTGCCTTTATAGTAGCGTGAACTGATTAGAATTTAATTATTGTTATTTGGGAAAATAATGTATTGTTATTATTTGTAAATTATATAATTATTATCAGGCCTACCTTACAATTAATATTTAATAGCAAAATGTAAATTATTTATAATATAATGATTAAAATCCAGCGAATTATAGTTACAAGTAAATGTTATCACGCTTAATCATTTAGTATGGCTGTCCTAGCCTATGTAATATTTAATATTGGCACCAAGTAGTGCAATCTTAAAATACTTGGTGTCTTGAGTTATTTTTAGGAAATAGTCTTTGATACTTAAAAAGGTACTGTTAGTTACAGATTGTTATTTTTTTTAATTGTTTAAATTTAAATATTTTATTATACTTTGTGGCAAACATAATTAAGTTTTTATTATTTCTCGGGTTGTAGTAAAGTTGATCTGAATTATCTACTGGTTATGTTGGGATTCTATAGGGTCCCCGTGAGTGCCGTCAGCGAGACTGATGCGGCGAGTCTGCCCACAGCACTGAAGTCAACTGAATGCCCGCGCCCATGCCAGCGCTATTGGACCGGCATCCAACCGGAGTGTAGTCCCTCCCATTCATTTCTTCTGGAACAAGGTTGGATCAGAAATGTTTTTTACTTCTTATACTGAACTTGCGAGGACTGGGGTGCAGGGAGCGCTGCCAGATGTTAGATCTGGAGGAGGGCCAGTACTTAGCCAGTGTTTTATTTAGTTTAGTTACATGAAATGAAGGGGAGGATTTCATCTTTAATTCGGATTCGTGGAGGCAAACTAAGCCCCCGCCTCCTTCGAAAATTGGCTTTAAATATTTTTTTTAATTTTCGGCTACAAACTTGAAACCCAAATTACTTTTTAAAATTAGTGGGGCCTAGAAATTCTACAACCTTTTCCCTCCCCTCAGTTCATAAAACATTACCTGTTAAAATTTTTAGATTTACTACTGCCGTACCTGAAAATTGTTTATTTATATATCAAATCTCTATATTATATTATTTATTTATTATGTTATTATTTATATTTATTATGTTATTGTCTATATTGGAATTTTATCTTTTGTTATTTAGTTTTTAAGTTACGCGGTGCACCGTGGTGCTGAAAGTAATTGTATTTTGCATGGAAATGTTTGCCACCTATTAATTATATATCATTTACTCGAAATCTTGTCTCTCTTTGTCTCTCTTCCCACTAGTGGCATGTGATTGTTTTTTTTATGATTTGCTCCGAGTTTGGGAGGGGCACGCTTTCCGAGGCCTCCTGTCTTTTTCGCTAACTCGGAACAAGATAAATAGAATAAAAACAAATGATTGTAAACTATAATGAATTTATGTAGTTTTACTTAATATAAACTCACTATTATTTCGTAGGATGTTATATTAAAAACAACATGTTGTATGATAGTTGATAATAAATTTTGTGTTTGAATTAATATTTTTGAATTTTAAGTAAATTTAAACTAACTTTCTGTGGTGTGGTTGTAAAGCCATGATGGTTTGTTACACACTTTACTTATATTATAAATTTCAATCGACGAGTTAGAGCTGTGAAGCTAAAGTAGAGGTGCCCAATAGCAAAAAAGGTTTATATACAACTAACCTGCATGACGTATGAACATCTATATTTTAAATCGATTGATAAAATTATTTCACAAAGAACTCGATGATCGTTACAAATGCATGAATCTTCTAGTAGTAATAAAAAAGCTCTCAAATCTAGTATGGAGTCCAGAACTATTTAGATGTAAGGCTTTTGCAGATGACAGATTTAAGTAGGCGTTCTCAAACTTTTATACGTATAACCTGGGGAGAGTTCTCGGAAACAGTGAGCTCCCTGAAGCAGGAGCCCCTACGAACTATAAGCTCCCAGAACGTACTAGCTCCTAGAGACTAAGCGTTTTTTGGAGCCGTAACGTGTCAAGTAAAGGAATCAATCAAAGACCAGGGACTCCTATAGTCTAGTAGCTCCTAGATGCTACGAACTACAAAAACCTGTAAATTCAAATACCCCGAGAGATCTGCAAGACCGTTTTAATACAATTTTTTAATCACTATCTCCTCAACCTTTTGGGGTCGATATGTTCAAAACCTATGTTGGATCTGTTTAGTATTTAACCTATGTTGGATCTGTTTAGGAATTAAACTCTATTCAAAGGAATCGAAATAATTGCAGTATCACTAGATAAAGAAATACAACATTTTCCAATATATAATTTTTTATTTTGTGCATGGTCTTTCTGAATCAAAGATTCCATCATCAGGCACTTCACAAACTATCAAATGTTTACATTTTTGTAATAATAATTAATTTTATAATAACATATGGTAAACAATTTGGATGTACGGTTAGCCAGTATAAAATATTTAATCAGAATTAAATTTTAATTTTTGTATAAATGGAGATGAGAGTAAAACTGAATTTTGAATTGGTCCGTCTTCATTATTGATAAGTTTTTCTTGATTTATGTTAATGTAAAATGTTTCCCAAGCATTTAAGTGTATTGTGTTTGTAACTTCTTTTAATAATCGTAAATTTTTATTAGATATGGTGTGTCCAGAATCGAAATAAAACAAATTATTTTCTTTCACAATAAAACTATTCCCATAAAACCGAGGCGGACAAAAAAAGAACATCGTTAGGATGGCACAGGTGAGTTGTGCGTCTCGGGAGAATCGTTATTCAAGGTACAATTAAACAGTTTTTATTGAAGCGTAGTTTACAGTTGCTATTTCTTTCTTATCAACTCTATTCTTCTACTAACCAATGTCAAATTACTCATAAGACTAAATAATTCATAGATTAGTTAATAAATACTTAAGTTTATACAAACGTTTGAGATAATCAGTTATCTATTTCCTGTACATGTAATTTTAAACCGTCCACTGTAGTTAAGTAGAATTACATTCGATCATTACAAAAACTGTGCGATGGGTCATTTAGATCGTGTTTAAACGATGTGAAGGCAACATATGTAGATTAAGGCTAGCTATTTACAAACCTTCCTTGTTATTATCATCTAAAATCAAGAAGAAGTCTGGAGTAAAAGACCAAACTAGTTGTATTGTGAGGATAAAAACTTGTGAGGGAAAATCTTTGTTCTGGGCGATTACTACTGTTGATAAGTTGCTCTTAATGAGCATATTATTTTGCTTGTATAAAAATTATGACTAATTCACCATCTATAATCATTGGAGAGAAACCGTTAACCTCAATTATTGCAGTACTCCGACATGATTTAAAATAAAGCACATCAGTAATAGGGTTCAGGGACATTATATATATATATATATATATATATATATATTATATATATATATATATATATATATATATATCCATTACAGTTTCATAATAATGTTATACTGAAGATTAGAGGTACTGAAACTCTACAATACAAATTATATTGACTATGAAACGTTATCCGGCCTCTGAGAGTGCCTGGCGTCTAACTGATTCATATTTGTATGTGTTTCATGGATCCTGATCTCTAAGCTTATGAGAACTCTCATTAGATCTCTTAGCCTCCAGAAGATATTGTTTCTGGGAGCTCCAAGTCCTGGCAACTACCGGCTTCTGGAATCAACTGGTCTCTGGTATTTTTGTTACTTTACAACTCCCGAGAGGTAAAATAATCATCAATCAAGTTTGAATTTACCAAGCGATATTGCCATCGATAAAATAAAAGATTAAGTGAAAAAATAGATCCAGGGTGCCACTATCTGATGCAATATCGCTAATTTATTATAATATGATGTACTATATTACAATATGTCAGTATTCATGCATCTGAGTATCAGAGTTAACCTGACTCTTATATCATGTTTTATAAAATGTAGGAGCATTTCTGGTTCGATTTCATTGTATTTCCATCGTCACAGCTGGACCTGCATTGTTGCCCCAGTCAAAAATTCAAACAGGAAAACTAATATGATGTTTTGCAAAAGTTGAAAATTAAAAATATGCTGTGTATTTTTTAGTGCAACGTATGGTTAATTTGTTCTAATGATATAATGCCTAACAGTTTTTCGGTTTACTTAATATGCTCATTTAATATTTTATTGATTTCGATTACTTCATTCAATACACAGTTGTCCAGATAGTTATGGTTTTTATGGTATATAAATAAAAATAATGATATCTTCGATACATGTTAACTTTACATATTTTGTATTTAGCTGCCGAAGACTCCATGACTGATCTCATGGAATGTTTTAGGCTGATTATATTGACGTGACATAGAAGCTGCCTACACCAGAATTGGAAAGTCCGTAAAAGCATTAATGTTGGTATAAAAGAATTTTTGCAATAAATAATAGTAAATAAATGCATAATAAATCTTTGGAATTCACAACATTTTCCAGGAAATTTGAATTTTCTATACAACCTGCAGGTACTTTGCCGTAATTCTGTCTATAATAGACAATGTAGAGACAAAAACTATATAACCTGTTAAGTTTTGTTATTGTAGGGTATATATGTGTTGTTTTAAGTTGATATCATTCATTGAACACTAGACCAATATATCAAATCATTTCGATACATACATTGTTCGACAACTTATTTAAATGAATAGTATACAATTTTTACTTTATTATTATCATGATATAGGCATATGTTAGTATGAAAAATTATACTATATTAGTAGTACTATAACAGTTTTCCCTCATCATCGTTTCACTGTAGGTTTGACTTATCAAGGTAGGATATTTGGAGCATATCATGTAATAATATATCAGTTGCTTCATACAGTTTAAAATAGTTTTTGTATGTTTTCAACCTTTTTGCATCACTAAAAATGTTAATATGATAATATTAGTAAGAGAAAACCAATAAAACATAATTAATATCAGTACAATAAATAAAAGCAGAACTGTATATTCTATTGAAAATACATAAATATAGGAACACTCTAAGATTGTAATGGCTCGGGTCCTAAGAAAGATTTATAGCATACCCAGATGTTGGATTCTGACATGTCTGTGTGTCTTGTCTTATGGTATAAATTTTATGTTGACACTTCTTGATATTTAATTTATTCTTATTTCTTGTAGAAATCCTTGTATAATTCATTCATTATAAATTATATTTTGTTTTCAATTATATTTATTTAATATATTTTCACTGGATTTAAAAAAATTATTCATCAAAATGGAAACATTGATAACATTTCCTAATAAATTTAAAAGTTATTAAGTAAAATATTTTTTTAAACTTAGTTCAAATAAGAATGCATCCATTATACTATGATATATGATATTACAAATGGAATTTTTTTTTAATATATTTCACTTTATATTAAATAATAACAACCAATCTAATAATGACCTTCCAATTATTTATGGCATGCACGTAGGAAATACAGTGTCTATGACACCCTCTTTATAGAAACACACAGATTTGCTTTTATAAATACAATATTATAGAATTAATTTTTCTACATGAACCTGCTTTCACTGTTAAAATTAATTATTTATTTCATGTCGGCTTCATAGTAGTGTTCTAATCAGAACGACATTTAACTTGATAGACGATTCTATTTTGACGAAGATGTTCTCATTTTGTTCAGATTTTATCTTGATTTTTTTTTAAGCTAACCCTCATACATGGTAACATTTAAATAATACTTGAAACTGTATGTTTTAAGAAAAGGATGATCGTTTTCATACCAAGTTTTATTTCTTTATCTAATATTAGTAAAATCATTGCATTAAATTTTAATATATTCCAAAAGCCTGATAACGCAGTTTACAGACAATATCATCATATGCAAAGATTTTAACACTGTCTTGTTCCACCAGAGCGTAATAAAACCCTGCTAAGAAACAACTGTAGTTGATTAGCCTTTTAAATGTGTTCTGTAGCGCTTACACAAGGAAACTCTTTTGTGCGGAAAACATCTTTCTTTAAAGCCTTTGTTTAAGCAACAAAAGATTTCACAATGAATGGTGTTGTTTTTAAACTGCTGAAATCTGGTAAGTGGGAAAACAAAATAATTGAGTCTCTTAGAAACTGGTACACGTACACTTTCCTTTAACGATGTAAACCATTCAGTTGTTTTATAACACAGTTATTATTTTTATACAATTTAAATTTTAAAATAACGCCAAAGACATAGGTATGGTGTGTTCACAGCTAATAAAAATAAATCAAACTTGCTTAGTTAAATAAACCCTTCATTGATCATCAACATTCGTTATTTTGACCTTGGGCTATTGTTTACCTACCAAAGGATTTTCGTAATTTAATGCATAAACTAATACGAAATTTGAATATTCATGTAAGGTAAACTATTCATATTGGTGCAAGTGTTATTTTACATATAGCACTTAAAATAAACTCAATATGACACAAATGGTTTTGGAATAAGACCTGATAAAGGTCACTCACGTGATGGTACGTATGCTTCTATGACATTACTTTGGTTTTCCATTAGCATAAGTGCATTATTAGATAACATTACATTATTGCTGTGAAAAAACAACCCTAATAATTTTTTCTTCCTCAAATGAGCTTTAATTTTACGAATTAAAATATTTTTGTTTCAAGGGAATAAATTAATACATTTGTAACATGTTCCATTGATAATATGTTTAAATGATTTTTTTCTGTGTTTATGTTAATTTTTTAGATTTAGTGAAGCCTAAAACCCAGAGGGCCGAAATAATTTGTCTTCTGTGTGTCTAACTCTATGTCTATGTATGTGTTCTATATGTCTATCACCCATATTTCCACACTGATTTTCACAATTTTTCTCAATCCTTGTAATATATGAAATTTTTCAAAACCCACCCTGTTCTCAAACAAAACAATAAGTGAAGATCACAGCCTTACAATTTGTGAATAGCTTTTAGTCTCAAATTATTTAAGTTAAAACCTTACGACTATTAGGCCACGTGTTCGTACTTAACGAGGCACTTCCTAGCAAGAGGTATACGTTAATGTGGATATAGACATTGGCGTTGTTATTTTATTGCCATTATCCTAATATAACGTGCATGAAATTCTTAATTTTGCAATTTGTACAGTGACCAGTAGTAGCAATACGTTATAGAAAACATAATTGTTTTTAATAGAAGACATACACTCTTCTTGCAGAGCTGAGAACACTTTTTCACAACGATATTACGATTTGTTTTCGTCTTGTATTATCTTGTTGTATACTAAATGATATTTCGACAATTTTGGCTTCCAAATAACTATTGTAGCTATAATAAAATAATCCTGCGTTCAAGGCATAAAAAGGAAGGTCAATGTCAGGCTAGAGAGACAGTTTTGCACAGATTTTAACTCTAAATTTAAGATTAAAAATAGCAAGATGTGTAAAATATACGGGTCACCACGCTAGAAGAATCAGCATACTAGCGCATGTAATATAACAATGAACTTTTTTAAAACAACTATGCTAACATGTTGTAAAATATGAGCAAGATTGATATGTTACTTAGTTAACTGTAATGTGATCACCATAAGTCATTCTTACGCGGTACAATTTGTATTCAATCTCTCGCCATGTGCTGGAGATAATTTCGGCCGCTATCCTGCCACCTGCAGCCAAAAGTCAATGACTTAGTTCCCGTAATCTGTGCAGTTTTTCCTGATGTACGAAATCCCCATCTAAAGAAATATAAGGAGTAGGGTCTCGTGATCTTCCTGGCCTAGTAATAAGCCGTCTCCTGCATTGTGCACCAGTCCAAACCAAAGATTTACTTTAATGTGTATCTTTATTTTATTACTAAGGCATTCCGATATATGTATCAATATCTGAAAGTGATGATAAAGCTTTCACATTTCAAAATCGTGATTTTTTTCTTTTGAACGTAGCTTAAAAAACTTTAGAGAGCCAAAAAAGAAAAAATATAATATATATTAAATAAAAGGATGTATAACTGATGAATGGGATGAAGCGTGAGAGAGATTACATGTTGAGATGTTGCCATAACTGAAACATCTCAATTATCTAGAGGCTGAGTCTATCTGATATGCAAACGTCAACAGTCAGTGCAAACCTGCACGCGGCACATTGCTTAAGCTTAGATTATACGGCACAAATTCTGCTGCTCTCAGGTATTTCAAACAGAAAGATCACAAGATTATGAAAATATAATTCCTTTCATATATATACCTGGTTATATTTAAACAAAAACCTGTTCACATACTATTATTATTACTACTACTATTATTCACATGTATTATTTTAAACCTACTTATTGAATATAGGCTATATTTAAAATAAAGTTGGGATATATTTATTGTGATCTATGATGTCATTGGCATGGCATTAATGAAGCCTATGTATCAAGGAGCTGAAAGAAATTTCATTTATATCTTTGTATCTATCTTGCAAGATATCATCAAACCGAGCTATAGACTTGAAAAATGTTATATGGAGCTTCATTTTTATATAGTGATACTGAGTTCGACTATATCACTCTATAGAATTTAGCTGAGCTTTAGTCAATATTTGTACGTAGGGCAACACGAAAATGTTAAAATAATTTGATCTAAAATTGAATATAATTTAATCTAAAAAATAAAACTAGAATAATGTAACGTATTAACACATAAGTTCCAATTAACCCAACACATACAGCATTATCATTGTAGGACTTTAACACTACTTTCAAACGAAACTTAATGAAGATAAATGTAAAAGTATCATGGTGCATTCTCGAGAAAGTTTGCATTTGTAGAATTTAAATTTAGCATGAAGCAAAATTTTTACATAGATAAGAATGCGTTCTGTGATGGTGCATGTCTAGCCATGGAATTTAGTCATGCGAAATTGGTCTGGGGTCAATATATATTGCATGCTGGCCTTAAACCTTTGCATGAAATTTCAAAGAATCCCCTTATGTCATACTTGGTGTGGCGTACGTACTTCTAGTTGTGAAGCGTTAAGATTAGAGCACTTAAAATGAATTGCTGAGTAAAAGTAACCATGTATATTTCTTTCACATTAAAAAAAATAATGTTCCAACCCCATTTGAACTTTTGAAGAATAGATCAATAATAAATTAAGGGGAAATGTTGCTGCTGTTACATATTTAGTTAAATAAACACAGTACACAGTACAAAGAAAAAACGTAAAGTCAGGAGCAGTTGGCAAGATTTATGTGATTTCTGCAATGGTTTAACGACCGGTCTTTGTGACACAGATCGAAACACATTTTGTGAAAACAATACCTGTTTTCCAACAAATTAAATGCGCAAATTGCTTTTTTTATAAAGAGAAATAACAGATTTCTTTTAAAAAAATGGTAAATAAAAGCTAAGACTCAGATATACTCGTATAATTTGATTTTTCAAAAAATAATATAACAAAACATTCCTAAATATATTTGTTTGTGGCAGTACAATATAAGAGAAAAAAGTGTGGGTGAACTAGACCTGAATGCAGTAATTTATTCATATGATATCTTGCGCGTGTATTCAGGACACGATTCCAATAACATCCCTGGATTTATTCGATACATTCATCTGGTGCTATGATGAAGTCAGCGATAGACAGTTTTATCGACACACAAACTTCGATAACGATGGATAGTAATGGATAGTTAGTGTCTGGTTATTTTAGTAAATTGTTAAATGAAACTATACAGTAATTTACATGTCTGATTTGTCTACTTATGTAGAAATTAAAAGTAATAAATATAAAACTTTATCCATTATCTTCTGATCAAGAAGCTCCCTTTGAAATATCAAGTATTTCTTTTCAGATTTATAGGAACGGTTTATACAAATTACAGTCACAGAATTTCATCCTATCTTGCTACTTAATTTCTACGTAATTTCTACGTTTTTTTTTTTTTCTAGACTATACAGTGTGTCCAGCAACCATTCGAACAAACTTTGCCACATTGTTCAGCAGGCCAAAACTAACAAATAATGCAATATAACAGGTGCCCTATTTCGCTTCGTTTAGCGTCTGTCTGTCTGTATGTGTTTTTTGGGGAAAAAATTACTACTCAAAAACCACTTAAGATACAGAATTCAAACTTAACAGTTATGTTAACCTAGTGTTGGTCCTTTTCAGTGAAAAAAAATAAAACAAATATCTCATTGCATTTCAAAATTGCGGTCGTTCAAAATTTTCAAATTGTATTAGCTTTGAAACGGCTACTTTGACAACAAATTCACCAGGATAACTTTTTTAGCGTTTATTATTAACAATTCAACAATTTTTGTTTCAAAAAGATTGAATAACAAATAACTGAGTTACAGCACCGAACGTAAAAACAGGTTAAATCCATGCATTGCAAGTACATACAACAATGTAGTGGATTTTTACGAATAAACTTTTTAAGGTTCTTTATTAAAATACTGAACAATTATTATAACCTAAAAAAATATTACTTTTTCAGTTAATTATATTGCACACAGTAGAGCATGTACAAAAATTATTATTTTTAAAATTGTTTAATTGTTGAATACTTAAATATAGGTCCCTATATTGTAAATATTTAGTTTTTGAAATTTATGATTCCATTGCAATTTAAATTATTGTTCCTATACATTTTAACATTATCTTAATTTAAACTAATATCAAACACTTTTAATGAAGTATTTTACTCAAACTACAGTATATTATCATTACACTTTTTATTTCACTAAATGTTATATAATGTTCACAATACCTTATAATATACTTGATATAATACAAAATATTACTTATTTATCGATTATTGCATTTAGGTCATTATAAGCGCATATATGTTTTTATTATTCATTCCATATACAGCTAATAATTTTAAACTCTTCATTTTTATGTATTGCAGCATATTACTGTATAACGATTTATATTACTTTTCACATTATTATACAATGAAAATAATTATACATTTCCTCTTCAAATCGATAATAGTGTTTTAATAATTCCTTTTTACTGTATAAAGTAAAGTATTCTACATAGCGTAATATTTTTAGATTGTAGCTGTAAATGCATTAAGTTTTGAAACATTTTAAGAAAAGTTATTTAATATTGAACAATTAAAACCAATGTGGTTAACGTTTAGGCTTATATATATATATATATATATATATACGTTAAATTGTATAAATGGGCAATAGCCTTATTTAATTTCAATAAACATTGAATCACAAAAAGCAAAAAGTTTATTGAAATTAAATAAGGCTATTGCCATTTATACAATTTAACGTAAATAAAAGTCGTTTGACAGGTGTTTGGTCTTCCGATCATATGTTAGTTTGCTTATTTAAACACATATGTGACAGATACGGCCAAATACAAAATAATTGAATCGGAAAAAGTAAGCGCTCTGTGGTGTAATGGTAGCACATTCACCCGGCAAGTGAGAGATCCGGGTTCGACTCCCGGCGGAGCAAGTACTTTTTGTGATTCAATGTTTATTGAAATTAAATAAGGCTATTGCCATTTATACAATTTAACGTAAATAAAAGTCGTTTGACAGGTGTTTGGTCTTCCGATCATATGTTAGTTTGCTTATTTAAACACATATGTGACAGATATCCTAAAATATTTTATAGTTTGATTGTTATTATTAATTAATTTTTTTATAGTATGAGTAGAAATAAATGTTTATATTTATATAGTGTATATTTGTTTCAAAACTAGTAAGTCTTTCAAATAAGTTAATATTTTACCGATACCTTGTAAGTGTTATTGCTTGTTGTCAGTTTTAAGTGTGTCTTTTGTGATGTGTACTGTTTTTGGAATGTATTTTGTATGCTAGGTTGGCCACAATCTCGTAGTCGCCGGTGTCGCCTGCCGCTCTTTGCCTGCGCTGTCGGGCTGTGGTCCCTTTCTGACGGTCCCGCCCCGAGCGATAGTGCTCTCCCCCTCTCACAAATTATCTGCCGTTCACTTTCTTCCTACGGAAATTTTCTAAAGGTAGATCACCTTATTGCTCAATCTTTTGTTATATCAACGATTTTATAACAATATTTCGCCCTTCCCAGTTTGATTTAATTATAGTTTCTGAGACTTGGCTCAAACCTTCTTTGAGTGACAGGACTTTCGAGTTAATGGGATACTCCTTGTACAGACATAACCGTCTACGTAAGGTTGTCGGATGTGTCGCTATTTATGTCGAGCCTTAACTTCCTGTTTCTATTCTTCTATCCTCTGACACATCAAGAGCAGGACGGCCAGAATACGTGTTTCTGGATGGTAGTGTTAACAGATCACACATCTTAGTAGCCGTTTGCTACAGAGCTCCTAACCTTGGTTATCTTGTTGAATTCGAACATGAGCTTCCTTAACCTCTTGGTTCACTAAGGGGAGACTTGAATACTGATATAATTGAACCAGTTACAAGGACACCTTCGACTGCGTGTTTCACCCTCTTTTACTGATCAAATTGAAGAAGTACGGTTTCTCTGAAGGTTGTGTCGAGTGGATAGGGGCTAACTGGACCTGTACACATCGACTAAAACTAAATTAAACTTAATTAAACTAAAACTAACTGTATATTAATAGGCTATCAAAGGATATTAAAGGTGAATAAAAACCATACCATAAAACCAACCTCGGTAATATTCTAAAACTGATACTGAACAACAAAGTATTACTGTACAACGAAAAATTAAAATTCTGGGAATAATTATTTTTAAAAACCTATGATGGGCTGAGCAGGTGTCGCTAATGTGTAACAGTAGTTATGCTTGTGTAAATTGTGTCAAGTGGTTTGTTTAATACTTGCCGCTCGATGTCAGAGGAATGCTGTTGAAGATGCTAGTTTTGCCTCACTTCAATTACTGTGACGTGGTGATCAATAACATGACTGCTGAGCTTTCTAATACAATTCAGCGTAAACAGAATTTGTGTTTAGAGGTTAAGTGGAGGAGAGGACGTTTTAGTCCAAACTTCGCCTCTATAAATAAAGACATTTTTCATTTCATTTCATTTCAATCACGAATAAAATATTTTCTATAAAACGTCAGGCAAGCTTTGTGTTTGGAAATGAAAATTGTCACTATCTGTTTAACTCCTAAGATTGTAAAAACCCTTTGAGGCGTAGTATATACATTACATCTTTACGTATATTGGAAGATAACCTTAGGTTTGCAGCATAGTGCTCTCTGTGAAAACCTTAAATATCAATTGAAGCCAAACTGTACTCCACAATCAAATAGCTTGATGAATCAAGAATAATCTTTAAAGCAATTAATAGTTTTACCACGCTAGCGAAAATGTCGTCAAACAATCATTAAGATTTATAGTAATATATACTGTTATTGGACAGATCATGCTAATTTACTTGTAACCAGTAGTTTACAGCCATCTCACAATAATATCAGGTGAAATGTATCATAAAAACTTATTAATTGTTAATTCAGTACGTAAGAAACTATAAACGTGAACGTCTCACTAATATAAGTAACTAGGACGCAACCACGTAACTCACTAGTTACACAGGGTTCCGCTTTAAACTGTACAGTCTACATAAAAAAAAATATATATATATATAGTATATAGGTTCTTAAAGTAATTGTTTTAAACAATTTGCATACAGGTAGAGAGACTGTTTTAGGTTATCGATTAGTATGAGATATTTAATTGGTTAATTATAAACAAAACATTTTATTCAAGCTTAGAAACAATAGTGTTTTTAAATAAACATGGATCCCATGGAAGTCACCTAATTTATCCTGGAAACAAATAACTACTTTGAAAATGTTGAGCAAATGATGCAGCTGTGATTCAACATTTGAATACCGTCTCTAATTCTAAGCAGAGAAGGAACTGTGTGACACAAAGGAATGAATATTCATGCTTGTACAAAGCTCACATCTCCAGGAGTCTGTTTGTGTAGGGCACCTGTGACGATTTGATCCGCCATTGCTTTGTCGCGTAGGTTTTTTTTCATTTGGAGGGGTCGCATCTAAATGTTGGTTTTTTGAATAGGCTTAATGTGTAAGTTATACTACAGGTATTAAAATAATGTTTGGAAAAACAATAACATATAATAAGTCTTAAAATCTAACATTATCCTTTTATCACTTCCATTTCAAAGAAGCATAAATATAAACCACTTTCGATCCTGTAGGAGTGTAGACAGTTGAGTTAAACAATTTGTATGTTTAGTACGCTGTGATAATTATTATCACCGTGTTATTGTGTCATTAGATGTACATTAACTTGAAATCAAATCAGAACCTCACACGAAAATCTTATCAGTTAAAGTGCAAAAACAGTACTTTATCATGTTGATAAAAAATAAATATCAATTGTATGCTTGTACGACTGTAATTTTCTAAAAAAATTTCATTCGGGACAGATTAATAAAAATAAAATGTACGATTATCAGACATAATATTACAAGATATAAATCAAACGCTGTCTTGACGTCAGACGTTTCACTAAGAAAGGTAAACTGGGGCTAAACTTGACATTCACACAAAACCAACCATACCATATCTACATATTTAGAAGTGGTTTGTTGATCAATTATGTACTAACTTTCTTATGTACTAAACGATCCCATAATATACTAAAATGTCGCTAACAATATTCTAGTTAAATATTTTGCATATGAAGTTATACTAGATTCTTATATATGATATACATACAAAGAAATAAAACTGAAGAATTATACTTGGTTAAATATTTTTTACCTACAAAATAAACGAAAATCTTCTTTCTTCAAAAATTTAATTATAACACTTTCCTTGATACTACAATGTAAGGAATACTGTGTTAAATGTGACAATACGAATTTGTAACTAGGTTATTTAAACATATTTATACTGGATCATATGGTATTAAAATAATGAGATGTTTTCTTCACAAAGCAGCAATAAATAACGTTTCTGCCATTCTCCAAAGAACCTCAGTTATTTTAAAAGTCCACGCCATGCCTTACTCCAGGAATGCACTGAATTGCTTTCTAAGATAAATCGTCTACAATTTGTTACCGTAACTATTTGTTACTGCCCCTCGTGTTCTAAACAACATAGACCATCTGCATAAAGTAAAAACAAAAGTATAAAACGAACTAAAATAGACGTTTTGGTCTTTTAAGGTCTTACTATGAACATTAAAAATTAGAGAAAATGTTTGCATCAAACCATACTATCTCTGTCCAGTGTGCGATCTCAACCTGTATTTTGAGTTAATATCAGCCGTTATGTAGTGGTTGTGTGGACTGCGAATGTGTGTATGTGTGTGTGAGAGAGAATTAATCCTTACAATATAAGTCCACTTTAGAAATGCTCTCCCTAGATATTATATTCTCTTATAATGGCCCTAATTCAAATAAATTTTGAGGTCAGTTGAAATGTGACGAATGTATGTGTTACATCACTGGCCTAAGGTTATATACTTGGAATGCCTCGTTATATACGGAATGCCTCGGTGTTCAGATATCTCCGTTATAGTTTTATATGTCCACATTATACAGTTATTTAAAAAAACAGATATTCAGCAATATAAATTATACTAACCAAAATGGACTCAGCGGTTTAAAAATACCAAGATCAATTACTTAGTAAATAGCTAAGTAAATAAATTTCTAAAATATTTCTAAGAACATTTATAAGCAAAAAAGTATATTTTTCTAATATGTTATTTAATTTAAAACGCCGTAAACGTACAGTATTGCATTGTTTACACATTTATGTCGTTACAACTTTCAAGACTTAAAATATAGAAATTATAAAATATTAACAACTCGGCAATATAATGTTTACTCTACCATGCAACTAAAATAAATTATATACACATTTTTAATACGAAGAGCACGTAAGGAATATAATATTGTCATTAAATCTTTTCTTATGTAATGCCCGTTCCCTTTTTAATATTTGTATAATATATATATATATATATATAGTGGAGTACCACCAGTGCCATGCCTACCCCAAGCCGGAAACCCTGGACAGCCCTGACGTGTAAAGAAGTGTAAACAACAGTTCTCGTCGACTAATCTGCTCTAGGGTCCCCATCTCGTAATAGTTTTAAGTAGCTCTTAAGTGAGTTGCTGAACTCTTGCGTGAGTTCAAGGGGGTCGGTGTATAATATTTGCAATATATCTGTAGTAGAGTAGGTTTTAGTTTTTAATATTTAGCATAACACTCCTTGCTTGCTATAGTTAAAATGGTTCAGAGTAAAATCAATGCTGGTGAGCTTATCGTGTGACTATTGAACGCATCGTCCGATTCAATGGCCGCCACTTTTTGGTGGAGACATCACGTGGACCCGTCTGTCTGTCTGTCTGCTGTCCAAGGGCGTCCCTTGGACGCCGGAACAGTCGGCGTCTCGGCTGTCGTTGGATGGCAAAGTAGTGCCGTCATGGGTCTCGATGCCCTATTTTCTCGTACTATTTAGTCGGTGTATTGTGTATATTTGGAGGAGATATGGCTTTTAGAAGAATGGCTTGAAGAAAGAATCTGCTTTTAGAAGGTCAGTGACGTCTAATTTTGTAAAAGATTGCATTCTTCTTGAGTAATCGTATTCTTTGCAAAAAAAATACAACACTTAATTCTCTTTTAGGGAGACGTCAAATTCTGAGGCCCAGCGAAGAGAATACACAAAGAATCGATGGTTTGACGACCAAGTGACAGTGTTATGATCATCTATATCGTGGTTGCTATTTGTCATTGTTTAAATGTAAATTGCTATTTTATTGTATAGTGACAAACTAAACTTGCAGAGAACTCATTGCATGTAAATTAATTAATGACAGCGAGTCATATTATTAAATACCACTCTCGTAAAAGGTACAAGGAGTTCGAGTTTGAATATCATAGGATGAGAAGAGAATATGTTGACAGGAAAATACTCTTTTTAAATAAATACAACCGCTTTTATTTTCAACCGTAAGTTATTGATATTTCATCAGTTATCTAATTAAATTTAAAAAAATCACAATACATTTTAATATTAAGCAGTAAAAAATTTACCTTTAAATATAAACATTAAATGTATGCTCGTAATAGATATCAAATAGTGAAGAACGATATCGGCTTGTGTACAATGTGCACAGCTGTAATGTTTGCTACCTAATAGCAGGATGATTGCTAGTAACATTCCAATTAAATAGACAATTCATGTGTTGTACGTTTAATATACTTGGAACTAAACCATATATTTGTCTCAAATTAATTGATGGGTTGCTCAGCTGTAGTATTTCGTAAAGTCTATTTGCCATATTATTGTTGGCTGAATGTTAGCAAAGCCTATTGGTTGAGGGGCTAAACAAATTGTTTCAGTCTTGTTATCCACACGATATCTCAAAAACAAATTCAGTTATACACTTGAACTTTTCGTTAACCTTTATTTGTATATAGGCAGCTCTGTTTCATGATGGTGCATGTCACACGCTATTGGATTTGGTTGAGCTTTAGCGAGTATTTTTACACTGATCTTGTGGGTAACTATTATAATAACGAAATACAGATCACGATAGGTCTGCATTCGTCAAACAACCACCTCCTGACCAGAGGTCAATAGTAAATGGCAATCGTCACGGCAGAAACAAGATGGCGGCAAAAAGGAAAGGAACAAGAGTGGGTCTTTTTCAATATTGGTTCATGCTAGATGAACTTCTTAAAACCATACTGTGCCTCCGCATTGATTTATTACAAGTATCTTAGATTTACTAAAGTTTTTATAGTAAAGATAACATTTTTATATTGTGTTATATATTATAGTACCGTATATTGATTATGGTAATAGGCTAAATTATATTCCAAACAAGCTGCACGGTTGTATGGTATGAAATAAAACGTAATTGATTGTATTTAAACTTTTTTTAATTAGGCTTTAATGTAGATTTGTATTTTGTTACAGCTTTGTAACTGTAGATTTTGTAACTGCTGTAGATTTTGTTACAGTAAAATGTATGGTAAGGTATTTTATGGTAAAGTAGAATGTTTGCCTTTTCTAATTATTAGTTCGAACCATACGTATGTGTGTTTGTTTTTAACCCATAATTTTTAATTTCAATACCATTTTTAATGCTATTACTAAACAACAATATAAAACACATGACTAAGAAAGAGATTCTGTAACATCCGGAAATATTTTAACACATATATATATATATATATATATATATATATATATATATATATATATAATTAAAAGGACGAAATAATGAAGTGCGAAATAGTGTTGGCCTTTTACACCTTGTAAGTTCAATGTGGATTTACCTGATATAATATTTGACTGCGTAACGAAGATATGAATGTATCTACTTTTTTACGATGACGGAAACGTACACTGCGCTAATGTGATTGGGTCCGTAACAGGTCACTTCAACCGATCATAAGCCACCGTATCAACACACTGTTTATATATGACAATGGTGCAACAGGTGAGCCTACTGTTAGAGAACGTTTATATTTGACCTCACACATCTGCAATAGTTTCAGTGAATGTTACTACTTCTGTCGGCTGGATGGCTGCAGAAACAATCTTTTTACGCTTGATAAATCGTGCATATGAGAGCAGACTATATGTTTAATAACATAAAACATTTTTAAGTTAAACTAAGGTTTACTCTGGTTTTACACTTATTATAATCAAAATTTTATAATATCGAGTAAGAACGATTATATGCATATTACCAACCTAGGTATATTGCTCCAACAAATGGTATTATGTATCCAGGGACTGAGTTAGTGGTTGAGATATTTACGTATATTTGAACCAAATTACTTATGAAGCCTCAGAATAGCTGTTATTATTATTTAATTAATATTTATATTTTCAAACAATATACAGTAAGTATCAAGTTTCAATTATTCGATCGTATGAAAATCCTTTTTTTGCAGGAAAAAAAGGATTACGGTGAAAAAATCCTACTAATTCAATGTTCTGTAAACTATTAGATCCTTAAAAAATGAATGGAGAAATAAAACATAATATGTTATACATTCCTGACTATAAACTAAAACTGAGTTTCTCCAAACAATCTTCTTTGATATACTACTGAGTATCTTAATTCTTAATTCTCGTTATGTGTATCACTATCTGCCTATGTTGAGATACTACTCAGTCAGAGAGTGGCAAGAGCGATAGGCACCACCGAGCTTTTAGCTGACCACTAAGTTGGGTAGTGCTCGGTTACTAGTGGAGCTAAGTGCATTACCTCTTACCTAATGTGTGGATAATGAGGAAGTTACTACGTAAACGTGTATTGTTTTAAATGTATAGATCTACGTTTGTATAAGCCACGAAACTATATTTCTAGACATGTATATGGTATTTGACCTTCTCAACAATTTCTAAATTTACTTTTTTTAATTCTCACTGCTCGCTTCGGCACGGAACTCTGAATATGTTAATAATTAAGAGTAGTCTTTATGTCCTGACGTTCTGGTTACTTGTCAAAGTAACATTTTCTAGTTACCGTAATTTAGTCTTTCATGAATATGAGTATAGTTACTATAATAGACCCAATTTCACAATGCTATAAATTGAACCTTAATTATGTGATATTTTTAACACTGAGTTTTGTGTCCTGTCTCAAAACATTAGTTCAGACATATTGTGACAGCGATGTGTTCATCTGATGATAAAGAAGACCATATCGTGTGGATGGTGCCTTAGCTCACCTCGTTTACTTTTACGACTGTGTTCACTGTCTCGGTTGTAACGCGTTGTTTGACTGTCTTACGAAATTCCTGCAAGTATATCTACGTTCTTTAAATGAGGTCACATAATAAGGCACTTACAACCATGGTAAAATATGTACATTATCTTATAGGGGCTGTGCAATTAAACACTACTATACTCAACTCTTGCTCCCAAGACGTTCATTAGTCAAGGTAGAATTAACAGAATTAGTAAACAACATTTTGTTTGAAAAATATCCTCTAACCACTTCAAGACGTGGGATTACAAAATATTAAATAGAAAAATCATCTATTGTATAACCACAATGTATTAATAAGAATTGTTTCAACGCAGTCTTCTCCGAGTATTCTCTATATGAAAACTACGTTCATAGGTAACGTTGAGGCAGAACAGCGCTACTTAACTGTTTTGTAGAGTTCTCAAAATGTTTTAATTTAGGTTATTAAAGTTATAATTCACTACTATTATAATTCACTGCGTTCTTTTTAGGTTTTTTCCACAATTGTTTTTGCCTTCAACCAAGAAAATATATATAACATATCAGAACATGGGTTTCATTTAAGTGTTTTAAATGTAGAGTAAAAGTTATATAGTGACTTTATCTGTTGTGTATTAAACTAAATATTTGATAAATAGTACAGTTATAAGTACATTATGAACGACACTACTCGTTTGATTCTTAAAAAAAACAGAAACACATTTGTAATGTTTTAGAACATGTAGAGCTGAAACTCTTACATTAGTTCAAAAGAACAGTCCAGTGAACTTTCTATCTAGCATAGTTCTTGCCGACTGCTTCAAAGGGAATCTTCGAACTTAAATTCTATCTGTTTAATGTTTTATGAAGGTTTATAAGTTAGATGGGTACATAATCGCTGAAATCTAAAACGCCGTTAAAAATAATAGTTACTATTTAGAGAATTTGCTTACTACAAACGTAAAACAATTTTAAATTAATAAACAATTATTACACAGTTGATTACACTTGACATGCTCTGTCAATTAATATTTAAAGACTAGAGAGTAAGATGGGAATTTCCTCTTCTTTAAGGATCAGAGGGACTTAGTCCAGAGGGGTTTTTGATATAATAATAGACCTATATTCATAACATGGGCCGTAAGAATGACTATTTAAATTTCAGTAATATTTATAGTATTATTAGGTTACATAATACTTCATCATGATGATAATTACAATTCAACTCACCCAATTGACAAATTTCAAAAGAACAAGACTGATAAAAAGCAAAGTGATTAGAATCGATTAGGAGTCGCAACAAAAAAGTTAACCATATAAACAATGTACAAATCAAAGATGAAGAACTGGGAAATTTATATGTAACTTTTGCTTAAAGTATTGTGTCATTTAGATTTTTTTTAAATATTCAATGACTACCACATTTTCTTTTTTATTAGGTAATTACAAGAAAAAAAAACAAAATTACGTTTACCATTTGAATTGTAAGTTTGTAATTGTAAGTTATGAATTGTTCCATACATCAATATCAAACAGAAAGAAGAAAACTGAATTCTGTATCAGCCGAAAAATCGGATATAATTGTTCTTGGACATTTTGAAATGAGCTAAGTAAACTTAATCGGTATAACTGTTCTTAAGTGATGCGCTTACAAAAATTCTTCATTTCATTTTTTAGATATTTTCATTGTTATTTTATTATTAGTATGTTCTTACATGACATAAAATGCTCAAATTTAATCATTCATATCTAAATATATATAATTATATGTATATATATATATATATATATAATATATATATATATATATATATATAAAAATATATATTATATATTATTATACTATATATATATAAATATATATTATATATTATTATATAATATATATATTATATATTATAATTATATATATTATAATTATATATATATATAATATATATATATATGTATATATAATATAAGTGCAATATTTATTTGTGTTGCTGTATTTTTATTTATTGTTTTGTTACAGCACAACTGACGTAAATGTAACATAATTTCTCTCTGTCTTTAAAATGTATATTAGCTATGTACATTTTATTATTTTAAAACAAAATATAATTTTTTCAACAAATTTGACGCAGTGTTTAACTGTAGATATTACTTAAGTTGTGTTTATTTTCCATATACATTCTACTAGTACAGCTTTTTATTGTATTTTGGTTTTTATATACGGTATAAAAAGCTGTAAAGTAAGATATCATCTCTACTTTAACAGAAAATATTCATCGTGGAGGTAATCGATTGATATTAAAAATAGCCATTTTGTCATACTTATCGCGATAGTGTCATTATATTGTTATTGAAAACATAATGGAGAAAGAAAATATATGTATGTATAGTTACTAATACTTTGTAGTTACAATCGAAAATAAAGTAAAAAGGACATAAATAGCTAAACAAGATTGTATTTCACGATGGTAGACTGTCAATAACAGAGACAAGGCCATGTCGGCCGTCAACCTACACAACATCAATGTCAGCTGTGTCTAAACTCTCGCGGCGAACATTGCACTAAATCGATCTTGCCATCTAGAAATAAAATTTAATTATCAATGAACTTATAATGTAACTTTAAGGAGCCAGCTTAGTCTTCGGTAAATCGGTGTAATTTTTGGCAGGGACAGATAATCAGTCTGTGACAAGAGGACAGTCTCACCCTCTCTACACACATCAATCACACTACCCTAAAATACTTTGTAATAACAATAGTTTACTGTTATGTATAGCTTAACCTATCTAGAGAAGACATAGCACGAATTCAGGAAAACGAGATACTGCTGAGAGATTCATATAGGCAACCGCTTTAAGTGTTGTAAATTCGCGTATACATTGAGTGATAATGAAATTTATAATGTGAGCAGTACGCACGATAGTGGCATTCTGTATGATCCAAAAGCTTTCTCAATCTCCTAAATGAGAGGTTGTGGCATGTGAAGACTTACGAAGTCCAAAAGCTTATTGGAATTTGAAAATGTTACAGAATTTTTTTACTGGACATTTGCCATCGTTATGTGTTAAAAAAATGTTTAACAACAATTCGAGGAATGAAATCTATGACGTCGTTAGGTGTTATATAATTGGTTCATGAAAAATAAAAAAAAAGAAGAGAATGAAAATTGGTTTAGCGTACTCGAAGACTACTTGAAGTCCAGACAGGAGAAAACTAACCCAGGCGTTGTCACTCTACACGATGAAAATCACGAGCACAAGTCACGATCAAGAAAATTCAAGAACACTATCACAAGTCACGCTAGCACAAGTGAGAGTGGAGTACTGCAACACATAGCGTTGCCATATGTTCGAAACCATATTATCCTTTAAAACCTCGCATCTTCATTAGCAAACTTTAAACAAAGTATTGAGATTTATTATCGACATAAATTTATATCACTAATTAAATTCGGTTATTTATAGTTCACATGCCGATATTGTTTCTATAGATTCGGTAGCAAATTTCTGTGTACAAAATCATAATATGTATATAAGAAGTTATAATACAAAAACACACCTACAAACGTAAGTTAAAACTTAAACAAAAGTAATCATTATTTTAACTCTTATCTATAGTAAAAAACACATTTTAGTTAAATATTCCAACGATGTAGAAAGTTCTGTCCATATGAAGTGAGAACTCAATAACCCGTTGTAATAGCGTAACAGCGAGGCAATGTATTGTTATCCCTACACTGGTATGCCACTGGGAAGCTCAGTTATTGACTTTCATTCAAGTGATGAAACCCTAAAGCTGGTTTCTATATTGACTTCACAAAACCACAGAATTTACATTCAGTTAACTTTATTATTATCTTTACTATCACTATTCATTGATAACAATATATAATGACTGTAAAATGGCATTATTTAAAATCTATACATTTAAACCGACTTTAGTTTCTGATTATTAGCCTACATTTTGCTCTCAAATTTTTTAAATTAAACTTTACCATAGAATCTCATTTTATATAAGCTTGTATAAGAAAAGTCCATTAAAATTGATTAATTTTATAAAATAGATTCACCACTATTATTCTCAGCCAGTGTAGGAGACTTAAATGAACTACTCAACTTTTTCTGGATAAGAAGATCTTGATAAACATTACAACATATTCTCTCTTTGCGAAGTTCGTAATCATTTTTCAGTTTTTAACTATATTCTTTACGGAGCATGCTGTTTGGTTGACTAATAATGGCCTATAATAGGTGAAAACTTATAACGTCATTAAAAATATCTACTGCTTTTGGCGTAAGTTTAGCCGTCTATGCACTAAATGCAACCGTGTTCTAGCATATCTCCCTTTGTTCCATTATTTATTCCTTCTGTTTATGTTGTAAAATAAATGATAATAAGTGTCTGAGCGTTTTCGAAGTCTATCACTCGTGGGGCGGGAAAAGTCTGTATGTCTGTACGATATCTTGAAAATTAACAAACATGTTGACGAAATTTTGTTAGAAGATACGTTCATATATTAGAAACACTGAGTTTGATGGTGATGTATACTCTATGGGAGTTGGCGAAGCGTTAGCAAATATTTATACATTAGTTTTATGCTTATGATGACAACAGGTTAAATAGCTGAATAAAAAAATTTGTAAAGAAGCTGAGTATAATCAAATGAGATGTTAAAATACCTGTATGTGTCAACATCTTAAAAGTTAGTGTCAAGATAATACCTCAGTGAACCCTTGCATTGTAGAATGCTTCCTACCTCAGCGTAACGTATATGATTGAAATACTGCTATAAAACTAAACTTATTGATCAACATTCGTACTGTATTTTATTGTATTTTATTGCGATACAGATCCTCTGCAGACGTCAAATTGTGCATTAAACGTTAATTATACATAATAAACTTTATGATAGTGCATGCCCAACCATGTAATATGACTGAGCGTCATTGAAGCCTATCACTAAGTAGGTTGCCACAATTTATTTTTTCTGACAGAAGAATTTAAAGATTGTTGTTACTGTTTAATGCCTGCCTGTCTACCTAACAACAGGACATCTCGAGAATAAAATTATCTATAAGCTAACAATTGTAACCTTATAGAAGCCTATTACACGACACGTATTTATATTTCCTTTGTAAACCTAAAACTGTTATTTAATACGTGTGGAGCGTTTAGGAAAGTGTAAAGCTTTACTATTGGCAGTTTATTGATAAATATTGACTGTTTATTTAAGCAGTGGCGTCTAGCTGCTTGCATAACGACCACTAATGCAAGGCGGTGGTTGAGGGCCGCTAATGTGTCTAGGGGAGCGGTAAACAGCTCTTGTGGTCAGTTGAGAGTTACCTCGACATTTGTTGGGTATAAAGCTTTTATGGGACCCATGTTCGTGGATGCATTCTTCACAGTGCATATAATTAATAATTTGAAATTATCCCACATATAGTGTGGTCTCCCATTTGGATTCACCAGGTATAATTATGGTATCTACATGGTGGCTTATAAATGTTATGAAGCTACTTTGGTATCGATAACATTGTTTACGCCACGCCATAAGTCTATTACGTTGATACGTAAATTATTTGGATTACAGTTCAATGGGACTCAATCAACGATCTGCAATGTCTCAATATATGTTGATGACGTATACGTATGTAAATTACGATACATTGTAACAAATAGCAGCAGTAACTTGACTTACCACCAGCGTTGCTTAATCATATAAGGCCGAACACGTTTTATAATCAGACTTATATGTTAATCATCGATAACATATTTTTAAATTTGTATATTCTTTTATCTTACAAAAACCTGAAAGATTGTTTAATTTAAAACTTAGTTTAGTTGCATTACGTTCTTTTTGTAAAGCTTTATCTATTTCGTAAATCTACTACATTATATCTTTATTCATACAAAACAAGTGTAAAATGGAGCCATTCAAACCTATATACAGGAGAATTTATAACATTATAAAAGTATAAGACCTTTTAACAAACATATAATTGTATTCAAAAAATTATTGTTCTTTTGAATAAAATTATATTAGATGTCGAAATACGCCTCTGATTTTCTTTTTATTTATAAGCAAATCTGTTAAACAATGGCCTCTAGTTTGTATTCTAATGACATTGATGAGTCTCTACCAAACATAAGAGCGACAGATAATCTGGTTCTGCAATTCGCATTTGATTCATCTGTAGATTACGCTGATATATGCCATATGACTGTTTTTCAAAACACAGGAATATTTGCGTAATTCTTGTAACCATTCCGCTTTATTTGACTGAGAGTAAAAAGGTTGAAAATAGTCACATTCTTCTGGATCTTGATACTGATGTAACAACCAATCGTTGATAGTTCAACATTCAGTTGTAATTAAGTCTAGAAGGAACTTAGTCTAGTGATCCAAATCCCTCGATTTTCATCAATAAAGATTTTTGAATGTTGCTTGACTGATCCTTGGTCCGAAGCGGTATTCTTAAATATCATTATGCTTGTAGTAAAATATTATTCTTTTCCTATACATAACGTTGCTACGGTGGAACGTGTTGATCCAGTGTGAATGTTCGGTTAGTTCCAGTTCACCTTCCACTGAGAGCAGCGTCTGGAATCTAATCCTGTTACAGACATGACTCCTGGAATCTGGAGTCATTTTTATGTATTTCTTCAAACGACCGTGAGACAGCGGCAGATCTGAGACGCTGCCCTAAGATGTAAACTGGGCCATACTTAACATTAAATTTGTTTCGTTTCTTATAGTTTTTACTTTATCATAAAAAATATAAATATTTTAATGGAGCATATCTCTCGTTTGATACTTATAATCGTTAGATAATTTTCGATAATGTAATTTGACAATTAGTATTTTGATAAAATTATAATTAATGTTAATTTGTGATTCATTCTTGCATACATCGTCTTTTTTAAGGCATCATTTACGTGGTAAGTGTCCTTGAAGAGCCATTTGCCCGTTGGAGGATATGTGAGATATAAGAGTAATGAAGATCTCGACTAAAATAAGTATCACTCCACATAGAATACATTTAACGGACAACCTTAATACATTTACAACCTTAATGAACATTTAAACCTATTAAATTGTTTTAATCTCTTTCTCAAAATGAAATGAAAGCTGAGGTTGACAATGATAGAAAATAACAAGAGTGAAAATCATTTCTTCGGTATCTTATTGTTGTTGAATACGACAATTTAGTATACTAAATTATATAATATCATAATAATGAATATGTCAAGATTAAAGTGCATAAGTATATGCCGTTTTATACTATGAGAATACTTGTATTTTATATGGAACAATTCATTTTATAATATAAATAGTTTTATAGTATTTAATCAAATAAAGTTTTAGATTATACATATTGTTAATATTATAAAGAGGTTGAGCAATTTAAAGTAAAAGAATTTTTTACTTATGTTAAAAAAATACAAATATTCTCGGGACAATATCAAATCCATTAGAATGTCGTGCCAAAACATCTGGGATAATGGGGATCGTTTCTCGTCAACAACTAGAATACAAATCAACTCGTAATGGATTCTTACTTTGTGTTCGTTATTCCAGTCATTCCAAGGTTTAGATTACTACCTAAGGAATTCACCATCACGGGAATTGGTTTCTAAGTGATAACTAAAAATTTATAATAGTTAAGTTTTAAAATAAAATATAAAAAATCACAAGTTATTGAAGACATGTCACTTTGCTGTCGTAGTTGCAATGATCCTTTATGGCACTAAACAATTGTATCGAAAACTTCAGTTTATAGTGTTAATCAAACAATAATTAAATACATAAATCCTATCTTAAATCTTCATGAAAAATATTGTCCTCAGAACTAAACATTGGGAACAAGGCAATATCACATGGCATTTTTACTTTACTTGACAGGCATCATAACATTTAAGAGTGTTCTATGTAGTGTTTTCATTTTGGTATTTGATCGCCACAGGTAATGTTTATTCTTAAATATTTTATGTGTTTTAATTTTAAATTGAGTATCCATCGATTGTCTATAATAAATGTAATTTGATCTAATTGAAAGATAAGCAATTTAAAAAAAGGTTTTGTCGTGTATATACTATTTTTCTTCATATTACTAAGTTAATAAAAAAGTATCTTATGTTATATACAGACAATAAATATTGTGTACTTTTCTTGTTCACATAATATTTAAATATATTCAACTACTACAAATTTACTGTTCTGTTACCTGTAATTACAGAAAGTGTAGAACAATATTTGACTGTAAATTTTAATTCTACTAACGTTATCTCCATTATGTTTTTAAATATAAAAGTATAAATGTATTTCATGGGAAATTTACTTTAAATTATATTTATAATGGTGATCCATAAGTATCCCAAGCAAAGGATAGATAAACATTTTTAAAATGGGTTGATACGAAAACGTTACTTAAGTAATCTCTTGGTACTTATGTTTTATATTTATATTAGAAACAGGGCCAAAAATGAAGTTAATTGTTAGTGTAATCACTATAATACACAAGCATGTCTTAAACTAATAGACTGTACTGAACTTATCCTGATCTAACGTTTCAACTCTCATTATCTGCTACGGTGTTCAAGTAAGATGACTTCGTGGGATATCTCCTCACCTCCCTCCCTTCTTAGAGTTTTTTTTTATTAGTTATTGACCTCGGGAACTATAACTGAAGGTAAATGTCAGAGAACCGTTAGTAACGTACTAAAATCTGACTATTTACATATTATATATATGTTTATTAATCCTTTTATATATATCCTTATTAAATTTATATATCATTATATTAATTATATATATAAGGATTAATAAACACGCTATAGGAAACTTATTGTTGATTTTAAATAACTATCTTAGTAAAAAATGTGTAGTTCAGTTATAATAAGTTGTGTTTCCATTGTCTATTACTTCGAGGAAACTGATTACCGTTTTGATCACTTCAACTTAGCACTACCTCAAACAACTTGGTGGTTTGAAATTGAATTGGACTTAAAAGAAATATAACTTCGAGCGGCCAGGAGTTTCCCTTTTGTCATTAAATAAATTGGTTGCGCAATGCTTATATCACAGGGTCTGACGTAGTCTAAATTCCATTCAGTGACTACGTATTCATGCAGTGATGCTGGATAAACTGATTGCATAAATATTAACTCTAAGGTTCTTTGATATACTTTTACTTCTTTACATTAGATTTACTGGTGATTAGTAATTTCCTTCCAGGAATGAAGTAATCTCTTGGTCTAAAGAATAGGAAGCTAGAGGATTGTTTATAGTGGAAATTCTTCTTGACAATTTCTTTGGATCTTTTTGGAGACATTTACATTTCTAATAATAATAATAATATAGCTTATGCTGTGTTTAAAGACTGTATTTGTTTTATTTTGGCTGCATACAGTAACATTTCAGTTGTTTGTCTGGAGATTTACGTAAGTTTTATGTCTTTGATATCTTACTCCTCTCATTGAACCCGACGTCTTGCCCTCTAATAGAAGGAATATAGTTATATACCTGAGATTTATCTACACAGCATTTGTTACGAAGCCAAATGGAATAATTATTCAGTATTCATTTTGTATTTCATTTAGAATGGGGTCTTTCTGTTCAATACGGCTGTGTCCGGATTTCTCTTTACTAATATCAAATATTTCTTGGCGGGAAATCTGAAACCCCATCTTGACAATGAAAAAAATATTTACGTTACTTTTATGTATGTAAAACGTTTATTATATTTTATTTAACTGTCTAAAAATTCTTAAAATATATTTAAAGTAATATATACCCATAATAAAGCAAAATATCAACACGTATTCATCCATTTATTGAATTAAGGACACAATTCGTTCGTATACAATAGTTTCTTCTATGTAATTCAACCACCTCAAAAGTTGGAAGTACGGGACATTTTACTTTCACCGTGGAAAGTGCTTCAATTAGGTTTTAAAATGACTTTAATTAGGTGTTAAGGGTATAAGAGTATAAGGCTGTTGAGATCACAAATTCTTATGATTAAGAATATTTTTTCTATGAAACGATAGATTTCATATGACAATAGCTTGTTAATTGTATAACGTCTTGGAGCTATTAGTTTTTTAAACATTTTTATAGCGTTTTATTGTAAACAAAAGAATACTTGAAATCATAAAATGATTGGCTAAAGAGTGTATATATGTTGTTAAAGAGATAGTGTAAACAGTAGTTGCGCAACTGAGATAAGTCACAACACACACATTTTTACATCCGGCGGAAGTGAGAATAATGAGGGTTTCAGTGCTGAGCTGCATAATGTCCTTAACAGAGCTCGTTAGAGACCGGCCAGCCTGCTCTAATGGACGCCTATTATAAAACATACAGAAACTTGAGATTGCTTTGGACTGCTTACGAAACACACGCTACATATATGTTTGTATACTTACTTGTATATGTGTAAACTTAGACAACAAATATTAAAAGAAACTGAACGTACTCAATACAATATCGTCAAAACATCATTATTATAACCTACTTTATTTATAAAAATATCTTGTCACGATGTTCGTTTATGCTAATCTCCGAAACCACTGAGCCGATTTCAATGGAATTTTTTATATATAAATTGTTTGGTACAAATTAAAAGATCAGTTAGTCTTTATCTCGAAAATCCCTTCCGGCTACACCCCATTGGTCTCTAAAGTAGCGAAAATCCAATCTTGGTCTCTAAGGTTTTGGGAATGTTAGTTGAAATATTCTGTTAAATGCAATAAACTGTTTTGTGTAAACATTACTTTAGGACAGTACAACCATATATTCAATTAATTTAACCACTATTGTAATGATAATATTTATATTTCATAATAACTAGGAATGTTTAAGTGCAAGAACGTCTAGATACCCAAGAGACTGATTCGTTTCGGTGACATTATGATGTGGCAGTTTTACAATAAAATGCTCCACGGAGCCGTTTATTCCCAGAATGCGATCCGCAAAACAAGACCTCTACATTCAAAGTCTATCATAAATGGTTACAAAAAGATGTTACTTAAGATTCCTAAAGATATAAATTAAGATAAACTCCCTTAAACCGGGAGTAGATGACTTTTAACCGTAGTATAATCCTCAGTCCTAAATATGTAAGTATGTTATCGTCATCAAGACAACAAGGCAAACTCTATTATGGCACTGGAAATATCTTACACCCAGACAAAATTGGAAACAACGTAATTAAACACTTCTGGCCTAATTAGATTTCTGAGTCCTATATATTTAATGGTATTTTATATATTACAATTAATATAAACCCCTCGTAATTCTTGTGTGGTCATAAAAAATTTGAGAATAATAAATAAGGAAAGGACAACACTAAGGCAGTGAGCAGTATCGCTTTAGTGCGTACTGTCTAACCGAAAGACCTGGTGCCAATAATTATAAATAAAACTCTTTTAATTTTTTTTATATAAATCTACCTATTGTTAGTTCCAAGTGAAGAAGACAGCACAAGTTTATAGAATTTGTTTATTCTAACTATAGTTTACTAGAAGAATATTTTGTATATTCTGGAAGGCAATAAACGTTTTAAAAAAATTTTAAAGTATGAATATTTTGCTCTATTTAGGCTATTAATTGTTTTAAGGTGGTTGGAGAACTTTGTGATAAGGACACATTCCCTCGCTCATTTCTGATTTTGTAATTACATCATTGAAGATCCTTTCAACTTATGAAATCTCTCCAACGTCACTAATGGGACTTGTAAAACCCCTTTAATTTGCTCTCCTATCCATAGAAAAAAATCATGAATCATTAGTTAGAGGCATTAAAGCTGGACAGGTTTCTTTACCTAGCAATAATTGCGAAGTGCATAATCAAGTTAGCAAAAATGTATTTATTTTGATCAGTGTATTTTTAAATTTAAGCTAAACCCTAATATCAAATTACCAAAACTATTTCTCAACTCGGACATTGAAATCAATGGTAATAAATAAGTGAACACCAAGAAATATCCCAAAGTAAGAGGGCTTTGAATTTGTCAATGCTAGCTATCGTAGCATTTGGCTCAGTAGCTTAGGAAGCACCTTTTAGTAAAATTCATTATCTCACAGAATTTTTACATGTGTGACCACGTGGAAAGCGTTAATCACTTGCTTTCAGTATTTGTAAACTGCATAGTAAAAGAGCTAGAACAGGATAATCATTTTCATATGGAAAATATGAGTAGAACTGTTTCATTTTCTAATCTTAAATGCAAATTACCCGATTATGGACTATGAAAGAGTTACGTTTGATACTAGAATCAATTAAAAACACGGGTTATGTTCAGTTCCAATATCAATGACTAATTACTTCAGAGTATTATTTGCGTCGATTAAAATGTCCTGTAGAACGCAACCGTAACTGTCCTATGGCGTGAAAACAGACGCAACTTTTACAGCGGTTACATTAACGTCAGGAAGCGGTGGTTTTTTAATAATTTGAATTGCACGAATTTGGAAAAGCTTAAGAATAACCATTCGTTGATAAATCTTTATCATAAAAGGGTTAACACAATCACCTGTCCTGGTATGAGCTTCTGAAATCGCAGATGTCCATTGATTCTAGTACTAGACGTATCACTTCTAGAGCCTGTTAAATAATCCTTATATTAAAATAGAGATATACACATTTCACTGACCTCCTCCTGTTTATTTATTTGTAATAAAAAATATATTTTATAAACATAACGTATCTATGGAGGAAGGGGTCACCCTCCTCTTACTATAGCGTCTGAAATCTGACGCTGCCACCCACTTGAGCTCTGGAATATGTTGTCATTTTCGTCTGAAGAGATCCAAAGTAAATCCTAGAGTACTCACCTGATAACAGAATGAGAATATCTTCACCTAAATCAGACAATATTTTGTAGTCTAGGTATCTACGATGTCGAGACGATGTATAGAGTTCATTTTAAGCTCCTTCGTCACCGATGTTTTGGGGGTTTTATTTTGGACGCCTACCTTTAGATTTTCAATAGACATCCATACCATTATAATTTATTTATTAAGAAACAGGTTTATTAATCAATGTCGTAGCTTCACATAGCTAGTTTTAAAGTTATAATACCTGAATCTTATTAACTGCTTAAAGAAATTCCTTGAAAGTTACAATTGACAATTTTACCCCATTAGTGTTTACTAAATCCTATTTTAGTACTTCATTTCAACATTCATTTCCGACTTTTGGCTATACAATTATTGAAAAGTGTACCAGTCATATGCCAGCCATTACAAAAATGTATGTAGTACTAATTATATCAACAATACTTAGAATTTAAATGCTTTGATATACATTAATTATGTGTGGGAATTGGTGAGTGACACCTTGAAATATCTATGTTTGAACACTTATTTTACGTCATCAATCAAAGTAAAAAGTAAATCATTGACAGTATTAAACTAACTGTTTAAAACATATTTTTATTAATGTGCTGCCAAGAACATATAACTGGAGTACACTGTATTTAATAAAATTTTAGTGGTTTCCTACCAAAGGTTTTAATTAAATACGTTTTACCTGTTAATGATAATGTGTATGTTGATAGATAAAGAAGGTAGAAAAGAATGTTTTTTGAGGGAAGGCAGGTGCTGATGAACATTTTGACCTGAGGTGAATACAAATGGCAAGGATTAGTCATCAGTGGGTATAATCAGGTTTATCAGCCCTGATGGCCACCCTACTCAAGTCTTTGTTTTGTCTTACGGTCCTCTACTAAACATTTATTTATCATCTTTTTCTTCCATAATACCTTATCATTTCAAAATAGGTTTAATAAGTAATAGTTAGAAATTCAAACAAAAAACATGGTAACATTGCGAACACATAAAACCTAAAACTTTGTCACTATCACAATAAATAGATGTGTAAATGTAAGTGTAGATTTTTTACATTGTTGTGCGCGTTATAATCTCAGGTGAATTAACGCTTGCATTCATTGAAACTAATTGATTTTTGTAAAGGTCTAAGTATGTATTTTGCTAACATTACCTACGCTGTGGAAACTTTTTAATCTGAAATGTTAAAATTCTGAGAAGGAAAAATGTAATATTGTATAGGGACTTAAAATACACATAAGCATAATAAATTATCAAAACTACATCCAAACTATCCAATTCTCTTCTAATACAGACGGCATGATTTATTATTTTAGTTGATTAAAATTCTACCTATGTGTGATCTGCAGTATATAGAAGTAGTCTGGGAGACTTACAATTAGTATACGTCGAATAGTATGAATCATATGTTGTTAAATTACTTTGTAATTAGAATGGAATCCATGAACTAATATCTAATGAGATATCATTGCAGTTTATGTATATTTAAATTCATAATTAGCAACCGATAGGTTACAGGAGTTACGCTCGTAACATACAACTTCATACCTGTCAACTTCATCCCCAGAAAGCTGTTACACGAAAGTTAGAGCACTCCGAGGAATTGGTGTACAGCAATATTGGACATAAATATTGTCATACATGATATGTATCTCACTTCTGCCTCTTTTACAAATAAAATATAAATAATATGTTTGTTCCTCTATCAAAACGTTGAATTCCTACAAATATTTCACTATATAATTATAGTCTCCAACTAAAATACCTTACATAAAGCATTGAAAAAATAGATACTCAGTATATAAAGTGTACTTTTATAACATTTCAGCTCATATGTGTACTGCAGCTTTGACATGGAAGTATTTAACATATTCTTAAATACACAATATTATGATGTATGATTAACCTATAATCTATGTCAAATCAATAATTAAATTATGAAAAATATTTATTGTTGCGTTGCAAATTCTAAGAAAATATAATACTAATATAATGGATTTTATTGATTTTATGTTTAAAGGTCAAACAGTTTTATATTTTCACCGTATGTCTTTTGTAACCGTGTAAGTTTAATGTGAAAGTAATATTGCAATTGTTATAAATGACCCCAAACCTAACATGTTAGCCCGTAATACAAACTGGTATCTAGTGGAAAAAAATGCTCAAAATATTACACTTTAGGTACTACTGATGATTACTTAGCGTTTCTGATCATTGTAAAAGGGGGAACAGCTAACTGCTGAAAGCTTTCATCTGCCATTAATGATAACTAAGAAAGCTCTAGAATTTGAAAAACGGAAACACTTTGGTTATTATGGATGATTACTTGGCGTGGCTGATCATTTGTTACAGCATGTACTGCCAACCACTGATCACCTTAATCTGCTACTAGTGGTACCTAAGAAAACTCTAGAGTTTGTAAAAACGGAAAGTTGGAATTTCTTATATAAACGTAGGAGCAACTTTACAGAAAATAGATTATTCGCCATGAGATCTAAGGGTTTTGAAGTATTTTTGTGATAAAACCTAATAATAATGCAAACTAATGATTGTAACTAGTACTTTTATTTATTCATTTACGAAAATTTTAATTTACAATTCAGATTACAATTGGGTGCTAAAATAGGTGCTCATTAATAAGATGAAGTAATAAACTAATGTAAAGCTACGTGAATTAATGACAGGAACAATGATACAATGACGAGTCTAGACTGATAGAGATACAATAGCGATGATATAACAAAACTTTAAATATAATAACAAAACCATCAATGATTATAACATAGTAAAAACTGAAAATAAATAATATAACAACAACAATGATAACAGTAACCAACAACAACAGAAATAAATCTATAAAAATACAAATATAACTCTATGGCAACCAAACATAATAATACTTAGAATATTGGGGACTAACAGCTGAACATGAAATGGAGTAAAAAGCAGCGAGTAAAATGTAAACAACAATCAATGAAGAGCAATACAGAATACTGTCTACATAGACACTCAGTTCCTGCTGAGATACTGAGGATGGTCTTGAATTTACGCTTGAAAACTTGACATATGGGGCGATAGCATTGCCCAACTTCTTAAGTCTTGAGATGAGAGCATGTTTTAGGCAGTTCTTTTGGCGAGAGCGTTTGACGAAGAAGTCTTAGGGTTTTTTATTGGGCATAATTTAAAACTCGGGGCAGTTCGCCTCACTAATAAGTGTCTTATAGATGAAGTAAATGTCTGCAATCTCACGATGCAAGTGAAAAGGAAGAAGGCCGAGCTGGACCTCAATTTCAGAAACGGGTCCAAATACCGAGAGCCGAACTGCAGTCCTGTGAGCCGAAAGAATCTGCGCTGCACTAATTGCAGTATTTCGGTGCGTGAGAGGTTGAAGGATGACCAGACAGAGGTGACGCAGTATTCAAGTGTCTGGCGAATAAGTACTTATCGATTATGATTATTCAAACGTCAAGTTACTTTATGCATTGTAAAATTGATTGGCAAGTAAACAATGACCAAAGGATCAAATAACCATGGTTGATGCTTCTAAGGGGATGGGATAATTAAGTAAATTGTATTTATTTTTATTACTTGTTATCATTACCGTTATATCTTTGGCATTATTTAAAAATTTTAATTGTAAAAAAAATACTAATTTTGTTATTAAACGTACTTGTACAAGTCTCTAAGAGACTCAATTATTTTGTTTTCTCACGTGCCAGATTTCAGCAGTTTAAAAACACTCCATTCATTGTGAAACCTTTGTTGCCCAAACAAAGGCTTTAAAGAAAGATGTTTTTCGTACAAAAGAGTTTCCTTGTGTGAGCTCTACAGAACACATGTTACAGGCTAATCAACTACAGTTGTTTCTTAACTGTATTTTACTCGTATTACAGTTTGGTGAAATAATAGCGTTATTAACCATTGGTAATATCCTTATAAATATCCATTGGTATTATATTAACTAATAGTGTAATGAAATGTATTCAGTTATTTGCAATAAGTAAAAAACATTTTGTTTCACTATATCCATTTGTAGGATACTTTTCAAAATTCAGTGAAAATTTACTGTATAAATAAATATAATATAGTTTATACTAAATGACTTATACAAGCATTTAAACAAGAATAAATTAGATATCAAAGAGTGTCAAGATAAAATTTATACCATAAGACAAGACACACAGACATGTCAGCATCCAACATCTGGGTATGCTATAAATCTTTCTTAGGACCCGTGTCACCACAATTTACTCTTTCTCTTTTACTCTTTCACAATCTTAGAGTGTTTCTATATTTATGTATTTCCAATAGAATATACGGTTCTGTTGTTATTTATTGTAACAATATTCTTTATGTTTTACCGATTTTCTGTTCCTAATTCATTAGAGTAAAATTTGGACAGGACATGGTAGTTCAAAAAGGATGAAAAAATACAAAAACGAGTTTTTGTAAAAAAATAGCAACTGTAAGAAGCAACAAATATGCTTTTGTATGGTATACTCCAAATAACCTGGACTAAAAATCCAAATCTATAGCAAAATAATGATGAGGAAATACTATTATAGTACTACCGTATTTATACTAACGTTTATCTCTATCATGGTAATAAATTAAAATTTCATATCAACTTTTAACAATTTCATGTAAATAATTTTTCGAACATGTTTAATTCGAAATGACTTTATATATTGTTTGGGTTAAATAAATGTTTCGATGTAAACTTAAAACAACAAACATATACCCTAGGTATGTTTTACATAATAGCAAAAATTAACCTGGTAATATAATTTTGTCTGCACACTGTCTATTATGGACAAATATACAGCAGGGTAGGTTGTACAGGTTAACAATGTCGGAAAAATTTTGAGAAATCCAATGTTTTATTTGATAAAATTCTATTATAGTCAATATTAATGCTTTTACGGACTATCCCATGGTTATGTAGACAACTTCTATAGTACATCAATATAAGCTAAAAGCTTCCCTGTGTTTAATTACGGGCTCTTGGCCAGTTAAATTTATCCATACCTATGGAGACTGTGTATTGAATGGAGTACACTATAAGAATAAAATGATCCTATATTGTAATTAAAATATTTTAATAATTCAAACTTTACTGCTAAACCTACAAACACAACATTTAAAAAGTCTCATATATAGGGGCATGGACACCTTCTATAAAACATTGAAGTTCCTATTCGGAGCTAAATAATATTAATAACAAAACTCAGTTTGTATTACAATTGCTGATGACTGCTAAATTAAATATTACATTTCTTTAAATTTAAAACTATTCTTTGTATGAGAAATGCCTAATTTGAAGCATACATAGTTTTATTCCTAAATCTACAGTTTATAATTATTTATTACACCAAAAGTTTTTTGTTAGGGCTAATACTTAGAGATAGAGCCCATATTCTAATTAGAGTGCATATCAGTATACCGATAAGTTAAGGAAGTGGTCAGCTTCAACAAACTTTGCACTGATGCCTCGGCTGCGCAATTATATGGATTGAACTCCATTCATATTCTCTCTCTCTCTCTCTCTCATTAAATTAACGACAATTTTACTGCTCTTTAAATCAGCCGCTAAGGATGAAGCTTTTTTGCTGTCTTCATAAAATATATTTTATGTTATGCTAATTATCCTGGTGTTATATAACTCATACAAATGTAAAAATATACTCTTATCTGTACATTAAAGCAAATAATGAATATGCAGTGATTATTCAGTTCTGTAATGTAGATATAAAATTAAAAAAATTACTACTAACTATTACTATTAATTTAAGGACTTTTATAAAAACCCATCTTAGTTGTCTTTTGAGATATTTCTAACCTGTGTATGTTTATACATATTCTAATTCTTGAAAGAAGGCAAAATCAACTATGTAAAAAAATAATAATATCGGAGTAATTTAAATGGCAATAAATGTATAATCTGCGCCTGGCTTAGCTTTTGCAGCTTGATTATGAAAAGGACACAGTAATTATTTAGCAGTTTTTGTTGCTCTCGTCTGATAATTAAAAAATATGCATTTGCAAAACTTTCAGTAAAATAAAATATATCACAATAAATATGTAACTGTGAAGTATATTTTACATAGAATTTCAAGTAGTGTTAATGTAGTACAGTCAGGCGAAGGTAGGTCGTAGGATTCAAGCTGTAAAAGCTAAGCCAGGCTCAGATTATACAAACTGTTGACGTTTGCATATCAGATATACTCAGACCTCTGGATAATTGAGAAGTGGAGTCATAAAATCTCAATATATAACCTTCCTCACACTTTAACACAATCACGAGTTATAAATCTATACATGTACTACCTTATTATAAAAAAATCTAATTATAAAGTAATACTTGCATTGAATTAGTTTATTGCAGTTGACTTTTTACCATATTATCTAAAATTTTACAAATATTTGAAAACTATTTAAGTAAGAAAAGGTATGGTTTCTTTACAACTCACTGTATCCCACATACAATTCATACATAAAAGTATGTTTCAAATATCTACTGGAATAATTTGGATTCCTTGCAAACATTGCAGCCAATATGAGTAATAAATTTGACAGTAATTTTATGTAATATATGTTAGATATGGTTTTACAAACTTCATCGGATTTATTTTGTTGTATTTTTTAGACAATTTACAAGACTGAAATGGGAGTTGGCATTTTAAACTTTAGAGCTGCTGCATAATCTGGCATATTTATGATTAAAGTTAAAAATAATGGGTATAATTCAAACTAAATATTAGTTATGCAAAATTAGTGTAACAATTTATAATATGAGTAAATTTCATTTTAATTTGATAAACAGGGATATATTTATTTTCACTGTACATTTATTTGTTATATTTTCTAATATACCACGAGTCAAGAAAGACATAGTGGTTATTCACCCAAGATCTTAAGTCGTCAGGGGCACACTTGAAACTTTGATTACTTTCATATTGTACACCGAAATACTTGTACAACCAAAACAAAGTTATATAATCGATACTTAGTAAAATAAGTTGGTGATCTTGAGATCAATTAATTTTAAAATAGAAACAAACTGATTTTATTCGTGTTTTCTTTGTAAAGAAGGGATAACATTAATATAAGGTATAAAGAGCAATCAGATTCTCTTTCTGTACAAGTCTTCTTGGAGAAATAATTATTGACTTTAAATAAGCTTTATTTATTACAAAGATATTGTAATATATAAAATATGACATATTTGGTCAAATGTTTAAATTGTAGCTTTGCTTATTAAAACACGTAGATTACTTACTATATTGCTATGTCTTATCTACTAAAAAGGTTCTATCAATTCATATTACGTTTAACATTGTATTAAAGTCATCGTATTAAATATTCAGATTGACAGTTTTACTTATTACTGTTACACTAATGTTTTCTGAGAAATCATAAGGTTTCGAGACGATAGCCCTAAAAGAAGGTAACAGGAATTAGTTCTAAAAAGAAATAGTTCAGAGAAACGGCTTTAAATGCAACTTTTTTATTGGTTGACCCGTTGCATGATATTACGATTTTACGGAAAGAATTGCGATGTTCAGGACGGAATGAAATGTTAGGTACATATTTATAAAACCATAAGGTACATTATAAAATAACCATTACATTTTATTTTACTCTCAAGCCTTCAAAGAATACCTACTATTAATGGTAAGAACTATAGCACTTTATCTCAAAAACGGTTTGAGAAAATATACCTAACTATTTTACGAGTAAATGCAGTTTTTTTTTCGAAAAACAAAATTAAAGGCCAACCAACTTGGCTTTAGGAGAAGTACTTTAGAAGAATCCAGGACCTTATGCTATAGTAGCACCACAAAAAAATGTTAAAGAGATTAGCACTATAAACTATAAAATAGATTTAAACTATTTTTTTACACTCTTTCGTTGTGCTCCCATTAAGATTTCAATATAGAGATCTTATAATATACTTTTAAAAATACTAAATTACAGTAATACGGCGCGAAGGCTACTGTATGTATGCATATATGTAAAATAGTAGTGTATGAAACATAATTAGTTAAGAATACTCTGTTTGGTACTTTTGATGAACGGTATAAAAACAAAACTAATGAGTAATTCTTATAAAAATGTTTAAAAATTTTCTTAAAAATACGTTTATTATATTAAATACACAAATTATTATATACTCAGTGCGTTGGACGATTAATTTCCTGTCTTGAAACATAAGATAAGATATCTGGATGCTATGTTGTGTTGGTTTACTGGTTTTTAGATTATAATTATGTAGTGAAATAGCTTTAATCTGTTTTTGATGAAAACATGTCGTAATCCAGTTTGTATTTATTAAGTTTCTGTTCTTTCTGGTGTGTACTCAGATATAAAGCGCGGTTTACGTTTGTCCGAAGTTGACCGTTATTATTACACTTAGGCTATTGGAAATTATTATCACCCATAATAGATTGCAACGTTATTGTCAATCTTTGTCCGCCCTTGTATACCTCTACTGAGTTTATTTTTAGAATAACATTGTTATACTGCCTAAAATCACCTAATATTAAGGTAAGTATTGTTATTTGTTATAAAACAATGCTGGAAAGCTTGTTATTTATGTAGACTAATCTACTCTAAATAAATAGGAAAATTTATTGAAATGTAACATTAAACTTTTAATAATACTGGAATGTTCAGCTCGCAATGATCCCCGCCCAATTGCGATTCTATTCAAGAGGGAACGTCGGAGACATGACCAGGTACGACTTATTAACGTGTAAAATAATTTGTACTTACATTAAATTCTATGAACGCCATATAAAATGGATTTACAATGAGTTATTTACACTTTTGGAAATTTATTAGATCTTAGATACATAGTAGAAAAATACATACAAGCGATCTTTAAAAGCACTAAATGTCCATGTTTATTAGTCATCTGAAAGGAAAACTCTTTTTGAAAGAAACTATGCTTTGCGATAAGTGGTTTTCTTCAAAAAATAACTATATTTATTTGTTACAGGTACACGTAAGAAAATTAAATTCACCTTGATGCTTAGTTTGTTTTAGTCTAAGCGTGTACTATCCTCTAATAAGAGAAAATACGTAAGATTTTATTTTAATAGTTTTTTTTAGACGAAATATTTACCCTAATTAAAACATGTCCCACACTATTATATTAAGCATACCCTCAAAAGAAGACTCGTTTATAAAAACATTGTATTTAGTACTTCAACGAAAGGAAAAGAAAACAAAGATTGCCGTTGACCAAGGACAATGTTATTGTTAAGTACCACAAAGACCTTTGACGTCACGATATCGATGGTAATAAATTGGATTTTACTTTCTAAAGTCTATACAAAGACCACTCTTAGTTTTAATTTGTAAAGGTTTAATTTGCAATACTTCTTTTCAAAATGTTACATCTTACTGCACACTTAGGGGAAATGTTATATTTAAAAAGATCATTTTTATTTCATATAGTACTTACAAAATCTTAACAATGAATAATTCTTCATGTTATTTACAATTATCTTACACTAAAATTTCTTGTATAAAGACTTATTGTTGACTTAAAATTTAAAAATCATCATTTATACTGCCTAGTTGTAGTAATTGTATCAATAATACTGCTTATTCGTTTTTCACATTCCGTATTAACGAAATAAGTACAGATGGTCCGTATACATGTTTATCATATTAATTAACTACCACACTCCTGACTAACAATAATTGAAGATATACCAAGGGTGTAAATGCCCTTAGTATTAGCGTGCAGAGTAAGATTTAAACATTGATAATCGCAACGCAGAGTTAGTAGGATTTGTAATTTGTAAAGTCCTTGAGTGGTGAATGTGTGGTAAATATGCTTTCAGATTTCAAGTGAGATTGCAAATAGAATCACAATACTTGCACTGATTTGGTCAGTATTTTTGAAGATTTCTACGACGTGAGGATTAAAATTAAATTAAAGGTCATCAGTAATGACCAATTACCGCAACTTTGATGTTTTTGCTGTTATATAACGTGTTTAATTGAGATTACAAACAGAATTACAAAACTTGCCCTGATTTGTTTGGAAATTTTGTAGATTTGTACGATGTGAGGGTCAGAACTAAATTGTAGGTAATTAGTAATAACGAATTACCGCAACTATGAATTTTTGCTGTTATATAACTTTTCAGGTGGATTTGAAGAGGATGATATAAATCGACTTGAACAATTAATATTTGGCTTTTGACTTAATTAAAAACGCCATATTAATGTATAGACTAACACCGTTACTACAAATGCATTTTATTTATAAATAACAAATATAATTAGGTGTGGTCTAGCTAAGACCTCTCAACTGGCCACAAGAGATGTTTTATAGCACATTAGTGGTCGTTATGCAAATCGTTGTGGTTAATGACTATGTAAACATTTCAAATTTTATAGGTAATAAAATAGTGCATTGTTTAAAATCATTACTCTATTGGTTACTTTTACAATGTGTTGCATTATAATGTTTGAAGCGTCTTTAATTTTAAACTTCAAACAATATTCAAAGTTTAGACAAATGTACGAAAGTTGTGTTTTTTTTTTAATTAGATCAGAGCCCTGGACAGTGGTTGAAAAATTCATATCATTATTATATGCTGTGAACAATAAATTAGGGAAGCGAAGGGAGATATATTTTAACTCAGCTGTTTTAACATTTCATGTGCATATAAAAATATAATTATAAAATGTAATTGTTTTTAATAAATACTTCTTAGCTCACAGTTATTCAGTTAAATCACACTTCCCAGGAAAAAGTAGTTTAATCAAATACAGCTGTCGAGGATGCTCATATAGATGTGTGATGCCTGATATCTATAATTGTATGATTACCTGTTGTACCTCTGCAATAGACCTAATATGTTGATCCGGTAGCTAATGATCGGTTGGGGTGCCCACTACTAACACAGACCAATCACATTAGTGCAGTGTATGTTTCCCGTCCTCCTACACCGGTAGCCACATCTACACTTGGATAGATAAATTGTATTGTCACATTGATTACAGCTTTTAGTTCAGAGTGTAAGGGATGAGTATTAGAACATCAAAATTCATGACCAAAGATAGACCACCGTAGGAAAAGAAGTATTGAATAGAAAGCGAAACAAACATCCGCTGGATGTAATCGAAGATCATCCATCAGCCAGAACAGGATAAAATAACAAATTGCTTTAAAAAATTTCACAACTAAAATGCTGATACAAAAAAATATTTGTAATCACCAATTACTACGTGGAGATTCGCGAGAGACGTGCTCCAGGGGACATGGCAGTAGAACTCATAGATTCTGTTTGTGTTTGGCATCAAATAATTTAGGCGTTATAGTGTCCAGTAGAAATATTTAAGATATTTTTTATTTATTTTTAGAAACGTATCATTAGATAATATCAGGGTTTCATCAATCATTTTAATATGTTTTATTTCCAATTTGTAAGGTACCTGTAACTAAAGCAATCAATAAAATAATCATGTTTTTAGATCAAATTAGTAGTTTATTATTGGAAAATATGTTTATAAACTTTAAATAATATATGTCAACGTTCTTGATTTCGAAAAGTAAGACCATTAATTTTAATTACATAAAAATTATGTAAATATTTAAATATTTCAAGAGAGAGATTTCTCATTCCTTAGTTCGTGAATGGAATTTATCTTAAACAAAATAATTTGACACATAAAGTTTAAATATAAAATTTGTCGTTATAATCAATGAAATATAACTTGTAATAAATAAACCAGAACCAAATTGTATTCATGCTTAATATTAAAATTGCTATGTATTAAATGCTAAATATTACTGATCTTTAATGTTATTTAATATGAAAAACAAATTAAATTAATTTGGGAATAAATAGAATGTCTGTTAGTTCATGTGAGTGCTTTGTACTACCGATCGAAACTACTAGTAAATTCTCTTACAATAGCCAATCCTTATAATTGGTTATTACCCAAAACAGACTTCGTATGGAAAATTCAACCACCAACTTGGATTATCTAGCAGTCAAACCTTACAATAGTAGACCAGATTGTGTACGAAACCAACACTGCTATAACACATCTTGGTGTTGCTTATCTAAGCTTTTTTTTCTTAGGACACTGGTTAACATATTTCCGGATGTTGTCTAAGTAACTCCGTAGCCAAGGTGTGAAGCTGTGACAAGAGACGTTCAATTTGAATTGAGATCAATAAGATTTGTATTGATAGGTTTGGTTAAAGTATGATCGTGAGCATGTATACGAGAGCTCTATTACCTCTATGAAGTTACCTAATTTAATATCTATGAAAGTAGTAGTAAAAATCTTCAACCGTCCAATTTTATTTTAAGCTTGGCCTAGTATACTAGATTACCCGTCGATTGTAAAGAATAATTTGCTGTGTTTATATTAACTGTAAAATAGAAACTATTCTCTTGTACGAAGTTACATTTGTCTCTTTCAAACGCATTGATTTTACGATTTAATCAAGAGGCTGTAACAGTTTTATAAATTTGAACGATAATCTTGGTCAAAACTCCCATGTTTAAATGAAACATCAATTTATTTAACTTACTCCGTATTTTAATAATAAGACTCTAAAATGCCGTTCCGGAGCTATATTGTATTAATAGTAACTAGTAAACTAGTAAAATTATTAGACAATTAGTGAATGTAACACCAAACTTTTTTAAATAAGGACTATTCTTTATATAAGAAGTTCATATTTTTAATCACACAATACCTAATTCATAAACACAGGTAATCCATAATCATACTCATTCAGGATGAGTTTAAGTAAAGCGAAGCCCACATTCTAATTAAAGTGCATATCAGTCTAACGATAAGTTGAGGAAGTGGCCAGCGTCAACAAACTTGTTCTTATGCCTCGGCTGCGCAATTATACGGATTGAACTCCATTCATACTCTCTCTCTGTGTCTCATTAAATAAACGAGCATTTTACTGCTCTTTAAATCACTCGTTAATGATGATGGTTTTTGCTGTCTATCTTTGAATTTGCTATATCATGCTAGTCATCCTGGTACTTTGTCACTGATGCAAATCTACGAAAAAACAACCTTCAGCACATGAACAATTATGGTTGGTGGTTATGTTTTCCAGATATAATACTACGATGTATTCAATAAAAACAAAAAAAGGAGAAAACATATTAGAGAGAACACGGGATTAAAGAGAATATAAATTTATTTACTGTCTCAATAGTACCCAGTCAAATAAAAGCAACAAGTTCAGTGCATAAGTATATAAAATATTTATTTGCTGTTCCATTCCGAATTTCGTACTGTTAATAAGAAATAAATGAAGATACTCCGCAAATATTTCAATGACATAATTAAGGACATGATATAATCTGTCCTAGAGGAGCTGTATTAAAGTCATTTTCCACTGAAAAGTTTAGAATAAAAGATCCTTTTAGTGTTTTGGCTACATTCACATCCATGTAGGTCAAAGACTGACATAAAAATGCATGCCCATTTCAGTACAGTAATAAATATGAGGATGTAAAGATTTTCTCTCTTACGTTAGGCACCAATATTATAAGTTCTTATACTACTACTCGTAGCTCTGCTACTCTCCTTGTCAACTGTGGGAAAAAATTGGCCTAATATTACTTATTTTTCTATGAACAGAATAATCCACCATCACAATAGATGAGTCATACACCACATAGAAACAATACAAATGTTCTACTGACTAATAGTATATTAATTAAATTTAATGAAACTGTGCTATGTTGGCAGGGTAACCCATATTATATAATACATATTTGTAATTTTTACATATTTAAGCTACCTCTATTTTTTAATAGAGCAAGCGTTCATAAAAAATAAGAAGTTCTATTACAATTGGAAAATAGTGCTTTCGCATATTATGTTAAAAATATATGGTAATATCTAAAATTTTAATATCTAAAAAGGCTGATAATTTTCTTAATGTATGCAATGGCATAATTTCATGGATTTTTGAATTCAGGTATATCAGAAGAGCTGGAACCTCTAAAGAAAAAGAATAAATGATTTATGAAAACTATATCTAAAGTGTGTTGTCTGCATACTAACACGTTTTATACCCACTATCTTGTTATCCAAACCAGTTCATATAAAATTCTGGAACTGGATTCGCAATATTTGTTCCTGAACTAGTTTCGAGTTTTGACATTGCCAATATTTAAAATGGGCAAACGGTCTACTCTTTCAGTGCCAAACATATCATGAAGAATCTTTCCTTCCCAATAAAAATTATTAGATCGTACAAAGAAACCGATTCCTTTATTTCGTCAAAGACACTTTTCTTGTTCCTTGTAGCTCTTTGCTACAATGGCAATGCATTTAAGTCATCTCCCAGTGCGTTTGCCATAGGGACTATTAATCTCAAGGTTTCCAAGCCAGATACTTTATTTCAATCTGTTGCAGTAGTGACGTGTATAGAAAATAAAGATCCCTCTGCAATTGGATCATACTGCTTACCTACATGAGAATCCCTTTTCTATGGCATACTATGTTTCTTCTCATTTACTCTGCGTTAGAATCTTTTGATGAATCCCCTTCTGAATATGAAATAGTAACATTTAGGGGTTCAAGGGACAAAGAATTTGCCTAAATTATTTAGGTCACTTCTGTACAGTTAATATGCTTTCAAGAATATTTTTTTGTTTAGCTGCATTTACCGTCTTTTGATGAAATAATCATACATATATTTCTGTATTTTTAAGTATGAAAAACTCTTTATCTTCATCTAATTTGTACATAGTAAATGTTTCATTATGAACAATGTCAAATGAGCTGTTGAATCGAATATTCTCGTTTCGGATGAGAATCATGGAATTCTTCCTTTATATGTTTTCAAATAAGTTCATTTGTAATGTAATTGTTTAAGCTTATCGATATCATGTTTTTACTTTAGTTAGTTTATCAGTTTTTTGTAATACATAGATTAATTCCGTTTAGCGCTCTGACTTCAATTTGTTACATATATTTTCATAAAAAATGGAATCTAAGAAAAACTTGCCTTAAATGTAGTAACTGATTATATCTCAATATTAGATCTACATCTTTGCTAATTAACACAAATATAACGTCTGACGTGTTAAAGCCATATTTTTGCAAAAAGTGCAGAACATTAATTTTAGTAAAGCAGTTCTCATAATCTACTATTAATAGTTTTTTGTAATGTTTTTTTTATACTGACAAACATTTAACACAACACGCATAACTTGTCAATGTCTTGATAACAACAGTGTATAAATGTAGGCGCAATGTTTATGGACAAACTTGACTAACAATATTCAATGTATTTTACTGCAACATAGTCGTCATAACATTGTGTTTTGATATTGCCTACTTATCTCACATTTCAATTAGAGATTAATTAATGTTTAAACCATAATAACCCAGAGAATAAACATAGAATACCATATTGATTTGTAAATAATATATATATATATATATATATATATATATATATATATACATATATATATATATTATTTTCTCGAGATGGATGTACTGGGAAGTTGATGGTTCCTCAACGACAGCGAGAAATGAAGCCCTTTACAGGAACTTCCCGATTTAACTACGATGTGCAATAAAGAGTAAGCAGCGTGACATACTGAAGTGTAGAGTTATTTACATAATGTCAATGCTAGAATATGGGTCTCATTTAGGCCCAAAATTTGATGCAATACTGTTTATGGGGCAAATAATCATCCTAAGTCTAGACTTGGCCCAGAGTGATCTCCTTTTGATTCACTATGTTAAAATTATCAAGGCTAGTTATTCGGCATTAAGGATTTCATCACAGATGACAAGGTTAAAAAGGCAGTTAAAACCGGTTGTTTACAGAAAGCAAAACCACGAAACGAGTTATGAAAATGTTGAAGTAAAATTAAATCTATTTGAATTTTCGCTAATGCACAGGCAAATACCATCGAGTGGCTTTAACCTACCTTAACTCCGTGTTGCCTACATAGAAAAGAAGATTCATTCAAAATTTCAAATAGGTTCTTCCTCGAGATGTCGTGTGGACATACATACAGAGTTAAATTCTTCCAGCCTTCCTAGTGATAGGCTTTGCTAATGCTCAATTAATAAACATAATATAATTAAATTAACTTAAAACTCCATAGGACTATCTTTACTCTGCTGGCTGTATCACGGTTCATATTGAATGAAGGCCGAGTGCCTAAGTAATAGCTGCCACGGTCGCTCGTGTCACAGTGAAGTCAGTTACTTGTCCCTTTGAACACTTCATAGGATATGCAAGTGACACCAATGACCGGAACGGCTGAGAACTAGTCTATAAACTTTGCCAATTACTAGTCAAAGACGACAATCGTTTTATACAGAATGCTGAGACTTACTTTGCCCATAAATTATATTTTATCTGTGGCGTTTATTTAAAAAGGTGTCAAACGAATCTCCACATTAAAATACGCTACAGCTGACATTGCTCTGGTGTGCGATGAAAACCGATATGATAGTCAGCCTCCGCGAGTAATTAGTAGGCGTTTATACTGTATTTCGGTCAACTGTGTTTTCCCTACTTGAAATTGAAAGTTTAATTCATACAAATAGTTTAAATTTATAAGGTAACGATACTATTGGGATTGGTGAAACAGACTATTTTAATGATATTCTTTCAGAGTGTTAACGTAAGAAAAAATGTAATAACCAACACGTGGTTCATTCTTTTACTTAAAAAACATTAAAATGAGAGTCTTAACAAAAACATTTACCTACGATACAGTTATCTCATTATAGTTTTTAATAACGATTAGAATCTGTAATAATAACACTGGAATTTTCATTATTAATGTAACCTTTTAGTAAAGGTTTTGGATTTTATTTATATGTAGTAATTCACTATAAGTGAACCCACGATTACTTAGATAGCATTTTATATTACTTTAATATCACTTAAAAATGCAAGTTAACATATTCGTTTAACCAAAACTAGTTGATTTAATTTTAATTTGATGTTATGTGTGTATAAATGGCTATCGAAATGTAATAAAATGGAAAATCAGTGGAGCCGATATTAATGGATTACAAGTCTGGGGGTGAGCTAATGTTTGAATTCGGATAGACTAACTCAGGTTTATATAACGTAACATAAAAAATATTAGTCCTTAACAAAAGATAGCTTTTACAATTATTGATAGACAACAGATACAGGGTTTTGGCTAAAAATCTAGCACGGGTATATTATAGGCCAAGGTATTGTACTAAAAATACTCCACTGACGAACGTTTCGAGTGAAAATGTTTCATCAAAGTTAGGTTTAAATCAGTTAAAAGACTGGAATCTATTAAAAAAAAAGAAAAAACACACACACACAAGCAGACAAATAATTATTTATGTTTTTGCTGCTTGTAGTAGGTAAAGAAAAATAACAATATAAGCTCTGAAACCTATTGGCAAAAGTGATCTAAATTCCAAGCAAACCGTGAAACACAACTGAGTCGAATGATCGTAACAATTTGTCGGTAGAGTGAGCCAATCCCAAGCTGCGCGTGAAATCATCAGTGAAGGTCTGATTGCTTCCTTACCAGCTTGGTCAGTAATATCCCGTCTAATCTAAATGGCATACAGAGATATTAGTGATCCATTATAACTTTCAATAGTAAGACATAATCACCTAAAAGAAAAAGACCAAAAATTCTGTTAATGTTCATTTGGAAAAATGGAGTGTTGCAGAAGATTTTATTTCACTGGTTATGATAACTGTTTTATTATTATATACAAGAAAACTAATACAAAACATTTTAATTTATTCTCCTCTTTTAATCCCTAAAATTAAAGTGGTTCAGAAAATCCTTTGATAGTTAGACGGGTTGTAATGTTTATGTTCATCCTTTTCTGACTTAATAGACCATCTTATGTAGAATGTAGCAATAAAATCCACTGACTTTAAACGTGGGGGTAATTAAATGTACCTATTTCATATGTTATTTTACTGCCTATTTTATTTCTGCCTTCGCATAGCTGTTCAACTTGATAGTATTAACTTTTCGTAATTGCTTGTAATGAAATGATAACTTGTATGAGTCGTGTTAGCCACACAAGCCACTATTAACCACACATAACTGGTCAAAGTTTGGCAATATAAATAAACTATATTACACAGCTATAGCTTCAGGATAAATCTAATCATTATCACAGTACCTGAATTTAAATATTTTTATATAAGTATTCAGTATAGAACTGTAAAGTATATATTTTTTAGAAGTAAAATTCATCGGAGATACGTGAATTTCCTTTTAAGTGCAAAAATTATCTTAACGAGTAATTAGCGTAAATTTAATTTAAGGATCATACAAGACGCCTATGTTAAGTAAGTTAGGTCATCGTTATGAAAGATTAAAATAATACATAGGTCCGATTTAAAATAAAAAATCTGTTAAACAACTTTCGCTAAGATAACAGCGGAATTTTAAGATAAATTCTACTGTAAATTGTTACGCTTGAAATATTATGTGAAAAAATTGGTGCTAAGCGACGGGATGACTGTTAAACAGAGATTTCATAACTAACTCTGAAATTCTCCGTAAAATTTATGTCCTATGAGCGAAGATAAATTGTATATATTCCAGCACAATATCGCGAATTGAGACTGTCAAATTACATCATCAGAAAGTGGCAGGTCAAGGTCATTAAAAAAAAACACAGAAGCAATTATTCACAAACACTGACCACATAAATCCAGTTTGCCTAAAGATTTGCCGAGCCATTAAATAAGGCAGCAAGGAGAATACAACGGAGTGGGTAGATTTGGGCATATTGATTTCTTATATTCATATGAAAAAACTATTGACTCACAAGATTGGGACACATGTTACAAGACAGAGGAGGTAATTTTTAATAAAATGTCGTCCCAGGAGGGTTCACTGTGGATGATACCCAAAAGAACCTAAACTAGATACATAAAACACCGATATGTCTCTTAAATCTGGGTTGCACAATGTGTATCCTAGAACGGTACATCACTAACAGTAAAGGTCGAGTTATTGGAGTATAAAGGGCTGGTCAATAGGTTCAGTTTACAGCGGAGGATGCTTGTTGGAACGAATGCTCTTAGTGTCTAATCATATTTAAAGCCTAAGCGTTAAGCAGTACTGTCACCATCGTAGATTAGAGGAGGCTGCAACTGATTTAATCTCCCCTACTTCCATGGTCACGTTACTGAGATCGTTCCTATTATCCATACTCTTGAGGTATCAGCAGGAGACGACTCCAACCCCAACATTATCCACCATGAATAGTAACTCTTGAAGCTTTGCAAAGGTCCTTTTAGTAATAAGTTTATTGAGGGTTTTCCTGAGGGTTGTCGTAATATCATAACAAAATACATTGTATACGATATTTATATCGTTTTTAAACTCATTAGTAAGTGCAATATTACAATAGTATTCAAATAAAGGAAGGTACAAATGTAAACTAAGTGTGCAAAGAAACCATCCACATGATATTGTTTTCATTATCAACAGATTAAGAAATCGCTGTCACAATATGTCTTTTCCGTTACGACAGCGAAAGAACTCAGCAAGCAAAGCAGTGAACAGAGTCGTAAAAGTAAATGAGGCGAGCTAACACACTTCCTACACTATATGGTCTTCATTATCAACAGATTAACAAATCTTTGTCACAATATGTCTTGTCCGTTAAGAAAGCAAAACAAGTCGATGCAAGCAAAGCAGTGAACAGAGTCGTAAAAGTAAACGAGGCGAGCTAACGCACCATCTATAATATATGGTCTTCATTATCAACAGATTAACAAATCGTTGTCCCAATATGTCTTATCCGTTAAGACAGGGAAACAAGTCACTGCAAGCAAAGCAGTGAACAGAGTCGTAAAAAGTAAACGAGGCGAGCTAACACACCATCTACACAATATGGTCTTCATTATCAGCAGATGTACATTGTACACATCCCTGTCGCAATATATCTGGACAACTGTTCTGAGACTAGGAAGTTAATGTAATATTGTAAAATATTGCCGTATAATTTAGGCAGGCTATGTGTAATATATTTATGATTGTAAATACATTAGTGCATTATAATTATTTTTAAAACGCTATTTGTTGTCAATTCAGGTTGTCCATATCATTAGTTCAGCCTCTACTAAACTACAACCCCTTAAACTAACACCCTTATTTAAGCTATTATACTTAACATTGTATTTTGGTATTGAGATTTAATGCAATAATACTTTTTAAATATATAAATTATATTTTGTAAATTAAATTACGTGTTCCTACAGAGCAATTTAATCACATCGCTTTTACGTTTAAGTAATTAAAATTTTTTAATAAAATATTGATAGTTGTTTTTATTACCATTTACTTAATATAATATTTTATGACTTTGGTAAACCAAATAACTCTCATAAGTTTGATAATGCAATGTTAAATATGTTTAGTTTTAATGTATTCAGTTTTAGTGCATTAATGTCCTCCAGAAAATATCTGCAATGTATTCACGAATAAACACATTTTTATATTGGAAATACATATTTCTACTTAACAATCTTTGAAAAAATCACTATATTTGGTGTCTGAATATATAAACTTCGGAGTACAAAACGTCTTAAAGCATGTTCGCTTGCAGGCGTTGTTATGTATTAATAATTGTTAAAAACTCAATTTTCTTAGAAAGTAGCTTTTAGTAAAAACAACACATGTCATTTGCCCTCGATTGTTCATGTGAACGTACAATAGTACACAATTCGTTTTTATTTGGACGCCAAACGGTTGCCGCTTATTGGGTTATTGAGGAAGTAATATTCTATCTATATTTGACATTTAATCAATTTAAAGAACCTATAAACTAACTCCCATAGATTACATTTTCCAACAGGTTTTATTATATATTAATACATATACAGGGTGAATTTAAGTTAGTGTCGAAAAATTTTTTTGGTGATAGGCCTACTACTCAGTATTATAGACCAAAATATGAAAATAAAAATCCCTATCCCATCTATCTTTTAACTACGACCAATTTCGCTATTTTGTTAAAAAAATCATTTTTTGTTTCAATAAAACTCAATTTCCTCCATTATTTTTAATGTCTTTTAAATTCTGAATCCATTTTTGAAATCTACACAAAATTTTACATGGGAATAATGGAGAAAAACTGTCTTGAAAATAAGTTTGATACAAACAAATTGCTAATAAATGAAGTTCTTAAGTTTTCGGCAAAAACATTAAAAAGATATTAGACCCGAGGAATTAAATGAAGTTAATTCTGAAGAGAGGCCAATACCACAAAAACCTTGCCCATTTTGTGGGCTTTAAAATGACATAATGCATTGTCATATCTTATCAGTTTTTACTCCTGACTATCTTATCTCTACAATCACAAGTATGAAGGAATACCCCATTTTTCAGGTTTTATTTTGTCTTTCAACTGACTCTACCTCTATCCACTTAAAAATAGTTATTTGAGTCATAGCTATCATGGATTTCACATCGAGAGAGTATGCAGAGATTTAACAACCCAACACAATATACAGTTATGTATTTTTTCATGGAAAAATACAGATTGTCTCAAACTAAAATTTTAAATTAAATAAATTGAATAATGAAATAATAAATATATACTGAAGTGTGACAATATTTATACAATCAGAAATTAATTTCAAAAACCTGATTCTATTACATTTACTTGTAGAGTCTGTTTCTTTACTGCGACTACCTTTAGTTCTATAATTAAAAATAAAACATAACTTTCACTTTGCTGAAGTTTTCAAATAAAGTCCAAAACAAATTATTGGTGCACAATACCGATATCTTCAAGGGATGGAAGACTGCCTTAATAAATCTGCCGCAGTTTAGTTGGGTGTTAATTAAAACAGCCTTTGCTGAGAGAGACAACAAAGGCCTTAAAATCTGGCTCAAGGCAGGAGATAAATTGACTTTCATTCACTTCCTGACACCATGGCGCCCCTAGCTAACACTATGCTTGTGACTAGGGAGAAGGGCTATTGTGTTGTTAGTGTGGCCTTAGTATGTAATGAAGCTACTCATTGACAGGCTGGATATCAAAAGTAGACTCATTCTTGTAACAAAGGAGTAGAAAGTGTAGAGGTGATTGTGTTGACGTAGCGGAAATTATGTTATTGAGCGATTCGCTATCAAGAGGTTCGAATAAAAATATTCAGAAATATAGAAATATGTGTTGCAATAGTTTATATATGTAACAATATAAACGTAGACTCAATGGGAAGAGCCTAACAAATCTGCGATTTGTATATCATTGGCATCAATAATGAGATATATACAGGGTGGCCATGATCTAGTTTTAGATTTTTTGTGGGTGATAATGCAAAATAAATGTGACTAATATACCGAAATTAAAATATTTGTACTACAAACACCTAGAGAAAAATTATTATCGGTTTTCAAAAAACAATTGCATACAAAATTAAAAATTTCTTTAACATTTCGATATATTTCCCAAACTTTATTACTACCAATATACTCTACATTAACTTTTGAGTAAGTATGGATAACTTTTCATGAGCCTCAATATCGAGAAATATTATTTAAAACTACTTAAACAGGGAAGTTCTTATTTTATGAAAAAATTCAAAGTAAAAGATGCCATTCACAATTATAAAATATTCTAGAGACATAAACTTAAAATTACTAAATTTTATTAAGGTTATTTTCAGAAATAGTGCTATATACAGTGTAATGTATTGATAAAAATAGTACTTTTGATAACATTTTTGTTCTATGCAGCTTAGTTATAGATATCATTAAAATATATAACAAAAATAATTAGTGTATTGATATTATATTGTTAAATACATTATTTTTATTTTAACTTTCATATTTGGAACAAAATTTTTAAGTTGGAACTATAATAAAACTATGTTGTAGACAATAAACATAACATAACACAGTATCAATAAGAATATTATGTTCTTATTAAAAATATAAACAGAAATAATGTTACAACAGCACAATCTAATACTAAATACATTTCAAAACTTTTCGGGCATACCCAATCGTTAAGTACTTGATGTCTAAACCATAGGATTTAGCTTAAAATTTTAAAAAGATTTCCCAATCTAAAATTTAATATTATAAATATTTGATACGTTTAAAAACGTTTTTATATATCTGTAAGAACGTATAAGAAACTGTTTTAACCCACCTTATAAACGTGTTTTTGAAAAAGTTTATTTTTTATTATTGTAAAGTGCAAAAGTTTAGTGCCATTAATGGTTTCTGTAGTCACAACATCCATTCTAACAAACTTCTTAACACACAATAATTAAATTATTTTTATGTTACTAGAAGTAAAATAACCTGAATGGGCTGATAAGTCCATCAGAAAACGGTCTTCAAGTAAAGTAGACAACAGCTTAAGGCACATAGTATTATTGGAAACAACTGTTGCAGAAATATATTAATTATAAATGAAGAGTAAATAATAGTTACTTTCCTCAATGAATTCATTCTTTACTCAGTTTATCACCTGATTGTGTAATTAGTTCCACTCTGAACTATGTACTGTTCAATGCAATCATTCAGCCATGCTTTGGACAAAGACAACGATTAGCTGGACCATCAATCAGCGACTGTCATTGAAACAACAGTTGCGGTTTTACTTGGACACTGCGGTAGCTGCTAAAGTATGGTGACGTTTTACATAAACAATTGTATGTATTTTAAATTTGTACACAACTCCTCTATAGGATTAAACAATAGTAAAATCTCACTAAATAATCTTTAGCAAGTATATGGCTGTAGTAAGTAAAATGTGTCACCTAGTTACATATTTCAAATATTGTTTGTTTATGGATGATTTACTTATACAAAAACATTGTACTGACATATACTTGTATTATTGCACAAAAATTTTAAAAGTGAAATCTGTTATATCACAATTATATAAGGCGAACATTAAAAAGAAAGCAAGTTAGAAGAATTGATATTTGGTAAAATTTTTAAAGACGCAAAAGTAATTTTAAATTAGATACTCTTCTCGAATTTTAATCTTCCGCCAAACATTTCTCAGCATTTCTTGAGCAACGTTGCAGAAACCTCTCTTACCTGTTCTCATAGGTAGTTGAGATTAATTTTCTAATCTATTCTTAATGCACAATGAACTTGAATTAGGACCAGAAAAAGCCCATTTGAATTAAGTATGGACTCGTTCGTTGCCATTTTATCGGTCCTCCCCTCCCAACCATCGATATTCCAGAAATGGTTATGGAAATTTTGTGAAGCACCATCCTGATAGAAGTAAATTGGCCCTGAAGTTATTTCAATTTCGTCTTTTTGGGGAAATGCTAAATGTTTTAGCATGTCATAATAAATAGTACCAGTTAGAGAATTCTTTTTAAATAAAAATTGCCCCAAACATCTAACGGGTATTACAAACACACCAAATGTTGACTTTTGAAGTGTCGCGGTCACGCTCAAAAAACTATAGTTTTCCGAACTTTTACAGTTGTGATGATTGACAAGAACGTTAATATAAAAAGTAATGAAAAAAGAGACACATCGAGATTGTACTTCAAAAATACACTAAATATTTTTAAAGTTTTATACATGAACATATATAAAAGTTACCATATAGTAAAAATATTTTGAATAAACATTGATGTGCGGGTCAATTCTTTTTGGACATCCCTGTAAAATCAACGCAGATATAGAAATTTCAGTTTATGAATGTTGTCAACTTTAGCTACCAATTCAGGCCATCAGACCAAGTGTTCTTAAACTTTTTTTTCAACTTGACGATGATGTTAGAATATCATCAGCTTTGTTGTAAATTCTATCTCACCAAAACCACAAATACACGTTTAAATAACTTATTTTAAGATTAAAACCGACTTATTGAATAACATAATTTGTTATGTTATTATTTGCTCTAACAATAACAGTAATCGTACTAGATTTATAAATTGCTCAGAGATTATCTTTTGTATACTTAAAACTGTGCTAATTATACAAATATTGAAAAAATATTTTACAAATAATATTTGTGTATTGTGTGACCATACTGGTTACCTCTTATTTAGGAATAAGCCACATTCTCTCCATTCCGTTGTTCCTTGTTCATGAAAATGTGGAATCTAAGTAAAGCTTATTGCGTGTCAGGCAGTGTCTTGGAATCCACAGAAAGTAATGAGAATACAAACTCCGTAATCTCACCGCGTTCCGGAAATCAGCGAGGGAAGACATCAGGACAATATCCGGCGCAATTTCTCGCCTCGGGGCGTGCGGCTCTTATTTGTCACGTCTGGCATTATTTTCTCAAACCACAAAGATATTACACAGATATGTATTACACAAATAGTATAAAATATCTTTAAATTAAGTTAAATTTATTGGTAAAACTAAATCAAATACTAATAACATTAAAAATGCCAAATTGCCTTTGTTTGTTTATTTTGCTTTCACGCGTAAAGTATTCAACTAATTTTACTGAGATTTTGAATGGACATTCTTACAGTTTACCGTATAATTAATCTGATACAAAAAAAACTGTGGGTTACCATCTTGATATCTAAAGTTGAAATATATTAATTGAAAGAGCCTGTCAAATGTAACAAACCGATAAGCGTAAACATTGTTTTATGATAGCAGGACCACGTATTTAATTATTTTAACTGCTATTTTTATTTTTTTACATATTTTGTAGTAGTAAGAAATTTCTCTAAGAAATAAGCATTAGCTGTTTTTAGATTTCTTCAATTAGATAAGTGCTAATCTATCTCAGAAAATTACCATAAAAATAAAATGGTCAGAATTTAATTAAAAGAGACCAGTAAAAACTATGGTGGATAAAAGTTTGCTGGAACGTGAAAAGACCTAATGTAGCTGTTCCGAACTCTAAATGTTCTATGATGTTTAAAACAAGTTTTTGGTTTATAAAGAAACGAACAAGTAAATAGTGTAATTATTAACTTACAAAGCAAATATAAAGATTTGGATATAAAAGACAAAGCTACCATCTAACTCTTACTATAAACTTAAAGACTATTAAAAGCCCATCTTAGTTGTCTTTTGACAGATCTAAGATTCTCTAATCTTTTTATGTATATATTTTCTTGATCGGGAGTTGAAAATCAAATATGGAAGAAGAACACTAAGACCGGAGTAAATTTTAATGGCAATAAAAACACTTTTTTAACATCATAGTTTTTTCTTGATAGTAGCAAGAAGGCAAAACTCATCATTGGCGTAGGAACTATAATTCAATCGAACCAAAAAGTGTTCTTGAAATTCTGTGCGAAGCCACGGATGACTGCTTGAAAATTATCTAAATTTGGCTGTTTGATTCTTAAAATTAAAGACTACTATCACTCAATCGTTCACATACTTTTAAGCGAGAAATGTAATTTTGCCTTCATATATTATTTAAAATTAGTCCCTCATCTGAATGAGATAATATAGTACATTAGTTATAATTTTCTTCGACAAAAAAGAATTTAAAAATATAAATGAAAGTAATTTTAGTATGTTGAGCAATTTTTAAACTATTCTTTAAAAATGTGTAATCAGTAGTTACAAATCTTTTTCTAAACATACCTATATAAGAGATGCATTCAGTAAATTAATGGGGTTAGTTTTCTACCTACGTATAAAAATAATTTTAAACGTAAAGTTAAGCTTTTATATTGGATCTTATAGACACGATTTTGACATATTATGATCATAGCTAACCTGAATTAGGATTCATTGAAAATACGTTTGCTGCATTAACAGAATCAAAGGGGAGCTTTAATTGAATATGGTGGGCCAATAACTATAATTCAGATTACTTACATGCCATTAACATTAATATCTTTGTACAGAAAGGACTGCTCAACTACGTATGGACGTAATATTATTCACAAATCAATGGGATATGATGAAAGCTTCTATCCATATTAGATCTCCTTACAATTCTCATAATTCTATGTATATAGTAAAGAGCACTACAAGTAAACCAAGTATAAGAAAACATAAATTAAAATTGGCACTGAACGTGTAATTTGATTGAGATATTTTATTAAAAATGCAATATTGTACTGTACAACACTATTTTAAAATCATTTATAACGTGTAATTTTCGCATGATCAAAATGTTTGTTCATTTATATGTTCTAAAGTGTTTCAAAAAACATAAAGTAAAGCCATAACATATCAAAGCGGAAGACGTACTTTGCACAAACAAATTGTCAGAGATGTGAACTTTGAAGAAGCATGAATATTCATTTCTTTGTGTCAACCTGTTCCTTCTGTATTTAGCATTAGAGATGGTATTCGCGTGTGGAATCACTATTGTATTATTTACCAAACATTCTCAAAGTTGTGTGAAATGTAGTTTCAATGATAAATTATAATTACCAGTTTATTATATTCAAGTTTATTTGAAAGAATTTGTAGTAATGTGGGTTTCATAGCTTTAAATAATCGAATTATACGTTTAATTTGTTAATGATGTTGGATGTGGTTTAGGAAGGTTGTTGCTCAGGGTACTGTGGACAACAACATCTGTCTGTATAACAAATGAACACGTTATTATATTAATAAATGCACGCATTCATGTATTTCGGCATAAAATATATTGGGATCTTATTTTAATTAGATGTATAAAAATAAAAGATAATTCATATGCATACTTTTACCATAGATGGATTAAACATAATCTCTACACCCTCAAATCGTATTGAGTGAGGGAATTATATCAAATTTATTACAAGCACAAGTAAAGATGTATCAATTAAAGAAACTAATCATTTATAAAAAAAAATAGTTTGCACGACTCCGTGAAATAGCTTAACGGACGGATAGATATGTGGACGGCGACACGTTTTTGAGAAGACTCTGTCGGATCCTAAATGAATATAATCTAAAAATTGTAATTATCAACAGCTGACGTACGATTAGCAGCAGAGTAAAGAAGGTAACATTTTAATCAATTAATGTTGTTTAACTTTTCGGAAAAAAATCCAGTCGGTATTTCTTATTCTACGAAGTTCTCGTTAGCTGGAACATTCAGATAAACTACGTACGTCTTAATAATACAGAGTGTGTTATTATAAGATGCATATATTATAGATAACATTTTGTAATAACTTATCTACACATGGTATATTATCGTACCCATATTCGGAAGATTTGAATCAACATGAATGTTGAATTTAACTCCAGTTCCGTTTCCTATTTTCACAGTAAGTGAATTCCGTCATACATTTTACTCCTGAAATCTTGAGTCATGTTCGTTTACAGAGATCAAAAAAGGACGTTGAAAATTAAAATGAGCTCTTTACTGCTTCGATTTGACAACAGAGACAACTACTGTTATTGAACAGATACAAACAATCTAACGTGTGCCAGTATATCTAGTTGCTTGCGATTCGTTTCAGTGGTACATACCAGAGAGAGCAAACCTAATGTGAGCAACACGTGTATAGCCGTGACAGTGATACATTTCAAACGGAACACTGTCAAATTAAAAACAGTAATCATCAGAAGTAATACAATTCAGAAAAAAACGAAACCAAAATCTATCGTGAAAGTCAATAACCGAGTTTCCCAACGGCGTAGAATCGTATTGATACAATACATTGTCTCGCTGTTACAACACGTTATTGAGCTTTACATGAATAGAGCTTTCAGTATCGACGAAAATATTTAACGCTTGCTTTGGTTGCAAATTTAGCTGTTAATATAAGCTGAAAGTTTCAGATTTATAGCCCATGGTGCAGTCTTTTTCGATTATTATTTTATAGAATTTTAAACAGTATAAATTAATCACAAACAAATTAAGTACCATATTTGTTTAATAATTTAGTTAGAACACATTATTCAATTCAAGTTTTATATTTATTTTACTTACCGTACCTTAACCTAGTACCTGAAGATGAGATCTCTGAATTTGTAATGTACACAGTACGAACAAAAACTATAAATGTTTATGTGTGCTTTATAATGCCTAATTGTATTAAACTACTAAAATGTAATGTATATACTTTTAGCTAGTCATATTCGTCCTTTATTATATACTTTTTAGCTGATTTTACTAAAATTAAATAATGTTAACTGTTAGCAAAAAATTGTATTATTGCTCAGGATATTGTTGAAATATTTCAGTCTTAAAGTAATAACTGCTTTTAAAAAAGTGCTGCAATTTTCTTGTGGAAATTTTTAGAGAATAACAACAAAAAAGTTAGACTTAGGCTATTGATTTTATGTGACTGTCAATCATGACATCAAACCTCAAGTTTTATCCTAATCTTTCACGGTACGTTTTGGAAAACTTTCAAAATAATGTAGATTTTTATTCCTACATTTTTTCTCTTATCAATTTGGTAGAACAATGTGTATTTACCCATGCTTGGCTGTAGAGTGATTAAATTCTACATTAATATTCTCTTTGAAATCTTTTACTATTAAGTAGTAGTAAGAAATGATAACCAACCGCAGCCAATAGAAGTTTCCTTATAACCTATTTAAATTGGTTTCAAGGATACTTTTGAATACATAATATACAGTATGTGCGCTGAAAGGTTTCCCCATAACAACTTTACAGAATTTTCTGTTAGAATGTCAAACAATTGGAATATGAAGTTCAAAATATACAACTTTCTCACGTTTACAGAAGTGGAAGGAGGGTTGATCAAACATATTTATAATCAAGTACATAATCTTATTAGGTTCAGCAAATAATATGTTGTTTCTAAAAAATTTAGGATAATATTTGCGGGAAAATATACACACTATTCTTTAAATTCTAACTGTATCGGAATAATCAGCCAGTAAATAAGTATGTCATGAAAGCCAAGAGGTGTAAACCTCCTTGTGACCACACTATAAAACGTATTTATTCCTTAAACAGTCTTTGAAGTTGATGTTATTTGATTTCACCCCCTAAAATTTAACTATAAACGTTGAAATAATTTAATTATAAAGGTTGTGAGCTCAGAATTTCGTAATTTTAATCGACTTGATTAAACATAGGCTAATTATGTAAAGTAAGGATATTTATTTCTTAAGTCATAATGTAATCATCATTCCTTTTATATATATAATTTTTCGTAAGATTTCTTCAAAATTGTCTATTTCTTACAATGATGTTATTAACAACGTATATTCTATTATATTGCTAAATTTAGAGGTAACGTTTCATTGATACATTGATACAAGTAGTTATTAAAAATAGTAGACATAAATATAAAGCAATTTAAAATATAATTCAGCTTATAAAGATTTTATTGAGATCTTACAAGGATAATACATCGATATAATGTAGTAAAATGTTCTCCACCTGATTTGTGACACAGCTGACATTCTTGTTAGGTGACGAGCGATATGGCCTTCAATATTATTGCCTCTGCCATTGATAATCGGGGCCATCGTGAATTAAATCTACATTCAGGCGTTTTTACTGTTGTTTAACTTGTGGATTTTTGCGTTTGATAACATAGATAACGTCACTCCAATTACTTTTGAATAATACAATGATGCTATTTTTGAGAAAACTAACTGTTCCTAATAATATACTATACTAATAATACATATACTCTACTATAATAATACTATACTAATAATACCTAATAATCACGTCAACTTTCTTTTTTCTTTCTGTAAAAACGTAATTTATATCCTGTGGTTAATTTCAGCTAACTTCTATAGTAATAAAATTATTAAAGCGTTTGTATGATATTACATAATTAAAATAAATTCAGCTAAAAGACAAATTTTGCTACAGAATTTCTATTAATACTTAGTGAGAAATTTTCCAGCGAGAGGCTACACAACAACTTATATGTAAACCAACCTTATATATCAATATACATAATTAAATCTGTTTATTTTGAAAAATTCTAGAGGATATAATCGATCCTTCATCGTCACTGGCTTAAGTATTGCTTACCAAATACACCATTAGGGAAATTGAGAGCTTGTCTCGTTTCTTGGCGGAGCTTTTCTTAACCGTATCATCGCGGACCGGGATAATGCAGCTCACTAGGTGCATCTGTGCCAATTTATATTGTAATGAATGAGGTGTACATTGGTAAAATTGATTTTATAGTAATTTTAGTTTTCTTTTTTTGTAAGATTAAAAATTATTTTCATTGTTGACTAAAAATTAGATCAGTTTGTTCAAATTTATTTTAGATTATTCAATGATATTGAATGTATGATATGGTCACATGATCATAATTTAACCTAAAGATAGGAGAATTTTCTACTGTAGTAATTTCTATATAAACAAGTTGAACAAATAATGGCTACATTTGTTTAGCATTCATATATCCATTACAGAGTTATTGCTTTTTTAAAGAAGGTAAAATAACTGTGCTAAAGTTTTGGATACATTTTACCACTGTATCAATATACCAAGAGCGTCTTTTTAGATTACTTCATAACATACTTATTTGCGCCAATTACATTTTTTTAAATTTCTTTCAATAAAAAAAGTTTAGCGGTTTCTTAAGAGCCTAGTGTGATAAATTAAGTTTGTTTTACTCAAACTAATGATAAACCTCGAAATCTTTTGCGCTCCAATTTTTATTAATGCGCATTCAAAAGATTTTTGTTGTCAAGCTTATACTTATTGAATTTTTAAAAGATTAGTTATATGCGAGTTTTAGATTAATACAAATCACTAAAATACTATAATGTAATTAGCCTTTTTACGATTATTAACAGTGTTTTTGTAATGAGTTATATAATTTAAATTAACGAATGATGTAGTAAAAGTTTTTGAAATATAACATTGTTATTATGATATATGATACTATGATATAGGGTTATAATCAAGATGGCCACAGTATTATGCCCTCTTAAATATCTGATTGAACAGTAAAAGAACGGGTTGCAAGAAAAACAGTGAACGCAGTCGTAAAAGTAAACGACGTGAGCTAAGGCTTCATCTACACGATATGGTCTTCCTTATCTGGAGATGAACACATCGCTGTCACAATATATCTGGACAACTGTTCTGAGATGGGAAGGAAATTCAGTGTTATAACTGTCTACATAATCTAGGTCAACTGCATAATACTATGACAGTATGTGTATGCTATTCTTTATTCTTTTTATTCTTTTTTAAAAAAAGGAGAAGCCGATCTCCTTTTATTCCTTATTCTGCCCGTTCTCATGGGCCACTGGCCTGTGCGAGGATCTTATCAAAGAGAATAAGGGGGAGAGTCGATACAGTACAAGGTCGATGGTACTGATACAAAGTGCAACGGTCACAGACAGGATTTGAACCTGCGCTATCTCTAACTCAGACTCAAAGTCCAACGTCTTAGACCACTCGGCCATCGGCACTCCCTATATTTTACTTTATTTATTTTACTATATTTTACTTTTGATAATTTATGAATTTAGCATGGTTTTATAATAAAAATTACTTATATTTGTTTTCGATAGTTAGATGGTATTTCGTTTACTACAGAATATAATAAGAATATTCTCTAAAAAAAGGTAGGATAATGAGTCCTATTTTTATGATGGCCCCAGAGAAACTCCTTCCTCCCTCTAATTATGTACACATCTTAATAATACTTTTATGTTATAAAAATTGCATAACACTAATTGGATAATATAAGTGTAGTACTTTTGTCACCTATGTATAAAAAAATAGTTCTGCGTTTTCTGTAGATATACAAGTAGTAAGTAAATGTACAGACTTTTTTTAAATGGAGGAGCTGATCCAGCTGTTCCTCTGTATAAGAAAAGGATACAATAACTTAGTTAACTATATTTTGCACAATTTGTGAGTATATATCGTTACCTGTAACTAATGAAATAACAATTTTAAATAGCTATTTACCCTTTATTCAAAGTCCGTTATTGGCGATGGAGGTTTTGAAAGGATAATATGTTTCGGACATTTGCCATCGTTATATGTTACAATATGTATAACACGAAGTTTCGAAGATTTAAATCTATCCTCTTCATTGGAAAGGAAAGTTTACTACAAAGGAAAGGAAAGAAAGATAAAAGTAAGGGCACGAAAATGTGTCAAACATACCCGAAACCAGCTTTGAATCCAGAGAGGAGAAAACTACTCCAAGCGTTGTCACTGCACAGGATACAAGTCATGAGTACGATATATAAAGAGCAGTATCGCTTGTTACACCAGCGCAAGCGAAAGTGGGATAGTAATAAAAAAATATAACCAATGGCCACTACGTTTAGAGATATGCAGTCTGATCTCCTCTTCAGGCACGCGACTAAACTAATGCATGATTATATCGTAGGTTAAAATAAACGTAACATACCAGAGCGTCGTGACACGCATAGGTCGGAAACCACAGCTAAACACTAATTATTGAAACTGGACTACAGAATACACTTTTCTGTTGCACATAAATTGGTGAAGGGCACTGGATTTCGTAACTGGACAGTTACAAAGTTATCTGAGAGCAGGGTGGCTGGTTTCGTTGTGAGGTCAGTCTTTTGTTCAGAAATATTCCTCTCACGAAGCCCAATTTGACAATAGAGGAAAAAATTATTATATCCCGGGGAAAGACGTCACAGTCAAAACTTACTAGCAGATAAAGGTAACGCTAATCTTTTTTACTCACGATCAAAGATTTGAAAGGATATCAAGGTTTCGTACATTTACCATCTTTAGTTGTTACAACATGTATAGAAACACGTTTCAAGGATTGAAATTTACCATCTTCTTCATGTGTTAAAACATGTATGTATACGTAAAGTCTTGCAGGAAGTTTCAAATAGCACTTTCCATGTTTTCAATTTATACCCAACATTATATAATAGTATTATGTAAATATTTAACCTATGTTTTCGGAAATAAAATTATTTAAAAATAGTTTTATTTAAAAATAAAATATATTTAATTAAGAACATAATATGTTTTCTATCCATACTATTTAAATTCAACATAAACTATGTTGACTTTTAAAACAATCTCCATTCATTTACATCGCTTAAAAAAGTTTAATATATTATTATGCATTACCATGAGATAGTTAACAAAGAATTGATTAAGAGATGAGATTTATATTTATAAGTTATAAAGTACAAATTCGTCCTATTACAAATGTGATAATTTGTTTTATTTCTTTTTTCTTACAATTTATAATAAAAATCCGTTTAGATTTTTCATATTGAGCATGTTAAATTTGCTTTATGTACAGTAGTTCTGTAACAAGAGCTGTACATGATATCTTCCACCACAATGAACATTCTGACAACAATGCAATCCGTAGACCGCACTGGCCGCAATGCACTACGCCCGAGGCGGTTATTGTTCCGACTTCGTCCCCTCTCCAGGTTATTGTTTCTTAAAACGTCAACTTCAGATACCGTTATAGTAGTGTGGGGGTTTTAAAAATTTTAAAAATATTTTAATGAAATTTGAAAATATATTGCAGAGGTCTGTTTGCGAAACAGATTACTAATCGCACTGTTTAATTGTTACACGTAAATTTCTAACATTCATTATAAATCTTGCTTTTAAGACCAATATTATCTATATTCAAATTCAAATCAGGTGTATAAAACATGAACTTCATCATAGTTTTTAAATGTCCAATAAAAAAGGCAAAAATTATACTTTATATAGAAAAACTGCAGAAAACTTGTTGAAATGAACATTAATATTCGAATGATGAAATTGAATTTAATCCAGACAAAAACTTTGCATAGTAGCAATTAATTAGTCTTAAAATTATTAAACAGGTATAGACAAATGTTTTTACTAGGTCATTGACAATCACGTTGAAACAAATTTAAAAGAAGAAATAAAATCAAAAGTACATTTATTAACTAGTCGCACTTCAGCAGGTTGAGTCCAACGTTGATATTATTGTAATTTCTGTCATTGGTTTTCCCTTGTATTCTCGTGTCGTTCCCTGTTCACGAATGTTCGTTAACAATATTGTTCTCCGTCATATTGTGTATTTTATTTGATTTAGGAATAAGATATTTAATTCAAAAGAACTTATTAAAATAAAAACAAGGCGTAGGCTTAATATTTCTATAAACAATGGTAATATATGATTATTTGAATTTAGTTTAGAATACTGCATCAAAACGGAAGTTTACTTTGCACAGGTGTACTTTATATATATCGTTATATGTTACAAAAGGTATAACACTATGTTTGATGATTGAATTCTACCCTCAAAGGTGTAGGCTACACAATTTCAAAAAAGCGGCAATGGACTGTCTTCAAACGTTCTTTAGTGATATATGAATCTCAAGCTTGTAAAATAATTCTATACATAAATAATATAAGAGTTGTTTATAGGTCTAAGATATATTGTTTTTAAAATATTTTACAATTAAAATATTTTTATGTAGAAACACAAGAGATAAAGTTCGTTCTGGAATAGTTTGTCAGGATGAGGACGTAAAGAGTAAGGCTATACATAAAGTTAAGATAACTAAATATATAGTCCTGGTGAGATCTTACCAGTCAGGTGTGCAAATGTTGCAAAGCTTCTAAGAATTCATAGAGAATATCACATAATTAAATACCCTGAGAGACCTCAAAGAAGAATGTCGGTCATACAACCGTCAACGTGCTTGGTAATGCTGCCTATTATGTGGAGTAAATATCAAGATACATAACAACCGACGGTTGAGTGTACATAACAATATTATCAAGGTATCTCACTATAATGCATGAGAAAATCAAAGTATGAATGAAGAGTAGAGAACCAAAGGATGGTTCCCTAACGCTTGGGGTGTTGGGGGGGAGGGGGAGGTGGACAGTTGTGAAGGGTTTAGAGCACATTTATCTCGAATTTCATATCTTGTCAGCCTCATGATAGGCTTTGAAATATGCTGTACTGTGTTTGCTGTTAAATCTAATTTAATATTATTTTTGTTTTCAAAAATGTTTCTAATTATAGTGTTTTAATAGGCAATAATTTTTGTTCAAATATCACACACATCAATTAGTATTTTCAATAAGATACAGTATTGACAATAACATTGATTGACACACAAAAGTCCCTATTGTGTGAAATTCTTAATATTTCAATGTATATTTTATGTTTAGTCGTACTGTAGCAAATACTTAGGTATTTTATTATCTAGAAATGGTATTTGCTTACTTAATGATATTTCTTAAGAATGTTATGCTATTTTGACAAAACATGTGTTTTGTTTACTTTTAATTATATATATATATATATATATATATATATATATATATATATATATACAATATATATATATATAAACTCAATAACTCTTTGTACGTGTGCATCACAGGATATAAAAATATTAGAAAATAAATTTAAATGTGGTGGAGTTGTATGTACATGTAAAACATTACTACTGAACATTATTAATAATAATATTTGTCTTAAATTATAATAAATCTCATATTATAGTTTTACGGAATTAAAATTTAGTTACACGATTATCATTTAGCCCGAAATTATCAAGGCTTTACATATAAACACATGCAATTAATATGGTAATATATGATGTACTATTCGTGCTTCGTCCAATACTAAGGGTAAAGTGTTAAAGATATCATGAAGGTGTCAAGCCGATTGGCATGAGCGCTATTAAAGTACCGTCTCTACCCTTATAACAGGAAAATACCACCGCTTTCATATATTATAATGATATAGCATTCCTTGGAATCTTTCATTATATTTATTAACCAATGAACTTCCTACACCGTATAGGACAAGTATTTGAATGTTGAGTGTGAATCTTTCTTTCATTATAATTATGTTTATAATACCTTCTAATATTCTTATACATATATTCAAGAGATAATACATAATAGCACACTATTAAATTATTGTGAATTATTTTTCTCGGCGAATAAAACGTTGAAAAAGAACCTTAATCGAATCTCAAAGTTTAACTATTTTACATGTGGAAGCCAATTTACACCATTCATATAACATATTATCACACAGTATTGATTGTGAAACTAGAATTTCTGACTTATTTTTATCTCAATAAAAATACTATTAACTTGCATTTCGAGCATATAGCTAGTGTAGCAGTAAACTATAGTATTCTTGTTGAGGTAAATATTTTGCCATGCAAGTGACAAAGACAACTCTTAATCGGACCATAAATCTTTAACAGTTATTGCATCACTAGTTGAGGTTCTACATAAACAATGTAGAATTCTCTACGGTATTAAGTCGCATTCACCGAAACAACTGTACGTTCACATATGGATTTATGTATACTGTTTTTTAACGAAATTTCTCTCAAAACTAAATAAGTATTAAATTTTAAGAATTAGTTTCCTTTCTCGTCCAATTTTTGTGGCATATAAACTGCTTGCTGAGTTTCATATGGCACCAACACTATATGTTACTATATGGTTACCTATTACTTATAGGTAGTATTAAAAAATAGCACAAAATTGTGACATTAGTGTTAGATTTTTTATTAAACTGGAATTCAAATCACTTTTATTGATTACGAAAGGAGGTAATAATGAGTCTCGTTACTTAGGAAAAAAGTATCGTATGCAAAATTGTAATATTATTTCTAAAAATCTAACTTTCTTTTGGAAATACTCTTGCTTGCACATTTACTACCCCGACATGAAAAGGTTATGTTTTTAAATATTTATAATTAGAATCCAAATATAATTGTCAAACAGCTAAACATTTACTATATATATATTGATATATATATATATATATATCAATGTAATGAAAGTAACTAAAACCCTTCAAAAATCTTTTTATTACATACACGTGTTTCGGTTTTTAACCATCTTCAGTGTACATTAACCTCTAAATAAATAAATAAATAATAAACAATTAGATATACACATGTGGACCTTTTAAACATATGTTAAATTTAAATGACACAGTAATTTTCTTATTAGTAATCTGTATTTAATATTTTAATTTTTTCGAAAATTGGATTTGTCTTATTTTTCAGATTACTATTTAAAATGTTATGAGGATCGTTATAACAATTTTGATAAATATGTAGTTCTTCTTTTGTGTTTAATTTCTCTCCTTTCCTTTCGATATCTAAAATTTCCATGTTCTTTTCAATATTTGTGTAGTTGTGGTCAGTCTCCAATAAGTGTTCAGCAAAATTTGATTTTATTGCAGACATGTTATTTGTTTTCAAAGCTTGTATGTGTTCTTTAAACCTTTTATTAAAATTTCTTCCAGTTTGTCCAATATAATACCTTTCACAGTCACTACAGTTAATTTTGTATACTCCAGATTGTTTGTATAATTCCTGTTTGTCATCATTTTGGTTCACTTTGTTTTCAATAATGATTATGACTAAATGTATTATTTTTTGTTTGGTGACTGATGGAGAATTTTGAATTTTGAAAGGTTTTTCGAACAGCTTTGTTTAATTTAGTATTGAATGGTACACATATATATTTTTGAATTTCTGTAGTATTAGGATTAGGTAGTAGTTTGTTGGTTTTATTGATTTTTCTTGTTTTCTTCTTAATCCTTTTGTCTACAATTTGGGGTTGATATCCATTTTTGACAGCTAGGTATTTTATTATTTTTATTTCTTTATTTTTATTCTCATCACTCATTGGTATATTTAACATTCTGTTTACCATTGAGTGAAATGCTGCTAATTTGTATTTACAAGGATGGTTAGAGGATGATGGTATTAGAAGATCTGTTTGGGTTGTTTTTCTATAAATTTCAAATGAGTGATTTCCATTAAGATTAGAAATACTTATATCAAGAAAGTTAATTTTGACTTTTTGGATTTCTTTAGAAAACTTAATTGTTGGTGATATAGAATTGAGAAATGTTAAAAAATCTTCTGCCTGATTCTCATCTCCATTGAAAAAGACATAATATATCATCCACATATCTAAACCAATAAATTATTTTGTCTTTAAACGGATTAGTGTCACTCATTATTTTGTTCTTTTCTAAATGTTGCATATATATATATATATATATATATATATATATATTTGCAAGAGGGCCTGAAAGAGGAGATCCCATTGCCAACCCATCTTCTTGTTTGTAAAAGTCCTTATTGTATTGAAAATAATTTTGATTAACAGTTGATTTTGTCAGTGATAAGATATCGTTAATTTCATTCATATCTAGTTTACTGTATTTTATTAGATTATCTTTTAGGATTTGAATTGTTTCTTGTTTTGGAATGTTCGAGTACATGTTGTTAACATCAAAAGAAATGAAGAAAGAGTTTAATGGAATTTGATATACTGTAATTATTTTCAAAGTGGATGTGGGTTTTTATTTTGTTATTTAAAAATTTACATACCTTGTAAGTAGGAGAGTTACGAAAGTTTACTACTGGTCTAATTGGAATATTCGGTTTATGTGTCTTTGGTTGACCTTTTAGAGTAGGAGCTTTTGGATTTGTCATTTTGAGTTGGTATTGTTCTGCTTTTGATAAACTTTTGCATTTAGTTATTGTGGCAATTATACATTTGTGTATTCTTGAGTTGGGTCCTTTTTTTAAATTTTTAAGTTTGTTGCTGTCAATGAATGTTTAAACTTTTTCTTGATATGTTTGACTGTCGATAACTACTACATTATTCCCTTTGTCAGCCTTTGATATTATACAATTATTTTCTTTTAGTTTTCTTGATATGGATGTTACTAACTTCATATCATTGTTAGACGTTTTTATTGATTTAGGATTTTGTATTTACTTTTGTTTAGTTCATGGACAAGATTGTATAGGAAAGGTTCTCGAAGTTCTGTTTTTTCTTTTGTTTATGGCTTTTTATAAATTTATTAGCTTTCTTGCTCTTCTTTTTTTAAATACCTGTTAAATGAAAATGGCTCTCTACAGATAGGACGAAATACATCAGGGTTTTAGTTGGGAGGAAAATATGGATTCAATTTTGATTGGAAAGAATTCAGTTTTGAAATATGTATAGTTGTAAACAAAGAACTATGTTTTGAAGTACACACGTAATAAATTATCTATTTTATAGATTTATATTTGACTATATCACTCAAAGGATTAACTCTGTTACATATTTTGTTAACTAATTCTTTCATAATTTTTGTTAATATGGAGATTTAAGAAGTGATAATGATTTACTCAGCAGAATATCAACGTGTTTAAGCGGTTCCAAGCAACGACCGCTGTTCCGTGTGCAGATTATACTGACTATTGACGTTTGCATGTCAGATAAACTACTGAGAGCTCTGGATAATTGAGAGGAAAACATTTCAACACGGAATCTTAATTAGTCTGTATAACAGCAATACGTTCCTTCTATATGTTTAAGGTAGGAGAATGCCATACCACGTGTCGCGTAAGAGGGTTTGCTGAGGTTGCATGTAAAATTTGAAGTGTACAGCTCATTGCAGTCAGGCTACATTCGTTACTATGTCACATGTTAAAATGGCATACGATTGAACTTAGTTATTCGATATCAAGCAGAACTTTTCACTCCAATAATATTAGATACATTCTTTATAGTATTAAAATTTTCTAGAAGGAAACCTAGAAGGAATTTAAAGATATACAGTACACCTACTTTATTTCTAAATATATTCGTAGAGTTTTCTTAGCTTGTAGTTTAGATTTTTATTGTCCGAGCATTAGCGAAGCCTTTCACTCGACGTAATGAGAGAATTTATATTCTGCAACCGTCTATCTGTATGTCTATTAGTCTCCCTGTCCTCATGCTAACTTGAACACTAACTGATCTATAGACACGATATACTCGTACTGCATCAATGAATGAAAATCGGCATAGTGCTGAATAGTAAAATAGTTTATAAAATGAGTATAATGTAACAATTTCACAAGTTTTTAAGTTAGGTTAAAAAGCCACAGTTAAACAAGTAAGTAAAAGAAATATCAATTTTGAAAAACGATTCACACTTTCACGTGTATAACGTTAAGCGCATAACATTTATTAGTGTTATAAAATTCATAATTCTGGAAAAGCAACCTCGGTTTCGATGATAGTGCATGTCACTCAATAGGTTCAGCTGAATGTTAACTAATTAGGTTAAATTTTGTACATTGATCTTTAATGTAATCATGGAGAAATGAAAGCTAAATAACAGAATAAATAATTGATTAAATAAACTGAATGCAATCCTAAACATTTTTATCATATGACATAGTAACACATATACCCTAATAAAATTAGCTAAAAGCTAGACAGAAGTTTTGTTTCAAACCTCAACGAAACCTGTTACATAAAACGTGGTATGGTATACTGCTACATTGTAAGAGAGTAGCTAAATATAATGGGGAAACACTGTGTATTATTTTTATATCATATATTTATGAACAAGACCTGGAATGAGGAGAATAGAACATCGTTAAGGATGCTACAGGTGAGTTGTTACAGGAGAGTTGTTATTTGCGGTACTGTTAAACTGTTTTATTGAGACGTAGTTTTCAGTTGTTTTTCTCTGTTTATCGCAATATTATCATATAATATCACAGAACATTGTATTTAACTAAACAATTTTAATGCAATAATTATTTATTGGCTGAGCATGGGCTGAACTGAATCATTATATTTGTATATGCCAGTCCACAAGATATTCAGACTAACCTATAGACACGAAATGAAATATTAAATGAAGTTTCATTTCTATATAAAAAAGTTCAACTTCGCCCCACGGGGTGGGTGGGGCGTTATCCATAGGATCTGGCTGAGCGTTAGCGAACATTTTTACATTTATTTTACTAGCGGAGCGTAAAATAAAAACTGACCTATATACTTTGTATGAAGCTTCATTTTTATATAACCTATATCGACTTCTATAATGGTGCTTTTTATGATATTTTGCTAAATATTATCGAACAATTTTACATAAGTATCATGTGTGGCCTTGATGGCAACGATAAAAATGCATAGTAAATTAATTTGTAACCAAATTGAACATTATCATAATGACATTATAAATTAAACATATTAACACGTGTAATCTAACTAATCTAAATCATACAACTTAATTTTTGTGAGACTTTTCGTGTTTACCATGTATTATTTGTAAATAGAAACTTGGTCGACTTTTATATTATTTAATCAAAAATTAACAAACATAAATGTGAGTTTGGCATTTAGAAATGCATTTACTCAAATTGTATTAATCCATTTAGCAATCTTGATAAATATTTGATATCCACACATTTCATTTTTTATGAGAATTCATTTCTACATGGGCAACAATGAGTTCTATGAAGGTATAAGTGGCAACAAGCAAATTTAGAATAAATTAATATTTGATCAATTTGAATACAATCTAGTGGTATTTCAAATTGTAACATGGAAAACATGTTCTATAAGACTAGAAAACTTTTATAAAACCGTTACGCTATAAGAAGCAAGTGGAAGAAACCTAGTGTGATGGAACCCACGTAATTACTTCCTTATATATACTTCTGTAATTAAATTCTTCATCTCACTACATACCAATAGAAGTACTGACCGTTGCCAATAACGGTAACGAGAAAATTGTAAAACAAATCAATTAGAGAGCAAGGTATTTTGACGCGGTATGCAGTGAAAAATTTATCGTTATTGCTGCACGTCATAGTGTTCTAGTGTAATATTAAAAATTAAGACGGATTAATCTTCTAAAAGAGCTGTAAATTGAGTAAATATGTGTTGATTTGGTTTTAATATATCTATAATGCTAGTGTTATTTTTAAATATTAGTACATTTATTTGCTGAGTCTTAGCAAAGCGTGTGACTCGTGGGTATAAAAAATGTATTCCTGTATGTCTCTCTGTCTATCTCTCTGTAAGCACGGTATATCGAAAACGACTGAAATAACACTTTGCAATAAGTTTCATTTATAAATTAGCAACTCTGACTTTCATGATGGTGTGTTGGATTTCCATTATAAGAAAGAGGAAATAACATAATAAATAAATGTATCAACAACCTGAGTACCATTAAATGAGTACGTAACGTGTGACGTAATCACGTGTAGATTATTTATACACTATAATTAAAATATAAAGAAGTGATAGTCAATTTAAAACGTTGGTGACAAGATCTGCTTTGAGCGCACTACTAACCGAATTCAATGAACAAACATTTGAAAGCATTATGTGGCAAAATATCTAAAAAAATGATCATCTGCATGCTTTCAAATGCATGTCCAACCATGGACTTTGATTAAGCGTCATTCAAGCCTATTACTTGTACTACTTGTATTACTTGTTGTAACTAAATTGTTTTTTTCTGCCGAGAGTTTTAACATTTTCTTCTCTATACAATGTGTTTGGACTAAATGACCGCAGGAAATCTGGAGCATGAACTTTTGCATGCAACCTTAGTGAAACCTGTGAATGTGGTGTATCGTAATATTACTATTTACCTTTCCATATTGAATCCTCTTTGTGTTCTGTTCATACTTAATGCTAAATTATAAAATTATTCGTATTATAAGACGTATTTTAAATAAATTCATATATTTTATTTTAATACTACGTGTTTTTTTATACATATATTATATTTAAAAAAATGTTCTTCCTGTATTTTTTAATAACATTCTTTAATCAGTGGTTGTTGAAGATTAAGAAAATAAGGAGTTTTTAGAATTGTAATATAGTATTTTAAATTTTAAAATAAACGTGATTTTGATTTCAATATTACATATTATTTAATTTACAATTGTGGTCACTGTTTCATTGACATTAAGTTCTTAAGTTTAAATGTCAAAAGTTAAGAATTTTTCTCAATTGGATAGAAATTTTCAATATTGAAACATTTTAACATTGAAATAATTATTTATTACCTGAATATTTGAAAGGGAGCTAGAATAACCAAGAATTTTACATTAGGAAGAGCTAAATTATTTACATATTTAGTTTGTTTATTGTCTCGCAATTTAAGTCTTAATCTATCAACGAACAAGAGAGATGGTCGGTCTGAAAGTTTGACCTGTATCTCAAAAGTATTCACTCAACTTTTGATTACTTTTTTGTTGTTGCAATAAAGCGCTTGAACAATCAAAACTAAGGTCGATACTCGATACATTCTAAAGTAAGCTTGGTCTCTTGAGATAAGTTTTTATTCGTAATCTAAATAAAAGGGTATTATTTATTTTATAGAAAAACAACTCTAGTGGCACGAGGAAAATAGTATATATAAAGATAAATAGAATAAAAACAAATGATTGTAACTATTATGAATTTATGTAGTTTTAATTAATATAAACTTACTATTATTTCGTAGGATGTTATATTAAAAACAACATATTGTATGATAGTTGATATTAAATTTTGTGTTTGAATTAATATTTTTGAATTTTAAGTAAATTTAAACTAACTTTCTGTGGTGTGGTTGTAAAGCCATGGCCATCAAACCATCATGATGGTTTGTTACACACTTTACTTATATTATAAATTTCAATCGGAGCCGTGAAGCTAAAGTAGAGGTGCCCAATAGCAAAAAAGGTTTATATACAACTAACCTGCATGACGTATGAACATCTATATTTTAAATCGATTGATAAAATTATTTCACAAAGAACTCGATGATCGTTACAAATGCATGAATCTTCTAGCAGAAATAAAAAGCTCTCAAATCTAGTATGGAGTACAGAACTATTTAGGTGTAAGGCTTTTGCAGATGACAGATTTAAGTAGGCATTATCAAACTTTTATACGTATAACCTGGGGAGAGTTCTCGGAAACAGTGAGCTCCCTGAAACCAGGAGCCCCTAGGAACCATAAGCTCCCAGATCCCACTAGCTCCTACAGACTAAGCGTTTTTTTGGAGCCGTAACGTGTCAAGTAAAGGAATCAATCAGACCAGGGACTCCTATAGTCTAGTAGCTCCTAGATGCTAGGAACTACAAAAACCTGTAAATTCAAATACCCAGAGAGATCTGCAAGACCGTTTTAATACAATTTTTAATCACTATCTCCTCAACCTTTTGGGGTCGATATGTTCAAAACCTATGTTGGATCTGTTTATTATTTAACCTATGTTGGATCTGTTTAGGAATTAAACTCTATTCAAAGGAATCGAAATATATGTAGTATCACTAGATAAAGAAACACAACATTTTCCAATATATAATTTTTTATTTTGTGCAAGGCCTTTCTGAATCAAAGATTCCATCATCAGGCACTTCACAAACTATCAAATGTTTACATTTTTGTAATAATAATTAATTTTATAATAACATATGGAAAACAATTTAGATTTACGGTTAGCCAGTATAAAATACTTAATCAGAATTAAATTTTAATTTTTGTATAAATTGAGATGAGAGTAAAACTGAATTTTGAATTGGTCCGTCTTCATTATTGATAAGTTTTTCTTGATTTATGTTAATGTAAAATGTTTCCCAAGCATTTAAGTGTATTGTGTTTGTAACTTCTTTTAATAATCGTAAATTTTTATTAGAGATGGTGTGTCCAGAATCGAAATAAAACAAATTATTTTCTTTTACAATAAAACTGTTCCCATAAAACCGAGGCGGACAAAAAAAAGAACATCGTTAGGATGGCACAGGTGAGTTGTGCGTCTCGGGAGAATCGTTATTCAAGGTACAATTAAAACAGTTTTATTGAAGCGTAGTTTACAGTTGCTATTTTTTTCTTATCAACTCTAATCTTCTACTAACCAATGTCAAAAATATTACTCGTAAGACTAAATAATTCATAGATTAGTTAATAAATACTTAAGTTTATACAAACGTTTGAGATAATCAGTTATCTATTTCCTCTACATGTAATTTTAAACCGTCCACTGTAGTTAAGTAGAATTACATTCGATCATTACAAAAAACTGTGCGATTGGTCATTTAGATCGTGTTTAAACGATGTGAAGGCAACATATGTAGATTAAGGCTAGCTATTTACAAACCTTCCTTGTTATTATCATCTAAAATCAAGAAGAAGTCTGGAGTAAAAGACCAAACTAGTTGTATTGTGAGGATAAAAACTTGTGAGGGAAAATCTTTGTTCTGGGCGATTACTACTGTTGATAAGTTGCTCTGAATGAGCATATTATTTTGCTTGTATAAAAATTATGACTAATTCATCATCTATAATCATTGGAGAGAAACCGTTAACCTCAATTATTGCAGTACTCCGAAATTATTTAAAATAAAGCACATCAGTAATAGGGTTCAGGGATATATATTATCTGTACCTCAGAAACTATATGGGCCTAAGTCACATTTAGTAGATTTTACAGGAGAGCATAAAAACTACGAACAGTTGTGTTTTATTCTTTATTATAAAATTATGAACTGTGTTTAGTTTCTACTTCACAAGTTAACTTACTTATGTTTATAGAAGCATTAAACTGCTTTAGTATTTTTATGTAATTATTTTTTGTTACATTAAAAATGGACTTACGATATTTTGGCTCTAATCAAAAACATATGTTATATTGCTACTTGGACTTAAGCAACCAAATTAAGTGTATCCATTAGCAACCAATATACATGGTTTAGTCAATAAAAACACTATTACAAATGCTAATAAAATATATTATCTAACAATGTTGTAATGGCATCTGGAAAGTTGGTTTTTTTCTAAATCAAAAACATTTGTTTTAATGCTATTTGGACTTAAGCATTGTATTTCCATTAGCAACTAATATACATTGTTTCGTCAATAAAAACACTATTACACTGCTTATAAAAACTATAAATAAAGGTAAGAATTAATCTAATAATGTTGAACTGATATCTGGAAAGTCATTTTCACTAGCCCCATGTGGAAGGTTCTCAAAGTAAGCCTTGTATTCTTCAGGGACCCACTGGAGGATTGTCATTAAATCTCTGAATTTTTCATTACTTATTTTCCTCTTTTTCAGATCTTAGTTTCGGAACTGATTCAGGCATGATTGTTTCTTTTCTCTTATTTCTTCTCAAATCCACACTTTTAAAATCAACATCATCAAAGCTTGTTTTATAGTACAGTTATACCAAGTTCTTCTCTTTGAACCTGTAACCAAACTGTGTTGGAAATGAGGAAAGGTTCCCAATAGTATTTTTTTTCCTGTTTATTAATGGTCCATCTTTATTAGTAAGCGAAAGAAAATCAAGAAAGTGTTCAAGAGACATTTTCTTTACAATGAATGGGTTTTTATTGCTACAAAGATGCGATGAAGTTCGCCCAATCATTAGTAGTAAATATTGTGTTAGTTTTAAGATGCTTTTTTGCTCTTTTCTATTAATCATGTTTACCATCTACCTCCATATATGTGTATGCCCAGCTAATAAAAATTTGTGGTTTATTTCATTAATGTTGGGTAGAGTTTTCAAAATCCAAATGTACATAAAAATCATATTAATATTTCTATTTGACCGCTGCAGTTATCGGTCCAAACAGTCAGAGTGTCCAATGCCTGCTTTTATTGAGCTCTTCATTTGCCCAGGTAAACAAACAAGAAGCCATCTCACTTCCACCTCTACCTGCAGTGGTCTCATTCCAAATCATGCACCACGTTTTCTTTCCACTACTGTTGTCAATGGTGTAGTTTAGAGTCCAGAGCTTTCTCAAGTAGAAGCTTTGACAGTTTGTGAGAGCTGGAGTAGGAAGACACTTCTGTAGGTCTGCCATAACAACTTTAAATTTTTCATTTCCTTGTCCCAAAAGCTTATCTTCTTTTTTCAAATGGTATCTACGTGCTGCTTCATCTAGATGCTTCTGCTTGAAGGTTTTCTTTTTGCTCACCGTTTGCATTCTTTAATTGGCAATCAATTCTGTCACAAAATCACATGTGTCATTGTCTGGCAAATGAAATGACAAATTGTATTCTCTATTGAAAATTTCTGAAAATAACCATTTCTTTTCGGGTTTGATATTTTTTTCTTTACATTCATTTTCATACATGGTATACATTATGGAAATGTTTAAATCATTACCCAAGTATTTTTTGTTTGTCCTTTCCCTACTAAGTGACTTTCATATGCTGGATATTTTGATATGTGGTTTCTTATGAATATCCATTGCTGTCTCTGGTATTTTGTTTCCTGGTACATGTTTGCCACGATGGTATGGTTCAACCATACCAGTACTTTGGGTTTTTAAGAGAGCAAACTTAACAAATGTTTCTGATATTACTAGTGTGTTCAAGAAAAATTGTTTGCAAACTTTTTCAAAATTGTTATCCCATTTGAGAAAATAAGTATGGCTGTTTTTTCTACTATTTCTAGAACCATCTCTTTGTCGTGACCTGGCTATTGGCTTGGTTGTAATACAAGAAACTATATACTGGCGTTTTAGAACTTAAGTTTCTTTCACTATTATAATAGTCAGAATGAATGTGTACTCTTTGTGCATGACTTATGCGCTGAGAGCATTTCAAGCGACAAGTAGTTTTACAAGGAGGTCTTAAAGTTCTTTCTTTTACAATATCTCCTTTAGAGTTGACATGCTCTTTTCCAGAAATTCGTCCCTGCTTTCTAATGTTTTTTTTTTCCACTTTTTTTCATTCCTTATTCTTTTTCTTCCTTTATTTTTAGGTTGAGTAACTATCGGTAACTCGCTCTCCGTGTCATCTGAATCGGTGTATGGTACCAGAGGTATTATATTATTATTATTTGCTGTAGTATTTGTACTTACAGATTGACTTTGTACTGTTCTAAATCGTTACTTAAAGTTGAATCACTCTCTGAACCTGAAGGTGGAAGTGTATGTTGGATCATCGATGTCATTCTCAAATAGGTCGCTCACAGAAGATAGCGCATCATCTAAATCTTCCAGTGTTGTCGATGCTCCAGATTCTTGTTCCATGTTTGTCACTTGTGTTATCGTCTCTAGCTCCCATTCTTTTGACTCTGAAAAATAAATTGTTAAGATATTTTGAATATTTAATTTTATTTAAGTGTTTTTGCTTGTAATAACATAGAGCTTTCTTTCCTACAAGTGTTCCAGCCTTCAAGAAATAGAGAAATTCACTCGGTTTTTGTCCAATTTATTTTTAATTTTTTAAATTGATGTTCCGCCCAAAACATTGATTAGTTCATTATATAGATAGCCTACACAAAGAATGTGGATATAAAAAATATTATATCGTTTAAAGTGGATTTCTATTGAATTTTTATCATGTTTTTGGTAATTATGTGTAATTTACTCGTCACTCACGAAGTTTTTCATATTGAAGCATAATTTCTGTTAAACATGTAGAATGTTAAATTAGGTAGAATAACAAGTCGGAAAGACAAAGAACCCCTAAGAATATAACTATTATCGTATGAAATTAATGCTCTCTGTCCCTACCGACTACAGCATTTACAGTCTAATGACAATGTAACTAGGTCTAGGCCCAGCTTAACACGATTGAAATGGAACCTAAAATTATTGCTAGGGTAGGCTAAAGCCCCCGAGTAAATACCTGCTACAATATGGTTAAAATGGTTAAACATAACAGTAATTTTACACAAAAAAGATTTTTATAACAACCATAAATTTTACTGAAATTTATTTAAACTGAGCCTAGAGTATTATGTACCTAACTAAATCTCACCTGGTTTCTACTGGAGTTGAAATGAAATTAAGAAGATGTACGTCTTTACTAGTTTCTCTTTCAACTTGGATATTTTCACTTTCATGCATGTTAAAATTCCATTGGGTTGAGTCATTGTCAGGTAAAAAACGAGGATGGATGTGCAATCTGGATTCAATACCTAGAAATAAAATTGAAAATCAAACATACACTTAGGCCTACTTCTCCTATTGGCACAACAATGTTCTAAACCTAGGCTAATAATAATAATAATAATAAAAATTGTTCCTTGAGGTCTGAGAATAAAATTTCGAATTTTACTTTAAGTTTTACATATTGTTAGCTTGTAAACATATTTAAAAAATACTTACTTTTAATTCGGTTAAAGTCGGTGAAGGAGTGGAATTTCTTCGTGGAACTTCTACTGATTGATTGCTAGGACAATCATTAGTTTTCAGGTTTCAGATTATCTTCAGTGAACGTATTAAGGTTTTTCAATTTGGAAAGTATAAACTTCCCCTACTTTCCATATTAATACCAAAACGTTTTGTTAAAAGTAGAATAAAACTTGATTAGTACAGCTCAGTCCTAACCTCAATAATCTCTAATAGCAGGCAGCAGCAATATCAACAGTATTATTGACAGTCATCAGCTGTTCAGAAAACAGGACTTGAGACTAAATGAGTATAGTGGCTAGGGCCAGACAATGGCAAGTCCATTTTGTGGACTTAGGTTTTTGCTGAAATGCTCAATGTTCAGAACCATAACATCATAGGTGGAGTTAAGTTTGTCTAGTTCTGATATACCTCAGGACTTAGACTCATATAACCTTTGATAAATCATAAAAATAGAATTTTTAGCGGAGTTACGATGGTATGGCTGGATGTAAAAATGAAATTTTAAGAACATACGTGCAATAACCCTAAAAATAAGAAAATTTCGGACTTAGGCTCATATGGTTCTGAGGTACAGATATATATATATATATATATATATCCATTACAGTTCTCAATAATGTTATACTGAAGATTAGAGGTACTGAAACTCTACAATACAAATTATATTGACTATGAAACGTTATCCGGCCTCTGAGAGTGCCTGGCGTCTAACTGATTCATATTTGTATGTGTTCATGGATCCTGATCTCTAAGCTTATGAGAACTTTCATTAGATCTCTTAGCCTCCAGAAGATATTGTTTCTGGGAGCTCCAAGTCCTGGCAACTACCGGCTTCTGGAATCAACTGGTCTCTGGTATTTTTGTTACTTTACAACTCCCGAGAGGTAAAATAATCATCAATCAAGTTTGAATTTACCAAGCGATATTGCCATCGATAAAATAAAAGATTAAGTGAAAAAATAGATCCAGGGTGCCACTATCTGATGCAATATCGCTAATTTATTATAATATGATGTACTATATTACAATATATCAGTATTCATGCATCTGAGTATCAGAGTTAACCTGACTCTTATATCATGTTTTATAAAATGTAGGAGCATTTCTGGTTCGATTTCATTGTATTTCCATCGCCACAGCTGGACCTGCATTGTTACCCCAGTCAAAAATTCCAACAGGAAAACTAATATGATGTTTTGCAAAAGTTGAAAATTAAAAATATGCTGTGTAATTTTTAGTGCAACGTATGGTTAATTTGTTCTAATGATATAATGCCTACAGTTTTTCGGTTTACTTAATATGCTCATTTAATATTTTATTGATTTCGATTACTTCATTCAATACACAGTTGTCCAGATAGTTATGGTTTTTATGGTATATAAATAAAAATAATGATATCTTCGATACATGTTAACTTTACATATTTTTGTATTTAGCTGCCGAAGACTCCATGACTGATCTCATGGAATGTTTTAGGCTGATTATATTGACGTGACATAGAAGCTGCCTACACCAGAATTGGAAAGTCCGTAAAAGCATTAATGTTGGTATAAAAGAATTTTTGCAATAAATAATAGTAAATAAATGCATAATAAATCTTTGGAATTCACAACATTTTTCCAGGAAATTTGAATTTTCTATACAACCTACAGGTACTTTGCCGTAATTCTGTCTATAATAGACAATGTAGAGACAAAAACTATATAACCTGTTAAGTTTTGTTATTGTAGGGTATATATGTGTTGTTTTAAGTTGATATCATTCATTGAACACTAGACCAATATATCAAAATCATTTCGATACATACATTGTTCGACAACTTATTTAAATGAATAGTATACAATTTTTACTTTATTATTATCATGATATAGGCATATGTTAGTATGAAAAATTATACTATATTAGTAGTACTATAACAGTTTTCCCTCATCATCGTTTCACTGTAGGTTTGACTTATCAAGGTAGGATATTTGGAGCATATCATGTAATAATATATCAGTTGCTTCATTCAGTTTAAAATAGTTTTTGTATGTTTTCAACCTTTTTGCATCACTAAAAATGTTAATATGATAATATTAGTAAGAGAAAACCAATAAAACATAATTAATATCAGTACAATAAATAAAAGCAGAACTGTATATTCTATTGAAAATACATAAATATAGGAACACTCTAAGATTGTAATGGCTCGGGTCCTAAGAAAGATTTATAGCATACCCAGATGTTGGATTCTGACATGTCTGTGTGTCTTGTCTTATGGTATAAATTTTATGTTGACACTTCTTGATATTTAATTTATTCTTATTTCTTGTAGAAATCCTTGTATAATTCATTCATTATAAATTATATTTTGTTTTCAATTATATTTATTTAATATATTTTCACTGGATTTTAAAAATTATTCATCAAAATGGAAATATTGATAACATTTCCTAATAAATTTAAAAGTTATTAAGTAAAATTTTTTTTAACTTTGTTCAAATAAGAATGCATCCATTATACTATGATATATGATATTACAAATGGAATTTGTTTTAAATATATTTCACTTGATATTAAATAATAACAACCAATCTAATAATGACCTTCCAATTATTTATGGCATGCACGTAGGAAATACAGTGTCTATGACACCCTCTTTATAGAAACACACAGATTTGCTTTTATAAATACAATATTATAGAATTAATTTTTCTACATTAACCTGCTTTCACTGTTAAAATTAATTATTTATTTCATGTCGGCTTCATAGTAGTGTTCTAACCAGAACGACATTTAACTTGATATACGATTCTATTTTGACGAAGATGTTCTCAGTTTGTTCAGATATTATCCTGATTTTTTTTTAAGCTAACCCTCATACATGGTAACATTGAAATAATACTTGAAACTGTATGTTTTAAGAAAAGGATGATCGTTTTCATACCAAGTTTTATTTCTTTATCTAATATTAGTAAAATCATTGCATTAAATTTTAATATATTCCAAAAGCCTGATAACGCAGTTTACAGGACAATATCATCATATGCAAAGATTTTAACACTGTCTTGTTCCACCAGAGCGTAATAAAACCCTGCTAAGAAACAACTGTAGTTGATTAGCCTTTTAAATGTGTTCTGTAGCGCTTACACAAGGAAACTCTTTTGTGCGGAAAACATCTTTCTTTAAAGCCTTTGTTTAAGCAACAAAAGATTTCACAATGAATGGTGTTGTTTTTAAACTGCTGAAATCTGGTAAGTGGGAAAAACAAAATAATTGAGTCTCTTAGAAACTGGACACGTACACTTTCCTTTAACGATGTAAACCATTCAGTTGTTTTATAACACAGTTATTATTTTTATACAATTTAAATTTTAAAATAACGCCAAAGACATAGGTATGGTTTGTTCACAGCTAATAAAAATAAATCAAACTTGCTTAGTTAAATAAACCCTTCATTGATCATCAACATTCGTTATTTTGACCTTGGGCTATTGTTTACCTACCAAAGGACTTTCGTAATTTAATGCATAAACTAATACGAAATTTGAATATTCATGTAAGGTAAACTATTCATATTGGTGCAAAGTGTTATTTTACATATAGCACTTAAAATAAACTCAATATGACACAAATGGTTTTGGAATAAGACCTGATAAAGGTCACTCACGTGATGGTACGTATGCTTCTATGACATTACTTTGGTTTTCCATTAGCATAAGTGCATTATTAGATAAAATTACATTATTGCTGTGAAATAACAACCCTAATAATTTTTTCTTCCTCAAATGAGCTTTAATTTTACGAATTAAAATATTTTTGTTTCAAGGGAATAAATTAATACATTTGTAACATGTTCCATTGATAATTTGTTTAAATTATTTTTTTCTGTGTTTATGTTAATTTTTTAGATTTAGTGAAGCCTAAAACCCAGAGGGCCGAAATAATTTGTCTTCTGTGTGTCTAACTCTATGTCTATGTATGTGTTCTATATGTCTATCACCCATATTTCCACACTGACTTTCACAATTTTTCTCAATCCTTGTAATATATGAATTTTTTCAAAACCCACCCTGTTCTCAAACAAAACAATAAGTGAAGATCACAGCCTTACAATTTGTGAATAGCTTTTAGTCTTTAAATTATTTAAGTTAAGACCTTACGACTATTAGGCCACGTGTTCGTACTTAACGAGGCACTTCCTAGCAAGAGGTATACGTTAATGTGGATATAGACATTGGCGTTGTTATTTTATTGCCATTATCCTAATATAACGTGTATGAAATTATTAATGTTGCAATTTGTACAGTGACCACTAGTAGCAATACGTTATAGAAAACATAATTGTTTTTAATAGAAGACATACACTCTTCTTGCAGAGCTGAGAAAACTTTTTTAACAACGATATTACGATTTGTTTTCGTCTTGTATTATCTTGTTGTATACTAAATGATATTTCTACAATTTTGGCTTCCAAATAACTATTGTAGCTATAATAAAATAATCCTGCGTTCAAGGCATAAAAAGGAAGGTCAATGTCAGGCTAGAGAGACAGTTTTGCACAGATTTTAACTCTAAATTTAAGATTAAAAATAGCAAGATGTGTAAAAATATACGGGTCACCACGCTAGAAGAATCAGCATACTAGCGCATGTAATATAACAATGAACTTTTTTAAAACAACTATGCTAACATGTTGTAAAATATGAGCAAGATCACCATAAGTCATTCTTACGCGGTACAATTTGTATTCAATCTCTCGCCATGTGCTGGAGATAATTTCGGCCGCTATCCTGCCACCTGCAGCCAAAAGTCAATGACTTAGTTCCCGTAATCTTTGCAGTCTTTCCTGATGTACGAAATCCCCATCTAAAGAAATATAAGGAGTAGGGTCTCGTGATCTTCCTGGCCTAGTAATAAGCCGTCTCCTGCATTGTGCACCAGTCCAAACCAAAGATTTACTTTAATGTGTATCTTTATTTTATTACTGAGGCATTCCGATATATGTATCAATATCTGAAAGTGATGATAAAGCTTTCACATTTCAAAATCGTGATTTTTTTCTTTTGAACGTAGCTTAAAAAACTTTAAAGAGCCAAAAAAGAAAAAATATAATATATATTAAATAAAAGGATGTATAACTGATGAATGGGATGAAAGTGAGAGAGATTACATGTTGAGATGTTGCCATAACTCAAACATCTCAATTATCTAGAGGCTGAGTCTATCTGATATGCAAACGTCAACAGTCAGTGCAAACCTGCACGCGGCACATTGCTTAAGCTTAGATTATACGGCACAAATTCTGCTGCTCTCAGGTATTTCAAACAGAAAGATCACAAGATTATGAAAATATAATTCCTTTCATATATATACCTGGTTATATTTAAACAAAAACCTGTTCACATACTATTATTATTACTACTACGAGATTCACATGTATTATTTTAAACCTACTTATTGAATATATATTTAAAATAAAGTTGGGATATGTTTATTGTGATCTATGATGTCATTGGCTTAGCATTAATGAAGCCTATGTATCAAGGAGCTGAAAAAAATTTCATTTATATCTTTGTATCTATCTGTATGCCTGTCTGCAAGATATCATCAAACCGAGCTATAGACTTGAAAAATGTTATATGGAGCTTCATTTTGATATAGTGATACTGAGTTCGACTATATCACTCTATAGAATTTAGCTGAGCTTTAGTCAATATTTGTACGTAGGGCAACACGAAAACGTTAAAATAATTTGATCTAAAATTGAATATAATTTAATCTAAAAAATAAAAGTAGAATAATGTAACGTATTAACACATATGTTCCAATTAACCCCAACACACACAGCATTATCATTGTAGGACTTTAACACTACTTTCAAACGAAACTTAATGAAGATAAATGTAAAAGTATCATGTTGCATTCTCGAGAAAGTTTGCATTTGTAGAATTTAAATTTAGCATGAAGCAAAATTGTTACATAGATAAGAATGCGTTCTGTGATGGTGCATGTCTAGCCATGGAATTTGGTCATGCGAAATTGGTCTGGGGTCTATATATATATATATATATATATATATATATATATATATATATATATATATTGACCCCAGACCAATTTCGCATATATATATATATATATATATATATATATATATATATATATATATATATATATATATATATATATATATATATATATATATATTGCATGCTGGCCTTAAAACTTTGCATGAAATTTCAAAGAATCCCCTTATGTCATACTTGGTGTGGCGTACGTACTTCTAGTTGTGAAGCGTTAAGATTAGAGCACTTAAAATGAATTGCTGAGTAAAGGTAACCATGTATATTTCTTTCACATTTAAAAAAATAATGTTCTAACCCCATTTGAACTTGAAGAATAGATCAATAATAAATTAGGGGGAAATGTTGCTGCTGTTACATATTTAGTTAAATAAACACAGTACACAGTACAAAGAAAAAACGTAAAGTCAGGAGCAGTTGGCAAGATTTATGTGATTTCTGCAATCGTTTAACGACCGGTCTTTGTGACACAGATCGAAACACATTTTGTGAAAAACAATACCTGTTTTCCGACAAATTAAGTGCGCAAATTGCTTTTTTTATAAATAAAAATAACAGATTTCTTAAAAAAAATGGTAAATAAAAGCTAAGACTCAGATATACTCGTATAATTTGATTTTTCAAAAAATAACATAACAAAACATTCCTAAATATATTTGTTTGTGGCAGTACAATATAAGAGAAAAAGTGTGGGTGAACTAGACCTGAATGCAGTAATTTATTCATATGATATCTTGCGCGTGTATTCAGGACACGATTCCAATAACATCCCTGGATTTATTCGATACATTCATCTGGTGCTATGATGAAGAAGCGATAGACAGTTTTATCGACACACAAACTTCGATAACGATAGTTAGTAATGGATAGTTAGTGGTTATTTTAGTAAATTGTTTAAATGAAACTATACAGTAATTTTACATGACTGATTTGTCTACTTATGTAGAAATTAAAAGTAATAAATAACTTTACCATTACTTAAATAAGTAAAGTAAAGTAAGTATAAGTAAGTTAAGTATAAGTAAAGTAATAACTTTTATTACTTTATCCATTATCTTCTGATCAAGAAGCTCCCTTTGAAAAATCAAGTATTTCTTTTCAGATTTATAGGAACGGTTTATACAAATTACAGTCACAGAATTTCATCCTATCTTGCTACGTAATTTCAATAGACTATACAGGGTGTCCAGCAACCATTCGAACAAACTTTGCCACATTGTTCAGCAGGCCAAAACTAACAAATAATGCAATATAACAGGTGCCCTATTTCGCTTCGTTTAGCGTCTGTCTGTCTGTATGTGTTTTTTGGCAAAAAAATTACTACTCAAAAACCACTTCAGATACAGAATTCAAACTTAACAGTTATGTTAACCTAGTGGTGGTCCTTTTCAGTGAAAAAAAAATAAAACAAATATCTCATTGCATTTAAAAATGGCGGTCGTTCAAAATTTTCAAATGTATTAGCTTTGAAACGGCTACTTTGACAACAAATTCACTAGGATAACTTTTTTAGCGTATTTTATTACCAATTCAACAATTTTTGTTTCAAAAAGATTGAATAACAAATAACTGAGTTACAGCACCGAACGTAAAAACAGGTTAAATCCATGCATTGCAAAATACATACAACAATGTAGTGGATTTTTACGAATAAACCTTTTAAGGTTCTTTATTAAAATACAGAACAATGATTATAACCTAAAAAAAATATTACTTTTTCAGTTAATTATATTGCACACAGTAGAGCATGTACAAAAATTATTATTATTTTTAAAATTGTTTAATTGTTGAATACTTAAATATAGGTCCCTATATTGTAAATATTTAGTTTTTGAAATTTATGATTCCATTGCAATTTAAATTATTGTTCCTATATATTTTAACATTATCTTAATTTAAAATAATATCAAACACTTTTAATGAAGTATTTTACTCAAACTACAGTATATTATCATTACACTTTTTATTTCACTAAATGTTATATAAAGTTCACAATACCTTATAATATACTTGATATAATACAACATATTACTTGTTTATCGATGATTGCATTTAGGTCATTATAAGCGCATATTTGTTTTTATTATTCATTCCATATACAGCTAATAATATTAAACTCTTCATTTTTATGTAATGCAGCATATTACTGTATAACGATTTATATTACTTTTCACATTATTATACAATGAAAATAATTATACATTTCCTCTTCAAATCGATAATAGTGTTTTAATAATTTTTTTTTACTGTATAAAGTAAAGTATTCTACATAGCGTAATATTTTTTAGATTGTAGCTATAAATGCATTAAGTTTTGAAACATTTTAAGAAAAGTCATTTAATATTGAACAATTAAAACCAATGTGGTTAACTTTTAGGCTTAAATAGATATATATATTTATATTTATACATTTACTATATATATATTCTAAAATATTTTATAGTTTTATTGTTATTATGTTATATTATCTATCTATATATATAAAAATGAATGTTTGTATGTTTGTCCTTTATGGAATCGTGAACTATTGGACCGATCATGATGAAAATTTGTACGTATATGTATTTTTCCACGGAGAAGGTTTATAAGCTATGCCCATCCCTTTCCCGATTCAGGATTCCGCCCCACTGGTTACAGAAATACCCATAAGAAATGCATTGCAGCAAACATATGTTAACGTCTTTTCAAATTTTTAATCAGCTGTTCTTTGTAAACATATATTACACTTATAGTTTTAAAGCATAGAGTAAGCTTAAGAGAAACGACAAATTTTGTTTAAACTGTTTTTTGCAATCACTGTTAAACATAGACTTTACTATCCAGATAATACAATTCAAATTTGACGTAAAAATTCACCTTTAACTGCAATATTTATTTAATATAAACCATGCTCATGCTTGATCAGAAGAGTAATGCAGATATCATAATTACTATCTTACGTTGGCTACAAATATAAAGAATGTTATAAAATCAACCTTAGTTGTTTTTTTTGACAGAAGTATGATTCTCAAAACTCCGTGTGTACATATTCTCTCGATCGAGACAACAAAGCAAGCTCAATCGTGGCATCGGAGATATAACTAATTTAATCTAAAATTTATTATAGTAAAAAAAAAATTACTAAGTAATATAAGGACTTCGGTTCTTAAGATTTGCGTGCGAAGCCGTGGGTAACAGCTAGATAGAGGCAGGAATATGGTACATACCTTCATAATACGCCCAAGAGGCTCACGATGGAACGACTATCAATTATCTCAGCAATGTTTAGAATGTGATAGAAAAAGAATAAGTGAATATAGTGTACTGTTTTCAACGGGAAATTGCGTGCGAAGCCGCGGGCAACTTTTGCAAAAAATTATTGAAATGCGCAGCAAAGCGCGCCGGGCCCGCTAGTAATATATAAAAATGAATGTTTGTGTGTTTGTCCTTTATAGACTCAGAAACTATTGGACCGATCACTATGAAAATTTGTATTTTTCTATGTAGAAGGTTTATACGCAATGCCCATTGATGTAACTAACCACCAGGCTGTACTGCAAGATATAAAAGTTATCAAAGCGCCTGCACATTATAAAACTGCAATTACAACACAGTAGTTACGTATATTAAAATATCCAAACACTATTTGAAGGCAAAGAAATATACGGGCAAAGCTTAAGAGACGCGTGCGAAGCCGCGGGAAACAGCTAGTGTTATATAAGAATTAATTTTTTATAGTATGAGTAGAAAATAAATGTTTATATTTATATAGTATATATTTGTTTCAAAACTAGTAAGTCTTTCAAATAAGTTAATATTTTTACCGATACCTTGTAAGTGTTATTGCTTGTTGTCAGTTTTAAGTGTGTCTTTTGTGATGTGTACTGTTTTTGGAATGTATTTTGTATGCTAGGTTGGCTACAATCACGTAGTCGTCGGTGTCGCCTGCCGCTCTCTGCCTGCGCTGTCGGGCTGTGGTCCCTTTCTGACGGTCCCGCCCCGAGCGATAGTGCTCTCCCCCTCTCACAAATTATCTGCCGTTCACTTTCTTCCTACGGAAATTTTCTAAAGGTAGATCACCTTATTGCTCAATCTTTTGTTATATCAACGATTTTATAACAATATTTCGCCCTTCCTAGTTTGATTTAATTATAGTTTCTGAGACTTGGCTCAAACCTTCTTTGAGTGACAGGACTTTCGAGTTAATGGGATACTCCTTGTACAGACATAACCGTCTACGTAAGGTTGTCGGATGTGTCGCTATTTATGTCGAGCCTTAACTTCCTGTTTCTATTCTTCTATCCTATGAGACATCAAGAGCAGGACGGCCAGAATACGTGTTTCTGGATGGTAGTGTTAACAGATCACACATCATAGTAGCCGTTTGCTACAGAGCTCCTAACCTTGGTTATCTTGTTGAATTCGAACATGAGCTTCCTTAACCTCTTGGTTCACTAAGGGGAGACTTGAATACTGATATAATTGGACCAGTTACAAGGACACCTTCGACTTCGTGTTTCACCCTCTTTTACTGATCAAATTGAAGAAGTACGGTTTCTCTGAAGGTTGTGTCGAGTGGATAGGGGCTAACTGGACCTGTACACATCGACTAAAACTAAATTAAACTTAATTAAACTAAAAGTAACTGTATATTAATAGGCTATCAAAGGATATTAAAGGTGAATAAAAAACCATACCATAAAACCAACCTCGGTAATATTCTAAAACTGATACTGAACAACAAAGTATTACTGTACAACGAAAAATTGAAATTCTGGGAATAATTATTTTAAAAAACCTATGATGGGCTGAGCAGGTGTCGCTAATGTGTAACAGTGGTTTTGCTTGTGTACATTGTGTCAAGTGGTTTTGTTTAATACTTGCCGCTCGATGTCAGAGGGATGCTGTTGAAGATGCTAGTTTTGCCTCACTTCAATTACTGTGACGTGGTGATCAATAACATGACTGCTGAGCTTTCTAATACAATTCAGCGTAAACAGAATTTGTGTTTTAGAGGTTAAGTGGAGGAGAGGACGTTTTAGTCCAAACTTCGCCTCTATAAATAAAGACATTTTTCATTTCATTTCATTTCAATGACGAATAAGAATATTTTCTATGAAACGTCAGGCAAGCTATGTGTTTGGAAATGAAAATTGTCACTATCTGTTTAACTCCTAAGATTGTAAAAACCCTTTGAGACGTAGTATATACATTAAATCTTTACGTATATTGGAAGATAACCTTAGGTTTGCAGCATAGTGCTCTGTGTGAAAACCTTAAAAAATCAATTGAAGCCAAACTGTACTCCACAATCAAAGAGCTTGATGAATCAAGAATAATCTTTAAAGCAATTCATATTTTTACCACGCTAGCGAAAATGTCGTCAAACAATCATTAAGATTTATAGTAATGTATACTGTCATTGGACAGATCATGCTAATTTACTTGTAACCAGTAGTTTACAACCATCTCACAATAATATCAGTTGAAATTTATCATAAAAACTTATTAATTGTTAATTCAGTACGTAATAAATTTCAAACGTGAACGTCTCACTAATATAAGTAACTAGGACGCAACCACGTAATTCACTAGTTACTCAGGGTTCCGTTTTAAACTGTACAGTCTACATAAAAAATATATATATATATATATATATATATATATATATATAATATATATATATATATATATAGGTTCTTAAAGTAATTGTTTTAAACAATTTGCATACAGGTAGAGAGACTTTTTTAGGTTATCGATTAGTATGAGATATTTAATTGGTTGATTATAAACAAAACATTTTATTCAAGCTTAGAAACAATAGTGTTTTTAAATAAACATGGATCCCATGGAAGTCATCTAATTTATCCTGGAAACAAATAACTACTTTGAAAATGTTGAGCAAATGATGCAGCTGTGATTCAACATTTGAATACCGTCTCTAATTCTAAGCAGAGAAGGAACTGTGTGACACAAAGGAATGAATATTCATGCTTGTACAAAGCTCACATCTCCAGGAGTCTGTTTGTGTAGGGCACCTGTGACGATTTGATCCGCCCATTGCTCTGTCGCGTAGGTTTTGAAACACATCCAAACATAATAAAATACGAAATTACAGTTTACGGCGAATAATAAACGTTATAAAATAATTTTAAAGCATAACTTTTTAAAATCTACAACATTATTTGAATTTGTATTCTCGCATTTTATTAGGGTCTTTCGTGCATATTATGAGATACTAGAGATTATTATGAAACAATTGAGAATTGTGTATATATTAAAGATTGAATCGCTAAAACTACACGCTCCACCGGAACTCAACCGCGGTATGCTACCACTGCATCACTGAGTAATTACTTTTTACGATTGAATTATTTTGCATTTGACTATTTCTGTCAAATATGAAATTAAAAAAACCAAACAAAAGGATGGAAGACTTGTCAAACGACTGTTAACAACAAATTTATATAAACGGCAATAGTCTAACTTGATTTCAATGAAGATTGAAACACAAAAAGCACTTGCTCGGCCGGGACTCGAACCTGGGTCTCTCGCTTGCCGGACACTAAATGACAGAGCCTTTACTTTTTAAAAGTCAACTATATGTAACAAATTTTGTAAAGAAGAAAAAAGGCAGGCTATTTTTGTATCTCCAATTAAAAGAAACATTCTGAGTTAAGTGAAACTCTCTCTCCACATAAAACAACCGCCTTTCTACAAAGATAATTAACGATCATGGTTTTCCAATAATCATAATATTTTCTAAAGCTTCCCTTTGATTATATTAATACAATGAACGTATTTGAATCTTAAATTCTTTAATTTTTCATTTGGATGTGAGGTCGCATATATTTGTTGTTTTTTTTTTTTTAATTGGTTTAGTGTGTAAGTTATAACTACAGGTATTAAAATAATGTTAGGCAAAACAATAACATAAAAAAGTTTTACAATCTAACATTATCCTTTTTTATGTACTAAACGATCCCATAATAATACTAAAATTTCGCTAACAATATTGTAGTGAAATATTTTGCATACGAATTTATACTAGATTCTTATCGATTATGATATACATAAACAGAAATAAAACTGAAGAATTATACTTGGTTAAATTATTTTTTACCTACAAAATAAACGAAAATTTTGTTTCTTAAAAAATTCAATTATTAAATTTTGCTTGAAACTACATGTAAGGAATAATGTGTTAAATGTGACAATACGATTTTGTAACTAGGTTATTTAAAAATATTTATGCTGGATCATATGGTATTAAAATAATTAGATGTTTTTCTTCAGAAAGCGGCAATAAATAACGTTTCTGCCATTCTCCAAAGAACCTCAGTTATTTTAAAAGTCCATGCCATGCCTTACTCCAGGAATGCACTGAATTGCTTTCTGAGATAAATCGTCCACAATTTGTTACCGTAACTATTTGTTACTGCCCCTCGTGTTCTAAACAACATAGACCATCTGCGTAAAGTAAAAACAAAAATATAAAACGAACTAAAATAGAGGTTTTTTTCTTTTAAGGTCTTACAATGAACATTAAAAATTAGAGAAAATGTTTCCATCAAACCATACTGTCTCTGTCCAGCGAGCGATCTCAACCTGTATTTTGAGTTAATATCAGCCGTTATATAGTGGTTGTGTGGACTGCGAAATGGTGTGCGTGCGTGCGTGTGTGTGTGTGTGTGTGTGTGTGTGTGTGTGTGTGTGTGTGTGTGTGTGTGTGTGAGAGAGAGAGAGAGAATTAATTCTTACAATATAAGTCCACTTTAGAAATGCTCTCCCTAGATATTATATTCTCTTATAATGGCCCTAATTCAAATAAATTTTGAGGTCGGTTGAAATGTGACGAATGTATGTGTTACATCACTGGCCTAAGGTTATATACTTGGAATGCATCGTTATATACGGAATGCCTCGGTGTTCAGATATCTCCGTTATAGTTTTATATGTCCACATTATACAGTTATTTAAAAAAACAGATATTCAGCAATATAAATTATACTAACCAAAATTAGACTCAGCGGATTGAAAATACCAAGATCAATTACTTAGTAAACAATTAAGTAAATACATTTCTAAAATGTTTCTAAGAACATTTATAAGCAAAAACGTATATTTTTCTAGTATGTTATTTAATTTAAAACGCCGTAAACGTACAGTATTGCATTATTTACACATTTATGTCGTTACAACTTTCAAGACTTAAAATATAGAAATTATAAAATATTAACAACTTGTCAATTTTAATATTTACTCTACCATGCAACTAAAATAAATTATATACACATTTTTAATATGAATAGCACGTAAGGAATATAATATTGTCATTAAATCTTTTCTTATGTAATGCCCGTTCCCTTTTTAATCTTTGTATAATATATATATAGTGGAGTACCACCAGTGCCATGCCTACCCCAAGCCGGAAACCATGGAACAGCCCTGACGTGTAAAGAAGTGTAAACAACAGTTCTCGTCGACTAATCTGCTCTAGGGTCCCCATCTCGTAATAGTTTTAAGTAGCTCTTAAGTGAGTTGCTGAACTCTTGCGTGAGTTCAAGGGGGTCGGTGTATAATATTTGCAATATATCTGTAGTAGAGTAGGTTTTTAGTTTTTTAATATTTAGCATAAACACTCCTTGCTTGCTATAGTTAAAATGGTTCAGAGTAAAATCAATACTGGTGAGCTTATCGTGTGACTATTGAACGCATCGACCGATTCAACGGCCGCCACTTTTTGGTGGAGACATCACGTGAACCCGTCTGTAGTCTGTCTGCTGTCCAAGGGCGTCCCTTGGACGCCGGAACAGTCGGCGTCTCGGCTGTCGTTGGATGGCAAAGTATTGCCGTCATGGGTCTCGATGCCCTATTTTCTCGTACTAGTTAGTCGGTATATTGTGTATATTTGGAGGAGATATGGCTTTTAGAAGAATGGCTTGAAGAAAGAATATGCTTTTAGACGGTCAGTGACGTCTAATTTTGTAAAAGATTGCATTCTTCTTGAGTAATCGTATTTTTTTGCAAAAAAAAAAATACAACACTTAATTCTCTTTTAGAGAGACGTCAAATTCTGAGGCCCAGCGAAGAGAATACACAAAGAATCGATGGTTTGACGACCAAGTGACAGTGTTATGATCATCTATATTGTGCTTGCTATTTGTCATTGTTTAAATGTAAAATGCTATTTTATTGTATAGTGACAAACTAAACTTGCAGAGAACTCATTGCATGTAATGATTAATTAATGAAAGCGAGTCATATTATTAAATACCACTCTCGTAAAAGGTCCAAGGAGTTTCGAGTTTGAATATCATAGGATAAGAAGAGAATATGTTGACAGGAAAAATACTTTTTTTTAAATAAATACAACCGCTTTTATTTTCAACCGTAACTTATTGATATTTCATCAGTTATCTAATTAAATTTAAAAAAAATCACAATACATTTTTAATATTAAGCAGTAAAAAATTTTACCTTTAAATATAAACATTTAAATGTATGCTCGTAATAGATATCAAATAGTGTAGAACGATATTGTGTATAATGTGCACAGCTGTAATGTGTGCTACCCAACGAACTATACTACTGGAACGCGCGCTGGGCTACAGAACCGGGCCGAAAATCCGGGGTTGCGTCTGACGTTTGCAGGCGCTCGGAGTGGGCAAGAACACGCTCCGCGTACAAGCAGGCTATGCAGTTTTGCTTTCGCGGCATTTTAAATCGCCCTGTAGCCTCTAATATGAATTAAATTTTACAACATAATTTTCTAACATCTGTTGTTACACAGCGTTTTTTCTTAAGCATTTGAGGTGTATGTTAAATTACTATAAACAAATAACCTGTAATCGTTATCAAATTACCGTAGGCTACGACAGTAACTAACACAACAGGAACCAGATATAGTCTAGGTAAAATAGTAGGCTACATGTTTTCTTATTACTTGTGGTATATTTCAATTCATGTCACAAACAATTCACAAAACATGATAAACTTAGTCTAAGTGTTGGAAAACAAAATCATTTTATTAAGTTTTTTTGTCTTATGCCCAAGTTAGATTTCTTCGTCACACATGCAAGGTTTTTTGTTTTGCAATGTGATGAGATATATTATTTTTCAAAAACAATTGAGTTACAGATTTTATTTAACAATAATTCATGGCTTCCAGTAAATTCATCGTTACTTAAATGTCCTTTGAATACACTACCTGTTAAATGGTTACAAACTCTCATTGTTAAATTTACAGTAGTCCAAATTAGTCTCAGATAGCTTGAGCAAATAGGCATATTTAACAACCTTTAATACATCCTCACTTGATCTGATTAATTTGCCCTTAGATTTTAAAATCAGTAAGGGCGTGTATATGTTCTAAGATCAGAATCATTAGCATGGAGTACATAAACAACAATCTTTACATTTGATTTGTTTTCTCCATTCGTCTAACAATGACTCCACAGATATAATAACAAGATTTTCATCCTTAAAACTAGAGTCATCATAATTTTTCCATTACACATATGGCGCTCTCAATTTCACTCTCGTCATCTATGTCATCTACAACACATAAACCATGGGCCTAACTCAAGAAGGGCCTAAGTGTGAGTTGGGGTCAAACTCAAGACAGTTGGAAATTTTCAGATGCCCTGACACTGTTCCCTAAACATTAGTTGCCTTTACTGCCCAAGTAAACTGTTTTGTATTAGGATTGTCATTATTCCCACCCCTACTTCTAATACAGGAGAAAAATAATTCCAGGTGGTCTTGACTAAATTTGTATGACAACAAGTATTTAAAATCCTCTAAAACTAACAATCTGTTCTCTTAAAATACAAAAACTCTTAAATATTACTTAGAAAAACCTAAAGCGAAACGTCTTCCTTCCTTGCATGATTTAAAATTGATTGTCCTCCAATTTTTAAGTTTTGACAAATAGTTGTCTGCTTTTTTAAGCATTAAAATCATCATTTGCTTTGTTTTCTAGTTTCATCGGCCCTTGTAGCCTCTTCCAAATGGATCCCTACTGTTCATAAAATCGAAAAAGATTGTCAAACTATTCTTAAAAATTCTACAGTTGCTAGACAATCTGAATCTGAGAACTGTGGATGTTCTTTAATGTTCAAATATTGTAAAGCGTCTGCTACGCTGGAACTAATTAGTCTGTGTGCAGCTACCTTTACATTCATTTTTCTATTTTTGTAGAAAACATGTTGTCTGATAATTTGTTACACATTTTCAGACCTAAGCTTGTTCTGTAAATTATTAAGATCCTCTATATACTTAAAACAAATTTCTCCCTGACTCGGAGTCTTATAACCTTTTATGTCCGCTAGTGCATTTTCTTGCTAGTTTTTAAACATGTGTGGAGGATCCAAAATGGCACAAATATCGTTAATTCATAGTATCGAGTTTGAAAAATGGCGCTTCAGGGAACTTACAACCTAAATGTTTTCAATGCGCTAAGATTCGTGCTGGTTCCGTCAAAGGTCACACGCTCTGTACATTAACGCCCACTTCACTTAGTTTACACTATAGCCACTTTAATTAGCTGCGACAGAAAAACTGATGAAGTTTTATTTACATAAAAATACCCTACGATACATTTAAAGTGGCCTCTCAAAGAAACAATTTGAAATACTAAAGCTTCTGTAGCAATCTCCTCGTTGTTGTCTATTTTGAATCCTCCAACATCTACATATCCTACATTTTTCCCTAGTTGCTCGTCATAAACTATCTGCTTTCTAATGCTCATGGAATCGAATACACAAACTTACATTTCTTAGGTGCTCCTGTTCCTTAACATTATGTCTTAAATACATGAATACCTCCTCCAAAAAACCCTGGACAACAATTTAAATTTTGAAATCCATTTTCTTAATGTGGCAGGATGTGGTAAAATTAAATTTGAAGCCCGCAAAGTATCTATAAGCTTTTGGTGAATAAAAATATAGTGTTAAGGCAAACTCCTTAACACTTTCTGTGAAAGTATGTTTGTTTTTACTTTTTCCTTTGTTTTTCAGGCTACTCAACAATAACTCGAAAGGCAACCCTGTAAAAGTTGTTTTTCTACAATTTCGATTAACGAATCTGGTGCTTTAAATTTGTTTTTCAAATTTGAAATCAATTCTTTCATTGACCTTAATTTACAGTCCCTTCTTTTTAATTTTTGCTTTAGAGCTTTAAAAACCTTCCGGCGCAATAGCACTTTTCTGGGAGATAGAGATGTGGATGGTGATGCAGTTTTCCGCTTATCCTAGAAATCATTAGCATTGAAATTAATTACAACAATTAAAATTATTGTAATTTATCAATTCGTGAATTATTAAAATTATTAACCCAAACTTATTAAAAAAAACATTTTGTATAAGAACCCCACTCCAATTCATGAGACATTTTTTATCTAGCCGCATCCTCTAAAAAAAACCTTTTACGTGATGTCCGTGTCTATGTCTACCAACGAACTATACTACAGCTTACCGGTGTTTGATGTAGGCCAACTGTTGATTTTTGCTCGTTTGGTGTGGAAACTGACTGAGTCGTGTTCCAACGGCAGCAGCAGAACCTCAAAAAATACAACAAAAAATGCTGTTAGATTAACCTGCGTTGAATATAGCCCTATCGCAGCAAAATTGCAGACAATAAAAACAATAGAACATTATAACTGAGGTTTTGCGGCAACAAGGCTGGCTTAAAATTTGTTTATAGTTTTATATCAAATAAAAAATACTTACAATAGTATTAATAGAATAATAACAATTTAATATAATGATTTTTATGTTTTTTAACACTGTGCAGGGGAGCAAAGTAGTTTTTACGTTCTTTTAAAAATTATGTTTATCATATTACACATTTGCTTTTTGATTCTGACAACACAAATAATTATGTTAAAACTTACCGATGACATAGACGTGTTGGCTTCAAATCGAAGATCTGCACCTAGGTGGCTGAATAGGTACGGGTAACTTCTTTTGATGACAACCCTCCTCTGTTTTTTTTTGGCGGTGGTTGGATATTTGATGGAAAGTCAAACAATGTCGGAATTGCTTTCATTTTTTAGTCTTTTCTTAGTTGTGTTTTGGTAAAACTAAATGAAAATCGACTTCTTTGAAATGTTTACCACACAGAACAGTATGTTTTGTTGGTTTGAATTTCTTTCCTTTTTCAATGCAATAATCCATTTTTTTAAAAGTTTGTCATCATCCAACGGAAAGCTAAAACATAAAAAGTCTGTATAATTTACTGAAAAAATCAAAAACATAACAATAATTCTGAAGTACATAAAACAAATGTTTTAGTTTCGTACTGGATTGGAATTTGGTGCATAGTGTAAAAAGGCTAAAATCTACTTTAAGAATAGATAGGCTAACTTGGAACAACTCTCTTGAGTAATTGGATTTTTAAATTGTTTACAGAAATATCAAATTATAGTTTTAAAAATATAAAAATATATTTTTGACTAGCGGATAATCAGTCTTACACATAATTATTTTTATTTATATACCATCAACAGTCGTACTTACTGAACTATTTCTGTTAGGTCCTAATAATCTTGCAAGTTTATGAAACAAGTATAAAAATACAACATATTCATGTTACAATTTATAATTGCTAAATGTATTACTATGGTTAAAAATGTTAAGTCCTTACTTGTGAAAAGAAGTGTTGCAGCCTTTACTCCATCTCGAAGTACAGTTGTACGCAGCACAACTCTTTACCATTGTTAAAAAGCATCTCGAATATAAAACAAATTTGTAACTCTTAAACACCTATTAAATACGATTAAAATAATAATTGACTTTAAAACGATTAAAAATAACAATTGACCTTCTCGTAGCAGACGTTGAGACAGACTGAAGTAAAGTATGTCCAATGATGAGTTCGTGTTGTGACATGAAAAGTTCATGTTGTGACATGTAAAAGCGGGTTACCTGTGTAGGTCGATTAGTGCGGTTGAGTTCTTGCCCACTCCGAGCGCCTGCATGGGGGTGGGGGGGGGGGGGGGTGGGGGGGGGGGGGGGTGGGGGGGGGGGGGGGTGGGGGGGGGGGGGGGTGGGGGGGGGGGGGGGTGGGGGGGGGGGGGACAACTTTTATCCAGCCCAAGTGGAACGGGTCTACTTATAAGCCGATATTAAATAATAGTAGGTGCTCATAACTATATAGTGCAGTCATTAAAGCGAAAAATACGGTTCTTAACCTCCAAATTTTTTTTACTGTGAACCGATTTGCATGAAATTTTGGAATTAGGCTCATCTTACCCTTAACTTCAAAAGTGAAAATGATCTGAACTCCGCCTATTATTTTTAAGGGTGTAAACAACCCCTTAATGGAAAAATCGACATTGAGCCATTTTATCGCTAGAAAACATGTTTAATAGTAAGTGGTGAAATTTTAAAGTGTTTTCTAACACAATTACCTCATATTAAAATCATTTTCATCCCCTTGAACATCTTACAACCCTTGCAAACAACCCCTAAATTGAAAAAAATCACAAAAAAATACTTTGGTATGATATAAAAAGATGTAAGTATAGAGTTAGTAATATTTTATATTTTCTATAATAATTATGAAATTTTTAACCCCCTTTCAACCCTTGAAAACTACCCCTTGATAAAAAAATTGTTAACATTTTTTTTATAAAATGAAAAGGATTTAAATATTATTCCACACTCTCGAAAATGATTATGATATTCTTAAGCTTTTCTACCCTTAAAACCACCCCTAAATTAAAACAGTAAATATATATGATTACATATTATTTAAAAATAATTTAATTTAGAGTAAAAAATTGCCATTTATTGGATAAAATATTTACAAATTATACAAAAATCACTCAAATGTGTTATATATACATATAATGAAAGTTGGTATGTATTCATGCCTACGTTTCCAAAATATATGAGCCATATTATATATATATAATATATATATATTATACACATTACAATAGTTTTGGGTCTCTATTATACTGCGTACTTTCACATTGCTCCAAATATTCACAGTCCGAAATTTTCAGTTACGAAGTAGAAAAACATATGATAAGTTTTTTGACCATAACTCCTTCAATTTTCATGCTATCACAATTTATAAAAAACCATTGTAAAGATAATTAAGAGAGCTACAACATCCTTTATTGCAATATATAGTAAAAAACCTTTTTCTCAATCGGTGAAGGGTTAAAGCGCTTAAGAGAGGCTGTGATTGCACTGCCACGCGCTCTTTAAACAATCATATTTCCGTAAATATTTATTTTACAGAAAAATAAAAAAATCCAAATTGTTTTTCAGAAATATACCCACATTTTTCATACCTACACTTTATTCGTATATATCGTCATTTTGAGATATTATGAAAAAAGGTAGTGTTTTAAAAATTTGAATTTTATTTTAATCGTGACTTTTTTGAAAAATATGTGTCCTGAAGCAGCCAAATTGATACAATCTATTAAACTCTTCATAATAAGTTGATTCTAGCGGAATACGATTAATTTTAATTTTGGTGGAAATGGCACTTATGAAACCCATTGATTTAAAAGAAAAAACATTAGATGCTCCTCTTATTTGCGATACAGCTTACTCATTTTACGTGCAATAGACTTTTAATAGTGCTCATTTTAAATCTTATTTCAAGCACTATAAAACTCTTTTTTATTAGAATGCCTAAAATGCATCTGCTCGCCGCTAGATGGCATTGACCACACCGATTAAATTTCAGACAAAATAAAAAACGGCTTTGATTTTTAATATCGTAGACTTAATATTGCACTTAGAATACTTTATAAAAAACAAAAATTGTTCATTGTTTTATCTGCTAACACTTGTGTTCATTATAAAATTTTCGATAAAACGTATATATTTTGGAGATATTTGCAAAAAACCGATGAAAACCGTGAAAAAATTGCGAATTTTCAATTGCCAGTAACTGGAAAAATTTTGGATTTTTCGAAAAAACGTTATAGAATGATTTTTTGCTTAAAAGTAGGCCTTCTAATCGATATCCGAGGTTAATTTGAAAAAAAATAAATTCACTCCCGAGAAGAGGTGGCAACCACCCCCAAGGGTGGTTGCGGAGTTCAAAATCATTTTTCATCTTTTGAAGTTAAGGGTAAGATGCAACCTAATTCCAAAATTTTATGCAAATCGGTTCACAGTAAAAAAAATTCGGACCAACAATGGCTTCAATGACTGCCCTAATAATAATCCAGCTTCTAGAGTTCAATTTATTTAAAAAATAGAGATTGATGACCGGCAGTAATTGTAACAAGAGTAAAGTTACGGTGACCCTAAACGATGTTACCACTAATAATCAAAATTGCACAGTGCAATCATTTTGGATACCTTTAGATTTGTTTTTTCAATACTCGTAAGTAACAACAAATATAATTTATAACTGTATATATGTAATAAGAAACGTATCAATAACCCTCGGACTGGGGTTTTATTGTAGAGAAAACAATACACATTCCTAAGTCTAATTTCGAATTCTATTATCTATAAGAGTTATAGAAAAAGAATTCGAAATTTTGAACTCAGAAAACCAATCCACATTTTTATGGAAATATGGGTATCATTTGGATGGGATATAGATAAATAATATCATTTCTTTGAAATGTACAATAAAAGAATAAGGTCCAGTTTAGGCACAAAATAAAAACATAGCAATAAGTTTTGGATGTTATTTCTACTTGGGGGATGGTGAGGAATACAATGAGAGAGTAGATTGGGTATAAGACACTTTTAAGATGTCAAATTCCTTAAATCCAGCTTTGATGTCAACATTTGAATTTAAGTAACTTCTGAGACTCATTTCGTTTTAGTCGAACAATATTTACTATTAAGAAGATGTTACCAAAATGATAAGAACGTCAAACTATTACTACGATTTTTCCTGTTGAAATCCTCACCTGCCATACTCACCTAACCTATTACAACATATTATAACCAACAATTTAAAACATAGACTGGAATATAAAACGCGTATAAATATATAAATATTTGTTCTTTGACTTATATGAGAAATTTAAACACAGAATATCAACAATAAGAAACATTTACATAACTATTGGTCTTCTTTTAACCACGTAAACAAAAGATTTTGCCTTCTTCATCAACGTTTCCTCGCATTATGCCCTGTAAGCTTAACAAACACAATTTTCAACCAAAGATTCGATTTGTATATGCTGTATTCTGCTACATTTTTTCTTTTATGGCAGTCTTCGATTTGCTTTCTGATGTTAGTAAGTTTTCTTTCTTTACGGCCATATTATTCCCAAATTTTCCTTCTAGTAGATAATTAAACTTTTTGAATTATCTTATGAGGTTTATATATTCCTGGTTTTCTGGGGGTTTTGTGCCTTTTATTACATGAAAATGCCCGCCAGGAGAGTATTGGGATCCGTTTCTTCACGATGATTAGTAATGTTTTTTGTTTAATAATATCATCTAAATGCAAAAAGTTTTACTTGTTTAAAAGCTTTATTGTTAAAAAATACTTTTCATCTTTTGACAAAGAGCAAAACTAAAGTCTTTTTATATCTTTTTTAGGTGCTGTTCAGGAATGGCAACGGCTTATTAATATTTTATTTTTCAATATGTCTAGTGCATTCTGAATCGTTTTACCTTTTTTACCATATTTTTTAAAACATCTACTTGTAACCATTGCACCTTTGAAAATATCCAGTAACCTTATAAAGAAGATTTGAAATCCATTCTCAGATTACGAGTGGAACTTCAACTTAAAATTGTTTTTCAGTTTATCATCTCTTTACAAATTTGTTCCCGAGGTTTTTTTGGGTAATTTTTGAATTAGTGTTAATAATGTTTTCCTTCGTGGTGTAAACCAAAAGACTTTAAAGATATACTTGTAATCATATTAGGGCGTCAAAAACTGGTTTCCATATTTATTATCTCGATTCCCAAATCATAACATTAGTTCTAAGATAATCAAATTTAAAATCAATTGTAACCGATATTGTTTCGTTCGTATTACATAATGGGCTGAGCTTTAGCGAAGTCCTGCCACTCGTGAGGATGTATCAAATTTTCATTTTCTGTCTGTCTGTCTATCCGACATGATATTCTCGAAAACATGAGAGCCTACATCGACTAGAAATTTTGTCACGATGCTTCATTTATATAAATCAGCGAACACTGCGTACGATAATGTGCAATGGTCCATACAATAGAATTTGGCTGAGCGTTATAGCGAGTATATGTAAGATTATTAATTACATAATGGTCCTATATAGTATAAATATATATATATATTTTTTATATAAAAAACATTAATCTGTATAAATATATATATATCTTATTAACTAGCTATTGTCATTTGTACATAATTGAATTTTATATATATATATTTTAGATATATATATATAATAATTATATGTACATAGTTAAATAATATTTATAGAACACAAACTGTGTACAAATCATCATGAGATTTTTAACTATGTGACACATTTATTGTTAGAGTTGAAAAAGAAAATATAATATAGCTGGGAATCCGATATTAGCAGTCGGTTTGACAATACTTGAATTCAGCGCCCATTTCGTTGCGTTGTAGTATCACAGCTAGTTTCCCAGAATTTTGTATTTGATTATATTACCTAATTTTACCGAACATAAAATTGTGAAAGTATCATGTGGGCAAGGTATCTTGTGAAAAGATTTTGACCACCATGCATGTCACCAACCCAAAGAAAACTCTGGCCGAGAGAGTCATTGATTCCTATCATCTCAGCAGGCCAACACAATTTATTTTTTTTATCTGCCGAGGGGATGTAAACATTTAATTTTCTTTTTAAGTTTATCCTCTGTCCTACCTGTCCACAGGACATATAGAGAATAAAATTAGATATATAGATTTGAAATTTTTGCCATGCAAGCCTTTGGGGAGAAAATACGCGACACGTGGTTTGTATGCGGGTTTTCCTTCAACTACATCAAATCAAACATCAAATCTTAAATGCTACACTTTATATAGACATGAAATTTACAAGGATTTTGAGATATAATACAATATTATTTAAATATGTTCTTTATTTTATTAACGCGGGGTTTTGTTTTAAGTAGAGATCTCCCTCTAAAACTGTTTCCACTCAGGTCTTGCACTTGGATTCTAAAAATATGCCAACTTCGCTCGCTAGAGGGGAATTCAACATACAGGAAGTTAAACCAAATTGAACTAAGAAGTACCGATTTTATTTTGTGATGTCCTGCAATACGTTTCAATATTAAAACAAACTACAATAAATGCCACAAGTAATGTTTTTCTTAAGGAGAAGCCGAATACCCTACACCCTTATGGGCCACTCGATACAATATAAGGTCGATGGTACTAATAAAAAGTGCAAATCGTCACAGACATTATTTTTTAACCCTAACTATATCTAACTCAGAACCATATTCCGACGTCTTAGACTGCCCAGCCATTGGGTCTCTCAACTACTGGTAGATTCTACCCGGAAACTTAAACCATTTTTAGAAAGGCTAGTTTATGATATGCGAATCTGACTCTAGAATTTTAAATTACCACGTGATATGGTTATCTTGACGGAACCTTTTCGTTCTTCGCGTCGTACCAAAGTCGGTGTCGCCATAGCCCACAATAAATCAGTTCGGAAACTATAATTAAATGTCTAAATTATTCAAACAAACATAAAAACCTTATTTTCTTTGTTTGCATTTCTATTTCAGTTAATAGTTAAAGTAGCAAAGAAACGGATTATGAAATTTGAACTTATCTCCATGTTGCGGTGTACTAGCACACGTATCTCATCATATAATAATACTAGCTCACGAGATAATGTATGAACAAACTCAAGTTTGAAGACGGAAAATATATTTCTTAGGTATAAATGTTATATTTTAAGGTGTCAAAAGGTTGATATCCGACTAAGATAATATTAATGTTGTAAAAGTGTTAACATTGTTGGAGAACTAACGTATTAGGAACTTAATGTTGAAGATAATCATTGCATCGGTTTATTTAGTCAAAGATATTACTACAGACTACTGTTTAAACGCCTAAAACCAACAACAGTTTTTCCAATGATTTATGTATGGTTGGACACTCATACTTCATATTAACAGCCGCTTTGTTGTCCACTTCTGAATAACCTGTTCTTCGAGAACACCACTGCGAGTGCGCTGTCTATTGTTTACTGGCGAGATAACCTTAAAAAGGATTTGAATGAACTCTATCTAGTTTTAAATTTTTCTTAAATTCTTTCCTTAAACCTTAACTAAAATGAGGATGCAGTACTGACCTTCTGGGTAAGAGAGGCAGGTTGTTGCCGAAAAGCCAAAGGCGCCGCTCACTCAGCCATCTCTCCATGCAGAGTTTGTTAGTTCGATAACGGGATACTCTCGACTGATCGCTTACCCACCCCGTCGAGGCAACCATACGCATGCTCCTACTCCCACCCCCTCTTCAAACGCCCCCACTGACTGATTTATTCATCTCTTATCAGATTCTCATCATTGCATTGCAGACTCTACCATCGGTGTAATGGAGTTGAAGAGACACTTTTAAAATTGATAGTATCAACATCGATAACACCGGTCATGTCTTTGTCTGAGATCCATTCGTAAAACTTGCAAATTCGGTAAGACAATATTTCTAGCCTATCTCTGCATACAATCCAGTTTCCTTAAACAGAACCCAAAACAACAAAACCTCCTAAAGATAGGTTATTGAGTGAAATTACTGTTACAGATATAGCTTTTCTAATAAGATCTGCCAGGGAAGTTCTAATCGTTGGAAGGAAATCGAATCACACTTTTTTTACATTTTCAGTTAAACGGATGAGTAATGCCTTATGACAGGCAAGTCATGGAAGCTCTTACCTGATTGTCTTTTAAAGAAATTCAAAAGGTCAATTCTCTTTAACCTTTATTTAAAAAGGCAAAGCTTATTGCAAAGTTAGATGCAGTTGGTGCAAGGAGTAAAGAATTAGAGTGGTTCAGGAGTTACCTCCAGAATCGGCTTCAGGTAGTTTCAGGAATCAAAAGTGACAGTGCTGGTGTTGATTTTGGTGTTGTTCAGGGAAGCACTTTGGGGCCTCTACTTTTCTTGATTTATATCAATAATGTCTCAAAATTAAATGTCAAAGGAAAAAATATTTTTGTTCGCTGATGACACGGCTGTTATCTCAACCGGCTGCACGCGGGACGAAGTTTTGGAACAGGCTTCGGAAGATTTATCAAAAATTAAAAATGTGGTTTGACCATAACTCTCTTACAGTTAATGTTAGAAAAATTAAGTATTTTGCCCATCGTTACAAGAAATCAAGCCGATCCTGGCCTTCGGACTTTGAGGATGCATTCCTGCGGTCATCCGCTGTCGAATGTGTGTGGGTGTGAAGCAATTGCGCGTGTGGACCAGTACAAATATTTGGGTGTTATCATTGATCTTAACTCTCCTGGGGCCCACACGTTTGCAGTATTTGAATAAAGCCTTAAGGAAACTCATATATGCATTTTCACACGCTTGGTCAGGTTTTGACGGTGGATCAGTGCAGGACTGTGTACTTTGCCTACGTGCAGTCGGTGTTACAATACGGTATACTGGCATGGGGTGGTGCCTCCGCTGCCATCTTGGAACCACTTGCGCTCACACAGAGAGCAATAGTAAAAACTATTTTTAAAAAGAGCTATAGATTTCCAACTTTATTACTTTTTGTGGAATTTCCTGTGCTTAATATAAGACAACTTTTTATTGTTACATTGTTATTATTTATAAGAAGTAATAAAGAAACGATTTTTACTGAAACTCATCATCGTTATGCAGGCTCAAAGATAATTACGGTTATGGAATCCTAAATTCATAGTTCTGAAATTATTAATTCATTTTATCTGGCCCAAATAGTGTATCGAAATTTACCTAACGAAATTTAAAGAAGCAGAGAGTGACAGCGTCATTGTGTATAAGCGAAAGGTGACAGCATGGTTACTCCGTGTTGGATGGCGGGCTGCAGAGGCGCTGTTGTTATCACCTTACACCTAAATTACCGGTCCAAAGCTCTTTCAATGAATTGTTGTATGATTATTGGTTATTACTTTAATTTTTGCATAAAACTTGGAACCTGTCAATTTCAATATGTAGCAATTAATTTTCATACGTGAACCTGCTTTTGTTTGTTAGACAAGTTGTTTGTATTAGTTGTAATCCTTTCTTTTCAAAGTTGTTAGTATTTTAGGTTATACTTTTAAAGAAATTTTACTTTTGTTGTGTCATGCATTAATATAGCTTTTATGTAATTGGTATGTAAATATAAGAAAGAACTCTTTCCAGCGCTCTGACCCTGTAGTCCTTGCTGAGAATTTTCCATACGAATAAGCTTTGTTTTTCTTGTATATTACTAAGTATGTGGAATAAATTGATTTGATTTGATTAGTGGATGTGCTGAAAACTATACTCCAAATTTGGAGCTTTGAGATAAGTAATTAAGAAAGCGAATTTTTGGCTTTCTCTGATTTGTGAAACCAAAGTTTGTAGTTTCGGAAACACATGAATCAGGTGAGGTAAGCGGAAGCGCAATGATCAAGGGCAGGGGCCTTAGAAAACCTTTAATAATTTTGTTTATCGTAGTCTATGAAAGTTACAATTCTACATTCTTCTTTAAAATATGATACATTCCCTGAAGGGTCTTGACTGGAAGACGCTTGAAATATTTACCTGTCTTTTTACCATGTTTATCATAGGTTTGAGTATGGTTAATGGTAACATTGGGGAGGTAGAGATTGTAGGATCGCTCTTCTTGTGCTTCGGGTTCGACAATGGTTGCACCAGCCCGAGATATCTGTATGTTACCTAATCACTTCAACCCTTCTGTGCATGACTATATATTTCACAACAGCATTTTTTTCTATTTGCAACCCTTCATATTGAAACACAAGAAGGAGTTAATAAGTACTTTTCCTACAAATACTTTCTTGGTTATTACTTCATCTATATTACATCCACAGTCTGAATTACGGCATGAGATGATACTAAATTTTGACAGGTCTATTCTAGTAACTCTTAACCCACTAATTATTAAAGGTTTCTTAAAATGGTATGTGTTTCTAAGTTTTTCACACTTGATTGTTTATGATGGTTGCGTAAAATTCTTTATCCTGTAAGTTTTTGTATAGTTAGTGTCACACAATTTTTCAAGACAATATGCTTAAACATGCTTAAAAACAATCGTTACATATTTGTGTACACCTATATTGCTTGTGTATGTTTTGCTGCCAGCATGGGTTGTCTGATGTCCGATTCTTTGTCCCCCACTTCCCTGATTTGAATGGTGAGGTGAGGTCGCACTTGAGAAGACGTCTTTAGTTTTTGTCTGGTCATGTTTACTTTGTATTATATTATCACTTATGACTTAACAGGATCTTTATTTATTATATTGTATTTTATTTTCACTATGATTTAACCCTCTTTAGACATGCCCTACGTTGAATGAGAGTGTATGATAGATACATTGGTAATCAGAATATCAACAGTTCTTGTGATGATGATACATTTCTGAAATGCCTCGATTTCATGGAGCTACGGTAAAATTATACTCAAGTTTCACGTGTATTATGTTACAGACTATAAAAGGTTGTTGTCTATGAGAAACTAATTATTATACTTCGATAATAAGAAACCTTAGTATATAAAAACAATCTGTTTAAAGGAAGGATCCTTTTTTGAGACTAATTCAACTTGAGACTAACACGTCAATTTTTATATTATATACTAGCGGGGCCCGGCGCGCTTTGCTGCGCGACATTTCCACATAATTTTTTGCAACAAGAGTTGCCCGCGGCTTCGCACCGCAAATTTCCCGTTGAAAACAGTACACTATTATATTCACTTATTACCTTTTTCTATCACATTCTAAATCATTGCTGAGTTATAATTGATAGTCGTTCCCATCCGTGAGCCTCCTTCTGGGAATCGTAATCGACATGAAGGTATGTACCCATATTCACTGCCTCTATCTTAGCTGTTACCCACGGCCTTTCAGCACTGCAAATCTTAAGAACCGAGAGTCCCTTATATTACTTAGGTAAATTTTTTCTTTAACTATATATAAATTTTAGGGGTGGGGGGATTAAATTAGTTTTATGATCTCCGATGCCACGATTGAGCTTGCTTTGTTGTCTCGGATCGAGGAGGAATAGAATATGTAACACCACGGAGTTTTGAGAACCATACTTCTGTCAAAAAAAAACAACTAAAGGTTGATTTTAATAAAACATTCTTTATATTTTGTAGCCCAACCGTCTAAGATAGTAATTATGATAGTCTGCATTACCTCTTCTGATCTAAGCACATGAGCCGTATGCGTTTATATTAAAATACAATAATAATGTCAGTTAAATTGGTGAAATTTTTTACCGTCAAAAAAAAATTTGAATTGTATTATCTGGATAAGTTAAAGCTCTTATGTTTAAACACTCGTGATTTGAGCAAAAAAACAGTTTAAAACAAATATTTGTCGTTTCTCTTAAGCTTACTCTATGCTTTTAAAACTATAAGCTGTAATTATATGTTTACAAAGAACAGCTGATTAAAAATCTTGAAATTGGGAACGTTAACATATGTTTGCCTGCACAATGCATATTCTTATGGGTATTTCTGTAACCAGTGGGGACGGAATATCCTGATACTCGGGGGAAAGGGATGGGCCATAGCTTATAAACACACTTCTCCGTGGGAAAAAAATTAACATATACGTTACATAAATTTTCATCATGATCGGTCCCAATTATGTTACACGATTCCATAAAGGACAAAACATACACAAATCATTCCAAATATTTTTAATATATATAGATATATAAAAATTAAATATATTAAGGAATCCCGTTTTTGACAAACAATTAATGAAAACTGGGAAGAGAATATCTCGGTGAATTTATTGTGTTTGTCACTGACTATATATATAAGCATACTATACTAAAGGCGTGATTTCAAATAACTAAACGGCAATCTCTCGACGAGAGCTTATTCTATAGGCTAAAAAACCAAGTAAAAAAAGTTTCATTATAACCATATGAACCCGGAAACGCCTTCGTTTTGCGAGTTCACGCCCTAAGCGAAAGATTTCGCCCGGATGACTTCAGAACCCTTGGCCTGGAAGTCCAGGGCCCGTATTTAATAAAATGGTAAAGGGTAAGTGTAACAAAGATACAAATACGATTGTTTTATTATTGTTTTCTTATATCTGTACACTAAATTTATTAAAATTTCGTCCCAAGAGCTGTAAAATGCAATACTTTACAGAGATATCTTACGTTAAAACATACAAGAATTGGTGCAAAAGAAATAACACAATTTTTGTGGGTTGTGAACAGTAAGCATTACTCTTCCGTAAAATGTTTTAAATAGAATGGTCATTTTTTTTCTTGAACACAGATTTGGCTTAGAACAGTTTTAATTCTGAAAAGATTTCATGTGAAATTACTTAGGAAAAAAAATTAATAATAGGTAATTGAAATTTAGCCTTTTATTTAAAAATAAAACAGACGCACTCAAAGAAATGCATATTCTCTATTCTGCATAACAACTTATTAACTAATGTTTAGGTTGTGGAGTAAACAGCTGAATCATTTAATTCTAGACTGGAAACATATAACATAACAAATGTATTTTAAACCTTTATAAAACTGGTAAATAATCACCTATAATAGTCTTGCTTAAAAAGTGTCCTCCGTTGGTTAGCCAATTGCACGTTTTCGCAGGCGGACGAAATACCCAATCCATTTTATTCTAGGCGCCGTTTCATACACAGTTTTGGGCAGCATTTCCTTGATAGTTTCCTGCCAGCCCACTCTGTAATGCCCCCGTATTACGTAACCCTCCCTCTATGCGTTTCTGTTCAAATCCGTTGCTTGAATAAACAATACGTGACCTTCATCCATAACCCCCATAGAGAAAAAAGTCTGCTGGCGTTGAGGTCCAGGAGAACGTCGCGTGGCCATTGTACTGGTCACCATTTCGGGACCATTCCATTGTCTACCGTACTGTATCAATTTTAAATAGTTTTTTCACTTCATTAGAAAAATGTGGACGAGTTGCTCCGTCGATGCATATATACCATGCATATATTCTGTTTTCAAAAGGAATATCTTCCAAGAGGGTAGGCTAGGTTTGTTCTTAAAAAAATTTAAGTACGCTTACTACTACCCATTAAGTACGATTTAGGGAGGGACTCAAAAAATGGACCCCAATCAAATTATCTACCCAGAACCCACCAAGCCACGCTATTAACATCCTGACTGAATTGCTATGTTGAAAATGCCTCGGACGTACGTCTTTCATGTGGGTTGGTCGTAAGTCCCCATGTATGGGCCTAATTTTACGAGCTAAAAAATTTACAATTCCATTTCTAGTAAAACAGGATTCATATCAGTAACGCAGATTAACGCCGAAGAAAATACTGATGTCGTAAACAATTTCCTTCTTACCCAGCGGCAGAACCATCTTTCCGTTTAATTAAGGATCTTTGCGGTAATAAGGTCTTGAACACGTGTTTTTATATGGAATGGGTACAACTGCCGCGTTCACCTGGAAGTGTCCGCCATACGCTTGAACTGGCAAATATTTAAACTGACGTGATAATCGTCCTGGTGCTTGTGGTTCTGTGATAAATCTTCTACAAGCATTTTACTTATTGCTTGTTCATTATTATTTGGGGGGGGGGGGGGTGGGGGGGGGGGGGGGTGGGGGGGGGGGGGGGTGGGGGGGGGGGGGGGTGGGGGGGGGGGGGGGTGGGGGGGGGGGGGGGTGGGGAAACATTTTTCCTTGAACGCTAAACCTATGCAAGACAAGATATGCAAGTAATGGGCGCAGAAGAGTTGGTCAGTAAAGTGCAAAGCACGTATAGAGAAAAATTCGAAAGGGGAACTCATGCCAGCCGCAGAACCCCAGATTGACAAATATTTATAGAATACCCTTATTATATCAGGTTGCGTTCGGATACAGACAGCCAGTGACACGTGGACCTCAGAAGAGGAGGAACAACTTGAAGTTCTGGAATTGAAGAACTCACAAATGAAAAATTCCAATCATTTATAAGTAACATTTGTTATTAGAAAATTATATTCTAGCATTGTAAATTAATTAAATATTATTGAAGTGATTTGAGTACAAATTTAAAATAATAAGAGAATACCAAAATTAATAACAATAATAGGAGGACTTATCCTTGTTTTTTCAGTTGTTAGTATTGTTGTTTAATTTAACGTTGTTTATTTGAAAATAACGTATGTGAGTGAATGAATATAATACGGCAAATCAGATAAATCGTGAGTTTACAAGTCGTTAAGAGGAGATTTCTTGCGGCCTTCATCCTCAGCGGCTAGCACGGTAAAAAAACGCCAACCGCCATCACCAGATAGCGTTCGTTCGTTTTTTGAAAGGGTAGTAATTCAGAGGCTGCACGAGCACAGCACATCTAAATTCCTCCAAACTGTACCTTTTGGAGTGATGGGATTCGGTAACTCTGAACCAATAATACTAATTTCCTACCAGAACATCAATATTTCGAGAGTCTTAACAAGTTTAAGAGTTTCAATATCAACAAATTTGTATGCATGTGGTTTCATACATATGTGCACATAAATAGTTGAGAGGCAGTTTTTTTTTTTTTAATTATTTTTACATTTGCACGACAACCCCTCTGTTATGTTTATTCTGTTAGAATGACACAACAACAACCATTTTTCAGTAAGTAAATATTATATTATATATATATTCTCTGCCAAAAATGTTTGAAAACAAACGTCATAGGCCTAAATTGTTTTTGAAGAATATTAGTTTGAACGTGTCCCTCAGGATCAATACCGTATAGCTTTGTTGTGTTTGAAAAAATATCTAAACACGTTTCCCTAAGCTTATATCGCGAATTATGTTGATGGCTTGTTGAAAAAGTCCTTTTTTGCTCTGTGGAAGTTTCGTCGGTTTGTATAAAACTGGAAACGTTTGGTACGTCAACTGCTTAGGGTAATTACTGCTAGAAGGCAGGTATGTAAACTTAATCATCCCCTGCTAGAAGGCAGGTATGCAAACTTAACACGGCTAGAAGGCAGACATTGAACATGATTGTTGCTAAAAGGTACCTATATATGTGAACCTGATCATTACTAGAAGGCAGATATGTGAACCTGATCATTGTTTAGAAAGGCAGGTATGCGAACTTAACACTGCTAGAAGGCAGACATGTGAACATGATTGTTGCTAAAAGGTAGCCTATATATGTGAACCTGATCATTACTAGAAGGCAGATATGTGAACATGATCATTGCTAGAAGGCAGATATCTAAATTTAATCACATGAAAAGAGATGATCATAAGTACTGCAGAAACTCTATGAGATACGCCCATACATCTGTCGTGCGAAAGATGAAATAATAGAATGGCCAGTATTGCGAAGTGATGGTACCAGTGCCCCTCTAACCATAATGTCTTCTCTGTCTTATGTTCATCAGTTTCACCTCTATCTCCGTTTCTGACAAGACAGTTTAAAAGATAAATAATTATGTTTTAGAGTATACCAATATTACAGTTCCTCTCTTTTTCTCCACTTTTCAGGGGTATTGAATTCAAGTTGCTTGGTTTCTATTAGTTGTTATTTCTGTTTTTTTTTTTTTTTTTTTTTTTTTTTTTTTTTTTTTTTTTCATCGAATACTACGAATTAATCTTTGACTACCATTTGCTTGGTCTCGGGAATTAAAAAAAATGTCTTTCGAATATCGATAAATTAACATGGACATGCTCTGTCGAGATCGCATCTTTCCATCCGCATTATCCACCAACCCAGCCAGGGATGAGTCGGCTGTACTGGCGGTCATTTTGATAGTAGCCCTATAAGAACTATTTTAAACCACATTAACTGTTATTACCTTATTTTTAATCGTATAATTATGGGAGGTACCTTATTTTAAATATATAAAATAATACACATTCAGACATTTTTTTCAATATTTTCAAAGTTATTCAGAAAATATTCCCACAATTTTACGGATTTTAAATTGTAACTACTCAAAATTGTAGTATACACCTTACAAGAAAAACTAAAAATGCGTATTAGTTATATCTTTAAAATGTGACATCTTCCATAACGCTACGGTCAAAAATAAGGATGTAAAAGTGCACAAGGTTCTCTGTTCGAGGTCATTTCACTACAGCCGACTCTGAAACTTAAATGCTCTAGTGACCTTCCTATGAAGTGTGTAAGGTGTATTTATTCGTTCGTGGGGGTTTTATTTTTCAGTCATAAATGATCAATGAAAAATGTATTATGGATCTCATCTTCATCTATAATATATATCACAATATGTTACCTGACTGTAACATAATACAGTAGTAACAGACGATTGACATGAACTGTCTCCGCTTTTAGTACTACTGTTGTGTAACTAAGGCGTTACTGGAGAGGTCTGAGGGCTTTCAGTCTTCTATCGATCACCACGTAAGTAATTGCATTCCTTTGTTGTCCCCCTCCAGAAAGTACACAATAGTATATCTGACCTGCCCCTCTTGTGGTCAATGGAGAATCGTAGTACAGTGAAAAGGTAAGTGAACCATCGATTGACAATGCGGAAATCTAACATTACTTTTATTAAGTTAATTATATAGCAGGGTTCCCTGCCTCATGACAAGGACGAATGAGATATGAAATAGTGTAGTCTCTGTGGCCAAGTATACCAAAGAAGTCAAATGCCGATATATAAGTACAAACAAAGCGTTTTTTCCAAATAATTATTTATCGACAGTATAATTTATTATACAGGGTGTAAAAAAGTCTTACATTGGCTTGGTAACTTCCGAAGAATTACATGTAAAGCAATAAAACTTGGTAAATGACAACTGCACATATAAATCTACTTTTTTATGTAACTACAATTTTTTGTCATATCAGGGGGATGGCCCGCAAGGAGTCAGAAGAAAGTCTTGAATGCGAGCATAGGTTGAGTAGTGCATCAAATTAAAGGTCTTTATTTAGAGTAAAATGCCTCAAATCTGAACTCAAAGGTTCACTATTTAAAACAATTACGCTGGTTTAAAGTTTGAAGCAATTCAAATGTAGGTCCTGTTTCTAGATAGCTTAATATTCTTGTCTTGGCTCAAGTTGTGAAAATTAAACTTAGTAAATTAATACTGGACTTAATAAATAGGTTTTAAGATAGTAGACATCCAATGGAGAATGGTCTACAAGGAGATTTTACCGTAAGTTTAAGCTCAAGATGTACGTCATTATAAGGGGGTTGTTTAGCAGATGGGAATGCTAAAGTGAAAACCTGGTGTTATTATAGTAGAAAAATTCTTATCTGAGCTTTGGACTTCAATTGATGTACATCTTACATTACTCTTTAAAACAATGTACATCTTTAGCTATGCTTACGTTAAATCTTTTGCCGAACTCCTTGTAGACCACCCTCCATTACACGTGAAGAGTCACTAACTACATTAAAACCTATTTCATGAGTCCAGTATTCATTTACTAAGTTTAACTTACACAACTTGAGCCGAGACAAGAATTTTAAACCATCTAGAACAGAACCTACATTGTAAATGTTTCAAATTTTAAAACCAGCGTAATGTTTTTAAGGAGTGAACCCTTTGAGGTCGGATTTGCGGCATTGTACTCTACTAATAAAGACTTTTAATTTGGTGTACTACTACTTGGCTTATGCTCTAATTTAAGATTACCTCTTGACTCTTTGTGGGCCATCTCATGACAAAACTATGATAGTTACTTCAAAAAGTACATGTATAGGTGCAGTAATGATATACCAAATTGTATTGCTTTACCTTAATCGTTCGGAAAATAACAAGCCCGCGCGAGACTTATTCTGCATCCTGTATTAACCAGAACATTTTTCTGAAAAAAACATTGATTTTATACATTTTCGATATAAATTGTCCAAATTGGATTTCTTAATCGACGCCTCCGAATGAAACAATAGTGAAATTTGTGAACGTTTACAGGCTTTACACTTTGCGCACATGCTGAACCTGATTCAGAAGTATCCATGTGATTTACGATTTGGAAATACATGTGAACTCCTAGTTGTAAGTTATTGTATTTATATGCTTATAATCAAGCTATATCAGTGTATCATAACTCCAAACATTGATAGAAGATTACGTTTTATAGTCGAATAATGGTCGTAATAGTATTGAATAGTTTACGCGTAAATGCAAAACAGACAAACGAATGCACAATTAAGAATAACTGATCGTGGTCACACGTATTTCTGCGTAGAACAATTCACGTATTTTACTGAACACTCCTAGGAACTTTGTCTGGCCACTGTCCTGAAACCTTACGATATATAAAAAAGCTAACAAAGATCGAGTTGTCCAGTTTCTGGATATGACCTGAGAATTCTAAACCCCTTTTTAGTCTTGCTCTACGACGCGAAGTAGCTGATATAACTGCTATGCTATTTCGTAACGTTTAACTTGAACGTTCTACCACAATAAAAATTTAAAAGAGATATAGAATGTGTAAGAACAGAAGTTTTACCTTTGGTTTCTATTGTGTGTATAGTAGACGAGATAACCATAAAAACTGTGATTTCAAAAGTCCGACTAACGAATGGATATGAATTATCCAAGGCGTGTGTCGTAGGTGTGAACGGGAAAAACTTAGATACTGTAATAGTAATTATAAATGAGATTGCTAGTGTTGATAAGTTATGCTTGCGCTATAACAAACACACAAACAGATTTTTCCATGAAGAGATAGACTATACGCGTTTATTTTTGTTGCATGCTCATTATTGATCATTCCGAAACCCCATATACTTCTTAATGAAAGATAATTGAAAAGTTATCTGAAAACCTACAGAGCTATGATTATTACAATAAGAATATTGCAAACTTTTAATCAACCTTCCCACCATAGCTGCGTTATGTGTAAAAGATTCGGTTGCTCCACCGTGCTTTGGGATCGCCGCCGTAGTGCACTCAATTGTGCACCTAATGAGACAATGAGAATACCTCTTTACCTAATTGCACTACGTTTTGTAGTCTGGGTGTCTCTGATGTCGAAGCGATGCGGGAGGTTTTGTTTTGAGCTTCTTCGTTCTTCTGTTTTTGGTTTCCCTTCAGACGAACATGGCTTTCAGATTTTAGGAGTCAAGTCTGCAACAGCATGAGATTTCAGATGCTGCACGTAAGAGGAAGGTGAACTGGAGCTAAACTCAATATTCGCATTGGATCAAAACCCTTCCCACCATAGCTGCGTTATGTGAAGATTAAAATCGTTACAGGCACACAAAGTGATTTCTAAAAACTTGGTCTTCGTTTGGTTGCAATCAGTTAGAAACAATGTTTGTAAAATGTTTTCATGCATGCATTCCTCTCAAAACTAACATTCCTCACTTTCTCGAGAATTTTAAATAAACCAAGCTGCTGTGAACAAAATGGAAATGAGGCATTGAAAAACCTCCCTCTATTACAAAATATAAGTGTAGTAGTGAAAAACAGCCATGCAGAATGTGAGGTCAAGTGGCAAGTGTATGTATAAGTGTCTTTCCAATTTATTTGGTTCACTCGTAGAAATAAATTCGTTCTATCCCTATCTTCTTTCCCGTCGTAATGAATTCAAGTTCCATTGTCTCCAAAGTAGAACGCGGAGGTGTTTCAGAGTGTGGTCACGCATTCAAGCAACTCAACTCGATCAATCCTCGGCCATTCTCCTCTTCTCACCGCGTAGCAAATTTACCTTGGTCTACTCTTTGTTCCCGATGAAAATTTTAAATGACTGCTCAATATTTATACATTATTCAAGTTACACATTTTTCGTACTGTTACCGTTTTTTCGATTAATAAACCATTTTACTAATGTGCACGCATCACAGGTAAAATTTTATAGTAGTTTGATTAAAAACTGTAGTCTGTAAAAAACTGGCGTTTCATAAAATGGACTAACATTTTAGAATATGTATGCTATTTTTCAAGTATTTTCGAAAAATTACCACTTACTAAATCTTACATAATAAAAACTCTACCCTTAACTGTTGAGAGGGAAAGGTTGGGTATTTGGCGAGGTCCACAGACCCTGCACAAGATTTTTTTTAGCCTGTATAATAGGTATGAAATATAATATTTTAGTTTTTTATCAATTATTAGTTTTAATTTGTTTTTACGTTGAAACAAATTGATAATGTCAAACTGTGAAGTATAATTAGTTTTGAGTATTATTTAAAGTTTGTTTAAAGAAGTAAAACATATGTGTAGTTATGTAATGCTTTGAATTCACTTATACCTTTGATGTGATTCCCTGTAAAACGCCACAAGCGAGAGGGCGGTCTTCTTTAATGTTATTCCGTGTTTGCCGTCTCGTCTCCACGGGTCACAGAATAAAATGATAGAGTTAGTACCCAAAGAATTAGAGCCATTTAAAGTAGGACATTAATTTTTATAATTAGACCTAAATAAAAACGGCTAAAGATAAAAATGTAAATATTGTTTATAGTATATGCTTGAGTTACAGTTTTAGGGAGTGACGGACTTTAATTGATTTATGACTTTCGGAAACACACACACACACGCGCGCGCACACACACACACACACACACACAATGTTTTAATAAACATTGCATCACAAAAAGTACTTGCTCCGCCGGGACTCACATTAATCCGGGTTCGAGTTCCGGCGGAGCAAGTACTTTTTGTGATTCAATGTTTATTAAAAATAAAAATTCAGCTATTGCCATTTATACAAATTTAATTAATGTAAACAAAATTCGTTTGACAGGTATTTGGTCTTCCGATCATATGCTAGTTTAGTTATTAAACGCATATGTGACAGATACGGCCAAATACTAAATAATTGAATCGTAAAAAGTAAGGGCTCTGTGGTGTAATGGTAGCACATTCACCCGGCAAAAGTGAGAGATCCGGGTTCGAGTTTTTGGGAGCAAGTACTTTTCAATGTTTATTAAAAATTAAATTCGGTTAAAAATTAAAAAACAAATTGCACTGCCTACCCATAATTAGTCATCTGAATCCTATTATACGAGGTCCAATCAAAAAGTATCCTACCTTTTGGTGCAACGTAAAACTGAAGTTACCTGAAAAAAGCTGGCGTTAATTTTCTTCAAAATAAGCACCCTGAGAAGCAACACAACGATTCCCAGCGACGTTTCCACTTCTGGAAGCAGTCTTTTAAAATCACTTTTCGGCATCGCCATGAGATCAGCCGTCGTTTTTTTCATAATGCTTCTCGACTTTCAAATCTGGTACCTTTCAATGGTTTTTTGAGGTGGGGGAAGAGCCAAAAATCGCATGGAGCCATATCTGGAGAGTACGGAGGCTGAGGAACTTGCGGAGTGCCGTGTTTCGCCAAAAAAGTTTGAATGAGCTGGGAAGAATGAGCTGGCGCATTGTCGTGGTGTAGCCGCCAATTTTGAGACGCCCACAAGTCAGGTCTTTTGCGGCGAATCGCATCTCGGAGACAACGTTGGCCACTTAAATAGTACTGTGGCATTCACAGTTTGACCCTCAGGGGTATATTCATGGTGCACAACTCCACGGTGGTCGAAAAAAAACAGTAAGCATCACTTTGACATTGCTTCGAACTTGCCTTGTTTTTTTTGGCCGAGGATCCTGGGGAGACTGCCATTGTGATGACTGAAATTTGGTCTCTCAGGGTCAATATCCATAGACCCAACTTTCGTCTCCAGTTATTATCGATGTCAAAAAGTCCGCATCAACCTCACAACATTGCAGCATGTCCTCGGCAACATCCAATCACCGTTTGCTTCTGCTCGTCTGTCAGCAATTTTGGCACAAATTTTGCGGCTACCCGGCGCAATCCCAAGTCATCCGTTAAAATTGCTTCAGCTGATTCGAAACTGACATCTAACTCAGTACTTACTTCCTCCACAGTCATTCGAACGATTTTCACAGATCAAAACTTTTTTCTTTCTCGATGATTTCCGGAGTTCGACTTGTTTTTGGTCGGCCCCGAACGCGCGTCAGTTTCTGCCGAGGTTCGACCACGTTTGAAACGGTTATACCACTCTTTTAATCTGCGTAACACTCATTGCCTCATTTTCGAATGCTAGCTGAATTTTCCGAATGGTCTCACTTTGTTTTCTCCGAGTTTCACGCAAAATTTAATGCAATAACGTTGTTCCACTTTTTCCGTCATCTTCACAGTTAGAGAAAACCGATACGCGCACTTGACTTATCAGTACATACTGACCCGTCTCCGGCGAACCAGTCGGGGGATCAAGATTAGACTTTGTACCTTTTCCTTATCATAGTAGGAACTATTGTCGCAACAAATCTTATCTCTCATTATTGGCAGCAGAAGCCGCGATACACGACGAGGTCGGATACTTTTTGATTGGACCTCGTATGATCAGTAATATTAACAGAAACTTTAACTAGTCCCATATGCCCAGATTGTGTAATATGAAATATTTTATGTTAACAGAGCCTGAAGCATCCAAACCTGGTGAATCTGTTGGAAGTGTTTCGGCGGAAGCGGAAACTCCATTTGGTGTTCGAGTTCTGCGAACATACGGTGCTCCACGAGCTGGAACGTTACCCACAAGGATGTCCCGAGACTATGGTGCGGAGCATCAGTTGGCAGATCCTGCAGGGTGTGGCGTACTGTCATCAGCACAACTGCATCCATCGGGACGTTCAAACCGGAGAATATCCTTCTGACAGCACAGGGCGTCGTTAAGCTTTGCGACTTTGGGTTCGCCAGGATCATGAGTAAGAATTATTCTCCTTTCATAATTTTGATCATTTTAGCATCATGCAAGTCACAGTCGAAGCTAATATAGTGAGGTACTCGGAAAGTGGATAATCCCAATCCGATCATTTCACAATGGATAAACGTTTCCAAATGTTCCTAGTAAAATAGTTGGAATTATTATTACTTACACAATGCATATCGAAAGTAATTGAGTAAATTGAGAACCAATACGTAAAACCATTATAGGTTATGGCAGAAAAATCTAACTATAAGGTATTCTGACACGTGCCTGTAGCATTCTTTTACACCTGCTAATAAAATCGAAAATACTAATTTTATATAAATATTTAATAATTTAATAAGGCTGAGCTCATAGTAAAATTTTAAAGCTTAGGTCGCAAAAGATTTAATATTTTAGTTAATATTACCAACTACTTTCTGGTAATCCATTTATACTCAGTTTTGCATTTTAGTACAAAGCTCTAGCACTTACTCAAATCTGAGATATAAATCGGATAAGTATTGCCTATTTTTGACCGGCATCATCTATGAAAACCATAATAACTCGTAGATTACCTGCCTCCAAGATAGTTCCTTAAATGTCTCCCACGAGTATATCATTGACTTAAAAAATATATTATGCAGGTCCAGGAGAGAACTACACCGACTACGTAGCGACAAGATGGTACAGAGCCCCAGAACTACTAGTAGGGGACACGTTGTACGGCCCACCGGTAGACGTCTGGGCGATAGGTAAGCATAACCTCTAAGATGTTTAAGATTCGTCTATCACGTACAATACCCACCTTACGACTGGGTGACTGGCGAGAGAAATAATTGCGTTGTTGCCACACTCACTCCACTGTTGCCTTGACTGGGTGATCGCAATGTTATTGGTACATTAGTAAATGCTCGATGTACTTAACATAATGTGTAACATTTACAACATGAAGTGCCGCTGTTCGCTAGAGCTGAGTGGTGTATGGCGTGGATGTTCACGCTTAGACTTGGCAACATTGAACATTCAATGTTGCAATTTATGCCCGACAGAGTAAACAGTTTTTTCCACTTGATCCCGATTCACTACAATCGTTGTAATTGTCCTCCAGCATGTGCCGTATTGCATAACGCGACGAAATAGAAATTTCTGTTTCATATAGAACAAATAAATATCTCAAAGTTCCTAAAATGAAACGTTTTATGCATCGAGAACCGAAGAAAATGAGAGAGGCCTTCTTATTTCGGATTCTAATGATTTTTATACACACAATTTTAAAATTAATAAAAGTATGTAATAAATAATTTCTCTTCAGCAATAAAACATATAAAGAATGTTATTAAAATTTTAAAAAGTAACTCGTTGAAAATTGAACAAAGTTTACTCTGGAACCCCGATTATTTGAATGGAAAAGACATTTTTTATACTTCCACATTTAATTTGTTTATAAAACGCTTTCGCCGGTTAAGGCATCATCAGTTTCAGAAACCAACTACTTTCTGGTAATCCATTTATACTCAGTTTGCATTTTAGTACAAAGCTCTAGCACTCAGTTTCAGAAACTGATGATGCCTTAACCGGCGAAAGCGTTTTTTTAAATAAATTAAATGTGGAAGTATAAAAAATGTGTTTTTCCATTAAAACCTACTCACTTCCACCAAGAATACAAAGCAGAAAATGAAAAACCCCGATGATGTCCTTGGAACTCTGTTACGTTGAGTTTGTCATAACGAACGACTTTATCATATACCCATCACCCTAACTAAACCGGTTTTAGAACAATTTACAACTAAACTTTCATCTAGAGCTTTGAAATTAAAAAAACTAGATTTTTAGTTATACTAACTTTTCTCTTAAACAGAATACTTCAGCAATCTCAACTTTTGATTATAATAGGTTGTGTGTTTGCGGAACTCGTGAGGGGGGAGGCTCTCTGGCCGGGGAAGTCTGACGTAGACCAACTTTACCTCATCCGCAGAACACTTGGTAAGTCATAATTTCTACTTAAAGTATGTTAATTTCTCTGTGTAAGAAATAGGTTACATACATGAAGATGGTTATATAACATGTAAGTATCTCATAATAAAAATATTCAGATATGTATGGATATGTGAAGTTATTGTTGGGCTGTCTGTTATCTCTGTGTAGTGGTGTGCTAAGGAAGCGATTACCCGGAATATAATTATCCGAAGTTCCAATTTATCCGAAGTAAATTATAAGAATTAGACTAAATCCTGGCATTAAGTAACTTTCTGTTGAAACTGATTACATTCTAAGGTTATAAATAGCGAACGCAGACCCTTGTAGATGTGTACGTGTTTTCCTGTTGACACTGCTTAGTTTTAAAATATCAAAATCATCCAGAAGACATATTTTAATGGCGATCCGTGTCATCCGAAATTTCGATTAGTTTTATCTTGGCCTGATTAACCTAGAATAATTGTGTAACTGGTATTAATGCTTTACAAGTACAGTATGATACACTCCTTCCTCAACAGTTATAAATAACACGCAGCTTTGAAATTTGACACAAACATGATACAGGAGGGACAATGGCCGAGTGACTTTGGATCTTAATTAGAGATATTGCAGGTCTGAATATAATGGTTGTAGAACTTTTTATCAGTACCATCCCCCTTGTACTGTTTGAACTCTCCCCCTCATTCTGTTTGATAAGGACTTTGTAAAGTATAACAACAGGGTTTGATGACCTATCCTTTTTATAATATATATATATATATATATATATATATATATATATATATATATATATGGAAACTTTTTCATACATTTATTATTGTATGTACCATATATTACAGGTGACTTAACACAAAGACACATGCTTATTTTCAAATCCAATGAATTCTTCGCTGGAATCACTCTACCTCAACCAGATTCTCTGGAACCATTGCATGAAAAACTGCCAAAACACGCTCTCGGTGACCCAAACATTTTGGATTTTCTACATGTGAGTTACTATTAGGTTTTATAAGTAAATACTCATAATACAGGAAGCTATTCCATCATTGAACTGTAAAGTATATTCTATAATTTGCTACAGAATATTAGATATTTTGGTTTAAAATCTACATCTGTATTAATTTATTTGGTTCTATAATATACACTTATAACCTCTTGTGAAGGACTAACGATCGATATGGTCAGGATAGGCATGTACTCCATACTCCTTGCCTAAGAAAAAAAATCCTGACAATCCTCCAGATTACTAAAACCAATTATGACTAACAGTCAAAGTTTAAATCTTAAAAATTTAATTTCAATTTTTACTACATATGTAGTCAATATATAATTAAAAAATTATTTTTACAATGTATTACATCATATATCATCATATTACATTTTCAAATTATGTTCTTCATTCATAAGATATACATCAGGTATTCATCAGAGAAATTCTACTTAAAATTTGTATGTCTCTTAATTGAAATTTGTAGATCACAGTTTCTACAGTAGCATATTTAACTTTAAATCTTCTTTTGTTTATAGATACTCTACAGAAAGGGGAATAATTTTGCTAATAAAAGACACACAAGATGATTGTTGTAAAGTGAAAGAATCTTTAAGTATGAAGTGTAAAATAATGTTAACAGGGCAACATTTTAATATATTGCTACATTGATTATATTTTAATAATTATTTCCTGAAAATTTGACTTAGTAGTATGTCTGAGCTAGCTATCTAAAAGTATGCAACTCTACACTCTAATAAGGTTCAGAACTCCAAAAAGGTTTTGAAAGTTTCATTACTGGAAGCGAGAGATAGATATTTTGGCAAATAAATAAAAAACCTATTTGGCCCAATATTAAAAAAGCCAGCCGAAATGGTGGCCATCTTAATTTTAGCCCTAAGACAATACTACAGTATTAAGCAATGTTTTGTCTGTTATTTTAGTTGCAGAATTCTGATGTATGCCTATTAGGTATGATTTATTACTTATCCAAATAAGTTTTAGTTTTTAAATACAGTAGGCAAGTGGATTCAGAACGTGTTAAAAACTTTTTATTTCATCTTTAAATATTCAAGTAGTATACACATGTTTCTTGTAACGTTACAAGAAAACTCACAGTTGTATGGACATCTCCCATAATTTGATAATGAAAAATTAGGGCAAGTAAAATGTCATTTCACTACAGCCAATTCACAAGTAAAGGATAGGAATATTGTTTCATATATAAGGCACATAAGAGGTAGTTGCAGTGCTCATTAAATGGTGTTCCAATTCTGTGATTAATTAATTATATTCATTACTCTCAGTATGATTACAATTTTCATTAAATTTGTAAAACTTGTAAGGTAACCTACATTATTAATACTCGTTTTCAGAAATGCTTAGACAAAGAGCCCAGCAAGAGATGGACTTGTGAGCAGCTTTTGACACATCCCTATTTCAACAACTTCCACTTCAAGTTACCAGATCAAGAACTAGAAGAGTTCGAAAAGCTCAGAAAACATAGGGATCGTTCAAGGGTAAGCTGTTAAATAAGCTTAAGAGTAAGCTACAAAAAATAAAATTTTGTTATAAATCTGAGCACATTATGTACTAAAATATTACTTTTCATACCTATTATACAGGCTAAAAAAATCTTGTGCAGGGTCTGTGGACCTCACCACATACCCAACCTTTCCCTCTCAACAGTTAAGGGTAGAGTTTTTATTTAGTAAGATGTTAAATAACTTTATTCTATACCTTGTATTAATATTTTATATTATTTTAGAATCAAGAGCTGTCCATATATAACCATATTGATTTTAGCTCCATAAGAACAATGTTAAATTTTAAACACTTTTACTATCTTAGTTTCGGTCATAGAATTGTGAGGGATCGCATTTTAAAGGTATGATAAACATTTAATCAAACTTTTTTTATTTTTTTTCAATATTTTAATTAGGTAAGCCTACTTGTTTACATCAAAAAATTTTATTCTATCCTTAAAATATTAAAAAACAAACAAATTTCTTTTTCTTGAAAAACGATTTACAAGAAAACTACAAAGTGTTTTGATGCATATTAATCATATAATTATAAAAAAACGATACATCTCCCACGATTCTACAACAAATAAAAAGAGCATCAAAGTTTAGAAGCTTTACATTGCTCTTATGGGGTAAAACTCAAGGTCATTCACTACAGCCAGCTCTTAATTTAAAGTAATATTCTTTTAATTACTACTTATTAGATACAGAATTAATGCAATTCATATTGGTTCTAAAAACCACCAACTACTGTACTGTATTGGTACAGTAGAATGGAAATTGTAGGTAACATTTTTTGAATAAGAAGATTTTGAGAATAGTACAGCACTCAATTTAGTTTAAAACAAAATCAAAATTATTTTGATAGAAATAAGGTTAAGCAAATTTTGTTGCACACGAGTGCTTAAAATTTGAAGTCTTTTTTTGGCAATTAATGGTAAGACGCACCCTCATCATTCAATTCAACAGTATTGATATGATATTTCTATCAAATACTGTGATTTTTGTTATTTATTTATTTCCTGTTTTGTGTGCTGGGTATGCGACCTTCAAACATGTGAACTTCAGACAGTTAATTGAAATCCATAAAAAAAGTCTAAATTAATAGCTTTATCAGTACTGTTGAACTATTTGGTGTCTCTTATTATTAATGCATTGCAGTTCAGAGCTATTCTAAGATAAGGAAATTTCATTTTAAAATTCAAATGCTATTCTAAAACGTGTAATAGTTGATTAAGGAGACAACAATTTAACTATATATATATATATATATAATATATTTATATATATATATATATATATATATAAATAAGTATGAAATTAAATTTTAATGAGGTTAATTAAAGCAAATGTTAGTATTACATTATTATCAAAATTACCTGGTGTACATACGATAGTTCAAACAATTAAACATAACAAATTTTATTAATTTCTTTAATTTTTGGTATTTAAAGTTAGCCATTTAAAAATTAGAATACTAAGACAGGGATGTATCCTTTTAATTTGACTGTTTACTTTCTAAACTATGAGATTTTTGTTTTCTTAAATAAAAAAATCCAATATTATGCACACAGCAGTGCTTAAGTTGAATGTAAAACACCAGAAGAATTGTGTAATCCAAGATAAAATTCTAATGGTTCTTATAACAGAAATTAGTTATAATAATTATTAATTACATTCTTCAACAGAAGAAAGTTCATTAGATTTGAAACCGCTAAACCATCTTGGAGATTGTTTTATTACCTCAACCAAGCAACTGATGGTAATTAATGTTAGTGTATCTAAGAATAATATTTTTTATACAGGATAACGATATAAGTCCTCCTTTTTAACTTTTTTATGGTCTCCTAATAAAGAAATTATAAACACAGCAAAATTTAATCCCACATTAACTGAGAACAAATAATCAACCTCAACAAAACTATGGTTATGCCTTTTCACATAAAATGAGCAAAATGATCAATCATAATTATTACATAAATGTAATAATAAATCAAAACTAATATGACCACAATTATGTTCCAGAACTCCAGCTATAGTATTGCTGGAGGCTCCAGTCTGCTGCCCCAGCTACCCAGTAATGGTCCGAGCCCCGACTACAGCCGGTCTAACCACTTGCGTGGTCACACATTTGACCATCTCCCTGACATTTGACAGATTCCACGATAAAAGTCCTAACTTTCCTCATGGAAACGTCTCAAGTTGACAAAATATAGGACAACCCCATTAAAAAAATGTTGCAAAAAACGTTATTGTTACCAGGGATAATTATTTTTTAAGTATATAATATAATTATGTTCTTTCTACATGGGAAGCTGTTCAGGAACTGAAATGTGAAAAAGATCATGTGTATTGCTTGAAGTCAGTGACATAAAAAGAATCTTTATCTGGTGGAAATGAAAATTAGTGAAATACATCCATTACAGGGACAGAGCGGATACATGGTACTGTTTAAGTATTTTAATTGGGCTGTACAAAAACAGTTAATATATTTATACACACATATTTACATTTCAATATTTATTTTTGTTCTGGAGGAATTAACCCTTTCTTCCTTATTGATACCACTGATTGAAAGCAACCAAATATTTCTAACTTTAGTTATATATTACTATGAAATTCATGAGGTAATACTATTATCACATTTTTATATGACATATTATGAATGAGACTTTTCTATGCAGAGTATAAGTTAAGTCCTGATACACCTGGATATATTCCAAACGGATTGAGATATCAATGTGATATCTTGACCATACCTATTAAAACACATTTTTGGATGAAAGGGGAGGAGGGAGGTAACTTTAAATTTTCAAATTGTAAACCCTATCTTGTGATGTCATTCTAAAGGTCTATTCAATAGAAACACAATGACAAAATATAACACTTCTCTACAACAGTTCCTAGCAAAAGTTATGGGCAAATAACCCCTTACATTGTAATGCTACCTAAAAAGACACCTCTTACCAAAACTATGCACACCACAAACATTAGATACTACGTAAAGGAATAAGCTGGGCACCTCAAAGTCTTACTGAAAAATATCACGCACGCATTGTGTTGATATTCGCAAGACATTGGCATTGTCTCTACAGATTATTATTCTTTTGCGTTATTTGCCAATAACTTTTGCTAGAAACGTAGTAGAGGTGTTTTCCTTAGTGTCGTGTTTCTATTAAATATACCTTCAAAATGACATGTCACAAGATAGGGGTTGCATTTTGAAAATGTAAAGTTAAATTCTACCCCCTATTGAATGGGGGGGGGGAGGGAAGGAATTTAATAGTCCCCTACAAAAACAATAAAGTATTGTAATAGGTATGTTGAAAGGTTGTACAATGATATCTCAATTTGTTTGGAATATAAACAGGCGTATCAGGACTAAATTTACACCCTGTACATGAATATGCACTTATTTAACTTTAATAAGTTTCTTACTTATTCAATAATGAATCTCAATATCTAAGAAGTTTAAAAATTTTGAAACTTAACTTGAATTTTTTCAGGGATGAACCCAGAACTTAATTCATGGGATGATAATAGTATATTCATAAGTTCACTATTTAAGAGTCAACATTTTGATGAGGGATATGTACGAATGACCATTATGATGATTATGACCTTTTTTTAAAATCTTTAAATCTTATACTATCAATTCGCTTCTTAACATGTGAGAGATCACACATTCTTCCTGGATTCAAGAGGTAACAAGAAGGAACTTTTGCTAAACTTACTTTTTTATTATTTTTCTTCAATAAGAAATCATCTAAAAAGACATGTGACTAGTTTGGCTAACTGTGTTTCAGAATATACTAATTTAAATTAGCTGCAAATAAAGGTGTGTTGATAAAAAACACATTACAAAAGTACTGTACAATTTGCTGTTAAAGTATATTATGCAGGAGGTTGTTTGTAAACACCTCTGCTGAATGTACTTTTTTTAACCATGTAATTACAAAATTTTTTTCTACTTCAAAAGAAAATTTATCTAATAAAAGAACAACATGAAAAATGTAACTTGAATTTATTATATATGAGTCATTGTACTTACAAATTGAAATGTTTGTATCAGAGAATATTGCTGAATTCGGTGCAGGAGGCAACAAAATTTTATTTATTTTGAAAACAAAGTAAGTAAAAGACTAACAGATGTCAGGATCTTATGAAGAAATATACGAGAAGAGATAAGATAGTTTCCAGGTTGCTATTTTTTAACAATTTCAAAAATTGCAACAAACCGCCCGCGGGTGTGACCTCTTGCATGTTAAAGTTGTTTTAGCACCATTATTCTGTTAGTTAATTATATGTTACAAAATACATTTACTATAATTAGATAATAAATTATTTTACTTCTAGAGTATATTATTGTAATAATTGCAATGCTAACCAAATTTGATATATTTAACAGATTTACTGCTAATGAAATATCAGATGACATAAATAGAAGGGGAGAGCAATACAAAAATAATCTAAAAATGCATTAAAAATGGATTATTCTTTAACAATATCTGACCATATAAATTTATTTAAAAAAAAGATCGAATTGAAGAGATTGCTGAATTGTTTAAGTATAAAATGAACCACAATAAGTATATTATTTATCATTGTTATAGTACATTATTGCACTTACATAGTTCTAATTCTCATTCTAGTTTAATGCAGGTTAGTTAGTACTTTTATCATAGATTGCCTTACTATAGTAAGGGACACATCATTGCAAACTAGCCATATGGACAGTTACTGTACTCAATTCCCCTCTACACCTTGAGATTTAGCCACATTGCCATATCAGCTGATTCTCAGTAACATGACAATGTCTTGCTTTGTTTCTGTGTTGTTTACATCCATATTGTTCTTCGGCGTTTGATTATTCTGCATGTTTTTATTACTATTTATTGTTCAAGGTCTGTAGTGTAGTGTAAACACATGTCATGTTTGATTTAGATTGTGAAGGTAGAGGATCCAAGAAGATAGATGAGAAATAAAGATGAGCAGTAACGATTTTAATCAAGTATCCCATCACGGATTTTCTTCCGTTACAGATTCAACACCGCCCCACAACCCAGGCTTGCATTGATATGTCTTGCACTATAGTACAAGTCAAAAACAAGAAGAATGAATTATGTTTTCAACGAATACTGGGTTGTAAACTTACTAAAAAAAAGCTTGAGGCGCTTCTTTGGAGGAATACTCGGTTACATATCTACAGAAAATCAAATTTAGAAGTACTCTTAATGGTAATAAAAGTGTAATATATAAGATGTTTGTTACAAATGTTCTTCAAAATATTATATAAAAAACTAATTATAAAACTCATTCCTATGTTTTGTTAGTAAATAGTAATCAATTTAAATAAAAATACTGAATTTAATTTAAGCAGCCATTTTAGGCTATTTGTGATTTTTAATTAAATTATTATGGTTTGCGAAATATTGTCCGGATAGATCAGTTTGAATAAAATATTTACACGATTAACTAACATTCCTTGAAAGTACTGTACAATATTTTACTCATTGACTTGTTAAGCATTTCTATGATAAGTATTTATATTTATTTTACAGAATGTATAATTCATGTACATTTATCTAGTTTAATATTTTTTGAAAAAAAATAGATTTTATGACATTTTCACTTGTGTAAAAACTATAGAACTATGTAAAAATTACTGTACATACGCTAATCTAGATCTTTGAATTATAATGGATTTCTTATTCATCCCATTTTTTATTGTGGTGCGTCTGCACTTCTTTCAGTTTGTACAGATTTAGATTATCACATTTTTAATTGTAACGTACTTATACTTTTGTTTTGAAAATATTGTCATTCTCTAATGTAAGATATTGTAATTATGAAACCATGTGCCTCTAATATTCCCTTTAGTAGACCAAGTAACTGGTTTACTTTAAATTCGTATTGGAGACTGAGAAAGTATTGTCATTTATTCTTATAGTATTCGTTCTGACAGTTGTGTGCCTTTATTAACAATTTATGTTGATAATTATTAATTAGCATTTATGTAAATTTAAATAAATTAGACTCGTTAAAGCTACTAAATTGTTATGAATTTAACCCTTCAACCAGAAAATGTATTTGCTACTAATAGTATTGACATTCCCGAAGCTTATGTTATAATTGAAACCGTTTTATTTCAGAAACCCGTCAACAGACATTTTTAACAAAAGCCATTTTTATTACAAGGATTCTCATTTTCCATTCTGTAAACACACATTTTAGTGCAGAAACACGTCAAGCGATATGCCCCTTACTGTGTTTGATTTCAAAATTAATATTGCGTTTAGTGCAGAAACCCGTCAAGCGTGGTCACTTGACAGGTTTCTGCAGTAAATTTTCATTTTTCATGGTGTGGCAGCACTGGGACACGTCACTCCTCTCACCCTCTGTTATTGTTTACTTCTACAAACAGTGGCATTCAGTCTTCAGTGGTTGTTCAAACTTGATGTTTTGTTAGAGAGTTTAATGTTTTGTTTTAATTAGTTTTTAAAAGATTTTGTGAGTTTTATTTCGTACTGTGTTTTGTAGGCTATTAATACAATAGGTCTTAATTAAATAGTGGGACTTTAAAAATGCAAAGTGAAAGTTCTGATGATGAACCTGTGGTTAAAAGGAAACGTGAGTGTTGTCAATGAAGACAAGTATAAACGTAATGTTATACGGAAAGCAAGAACAAAAAGGCGATTGTTACACAAATTACAAAGGTAACGTTGTACCAGACAAATCTATTACCTGTAGAACTTATTTGCAAATGCCCCACGAAAGTGATATTTCTTTTATTGATGCTGAAATAAAAAGTCAGGTTTGGGAATGTTTTTATTCTCTTGAGTACTAAAAATGAACAAGACGTGTACTTACAAAACACTAAATAGAAGCTAAGGAAAGTAAAGCGTAGAGTAAAAAAAAACAAACTAATCCAAATTGTTTCCAATGCTGATTTAGAAGGAACTCCAGACTCACACACTAAAAATAAATCTTTTGTATATAATATCAAAATCAATGGTATTAAAAACACCAGTTTTGTAATAAAAATATTTTTTTACAAATACACGGAGTTTCTCGTGATCGGTATGGGGGGTGGGGGGGGGGGGGGGTGGGGGGGGGGGGGGGTGGGGGGGGGGGGGGGTGGGGGGGGGGGGGGGTGGGGGGGGGGGGGGGTGGGGGGGGGGGGGTTATTCTCTGTATTATTTGAACAGTTTTTGTAACGAGATTTTAGATACATCAAATAGTAATAGTTTTGTTATAGCGCTGTAACACGTTCTAGAACTGTGAATGATATAAAGGTAATTCACTGTGTGTGTTTGTACTATAACTACACGGGGGGTTCATCCAGGCTTCAGCAGCTGTTCTGTAAAATCGGCTCTTTTTTAAAATACTAGCAGTTACCCGCGGTTTCGCACCGGTTTCACAGGTTTTGCACCTATTTGAGCACTTCTGGTTCGAGTAAATTTGATTTTTGACGCCAGTATTGAGTTTGCATTCTTCCCACAATGAAGAAAATCTGTTGATAAGTGTTTATGGCTATTTTAATTTACTTCTATCTTAGTATACGTTGTTCCATAATTGATTTGAGTTTATTTCTGATCAATAAAATATATGTACACACAGAGCTATGAGAAGCCTACTGCTGTCAAAAGACAATCAAGATAGGTTCCATAACAGTCTTTAAATGTATAGTAAAAGTTAGACTTCATTGTATTTTTTATCTACACTGCTAACAGATATCTGATGCTTTGCACTCAATTTAGTAAGCGTTGCTCGTGCATGACCATTGCTAGTTCGAGTGAATTATATTTCCGTCACCAATGGTGAGTTTGCCTTTTTGATTGCCAGCACTGAAAGTATACAACACAAAAAGTGTATATTTATGGCCATTTAAATTTATATTAATTTTGTTCTTAGTCCTAATTTATTCCATAGTTGGATTTTGTCTTGGTTTTTCCGATCAAGAATATACATATCACAGATCAGAGTAGCCTACTTCAGTCCCAAAAGTTAACTAAGATAAGTTTTCATATCAGTCTTGACATTTGTATGTAAAAGGAATTCATGAGTAACCTTGTCTTTTAGATCTAATACTTTAGTATTTGATAAAACATATACAGTTATAAATACATTAAAAATAACACCTTTTTCCTTTATAAACTGAATCAATATTGTTAATATTTTTGCACATTTAGAGCTGGAAATGGTATATTAGGTCAAAAGCACAGTCCAACGAACTTTCATCTAGCTTAGTTCTTGCCGGCTGCTTGGAATTGAGTCTTCGGAGTTAAACTCTGACTAGCTTATATTTTAGGAAATGTAGATGGGTACTTACATAGTCGCTGAAATCTGAAACGGCTTTAAAAATAATGGTTAATCCTACCATGTATTAGAAATGAACTTAAGAGTATACTGTACTCATTCTCATAAGTGGAAACTGAAAATAATAAACAACTGTTTACACAGGACAGTTGGATTACGTTTTAACAGGCACTTCAAAACAATATTTCGCAACTTTAAAGACCAAGATGGGTGCATTTTTCGTTACTCAAAAGAACAGATGGTGGCGGTATCCCTAAGGGATTATTTGAAATAAATTAAGAGGCTTATATTGAAAGCAAAACAAAACAAACAAAGACAACTTTCGCCATTTATATTATTATTAGTATTAGTATATCATGAAATATGTTATCTCTTATGTTATACCAGTCTGCTATTAGGGGGGAATGCGAAGTCGCAATAAACTGGTTAAATAATAAATAAGAGCAGAAAATTCCAGTGTATGTAGATACTTTAATTTCTGGTTTCCAGTACTCTTCTTTCGGAAAAGCATTGAAATCGAACAAACAGAACTCAAACTACATTGTCTTATGAACAGTGCCTAGTTCTTGGAACCCTAAAATTTAATTAGTGGTGTTGCAGGCCGAATGGTATTTGCAGGAGATGGTACAATTGGAAATGTATTTTCATACAAGAAAAAATAATATGAACCCACAAAAGATCTAGCTTCCAGTAGAATTATTTTAATCTGGTGTGGGTAGATTAGGACTGGCTATTAATAGTTGTCAGCATATCAAAAAAACTAAATATTTAAAACCAGACATATTTTTATATTATTTAGAAAATTAAAATACGGAAACTTTAAAAATGGTTATTAGTCTCATTAGGGCCGTTATACACTTATATGAAAGTATCGAATCCTATATCCTGTATAATTTACTTAATTATCTAAATGCTGTCTAAAAGATTGTCTAAAAACTTACCGTTTCAAAGTAGACAGGAAATGAATTCAATTTTTATAATTAACACCATTTTTAAACTCAAAACAGTTTCATCGCAATTATATAAATTATGCGTTATATATTTATTACATTACTTTACTCCACTTTTGAATGCAATCAGTGTTTAGAATGTAATGAAGAAGTACGTACACTCTTTCAATAATAAATAAATTTCCTCAAACCATTTCGCGGAAAACAGGTTTCACTCTTCTGCAGAGGGTTCTCTACGTTTTATTGAGCATGCAATCCACCGTCATATAATTTGAGACCGGTTTAAAATAAGTGTTTCAGCTTCAGGTTAAACCAGGTAGTCAAGGCCATGGATTGTGGTTAAGGTTAGTGGCCCATACCTCACTTAATAAACGGATTATGCTAAAGATGTCCCAATTACCACATTAGGGGAAGTATGTGTATTGTTCATTGTATCATATAAGTTATGAATTGTTAAAACTCAAAAATAGAACAAGGAAATCTGGAGAAAAGTAAATGGCAATACCCATAGTTTCTGGACTGGTTTCGAGACAATGGTCGGTTTATACATACCTTAACAGAAAAATTAAAAAATAAAAGTAATGCATTTCAATAAAACGGGTCTACGCAAAAAGATTTATGTATGGTTTATTACTTCACATATTACTAACTTTTAACTTTACTAACAATAATAACAGTATATGTCAGTCGTTGTTGTTTTAATATTTATGGCATTATTGTTACGGGACTTTTAAGAATTTACCACTATGTGTACAATCTAGAAAAGAAACTGGAAGTTCACGAACGAATAAAAAATGTCAATCGCTGCTTTTGTACCATTCTCAATATAATTCTTCAATTCTTACAAAAGAATTTAAACGGCTCTGAAGCATTTTCTTCCGTAAACTTAAATCAGTATGTTATCACTATTTCAATAAGTATTATATTGAAATATAATATGATATTAATAAGTAGGTATATATTTTAATATAATTAGAATCAGTTTAAAATTGCACACAATCATAAGCTTACACAAAATATTGAGTTGTATAAAAATTTTTATATTAAGCTGAATTAAAATTTTATTTATTTGTCACATGACACTCCCAAAAGTTAGTTTGATTTTAAATATAAGTATTTAAAATAAGTACATCCTTCCTTTAGGGCCTTAAAAAATTATATTACGAATATTAAAGTGGTTTTTTTTTACTAAACATGGAATAAAATCATTGTATTAATTGTATTTTCAGTTTTGTTTTCAAATATATTTTTATATAACACAAGTGCCTTCAGTAACTTTTTTTACTATCATAGAAATCTACTTTAAATAGTATTGATTAATAATGGTGTTATTTTTAAGTATTGTTTTACATATTAAAAGTTCAGCATTGTAAAATTTTCCAACTGCCACGAATAATGTTATATAAGTAACCCACACGAGCTCTGGAAAAGTTATGTTTCCCAACGGAAATCAGTAATTGTTACAATTTTCCTTGCTTCAAGAAGCGCTTACTTTGTTACCCAGCTTATACTGTAAACATTACATATATTTCTCACGATATATGTAGACATATATCATTCCACTTTACAATAGCTGAGGGACAAACACTGCTTACTGCCCTCACCTTCCTTTATTATACTGAGTAAACAAACAATTAGGATTATAAAATCATTCCTTACATAAGTTTATATAATAGAAGCTGTATTAATATCACAATTATTAGTTTGCTCTATTCAGGGTTTTATTTTTATTCTGTTTAATTTGGAAAGCTGTTCTCACCACGTTTTGGGACAAATGTATAATTTTCTTCTACAATAAAGTATTTTAATTATCAAGGGCAAGACACAGAAGAGCTGCTAGTATAATAATAGTAAAGTTTGATGAGGCAAAACGAGTCAGAACCAGGACGTAACTTGGGAGGGTAATTACGTTTCATAATGATACAACATTTACTTCCTTTGTGGATTTTTTTAAATAGGTTACCAAGCTTTATGTGCTGTGTGTTACATTATCTAAAATCTAATATCTAATTTTTCATGAAGATCTTTGAGATATATAAAATCAAATACATGGAATCATTATGTTTCAACTCGATTGTGTTTTGATACTTAATTACATGAGCTTACAGACGGGTATTTACAACAAAGGAAATATATGTATTTCGCATTGTTGGATTGCGTTTATCAGATTGTGTTTAAAGCATGTAATAATATCAACTTAAGTAAGTATGGACTGCAAATTTTTTATCGTATGAATGCTAAACATTCTTGGAGGCTCACTACCCTTAATATAGATTCAGTCAGTTCATAGCAGTTACCCGTGGCTTCGCAATTTAGTAGGTTTTCTTCCTGCATGAGAACTTCTAGTTCGAGTGAGTTGTATTTCCGACGCCAATGTTTAGTTTATATATGATGTTATTCTTTCATAATACAAATAAGATGGATTAAATTTATAGTATTTTTTTTTTAATTTTAGATGATTTAGAGCTGGAGATGGTACATGAGTTCATAACAACAGTCTATTGAAATTTTATATAGCACAGTTCTTGTGGACTGCTTCAAAGGGAGTCTCCGGAATCAAATTTTGATCTTAGGTTTTAGAATATTTTCTAAAGTACAGTAGTTCTTACCAATCTCTGAAATATAAATCGGCTTGAAGATTATTGTTACTCTTTTGACAATTTACACACTGTAAATGTAAACGAATTGAAAATAATAAACAATGTTTACACAGAACATTTAATTTGTCAGGCTCATTAAATTAATATTACACAAGTTTTAGGGACCAAGATGGGATTTTTAGTGTTTTAAAAAACCAGTGGGGCGTAGTCCAGAGAGATTTTAGAAATAATAATAGGCCTATTCATCCCAAGAACCGTAAATATAACCATGTACATTTCAGTACAATTGGTTGAGTAGTTAAGGTGTGAAAATAAACAAATAAATAAGGCACTTATAAATTAGGCATTTATAATATTATTAGGACTTATTTGTGTATATGTATATAATATACAAATGGTGGGGGGGGGGGGGGGTGGGGGGGGGGGGGGGTGGGGGGGGGGGGGGGTGGGGGGGGGGGGGGGTGGGGGGGGGGGGGGGTGGGGGGGGGGGGGGGTGATAGTTGAATAATATTTTTGTATTCAGTTTACTCATCATTTATAAGCAGATATTTATGGAATAATAAAATCTGAAAGAAGGCCCCGTCGAGAGAAAATATTTTTGATGAGCACTGTTATAAGACACAATATTTAGCTTATGTAGTTCTTTTAATGTTTTGCAGTAAGTACGGGTATATTCCTTGAAAAATGCATGTCGATCTTGCCCATCTTCGATAATGTCCCACTTGTATTCTGTATTTAAGCTGTATAAACATTGTCCTGGTATTTAAAATTTCTATATAATATAATAGAAACGCAATTAAGTCTTTTTAAAATCTCATATCGGTGTTATGATTAACATACTATTAAAGATAAGTTTGTGGTCAAAGTACTTTATATTAACGGTCCCTCTAACCGTGTTTATCATAATCCTTACACTGATAAAACAACTTTAATAAAACAATTCAGACGTGTTCTTTTAGGCTAAGTTTTAAAACATGTGTTTATTAATTAATTTTAATCCATTCATATTTGATTGATTACCTACAATGACCTACAAATTAGTAATGGAATTCAAAATTCTACGACCCTCATATCGATTTAATTGTACCAGAGAAAGCGTGCTACACTTGGATTCTGAAAATGCATAATTCCTAACTACTCTTGAGTTAGAGTGATGGTAATCCGTGTACATTCCTCCGACCGAGCCTATGTGGCTTCACTGTAATCAAATTCGTAAGCAGATTGTATCCTAAACAAGAACACATATACTCTTAACACCAGTGATGGTATTTGGAAGAAATTCTAATCCCTTAAACTATATCTGATATTGGTGTTGGAAAGTTAAGCTCCAACAGGAATAATAATAGGACTCTTATATTTGAGAAAGTTTAAGTCTTTTGATTATTTGTTTCATCTGATTAATTGGGGCAAGCAAGAAACAACCTTGAAGAAACACCAACAAAGACTGATGATGATGAAGTATCTCGGCCTCTGAGTGGAATACCAAATAGATGTGAAGAGGAGGAATCAGTCATTGGCGGAGACAATCAGTTTCATTAGTAGAGATGACCCAGTATGCCTTCCCGTTTCTAATGACTTTTGCTTAAATACAATATTCCATCAAATTGGTTTTAATCTTTTAAATGTATAATGTGATATTCTTCGAATAGGATGGTTTATGTTTAGGAGGGTTATTAATACATTAGGATTCTCGGTCGACGATGTAACATACGTCAGACTATATAAAATTAGATCCTCACTCTGTTTTCATTATCCCAGAAAACCTGGGATTTTAGTGTGAAAGTATTAATTCATAGTAGATTTTACATCGAAAATAAATTTTATTTATTTACGAGAAATATCTATGAAAAAAACGCATTCCTCACACCTGGGTAGCAGTCAGTCCTTAATTTTAAATTAAAACTCGTTTTTTAATAAGAACGAATTAATACGAATAAACAATGAATAGAACAATTTTAAAAAGCCCGTAGCATAAACAAAAATCGTAGTAATGGATATTAACCTAAAAAGAATAAATTAACAATTATCAGAAACACAACACACACGTGTAACTTATATAGTAATTCTAAAAAATCGTATACATTCTAAACTGTACGAATAAAATATTTTGAATTGTTTGTAACAATACCACTTGGCTCTTAGTTTATTTAAAGATAATTAATTTTCTGATTAGTGTTTCAATTACCTGTTTCCAACAATTAGAAGATTATTTTTTTTTCATTACATTTTTAAAACATGGGTTTTATGAAATCAACCGGATCGAGAGCGAAACTCCTCAATCCCAAGAAATAAAAATAGGTATATAAACTTCAGATGGGTTATAGGGATGTCATTTACATAAATCACAAAATAGTAATGAGACTAATAATTAGACTTGAGGTTCCCTACGTTTTGGCCTCAGATCCTAATAAAAAAGAAGAGTCAATTGCCAAAGATCTGTCTTCTATTATATACTCATCCTTAATTGCGTTTTGTAAAAATAGAAACACATTACCAAGAAATATTAATTTACTTTGTAGTAATTAAAAAGGTTTAAAAGCAGGTTAGTTTGCACAAAACAGTAAATTAAAACGTTTTTTTTAAAAAATCACAAAAAGGGAAACGATCTGTTTGTTTGTTGAAGTAGTTTAAAATTATACATACTAAAAGGTCCAAACCCAATTATGGTTGAATATAAACTAAAATGTAATTCTAGACAGCAGTGACAACAAATTAAATCATTTGCAATTTAAGCGTAAAAACAAGTTTGCAAAGTTCAATTAAATTAAACGGTATCTTCCCACGACGCCCACAATACGTAGTGACGTTGATCGCGGGAGAGATAAGGAAGTTTATTGTGGTCCTCTGAATTGAAGGCACTACATTATTCTGAGACGACGTGACGTGTCACTGGGGTCATTAAAATGTGTCTCGTCAGTGTTTCGCAGCATCTCGTAACGATGCACTGTGAGCGAGACAGCCTTCTCAATCCGTAATGTTAACCACCACTGTTAGGTTAGGTTAGTCACGTCTTTCAAGTTTACTACCTTCACATGTTGTGTCACAGTAGCAATTTCTCAAAATAAAGCGTCTTGTAACAAGTTTAATTTAGTTAGTAAGCAAAGTATAATATGTTTCAAAGAAAATATACTAGACAACATTTTTAGAAGCTTACATAAACAAAAGTCAACAGTACACGCAAAACCCTAATAAATAAACGAAATTAAATTATACAAGTGGCGTTTTTCGTAGATTTATACAATTCTGTCTCACTATCTTTTAAAGTAAGGCAGATATGTAAAGAAAATGTTGCGTTTCAAAACTCATTAAAAAACATTCTATAATAGAAAAAAAACTGCCTATCATATTTGTTTCCTTATAAATATTATACCTTCAAAAGTTAAAAGGTAAGGGGGCGATTTACATTACACGGGAGTTTTTTCATTGTTTTATTCAATTCACACAGAATGAAAATCTAAGAAAATCATTATTTCTTTGAAATTTACACAACATAATTAGTAAAAAAGAATGTACCACATGGAACTGACCCTGCTACGTGGCTTCTATGATCGCCTTTTTTAATGCTAATGTGCGCCTACATGATAAACTAGAATGTCAAATGAAAATACCATATTGACGTATTAACATAGTAAAATAATTCAATATCCATGTCCACTACTGCTAAATCCAAGATAATTTATTTTATTAGTTTGTATTAAAGTAACTTTAAATAATCTATGTAATTTTACTGACTATCCGTTTGGTAAAACAGTTGGCCAATATATAGAGCATAGTCCTTGTCGTGGGATGGGGAGTGGTTCCTAGTTTTTTAAAGTTTGTCTCTGTGAGTACACCGTGTTCCGAAAAATTCCCTGTAATACGCCACAAAACTCACGTATCACGTTTGCTTTAAATAGGCTGAAACGAAGTTTAGTAAAATTTATGATTGTTCAAATTTTAAATAATATAAAACAGTATAAGTAAAACAAATAATTTTAAAGCTATATAGTAGCTTTATCTCAGCTTTTTACATTTCCGTCAGATACTAAACATGTACACAAGCATATTTTTCAGTCAATAGGACTTCTTTGGTTTTTCCTATAAAGCTGCTTTGGTTGTCTTTGTGGAATTAATGGGGATGCCCACATTTAGATTTTGCCTGAAGCAACAAATGTGTGTGTGAATAAGATAATACAGTGCCATATATTAACATATCCAATATTAATCCCAGAGCCACGGATTCGAACAATACATACGAGGAAAATTTGTAATTCAGTGACAACGAGGAATCTGTGTTTAATGCCTCTAACATGGTAGCATTATGATACTTACAAAAAAACCTAATCGTTGTTAAAATTGTCACCGGTAGGTTTTCACATGCCAAAATTAAATATTTTAATTAACATAAATCTTCATAGTGCAGATTTTATTCTATAAATTGATTTGAAAATTTACGATGGTGGATTTTAATTTGTTAATTTTGCTTTAAATCTAATAAAACCGATGGTTTCACCTTAATAAAGTATTATTACATTTTTCCGTCGTTAATTTCTAAGGCGACATATATTTTTTATTGTTTTTTCGATAAATATACTTTTGTTTGATAACATAGTTCTGTTTGTTTTTACTTAATATTACCAAATGTTGAAACCCGATTTCTATAATTTTTAATAATGTGTATTGTAAAATTATGAAATAGGAACAGCTAAAAAATAACTTTGCGTGTTCATTGAACCTTGTTAACAAGATTCATATCTGATTATAACACCACGTTTTATTTTTATTTTTATTAAAAACGGTTTTATGACAGGTGTTCAATAATGTCCGAACTGGATAAAAATGGTATATAAATTGTGTATTATCGTATACATTCTGTGTATATAATTCGTCTCTAAAAGAGAAAAAAATCTGTTTATCTTATTTGAATTTTTACTCCCTACCATTGATTTTATAGCTCCTTAATAACGAATATACGGGGTTATTGTAAGAGCTTAAATGTATTCAAGTGCAGACTTCCATAATATACTACACCTGATGAGGACATGAATTTATGGCAAACTACAACCTCCAGGCCCCTGCCTCTTAGGACCAATTTTGTTCCTTATTGAATTTGGATTGAGATTGTTTCTGCCTTCTAATTCTCATATTAAGATAATGTATTTAAAACTGTGCTCTCTGTAAACTCTTTTTCAGCTGTGATAATTTTATACTCAAATCATAAAACCTAAAGATATGAAACCTTTCATGAGTCCGATTGTTATACTATAGGTATAATTTTTAAAGGTTTTTAAATTCTTAAAGTTCTTAAGAATGTGGTTGATTCTGACTTTATTTTAACATATCAGTTATAAAAGTTTGTATCAGAAATTATAAATAAGTGCATCATCTCAAAAATATTCTTAACTATCTTAAAACACCTCAAAATAATAACTCTTCTTGGACATGAGAACGCTGTTCCCATATCGCTTTGATTTGAGAGGCTGGTACAGAGCTGGCCTTCCCTTCTGCTAAGTACATGATTGAGACGAGCCCGCTATCCTTCTTTGTGGGACCTCAACACTAGGTGGCTCCTACCCCCAACTTTACTCATCCTGAATATCCTGTCACTCCGCAAGCAAGCGCAAAGGTCCTTTTAGGACTTATGAGAGGCTTTTTTTTACCTTCTTGTCCTAAGTGAAAACCCCCTAAGGAAGAGACATATATAATCATGACATTTGTGATTTTTAAACTAAACACTCCCAAGAGAATCATGTGAACATTTCAAGTTCTCTGTTAACTGGTGGGGGGGGGGGGGGGTGGGGGGGGGGGGGGGTGGGGGGGGGGGGGGGTGGGGGGGGGGGGGGGTGGGGGGGGGGGGGGGTGGGGGGGGGGGGGGGTGACGAAGATTTGTTATTGAATAGTCGCCTTAGTAGAGGCTCATTAAGTGATTAGGAAAACTAATTAATTAATTTCGATGAACACTGAAGAAGAACCTTGGGAAAGGTAGACGACTGTTCAGGACCCTAAGCGTTGCCAAATGTCGTCCTTAATTGAAGCAAATTGACCCAGTAACTGAACACCACGCAGCTAATAGGTTTTTACATAATTCTTATGCAGTGCATTTCCATAAAGCATTAGTGGAGCGACAAACATTATAGTTGTAACAACACCACTGTGCTAACTATGTGATTTGGTAGTTTGGTAATGACATGCCTAATAATAAACACTAATTGTAATTCTTAATTGTTTAACGGCTAATATTTGTATACAGTGTTATGGAGTTTGAAACCTAAGTAAATATCAACAAGATTTATTTGAGACAAAAATGTGTACAGTATCTTTACTCTTTTAGTACAATTAATTATTTTCTTAAAGATACCTCCTCTAGTGAGGCTCGATAAACTTGTATTTACCTCCAATATACATATCTGTATCATTGGTTACGTGTTCTATAACAACAAATGGCTGTGCAATAGCAAGTATAACACAACATAAAACCATAACAAGTTGATTAGGAGTTTTGCACAGATTTTGAGTAGAAAAGTAATAACGAAGTTCAAAGTTCTGATGTTAAATCTCAAGTGAATTGATATTGAGTTTGAAATTGTATTGATATCTTCGGCATTTACGTAACTAACTTTTTTCTTCTCCTATGTAAGGAATGAACCATCTTTGTATGGGAAATAATACCGATACTTTCAATAAAGAATACTGTGTTGATAAAAAAAACATGCTAAATTAACACAAATAAACATAAGAAATTTAAACTGGAATATAACTAATTTTTAACGGTTATTAGAATAAAGATAACAAATGGAATCCAAACCTAGACAGCTTACTGATGCTATTTTCTAGGATGAGTAACGGAATTCGCTATTTTTGCACTAGGCCCTATAAATGGCAGTACTAGGCTTAGCCGTCGGATATCGCAATGGAAAGTTGTTTCAGTAAAACTCCTAGTTTTGTGTTATCTATGTGTGATATATTCTTGATAAAATAGGAACCCTTCGTGGAAATTTGGTATTTTCAAAAGAATTTCAAATGCGATCTATAAGAAATTACTGTACCTAACGTTATCAAAATATTAAAATATAGAGTAAGATAAATCGATAATAAGTTGTGAATCTACACAGTTATCCACGGTGTGTGACTGTTCTCAAGACAAGTAAGGTATGAAGAGAGAAGTGGGCATACGTCTGGAGCAGCAACATCGACGAAGGGCGCACAGCCAACTTTCTCACTGTTGCGTTGTATAAAATTATGATACAGTGTCAACGCCCATCGTTTCATGTTTGGAAAGAGACTTTAAACTTTTGCAAGTAAATACCGAGAAATTGATAACTTTTTTAGTGGGTGTTGTTTTATAATATAATGTACCAATTTCTAAGCTAAAATCTGCCTTCTTACCTAATACGTGACTGATTATTAGTAATCTTATTTCATTAAAGAGTTACATGATACGCTGACTAACAAAAATCTTTAGTAACATTCCGACAACTAACCACTTGAATTTTTATCTTAGTCGGGTCTTAGGCAAATCAGCGTGTAGTCAAATATCGGCCAATTTTGGTTTCAATGTTAAGTGTGCCTTGATTGCAATGAAGAATTGAAGGTGTACGAATGGCATGTACGAATGGCATCGCCTGCCTACGCGTTGCCAATTGCGTCGAATACTAGTAAGGCGCCAAAAATTCGTCACTTGCCGTTTCTATTTAACGATTTTTTATTGGGGACTCCAGATGTTTCTCTTGATGTCGCGTCTTTGTCTATGTGATACCTCTCAATGAAAGGTTCTTAAAACTTGAAACTTAGTACATGGGGTACTCTCGGTCCAAGAAATATCCATATTGATTTTGGAATCTAAAGATCAAAGCGTAGTAAATTTGCAATTATCCGGGAAAAAGTAGTGTTGTAGCGTAGCCTACGTCATATCGGTAACGAATTTTATTATGTTCTGCAGGGGTCTTAAACATGCCTTTGTATCGGCTTATTATTTTGTCCAAATTCATCATCGTGATTGGAAAACGATAAAATTCGTGGTTAAATAGTTCATAAAAATTTATAATGTACATAGTTTTATCATTTTAAAAAGTTATAACATTTTGTTTAGTTTTTAATAAATATACCTATGAACTAATTAAAGCCAAGGGTTCTTCTCGAGTAGCGATTCTTAGGAAAGTGTCATTTATCGTGAGTCTGTTTATATTTATCTCTTTATTAATAGTGCGTTTCAATAGTAATGTTTTTTGGTGTAATATTTTAAAATTAAATCCTGATAAGAAAAGTCGATAACATTAGCCGCTTCAATATCACCTGAAGAAATACACACTGGAAATAGAATGAATGAATGAAAAATGCCTTTATGAAAGAGGCGGGGTTAGGGCTATTAAGCCCTCTTTACTCTATACCACTCAATTAATCTATACAGAAAATTTACAATATTTTAATTCAATTGTGGTAAATAATTAACTTATTCTTTAAAAAGAAAAAACAAAAAAATTGTAACCTATACAAAATTAAATTATCTTAATTTAAAAATCTATATATTTAAATGACTATAACACACTTTACTATTTTTTTGTAAAGTTTTTCTTTTATACAAAAGAAAAACTTTATACATTTTGTGATAAATTAAGAGCAAGAAGCAAGAAACATTCAATCACTCTATCACACCGATTGACCACATGACCACCAGCACCACCCGTCATCCCCACAGGCTCTCCAGCAGCAAGTCCTCGCCCCGAACCGTGCGCGGTCCTCAATACATCTGATGTCATCGGGGAGAGCGTTCCAAAGGCGACAAGCCTGAACAATAAAGGACTAATTAAAAATTGTTGAATGATGAATTGGAATTGATAGTAATATGGCTCCCCTTCTTTTAGATCGTTCACTAATATCAGAGATGAAGTGGAAATGATCGGACAGATAACCAGGATATTTGGTTTTGATAATTAAATGTAGAATAGAAAGAATGTGGAATTTACGTAGTTAATGCAGTTTCATCAGTGACAATTGCTGAAAATATTGCGTAACGTGCTCATGACGCCTGAGATTAAAAATAAATCTTATACAGTAGTTCTGAGCACGCTGGAGTCTGTTCGATTGCTCAACGGTCATGTCACTCATCACAGTAGTCAAAGTGTGGTAGTATAAGAGTCTTAATGAGCATCACTTTGACATTGAATGGCAGATTCAAGGCAAACCGTTTCAAACCGTGGATAACAGCAAAGACTCTTCTGCACGTTATCGTAACTTGGTCAGTCCATTTGAGATTTCTGTTCATAGTGAGTCCGAGATTTGTCAGTTTGTTTTGGTAATTTAGTCCACAACTGTTAGGTTTAAGTTTCAGTGCGGTATCAAGATTAGTTAGGTTTATCATTTTAGAGTTACCAACTATCATTGCTTGCGTTTTGTTTTCATTTAGTTTCAGTCCTTGTTGTATTGTCCAAAAGTTAATGGCCTCAATATCCAAGTTGAGTAGTGACCCAAAAGTAGCTAGTTCGTTTGGTAAACAGTGAACGTATATTTGCAGATCGTCGGCATAGCGGTCCGTAAGTCGTATAATATTACTAATTGATTATAATTATGCATTAATTTTGGTCTCAGAAAGTTTTAGTCCACAATCCTAAACATACAACTTGAAATCTACCAGATCATACTATTTCTTAAAATATTTAGATAAATTCCTTTTCAATACCTCCGAGGTTCTCTGCCGGGCTCCAATTCAATGTCAGGGCTAAAGGTTCCAAATCACACCTCAGTTTCGTTTCATAATTTTCATACTTGTAATCACCTTCAACTAGTAACACATAGTTATAATGTTAAATAAATAATGTTAAATTCTATGTGTTTGTCATTTTGTTTGATCAAGCGTGTTATTAGGGATTAATACTTCATAGTTACAAGATCGTTAGCTTATTACCTACTGAGCAAAAATAATGCAACTCGTTATTGTTTATGAAAATAAATACTCAAGTAATTAAAGATTTTAATTACGAAAAATTATTAATCATCATTATTAAGTCAATGTGTATCATACATATACTTCATCTACATAATAAAAACAATCTTAAATAAAAATAAAATACATAATCAGTTGATTTTATGAGACAATTTCATAATTATTGTTTACATCTGAAAGAAATACACGTTTAATTAAAAATATAATAGCAATCATATAAATCCCTCTTTACAATATCCTATTACAACCTGAATATTAGGAAATAATGGTTTTATTTATTAGGAAACAAAGATTTGTTTACAATTAATGCCAGAACAGGACATTTTTGAAAGTTTAAAAGACATTTGATAATGAAAAAAATGTATTCAAATAATTTAATTGAGGGCGTTCATGATAAGAAATAGTTACCTGTTCTATAGTTACCGTAATTGAGTACCAATAAAAAACAACAACTCGTAGTGAATGAAATTGAATTAGGTAGAAAATAATGGTTTTAATGCTAATCAGCAGTCCCAAGTAAGCGATACAGACAGAGGTCGTTTAGCCAAGCGTCCGTGCGGTGTCTGCTCGTGAGTCAGTTGTGTGTAGCTGTAGTGCCAACATCGCTGACTGTCACGCTCCTAAATATCACATCCGTCCTTTCAACCTCCTCTCAGAAGTCGTTGTCTGTGTCAACCCTCAGAGATGTTTAAGCTGCTAGTGTTCTCGTGTCTGTTCGGACATGTTCTCTCTGCTAACATCCTAGCAGTGTTCCCGCACACCGGCAAGAGTCACTTTGATGTGTTCGAGCCACTGGTCCTGGCTCTTGCTGGGAGAGGTCATCAAGTCACCGTCCTCAGCTTCTACCCCCAGAAGACCCCTGTGGCTAACTACACTGACATAAGCCTCGTTGGGACTCTGCCTGTATTCGTGAATGCTCTGCAGTTCGACTATCTGAAAGGTTCAACACTCATCTTCGAATTTACTTTCGTCAATGGTATTGGGCTCAGTGTTTGCGAGTCGGTATTAACCTCTCCTCAAGTGAAATCTCTGATAAGTTCCGGCAAAAAGTTTGATCTTCTGCTTGTCGAATTGTTCAACAGTGATTGCTTCCTCAGTTTGGTGGACTTTTTTAGTGCCCCCCACATCGGCCTTTCTTCCTCCATGAATCTACCTCACCACATTCCTAGGGTAGGAAACCCAGATAGTTTTTCCTTCTCGAATAACATTTTACTTCCGATAAAACCACCCTTCAGCTTCCTTCAAAGGTTACAGAACGTGGTCTACACACTCGGCATGCGCTTGGGAAGGACGCACTACTATTCTGTACTAGAGCAGAAGCCTATCCGTCAGGTATTTGGCCATGAGGTGGATCTCGAGAGGGTCGCTCACAACGTAAGCCTAGTAATGACGAACACTCACTACAGTCTACAGGGCGCACGCCCCCTAGTTCCTGGGTACATAGAAGTCGGTGGGCTACACATTCTCCCTCTCAAACCCATCGTTAAGGTAATATTCTCCAAAGAATATTGTAATCTCTTTAAACTATATAGGTTTCATAATACATTACGATCTAAAAAATAATCACTATTTAGATAATTGTAAATGTAATTTGATGGTTTGTATCTATATCAGTATTACGATACATAATGTCTATCTGAACTATGCCGCCATTGGTGTCTCAATAATTGATAAATTGTCAACCCTTTTCCAATATTTTTTCATTCTTATTGTTATAGATCACTCTAAAGTTTCATGCTAGTTGGAAAATAAAATGTAAACACATTTTATTCATTTGCTACTGATTCATTATGAATTCACAGCTATATATATGAAGTATTGACTGAGTACTCAAAATTAGTAATAATAATAATGTTACAAATGCGAAAGTGCCTTTGTTTGTTTGTATTCATGCGTAATCTACTCAACCAATTGTTCTGAGATTTTACATGGACAATCTTGCGGTTCCTGGGATAAATATAGGATTCTTATTTCGAAAATCCCTCTCGGTACACCCCACTGGTCTTTAAAGTAGCGAAAAATCCCATCTTGGTTTCTAAAGTTGTGTAATATTAATTGAATGAGCCTGTCAAATGTAATCAACTGTTCTGTGTAAACATTGTTTATTATTATCGATTTGGTTACATTTATAGTGTGTAACTTTTCTAATAAGTAACCATACATTTTAACAGAGTTTTATATTTCAGTGATTAACTAAGTACTAATATACCTTATAAAATGTCCTAAAACTTAAAAAGCTCATAATTTTACTCCAAAGACGCCCTTTAAAGCAGTCGGCAAGAACTATGCTAGATGGAATTTCGCTGAGCTGTTTGAACTAATGTACCAATCCCAGCTCTAAAAGTTCTAAAATATTTTAAAACTCACATATAAATTATAAAAAAACTGATATAAAATTCCTCTTAGTTCTCTTTTGACAGAAGAAGCTTCTCTGATCTGTGATATTTTCTTAATTTGGAAACAAAATAACATCATCTATGGAATAGAAAATAATAAGAACTAAGAAAATTACAATGACCATAATTGTAAACTATTTGGCATATTTTCATGATCGTGGCAAAAAGGCAAATTCTAAATTGCCGTCAGAAATATAATACACTCGAATAAGCAGTAGTCATAAACGTGCTACGCCTACTAAAATGCGTGTAAATCAGCGGGTAACTACTAGCAGTGCATATATAAGACAATGCAGTCTTATTTTTGCTATACACATAAAGACTGTTATGAAATCTATGTAAGTTGTCTTCTGAAAAAATGGGCTTCTCTGAGCTGTGTATGTATATATATTTTCTTGATCGGCAAAACCAGTTTTGAAACAAAACAATAATAAGACCGAAGTAAATTAAAATGACCATAAATTTAAACATTTTAACATACTACCTTGATCGTGGGTAGAAGGCAAACTCAACATTGGCGTCAGAAAATAATTCACTCGAACCAGATGTGCAAAACCTACGAAATGCGTGCGAAGCCGCGGGTAACTGCTAGTAATTAATAAATTGAATAAGTGTGAGATGTAACCTTAGGCATATAACTAAACTGATTGGTTTGAACAAATTAAAACTACACCCGAATGTTTTATTTATAAGAGAAATCAATTTGAAACTAAAGTTTTACTTAAGTAAACAGCATGCATAATTTGAATGGATATGAAATAATCAAACGAAGACAAGAGTGGATTTTATTAGTATTACATTAAAAGTTTTTCACGATGGGTTTTTTGACTCGATTTAAACGATTCGTTTTACATTACTTTGTGCTATCTAGCTGTACCTGTCAAGTTATGTATTTTTCAAGGATAACTGTCATACTGATTTCATTAAGTTTACTGCAATATTAGTAATGCTGCGTATTGCTGATTATTTGTATTTATAACCATCATTAGTTTTTGTACTAATGGTGTTATATAATATTGTGGAATAAGGTAAACATATATAAAACAAGTGTGGGTATCGACACGAAGGTTAGCTAAGCGCTGTCTTTGTTTTATGACATTGCAGAAAGTTGTCATGAATACACCCTCGTAGCATTCATTTCTGATATTTAGTAATATGTAATAACATTGCATTGATAGTGGTATTTATAAAACAAAATATGCAAATCGAGAAATGAATAACAGCATGTCGTTTACAGTTATAGCAACTGGTTGTCGTTTGTATAGTGAAATTAATTTAAAACTAAAAAAAAACAAATTAAAAGATAAGCCGTTACTTGTTTCAAATAAACTATTACGACAAATGTTATAATATTTTAATATTTTATGTTACGCATTCACATAAACTATATTAAGATATTCTTGAATTTAATGGTAAAGATAGTTAATACCTTTTGAGATTTATTATTTGAGTTTAAACCAACAAAACATATCTCATAATTATACCTTAGACAAGCTAATATGTGTTAATATGTGTTTTTTGTACTTTGAAAGTGACAGTATGTTTGTAAAATGTTCAAAGTAGAAATTATTTGCTTTTTTTAATGTACCATATTAACATATTATCTTTGTTTTTCTGAAGAATTAAGTCATTATAAAAGTAAAATTTCAATATATCCAAAATAAATAACACACTAAGGTAAAAAAAAAATGTTGTGTCACTTGTTACGAAAAATTTAAAGCAATCTAAAAAGTATATATTTTGTATGGTTAGAAAACAATATATATTATGAATTCAGCTAAATACTGCAACCCATAAGTTTTAATTAATAATTTGTTTTTATGATTGTTTTTTAATCAGTTATATCATAACAAACGTTTTGCCTATTTGAGACTCGATACCTTTTATGACTCTTAATGGCGTGCAAGGTTTTGTTCATTCTTTTGAAACAAACCCGATATTATACAAGAGAACACACCTTTCTATTTAATAATCCATTAAGTTTGATTCTAGAAGTAATGGAAATAAAAATCACACAACTGTAACGTAACTTGTTAAAGAATGATGTATTTTTTTAACACTTCGAGGCGCGACGTTCAGTAGCTCTGGTACTCGCGGTAGCTGCCACTGTCACGTCTGGTAAAAGTAAACAACAAAGCCGCCAAACATAAGGACAACGGCTTAATTAGGTGCTTGTCTTCGTCAAACAATCGAGTTCCTAATTATGTTGTACTCAGGTGTCATGTTTCGAATATTTTTTCCTTTTTTAGTCCTTCATCTTTAGACCGATAACTACTGTTGACATGAAAACGTGTTGTAAGCGAACTGTACGTCACTATAGTACAACATAATGTAACATCGCATTGTTCTATGAAGGCAAGTAGGACTACCGATTTAAATAATTACAACTAATCATGGAGCAATAACCCTTTACTATGAATGACAATAGTCACGGACTGTTATGTAAAATTTTATGTTTTACTTGATCCTGAACGCAAAATTACCTACAACGTGACCGGATTATTCATGACCTTTCTGTATAAAGTTGTGATCAATATTAAAATTACTGTAATTTGCAAAGATGATTCAAAACAATCAATCTTATGTGCTTGCTTTATGAGTGGATATCGTAAACAACTATAAATATTACGAACAAGGTGTAAAATAGGGGAAGAAGACCAATCATGTGTTTTTCGAATTATTGTTTTATGCAATAAAGGTTATGCATTTATGTAGTAGGCAACTAAAGATTTCACACGTAAGGGGGTAGAGGTCAGTTCTTTAAAAATAAAAATTTTATAGATGAAAAAAAAAACATTATAAGCAAATTAAATGCTTATGCTGAAAATTTAATGTCTAAAAATGTTGTATGTGCAAATAAAGTATTGAATTTATGTGATATTTTAAACAGAAAACTAAAAGACGGCTTTAATCCTTTACATGTGAAATTTTAAACATATTTAAGTAAGTGTGGAAAGTGGACACTAATCCCCCTATTTCTTTGTGTCTACATTTCTTTACTGTGTACAAGATGCTTGATAAGCCTAAGATATCCATCAACTCACTTCGCTCATTTGTTTCCTAAAATTGTAGTCACAGAGCGAACGGTTCTTTGAGTCATTTAAATCCCTTTCCCCCTTTTTTGTTCTTTCAATTACCGCAAATACAAGTATGCCGTCCCGCAATGACCAATGGAAACTACTTACTAGTATCTATAATAAACTCAATTATTTTAATACGTCACTGATGCCATCTAAAGTAAAAGTCGGATAATACTACTGTTAACTATTTCCAATACACTAAGACAGATGGCGTTTTTTTCATTGAAGTACAAAGTTATCAAACAAGTATTTTACAAACATTATTTCGGGATACAACTTTATGTATTATTTTCATATCTAAGTAATATACATTCCAACGTTCGTCTAAATCTCTCCACTGGAATCAAGATCCAAACACCCGCACATACAAAATATCCAAACATACAAACATCATTCTTCACAAACATTCGCATTTATAATATTAATAAAAATATACGGAATCAATTAAAATCCTTTCTATTCACCAATTGTCTTATCATGTTTATATTTAAATATAAATCTTAAAACAACACGCTTTAAAATTTTAATTCAGGGGATTTTGAGTCGGTAAACACCAATTGAGGACCTTCCAATGAAATTAAGGTTAGTATTGTAATAGACCCGTGTCCACAAATAGATTTTCAAGGAGCTAGTACCTCCAGAAAGTTTACTTTTTGCAATAACAATACAATTTTTGTTACCCTGACTAAAACCTTCCGTCGGAGCTAGAACATTATAGTAATTGTATCTCCTTACGGATATCAAAATAATACGGCTAGGAAAAATGGCAAATATTGCATAAGGGTACAATTTGACTTCACACATGGTAAACCTTCTGGTTGTCTAAGAAGTCATGAACTGGTAAACATTACTTTGTCGAGATATACTTTGAAAAGAGTTTGTGAAACCATTTTGTATAAATTAAACATCTCACTTTTACCCTTAAAATACTTAGCAAATATTTTCAATAGGTCCAGGAACACGGGAACTACAGGCAACAGGGATTATTGCAAGCAACATAGTTATAAATTGCAAAGTTAATAATGTCGGGAAATAAAAAAAGATAGATATTAATTTTAATAAATAAGAGATTAAATTTGTTATAAAAAGAGTAATTTAACACCAGATGGAATAAGCAATACAGATTTTTCACTTATTCATTAATGGTTTTACAAATGTACATTATACAGTGTTACACAGTAGTTATTGGCATGCGATATATTTTGTGTTCTTGTTTCTATTAGATTGCAGATATAGATTTTGTTGAGTTAGTGCCATGAGCAAAATTACTACTTTACTGGACAAGTCCTCTCCTAATCCTTTACACAAGGTTTTACTTTTCACCTTCTCACACAGATAATTTTCTGTTGAATTAAAAGTAAAAATAAAGTAAAGTAGTTTTATTTTACCGCGTGAATTACACAAATATTATTAAGAATTAAATTATGTCTATCTTATGCGTGTTGTAGTATATGACTAACTAAACACGCATGTGATTTAAGACGACTGATAAAGTACGGATTTAAATAGGTAACATTTTTTATTATAAAAGTAATTTATCATGAAAATGTTTATTACAGTAGGCCTACGTCAAACAGTTCTCTAAATCCTAAACCCTCAGTAATAATTCCACTGAGATTCGCGAGTGTGTCAATACTTTTACAAAATATTTTCATTTTTTTGACCCAAATAGAAATTTAAAATAATCGAAGGCAGAGCGATATAAAATTGTTGTGTCTTCTTCAAAGGCTGCACACTAGGTAAATATAAAAATACCCAATTATACAGGTGCAGATAATTAATAATACTAAGCCGAATTGCAAAGATGTTCATGTATAACAGAGAAAGTGATTAAATCTAGTTTGTTTGTTGTAAAATGCATTTATGCACACAAGAGGCCAGCCTGTAGTGGACTTTCCCTAACGACGTGAAGTTTTCTAACCCACTGTTCTCTATCCTCTAAACTTCAGGATACTAACCCGGAAACCGTTTGTCACACTACTTCATTAATGTATTACATATTTGTGGAATAAGCTGTAAATATTTACTATCAATAGGTCGAACAACATTCATGTGCATCAATACAACACGTTTCTTGGTACAAACTACCATTGGAAATAAATGTTTCATAGCAAGTAAGTACACAAATTTCTCTTTACGTTTGCCAATAAAATACCCTCAAGCGATAACGTCATAACTGAGCACTTTATATTATTTCGTATGTTACGGACAAAGTGAGATCTCAATAATCAAAAGTAATCACCTGTAAGGCCTTCCAATTAAAAGCAATGTTCAGTTGAGCTCATTGACAAGCTAACTCGTATACACATTTTTAGGTTTGAGTTTGGATCCTCAATACGCAAAATTGATCTATATTAATTTTACTTTTCAAGATTAAAACCACCCGTTATTGCCTTTTCCCTATGTTGATGTAATGTTTTAAAAATATAGCCTCCAGTTTTTTATTTGTGCTAATTTGAAAAATCCGTTTATTCTAGAAGCTTTGTTTTTTATTTATTTATTGTTAGAACTCTTAATAGAGTGCGGGTATAAGAAAATATGAATGCGGGTCGAACTTTGAAATTCTTGTCGCTAGATTGTTTTAACACGCTTAACTTTTCAACCTAAGAATTCTTAAACTAAACTTTAAAAACACTACATGTTATGCACGGAGGGAAAATAAACTTTCTAATTATTTTAATTGTTATAATAATAAAAATAAAATTTAATTATTTTACGAACGTTGTGTACAATCCTTGAATTCTACAGTGTGTATTTTATTTTTAGTATCTATTCCCAAACTAGGGTGAGTAAAGCAACGCAAAATGTTGAAATGAAATTCTTAATTTTTTTAAAGATATATTATAAATGAACACATTGACAAATTTGTGAATGGATTAGAAGTATTGTAGTTAGCTGAAATATACAAAATAGTGGATGTAATGGATTTACAATTTTAAACTTTGGTTTATTCAATAATTTTGGTTCCCTTCAGAACGTATGCACTGTACAAGGACACACACGTCAAAGTCAAAACTTTCAAAGCTTTTGATATTTTGGGTTAAAACCATCAATTAAAACAGTGCTTACACTTTAGTGTACTTTCTCTCTCGCAAAGTATTGAATCGTTCTTTTATTTACTTTTATTAATTAAATACATAATGTTACCTACCCAAATAAAAACAATTTCAGTCCCCTCCCAAATATATTGCATAAAATCTTTCTTAACAAAAAAGGAACGACATTGTACGGGGCAGAAGTTAAAAATTAATAATCGGAGGACCAATTATGAGAATAAAAATAAAACAATGTGCAGAATGGCGGGAAAGTGGGCAGGTAACAAGAGGTGAGAGGAGAATACAACACAAGTGATGGAGGTTTAACAGTACCTTGGAAAACTCGCTGTGTGTAGAGATCCACAGGGGGAAGCAGCAGCAACGACAGGAGTGCTTAGGCGCGACGTAAATTGGCGCGTAGCGAACGGGCGTCACCGCTGGCGGCCGCGGTAGCTTTAGAACGACGAATAATCCGCACTGGACACTGTCTTCTCCACTAATACCCTGAAATTACCTCCAAAGGAGTGTGGGAGGAGGATGGTAATGCACATTAAAGAAAAACACTTGAAAACAAAGTCAATACGAAAGGGTCGAGCACAAAGAGTGACCCACGAACTGTAGAGCTACATGGTCTCCGGCCGATGATTCCACTCAGAATGCCGGGAAGCGGCTCGCTCCAGGGGACGCTATCGCCCCTGGTTTGGTTAGAGGGGTATCTGCTATTCGCCGAACGGGCAGCAGTCGCAAAGCGGAAGAGCGCCCAGAATACTTCAAGGACAGGACCCTTTAAGATATCAGGGGGTGTGGCGCTGATTGGAACAGCGGACGACTGATTTGGGACCACGCTCCCTCTCTCTCTTATACCTAAATGCGTCTGGGCTAGATTATGCTTATCTATATTAAATTAAATATTGAACATACCGGCGGCTTTGAATCATCAGGATTCAACAAATCAAAGTGGCATGATCGAGAAAGAACATGAGAAATAAAGCTAAAGACTAACATCTTAAACTAGGTCTTAACTATCTATCCTAAAGTGTTGAGATAGACTTAAGCTATTGGTGACAAGAACGGCAGCAGGAACACTTTGACTGCCGGGCGTGTGAAGGTACCCTTGGGGGGTCTTGAGTTCTACCACACGCACTACACTGTCACGTCCAGGGAAAAGCTTAGTTATTCTAGCGAGGGGGCCAACACAGCGAGGGAGAGTCTTGTTGGACCAATACTAGATCGCCAACTTGTAAATTTCGGGAGGGCCGCTCCCACTTAAGTCTTTGCTGGAGGGAATGGAGGTACTCCCTGCTCCAGCGTTTCCAACACTCGCTGGGAGCAAGCCTGCACTAGCTGCCAATGAGCCAGCCTGTTATCCGGCAAATCTGCAAGGTTGCGTTCGGGCACAGCCACTAGCGGCGCTCCCAATCAGGAAGTGCCCCGGAGTGAGAGGTTGTAAATCGTTGGGGTCACTGGAGAGCGCAGTAAGCGGGCGGGAATTCAACATTGCTTCCACCTGGCAAGTGAGGGTGGTAAATTGGGCAAGAGTGGGAACATAGGTGCCCAGAACTCTTTTCAAGTGAAAATTTGGCGCTCTTAATGGCGCTTTCCCAGAGGCCGCCATGGTGGGGGAGCTGCAGGGGGGTTTAAAATGAAAGTTAATTTTCTGGCCGAGGGAAAAAATTGGTGAATTTGGAGCTTGCCAGAGGAAGTGATTAGTTGCTGTAAAGAGTTTCTCGCACCAACAAAGTTATGTACCACAGTCCACTATAGATGTCGGTACATAGGCCTCTACGTGAAACAAAACGTGTGAGTGCGGCTATAAATGCGTCCGTGGACAGATCAGTGGCGACTTCTATATGTACAGACTTAGTCCACTAGGCACACAAAGAGACAGATGTAAGCTTTAGTGTGTCGGATAGAGCGGAGGTTGTGAATCTTGACGTTGAAGGGACCACCATAGTCAATGCCTGTCGACAAGAAAGGTCGAGCGGAATTATGCGGGCTTTGGGTAGATCACCCCATGAGAGGGAAACAAAGGCTTGGGTCTTTGTTTAAAGCAAGGGAGGCATTGAAAAATGCGCGAGCGCACCACGCTACGAGCAGAGAGAATCCAGACATGCTGGGCTAAAAGGGACATGGTTAATTGAACCCCTGAATGTAAGTTTTGTAGGTGAGTGTGGTCTATTAGTAAAGTTAACAACATGGTGAGATTTAGGCAAAATACAGGGGGGTGGCGCACTTCTTCCGTCAAGTCAGCAAGCTTTAGTCGACCACCAACACGGAGGGAGTCCTTCAGCATCAATGAAGGGAGCAAGGCGCTGTAGCTTGATGGAGCAGTTCTTGTTGTCTCGAAGGGCTGCCAGGTCATCAGGAAAAGATTCTCGTTGAACTAATTGGAAGAGGCGAAGTTGAGCAGCTCGCACCTCGACGACAGAAAGAGGACCCACATGATGTTCTTGCCGGCGGCTATGAGAGACGAACCGGAGGAGATACGCCAACACATGGAGCAGCTTGGTCCAGGAGGAGAAACGAGTGAGTAGATCCCAAGGAGGCTGGGAGGCTGCAACGAAGACGGACAGCGGAACGGGCTTCAACTCGTCCAAGGAAGAATCATCGAGCGGAGAGAAAAACTGGAAGTGGGCCAATCTGGAGGAGGTAGTTGCAGCCACAAGGGTCCGTGCCACCAAAGAGTGTGATGAACAAGTTCCGAAGGGAGGATCCCACGAGAAGCACAGTCTGCAGGGTTGTCAGCACTAGACACATGACGCCAAGAAGAGGGAGGAATGAGCTCTTGGATTTGAGCTACACGATTCGCTACATACGTTTTGAGGCGGTAAGGGAGAGTATGTATCCAGGACAGAGTCACAGTCGAATCACACCACAAAGTTGTAGAGTCAATACTTAATACACTGGAATACTGAGACTGTACATAATGAACTAAATTAGCCAGGAGGTGAGCCGCGCACAACTCTAATCGCGGCAAAGTTTACTCGTTTTAGCGGGGCAGCACGAGTTTTTGAAATTATTTGGGTCACACTCACTTCACTATCAGTGTTTATGCACCTTATATACACAACAGCGGCGTAACCGGTCTCGGATGCGTCCGAGAAACCATGTAGTTCACATGAGCTAGAGGGGGTGGCCATTATCGGCCGAGGGATCGACACTTCAACAATGTTTTTTAAGTCGATCACAAAGTCTCGCCATTTTAGCGCGAGGTCCGGAGACAAGGGTTCATCCCAAGATACACCGGAAGTCCACACACTTGCATGAAGCGCTTTGCTATCATTATGCAAGGGGACAAAAAACCGCACGGGTCGTAAAATCCGAGCGATCAGACTTAGCACTTTCCGCTTAGTCGGGGCATCACATGTGAAGTTGAGGTTATATTTAAAACAGTCTGTCACAGGTGACCAATGGATACCTAAGATGGAGAACAGAGGGTCCGACGAAGGTTGAAGAAAACACAGGGGATTCTTGATGAGAGGCAGGCAATGGGTTGAAGTAATTTTTGGGCAATTTGAAACCCATTTCCTCAGTTCAAAGCCGCCTAAGCGGAGAAGCTCGATCAGCTGATGTTGAAGTTGGAGAGCTTCGTCTTCAGTGGACGCTCCGGCTATCAAATCGTCCACATAGCTATGGTGTTTCAGAATGTGAGCTGCCTGAGGGAAAAACTGGAACCTTCATCTTGTGTCAATTGTCGGAGAGTTTTTTATGGCGAGGTAGGGTGAACAGTTCATACCATACGTCACCGTGGTCAGCTGGTAAGTAGAGAGCGGAAGGGGAGGGGTTTTCACGCCAAAGGATGAGCTGAAACCTTTGGTCGTCTGGATGAATCTTAATTTGGCGGTACATCTGCCGGATTGTCGCACGAAAAAACAAAATTTTTCAGCCGGAAGTGGAGAAGGATATCACAAATATTATTTTGTAAACTTTGGACCGGTTGAGAAGTACGTCGTTGAGGGATAGGCCTGAGCGGTCTTGGCACTGGCGTCAAAAACAACACGAAGCTTGGTAGTGCTACTATACTCTTTCACTACCCCATGATGTGGGAGAAAATAATGCGGAGCAGATAAAATCAGGATGGGGAAGACATTTCATGTGTCCGAGCGCCTCGTACTCGGTCATGAAACTCGATATAGAGCGCCTTCAGGGGGGAGTTATTTCTGGCGTGGATCCGCCTCTCCATTAGACTCCAGGCGATGAGCGGCGGTTTGACCTTGACGTTCCCAATTTAGTGTGGGCGAGAGGTTGTCAACAAAGGGAAGCTTGACTACATAGCGACCTTCCGAGTCACGTGTATGCGATGTCTCAAAACAGTTTATCACAACGCGATTTCTTCTTCCGATTTTTTACTACAGATCGGAAGTTCTTCCTGTGTCCAAAATCGTTGAAGGGAGGAGTGGAGGTCAGTATCTGTGGTCGAGAGGAGAGAGATGGCGAGATTAGAGGTTCTTTGCGCGGTAGAGAGAGACACGGCGCACTTCCAACAATCACATATCCAAAAATAGTGCCAAGAGCAGAAGGCATATTCGCCCCGAGAGAGTGTCGCTCATTGGTAAGCAGTTGAGGGAAGAGAGAGTTGCCGATGAGGACATCGATTGGACCAGGCTTGCCAAAGGTCGGGGTCCGCGAGAACAAAAGATTTTGTTCGCATGAGTACTTCCGGGTTAAGTTCTACCCGCGGAAGTTCGAGAGAGATTTTTTCCAGTACATGGAAGGAATGGTTTTGGGCAATTAAGTGTCCCGATAATGTTTCAAGATTGAGATCTAGTGACCCTCTGGTGTTAGTCATGTTTTGGGCTAACCCAATGACAGTGAGGTTAGAAGGCTGGCGACGTGAGCCTAACAGCTGAGCAGCACGCTCAGAAACAAAGTCGGACATACTGCCAGAATCCAATAAGGCGCGGAAAATATATGACTGGCCATTGTGGGCAGTGAGTTTGACCAGTGCTGTACAGAGCAGCACGGTGCTTGTTTCAGTGAGAGAGGTGGAGCGCGCGGCACAAGTCAGTGTTGTGTTGACAGCTAGCGGGGGGGGGGGGGGGTAGAGGCGCAGTGGCGGAAGAGCTAGGCCTATCGGCGCTGTTATTAAAGTGCAGAAGCGAATGGTGTTTCCTGTGGCAAGTCGAACATGTGTTCTTGGATCTGCACTCTTTAATCGGATGATTTCCCAAGCATGAAATGCACCGCTGGTTACCTTTAACGAGGTTTGTACCGCTCATTAGGAGACTTGTCCTTAAACAGAGGACATTGGTAAATTTTGTGCCCAGATTTCCGGCAACAAAAAACAAAGAGCTTCGTTAGTTTGAATTAATTTTAGCGTCAGTAGCTAACAAATTCATTTGCTTGGGGGAGGCGAACTGAACACGCTTTTCAACCCTCGGTCTGGAAAGAGGTTAGACAGTATTTTCGTCTCAGAGTGGGTGTGAAGGCTAGCGTCTTCAAATCTGGGAGCATTCCAGATTTAAAAATGTTATAATCTCCGTGACCTTGGGGAGGGAATGCGGAGCGGCGCCAGGCTCTCTTTGGGACTCACGATACTGTTCCAATTTCTGGACAGTTTTTGCTGTCAAAGTTTTGCGCAACAAGTGAGCTGACAATAGAGGATTATCAGAGGCGATATCACAGTCCAGGGCTTTCAAGGACTCTGAATGTTCATAAAATGTTGTTATGAACGCTCTAAGTTGTTTAGCATTGTTGCTAGCGACTGCGGGTATGTCAAGTATATAATTTAGATGGAGAGTAGTGAGGCGGCGTATGTTATGATATCTGTCCCGCAACAACTGATAAGCAATGAGGTAATTGGCGGGGGTGAGATTGAGCGACTTCACTAAGTTCAGAGGTTCGCCTTCCAATATGCTCAGTAAATACTGGAACTTAGCGACGTTAGAGAGTGAAGCACTGCGGTGTACTGTAGTGTCAAACAGGTTGATAAATGAAATCCATTTCATAGGAGAACCATCAAAAACGTCTGTAAGTTTAATTTTAGGCAACTTGACCTCCAGTTACCGTCGTGGGGAACAACGCGGGATGATCAGAATGTGATGAGGACGCGGGAGTTGTGGGTTCAGTGACAAGATGAACCTCGATCAAGCTAGAAATAGCGACATATAGGTCGTTAACCTCATCCTGATCTTTGGAAAGAGTATCTTGATCCGCTGCTTCACTGTCACCTTCGATGACACGTTGAAGGTTAAGTTCAAAGTCCGCGCGTTTCTTCTTTAGTTCCGCGAACACTGTGTTTAATTGTCTGATTTGAACTGGTGTCAAAGGTGGAGCGCTGGTAGTGATTTTCGTGACGGTTTCGTTAAGAGAAGCAAAACGAGATTTGATAAGATCTGTTGATTTACGATAAGTTTTCGTATTTGAATTCCTTGGGAGCCATTGTGATATCGAAAGGGGCAAAGCAGTTTTACAAATGAGAATTACCAAAGGTTTCCCGATAGTGCCACAAAACAATAAAATGAGACAATTAACAAAAGATAATTTAAAAAACAATGGAGGGATACCGTAATGTAAACAAATCAATGTAAGCGAAAGGGGGGGGAACAAGTTAAGTTGAGATAAGACAAAATTAGATTACATTAAGTGCCGGTATGTCCACCTAAGCTACCTTAAATAGCTAATCTAAGTACCAATGTTATGTAACCCTAAGGCGAGAAAATATTTTAAATGGAGCAATTATTAGTAAAAATAATATAAGAGAGACAGTGATAATTGTTATTAAACAATTAAGTAACCCGTGAGAGATATCCTAAGTTAATCAGGTTGATAAAGAGACACAATGTAGAGAACGGTGAATGAACCTTTTTAAAATAAAATTGACAAAATACAATGGAGTGTAGAGAAATAAGTAGCTAATATGTAGGTTAGAGATAAGAAATGTTGCTTTCAATAATTTGGCAAGAGTACACCATAGAATTGACCTACAATCACCAATACTATCGATCAGAGAGTTAATCTAACACTTCTTAACATAATTTACGCTAGAACATGAAACAACAATGATATAATTGAAATGAAAAGGAGAGCAAATCAGTTTCAAGTTAAATCTTACAATTGACATGAGAAACTTAGAATGGCAATTAATTGGTTGCTTATTTAACAAGTAAATTACAATGGAACAAAGCGAAATGTTATTCAATAGCAAATTGAATAGTGAGCAATATATTGCTTTAGAAACAATTACAAGGAACAATTAAATTTCCACTAGCACAAAGTTACATTAATGGAATGGAGAATTATTGTGAGTTAATTAATACTATCAAAGAAAGAGTGGTCAATTAACTAAACCAGATATTGCCCTGTTGTTAACTAAATACATTACTAGTATATTACTAATGTGAGAGAGAGTATGGGTGGACTCGTGTCCGAGTCTCTATTCAGAGATATAAACAGAGTTCCGTTTTACGGCGAGAGAAATGCAGTAATCAAAAAACCGGTACAGCTGACTGCAGCGGAGCCGTGCATTCAAGTATCGATCGGGCCATCAGCTGTTGAGGGGCGGTCGTAAAATTAGGACTGCCTACGGACAATTACGTAATAGTTGTTGACGTCAACGATCCAGTTGCGCGAGAGAAGAAACAATGTTACCAGTACAACACGTTCGCAGCGCCACCATACAAGCCGGTAGCGTCGGTACGGCAGATTCAAAATGGCGTAACGACGCCTGTTACAATTAATTAATTACAACACAAATTACTGTAATCTACAGGACTGATTCACAATAATCCGGCCCGGAGGACCAAAAATGTACGGGGCAGAAGTTAAAAATTAATAATCGGAGGACCAATTATGAGAATAAAAATAAAACAATGTGCAGAATGGCGGGAAGGAAAGTGGGCAGGTAACAAGAGGGTGAGAGGAGAATACAACACAAGTGATGGAGGTTTAACAGTACCTTGGAAAACTCGCTGTGTGTAGAGATCCACAGGGGGAAGCAAGCAACGACAGGAGTGCTTAGGCGCGACGTAATTGGCGCGTAGCGAACGGGCGTCACCGCTGGCGGCCGCGGTAGTTTAGAACGACGAATAATCCGCACTGGACACTGTCTTTCTCCACTAATACCCTGAAATTACCTCCAAAGGAGTGTGGGAGGAGGATGGTAATGCACATTAAAGAAAAACACTTGAAAACAAAGTCAATACGAAAAGGGTCGAGCACAAAGAGTGACCCACGAACTGTAGAGCTACATTGGTCTCCGGCCGATGATTCCACTCAGAATGCCGGGAAGCGGCTCGCTCCAGGGGACGCTATCGCCCTGGTTGGTTAGAGGGGTATCTGCTATTCGCCGAACGGGCAGCAGTCGCAAAGCGGAAGAGCGCCCAGAATACTTCAAGGACAGGACCCTTTAAGATATCAGGGGGTGTGGGTGTGGCGCTGATTGGAACAGCGGACGACTGATTTGGGACCACGCTCCCTCTCTCTCTTTATACCTAAATGCGTCTGGGCTAGATTATGCTTATCTATATTAAATTAAATATTGAACAGACATTATTGAGCTGCTGGTGTTCTAGGATCTGGACAAGTACCTGAATGAGTCCACAGAGGGCGCTATCCTGTTCTCGATGGGTTCGGTGCTCCAGTCCTCCTCATTTCCTCCCGCCAAGAGACAGGCTATCATGGACGCCTTCGCAGAGTTGCCAGTCCGTGTCGTCATGAAGTGGGAGGACGACACCCTGCCGGGGAAACCTGACAATGTACGGCTCAGCAAATGGTTGCCCCAACGAGACATCCTAGGTAAGGCGAGATAACATAACATAACAGATGCACGCCCTAGACATAAACATATAGGGAGTTGGGACAAAAGGTTTCCAGAATTTTTGGCCTGTGATTGTATCATGGACAAAAATGCAAAACGTTCCTTTGACAACGTGTCCCAAAACCCATATGTCTGTATGTGTATTATACATAATTTATCTTATAAACTCCTGATGTTTCAACTATAAACCTGGTATATGTATAATGACTAATAGGATGTACTTAGTTTGGAATATCAAAAGTATACATTATACTTACTTATTTAAAATGGTGACCTTTTACATTTCAAAGCTTAGTATTTTCAAAACTGTAGATTATAAAATGTGTACAATATATATATGTACAATTCTATTATATAAAAGATTATATCGATATTGTACCAGATTAAAAATACAATCAGAGTAATAATAATGGATTAGTTGGATTCCTTATCGATTGTGAAACATTTATAGTATCCGAAAAATATAATTGCAAGAGCAAATTGGAAATTTTATAAACGTTTTTACCAAAATACTTTTAAAACGGAATGTTTTTCTTTACGAAATCTAAGTACTTAAAGTAAAAAATAAACTAAAACAGACTTAAATATTAAATATTACTCTTCAAATATTAAATTAATGTGTTAATTATTCTACTATTTATTCTGTCATTTATTACGATCACAATATTCTGAAACTTTTTTCTATGTTGAGTCCGTACAGATTGCAATCAAGCTCTAATTTCATATGTTATAAATATACAGTTTTATAATAACTACAGTTAAACAAAATATAAAATATAACTTCTAACTTGACACGAACACATTTTATTGATTTTATAATGAGTGCTACATCAACGAATACAATTTTCAAACATGTAATAATCCAACTCGGGAACATCCAATGTTTACATTTCCTACACACCTGTACACGGCGACGCCATTCCGCAGCATTACCGGAGCTATAACTTAGTATGATTATCACTGTGCCATACGACCGATTGTTTCACTATAATTAATTACTGCGCATATCAAATCCGACATCAATCAGCGGGAAACCGGTGATAAGCCAATGCTCACTAGTTGTACGTTTACCACGCAATTCCGTACAGTGCGAACAACTCACTCGACTGCAGGTTCAGGATCAACTCATTTCAAGTAACGTAACTGCAAACCAGGATTGGTAGTTGTTACGGTAAGCACTTCAGTGGGCGGTGTTGCCACAGCGAGTGTACGAGAGGGTTTACAAGAGCGACTGATGAGAAATCCAATTCGAGCCGCTGAACTTTGCAGAACGTCAACAGATTTGTTTTTGTTCTGTAAGGATTGCTTTTAAAATAAATTATGCATGGTTAGTAATATTATCATAATATTAAAAATAACCGTCAAACTTGTATAACATATTTTTATAGTGTTTTAACTCAAAAATAATAATTAAATTCTTAAAAATATTTGTCAGTATTTCCAAATCTTTAAAATTGAAATAGTTGGCATTAAAATTGTTCTCTTTTAAAGAACATCTATTGAAACTAGTCTATTGTGATCTAACATCATCACATGGAATAGCTGTAAATCTAAACATAGCAATGCCAGGTTTTAATGTTGAACTAATTTTACACACACATATAAATATATATAATTTATACATAGTTTGTACATGTACAATATAAATGTAATATAATTAAAAATAAACATTACATTACTATAAAACATGATACATTCTGTATAAAATATGTTTACTAAGAAATTTGTGAATAAACCAAACTGAACTAAAATGACTAAGATTGTAATCTCAAAACTGCGATCCAAGACTATTCTGATTGGAAAATTATTGCTTAGGATTCGGGAGCTAATTTACATAGTATAAACAAATACTTATTTTTTTCGAGAACTCAAAAGAGGAATACACATTATAACTAACACAATAATTTGCAAAATATTAAAAAGTAGATTAATGGTTTCTCAGATTATATATTTTTTAGCTCAACAGACCCAAACCCAATTATTACAGACGTAAATAATACAGAACCTAGTTACGTCAGCTTCATACAACGAGGTGAAGATACTTGAAGTCGCCACGCTCAACCTAAAAGTAGGTCTTTATATGGTTATATGACTAATGCCGATTAAGGGCATCAAGCTAACAAATATAATATGAGGAAAAGAATTATCGATTCATATTTTAGCGCGTTTGATACCCTTCCATTTAGATTACCACCAAACTATTGCGGCTCACAATCGATTTCTTTCTTATGGGAAAAACATTCCTGTTCCGATTTCACGAAAAAAGCTTTCAGCTCCTGGGCTATTAGAGGCAAGCAGTTTAACAAGTTAATGATGATGGAAAAATGCCTCGTGATTTGTAAACATACTACTGTAAATGAAACCAACTTGTGTCTGTGAATGGCAGAGACATGTACTTTAACGGAGTGTAATCTGCAGTAAGTGGACAGTTTTAATGAAGTACTCGTGAAGTATGAGTGTACGATAATCCGAGTTGACTTTTCATTTAAAATGAAAGTAAATTGCACGAATTTACATCGAGTTTCATTCCTTTACAAAGTTTGACTTATACACATTTTAGCTTTGATTTACTGTTTATTTCATAAATTAGAAAATTAATATTGATATAGATGCAAAACATTATAAACACAATGCACTGCAGTTTTACACATCTATCTTCGTTTTCGTGCATTACCACAGTCTGTTTAAACTTACTTCTTTATCAGGATCTATTTAACTCGACTAAATCTAATTAAGGACTCAGTATGGAAGAAAATTGTTAATAATATATAAGAAATTGTTGATAAATCGTTGCCAGATAATGCGCAATGATATCCTTCAACTATTTCTTTTGGATTAAATAAAAATATAATCTACACTATTTATCGTTGTATATAAGGAATATATGAAGTTTTAGATGTTACACGTCAATTTTGGTCACCGAAATACAAAGGAAACCAAACAAATTTATGAGTGGTGTGAGGATCTAAAATTAAAAGTTTTTGATGTTGGTAACTTTTTAAAAACAAAAACCACGTTGTAATATAGACACAATTTTTAAGGTCTTGATAAAAGAAGAGTACATTAATATTTATAATTATTGAGGTATAACGGTCATTTTGTGAAATTATGTGTTGAGGGGCAGGTGTAATTTTGATAAAAGTTAAAAAAAAATAATGCTCAGGGTATATTATTACACATAACTAAGTGTGATTTGAAAAGTCCCAACCGGGTTAATTTTATGTCGGTGGTGGTGGGTGGGGGGGTGGGAAGGGGGGTTAGTGTCAACGGTTACTTTTGGGGTCTCTGGTATCATGTTTTATTATGCGACACAGATAAAGCAACGAGGCACCTTCATTGGCTTAATTATAACGAAGGTTATTATTGTAACGAATGAGTGTAAATATACATCTGTTTATTATAAACACTCTTTGCGCAGCTCACCCGAAAATCGTCGCATTCATGGGACACGGCGGCCTGCTGTCCACCAGTGAGGCGGTGTACTGCGGGATCCCCATGGTGTTGATCCCCATGTTCGGTGACCAGCCCAACAACGTGGCCCACCTCGCCGCCTCTGGGGCAGCTGTAAAGCTGTCATACAATGATATTACGAAGGAAACCGTGTTGAAGGCTCTGCGTGCAGTTTTGTATGACTCAAGGTTAGCTTGGTTTTCGACATGTTATAGATTTTACTTTGTACTATTGATAAACCACAGTAACGTGCTTGGATTCTAGAAAATCTATATTATCTAAAGATATTGGTTAATCTTATTTAGTACATTCTGAAATGCACGCAAATTCATTTGTACTTTCTGATTTGACACTTTCCAAATGCCGCAGTCCCGTATACTTTTCACTTTGTAGTAGACGGTCTATTTTAATTAGAGGATAAAAAGAATATCATATATAACGGTAAATAAATAAATACGAAACAGATATATAATAAATTTAATAACCTTAACATTATCTGTACATTTTAGTCCTCAGATAAACATGATACATTTTAAATATCGTGTTACTTACATTAAAAGGCCTAAAGACGTGGAATCACTGCACGTTTATACGACATAGAGAACTGCAAATGTAGCAATTTCCAAAAAGAGACATGTCCATTTTGATAGAGTAGTGTTAAATTTTAATTATTTGAAATAATTATAAAAATTCAAATCTATATATTAAACGTTCTTCATTAGGACGACAGGTAATTAATTAGCTGTTATAAAACTCACGGGAATTTGAGACGATGAGGAATTATATTCTAATGTATGGTAAATTTCCATAATAAAATAAAACTTACCAGGTGTGACTATAAACTCTTCTATTATCTTTAGCTTTCTGAACTAATGTTAGAATAAAATACAATTTTAACTAAAGAATGCATACAGAAGCTAAATAAAGTTATGAGTAGTAATAAAACAGTCTCAGTAAAAATTCAGACGAGTTGAGTAAAAGGCAGTGAAAAGACATCAAGTGTGAAAGGCAGTGAAAAGGCAGTGTGCTTTTGTTTCACTATTTGACTAAGCTACGAGGGATGACTCTACCATCGTACAGAGTGGTGAAAAATGCATCACAGGAGAAAACAAGGTACCAGATATTAGTTACTACTTTGTATCAAAATTAGGAATGTGGCTATCTTTGGCATGATTTGACATTTACAAACTTTTTTTATTAATGGATGCTGATGCATGTTTGAGTGAGAATGAGACTTAGCTATGAGGGAAACGATGACTGTCACAGATCTCAGATGTATTGGATAGTAGCTATGTACCGTACTAAGTGATTAAAAACACATTACAGCCGAAACAAAATAGCATACACTCGTATTAGTCACTATTTGCGTTATACGATCTTTTGCTTACGTTATTAAAATATTTAGAACGTTTACATACTTATTTATTATTAGATACTGATTTGCGTAAGACTGATATGAGTTTACGATGTACTTAGAATTATGCTAATATCTTGAAAATCACGGGGCCCAAGGGACCAGTGTCTCAACACGGGTACAACTTTAGGTAAGATTTATTTTAGAATATAATAAAAATCACATTAAGGAATTTAAATTTGTATGTAACAAATTATTTTTATATATAGGTATAGAGAAAATGCAAAGCTTCTGTCAGAGCGGTTCAGGGACAGGCCAATGTCTCCACTGGACACGGCGGTTTATTGGACAGAGTACGTCCTGAGACACAAGGGTGCCCGCCATCTCCGCTCTGCAGGTTTGTTTGTAATATAATATTATTATAGTGGTAAAATATAACCAGGTCCGTGAATAACCACACACCCGAAGATAGACGCATTATTTCCACTTGCAGCTAAAATTTTCTGACAAAATCTAGCTTCTGACTTTAAACACGTTCACTTGGAGTAAATATGTATCCAGTTCTAATTGGATGCCAATGTCTTGATGTTGTTAAATACCCTGCCTGGATATGAAAAATAGTTGAATTTGTGTTGTTAATGTGTTGTATTTATGTAGTAAGTGAAAGCCCCTGTGAACATTACAAAGGTTTATTTTAAAATTTCATTTAATTTCAACATAGATACTTGGAATTTTGATGTATCTGCATATTTACATTCTAGGATATGGGAATCTTGAATTCATATCAATTTTAGTATGATATATAACCTAACAAAGAACATGATATTTAATTAAAAATTATAACTTTATTAATAATACACGTCATGATCTTCACTTATATTTCATATACCATATGTATATACATATTTTTTTAAAAGATTCGTTTTTGAAATACAAATCTTAGTCTTCATTAAATATTGAGCCTCTTATCTGATAGTGATTATGTTTCCTTTGCTTTATATACCTGTCTCCATCCATTATTATCTGTATATCTCCTCCATTATTCCATTTTCCTATTTTGTTTCTAGTAATATTGAAAATATTTCCAAGTATAGTAATCAGTGAATGGTGTTTTACTAGCTGTGGACATGCCGTGGTACCAGCTTTGGCTACTAGATGTCGCGCTAGTGCTGTTGGCTGGCCTAGCCGCTGTACTGTTTTTGGTGTTCTGGCTCGCTCGGCGAGTCGCAAATTTCATCAGCCGTCGGCTCTACCCACACCAGCCTCGGCAGAAGCCGAAGAGAGAGTAGCGATAGTAATAAACATGTTGTAATATGCATTAACTATAAAATTTGTTTGTTTTTATACACAGGCTCTAGTATTTAACCTTTTATCCAAGTGCCTAATACCTCTTACCGAAAGTTTTTTTTGTTCCATTTTTATGAATAGCTGGCTTTAGACTCACACATTAGATACATTTTTACGCCTGATTATATAAACTTTACTTTGTACTTAAACTTTTATTTTGTGAGAGTTGGACAAAAGAGTACAATTCAATACAATTCAGTACAATCAATTAAATTTAACCTAGTTTGTAATTATGTATTAGGTTAGTTCTTTACCTGAAGAAGAGATCAGATTGCAGATCTCGAAACGTAGTGTTACTGTTTTCTTGTTTCACTGAACGATGGCAAATGTCCGGAAAAATCCTGTTTCCTTCACAATCCTCCCATCGTCAAAAATAGCCTTCAAACACCAGTAATGAGAGGCTAGTGGGGACTGGCAAAATAAAACCATAAGCTACACCTGCGTGTCCGTAAAAATAACACTAAACAGAATGAAATGATACTTAATCACCACTAAAACAACAAGACAAATTATCAACAAATAGGAGAATTCTTATTATATACTTGATATGTCAAAAACTATTTTACGAGATTCATTCGTTGCTTTAACAAGACCGTGTCTGTACCTTATTACAAGGTGTGAAAAATCCGAATTGTGAATTTCGTTTCAAAATATAAATTATAGTATTTAATATTAATAATTAAATTTGTGCGTTTATATAATTATCAGACATTGAAAGTGCTGACATTCTGATTAAAAATATCAAATTTATTTCAAAATAGAGTCTGTAATTAAAAAAAAAAAAAAACATATTTAGCTGAAGATAATACTACTTTATTTAGAAAAATTCTTAATATACCTTCCACAAACAAATGTATGAAGTATTTCACCAAAACCAAATGTAAACGGTGAAATCGAAAACTAAATGAAATCGAAATTTTGTCGTTAGGGAACGGTAAGGGAAATGTTTTTGCTCTGATAGGGTAATTTACCGTGATAGTTTTCCCTACATGAGACAACACCGAGCTGATGTGTCAGGTTTCGGCGTTCTGTTTGTGCTTGCCATCGGGTAAGGTCAAAGTAGCCTTTTAGTTATGTACTGTAAGTAACCAATTCAAAGATAAGTGAATGTATTTGAATTTCTAACACTAAAAATAAGTATTAGAATGTCAGCATTTAACGTTAATACTTTTTAAATCGAAACTTTATGCTATCGGTGCTTTGTGAAATAAGCACGGGGAGTCGTTCCAATACATAAGAGGGCAAATTTTTCAGGTTCTTGTTATAAAATAAAACAAGGCAACTCTAGATTAAATACTACGAGAGAACAAAATAATTGTTTTACTAAGATTTTAAAGTTTCTCATATAAATATTATGATATATATATAAATAAACATTGAATCGCAAAAAGTACTTGCTCCGCCGGGACTCGAACACGGATATCTCACTTGCCGGGTGAATGTGCTACCATTACACCACAGAGCCCTCAGTTTTTACGATTCAATTATTTTGTATTTGGCCGTTTCTTTCACATATGTGTTTAAATAACCAAACTAACATATGATTGGAAGACCAAATACCTGTCAAATGATTTCTATTTACATTCATTAAATTTGTATAAATGGCAATAGCCGAATTTAATTTATTTCAATAAACATTGAATCGCAAAAAGTACTTGCTTATTTATGGTTTTATATATATATATATATATATATTATATATAAATAATAGAAACATTTTGTAACTTACGATATGATACCAGTTATGATATGATACGAGTCATCACATAATACGAGCCATGATATGATACGAGTCATGATAGGATACCAGTTATGATATGGTACGCGTTATCATATTATACGAGTCATATGATACCATTTATGATATTATACGAGTCATGATATGAAACAATTTGTGATATTATACGAGTTATGATATGAAACGTGTTAAGATATGATACGAGTAATGATGTACGAGTAATAATATTATACGAGTAATGATAAGACACGAGTTAGGATATGATAAGAGTCATAACATAATACGAGTCATGATATACGAGTTTTGATATGGTACGCGTTATGATATGATACGGGTCATACGATATGATACGAGTCATATGCTATGATACGAGTCAAGATATGATAGTACTTTGATCTAATACGAGTCATGATATGCTACGGGCTATAATATGATACGAGTTATGTTATGGTAGTGTTATTATATGATACGAGTTATGATTTTGTTACGGTATGATCAAAGCCCTTCCGTTTCCCATTTGTAGACAGATTTTAAACTTTTGTAATAAATATTCAGACATTCATAAATTTTTAGTTGGCTGTTGGTAAAATAATGTCCATATGGTTCAAATTCTTTAGGTGTTAACAGGACCGCTGACTTACTGATTGACAAACATCGTTAGTCACATTCCGTAAAAATAGCAACTCAAATTATGTGTTAGCTGGGAATTTGGCTCAAATCAGTGCGAAAATTCAAATATAGATTTTTTTTTCGTTGTAAAGTGTGCGTGGATTGCTGCGAAGAATTTAAGGAGTTTGAACCATTGATTACGTCACATATAATTAAATTCGTCAGTTGGGGTGCCTTTTTGACAGGATTGTATTACTGACCCGACAGGTCGCGTCGTAGTCTTTACGCGTCTGTGCGATATCCCGGTAGAAAGTCCTACAAACTAGAAGCTTGGTATGTAACGTTGGTTCATTCTTGGTTCAAGGAAGATTGTATTGATTTTGTAATCTAAAGGTCAAAGGTTAGTAAATTTATATTGATCCAGGAAAAAATGTTAATCATGTCGGTAACGACTTTTCTTACATTCTGTCGGGTTCTTCAGTATTTGCATTGCATTGGTTTATTGTTTTGTTCAGATTGTTTATATTTTGAAAAAAAAAATATCTTGTTAAAAAATTCCTCGACTTCCTGTATCACATATTTAAAAAAATTGATTAAAATAATTAAACTTTTGTTTTGGTTTTTATAAATAAACTCATGAACTAATTAAGGCAAGGCTTCTTTTGCAACAGTCTTTCTTAGAAATGTGTGATTTTAAAGTTAATCTGTTTTCACTGATACCTTATAGTGCATTTCAGTAGTAATGTTTTAGGGTGTAATATTTTAAAAATTTATCCTGATAAAACATGTCGATAATGTAACTCACTTTAGTATCAGCTCAAGAAGTAAACACTGCCAATAGTGGTCCGTAAGCCGTATAATATTACAGATTGATTATAATGGTTCAGTACTTTTGGTTCCAGCCAGTGTTAATCCACAATTCTAAACATAAAGTTTAGTGCTTGAAATATAATATGGTCGACCGTTTTATTAGGGACTATTTATTACCTCATAGTTTTAAGATCATTAGCTTATTGTCTAGTGACTCAAATTATTGTTGGTGATGAATAAATACTAAAAGATTAATGATATTAATTAGGACAATATTTTTACACTTTATATACACGCAATTAAGTGAACTTGTATTATAAGTATACTACATTCATATAATACAAAGCGATATAAAATAAAAAATATATTTGATTTTATAAGAACATTTCATATTTATTGTTTATTTCTTAAAGAAATATAGCAAATCTGAAGATTTTTCCAATTACTATTATAAAAAAAGGAATGGCTGAAAACTTAGTTACTATACGGTATTAACGATATAGCAGATAAGTGGTATTAACACCAAACCTAATAACAATTATTTGTTAGTGAAAAAATATCCATCAATTAATTTGATCGAGGGAGTTCATGACAAGAAACAGTTACTTGTCCTATACTTACCGTAATTGAATACTAATAAAAACTAACAGTTCTTTGTGAATAATATTGAGTTAGGTAGGAAACAATGGTTATCTAATCGTCAGTCTCAAGTATGCGATACAGAAGTCGTTTAGCCAAGCGTCCGTGCTGTACTGTAAGTCTTGCTCATGAGTCAGCTGTGTGTTGTAGTGCCAACATCGCTGTAGGTCACGCTCCTAAATATCACATCCGTTCTTTCAACATCCTGTCAGAAGTCGTTGTCTGTGTCAACCCTCAGAGATGTTTAAGTTGTTAGTGTTCTCGTGTCTACTCGGCCATGTCCTCTCTGCTGACATCCTGGCAGTGTTCCCGCACACCGGCAAGAGTCACTTTGACGTGTTCGAGCCACTGGTCCTCGCTCTTGCTGCAAGAGGTCATCAAGTCACCGTCCTCAGCTTCTACCCCCAGGAGACCCCTGTGACTAACTACACCGACATAAGCCTCGTTGGGACGCTGCCCATGTTCGTTAATGCTCTGCAGTTCGATTATCTGAAAGGTTCAACCCCAATATTTGAATTTACTTTTGTCAGTGGCATCGGGCTGAGTGTTTGCGAGTCGGTATTATCCTCTTCACAAGTGAAGTCTCTCATAAGTTCCGGCAAAAAGTTCGATCTTGTGATCGTCGAATTGTTCAACAGTGATTGCTTTCTTAGTCTGGTGGACTTCTATGGTGTTCCCCACATCGGTCTTTCTTCCTCCAGGGATCTACCTCACCACAACCCTAGAGTAGGAAACCCAGATAGTTTTTTCCTTCTCGAATAACATTTTCTACCCTATAATACCACCCTTAAGCTTCCTTCAAAGATTGCAGAACGTGGCTTACACACTCGGCATGCGCTTGGGCAGGACGCACTACTATTCTGTACGAGAGCAGAAGCCCATACGCCAGGTGTTTGGCCATGAGGTGGATCTCGAGAAGATTGCCAACAATGTAAGCCTTGTGATGATTAATACTCACTACAGTCTGCAGGGCGCACGCCCCCTGGTCCCCGGGTACATAGAAGTTGGTGGGCTACACATTCTCCCTCTCAAACCCATCGCCAAGGTAATATTTTGTTTCTATCGATTATTTTAATCATTTTAAACTAGATTTGTTTTATATATATATATATATATATATATATATATATTAATATTTAAATATAATAGATCTGAATACTTGCGTTCTAAGAATCAAGCAAAAAAAAAGAAATGTCTTTTGATGGTTTTTTTTCTATGTTTATATTACGTATATTGTCTATCAATACTGTGCCACTACGTTGGTGTCTCAAAAATTCCAAAATTTTGTCGCCGTATTTCCATATGTTTGAGTTTTAATAATGGAGTGCTCTGTCTTGCACAAGTTGAAAAATAAAATAAAATTTAAAACGATTTTTTTCTTGGCAATTGTTTTTGTAATTGGCATGTTTTAGAGCTACAGCTACTAGCTACAGTGAAGTAGTAGTTGAGTGAAGTCAGTAATAATAACAAAATTGCCGAAAGGTGTGAAATGGAACATAAAGATTATAACTTGCTGACTTGTTTAGAAAAACGTGAATATTACACCTCAAAACAAATGAATGTTATGTAGTTAAATAAATATCACATAGAAGATTTAATTAATTGTTGTTATCGCTGAAGATGTTAGTGGTGACGGAGAGATTATATTGTTTTAACCCTTTTCTTGTAAATAATTTATACCAACAAATATTTACATTCAAATTTATACATTAATTTTTTATTTGTTTCTGTAATTATCGAGAAATTTAAGTTTTACTTAAGTAATAAATTACATGGAGACTTTGAAGGAATATGTGACATAAAAAAAATGTATAGAGAAGATTTTATAAGTTTTACATAACAATTTTATCACTATGGGTATTTTAGAATGAACTTAAACGATTCTGTTTACATAAACTTACGCTATCTAGCTGTATGTGATTTAGGAAAGTTATTTATTTTTAAAGGATAATTGTTATAATTATTAAATTAAATTTACTGCAAAATGAACTATGCTGTACATTGTTGATTATTTATATTTACATTATTCGTTTTGGTTTTTTTGTAATAATGATTGTGGAATAAGGCAAATATTAAAAACCAGTGTGGATATAGTGACATGGAAGTTAGATAAGCGGTGTCTTCACTGTATGATATTGTTTTTGTATAATGTTTTAATTTCATAATTGACAATATTTTCGAAAAATGTTCAAATTATAAACTTGTAATTTATTTTAATGCACCACATTGGAACATATCTTAGGATATAGAATGACACAACTATTGTGTGGTCTTCAAAATTTCAACATATGTAAAACAAAGCACACAGTAAGGTTAACGCATTCGGTACCTCATTATTTACCAATAGTGGAGAGCAAACTGAGAAAACATATTATTTTGTAAGGTCAGAAATAATATATTATGCATTCAGCTACATAATACTTGGAATTAATAATCTGTTTTCTTGGTATAGCTTTTCAATCAATTGTTTTATCAAATGTTTTGCCTTTTAGGGGCACGGTACCCTTTGTATCTTTTGAGGGCATGCAAAGTTTCGTTCATTCTTAACGTAAAATCATGGAAATAAACCTGATCTTAAAACAAGAGAAAATACTTTTCCATTTAATAATCTACAAAATTTGAAATTAATGATGAGGGCATAATCTATTACAAAATGGTAAAGTAAGTTGTTGACGAATTATGCATTTTTAAAATTTCATGGCGCGTCGTTCAGGAGCTATGCTACTCACGTCTGGTAAACGTGTAACGTAAATAACAAAGCCAAACAAAAGGACAATGGCTTAATTAGGTGCTTGTCTTCGTCAACAATCAGTTTTGATTATGTTGTACTGTGGTGACCTGTTTCGAATGTTTTTCCTGTTTTATTCTTTCATCTTTAGACCAATAACTACTGCTGAGATGAAAACTACCGTTGTATGACACTAAAGCACAAAATAATGTAACATTGCATTGTTCGATAAGAACAAGTACCGATTTAAACAATTTAAAACAATCATGGAGCCGTTAATCGTGACTAAGAGTGACAATTTATTATAATTTTCTTGCTACTGTTATGTAAAATTTTGGTTTTACTTGATCGGATGGCAAAATATCTACAAGGTGTCTAGATTGTTCTTGACATTTCAATATACAGTTGTGAATTAAAATTATTGTATTATTGTGACAGACTCCTTTACACAAAATAGCATTATCGTAAACTTCAGTTATGTTTTGATATGTTGAGCAAAGTAGCACCTGGAATTCTTAAATATATTTTTTGTTGTTATTGGGCTAGTTTGGTTCTTAAATAATAATGTTTTGAATCTCATGAAATTAACACACACACACACACACACACACACACACACACACACACACACACACACACACACACACACACACACACACACACACACACACACACACACACACACACACACACACACACACACACACACACACACACACACACACACACACACACACACACACACACACACACAACACACACACACACACACACACACACACACACACACACACACACACACACACACACACACACACACACACACACACACACACACACACACACACACACACACACACACACACACACACACACACACACACACACACACACACACACACACACACACACACACACACACACACACACACACACACACACACACACACACACACACACACACACACACACACACACACACCACACACACACACACACACACACACACACACACACACACACACCACACACACACACACACACACACACACACACACACACACACACACACACACACACACACACACACACACACACACACACACACACACACACACACACACACACACACACACACACACACACACACACACACACACACACACACACACACACACACACACACACACACCACACACACACACACACACACACACACACACACACACACACACACACACACACACACACACACACACACACACACACACACACACACACACACACACACACACACACACACACACACACACACACACACACACACACACACACACACACACACACACACACACACACACACACACACACACACACACACACACACACACACCACACACACACACACACACACACACACACACACACACACACACACACACACACACACACACACACACACACACACACACACACACACCACACACACACACACACACACACACACACACACACACACACACACACACACACACACACACACACACACACACACACACACACACACACACACACCACACACACACACACACACACACACACACACACACACACACACACACACACACACACACACACACACACACACACACACACACACACACACACACACACACACACACACACACACACACACACACACACACACACACACACACACACACACACACACACACACACACACACACACACACACACACACACAAACTCCGCTACGCCGGTCCCAAGCCCGGGACCCTGTCACTCAAGAGGCAGGGGAGGAGGAGGGGAAGGAGTATCAACCTCGTTAAAAAACCAAGGAGCATCTGGCCCGGATGCTAGCACCTTGTTAAAGGGCTCCTGCCTAGGACACAGGATAGGGGAAGGAACCCCGAATAATAAACCAATTATGAGTAGTGCGTCTAAAACAACACTACCCCAAGTGGGTACCGGACATCCCGGGAATCCCACCGATGGTTCCGATCGGGTGCAAGCCCCGGTGGCCGTCGCCGGCTCCATGGATTTTGGGGGGAGCCAAGATCACGAAAACACCAACGAAGACAACAACGTAGTGGTGCACTTGGCCACGAAGGATACTGCAAGTACTCCTTTGAAGGGGATGTTGACAAAGATAGGACGTATGGAGGAGGCCATAGAGCATCTAATCTAAGTATTGGATGATAGGAACAAAAGGACCGTAAATGGTGGTACTCGGGCACTTGCGTACAAGGTACGAAATGCATTTGCCAGCATCAAAAGCGAGTTAAAAGAAATGCATACATATAAAGAGTCTTCACCGCCAAAGCAGAGGGCTCAACCACTAAATTGCGTCCGAAAAGACCTGTTCCAGACGCCAGGAATGACATGCTGGCAGAGCCCCCTCCAAAGCATGCCAGTAAAAAGGAAAGAGCGCACACCCCCCGAAAGAGCTACCAAGAAGGTGACTCTAAGGGAAATAGCCACACAACCCGAAGCTCAGGCCTCGCAGAGTGCAACACAAAGCACCAGAAATGCGCAACACCAAGAGAAGGAGCCCATTCAACAGGAACCTGTACAAGAAATGGATTGGAGCCAGACTACGGGGAAAAAGAAAAAGAGGAAGATGCAAACAAATGAAGAAAGAAGAAAGAAGGCCTACGAACAGCGCAAGAAAAGGGCGTTACCAAAAGCACTCCTCGTTAGTGCCCAGGGAAGCACAACTTACGCTGAGATTCTAAGAAAAGTCAAAGCTGGCCTACACGATGCCGGGATGGAGGACAACATCGACAAGATCAGGAGGACAACCAAAAATGACAAATTGTTGATAGTTCTTGACAGAAAGAATGGGGACAAATTGGAATCGCTCCAAAGGAAAGTGACGGACTTACTGGGCAACGAAGCAGTAGTAATTGGCAAGTCGCATGAGGTGGAACTCACGATAAGAGATCTCGAGGAAACAACCACGGTGCAGGAAGTAAAAGCGGCCCTACAGAAAGCAGCAGGCAGTGAGTCCATAATAACGGACAATTGCATAAGATCGTTACGAACTGCATACAAGGGGACCCAAGTAGCCTCGGTCAAACTACCAGACGAAGTCGCTCAAAAGGTCATGGGCGAACGGGGCAGAATACGTGTCGGTCTGGTGAATTGTCCAATTAAGGAAGTCATCAGACCGACAAAATGTTTCAAGTGTTGGAACCCAGGGCACATTGCCAGTATTTGCCGTAGTCAAATTGACAGGTCAAACAACTGCCTAAAGTGCGGTCAGGCAGGTCACAAAATAGCCAACTGCACGAAAAATCCGCGCTGTATACTGTGCGCCGAAAGAGACAAAGACCACCAGCACATAGTGGGTAGTTACAAATGTGTTGTCTTCCACGAGAAGAACAAGAGCAACACTGCCAGAAGAGAATGAAAGTATTACAGCACAATTTAAATCATTGTGAGCTGGCGCATGATCTGCTCACCCAAACGGTCATAGAGATGAAGATAGACCTGGCCATTGTCGCTGATCCCTACACTAGACTCAAGACGCAGGCATGGGTGACAGACGCCACAGGTAAGGCTGCCATCTGGTCATGCAGAAATCGGACCTTTGAGGACCAAGTCGACAGCACGCAAAGGTGGTTTATCAGGGCCAAGCTTGGAAATGTACACTTTTACAGCGTATATGCTCCTCCCAGTTTAGATATCAACGAGTTCACGGATTTACCTGATAGACTGGTCGAGGATGTTAAAGAGCACTCCCCCTGCGTGATAGCCGGGGACTTAAATGCCTGGGCAGTGGACTGGGGCAGTAAGAAAACCAATACCAGAGGAACTGAGCTGCTACGGACGGTGTCCTGCTTGGACATGGTTTTCCTCAACAGAGGGACCACGCCGACTTTTGAGACGGACAATGGAAGCTCCATCATTGATCTGACCATAGCCAGCTCTAACATCGTCAGAAGAGGGAATGACTGGACAGTCCACGACCTTTTCAACGAGAGCGACCATCGGCTCATCAGCTGGACGGTAACAAGAGAACCAGCAAAAAACAGATCTCTGCACAAAACGACGAACCTCCGAGGATGGAATGCCAATAAATTTGACGCAGAACTATTCCAAGAAGCATTCAATAGTGAACCCATTGTCGCTAACAGCGCACATGAGGAAACAGAAAAAGTAATGCGCAGAGTTGCCCTTGCCTGCGACGCCACGATGACGCGGAAACGGCCAAAAAACGAACACCCGCCGATGTACTGGTGGAATAGTGATACTGCCAAAAGTCGCCAAGAAACCATTCAGGCAAGAAGAAAAGCCACGCGAGCTAGGAAAAAGCCGAACTATAGAGACCTGAAGGAGTCTCATAGAGCAGCGCGACTAAAACTAACGAAAGCGATCAAAAGCAGCAAGGCACATTGCTGGAATGAACTGCTTGAAGAGGTAGACTGCGACCCATGGGGTAGACCATATAAGGTGGTATTGAAAAAGGTGAAAACTCAGCCACAGTCCTCACCCACTTGCCCGGACTTGCTGGATAGGATTGTCACAAATCTTTTCCCACAACACCCGGAGCTTGAGATCGGTGACCTCAGCTCAGAGCATCCGATACCGCTGATATCATTAGAGGAGCTAAACATCGCGAGTGCAAGACTGGGAAACAAGAAGGCTCCCGGACCTGACGGCATCCCAAATGTTGCCCTAAAAAGTGCGATAAAGCTGGCACCGAACATGTTTCTCCACATGTACAACAGATGCTTGGAAGAAGGCTACTTCCCAGACAAATGGAAGCTGCAGAGGCTGGTTCTTCTCTTAAAAGGAAAAAAGCCACCCTATGAACCATCGGCATACCGTCCTCTCTGCATGCTTGACTCGGCAGGCAAGGTCCTCGAACGGATCATGTATGCGAGAATAGAGGTGATGGCTGAGGGGCACCTATCGGACAGACAGTTTGGATTCCGCAAAGGAAGATCAACTGTTGATGCTATTAACCTGGTAGTCAACACAGCGAAGGAAGCCATTTCAGGAGATAGATGGAAAAACGGCAAGAAAAAATACTGCGCAGTAGTGACGCTGGACATGGAGAACGCGTTTAACTCTGCGAGGTGGGACCGAATCATGGAAACACTCGACCAGTTCGGCATCCCAAAGTACCTGCAAAAGTTAGTGGCAAGCTACTTTACAAACAGAATTCTGCAGTATGAGACAGATGATGGAATCAAGAGATACAGGATCACTGGAGGTGTCCCACAAGGCTCGGTATTGGGACCGCTTCTGTGGATCATTATGTACAACGGCCTACTTAGATTGAGGATACCAAGGATGGTAACGTCCGTCGCTTTTGCAGATGATGTCGCCCTCGTAATTGTGGGAAAATATCTGGAGGATATCAAAAACCTATTCAAAGTGGTATTTGGTAAGTACGCCGTCTGGATGAATGAACAAGGACTCAAGATGGCCAAGCACAAGACAGAGATAGTGCTCATAACAAGCAGGAAAGAGCTCGAAACGATCACGCTGCAAGTTGGTGAGCACGAGATCGAGTCAAAACCATCCATCCGTTACCTCGGGGTGATGATCGATGCACGCCTCAACTTCAAATACCAAGTTGAGCATGCAAGCACTAAAGCAGCAGCTGTCGGAGGGGCATTATCCCGTCTCATGCCAAACGTAGGTGGGCCAAAACCGAGACGACGAGCCCTGCTAGCGTCAGTAGTTACATCGATACTGACCTATGGAATTGCCATCTGGGCAAGTGCACTAAAACTGCAGGAGTGCCAGAGGATGATATATCCTGTAGGCCGACAAATGGCACTGAGAGTTACGAGTGCGTTCAGAACCGTCTCCAGGGATGCAGCACACGTAATCTCGGGAATACTGCCAATTGAGATTCTAGCAGAGGAATACAGGAGCTTATACCAGTGTAGAAACCATAAGCAAGAAAATGTAGATGACTGCAGAAAAAGAGAAAGACAGAAGAGTCTGGAGCACTGGCAAGCCCATTGGGACAACTCCGAAAAGGGTAGATGGACACATCAGCTCATACCGAGTCTAGCAGATTGGATAAATCGCCAACATGGAGATCCCAGCTACTACCTGACGCAGGTACTCACGGGACATGGGTGCTTCCGTAAATACTTACACAAGTATAAACACGAGGACTCACCAGAGTGCCCAAAGTGTCGAGGGATAGAGGAGGACGCGAGGCATGTGTTTTTCACATGTCCGAGATTTGACTTGCAGCGACGAAATCTTGAAAGATTAAGTGATGTGGTGATTACGCCAGAAAACTTAGTAAAAGAAATGCTCGCATCTGAAACCAAATGGAAAGCAGCAACGGACTTCTCCAGGGAAGTCATCGAAGAGCTAAGGAAGGAAGAAAAGAAAAGGAGGGAAGAGCGAGACAGAAGGGCGAGACGCCAGGCTATGGAATAGTGAACTCTCCACACAAAAGTAGAGGAAGAGCGAAATCGCTTAAATGCCTTCCCCCGCGAAGTAATACCTAGCGGCAGTCCCGCGGGGGGACAAAGGCTGGGTGAAGAGAGGTTTACGTTTTAGTCGGTATGGGTCTTGGTAACCACATGGACCAAAATCCATAGGCCAAGATCGAGCCCGGCACTACGTGCGTAAAGAGCATTTTTTTCCTCTCTCTCTCTCTCTCTCTCTCAAAAAAAAAAAAAAAAAAAAAAAAAAAAAAAAAAAAAAAAAAAAAAAAAAAAAAAAAAAAAAAAAAACACACACACATATATAAACTCGTTTAATTTTAACTTATACGTGTGAGAGTTTGATTTTTATATTGATTCCAATTTTGACCATTTACAGTAACCTGATTATTTAGAAAATAATATTTTTTTAAATTAATGTGACGTATGAGATTTATTTGTAAACGTTATTGTTACTAAGAATAACAGTTAAAATCATGACTAAAGTTTCAAGATTTACAGATAATTATATAGACTAAGAAACGTCTTAAGCCACACATTCACACAAAAGATTCCATAATATGTATTTATTTTTTACAATAATTTAATCGAAAGCTTGGATACTTCAACTACAACATAGATTTTGAAAAAGTATGGGTAAAATAAAATTTAATTCAATTTTTGAATCTATTTGTAATAAAACAGTTTTTTGTGATTTTCATTGTTGTATTATTAGGAATGTGTTTTAAAATTATTGTAGAAAAAACTTTTGATCACAATTTGAAGGTCACGCGTGCAATGACTGATGTATAGATTATGTCTACAGTGAAAGAAGATCATGGTATGTTCTTCCAATTATTGTTTCACGAAAAAATCATAAAAATGACATACGAATACCTAACATTATTACCATAAATATTTGCAGCACAGATTAGTTTTTGTTCATAGCAATACGAATCTCTTAAATAATAATTTTGTGATGAGTATTTTGGGATAGAAATGTATTGAGTACTATTTTGATATCCAAGCAATATCCATTCCATATTTCACACTAGAAAGAATAATCAATGCAGATTTATCACATATTTATGAATTTTGTTATACATTTGCAGTGTTGTCAGTAGTTATTGGAATGTAACGTCGTTTCTATTCGAAGGCATGTATCTGTCTGTTTCGTTGTGTGGATGCCATGGGAAAAATTCTTGGGAGATTCCTATTAACCGTTTCACACACCGTTTCTTGCCGAATTTAACAAGCTTCTTCCGGTTGGAATTTTAACGTAAAACACTTACCATTCCGTTACCAAATAATGTAATAATGTTGAGTTACTGTTCAATTTAAGTTATTTACAGGTTTACATCAAAATATCAAGAGATGACACATCTCATAAATAAGAATTGTTTTTCATTTTACTAAAAATGAAAGGATAATCTCCAAGAAATGTGATCTTTAAAAGTTGACCATGGATGACTTAGTTAAATTCATATATTTTAATCATTATTAAGAACTAAATGATGTCTAACTTATGCATGTTATAGTAATATTTAACTAGACTCTCATATGATGTAAAATATTAGTCCAAAAGAGGTATACTTTTTTATAACAGTAATTCATCCTGAAAATATTTTTTACGGTACGTTTATAAGTTCTCCAAAACTTAAACCCTCAGTAATAAGTCCTCTGAGTGTGTCAATGATTTTTAATATAATTTCTTTTTAAACTCCAAATATAAATCTAAAACAATTAGAATATTGTTTATTTGGAGAACATTATAAAGTGTTGTCTTGTCAAAGGCTGCACACTCGTTAAATACCAAATTACTCAATAGTAAAATTACGCGCATATGTCATATTTAATTATAATAATTGGTATAGAACAGAAGTGCATGTGTAATAAAGAAAGTGACTAAACTAGTTTGTAATGTAATGCAAGATATTTCAACATTACTGGTACAAGTTGTAAATGTTTATTATTAATAAGTCAAACAACATTCATATATAATGTTCATTGCTATAACACGTTTCTTGAGATAAAATATCATCTCAAATAAATATCTTATAACAAGTAAGTGCACCCAATAACTGTAAAATCCACTACTTCTCCTTTACGTTTGCCAATAAAATACCCTCATGTGATGACGTCATAACAGAGCACTTTTGATATTATTTCTTATATTAATGTCAAAGTAACAACTCAATACTGAATAATACTCACATGTAGAACTTTCAAAATAAAAACAATATTCAGTTAAGCATACTGCCAACCTTATTCGTTTACACATTGTTATGTTTCAGTTTGGATCTTCAACACCCAAAATTGATCTGTACTAATTTTACTTTTACAAGATTAAAATCATCCGGTATGCCTTTTTCCCATATTTATAAATTGATAGGTTTTAATACTATGCCCCTAGTTTTTTCCGTTTATTCTAGAAGCTGTGTTTTTCGGGGGTAATTGTTAGAACCCGTAATAGCGTGTGGCGTACGAGCAAGTCGAGCTTTAAAATGCTTGCAGCTAGACGGGTTTAACACAATAAGATTTACAAATTCAAAAATTTTATTTATGTATTTAATTGTTCTGAAACTGTATTGTAAGAAGATAGTACATGTTATACACGGAGAATAATATTCCTCCACTTTTAACAGTTTTAGTAATAAAATATTTTTAGGAAGTTGTATACATTACTTGAAGTCTACGATTTACCATAATTTAAAACAGTGCCCACATTTTGTGTACTTTCGCTCTCGTAACGTCCTGAATCGTCCTTTTATTTACTTTTATTAATTAAATACAAAATGTAACTTACCCAAATAAAAAATAATTTTAGTCTCCACCCAAATCTATTGCATAGCATCTTTCTTTACATGAAGGAACAACATTATTGAGCTGCTCGTGTTCCAGGATCTGGACAAGTACCTGAATGAGTCCACAGAGGGCGCTATCCTGTTCTCCATGGGTTCGGTGCTCCAGTCCTCCTCCTTTCCTCCCGCCAAGAGACAGGCTATAATGGACGCCTTCGCAGAGTTGCCAGTCCGTGTCGTCATGAAGTGGGAGGACGACACCCTGCCGGGGAAACCTGACAATGTACGGCTCAGCAAATGGTTGCCCCAACGAGACATCCTAGGTAAGGCGAAACATAACGAAGTACTTCTAAATAATAAACATACAGGGTGAAAAAGTACTAGGTTGGGATTCTAGATTGCGACTGTATCATAGACAAAGTGACAAAAGGTTCCTGTGACCACGCATCCCAAAATCCATATGTCTGTACGTGTTTTATACATAATATATAATTTTCTTAACCTTTTGATGCATGTACTACAAACGTGGCGTATGATGACTAATAAGGCTTCTTAGGCGTGGAGTATCAAGACTATACTAATTTAAAATTGCGTTTAAATATAGATTATTATTTTTGAATGTAATACAGTGATGTAGACTATACTGTGGCTCTGTTTTACACTAAAAGTATCGCTTATACTTTTACAGGTATAATAGGTGTAAGAGGTGTATCATAGGTGTAAGAGAGAAATTAAAAGTTTCAATCTCGCAAATTGAATATGTTTATTTTTTCTTTCAATTCATCTTTTTTATTTAAAAGCCTCCTATTTTCTAATTAACAAAAGTAAAATTGATTAATAATTGATCAATTGGTTTATTCGCAAAATGGCTGTGAGCAATTGTTATTTATTGCTACCATAGAACATTGGCTAAATTTTCAACATTCACCAAAATACCTAAAACCTGAACGTTTTGCTGTCAAATATATAAATACATAAATTAAATTTGAAACAAAATATTTAAAAGTGAAATATTAAATTAATGTGGTAATTTTTCTACAATTTAATTTGTTATTAGAATTACAATATTCTGAAACGTGCTTCTATATTAAGTTTGAACTTAGATTACAATCAGGATCTAAAAGTATTGCAAATACAGAGTTTAATAATAACTAATATGTAACAATCAGATGTAAAATCTGACTTTTATATCAATATAAAAACGTTTTTATAATTTTGCCATCAGTGCTACCTTAACTAACAGAATTTTGAATCATGTCACAATCCAACACGGAAACATTCAATATTTACATTTCCACAAAACTGCACACACCTGTACGCGGACAACGCTCTTCTGCAGCATTACCGGAGCTATAATTTACTACGATTATAACTTTGCCATACGGCTGAATGATAAATCGTAATTAATTACTGCGGATATCATATCCAACACAAATCAGCGGGAAACTGGTGATAAGCCAATGATCATGGGTAGCACAGTTACCTCGTACCTCTGTGCAGCGCGTACTAAACTCTCTAAACTACAGGTTCAGGATCAACTCATTTCAAGTAAGGCAACCGCAAACCGGGATTGGTAGTTGTTACGGTAAGTACTTCAATGGGCGGTGTTGCCACAGCGAGTGTACGAGAGGGTTTACAAGAGCGACTGATGAGAAATCCACTTAACAACTGAACTTTGCAGAACGTCAACAGATTTGTTTTTGCTTTAAGGATTGCACTTAAAATAACTTCTGCGCGGGTAGAATAACATTAAAAATGACCAGTAAACTTGTATAAGATAATTTAATAGTGTTTTACATGAAAACAGTAAGTAAATTCTAAAACAAATATAGGACAATATTTCAAATCTTTAAATTTAAAATTGTTGGTATTTTTTGTTATGATTACAAATAGAACATCTAATGAAACGAGTAAAATAATGAAACTAGGCCATGGTAACTTAACATCATCAGATGACTCAGCTGTAAATCTAGGTTTTTATAGTTTTACGGTTTACAAGAGTGACAGATTTGTTTTTGTTCTGTAAGGATAACTTTTAAAATAAATTTTGAGTGGTTAGAAAACTATAACTTAACAACTATTCAGTTTTAATTACCACACTGACAATCTTATAAAGGTTTGACACTATTTGTAAATCTTAAAAATTAATTAGTTCTGTTTAAACCAGCACATTTAAGAAATCCGGAAAAATAGTTAAATATTTATAGGGTCCTAGCAGCGTCAAATACAAGTCAGATATAAATCTATATTTTCAAATGTTTTTCTAACTTTATATTTATCCTAGCTTGGCAGGTTTAAATCAATCACTAAACCAATTACTAATCTCGTCAGTAGTAGTTACATCAGCGCCAGTCACCGAGGTAGACTAAAAGTCACTACTTTCAACGAATATGTTAGTCTTTATACGGTCGGCTGACGCTGATTTAACTTTAGTTTAGGTTTCTGACGACCCGTTTTAGTGTATAAGGTAAAACAATCTGAGTAAAAATACGATTCATATATTTAACCGTTTTAACCGCCAAAACCATTGCAGCTGACAATCGATTTCTGTCTTAAGGAAAATTCCATTGACGATTTCACGAATAACTGGGTTGTATACTACAACACTCCTACAACGCACATTGGTTATCAGCTCATTGACTATTAGTAATAGGCAGTTTAACAAGTTAATGACAATGGAAAAAATCAAGTGATTTATAAACGATATATAAACTAGAAGAAACCAACTTAAAGAACTAAAGAAAACTTGTGATTAGGAATGGGAGAGACATGCACTTAAAATGCAATCTGCAGTGAGTAGACAGTTTTATTGAAGTACTTGTGAGATACGAGTGAACGATATTCTAAATTTACTTTCCACTTAAAGCGAAAGTAAATTACACAAATTTACATTGAGTTTCATTCCTATACACAGTTTGACTTATGCTCATTTTATCTTGGTTTTTACTGCTTATTTTATAAATTAAAAAAGAATATCGATATAGATATAAAATATTAAACACAATATACACTGGAGTTTTAAACATATTTCCTAATTTATTTAGCTAAATCCATCAGTTACACAATATAAAGTCTGTTTAAAGTTCCTTTTTAATCAGGAGCTATTTAACTGAAACAAACGTAATTAGGGACACAATATGGAAAAAGTAAGAATATTGTTATTAATAGGTAAGAAACTATTGATAAATCATAATAACATAATGCATAATACTAGCCCTTTAATTATGTTAGCCTGACATCCAAAGTTTTTCGGATATGTAACTTTATTTACAAACCCTAATTTACAACAGGTCATTTTGAAGGTCATAATAAAAGACGAGGAGTGATGAAAATAAGAGTTCTCTGCATTGATTCCATCCAGCATAACGTCCTATTGAAATTAAATTTTCTATTTTTGTTGATACAGTACCTGATTAGCACTAACTCTCTTTATTTTTGGTTCTTAAAGACCTTTAGTTTTAGTTATCACGTCTATTTTTCGAAGTATGTGTAAGATAGATAGAGGATAACCTTGGACCAAAATAATTCTCAGAGTATATTATTACAGAGTATTTAGTCAATGTTATTACATATAACTAAATGTGATTTGAAAAGTTAAGGTAGCTTTAATTTGTGATTTCTGGTATAATCTTTGAAGCATCGAAGCATCTTACATAGATTCCTCGTTTTGGTATTATTGTAACGTGTGAAGTTTACACATACATTAGTTGATTAAAAAAACTTTTGGTGCAGCTCACCCGAAAATCGTTGCATTCATGGGACACGGCGGCCTGCTGTCCACCAGTGAAGCGGTACACTGCGGGATCCCCATGGTGCTGATCCCCATGTTCGGTGACCAGCCCAACAATGTGGCCCACCTCGCCGCCTCTGGGGCAGCCGTGAAGCTGGCATATAACGACATTACGAAGGAAACAGTGTTGAAGGCTCTGCGTGCAGTTTTGTATGACTCAAGGTTTGCTTACTTTTCCATACGTTCTTGTTCACTTTGTCTTCACGAGAAACCGCATGCTCGTAAATCCAGACTCTTGCAAATCCAGATTACCTAACGATGGTCTCAAACTTATTTGGTGTATTCTGAAATTTATCACCAATACTTTTTCAACAATACACAACAATTTTATATAGTTTTGATGGAATAAAGTTGATTTTCAGTGACTTGAAGTAATTACACGATTTATTTAAATGCAATAAACATAGTGTATATAGCACTAAAACCTGACCAAATATAACGTTAATATAAAAAAATTTGTATATTTTAGATTATACATTAGCTATCTTTTAAAATATTATCTGGCATTTCTTAATGCAGCAATTATTTTTCCATATGGAAACGTGCCACTATTTCAAAAATTCATTTTGATATTAAGATCAGGAGTTTAAAAATAGGACTGTATAACAAACAACGGAATCACACTGATGTGTATATACAATGACAACAAAAATCATTAATTCTCCTTTTTGGGCAAACTGGGAATTTCAATTATATACACATTGATTGTTTCCACCGGGAAAGAAATGTTTGGGAAAATCAGCCAATCTAGCTACGAGGGAAACGATGTCTTTCGCAGATCTCAGTTGTATTGGAAATACATGATTGCCATACAAATTGATGAAAAATATTTTGTATTACATCTCAGCCAGTGGCGCACTAAGGAATATTCCCTTGGGATGTCAGGAACCAGGGGGGGGGGAGCACGGTATGCAATGCCTCCTGCTCAGTAGGACAGGATGTCCGAAATTTTTGAAATATTAGATCATAAAATCGTTATTTTTTAGTACTTTTAGTACGGAATATATAAGTTTAAGCCATTAATCAAAATCAAGACTGAATGTTGGTGTCTACACTCAGATCGAAGAGTTAGATACCTGAGTTTGAATTTGACAACAAACTAACTAATAGAGCCACAACCAGATACATTACTGTATAGCTGTTTTATCTGCGTTTATTCATTTAATACAATTCATTTATTAACAATAACTTCCAGTTTATAAATAAATTTCAATGAAAAAGGGAATCAGTTTTTGACGCTTGTCAACAAAACTGCAACTTTTAACATTTATAACTCGGAAACTTGGGATCAAAATTTTTACAGAAACCAAATTTGTATATAAGAAAGGTAAACATCTACTGTAATTGAGTATATAACTTTAGAACTATATGAAACAGTCGCTGTTTAACTACTATTACGAATTTTTAATTTTGACCGGGTGGTATAAAAAGTTCAGCATTGGTCTCTTTATGGAGCTCTTAAAGTCATTATATTAGTCTGTAATTTTGTCAACTACTACTTAAAACACGTAATTTTCAACAAGCGCGCCCTGCTCGTTTTATCACGCAAACCGTCCGCCAGATTGCAAAAGGTTGTGTTGCCTTATGGTGACAACGGCAAACAACAAACTAATACAACTGTCTACGTCTGTACAACAGGTACTTTGAACAAAGTATTAAAACCGAAGTACACGGTACAGGTTACAATTACAGGTACTTTTACAATACAGTTATTTTACACGGCACGGTCACCGCCGTTACTAGAACTCGCTTAGCAGTAACAGTAACTAGAACATGTACCTGTACCATTATAGGAGTATACTGTAACGTAATATTCTAAATTAGTAAGATTATATTTTGTTCTCTGTTACTGCGAGTAACCGCTATAGCTACAAGCCACAAGAATTAATAAAATAATATGGAATTAATATGGATGTTTTACCAACATCCATTTCATTGCTGTTGTGACGGTCAAATTCAATTATTTGGAGTTTCGAACAACATTGAGTTATTATATATGCAGTGCCGTCCATTCCGTAAATTACAATAATTATATATAATTGAATTTATATATTTAATTATGATATATTTCAAAGTTCTCACATATCCGTCGGAAATAGACTTTTAGGCAATCTTCACGTGCTCTTGGGTAGAGGACAGTGGCCCTTTCGCCCCCCCCCCCCTTTTCGGTGCGCCCTGATTTCAGAAGAAAAAAAAGTAGCAGATTTTAAATTAGTACTTGTTGAATTATAGTAAAATTTAGAACATTTAAATACCTATTTATTATTGGATACTGATTTGAGTGAGAATGTGATGACTTTACGTTCTACTGAGAATTGTGCTGATATCTTGACGATTAGTTGGCCCGAAGGACCAGTGTATCAACACAATGATTTATTTTAGAACATAATAACAATCGCATTAAGGAATTTAAATTTGTATGTAACAAATTATTTTTATATAGGTATAAAGAAAGTGCAAAGCTTCTGTCAGAGCGATTCAGGGACAGGCCAATGTCTCCACTGGACACGGCGGTATATTGGACAGAGTATGTCCTGAGACACAATGGTGCCCGCCATCTCCGCTCTGCAGGTTTGTTTGTAATATAATCTTATTCTGGTCCTAAAATATAATCAGGTCCGGGAATAGTAGACGAATTAATTCCACTTGCAGCCAAAATTCACTATCTTTCTGACAAAATCTAGCTTCTCACTTTAAAAACTTTAACTTAGAGTAACATGTATCCATCTCTTATTAGATGCCAATGTCTTGATATTGCAAACCACTCTGCCTGGATATAAAAAAATTACCGTGAAATATTATATAAATATGTCATATTTATATAGTAAGGGAAATTTCCTGTGGAAATTGAAAAAGAATTATCTAATACATTCAACATTGATACTAGGAAAGTGTATGTATCTGCATATTTGCATTCTGAGATAGAAGCATTTTGAATTAATCTATATCACGAGAGTAGACAAAAGTAGACTGTAGTTCCGGACGCAGTGAATACGTGAACATCACACACATACACACACACACACACACACACACACACACACACACACACACACACACACACACACACGCACGCACGCACGCACGCACGCACGCACGCACGCACGCACGCACGCACGCACGCACGCACGCACGCACGCACGCACGCGCACGCACGCGCACGCACGCACGCACGCACGCACGCGCACGCACGCACGACGCACGCACGCGCACGCACGCACGCACGCACGCACGCACGCACGCGCGCGCGCGCACACACACACACACACACACACACACACACACCACGCGCAAAATAAGAAACATTTTTTTATTATGGTGTATATAACTTGGTAAGAATATGATTTTTCATGAAATATTACATTTTTAATAATAAAGCATGTGATTCATTCTCTATAGTTATATATCATATACTATACGTATATACATATCTTATCAACTCAATAATTTGTTTTCCGAATTCAAAATTTGTCCTTCTTATATATATATATATATATATATATATATATATATATAAACACACATATATATATATATATATATATATATATATATATATATATATCAAGTCTCTTATCTGAAAGTGATAATCGTTTCTTTGATATAAACACCTTTCTCCTTTCCTTATTATATGCATATCTTCTCCTTTATTCGGTGTTCCTATTTTGTTCCTACTAATATTGAAAACAGGTTAAAGGATAGTAATCAGTGAATGGTGTTTTAATAGCTGTGGATATGCCGTGGTATCAGCTTTGGCTGCTAGATGTCGCGCTAGTGCTGCTGGCTGGCCTAGCCTCTGTACTGTTTGTGGTGTTCTGGCTCGCTCGGCGAGTCGCAAATTTCATCAGCCGTCGGCTCTACCCACACCAGCTTCGGCAGAAGCAGAAGAGAGAGTAGCGATAGTAATAAACATGTTGTAATATGCATTAATTATAAAATTTGTTTATTTTTATACACAGGCTCTAGTATTTAACCTTTGTCCCAGCGCCTAATACCACTTATTGAAACGTTTTTATTCTTTTTCCGAATGGCCGGCTTTGGACTTCAACCAAAATGGTTTAAGGTACACTGTTTTTGTTTTTATATAAATTAGCGTAAGTGTTTTTGAATATTTGAATATTACGGAATATTACAAACGTTGGTGGTAGTAATAAAATATGTTGATCGAAAAACGCAGTATAATTCAGTCCATGTCAACTTTACAATGTACGAGTAGCATTCTGACCCTTCCTATCCAACGGATTGATTTAATTGAATGAATCGATTTAAATTGAATAATCGCACGAGATGTGCGTGCGCAGGCTTGTGCGTGCTACACGATGCCGGATATATAGAGAAACATATAACAAGCGGATTCTGTATAATATAGTGAGACATGGTTCCTTCAGGAATGCGGAAGCGGAAAAATCACAAAATCCTGTGACACTCTTGCAGGTGGCCTCAATTTGACATTGTGCTTGTATATGGGCATTAAATATGGAAATGGTAAATGAACCGACCTGAGGAACGTTTGAAGGAATTAAATAAGTATATCATTTTATTTTTATAAGGTAAGTTGAGGTTACATATCCTAGTCCTTTTGTACACTTAAGAAAAAGTTTTTAATCATGGGGCCTAGCCCCTTTAGGCCATTTGGGCCCAACAATGAACTTGACTTTGCCATTCACTTGTAGACCGTAATATTCGACGTGTCGTATCAGGTGTTAAGAATTACGGCCGAATTTATGATGCAGATAGATAAACAATTGTTTACATTCATACATTTCAACCATGGATTTCAGTAGATAAGTTAAAAATCTATCCAAAGAGTCAACCGAAACATTGACCGATGTTTACCCATTAGTTTATCCAATCGACATTAGAGAAAATCGACGAGAAATATAACTTTAAAATGTTACAAAAGTATAGTTATGAACAGCGCGAGGAAAAATGTGGTTTTAATATTGCTTTTTACGTAAGAAACATGGCATAGTTTGTCAAAAAGAGGTCTGTATAGGTTGTACAACTTAATGAAATCCACCCAAAAAGCAGAGCACAGACTGATAACTGAGGGTATTATGTGTATTTGATTTAACCCTTAGAATAAGATTATTTAGTTATAAAATATCGATGATCATCCAATATCCAAAGAAACTTATTACTTATTAAAAGAATTACTTGAGAACTCTTTCAACCTGTTCAATAGTGAGGAAAGCTCTTAGTTTCTGAGACTAGGTAGTTCAACCTGAAGTTCTATATTCAAATACTAGTTAAGTATGAATATTATATCTTAAAATCAAACGGTGGGAATTTTAGAACAAAGTTTTTTCCGAAAACCAGGTAGGTACCATTATACAAGCTGAAGAAAAATACTGTTTTATTGGGTTCCTACAAAACATGAAATGCTTGTACGAGACTCCTTGCTGACGTTTGTTTGCCGTATAGTAGTGTAGCAGGCGCTGAGTACTGCTGTGAAGAGCGTAGCTCAAGAAGCCTAGTTCATAATTTCTTTACATTAAGTTTCATATAATGCCATGTTGATAGAGCAAGTAGACTCGACATGATCTCGGGCATCTAAATTAGTTTCTAAAGAAAGACTTTGGTTCCGAAGCGGGTTCAAAATCCAAACTGTGACTAAATTAACTTTACCAATATTGTACTCTATCTTTACACATACTTATTGGGGATGGCAAATAAACCTGCAAGATGCATCTACTTGCCTGTAAAAACAACACTAAACAGAAGAAATCAATACTTAACTAACATACACTACTAAAATAATAAGGCGAATTATCAACAAATAGGAAAAGTATTATTATATAATTATTGTTATGTCAAATAGTATTTTACAAGACATTCCTTGCTGTAGCAAGACTGTGTCTGTAATTTATACAAGGTTTAAAATTCCCAGGTGTGGATTTAGTTTTATTTGATATACAGGGACCCAGAACGCTCTACCAATATTTTCATGTACTGTTCCTGACCAAAGACAAACCAAAATTTTATATTAAAACGGTTGAAAACACAATAAGTACCCAAATTGCCGTCATTTTGTTTTTTCACTTAACGATCTTTTATTTGAAAACGGCTTGTTTTAATGAGTTGAAATTTGAAAAATAGCTTTATCACATAATTGTTTAATAACATAAAACGTATCAATGTTTTAGAAGCTTTATATTCAAAATGATAGCTTCCCGAATACTCGAATGTCCACAAATATCTAAAAAATAGCAAATATAAAAATTCACATTTATTTCATTTTAGTTAGACAATTTAATTACCAACGCAATGAAACCAAGTTTTATAAAATCGGTCCATAAGGGAGATAATACGCTTTTAAAACCCAGTACTAAACAATATCCACTCTGATTATGTGACAGCACTGTTTGTGAGCCACAACAATCAGCTGTTTTAATTTTAGCTGCTTTAATGAGCTGATTATATCACTACATACGTTGAACTGTCATAATATTGTTACCTATTGCAGAAATTAAGTTTATTTGGTATAGAGCTTTATCACCTAAATAGCTAATTATAGACAAATTTTAAATTTTCAAGAAGTTTTATTTTTTAAATGACGGCTTCCTAAAAATTTGAATATAATGAGATCACCCATCTTTTATATATGTATCAGTAATTTGTGCTTTTATTTCATTTTCAGACATTAACAGTGCCAATATTCGATTTAAAATTATCAATTTCATTTCAAAATATGCTCTATAATTTTAAAATTAAAATCCATTTTGCTGCAGATAATATTTATGTATTTAGACAAAAATACTCTTAAAAGATTTATTTAGGATCAAAGTACTCTAATATAATATTATTCCATCCAAAAAAATGTGTGCCAGAGACTTCACCGAAACCGACATTTCCTCGTTAGGGGACGGTGAGGGAGGAAAGTGTTTTTGCCTTGATCGGGTAATTTACCGTTATAGTATTCTCTGGTTATGACAACACTGAGTAAATGTTAAGTGTCAAGGTCCAGGTATGTTCCGAATAAACTTATAGTTATACAATGTAAGTAGTCAATTTCAAAGACAGGGTGAAGAACTGTTTAATATGGCAACTTTAAGTCATTGGTACTTCGTAAGGTCGGAGAATCGTTCGAAAAAGTAAGTGGTCAAATTGTTTTCATTCTGATTCAATAAGGAAAGGGGAGGTTTGGTTGACAAGGAAATTTAAGCTAGGAGTATTAAAAGAGAAGAGAAAGAGACAACTTTGTTTTACTAAGATTCTAAACTTAATTTTATAAATATTGCGTATACGTATAATAAATACATTTTGTAGCTTATAGAGTACTCCATTGATTGGATATGAAACTCGGCAGTGAAGCAAAACTTGATCTAGTTTTATACTTGGAATTTTAACTCTGTTTTTAAATCTGTATAAACCAAATTAGAATATACAGAATTATTTTGAATCCAATTTATTTTAATATAGTGAACACTGATATTTCTTGTGCGATAGGGATTCCAATGAGCAACAACAATATTCTTCCATTATGTATTGTTGTTTGGTACTAATGGTACTACTCTTATAACAAACATTTCGTATCAAATTACTGACGAAGATATGTAATTGAATAACCGCCTTAGTAGAGGATCATTTAATAATTAGAAAAATTAATTAAGTACATTAAAAGAACGTTGAAAAACAAGCTTGGGAAAGGTAGACGACAGCTCAGGACCCTAAGGTTACGAAATGCCGTCCCTAATTCAAGTAAATTGACCCAGTAACTGGACCCCACACAGCTAATAGGATTTTACATCATTCTTATGCAGCAAATTTCCATAAAGCAATAGTGGAGTGAAAAAATTATTGTCATAACATTACACGGTGCTAATTATGTGATTTGGCTATTTGTTAATGCATAATATAAATACTATTTGCAATTCATTATTGTTTAATAGTAACTGCTATATTTGTAATTAATGGAGTTTGAAACCTATTTTGACTCAATATTGCCAGTGGATGTTCAAGAATCGTTAAAACCCGTTAAGGGAATATAAAAAAGATATATTCTATAACATTAATACAATATGTTTACTATTTTAGTGAGACACAACTTCGTTAGTGAGACACAATGAACTTGTATTGGCATATCTGTACCATCGGGTGCTTGTTTTACTATTTTAGTATCACTGCACTATTTTAGTATTTCACTATTTTAGTATCATTGTTACTATCACTGGATGACCGCGCAATAACAGGTATAAAACAATATCATAATATGTTTAGACGATGATTTATACATTTTATTGATATCTTCGACATTTAAATAATTTCACTTTTATTTTCTCCTATCTAAAGACGAACCTCATATTTAAGGGAATTCTTACAGGCAATAAAACAAAACTGTATTGATTAAAATAACTTATGGCAAATTCATATAGGTAAACATTACATTAAAACGAAAATGAAACTAATGCTTAGCCTTTATTAGAATATTGTTAAGAAAGAAATTGAAATTTACGCTTTATTGACGTCAATGGAATCCGCTAATATTGTGGGAGGTTCTATAAATGATAGTACTAGGTTTAGCCGTCGGTTATTGCTATGAACAGTTTTTTCAGTGCGACTCACATTATTTTATGTTTTTTGAGCTTTGAATGGATATTTGGTATTTCCAAAATATTGATAAAGTGATCTATAAGAAAGTATATTAGTTTGTAGAAACAATATTAAAATATAGAGCAAGAAAAACATACTCGTAAATCCATAGTTAGATGCGAATAAACCACGGAATTGTTCACTTACTGTTCTCAAGATTAGTAAAATATGAGAGTCAATAATAATTTGTAGAGTGAAGTGGGCAGACGTCTGGAGCAGCAACATAGACGTAGGGCGTACAGTCAAATCCCTTATCGTTTTATAGTGTTACTAGCTGTTACCCGCGGCTTCGCACGCATTCTTTCGAACCGAAGTCCTTATATTACTCAGTAAAAGCACTTATGATGTAAAATGATGGTAGTAGGGATACATCAAGTAGATATTATTTAAGTTCATGGTGAAGTTATCAGAGTTCAATTTAATTTATGTATCATGTTTTGCACGTGGTAGAGCATTTCTGGTTCAAATTAATTAATTATATTTGCAAAGTCACAGCTGAGCCTGCATTATTATTTTGATCAATAAAATACAAATACACAGGTCGCGGAAACCTACTTCGGTAAAAAAGCGTCTAATTTCTAGCCTTTATCACATATTTCAGGTCTAAGATATTTCCAGTACCATAGTAGAATTTGCCTTGCCCTGACTAAGAAAAAATATATACTTACGTAGGACCGAGAAGCCTACTTCGTTTAAAAAGTGCCTACTTCAGATCGTTTAAATTCACTTACTATGTCACATTTCAGCTTGCAATATTTCCTCGATCAAATTCTAGACAGTTCGATTATTTAGTTCTCCGAAATCTACTTTTTCAAAATCGTCTACTATCGGCTTCTGTTATCTATTTTCAGTTTAAAATATTTTCAGGGACATGGTTTTTTGTGTTGTTGTCCTGATTAAGAAAATATACACATACGTAGGACCTATTACGACCTAGGGAGAAGTCCTACCCATTTCCTATGTACTTTCGGTATAAGGGAGAAATCCTTATTAGGGTTACGCAACGTTCAAAAATAAAAGTTTTTTGTTACGTTGAGGCATGTTAGTACTAATTTCTCTGTTTTCCTATAAGCCACTGTTACAATGCCATATCACAATGTCAACGAAGCTCACCAGTTTAAAGCAACGTATGTGAAAACACTCATAACTTTGCTCATTAAGGTTGGTTTTATAACAGTGTTTAAATAATATATAAAATGCATTAGATGATTTAAATTCATCACTGGCGCAATCTGGAGTAAAATTTTGATATTAAGCTTTTATTTACTATCTGCATTACACAACTGATCAAGCACTGTTTACTTAATATTTGATTGAATTTAAATGTAAACAGATGTTTCAGCCAATCGACATAAAACTGAAGGCGTGAACAGCTGTTTAGTGCCAGTTTAATTTGTATTATGAAACGTAAAAAGTGCATTTTTTCTGAATTTCAAAATATTTCAGATAACTTTTCTTATACTTTACTTCATATAAACCTTCCTCTTGAATAACTCTTTCTATTAAAAAAACCGCATCAAATCCGTTGCGTAGTTTTAAAGATTTAAGCATACAAAGGGACATAGGGACAGAGAAAGCGACTTTGTTTTATACTATGTAGTTATTATACAGAATTAAAGCCCTTCGTTTCACGCTTGGAGACAGACTTTAAACGTTTGCAAGTAAATGCCCAGATATTGATAATTTTTGCTTGGGCGTTTGTTAATGAAATAATGTACAAATGGTTTCAATTCTGTAGATGATTAGAGGTCAAAGCAACATCTCTTTTCTAAGCCAAAACCTACTACAGTCATTACGTGACTTATTGTTAGTAATTTTATTTAATTATAGAGTTACACAATACCGCTGACTTAATGAACGAATTGAATTGAATTAAATTTGTACCGTAAATTAGTTAATTAAATTTCATACAATGTAAATTTCGCAACCTAATCAGCCAGTATAATATAATATTATTTTACATCCAATGTTCCGGAACTAAATTATTGGGCGGAGTAATTACCTAATTGGCACGCGTATGAATTTTTTTCTTCTAACCCTTTGTAGCAGCCCAACTACGTAACCGATCAGACCTCGCGCGCTTTGTCCGTAAGTAAAATTTATCTTTTCGTATTATTAAATTAGCCCTTTGATGCTAAACGTATAAAATGAATGTAACGTAAAGTAAAGATGTGAATAGTAAAGTAACTTACCCTTGAAGATCTTTTATTTGCTTGATTGAGATAGATAAAGGTTGTGGCGTCGTCCTTATGGCGACGAGCACGTTGTTATAAATAGTAATTTGTATCATTAAATGGCTAATACCGTCGCGAATTTGTTTTAGGCGAGTTTACGTAGCTGATGTATCTTACGTGTTGTTTGAATAGATGGCTACCACTTCCCAACTTCTACTCCTCTTCTAGAAATAACCGTTCTTAGACTACAGCTTCAATGTCTCGTGCCAAGACGCCGACACCCGGGTTGTGAGTCTACCTATTGCGAAGGGAAGTGAAATATTATTGTTTTGTAAAGTAAAACGTCGTATGCATAATTCAATAGAACATTGGATATTTTAGGCCTACCTAGAAGATATACTTTTTAGTTATTATATTCTAATTGGCAGCAACGTGGCATTACATAACTTTTCCTTTACCATCTAAAAGTGGTGCTTTTAAGTTTTCGTAATTAAACTGAACTTATAAGTAAACTTTGTATTTCTAGTATTTATTACTACGACCTCAGAAGTCACCACCCCCATGTGTTATCGTCATACGGTACAAATTAAACAGTTTTATTTCTCATAACTCAACATAATCTTAGTTTTTATAAAATAATTTTTAAAAATGTATTTAGGGTTGTTTACTAAAATAATTTTATATTAAAATAAATTGATATTCCTGAGTAATAAAGTATTAAGTCATAAATTTCATCACATTAATATATTTCTACTAATATATCACTAAACAACCTAATAATGAAGCAATTACTACTTGCGCGCAGATTTATTGAAGTTTATGAGTCACTTTTATTGTAAATATTTTCTGGCAATTTATTAAAGAGAGTAGGTACTGTAAATTCTGGTAGTCTCTCACCTCATTTGAAATTTGATGTTTATAGTCCGTTACAGATTCAGCCGTATGACAACTCGAACACATCCGGACTAGACCTCGTGCAGAAAGCACTTTTACAGATTGGCGAAATGCCAAAACCGTGAATGTAATACTGTGTTTCATTAATAAAGAATATGTCACGATTAGTATGTTTTGTTATTACTTTTTTCAATGTTTTGGCCTCCTTATAGGGGATTGATTTAGTTTATAAATGTTATTTGCAATTGAATAAATAGTATACTTATATGCAGAGAATGTCCAGTATGATGGACGCATTCCCCATACGTAAAAGTATGGGAAATGCATTCATTGTGCTTTGAATATTGAATTCCCAAGCCTGCATTACTTTAATTTAACATAGTATTGAAGATTATTGCTATTGAAGAAAATAAGTAATCTTACCTTCATAAATGGCTGAAGAACTTCACATATGGCACTCAGCACTTCAGGTAACAAGACGGAAATTGTATTGTATGGTACTCTAAAAAGGTATTGCAGTGATTTCAGGCTGTCTCCACTCGCCATATACCTCAAAGCTATCTCCAGTTTGGTACGGCAAGAAATTGCTTCCCTCCATCGTGTATCCGCCTTCTTTATTAATGGTGATACCATTTTTAACAACTCCTCAAACTTTGGAACTGTTAATCTCATAATGTTGTAATAAGATTGGGGATCTTCACTTGCCAATTCTTGCCTTAAAGGGACGTTCACACATGGCGACTAACTAGCCGCTACTAAGTCGCCGCTACTTTAGTCGCCGCTATTTACTCGCCGGCAAATTTTCGATCTCTGTTCACACATCGCGATTTGTAGTAGTTAGTACAGTTCGATGATTCGTTGTGAGTAGGGTTTGCTGTGGAAAATGTCTGTAGGAAGGCGAGAGACTTTGAGACGTGTATTGAGTATCTGTGTTAAGGAACTTTGTGATGAATTAGTGAATAAATTAAGAAATAAAAGAAAACGTCAGTGGGTCCGGGAGTGGATACGGCGAAGGGATATGCTAGGTGCTTCTGCGACACTATTGAAAGAATTGGCAAGTGAAGATCCCCAATCTTATTACAACATTATGAGATTAACAGTTCCAAAGTTTGAGGAGTTGTTAAAAATGGTATCACCATTAATAAAGAAGGCGGATACACGATGGAGGGAAGCAATTTCTTGCCGTACCAAACTGGAGATAGCTTTGAGGTATATGGCGAGTGGAGACAGCCTGAAATCACTGCAATACCTTTTTAGAGTACCATACAATACAATTTCCGTCTTGTTACCTGAAGTGCTGAGTGCCATATGTGAAGTTCTTCAGCCATTTATGAAGGTAAGATTACTTATTTTCTTCAATAGCAATAATCTTCAATACTATGTTAAATTAAAGTAATGCAGGCTTGGGAATTCAATATTCAAAGCACAATGAATGCATTTCCCATACTTTTACGTATGGGGAATGCGTCCATCATACTGGACATTCTCTGCATATAAGTATACTATTTATTCAATTGCAAATAACATTTATAAACTAAATCAATCCCCTATAAGGAGGCCAAAACATTGAAAAAAGTAATAACAAAACATACTAATCGTGACATATTCTTTATTAATGAAACACAGTATTACATTCACGGTTTTGGCATTTCGCCAATCTGTAAAAGTGCTTTCTGCACGAGGTCTAGTCCGGATGTGTTCGAGTTGTCATACGGCTGAATCTGTAACGGACTATAAACATCACAACTACTTGAAGATTCAGCAGGCGAGGGCGTGAACTGATTTGTAAAGTCGATTTGATTCAGTCTTTCTCTAGTAATTAAGTTTTGTATTTCCTGTTGCAACAGAACAAAACTCCTCAGAGGTAATTCTCTTAACTGAGATCCAACGTGCTTAGCGAATCTGTCATACTGGTCATCTGTAACAGTTTCAGTTTCCTGCAGCGATGCCATCATGGCTATGTTTTCCAGCCTATCTAAGGAGGATTCAAAGCGGGTCGGGTACTTTGAGTTACTGCCTGTGGGATACTTTATCATATTGCCTGGCTTGAAAGGTTTTTTACGAAGACTGGGTGGTGGCATGCTACTTGCAATCCTTTTTACAGGTAGAACAGGCGCAGGTGCTGCGGTTGATGTTGCGGTTGCAGTCTGCTCCATTAACAAACCATCTACGTTTTCCGGTTCATCCCCTGCAATGTCGTCTTCGGCTACACTCTGAGTGTCCCAATCCTGTGGAAAAACACATCAATATACAACTAATGCCATTCAAAGCTCGGGCTCCTGAAACCATTGTTAGTTAAATGAAGCCAAAGTCTGCATAAAGCTAGCTATACATATGTATATACATATATATATATATATATATATATATATATATATATATATATATATATATATATATGGGTTTTCACAAAATTAATAATAAACTGGCAATTTTGATACAGTAACATCTAGAATCTTTAGATAAATAAAATGTAGTATTTTACAGGCTTTTTTATTTGTAGGTACCAAACACCGAAGAGGAGTGGAATGCTATTATGAAAGCTTTTGAAGACATTTGGAATTTCCCAAACTGTTGTGGTGCTGTTGATGGGAAGCATGTGCTGATAAGAAGACCACCAAACTCAACCTCAGAATTTTACAACTACAAAGGGACCTACAGTATAGTACTGTTAGCCTTAGTAGATGCTGACTATTGCTTCAGATACATAGACGTAGGTAGTGATGGTCGAGCGAGTGACAGCACCATATTCCAGACTTCTACTTTAAACTGTGCACTAGAGCAAAATTTGTTAAATTGGCCAGAGGGAGGGGTTTTAGTAGGAGACGATATCTTCCCTTTGGGAAGTAACTTGCTGAAACCATACGCGCATAGAAAGCTAACACTCCAAGAGAGGATTTTCAACTACCGCTTATCAAGAGCTAGGCGAGTTGTAGAAAACGCATTCGGGATTTTATCGTCAAGGTTTCGTGTATTCAACACTCCGATCGCACTCAAGGTAGATACAGCTGAGCTTCTAACTAAAGCTTGTTGCTCAATCCACAACTGGCTTAGAATGACAGCTAGTCGGGCGTATTTACCACCAGGATCAGTGGACGAGTAGGACATCATTACGGGCCAACTCACCGGTGGCTCGTGGCGGGATGTACCTACTACATTGAGCCCGATGGAAAAGCAATATAAATCCAATAACTATGCACAGGATGGAGAAGATGTCCGCTATGCATATTCTTATGCTTTCATGTCCCATATGGCTGTACCGTGGCAGAAGAAAGCTGTTGGCCTAAGTAAATAAAAATGGACATTGATGGAATGGTAATATAGTACCATGAAATGTGACTGTAAATATCATATGTTTTCTCTTATTTTACAATTATGTAAATATATTATACCAACAATGTTGCGTTCATTATTTTAATCAACTACTGTAATAAGTATAAGTACAGATTATAATGTTTATTTATATTAATTTCGTAATTACCAAACAGGACGTAATGTACTAAAACTGAAAGATAAAATACCTTAATTACATGTGAAACAGAAAGTTAATCATGTATAATTTGTTTTTAAATTGTTGGTATAATTAATTTAAAAATAATTCAAACATGCTTAATTTTCAGTTTCCTATTTCGTTTCAATATTTTTATCTCTTAATTGTTGTGCATTACAAGTTTGGTAGTTCTGATTTCCAGAAAAATAAAAAGGCAGGGCATAAACAAGAATATGATGTTTTTATGTACTTACATACCGTATTTGATTTAATACAAAACTGTTTTTTTTAAACGAGCCTTTTTAACCCATCTTCAGGATAAAAAAGGCTTGCTGACTTGAAGTTTGACCTGTCTATGATTAATTAATCATGTACAGTAATTAACTTACCATACTTGAAGATGATTGCCTCCCGGATAACACGCTATTCCAGAAAGCGTCTGCTGCACCAAACCAAACCAACTTAGGTTTATACACCTCACTTGCCCCGGCACCACTCTTCTTCGACTTCTTTACTTTGTTCAGTTCATTACGATATGCATCACGTAAGTTCTTAATTTTTTTCTTCAGCACATCTTCAGTCACTATTATTCCATTAAGTCTGAGTTCATCAAGCAATTTGGCAAACGCCTGTTGCTTCGAGTCGCGTTTTAGATATTCAGGTGACCTAATGTCCCACAAACACTCATGCTTTCTGTAAATTTCAAGGAAAGTAACAATTTGGTCACTACTCCACTTCACACTATCGGCCATCTTTAGTATAGAATCCGTATAAACTGACAAAACGTTATAAAAGGAGCAAAACACAACCACGAGTCGTCAGATCGCAAGCTACCGGCTTCTAGTCGGCGATAACACTATTCACACAGGGCGACAGGCTTGCTACCACTCGCGGCGAGTGTACCACGTGACACTTCAAGGTCAGCTACTGGCGACTACTCGCCCCAAAAGTTAAACATGTCCAACTTTCCTCGCGAGTGAATTTTTACTCGCCGGCGAGTGCTAGTCGCCGCTACTTACTGTTCACACATAGCGATTAGTAGCCGCTACTCTAGTCGCAGCGAGTAAAGTCGCCATGTGTGAACGCCCCTTAAAGCACGGCACAGCGCGCGGTGCGGCGACGTAACCCCTACCCTACTCAAGGTCACCACTCGCCACGTGACTTGTTTATTTCCACTACCTCCCCACCCCACCCCTGCAATCCTAGTGCTAGTGCTACTGCCCGTGTGTTTCTATGCAGACAAGAGTGTTTATGGTGTCAGTCTTTACGTGTTTAATACTGCAGCAGTTGAATGGTTTCGTTGTTCGGTTCGACTTATGTATGTGAGCAGGCATTTTGAAGAACTTTATCAAATCAAAATTTCGATCATCCACTACAGATGAACATTTAAAATCTTTATTAATGATTGAGACCACTAAGTTTGAGCCTAAGTGGAAACATATTCTCAGCACTAAGCAATTCCAAGGATCTCATTGAACTTTTTGTAAATACTGGTATTTTGATTTTAAAATATGCAAAACAAAACAACCTCACTTTTTGTCATTTATGGTGGTAATTTGTATGTCCTGGTATCCTAGTAGGATTAATTAAAATCAATGTATTCAATTTATTGGTGACTTTTTTTATTGTTCCCTCAGAATTAGAGCAAACATCCAAAAGTCTGGGTTTATATTTATTTCTACTAAAAGAACCTAAAAACATAATATATTATAAACCTTTACCTAACAACTAATAAATAATAAGAAATTGCAATAATCAGGAAACAAGGGCCAAAAAACCTTAAAACTCATATTTTGCACAAGATTTCTGGAACAAACCCCGCGCAATACGTTTTGTGTGGGGTTCCAAATCCCCTGGGATGTTGGCCCGCCTGGCCATGAAGGCTTTACAATGTGGCCCTTGGGTAAAAAAGGTTGGGCACCCCTGATATAGGGCAATATTAAATAAAAATACATTGGACAACCATCTGAGAACATTCTATATTCATTGTTTATATCTTATCGAAATAGAGCAACTTATGGGTTTATTTATTTGGAAGGAAATTTTTTTCTAATTAGTGTTAGAAAAGGAAATTACTACAATTCTACTTAATATGCGATGGTAGTAAAATAATACATAATTGGCGTCAGCGCCAAACATAATAAATATCTGTTAACGAAATAGCTATCAATTCATTTGATCTGGGGAGTTCATCACAAGAAACAGTTACCTGCCCTATAATTAACGTAAACAACAGTTATTTGTAAATAAAATTGAGTTAGGTAGGAAACAATGGTTATCTAATCATCAGTCTCAAGTATGCGATATAGAGGTCGTGTAACCAAGCGTCTTACGGTAAGTCTGCTCGTGAGTCAGCTGCGTGTAGCTGTAGTGCCAACATCACTTACTGTCTCGTTCCTAAACTCATTCCGTACTTCGTCATTTCAACCTGCTCTCAGAAGTGGACAGAACGATCTGTGTCCACCTTCAGCGATGTTTATGCTGCTAGTGCTATCGTGTCTGCTCGGTCATGTCCTGTCTGATAACATCCTGGCAGTGTTACCGCACACCGGCAAGAGTCACTTTGATGTGTTCGAGCCACTGGTCCTGGCTCTTGCTGCGAGAGGTCATCAAGTTACCGTCCTCAGCTTTTACCCCCAGAAGACCCCTGTGGCTAACTACACGGACATAAGTCTCGTTGGGACGCTGCCCGTGTTCGTCAACGCTCTGCAGTTCGATTATCTAAAGGGTTCAACTCCCATATCTGATTTTAATTTCGCCAGCGGTATTGGGCTCAGTGTTTGTGAGTCAGTATTAACCTCTCCACAAGTGAAATCTCTGATAAGCTCCGGCAAACATTTCGATCTCCTCATCGTTGAATTGTTCATTAGTGATTGTTTCCTCAGTCTGGTGGACTTCTTTGGTGCTCCCCACATCGGCCTTTCTTCCTCCATGGATCTACCTCACCACAATCCTAGAATAGGAAACCCAGATAGTTTTTCTTTCTCGAATAATATTTTATTTCCGATAACACCACCCTTCAGCTTTCTTCAAAGGCTGCAGAACGTGGTCTACACACTCGGCATGCGCTTGGGCACTACGCACTACTATTCTGTACTAGAGCAGAAGCCCATCCGCCAGGTATTTGGCCATGAGGTGGATCTCGAGAGGGTTGCTCACAACGTAAGCCTTCTGTTGATGAACACTCATTACACCCTGCAGGGCGCACGCCCCTTGGTCTCTGGATACATAGAAGTTGGTGGGCTACACATTCTCCCTCTCAAACCCATCGCTAAGGTAGTATATCATACCAACGAATATTTTAATCTTTTCAAATTAGATTGGTTAAAATATATTAAGATCTTTATAAAACCAACTCTTCTTAAAATGAATTTATAGAAATAAGTTTGATTGTTTCTCTATATGTTTTATACTCCTCTTTATCAGAACTGTGCCAGTAAATTTTTTTGCCAATTTTGAATATGATAAATTTTTATCATGGAACACTAGTTCTTTTTCAAGTTGGAAAATAAAATAAAATGTATAACGTTTTTCCTTTTGGAAATTTTGTAGTTGATTAGTTTAGAAGCTACAGTAAAATATTAGTGCGTGCCCAGAGTCAGTAATAATTAATAAATTGACGAAAATTGTAAAATGACACTTGAAAAAAAACTTTAAGTAGTCCAATAAAGATCACACAGATGTTACAAAAATAATTATCGTTTTTATCGTTGAAGATATTAATAGTAACGGAGAGATTATATTGTTTTGACCTTTTTCATAGATACATAATATGTACAATTATTTGATTAAATTGTAATATATTTATATTTGTACGTACAAAATAAAGATAGCCTAGTTAATTGTAAACATGTAGATATTTTGGTTCTTTAGTGGAACCATCGAGAAAGTACAGTTTTACTTGAGTAAACATTGCATGCAAAATTTGAAGCGATATGGATTTTATTTGTTATAGATCAATATTTTTATCATAATTTCTGTACGAATCAATTCAAACGATCCTGTTTAGATTAATTATGCTATCTAGCTGTATGTACTTTTGGAAAGTTTTTTATTTTTCAATGATAATTTATTGTTAGAATTATATAATTTAATTTACTGTAATAATAATTATGCTGTATATTGTTAATTATTTGTATTTAAGATCATAGTAGGTTATGGTTTTTTGTAACAATGGTGTTATATGATTTTAGAATAAGGTGAAAATTACAAAACCAGTGTGGATATGGTAACACGAAGATAAGATAAGCGTTGTCTTTGTTTTATGACATTGCATAAAGTTGTCGCGAATATATCCATACATCACGTATTTCTGCTATTTGGTAATATGTGATAACATTGTACTGATAATAGTATTTATAAAACAAGATATGCGATATTAGAAATGATATGATATAAGAAAAACACCATGTCGTTTTCACTCCTGTTTGTCGTTTGTATAGTAGGATTAATTTAAAACTAAAATTTCAAAATATCAAAATAAAATTTTGGAACAAAAATAAAATAAAATGACAAGATTCACTTATTAAAAGAAAACTATTACGAGAAATTTATAGTAATTTATAACATTTAATATTTTTACGCATTTCACACAAACTATAGACCATGTTTTAAAGTTTAATATAAAAAATACAGTTAATAACAGTTTGAGATTTATTTTTTGAAATATTTTTAGTTTAGAAGCAATAAAGTTTGTTTATATGCTTTTAGTTTTAAAATTAACAATTTCTTCGTAAAATGTTCAATTAAAAATTTATAATTTATTTTAAGGGGACTTGAACGCTCCATATAAACCCATGTTAAATTAGGTACTTTTGTGTCCCATTATCTTAGAAAGTAATAAAGATACCAACCTGATATTTTTATCACTTACTATGTGGTCCTATACAAAGCTACTGATCTATTTTTATGAACTTATAACTCTGTTTGGCCAAGTTATGATTTTTTTTATCTAGCGAGTTCAAAATAAGCCTGAAATATATGCTAATTTTCAGTAAAATGAGGCCTAATAAGTCAATACTCGTTATAATTGTTTCTTTGTAGATCAGTAGCATTATAGATAAGTACTAAACATCCTGTAAAAATTTCAGCTTTTTATCTTTAGTACTTTCAGAGAAAACGGGTCATTTGTGTGAAAAATCAAAATTTTCGGGAAAACGCAAAAAACCAAAAAATTTAGATAAAAAGTATATTTTTCACAATACCCGAGCTCTAAAACCCTCCAGGACATAATGTTCATCATTCTCTCCTCTTCCTCTCCAAGAGCTCTCCTTCTTTTCTTCACTCGACTTTCCTTGGTCATCACTACTACCTAATTTCTTCTTCTCAGAAGAACTGGGTGGCACTACAACTTTTGGAGTAGTAGGCCGAGGCCTAACTGTTGAGTCTTCATCTGGTGAAACTGAAGGTAACCTTTTATAAAACCTATTACCTTTATTGGTACGTTTTTTTAAAGATTTTCTTTAGGTCTAGTCATTATATTATCAAAGATCACTTTGAAATAAAAGTCTATAACCACTGAGTCAACTTCCAATAATAACAAAATATTGTCAGAACAACAAAGTTGCTAGGTTGCAAACAAAACAAGCAGACATCTGTCAAAACTGCTAAGGTCATAGAGAAACAAAACCTAAGAGTAAGTAAATAATGAATCAGTAAAATCAGCACTATAAGAAAGCTCAACACTGGATACAGCCGTCAATGGCGTTGCAGAGGCAACTTCAAAAATTTATTTGAAGCATTTAGAAATTGTTGTGAGTGATAATATTAATATCATTGTATTCCGAAAATGTCAAACTACAATAAAAATAAATAAAAAAATATATGTTAAAAATAAATTTTTTTTTGTCCAAGTCCCCTTAATGCACTGTGTTGAAACATATCTTAGGATATGGACTGACAAAACTATCTGGCCTTCAAAACTGAAATATATGTAAAACAAAGCACACAGTAAGGTAAACGCATTCGAAACCTCATTTGTTACTAATGCCTTGCAAACTGAGAAAACATATTTTGTATGGTTAAATTGGAAAAGTATTTTCTCTTTTTTTAAAACCGGATTTGTTTCTAGATATTATGGTAAGGATTAACTAAACCGTGCACGCTATCAAAAGGCATAAAATGTACCGAGTTCCAAAAAAAATATGGTTGCCTGTAAAGTCGGTTTTACGGGCGAAGATTTTACGTGACAACGTCTTTTTCTCGGTAGAATATTTATTGATATGAATATTATTAAATTGCACAATAGGAACAAGGAATTGAATGAAAATAAGAATTGCACAAATTTTAACTATAGAAATTTATTTTGTTTACTAAAACATTGTACATAATTTGAAATTAATTAAAATTTGTTATTGTAAATGGTAAAGTTGAATAAAACATTTACTAAAATTGGAATTTGAAATTCTTGCTAAACACAGTTAAATTCTAACTCCGCGCGTGGTGATTGGTCGGTTTAGTTCGTTTGTTTGGTCGCACTGTTATGACAGGTTAGAGGTTATAATTTGTTATTTTAAATGTTTGACTAGCAATACGCGCTGTTTCTTCTCAATCGACTGAATTACGATTGACTGCAGAGTGATTTAAATTAATAATTTACTTAACACTAATCAAATCAAATCAAATCAAATCTTATTTATTGCATCGCCAATTCTTACATTGTATGGCAAACGTCATGGTTTTTTAAATTTCTGACATTCATATAACAATACACACTCATACATACAGTTTCACAGTTACGCCTCTTTCATACATCGCCAATGCAACCCACTTAGTACAGCGGAGTCAGTTTTCTAATTGGGCGGTCTCCCAGTCGAATGCCAAAAACTCACCTGCATTATAGAATGCTTGTGACACCAAGAAGCGTTTAAGGCGAGTCTTTAACGCCTTGGGCGTTGGAGTATCTTTAATTGAATTGGGCAGTCTGTTGAGAAAATGAACACCCGCCTGCGAGGGCAGGCGTTCATAAACCACCGTTCTGTGTCTCCCAGTTCGGTAGTTTGCTCTACCACGTGTCTCATACATTTGTATGTCTTGGCCTCTGGTTAAGGCGCATTTACTCACACAAAACAAAGTTGTTTCCAAAATGTAGAGGCACGGCAGAGTCAACAGCTGCAATTTCTTGAAGGATTCCCTGCACGACTCTCTAAATTTGATTTTGGCGATTATTCGAATGCTTTTTTTTGGAGTCTGAATGCTCTTTGAAACTGTGTGTTTGCGCAAGCTCCCCAAAGGACCACTCCGTAGGCCAGATGGGGATAAATCAGTCCATAATACGCCGTAATCAGTACCTGACTCGGGCCGTATTTGGCTAAAGATCTCAGAACAAAAATACCTGAGCAGACTTTGGCGCAAACATAGTCAATATGCTCATTCCAAGTCAGCCCTTGGTCAAGGTGCATTCCTAGGAATTTTGAAGAGCTGACTTCTTCCAGTGTGGAGTCATCTAACAAAATAGCAGGCCCACACTGGTTGCCCGCAGTGCGCAAGGCTATATTCAAAACGTTGGTTTTTGAAGGGTTTGTTGTAAGATTGAGGCTGTGGAAGTATTGGACACAGTTGTTGACGTCAACAAAAGCCTGTTGATCCAAAACTTTACTTGATATTGCATTGAAAAAGAGAGTCGTATCATCGGCAAACTGCACTAAGTTTGCATGCAGAAGCGATGATTTTACATCGTTGACGTAAAGCAGGAAAAGCACAGGACTGAGGATGGATCCCTGAGGGACTCCGTAACTCAGTTCTATTTTTTTGGACGACTTACTAGATATCTGGACAACCTGGGATCTGTGAGTTAGAAACGAGCTAAGCCATTTAAGAGGCAAACCTCGAATACCGTGAGACTCAAGTTTGTCAAGCAGTGTACCGTGGTCAACGCAGTCGAATGCTTTGGACAGGTCTAAGAACACACCCATTGTGTGGTTACGACATTCAATCCCCTCTACAATCATATCGACAAGACTCACGACTGCGTCTGTTGTCGATTTGCTCTTCCTGAATCCAAATTGTTCACTGGAGAGCTGATTGTGTTCGTCCAAAAACTGAAGCATTCTTATAAGAAAAAGCTTTTCAAAAATTTTGCTCAGAACTGGCAAGATTGAGACAGGCCGATAATTGGTGATTGAAGCTGGGTCGTCTTTCTTGAAAATTGGGACAACTTTAGCAATTTTCAGGAGAGAGGGGAACACTCCTGTTTGGAATGAATAGTTTACCAATTGAGTTAAAGGTCTCACTAAATGCTTGCAGCATTTTATTATGAGCCATGGACACATTAGATTGAGGTCATTCGATTTTTTGGCTGGGAGCTGCTGAATAATTCGATGAAGCTCATCCTCAATTACAGGAGCCAACGCCATTGACGATATGGGGCTCTGTCTTCGCGAGGGGCATACTTGAGGTTCAGATGGCCGAGGACCCCGCCCACCAGCAACGGATGCGAAAAAGCCGTTGAACTGGTTGGCAATCTCTGTTTCATCCTCCACAAGCCTATCCCCAATTTTAATTTTGATTTGTTTGTGAGCTTTTGTTTTATTGTCAATGATGCCCCAGATTGTTTTTGAAACGTTTTTGGAAGAGAGAATTGATTTTGAGACATCTTATGCTTTGGCTGCTTGGATCACTTTCCTGTATATTTTTTTGTAATTCTTGAAAAAAATTTTGAATTGTTCGTTTGAAGTGTTTTTGTAAATTTCAGAAAAGAATTTTAGTTTCTCTCTAGAAACCAAGATACCTGCTGTGATCCAGTTGTTTTTTTTATTTTTTTCGCAAACATTGATCGTTTTTGTAGGGCAGCATATGTTAATGTGGAAATTTAGAGTGTCGTTAAACAATTTAAATTGCTGCTCTACGGGTTGAAATAAATTTAGAAAATCCCATCTTTCTTTAGAAAGGGATTTGTTGAGGTGAGCAATGTTTTCTGGCCTTATGTCTCTTACTGTTTGCTTAATTTTGGGCTCCCTTTTTAATTGTACGCCACTAATGACGGCTTCTTGGCCGTAGTGGTCAGAAATAGCTGTATTCACTACAGACACTGCGACACTTGGGTGGTTGGTTATGATGTTGTCGATAGCCGATTGTGTTGTAGCCGTCACTCTCGTCGGAGTTTTGACTAGCAACTCCAAGTCAAATGACCTAAGTAAATCGACCAATCGAATTGTGGAATGGTGAGTTTTGTCCAACGCGTCAATATTGAGATCCCCCATGACGACAAATTCTTGACGTTGGTTAGTCAGGCATGACAATAATTTTTCGAATTTAGAAAAAAATATTTCTTCATTACCACTAGGAGACCTGTAAATTCCGATCACAAGTAATTTTGATTGTGTTGTTTGAAGTTTGATCCCGACTGCTTCAAAATCTTTTTCGGTTGATTGTTGGATCGGAAAAGGTGTAGATAACAAATTTTGTTTAAGAAAAATAGCAACTCCCCCTCCTTTGGAGTGGTTTCGACAAAACGCGGAGGCCAATTTGTAATTTGGGATTTTGCACAGTGCGATGTTCTCCATGTTGAAACCGTTTTCGGTTACTACAAGCAGATCAGTTTTCAGATCCTCGCACATAAGTTGAATTTGGTCCAATTTGTTAGTTGCAAATTGAGAATTTTGATGAAGCAGTCTTAATTCAGTTTGTTTTTGAGTGTTTGTGTTTGTTGGATTTAATTTAGTTTTGGATGTAAATTTTATCCGCTGTTTCCAAGTGGGGTCCCTAAAAAAACAGCTTTAGATTTAGTGTTTTCATCGGATGTACAACATTTGTCAATAGTATGACATAACCTATAAACTCAGTTTCTCAACTTTTGTGTCAATCTAACAATTAATCAATCAATCATAGTTTACGATAATGAAATATCAGTGTACAATTACTTACCTTTATTGTTGTAGTTGTTGTAAATGACGAATCTAAGCACTCCACATTTTCACGAATAAACATAGTTATCTGCTTTAACCCGTGCGGATCCCGTGCGGCGGACCCACTGGACGGGCATCGTAACGTTACCGGGCGTTACACTTTTTCATGAGTGACTCCGACCCGCAACCTAATTTAAGACGTTGTCACGTCAAAAGGCAAAACGTTTGATATAATAAAATTGTTTGAAAAATACCAAGAAAACAGATCATTAATTAATCGTGTATAGCAGTGTTTAGTTGAATGCATAATACATAGATTTATATGTAATAGATTATGATTTTCAAGCCACTGTTGTGTAAAACGTTAGGTTCTAATTTATCCGAAGTCAAAATACCTACAAGGTGACTAGAGTATTCGTAACATTTCTGTATAAAGTTGTGATCAATATTAAAATTACTGTTATTAATCTGCATGGCAGTTCAATGCACTCATACTAGTTTGCTTCTTGAATTTTGATTAATTAATGTCATAATAAAGACACGACGCCTTTACACTAAATAAGATTAACGTAAATTTCAGTTTTGTTTTAATAGATTGAACAAAAACCTAATTTATCAGGATTAAGAGAAAAGTCTTAAATTACTTCTCTGTCGTTATTGGTCAAATTTCGTTTTTTAGGTACAGAATATTTGATATAAAAATAAGGTTTGTGGTGAACATGTTTTGAAACGTATTCACTTTTTACTACAAAATGTTATATTACTTTTAAGAACTTTATCTATGGCATATTTCATACAATTTCATAAACCATAATCATATCTAAAAGACGATCATGGTATGCTCTTCCAATTATTTGTTTCAAGAAAAAGTCACAAAAATAACATAAGAATACATGTACAGTATTTGTATTAAAGATAAATTTAGACTTTGCTTTATTTAATAATTTTGGCTTCCTTCACAACGTATGCACCGTACAAGGATACACACAGTTTTGAAGAGGTCAAAGAGTTTGATATTTTGGGTTTTGCGAGTAAAACCATCAATTAAAATAGTGCCTACATACATGTGTACTTTCTCCCTCGCAATGTACTGGATCGTTCTTTTGTTTACTTTTTCTAATTAAATACATAATGTAACCTACCCAAATAAAAATAATTTTAATCTCCCCTCGAATCTATTGCATAGCATATTTCCAAACATGAAAGAAACAACAATTTTGAGCTGCTCGTATTTTAGGATCTGGACAAGTACCTGAATGAGTCCACAGAGGGCGCTATCCTATTCTCGATGGGTTCGGTGCTCCAGTCCTCCTCCTTTCCTCCCGCCAAGAGACAGGCTATCATGGACGCCTTCGCAGAGTTGCCAGTCCGTGTCGTCATGAAGTGGGAGGACGATACCCTGCCGGGGAAACCTGACAATGTACGGCTCAGCAAATGGTTGCCCCAACGAGACATCCTGGGTAAGGCAAGACATTACAGAAGTACGTTCAAATAATAAGCATATAGGGTAATACAGATTTCCAGTACGCCTACTAGGTTGTGATTATAGATTGCGACTGTATCACAGAAAAACAGGCAAGAAATTCCTGTGACCATGTGTCCCAAAACCCCAAAATATGTTGTCCCAAAAAATTAGTATATGATGACTAATAGGACCTACTTATTAGTCCTAAGTCATTATACTGATAAGTACAAAGTATTTTTTGTGGAGTGTTAAAACCATACTACCAAAATTGTGGCTTAAAAAATTGTAATGCTTCATATTTTTAAATTGTTTGAATTAAAATTGATTAATTGGATTTTTTACAAAATAACTGTAAGCAAATATTATTGTTACCATTTAAAATTAGCAATATTTTAAACGTAAAAAAATATCCAAAACCTGAATGCCTTTCTGTTAAATATACAAATACATAAACTAAAGATTTAACCAAAGTGCACAGAAATCAAATATAAAAGTGGTGTTGTAATTTTTATACCTTTTAATTTGTTACCTACTATAGTCTCAATATTCTGAAATATTGTTTCGTGTTGTCCGTTCCGAGTTCGGTACTTAGATTGCTATCAGGGTCTAATAATATTTAAAAGACAGAGTTAGATAATAGATAAAGGGTAACAAGATGTAAAATCTGACTTTTATCTCAATATAAAAGCATTTTTATAATTCTGCCATCAGTCCTACATTAACGAATACGTCACAATCCAGCATGGAAACATTCAGTGTTTGAATTTCAACAATACCGCACACACTTGTACACGAACGACGCCATTCCGCAGCACTGCCGGATAATGTACTATGATTATCACTGTACCATACGACCGATTGTTTCGTCATAATTAATTACTGCGCATACCAAATCCAACATAAATCAGCAGGAAACGGATGATAAGCCAATGATAACTGGTTGTACTTTTACCACGTAATTCTGTTTAGCGTTTAATAAACTCACTAGACTACAGGTTCAGGATCAACATTTCAAGTAACGCAACCGCAAACCGGGATTGGTAGTTGTTACAGTAAGCACTTCAATGGGCGGTGTTGCCACAGCGAGTGTACGAGAGGGTTTGCAAGAGCGACTGATTAAAAATGCACTTCAAACCACTAAACTTTGCAGAACAAACAGATTTGTGTTTTGCTTTAAGGATTGCTTTTAAAATAACTTCTGCGCGGGTATTAAATTATGAATTAACATTAGAAATGACCAGTAACTTGTATAAGATAATTTAATAGTGTTTTTATGTGAAAACAGTAAGTAAATTTTAAAAGAATACTCGTATTGGGCAATATTAAAAATCTTCAAATTAAAATTGTTGGTATTATTTTGTTATGATTACGAATAGAACATCTAGTGAAACGAATAAAATAATGAAACTAGGCCATGGTAACTTAACAGCATCACATGACCCAGCTGTAAATCTAGATTTTTATACATGACAATTCCATTTTTGAATTTTGAAATAATCTTAGAAAAGGCCAACACAACACGATGTACTACCGTGGAGGGGGGGGGCATTCCCTTATTATAAAACATAAGATATTCTGTATAAAATATGTTTACTGAGTAATTGGTTAAGAAACAAACCGAACAATTTTAATAGAAATTAAATATATATATATATATATTAAATATATATATATATATATATATATATATATATTAAAAGTCTAAAATCATTAAAATTCTACTCTCAAAACTATGACCTAAGACTATTTAGAACGAAAAATTATTTTTTACGATCCAGGAACTAATTTAAATTGCACAAACATACAGCCTAATTCTTTATGAAATTGATAGAAGAATACACTATTAACTACAACTGACACAACACTCTGCAAAATATCAAACTACAGTTTAATGGTTTCTTAGATCATATTTGTCTAATTTGACAGATCATAAACGAAACATCACAGATTTATAATCTAAACTATACTGGTGGGACATTTGACCAGCTTCAGACAACGAGGTAAAGAAATTTGGAGTCGTCACGTTCAGTAAAAAAGTACGTCTTTATATGGTTCGCTAATACCGATTAAGGGCATCGAGCTAAAAAATATAATCAGAGAAAAATAATGATCCATTCATGTTTTAGACCTTACAATACCCTTCCACTTCGACCCCCGTCAAAAACTATTGCGGTTGACAATCGTTAGTTTTCTTAGGGGAAATTACTCTACAAATTTCACGAAAAACTGTTATTTATTTATTTATACAATGCTATTTAGCTCTCAGCTCCTCGGCTAATATAACAATCAATTTAACTAGTTCATGATGATGAAAACATTTCAAGAAATATCGGATTTGTAAACGTACTAAAAGAAACCAACTTGTGATTAGTGATGCGAGAGGCTTGCACTTAAATAGAGTTTAATCTCCAATAAATGGACAGTTTGAGTGAAAATACGTGAGGGATATGAGGGAACGATATTCCAAACTTACTTTCCACTTAAAATGAATAGAAATTATACGAATTTACATCGATTTTATTCCTTTACACGGTTTGACTAATACGTAATAAACTTGTTTTACACTGTTTATTAACAAAATGAAATAATGAATATCGACATAGATGCAAAACAATTATGCACATACACTCTATAGTTTTAAACATAATCCCTAAATTTTTGTTCTAAATCTATTAATTATACAACAAAAATCCGTTTAAACTTTCTTCCTAATCAGGGATCTATTTAAATAAAAAACCTAATTAGGGACTCAATGTGGAAGAAAATGTTAGAATATTATTATTAATAGGTAACAAACTAATGAAAAATCGTAATCGGATAATGCGCAGGTTAACCTTAAATTTCTTTGACTTTTAAAAGTCTTGATAACCGAAGAGTCCAATTGGAATTATAATGTATGCTTGTTTTAAACAGAACTAGATTGGGGCAAAGTGTTATTTTGGCTCATCAAGGCATTTCATTTGAGACATAAAGTTTATTTTGGGAAAGTGTGCGTAAAATTTTACTTCCCACAAGTGGTGGGAGAGTAAATTTGATAAAATAGAAACATCATCATCTGCGTATATTGTTACATACTGTATAACTAACCATGATTTGTCTTATCATTACATATTTTAGTTTTGGTTGAGGGGGTTTTACTTTTGAGTTCTCTGGCATAATTTTCCTATCTTATCTTGAGACATAATTGAAGCAATGAATAATTTTACTTAGCTTATTAAATTGATTATTATTGTAAATTCTGAAGTTTACATATACATTCGTACATTATAAACACTTTTGGCGCAGCTCATCCGAAAATCGTTGCATTCATGGGACACGGCGGCCTGCTGTCCACCAGTGAGGCGGTGTACTGCGGGATCCCCATGGTGTTGATCCCCATGTTCGGCGACCAGCCCAACAACGTAGCCCAACTCGCTGCCTCTGGGGCAGCCGTGAAGCTGGCATATAACGAGATTACGAAGGAAACAGTGTTGAAGGCTCTGCGTGCAGTTTTGTATGACTCAAGGTTTGTTTGGTTTTCCATATGTACTTTTTTTTGCTCACATTGTATTCACGAGAAACCGCAGGCTCGTTAATACAGACTCTTGCAAATCCAAATTATCTAATGATGGCCACAAACTAATTTCGTACATTCTGATATGTATCACCAATATAGTTTCAACAATAGACGTCATTTTGATAGAATAAATTTGATTTTCAGTGACTTGAAATAACTATACAATTGATTTAATTCAAATAAACATAGTACTGAATTAGTACATGTCTATACTAAAATAAAATTAAACAGATGTATTTATAAACACTTCTATTATCTTTGGCTTTATGAACTAACGTTTGACACGAATATAATTTTAGCTATTAAATGCATACACTTGCTAAAAAGGAACGATATCACTAAGTAATAAAACGTTGTCAGTAAAGAGTCAGCCCAGTCGTTGCAAAAACTGGGCCTTTTTTTAAAGACGCATTGAAAGAGCTGTTTTTATTTCACCTTGTTATCATGTTACTAAAGGCAATCTTGTTCACCGTGTTTAATCATTAATCGTCTCTTTAGATATTTGTTTACTTTAAATTGTTCAATTAAAGTTAAACCAGTTTAAACAATTGTAAAGAGACCTCAGTTTTGTCTGTGTGTTTAATATTACCATTTAAATATCTTTCATGAAAGGTTTCATGTTTAAAAAAATGCTCGATAAGCATTTTACAATCTCGCCTCGCAATACTTCTCTTTCGAGACTAGTAATGAACTACACTTTTCATCACGATGCAAAAAGCAAAAATCCATTAAAATATTATCTGATATTTAATAATCTAGTATTTATTCTTCCATAAGGAAACGAGACACTATTTTATAGTTAACTAGCTGACCCGGTGAACTTCGTTTCATTTACCTCTTAACATAAACCATATTAATTTAAACCCTAATTATGTATTGCAAAACCGGCAACATTATAAAGTCATCATCATAGTATAAGCCATGCTATGGCATCTTAGAACTGTTCAACATTCAATGAATACAGCGCCTTCTACACCGCAGCTGTTGAACAATGCCACAATAATTAATAAAAAAAACATAAAGGTGTCTTTAAAAAGGTGTTTTAAATTTCTGTCAGATCGCTTTATTTTTATAATTGGCTGAATTCGTTTGTAACGTGATAGTCACTTTCCTTTAAATTGATTGATTGGTTGGTTTTTATAGAAGAAGAACTTTTACAACGCATTGTCCCTTTTACAAAAAGTGGATAGAACGGCAGAATAAAACAACTACCTGTCCCAGTTGCACTAAAAAATTGTTAAAATGCGACAAATGTTTGACAATAACCGCTGATACTTTCAACTTTTGTACCAAGTGCGGTCACAATTTGAGCCGCATAATAAGAATTAACAGGGCCAAGGAACAAAAAAATCAAGTGAAACAACAATTATCATCAAAACCGAAGTTCGTCTCAACAATGCTATCATCATCATCATCTGAAGGAATAACATTTTCAGAACTTAATTTAACTGGTAAAAAATTAAAATCTTTGGATGAGATAGAAGAAAATCAGGAGCACAACATCGGCAATATTCTGGCTGTGCCGAACTTGTCCGAGTCACCGAGGCCTTCCGCCACGCCGTCAGGTCCTAGCGAGCAAAGTGAAGCCATCATTAGCAAGCCGGGTTTATAAATAATTTTGATATAGAGGTGGAGTTTAACATTTAATTTTAACCCTCATCATTCGAAAGTTATATTGTTTAAAGATTCAAGTGCCGAGAAATTTAAGAAAATATGTTTCTTACCATAAAGACTGATCAATATGTTTAATTTTATTTGTCGGCACTATAATCGATTTCTGGATCGTAGGAGAATGCTGCTCGTTCCGGGTTCACAAGAGCATTGCGTTTGCGGAATCGGTCAATTTCCTTTTCCCGGGCTCGCTGCTATTTGTGATCGATGTGCCCGAACTCGTTGCATTCTTTGTCTATCCACTTCATTCTGATTTACTGTAGAACGCAAATGTGCCATACCAATACGACTGTTATCATTATAAGTCTCTTGCTGGTGATCATTGCGATTAACGCGTGAGGTAGCTCGCCGCACATTCGACCTACTTCGACGACCTATGTTAGGTCGTTTTCTTCTCGGCATTGTAAGCATTATCTGATATTAATGTTTTCTTGCACTAACAATGTTAACCTATAATGGCGACAGCTTTTTTTTACCCAAAATTGCATGCAGTAGTTAGTAAACATATGATACTGAGGCACTTCGTCATTTGTATTTGTTACAGCTGTTAAATTAAATTAAGTTAAACATGAACATCAATCAAACGTTTGATAGGTAAGTACAGTTTGTATGGGAAAATCAAATTGTCGTTTTTGGTATTTTCCTTTCAATGTTGTTATATTTTCTCATCGTTTAAACCTTCCCTGGACTTCCACGAACATTTCAAGACCAAAATTAGCAAAATCCGTTCAGCCGTTCTCGAGTTTTAGTGAGACTAACGAACGGAAATTCATTTTTATTTATATAGATTTTGATGTTAAAATCAGATGTTTAAACATAGGACTGTATAACAATAACAGAATCACACTGATGTGTTTTACATTTACAACAAAAATCATTAGTTCTCCTGTTGGCTAAACTGGGAATTTCAATTGTGTATACAGGGAATGAGATGTTTCTATAGGGAAAGAGATGTTTGGGAGAAAATCAGCTGACCTAGCTATGAGGAAAACAACGACTTTCTCAGATCTCAGCTGTATTGGAAATCACCTCATTACCATTCAGAGTGATAAAAAAATACATTATAGCAGAAAAACGATAAAACAAAGAAGCCGATTCTGTCTTAGTCACTAGTTACGTAAGACGTCATATTGCATACGTTAGTACCTGTTAGAAAATTTAGAAAATTTACATAATTATTATAGGATATTGATTTGAGTGAGAATGAGATGAGTTTACGATGTACTGAGAATTGTGTTAATGCCTTGACACAGGTAAAATTATCTATCTTAGAACATAATGGCAACCACATTATGGAATTTAAACATATATTTTTGTATAGGTACAGAGAAAGTGCAAAACTTCTGTCAGAGCGATTCAGGGACAGGCCAATGTCTCCACTGGACACGGCGGTATATTGGACAGAGTATGTCTTGAGACACAAGGGTGGCCGCCATCTCCGCTCTGCAGGTTTGTTTGTAATACAATCTTATTCTGGTACTAGAATATAACCTGGTCCGGGAATATATAGATGCAATATTTCCACTTTCAGCCAAAATGTAATATCTCTCTAACAAAGTATGACTTTTCACTCTAAACCCTTCAACTTGAGGTTTTAACGACTTAGCTTTAGAGCCAATGTGCTTTTCATTTGCTCCCAATGTTTTGATGTTGAAAACTACTCAGTTCGGATAAGAAAAATAGTTGAGTTCGTTTCGAAAAAAATATAAAGAAATATTTTATAGTATACCTTATTATGAATATAATAAGGTAAAATCCATGGACACCCAAAATGAATTGTTATAACATTTCAACATTCATTCTTGGAGTTTAGATCTACGAAACTCTGGACGAAAGTAGACGAAAAGTAGATTGGGACGCAGTGTCCACGAAAACCCATGGATTACTACATGTGATGAATAGACACTCCATCTCGTCATCATCGCTTGCAGGCTTAAGAGTCTGTGGCAAAGGACTTGATGTGTAGTGTTTAGGTGTGTTAGTTAACTTTAGAAACATTTTAGAATCACAGCCCTGATTTTGTCCTAACGACAAAAGGAATTATAAGTATTTTAATTTTAACAGTCACGCCTAAAAAAGTGTGATATATATATATATATATATATATATATATATATATATATATATATGCGATATGAATGAATGATACACATTAAAATTAATTATAACTTAGTAAAGTTAGATGTTAAATATTATATTATACATCTTAAGCAAAAACACTATTTTTAATGTTAAGACTTTTAATGTATGACATTAAATATTATATGAGTGAATGTTGTTCTACTAGCTGTGGACATGCCGTGGTACCAGCTTTGGCTGCTAGATGTCGCGCTAGTGCTGTTGGCTGGCCTAGCCTGTGTACTGTTTTTGTTGTTCTGGCTCGCTCGGCAAGTCGTAAATTTCATCAGCCGTCGGCTCTACCCACACCAGCCTCGGCAGAAGCCGAAGAGAGAGTAGCGATAGTAATAGACATGATGTAATATGTATTCACTATAAATATTGTTTATTTTTTATAAACATGCTCTTGTATTTAACCTATTGTCCCAAGACCCAATACGACTTATTAAAAGATTTATGTAATGTTTTTCAAAATTGCTGGCTCCTCCACAATGGTGCAGCTTATTACCCCTGTCTCAGTAGGTAAACTTGTGTAAAATTTACCGAATATAATTTCTCTCAATTTAGAGCATATTAAAACAGCTTGTTACATAAAACTGTTGTATTAATTTGTTTCATATGGTGTAAACACTGCATTGTGCTGGTCAAATCATAGGACGAATCACAAATATGTGAAACAGGATCTACCAATGCGGCGAAACATAGTTTATAATGTTCGTTCATTTTGGTGTGTAATCACTCATTAGATACTTTTTATTTCTATTTCTGTATAAACTTTACACTTAATTATTTTTTGAGATTAGGGAGAACAAAATTTGGAGATATGAATAATGTTGACTGAAAATTGTCTGTTTCTCAGAATAAACCTTTCAATCTGAATTGCTATATTCTAAAACGAGCTAATTATGAACTGTATATCTCAAAATAAAACGGAGAAACTTTTGTTATCTTTTAGAACAGGAGTTGTTTTCTCAGAATAGACCTTTAAACTAAATACACATACATGCTGAAGAAAAATTCTGTTTTATCGGGTCCCTACAAAATATGAATCTTTGTACTGGTCGTTGCAGACTGTTATTTGCCGTTCTGTAATAGCAGGCGCTGAGTACTTAGCACAGCCGTGAATGAATATCGGAGGCGTGTAGGCAAGAAGGATGATTAACCATTTTGCTGTAGATAATATTTATTTATTTAGAAAAAAGTATTATTAATATACGCTAATTCTATTCAATCCACAAATCTATAATATGTAATCGATACCTCAAAACCGAATTTCAACTGTGAAATCGACATTTCTCGTTAGAGGACTGTGAGGGAGGAAAATATTTTTACCTTGACCGGGTAATTTACCGTGATAGTTTTCCCTACATGTGGCAACACTGATCAGGTGTTAAGTGTCAAGTTTTTGCTGTTAGTGTTGTTTTGACATCTTATTTTACACTATGCAATGGGCGTTTTATTGTACTATGGCCTGCACCGTTATCCAGACATTTAACAGTCCTATGCTTTGGCAGTGATTAAACCAATAGTTTTAATCAAAGGTAAGTAATAAAAATAGAGTACAAAAGAAGTACGTTATATACCTTTAAATTGATTTGGAAATAAAAATAAATCATTTTCGCGCAGTAGCCTATACCCACGGAATGGGTCAGTTTTTGCCAAAATTGAATTTTAAATCTTTTGGCTACATAAATTTTGGATAAACTGTAGCGATACATCAAAAATTGAAATGTTGTCTTTATTTTTACAGCACATGTGAAGAAAAATAATACATGTTCACACTTCCTTTCAAGTTCCAAGTCAACAATTATCTCAATACTTAAGTATTGGTTTGTGTGTTTTAAATTTAATTAAGTTGAAATCCCAATATAAGTTATATACAATAAACGTCAAATTATAAATTTAATTCCACGCATCTTTTAACAAACAATCATACAATTCCTTTGAAATCTGTACTCGAATTCTTTGATTTAATCGTTAATACATACTATATGAGCTGTTAAGTGTATTTTCCATTCTTGAAGGCGTTCTTTAACGTTGACTTTCCTGCAAAATATTAATCAATTAGTACAACCCAACGATTATAATGTGCATTCTTTATTAGTGTTTTGTATATACAGTACATATATAATATGTATAATATAGTAACATATAAACTGATTCAACAGTGTCGAAGCCACCACCAGAATGTAATATATTATGCGGTCTTACCAACCAATCCAACAAGGTATTTTGTTGTGTTACATGGTAAAATGTCGTATGACTATACTATGTTTATTAATATCTTTATTGGCTATATCTTTTTTTTTTACATCATTGTTACTCATAAGACCAGCATAAAATTATTTTCGAAAGTGCATTTTATTTTATATGCAATTTTTCCTTTTTGTACATAATTAATAGTTTTTCCTTATAACAAGAGGAATCTATGTACCAAGTTTCAAATCTCTAGCACATTTTATAATGAGTGATCTCACAGACAGACAGACATATGTACATAGAACGTCACGATTTAAAGAATTACATGTTGGGTCATAATAATAGGTTAGAATAATTATTAATGATACCGACCGAAGGATTTAGGTTCCGTTTTTTTGGTAACCCTCTCCCTTTTAAATATATGTAATAAATAATGAATTTATGGTTGTGAATATAACTACTTGGTGGGTTGTTTATGTATATCATTTTAAAATTTTCACGAGTAGAAAATTTATCTTTCTTGAAATTTTAATACATATGTATGTATGTATACAAATAAAAATACATATCTTTGTGCATGCACTCGTGCGTGCGTGCGTGTTTTATTATATATAGCGTGATTTCTAAAATTTGAGTGAAAATGCTTTTTTTATGCATTACAGATTTGGCTCTAGTTCCTTGAACCTCCATTTCACAAGTTTTTTTAACTGTAACCAATAGTGGCCAACCATTTAGCTATGGAGAATTTAGTTTGTAATTACCTTAGAAACATTTGAACTGCGCAAAGATTTAAAAACTATGATAGATCAGGAGCTACAAATGTTCAATATATCATATGTTAAATGACTTATTCTAAATAAAATGAATGAACTATATTTGTGATAATGTAATTAACGCCAAGATAATTTCCCAAAACAACAGCAATAAGTCTCATCTGTGAAAATCTCCAATTTAGTTTGGTTGCAGCATCTGTGAGTTCCCAACAGAGTTTGAATGGTGATTAAAACATTTATTTCTTCTCAAGAATAGGCAGGGCTACCAACATAGAAAAATATAATTACCTTCCCAAAAAGTTTTTTTATCCGCCCATACAGAATCAAATCAGTTAGACGATAAACCTTAACACTGTAAAATCAGAAAAAAACAAATGGAGGTTGCGAATATTAATATTCAATAATCCAATTACAAGTGTTAGGTTCTAATGTTTGCTTTTAAAGATTTAAAACATTTATTTACATTAATTTAGTACATAAGTTTAAGCAAAAATAACACTGAAATACTGCTATAGATGAAACTGTCCCATAGTACCTTTAAAATCTATAAATATCACGTTAAATTGTGAACAAATTTAATTAAAAGTTAATAAAATTATAATATTACGTAGTACATACGTGTACAGGAAATACACGCATTCGAGACATTTAAACTATTACTTTCACTTAAACAGTATTCATTTTACCTCTAGATATTTGCAATTGTTGTAATTTAATTTGCGTTTATTATCTGTTGCAAACAACATTTTCTTCATTGTTTCCCATAACTATTTCCTGAATGCACCCCTAAAAGTTATATATTGATGAAGCCCTCCCACAAGGAAAAACTGAATGCCAGTCTTGTACAACTGTATAAGAGAGTGTGGAGACCGGTTCCGCATCAGTCAGTCTCAGCAGGATTGGGCGGCACATCGTGACGTGAGACCTGCCTTACCTTAGTAGCTTGTCGTAATTCATCCCAAAATTGTCATAGATAGGGGGAGAATTTGGCGAGTGTTCCCCAACACTGATGTTACTATCGAAGATTACACATATATCGCAGTCAAGTTCTACTACAAACAATGTATTCCTTCCTAGTTTTCGGTTGCTTCTTGGGTTCCGCTCTGTCTGCGAATATCCTCGCCGTGTTCCCCCATCCCGGCAAGAGCCACTTCGATGTCTTCGAGCCTCTCGTCCTGGAGCTGGCCGCCAGAGGACATCAAATGACCGTCATGAGTTTCTACCCCCAGAAGACCCCGATGGCCAACTACACCGACATCAGTTTGATGGGGACCTCCCCCTTGAGGCTGAACAGGGTTAAGATCGGAGGAGGGGATGATACGATGTCAGATACCTTCTCTGTGTCCAACGTTGGTCTTCACCTGTGTTCTAAGATCTTTAAGTCTAAACCTGTCCTCGATCTGCTGGAGTCGGACGCCCGCTTTGATCTGATCATTTTAGAAATGTTTGACTCGGACTGTTTCCTTGGCCTCGTGCACAAGTACAAAGTGCCCCATATAGGGTTCAACTCCGCCAAGACGAGCCCGGATCAGGACAGGATTGTCGGGACGCCGAACTATCCCGCGTACGTGTCCCACATCAACCTGCCATTCACTAACCGCATGGGCCTCTTCCACAGAGTGATCAATGTCGCCTACACACTCATGATTGCTGTTGAGAGGTTCTTCGTGCTCCTGTGGGAACAAAGAGGGTTCTATCAGTTGATGGGTGAGGGGGTTCCGCCCCTGGAACAGTTGGTACACAACGCTAGTTTAATACTTGTCAACACTCACTTCTCACTGCTGGGGAGCCGCCCTCTTGTTCCCGCCCACATCGAGGTTGGAGGGATACACATCAAACCCGTCAAACCTCTCAGTAAGGTAAACTTTATTGTGGTACAAGCCAAATCCTTAAATTGATCACTTATAAAATAACAAAATTACACGTTTGTGCTTAAAAGTTTACCTACAAGTATATCTTACATTCTATCCAAGCAAAGTGTTCTGTAATATATTCTACAAATTGTCGATAACTCACATTAAGATCCCTTAATACCACCTCGTTCTTTTTGAACAAATATGATTTATAGTGGTTATGAATTTTATGATTACCTTATACGCGTGTTTTTAAGAAAGCAAACCTAGTACTAGGTGGATTTGCTCATATTTGCCACTCACTTTTACTAATCTTCTAACACAATAAAAACCCTAGTTTATATTTTGAAAACTTAAAAATATCGATCATAGTATAGTATACAAAAGTATAGTATACCTGTACATGAGTGCTTGTATGTATGTAAGAATAGGTTTTGAGAAATATAACGGCCGAGTACATCTGTTAGATATTTAGCATGCAATTGTATTGGGTAAATATCTAGATATGTATTAAATTATTATTTTTCAGGCCCTTAGCTTCAAAAAATTATTTTTATTAAACAAAAAATAATTTAGAGACCACTATAAAAGCTTGATTTAATTTTTTTACATCCCATTCAGTGCTTAACAAAATCACAGACACTATCCAGAAAATATTTTTATTTTAACAATTTTTTACGTTTGGGATTATAAATGATAGTAACTAATATGTTTGCCAGTGAAGCTACATTTTTGCTACAAGATAGCTTTTTTCAAAAGTTCTATGGATTTTGATTATATTTTAACTATTTATAGCTCATTTAAATAATTAAAAACTCATTAACCATGTTTGTATACAAATTAATTTACAATAATATATAATTACAACTTGATATATAAATAGAATTCAAGTTTCAAACTAGACATTCCTGAATTACCGTATTCCAATTAATTGTGAATGAATTATGTGAGAAGGGAACAGGCATTGTATTTGGGAACAGTATTTGTCAGAATATTGTCTTGAAACCACCTGGAGCCATGCAAAAAACTGTGAACAGATAAGTCGTGTTTCTAATACTATTTTTTGTAAACAACTTAAACAATTTAACATAACGAAGTTAAGTACAACTTGTAAATAAAGCGTCTCGGGTTGGTTGTATAAAATTACGCCAGCTGGTTTATAACAGTGTTGACCGTTAGTGAAGGTCATCATTTATAATGATTGCTGTGATTATGGAGAAACCTTGAAATTCCAACCTGAGCTTAAGTTTCTGTTTCTAAACTGCTCCTTATTCCACTTTCCGGTAGTCAAATCGTATTGTATACATCTAATTTACTGTCATAAAGAATTTAGTTCAGATTATGTTCCAATCGAAATTTTGATGAAGCTTAGGAACACATAAATTTAAAATAAAATAAAATAAAAATAAATTGAAATAAATATATTTAACATGCTGAAAAGATAATGGATGAGATCTCTTCTCTGTCTGTATATATTAGGTAAGATATATTTGAATTATATATACATACTTATAAACAACGTCGTGCAAACTAAACATTGGAATTTTTCATCTTTATACGATATAATAATGAAATAAGCCAATAAAGTCGTACTTCAGTAGTTTTTAAATTTATTTTAATATTATTTGATAAAATATAAAAAACCTTGCAATTGTCATATTAAGTTTGCATTATGGGTTTAATCAATTTCACAGCAGTATTGAAGAAAAACAAATATTGAAATAATTTCAAAATAGGTACAAGATCAAAACTGTATCAGGTTAAAATTATCTCCATTTGAATAGTAGTTCAGTTTGGTAAGTTGTTATAATACATATTGCATGTCACTTTTGAAAAAGGTCCATTATAAACACACAAGTCAACTTCCAGGGCCGTAACTAGAACTTTTGGGCCCCAGAACTTTTCATGTGATGTACCAATAGTAAATAGTTTGGTAATAATAGTTTTATACATTTTAATAATACACTAATAAATTTGATAAAAAGAGGTAATTTTCGATAAATGTTATTTAGATTTGTTCTATTTATAAAATAAGACTGCAGGAAGGAATAAGACAAATAGCAATATTTTAACCAAGTTATAGTCTGTCAAGAGATTATCCTTAATCTCTCATACGCTTATTTCTGAATTATGTGCTGAGCCTAAGCGCCGGTCGTGGATATTAACTATGTTCTTTACTTCTTACAGGACTTGAAAAAATTTCTAAACGAGTCACCGGAAGGGGCCATCATCTTTTCCATGGGATCGGTGCTAAAGTCATCTTCATTTCCGGTGAACAAAAGACAGGCCATCATGGAGGCTTTCGCCGAGTTACCGGTCCGTGTTGTCATGAAGTGGGAGAACGAAAGTCTGCCCGGCAAACCTGACAACGTGATGATCAGCAACTGGTTGCCTGAGCGAGACGTGCTGGGTAAGTTTTAAGCAATCAACACGTTTCACAGTATTTCCAGTAAATTATACGGAATCTTTTTGTTGGTTTGCTTTCAAAACTTTGAATGGTATTAGACTCTGATACACGACTGTACCATGACGGAATGGAATGATGGAGCCGTGAATGGACAGAAAGTAGTAGTAAATGTTACAATGACGCTGCCTACCTTCGTTAACCAGACGTGATCCCGCAGTAAGCAGTGTCATGTCCGTCTGTTGTTCATTATTATAATGAAGAGTAAATTTTTATTCATCAAAATAAGAGAGATTCCTACCGTTTCAGTTTATTTCTAAATGCTGTACTGTTAATTGCTTCTTCTTACTATGAAATGGTTCCATAAAGAGCTAGCTGTAGTTTTGTTACATAAGATCAATTTTAAATTTCAAAGACTTATAGCGTACTTATATATTTAGTTTTTATTGTTAAGAATCTACTTTTTGACTATTCAAACATTAAAGTGTAGAAGTTATCGATTTTTCAGAATCACCAATATAAATATCTAAAATAATATAATAGATTAGAGTTAATGGTATATTTAAACTGAGACCTCTCCATAATTCTATCACTAAAAGTACGATCGTAAATGTGTCTGAAGTTTAAAATAGTTTTTTATGGGGATAACATCTAGAAGACTTTGCAACTGAATCTTAATATAGATGCAACCTAAGTATTTGAGTCTGTTCAACAAACTATTACAATATATAAAAAGTGCGATTATTTTGAAGATTATAATGTTTCACACTATTAGTTATGACAGTCAGTGAATTTTCCAATTGATTGATTGCAATTAAAAATGTGAATTAATTTTCATAATTTAATAGTTAATTACGGATGAAAACGTCCTATAATATTATAAATGTTTGATAATAACTACTTCTTACCTTTACTGCCTTACCGCTGTGTAGCACAGAGTAACGAAATATCCAGAGAAGAAAATTAAAATATTTAGTAAAAATATACGTTAAACTTTATATTTTTAGCAAATATGAAGTATTATATATAAAAAGTTAAAGATTGTTATAAAATCTATATTAGTTGTCTTTTGGAAGTAGGCTTTTCAGATCTATGTACGTATATATACATTTCTTTCTTGATCAGGAAACAATGAAAAATGAACTATGGAATAATAAAAATACCGATACCAGAGTAAAGACCATACATATATACTTCGGACATTGGCTATTGATCGTAGCAACAAAGCAAATTAACATTGGCGTCGGAAATACAATTTACTTGAACCTGAAGTACTCGTACACGTGCAAAACTTACGTGATTCCACTCGAAACCGATATTAGTAGTAACTTCTAGTAGCCACACTAAAATCGTTTACAATAAGTAAACATTAGAAGCACCTCAAAGCAAGATTAATAGCAAGGCAACTCAAAATTGAAGACAGCAAACCACCAGCTATACAGTACAGGACTCACCTGCGACTTCTTACCTGCCACTTAATACATTAGTGCCTTGGCACGGTCCCTGCAACCGTCTACTAAAGCGTGGCCAAAAACAGGAGGAGAACCTTTTAATCACGTTACCAATGATTACCATCAGTTTGTGGCCTTGAAAATGCAGAGTGTACCTAATGTAGCTTCAACCATGCTTATTACAAGAAAGCACTTAGGACGACTCATCAAAGCAACTTTCATAAAAGTCAAATAAACTAAATTTCTGAAGGTTCTGTGCCGATATCTTATGGAGTATCCAATGAATTGGTGGTGATGTTGACAGTTGGAGTAGAGTATGAGTTGTTTTATCCATTCGAATAGTTTTACAAAAAACACATTCCCCGAAAGCAACACCTTTATTACACAACTACCAAACCGTCCTCTGTACATACTCCTGACAATGTTCTACTTTCTATATTTTAATTGGTTCGCCTATGTATCATCTCACACTGACAAAACGTTATCCTTACAATTAATAACAAGTAAGCAAATACATTGAAGTATAACCATATTGAGATTATTTCTGTACTTAATCAAATTTGAAATTTTTTTCTCTCCAGTTAACATTTAGTTGTACATACTACGCTCCTATACGAATTGTTGATACGTTAATAATGTTGCTTTCAATTCCTTTTAATGTTAAAACTTTCACTACACTATTCAGTATGGAATGTTTTAAACATTCGCTTGTAAGCAAAGATGCTTCTGAAATAATTGAAATTTGAAACATGTTTTGGAATTTCAGTAATATGCTGTAGGAAAGATGGTGTTTATATATATTATATATCAATTCCATGTAGTCATTTTATTGCGATGTAAATAAATCATAAACCACGACCCATTGGTAAATACCATTCCTAGGTATATTAAGATATTAATTATTACCAATACTTACTCGTTAAGATTAAGAAATTAAGATTATAATTTTAAAATTATCGTGTGAATATGAAGAAGGGATGACAGGCAAATTATTTTACAACTATTGTAATTAGTCTGATAGTTCCTCCTTACTGGGTAAAGGCTATTATAACTTTTACAGTGGTCGGGTATTATAGTACGATACATGAATATACAATTACATCTAATTGGACAGTTAACATTTTACCGTTTGCTTGATGATGAGAAATAGTTTTTATATTCCAGTAAACAATACACGGAATACTTTCATATTAACCAGGAATGAAAAGAATTAAAACAAGTCAAAACACCAAAATTTCAACAATTGTTAAGTTATGCTACTGTTTATTTAAAAACCGCATGAATCCCTTACCAACTCCACTGCGGTAAGTAGCTTACTGGACACAATGTCAAGCCGATTCATCGCAACATGCGTCATGAATCAGTTGGAAAAGGCCTCTTTGGTTTCCTCATAAACCGTTGAACCTTTGATGCATTGGAGAGTCAATTGTGTATCAATCTGTTCAGTTAAGGGAAACGGTTTTTTGTAATTTTTCACTACAGTAGTGTGTGACGCATCTGTCCAGTAATTATTATAAATAGTTGTAATGATAGCAAAGAAGTTTTTTTATAATACATAATATGATAAATATAAATTTTTCTAATTAACCTACATATATTTCTGTAATAGAATATCAGATACAGGATTACACAAACCTACGTGAGGACAGGAGTCTTAGAGTATGCATGCAAAAATTCAAATATAAAGCACATTTCTTTCTTAAAATCCTGAGGACAGACAGACAGATAAATAATTATTCAGAAAGTAGATTTTCATATTTCACGGCAGGCAAAATGGAAATTGTATCAATTAAATCTTTCTCGAGATATATTGGGGATAGTTAGGATTATTTCCATCATGTGTACACATAAGATCAATGTACATTGTACAATCGTTATTAACATTCAGGCAAATACCACAAGGTAACCTTCACCAAATCTGCGTTCAAAATTTAAATTAAAAAATTTAAAGGTCAGTTCCGTTTGAGATATCGTGCGGACAGAGTCACAGATAGCCAGAGAGACAGAATGAAATGTTTCCAGTCCCATGATTGATAGGCTTCGCTAACGATCAGCCCTTATAAGTAATTCCTATGTTTTTTTAAATATTATTACGAGTACTGAAATGAAATTTATTTAAATATTGTGGGCAAGATATGTCTAATTTTCTCTTGATTCTCAATGATGAGTTTTAAAAACATGGAAAAAACTATATTTTTAATATAAATTTTTTCAATTACTGGTGTGAAAAAAATCTAAATGGTTAATTTAAGCAGTATGTTTGATGGAGAGCTGTATCATAGGGAAGGAATATGAGCATAGTTTGCAATGATGTAAATTCTGCATATTGCAAACACACGAAACGTTTTCCAAGTACTAAAGAATCTTGGATTAAATTCTAGATATAACAGTTTGATCATTATTGCAAAACATATAAAATGCAATTATTTCGAATTGCCTTTCGTGTTGCAATCACATAAAAATAGACAGACAAACAGACTAAAATGAATTTTTTCCAGCCCTTTAGAATGAAAGATTTCTCAGCCAATTAGAAAAGCTTATAATACGCATATACCGTATATAAAACCAAAGCGCAGTTTAATATGCAATACCATGTTTCAAATGTAATGCATTTTTAAATGTTAAGTTAACAACGCCCGTCTATGTATTTGTTTCTAAACCACGCAGAGTTAATGAGTGGGATCAAACAGGTGTTCACATAGTAATGCAGGAGGGAGGCGGATGGTTACCCATTCCCATACATTAATAATGTGTTTGATGTGGCTATTAATGAAATGTATGCGTTTGTTGCTGAGTTTAATCGAGGCCGGAGCATTTATTCATATTAGTATTACAAATCACCAACGTTAAGCGATTCAGTGAAAACTATTTGGTTAAATTTTAGATGAATTCGATTGTATGCTACCTTTCACTTGTTTAAGAACTGCTGATTTTAATTATAATTAATTTGTATGTGATTTTAATCGAATACTGTCTTTGGAAAATTTTTTAAATATTTGACGATTGTCTGATATTACGTAACAAGTCTTTTAGATTAGTAAAAAAAAAAAAGTTTTCGTGGGCACTCACACATGCAAAATGTTATATATTCGATATTCGATGTGTGTATATATATATATATATATTCGATGTGTATATATATATATATACAAACATCGAATTTCAATAGAAATCAATACAATGTATTAAAAATTAACATCCTGATACAGGTTAGTCAGATCACACAAAAAACACCAACAACACAAAAATGCTGTGTAGGATATGCTGTGTTTAACCATACGTTGTCTGTCATGCCAAGTTACAAATAAACAGAAAATTTCAGTTGTGCTGTTTAATTAGTTACTTTTTTACTGTATACATTCTTTTAAGTGGATTAAGAAGAGTTTATTATAAACATAGCAAGGTGGTATAAAACCTTAGGAGAGTAACCTTTACTTTAAACGTTATATGGAGTTGTAGGACACTTTGCTGAACGCACGTCATTTACAGTTAGTCTCTTTGTGATTTAAGGTATATAAAACCTTAAGAATGATAATTAATTAAAGGTTAATTAATTGTTCAGAGAAAGAGAGAGAGAGACCAGAGATGTACCAGAGAATACTGTTCTTAAAAATTAGGCCGTGGATCCAGAAGTGAGGTGTGCTAAAGATAGAGTACTCTGCTCTCAGAGGTTTTCAGGAGCTGTTAGAGTCAGAACGACATACTCGTTGATTCAGTGAACAATTAAATCTATCTTAGTTTGTGGCTGTTCAACTAAAAGTTCTTGTTTAAATTATTCGTATACGATATTTTGATACTTTTATGGAAGAGTTTAATATGATATCGAGTAGTTTTAAACTATTCTTTTACAGAATGAAACAGAATTATACGCACAGTGTTGTTACGACTTGATAAAGTGTAAGGCAAGAATCTGAAATAGGGCCCTTATAAAATTCCAAAGTTGCAAGAAATCATACCAATGTGGGTATTATGTTGGGTATGTTTTACAAACAAAATTACAATACTGGTATATAAAAATGTACAATAATATACATCCAACTCTCCCAAATACCTACTTACAGTTGAGTTGTGTAACAACCATAATGTTTTACTAAAATTAAATTAAAATTTGTCTGTAAATGTTCAGCCCACCCCAAAATAAGAGCGTTCATGGGTCACGGTGGGTTGCTGTCGACCGGGGAGGCGATAACCTCTGGGGTCCCCATAGTGCTCATCCCCATGTTCGGGGACCAGGGGAACAACGTGGCCCATCTGACTTCCCTGGGAGCCGCCGTCAAGCTGGATTATGACTACATCTCCAAAGACACGGTGCTGGAGGCGCTCCGAGCTGTCTTATTCGATTCCAGGTATCACAATAATAATAATCCACTATTAAACAATATAATAATTTCTGTATACTTACAAACAACACTCAAAGATACTTGTGAATACAGTATTTAATAAAATCAAACAGAGAAAAGCATATTTTAATTTAAAAATAATTCAGAGTCCTCAATATAAAAAAAAGGATAACATTGAGTTATATAGTCAGCAAAAAAGTGTATAAATTTTGGTTGTTTATAATTATATTAATTGAAGATGTATTTTAGGACATTTACTAATGAAACCGTATTATAATTATGAACCTTGAAGTACATAAATATTTTGTTGTAATCACACATAACTTTAACAAATCTTAAAACTCTAAGATAAATATAGGTACGCGTACAACGATAGTATAATTTTCCATGTTAGAATAGCCCTTATCTGCACACATACAATTAATTGATACCATCACAAGTGGTCAAACAGTCAAAAGTACATGTTACTATTATTTAATTATAAAAGAAATGTTTTGAGTTAACTCTAGTTGTTTTGCACATTTCCACTCACGTTTCTTTGTAATAAACAATAAATCCAAACAGTCAAAAAGTCTAATGCAAAATTGTACAAAATTATTATGTATGAAAAATTAAAATGTAATATTTCTATACGTAAATATGAAACCAATTTAGCACTAACTTGCAAATCCATCTCGATAATCTTGATTGAAATATTTTAAACATATTGACAAGGGATCAACAACACAAATCACATCGCCACAGTTAATCTGCAAACTATTTCGTAGTCAAACTGGAATTTCAATTGGAACAAACCTGCTTTGACCGGGATGAAAGGAAGATAATTAATTGCTAAATGATAGCACGAACGTTTAGCTTTTGTATTAAACGATGCAATATGCTTTGTGGAAAAACAATCAACTTTAGACAAACTATATGTGATTGAAAACTGATTGAATAGTGTTGGAAATATAATTATTAGATTTTCAAACATAAAATCACTGAAAAGTTAGTTTATGTAATGTAAATAAATGTAGCTCTACTAAATGGCGTTTGACACTTGAAACAAATATCTAGGGAAAAGTGAATAGCATTACAAGAGTACACCTCAAATTTAGGCAGCTGCTTAAAATTTTAAGAAGTTATCATTCCTATCGAAATATTCTTAAAAACTCTCAAATAGGTTTTCTAACACAATATAAGTTTTCACTGATAAACCTGGATATTCTATTTGAAAGGTTGTTTATTCAAACATATCTTTTTGTTTGAGGAAGATTTAGAGGGTCATAGATACGAAATGGGTACGTTAAAATATTCTTAGAATAAACGTCTCATGGTCTTATTGGTCCACGTGTACTCTGTATAATTCTCTAATTCTATTAATATCTATTTGGTTCAATTCTCAAAAATAATTGCAATATTACAAAATATGTCTAAACCCCATCCATATTATTCAGTTACCGAGAGAAGGCCAAAGACCTGTCAGAACGGTTCACGGACAGGCCAATGTCTCCACTGGACACGGCAGTTTATTGGACAGAGTACGTCCTGAGACACAAGGGTGCCCGCCATCTCCGCTCACCAGGTTTGTAATATACTCAATCATCATAGATACATTCATATTTTTCAATATTTTACATAAAAAGTTTTTAAATGTTCAGTTAAAAGGTTTTTTCTGGGTAGGGTATCTCAATCTAAGAAGAATACAACCTCTTTTTCCCCTTTACATTCGCAAATAGTGAGTCAAAAAGCGACTCATTTTATTCAAACAAAGGCTCCTTGTGTATTAATGTATTTATGAGAAGTACCTATAATTCTAATTTTCTTTGTTAATATATTTAAAAAGTTGTTAAGAGTCCACAGTTAACCCTGCCAATTAATGATAGTATTTTGGACTTGTATCAACATTGTATCAGTAATCTACACACTTTTAAGACATCATGATTTTGAGTAAGAATATTGTTATTGATGTGCAGCTGTGGATATGCCGTGGTACCAGCTTTGGCTGCTAGATGTCGCTGTGGTGCTGTTGGTCTGTCTCGCTGGTCTCCTGCTAGTGATGTACTGGCTTGCTCGACGCTTGAAAATTCCACACTTTCTTCAACTTGGCTCATCGAGGAAGAAGATACAGTAATCTTGCTATGTTTCATTAAATACATTTATACTTTTTATAATATGAGTTTTATTTCCTTTCCTTCAGCTGACAAAGAAAATAATAATTCAAGTATTCTATTGGTAAGACGTCTATGAACAACTATTCAAACTTTTCTAAAACCATAATTACGTTATGCATGCTCTATATTTGGATACGTTATTATTATCGATCACAGAGATATTTACTTAACCATCATTATACTATTTTGGTACCATATGTATACCATTATCATGATTTTTAATTTATAAAAAATTCTTTAAACGAGATTTATAAATAAGATTGACAGACTAAACTTATAGTACCTACAGCTCAGAATGCATAGGAAGTATACATTCAAAGTTAATGTGTTTTTGATATTGAACAATTAATAAACGAAATGAACTTGAAATACACATTTAAATCGATTGTCAGATTTATTTTGACTAGACAGTAATTTCTCTTCTTGTCCTACCAATTGTGTAAAAAATTATTGAATTACTGGACAAATACTAACTCAATTTTCTATATCTATTTTCAGATATCTTTCAGTGGACCACAAGTTTAAACTATTCACGTCGAATGAAAAGACCATTATTTGAAAGTACCAATTACCTCTTTCTCCTCTCATACAGTAAAGAAATCTTAAGCTGGACATGATTTGGGTATACGTAATAATAATGTATTTATAAACTTGTGGTAGAATTTGGATATTAAAAAAAACACAATTAAAGAAATGAAAAGCCTTAGCAACATCTATAAGGCACATGCAAAATTAAAAATAGTCTCTTTGCGTACAAACAATGTATATATATATATATATATATATATATATATATATATATATATATAGATTTTCTTTTGATTGTAAACTTTGCATATTTCGTACCTTTGTATATTGTATTACAGTTGCAGCGACCCTTTTAAGAAAAATAAATCTTGCCCTTGCATAAGAATAATACTAAAATCTTCTAAAAATATAGGTACGATAACTAAGAGACGGTTAAATAAAGACAATATATGCAGCATCATACTCAGTTTATAGTCACCAAGTTAAAACATGAGATATAGCCAAGGGAGAGCTTAAGAGTGTAATAAAGAAGAAGAAAAATTAATCCATAGCATTGCAGTCAAACAGTTGCTCCGCTACTTTTTACTTAAGATAGCCTAACTAATATTGATGAGATTTCCAGGAGGGAAGTATAAAACCAAGTAGAAAAGATCATTGTTTTTGAATTACTGGTTGCGTTAATATCAAAAATTGTATGAAGTTGTAGCAAAAGTGCCCATTATCGCTTATTTTCAATGCATAATAGATTTTGGTATTTCATATGTAAGCGATTCAACATCATGTTTGAGTAATAATAATTGAGTAATGTAATAATAATTCTTTTACATTTATGGATGTTTTTTGGTATGATAATATGGCAATGGTTGACAAATGTAGACAGCCAACGTATAACTACATTTTTGAACAACTTATTTACAACTGTGCATCACGTTAAACTGAAAGTACATGTTTTCATCAGAAGGTAAAATTTATTTTCTTACATAATTATAGCAAATTTAATATATAGTAGTTTTTCTTAATTATTTAATATATCTACGAATAATAATCTTATGTATCAATTTTCCAATTCAACTTTAGTCACGTAACACTTATAATTATTGCTTATCAAGCAACAGTACATTAGTATAGCAAAAACTGATTCGTTAACTACAGTGATTCCACGCAGAATATAACACAATTTATTGTCAAGCAAAAGGCTTTATCTCAATAATTACCAATTGAAGTACGGTTTGAAGGGAGTGATTATCGTTTGTTTCAGAGATATATATACAGTCGGTGGTTTGATGTGCGTTTAGATTAAACACGTCGATTTGTTGTTTTACTTTATTAAACCGAAATTGCGCAGTTCAATTAAGGAGATAGATTTGTCGAGCCCGACCATTAACACTGAAACAAACACTCGGTTTATCTCTTTGTTGGTATATATTATAAAATAAAAAAAATGTTTAATGAATGAATTACTTTTTTATGATACAGTACCACACATTAGTCACAGTTGATTCACTTTTCCCACATCTCAAAGATTCACAAATATTAGTTAAAGCAATTAAGTGTATTATAATTTGAATAAGAAAGAAAAATGAATACTAATTTTACTTAAACAATGAAATGCTTTTTACAAAAAAATCATTCAAAAGTATAAACAAAAAACAGAAAGGTAGTTGAAAATATATATCTTTTGAAAAAGTTTGTTCACTATTTATTAAATGGTTATTTTTTATATTTTAAAATAATAAGAGATACTCAATTCTTTAGAACAAAATTTATATTTTCTGTTAATTGTATATATATTTGTGTAATATCTTTTACATCTCATATATTATAATGACCACTGATTTCTAAATATTAAATTAATACATATTTATACATTTTTATTATTATCATTTGTATTAGTTTCTATAATTTTGTCAGTATTAATTTCAATACAATCTTGTATATCTGAAAAATTACTTCATTTTCTTTGTAATTATATTCTGAAAATAAAATAATGGGTTCATAATAATTGTTATAAAAAATAAAAATTATGGAATCAAATCTTGCTAGATATCTTGTAAACACAACATCTATCGTTGTTCCATATTGTTCCATCGTTTGAGATTGATAAATTTAATTTATATTTTTAAAAGTCAATTAATGATTTTGATGTTTCGTCTGCAAAATTTGTTTTAAAATCTGTTTTTACGTAATTTATTTTTCAAGCGAATGTCAGGTAAAGCCGAATGTAATTGAGTAAAGGTTATAATTTTAACAAACTGAAATAATAATTCTTCCGGGATTAAATTACACTACGGCTTTGTAAGTTAGAAAAGAACAAAACAATTTATTTTCTATCCATTTTTGTATCCCGTCTGAACGAAAGTAGTAGTGAACTAGAATAGAAATTAATATTAACCGTGCTGAAATTCAATTTACAATCCGATGAGCTTCAAATAATGCTACTAAATGATGAAGTAAATTAATAAATTTTAGGTTCGTTTGGTTTTTACTAATACTGTAAATACATTACAGTAGTAGTTCGTAGATTTTATATATCATACATAGTATTTTAGTCTCTTTGCAATAACTGTTTCGCATTGGAAGTTTTTTAGTGTGTTAAAGTCAACATAACTACTAATAATAAAATATGAATTGATTTTGTAATTTTGACAGCTTTTAAATTTGACTTTAAGTAACCTGACCTGCACAATTCCACGACCAAGAAAAGTCTGCAATAGATCCAGCCGATGTGATGGACAAAATTTACGTCAACAATAATATGAGTAAACTGACCGAATATATAGAAAGCAAATCATTGTAAAACACTACTAGATTAGAGAAACATTTCGTTATTTTCCTTATCATATATAATGTTGTATGTTATTGTGGTTTATATTTCCATTTTTATCTCTCCTAACAGAGTTTTCATTATCGTTAACAATTGGTAGTTCAGAGCAGATGTTTATATAACGGTTTGTTTACGTTTCGGCAGAGTTGTCTTTGAAAGCATGTGAAAAAAATAAAAATGCGTTACACGAAACGAATGTTTTTAAGTTTCAAAACAAACATCCATAGCCCGCCAAAAGAAGTAGTCACTTCAACAATGAGAGACAGTAACCTCAAGTTCGCACACCTGAATATCGACTGAACGGAGAAACGAGTTGACATCAACATGGCCGCGATAGTCCCGCTCCTAGCGACTACAGAGCGAACAAACGTGACGTTCCGTGACTCAAAACGAAAGTTTCCCCCGTGGAATACATAGATACGTAGCCCGCCCAAAAAACGGCGTCACATGCAATATACAGACTACAATTTAAGAGTTCTCCATTGAATTGATCGAGTTCATAACAAAATAACCACATTAATAGCTAAAAATCAAGGCTATTAAATAACAAGCATTCAAAAAGTATACTTTGATGTGTAGAAAATAAAATCATCAGCCTAGGATTCGCCGGCGTACACTGAGCACTGGAAACAAGAAATTCCAGTGCTGCCGATGTAGTAGGCGCCACGCAAGGTAAATTAAAAAGGACTGTATAAAAGGCTATTGTAGGATACTTAAATAAAAATTTAATAATATAAGATAAAAATACATTAGATTATTAAGACGCTATAAAAATTAAATGTGCTATAAGAAGACACACACACACACACACACACACACAAACACACACACACACACACACACACACACACACACACACACACTAATAAAATCAATTACTTACTAGCAATTACAAGCTAGCCTAATGTTACTTCTTCTTCCCATAACACCAAGTGAGAAAATGGTGTCCCGCGTAACCTACGTGTGAATCACACTACCGTGAGAGCAATACAGCGTACAACTAACGGAACTATATAACATTTTAAAGTTTATTTTGACATAATAATTTCATGAAGGTGCTTTATTAATTGCTTACTTAGCGATAATTTCCATAAAAGAACAAAGTACAGCAGTAAAAAATTTAAGTATGACTAAATTAATTACTGGGATAGCCAACAAGGAAAACACTGAACGCCGAGGAATGTGTAACGTAGTTAAAAACGCAATATGTCGTTGTGATGAATACTGCTGGCCGTTGGTAAAAGCCCGGTGATGAATGAGAGCTTCGGCCATTTTTCTTTTGCCTTCTCTAACAATTGAGTGCAAACAGTTTTTCGTTTGTTCAAAACATATTGTTAACCATGCATTTTGTATCGGGATTACAAGAATTGTACAGGGAATTTCTACTATAACGCAACAGTGTAAAATAAAAAAGAGGGGTAAGATTTTGGATGCAAGATATAGAATGTTGGCTAGTTCTTCAGGAGATGTAATTGATTTTTAATTTAGTTCGGTTATTATAAATATGACAGACACACTTAAAGATACCTTCCAAGAAGACACTTAAAACAGAAAAAGTCCTTGATTCCTCACGATGAATTAAAATTCTTGCTAAAAAAGTAAGTTTGGGTAATAAATAATGATACTTGGAAAGGAAAACGATTGAGGATAAGGATAAGAATTTTCTTTAACGTATACATGAATTATGGTTAAAAGGAAAAAGTATATTTTAAATTAAATAAAACTGTACCGTATGACAATAACACATGGGGGTGGTGACTTCTGAGGTCGTAGTAATAAATACTCGAATTGCAAAGTTTACTTATAAGTTCAGTTTAATTATGAATACTTACAAGCACCACTTTTAGATGGTAAAGGAAAAGTATGTAATGCCACGTTGCTGCCAATTAGAATATAAGAAATAAAAATGTATATCCGCTAGGTGGGCCCAAACTATCCAATGTTCTGTGGAATTATGCCTACGATGTTTTACTTTATAAAACAATAAGATTCCACTTCCCTTCGCAATATGTAGACGAACAACCCGGGCGTCGGCGTCTTGGCACGAGACTTTGAAGCTGTAGTCTAAGAACGGTTATTCCTAGAAGTTGGGAAAGTGGTAGCCATCTACTCAAACAACACGTGAGATACATCAGCTACGTGAGCTACGTGAACTCGCCTAAAACAAATTCGCGACGGTATTAGCCATTTAATGATACAAATTACTTGTTATAAAAACGTGTTCGCCATAAGGATGACGCCACAACTTTTATCTATCTCAATCAAGCAAATAAAAGATCTTCAAGGGTACGTTACTTTACTATTTACAACTTTACGTTACATTCATTTTTATACGTTTGGCATCAAAGGGCTAATTTAATAATACGAAGAGATAAATTTTACTTACGGACAAAGCGCGCGAGGTCTGATCGGTCACGTAGTTGGGCTGCTACAAAGGGTTAGAAGAAAATATTCATACGCGTGCCAATTAGGTAGTTACTCCGCCCAATAATTTAGTTCCGGAACATTGGATGTAAAATAATATTATATTATACTGGCTGACTAGGTTGCGAAATTTACATTAAATGAAATTTAATTAACTAATACGGTACAAAACTCGAGGGATGCAATTTTAAAATTAAAGGTGAGTTAATGCTATTACACGGATGACAATATTATTACCATAATTTTTATTTAATCTATTCCTGAAAAAGTCATTCTTATATTTAACCATTTCTCCGTTACCTTCAACACTGTAACAGAGGTCTTATGGCCCAAGACCAGAGAACTTTCAAGACTCGTGTTATAGCTATCAAGGTTTTTATTTTTATGTCGAAATTTAACTTTTTGTACACTTAATCAATACTTTTATTTAGTCGTATATTCTTCCGGATTCCTTGTGGAATGTCGTCAATTTAGAGGCGACTATAGTGAAACGACCTTGAGGTTTGTCCCTTAAGGACAGTGATAAACTTCATGCACGTTTACACCCCTTTTTTAATCATAGTGGGAAATGTTTCATTTTAATCTAATACGTATCAAGACTCTTTTTAGATTCTTTGTGGCATACTACTTTTTGAGTATTTAAAAGATAAAATTAAAAATTTTTTGTGTATAAGAAATATCAATATTGAAGGGTATAAAAGCGTTTAGTTGAGTATTACATATTTAAATGTCCTTTCTATGATTATTATAGTACTAAAAATAAGATCACAAAGGTGATGCTCTTATGCGGGTACAATGAAGTACAGCTGGCTCTTGAGGAACGAGCGTAAAAGTAACTGACTATCTACCTACGATTGATATGGATTTTCCCATACATTACATGGATACTGAATTAGAAAAATCAACTTTCAAAGGATATCGTGCAAGCCTACTTCAATACAGACGCGATATTTCACACCTGCAAAAATTGAATTATCGATGCTCCTGTTCAAGTAATTGTTCTTTACATAACCTAAAAGCAGTCATAATTAATCTTATATTCTGTGCAAGGTTTAGTTCGTTTGAGCATTAAAAGAAAAACTTGTAAAATGCTATTAAAATATATTAAAATTTATTTGCTGTTAAAGTAATACATTAAATAGAGAAAAACTCTAAATTTCATTGATATATTCATTTAAAATATGAAGAAAAACATATATGGTCTTTCCTATACGTCTCCTATACTTTTCTATACTATATAACCTATGAAAGTTCATAGGAGTTTTACTTAAAAATCATGAAATAACTATTAGAATATTATAAAGGTTTTACAAATTAACATTTTAAAGTTTAATCAAAATGTACGTACTATCTATTTAACTGATTTTATAAATGGAGAAATATTGTTGTCAGAAATATTGTGTTGTCTTGACCTTCTGGTTTGAAATCCTTACATTATTAGAAGGCATTGATTTTTAAATTAGACATTTTAGCGTAACAGTGTAGTATTTATCTTCTAGAGGGTCATGCATTAGAAGATCGGATGTGATTACGTGTGATACGGCATCGTTACGGCATATACATATACGTCTGCGTAGAATTCCCAGCATACCTGTAGAGTTATACGAAGTATTGAGGTTCTAGAGGGGCATACTTTAGAATATTAGAGATGATGAGGATTGACTACAGTGTTCCACGTCATTTACGTTTACGTCTGCGTAGCCTTTCCAGAGTTATAAGCAAGTATTGTGCTCATAGAGTGGAATGTATTAGAATATTAGAGGTGATGAATTTTGACTACGGCATTCTCACGTTATATGGTACGTCTCCTTAGCGTTCCAGGAGTTATAAGGAAGTTCTGTATATCCAGGTTGATTAGTGGACACAATAATATCTGGTGGGCCAAGGTTAGAAATTAGTTAGATTACTGTTTAATATCGGAGTTGATATTATTGATCCTCGAGTTTCAATGTTGGCCAGACAGACCAATATAATCACACACACACACACACACACACACACACACACACACACACACACACACCACACACACACACACACACACACACACACACACACACACACACACACACACACACACACACACACACACACACACACACACACACACACACACACACACACACACACACACACACACACACACACACACACACACACACACACACACACACACACACACACACACACACACACACACACACACACACACACACACACACACACACACACGCACGCACGCACGCACGCACGCACGCACGCACGCACGCTCGCACGCTCGCACGCACGCACGCACGCTCGCACGCTCGCACGCACGCACGCTCGCACGCACGCACGCTCGCACGCACGAACGCTCGCACGCTCGCACGCACGCACGCGCGCGCACACACACACACACACACACACACACGCACACGCACACAATCATGACACTGTTTCTTCTTATCATTTCATCCTGGTTTATAATAAGTTTCACTCGATTTCAAGTGTTAATAGTATTTGTTGCTGATAATATGAATAATACTATACATTTATAAATTAATGTATCGCTGTTGATGCTCATGCCCCCCTCTTTATTTTTTAGTCATTTTCAGCTTAAAACTGTATTAGCATTCTTTCTGTCAAACGTAACGCGTGCAATAGTACTCAACAGTAAAACACAAAAATAAAATATGTTTAACTTATATAGCTCTTTCACGTCCTCTCAAGCTACACAGAGACTAAAACCACAGGATTAAACGTACCAAACAAATGTGTGAGGTAAAAACTAAACATACCATCATCGCTTAGGTCCCCAGTTACAGTGTACTTTGCAGCACACAACGACCCGCATCTCTGAGCAAATGTGTTGAAGCAACTGTATGCTCTCACCCAATTACGCTAAATTCGATTGTTGATTTTGATCAAAAGAGAAACTTTATTCGCTAAGGGATGACGTTCGCACTTCCTAATTAGTTCTGATAAAATTAAACATGTTTTGAAACTGAGCGAGAATTTTGTTTACGTAAGTGAGGAAAAACATTATGATGTTATTGTTTCTTGAAACGCAGAAAAAGGCAAAATTATCATATTTACTCCGCAATAAAACGAAGGAGGATATTGAGGTGTATTTTCTTGAGAGATAACGATAATAATTGTAATGTAAGGCTTATGGAAATTAAGCCTTCTTTAATACTTAACTCCTCCAAAATGAATAATTAGAATTATTGCTACCTATACACGCAGACTAATTTGATTGCTCTTGAAACACCTCATAGCGAGTATTCATCAAGAGTACGCTCTCAGTTTTTTGTCCACCCATTTAATCAAATACAAAACTGTTAAGTAGAAATAGATTATAAAGTAGCACTTCATAATGATTTGTACATAATTTTAATTAAACTAAATTGCATTTAATAAGTTTAAAATGTTAAATTCCGTTACGGTACATTTAAACAAATCATAAACCAAAATATTCATTTTAGTTTAAATTTTTCCATTCTGTATTAAGACTGGTCATTAAACTGATTTAAAATTATGTAGGCTACATCCATGGAACCCTCCCTTTAGTTATACATAAATAGATACACATCACAACAATAGACACAAATAGATACATCATGACTGGAGCTGGGAAGAAACGATGGTTAGTTAAGTTTGTTAATATTAATATACAAAATGTAATATTAATAATATAAAAAATATAAAAATAAAGTAGCTTTAAAGTAGCTTAACGTAGCTTTAATATAAAAAATAGTTTTATTTCGATGACATTGTTTTTTTTTCATCACAAGTAATAATTTATATGTAACTGAACAAAGAGCCATTATACAGTTTGCTCGGAAATATTCATGCATTAAGAAATAAATTAAATGGCTATAACTGTATAAAAGATGTTCAAACGTGGTTGAGCAACCACTTATTTTCGATTAATATTCCAAGAAGATGTTGGACACTTTTCCTTTATTTTTTAAAATATTGTAATATGTTCATAGCATATTTCACTTTTTACAATTTGTCGAGTATCTAAAATGTAAATTTTATTCTAGCATACTTTGGGACATGAATTTCAATATCATATTGCGTTTGTGTATAATATTTTCCTGATAGTGCTAACCATTTGTTTCGAAACTAGAGAAAATTTGTCATAGAAACCCATAATGTAAGGACGGAGGTACAAAAAAACGTATATAACTGATATGAATTTTGATCAGGCATCTTCAGGCGTACGATCTGTGAACTTTGGCTAAGTGTGCAGACAGGTTATAAAAAGCAATAGAGAGTTAATTGAGGAAAGTAGCAAATTTTAAATTACTGGCCCAAGGATGAATGGTAAATGTGACCTTCAATAGTATTCTGTCCTGTTATGCTAATGTAATTCTCGTCTGAGTTGGTTATAGATTCGCGTGATTGCAACTCGTAGAATTTAAACAACAGCAATTACGTACGAGATTTTCGTATTTTCCTCAACTATCTATATAAATATGAATGCAATTTTCCATGTGTAGCATATACTTGTTAATATGTATATACAGGATGTTCAGAAAAGGGTATAACAAACCTGTGGCTGATAGTACTTATGATTTCAAAATAAAAATGCCCCGTTAAAATAAGTCGAGAAATGTTTTGTTTAGCCACTAGCCGCCATTTCTATTATTATAAAACCATTTGAATTTTTTTAAAATTCAAATAACAGAAGAACCAGTGTAGTTATAAAATAAAAGAAATCCGTCAACGCACGAAGGAGCACGACCACTTAAAGGGACGTTTGCACAAGCTCGTTGCAACAAACATGGTAAAATAGCTGATGTCTCTTAACTGACAATAATGCTTGTTTTATTTTATTATGAGTCCTATCAACTACAGAAATTTGTGAAACTCTTTTCTGAACTCCTGTACATTTCGGAGTTCCTCCCGAAACAGAACTTTTCTAAAATTTGATTCTAAATTTATGCTTAAGTTATTGATGTAGGTAGTTAAATACAGTGGTAAATTCGAGTACTCATCAGATCATTCCTCGTTGTTTATATTAAAAAGTTTAGAAGTCACAACGACAGAATTTGCGAGTTTTTTGAAAGGAATTCGTGCACTGAGTCTTTTAGATTATTCCTGTGGTTTTAGGAACGAGCTTTTTCCAAAATAAGTATCATCCTCAATTTCTTTATCGTAACCTTCTCTTTAATAGTTATGCAGTATGTAGTATAAGACATAATTAGAACGGATATAATTTGTGACATTGTTATTTATGAAAACGATTTCCAGAGAACATATTTTGGTGAGGGAACATATATTTGCACCATATCCAGTAAATATTCGGTTTTTATCCCACATTTGCAATCGATTCACATAGTTGCTCCCTCTAACATGAATATCTCAGAATAAACATAATATAAATAAAGATACGACTTTATGTTGTTGCGTTGCAGTACGATATTGAAGAAAAAGTATATTTTGGAGAAATTTGGTTGAGAAATTCATTTGCTAAACACTTGAAAGAAGAAAAATTCATACTTTTGCTTTGCCAATTATTTTCTGCCATTATTTATGTGAGATACAACTCTTTACGTATAAATCGACCCTGAAATATTATAAAGTTACATAGCAAAATTGTTTCGTTTTGCAATACGGAAAAATTAAGTGCAGTGCTAAAAGAGTAAAATATGTTTAAAAACATGAAACAGTATCACAGCCGATATTACGGAATGGTTTTCACCTTGCTAAAATCAACAAATGTGCCGGCAACCTAATTAGATGAGAGCCAACAGCGGGAGAACACATTTACACCGTGATGCGGGCCAGAGTAAACAAGGAATCCCGCTCGGAAAACTTCGCTTTCCAAACAGTTCAAGAGTTGCAGTAATTAAATAACTAATAAAATACACGATTAAATTGAATTTTTACTTAAATGCTACAAATTTGATTTTTTCCTGTTCCCATAATCTATTGAAAGAGGTCTGTTGTTCCAAATGAACAAGATGAGCCATTTTCGTGTTTTCGTGAGGGAGAATTGACGGTTATCAGTTATTTAGAATGATTAGATCAACAATTTCGAAGTTCATAATCCGCATTAAACTTTATTTTCATGATCCTGCCTCCCCGTCATAAATGGACATAAATAAAAATAGTCTTTCCGACTTGGACGGAAGAAATGGGTAGACTTTGTAACTGAAATATTTAAACGGTTTATTTAAAAAGATTAAAAAATAATAAATACAATTCAATTTATGTGTTGTTTAATAATCTTAATACATATAGTTTGTTATAACACTTTATAGTTAACAGTACTAAATGTTATTGTATTTCTTAAATTAAAACTTTGGGCACCGTTTTGTACAAGATTGATAGAGAGACCTTTGATTTGCGGATTTGTTCTTTGGCCATTAAAATTATATGTCACACAATCGGTACATTAAAAAATATTGACCTTCCTACTACCCAATTGTTGAGGGTTTAAGATTTAGTATGAATATTGGTTCATATATTTATGTTCAAGAGTTAATGAGAGCAGAGAACTTTTGAAATCGATTTTTAACATAATATACACGATATTCGTTTTCGTTAATCTTCGAAAATACTGAACCTATTTCAAACAAATTTGATAAAAATGTATTGAAAGCATAGATTAAACTTGATAGTAACATCACTTCTTATATTACCTCAAAGTACTCTGCTTTATTAAAACAAAGTAATAGAAGTTAATTATATTATTAACTTGTTTAGAATTAACTTTCTATCATCAGAACATTCTCAGAAACAATGAGGCTTATATAGATAAATATGAAAAGCCTATGAATTTTACAGGCACTTATAACATTTATTTGCATATTTACATTATTAATTGCAAAAACTTGTAGATCAGCCATGTCTCACCTCATCTAAAATCCGGGTATCTATTGCTTGGTGAGTTTTAACACATCCTATATATATTTACTATTCCGTCAAAAAAGTTCTTTATTGTTCTGTTGTAGTCTACACTTTTTATATAGCTATTCGACTACAGTTAAACTAACTTACAGTTGAAAAATAATAAAATACTTTTCCCTCCAATTTATGTCTCTTTAACTACGGCCTTTACATCATTTTAAGAAACTACTATTATATCAAGCATTAATGAATCATGAACTTTTGCAGTAATTCAAGTTGCATTATGACCTTTAATCACATACGTTTTTACAATATAATTTGAGATTCCGTTCAATGACATTTCAGTTAAACGCTAATATAGCTTATGGGAAATTATAATGATAAATATAATGAAAATATAATGATACACGTGCAATTAAACGTTTATCAGGTATTCACGATTTACTAGTTCAGGAGACTGGTCTGATACCTGTAGTTTAAAAAGCTCGGTAACAACTGTCAAGTTACTTTACCTTATAATTATTCACTCGGAAAGAAACCAGCAACATCTTAAATTTTCGGGAACTAATACATTTAAATTGGGACAGAGTGTATTAAACTATAAGAGTCTCTTTTAAAGTTAGTTATTCAAATTTAGAAGTAGTTTCAAAAACAGAAATATCTTCTAATGAAAATAAATTATCAGAGAAAGATTAAAGGAGTCGCTTAAAATAATTGATTTTTATATTCAAACGATCATACATTTCAACCATGGATTTCAATAGATAAGTTGAAAAATCTATCCAGCGAGTCAACCAAAATGTTGACCGATGTTGATCCATTCGTTTTTTAACAATAATCAGAATTATAAAAACGTAACTAAAACTCTATTAAGGATTGTTATTAAATTGAAAATGAAACAAGGTTGTGTAATATAGAGAAAGAAAATCGACAAGAAATATAGCTTTAAAATGTTAAAAAAGTATAGTTATAAAAAGCGCAAGGAAAAATGTGGTTTTGATATTGCTTTTTACGTAAGAAACATCAAAAAGAGGTCTGTATAGGTTGTACAACTTAATGAAATCCACCCAAAAAGCAGAGCACAGACTGATAACTGAGGGTATTATGTGTATTTTATTTAACCCTTAGAATAAGATAGTCATAAAATATCAATGATCGTCCAATATCCAAAGAAACCTAATATTGATTAAAAAAATTACTTGAGAGCTCTTTCAACCTGTTAAATACTGAGGAAAGCTCTTAGTTTCTGAGAGTAGGTAGTTCAACCTGAATTTCTTTATTCAAATACTAGTTAAGTATGAATATTATATTTCAAAATCAAACGTAGGGAATTTTAGAACAAAATTTTTTTCCGAAAACAGATGCGAAAACTAGTTATCATTACACAAGCTGAAGAAAAATACTGATTTATTGGGTTCCTACAAAACATGAAATACGTGTACCAGACTCGTTGCTGACTGTTGTTTGCCGTCCAGTAGTAGTAGGCGCTGAGTACAGAGCACAGCTGTAAAGAGCGTAGCACAAGAAGCCTAGTTCATAATATCTTTACATTAAGTTTCATGTAATGCCATGTTGATAGAGGCAGTGGACTCGAAATGATCTCCGGCATCTAAATTTGTTTCTAAAGACTCCGGTTCCGAAGCGGGTTAAAATCCAAACTGTGACTAAAATAACTTTACCAATATTGTACTCTATTTGGAAAGATCTTTACAAATACCTAGTGGGTATGACAAAATAAACCTGCAAGATGCACCTACTTGCCAGTAAAAACAACACTAAACAGAATAAAACAATACTTCACTAAAAAAAAAAAAAAAAAACAAATAATAAGGCGAATTATCAACAAGTAGAAAAAGTATTATTATATACTTGTTATGTCAAACAGTATTTCTCGAGACTTATTCCTGGCTTTAGCAAGACCGTGTCTGTAACTTATACAAGTATGGATTGTTTTTTTATATACAGGGACCCAGAAACCTCTACCAATATTTTCAGGTATTATTCCTGACTAAAGACAAACCAAAATTTAATATTAAACCTTTTTTAAACTCAATAATTACCTAACTGCTATTTTGTTTTTTTTTTACTTAACTTTTTTTATTCGAGAACGGCTTGTTTTAATGGGTTGAAATTTGAAAAATAGAGTTATCACATAAAAAGTATCAATGTCTTAGAAGCTTTACTTTCAAAAACTTCCTGAAAACTGTTGGCACAAATATGCAAAAGATTACAAATATAAAAAAGTCATATTTATTACATTATAGCTCAACAATTTAATTACATATACATATACATTACATAATTACAAGTTTTCTAAAATCTGTTAGTAAATAAGGGAGAAAATGCACTTTAAAACTCAGTACTAAACAATATCAACTCTGATTATGTGACAGCACTGTTTGTGAGCCACAAAAATCAGCTGTTTTAATTTTAGCTGCTTCAATGAGCTGATTATATCACTACATACGTTGAACTGTGGTCATAGTGTAGTTACCTATTGCAGGATTTAATTTTATTTGGTATAAAGCTTTATTACTTAAATGCCTAATTACAGAAAAAAATTTAAATTCTTATGAAGCTTTATTTTTAAAATGGCAGCCTCCTCAAAATTTATATATATATATATATATATATATATATATATATATATATATGTGTGTGTGTGTGTGTGTGTGTGTGTGTGTGTGTGTGTGTGTGTGTGTGTGTGTGTATACCCGGAAATTTGTGCTTTTATTTCATTTTCAGACATTAACATTGCCAATATTCGATTTAAAAATATCAATTTCATTTCAAAATATGGGCTATCATTTAAAATTTAAATCCATTTTGCTGCAGATAGTATTTATTTATTTAGACAAAATTACTCTTAAAAGATTTATTTAGGATCAAAGTATTCATAATATAATTTTATTCCATCTATGTGTGCAAGATATTTCGCGGAAACCGAAATTTTCTCGTTAGGAAACTTTGAGTAAAGAGAGTGTTTTTACATTGATCGGGACATTTACCGTTATAGTATTTTCTAGATGTGACAACACTGAGCAAATGTTAAGTGTCAAGATCCATTTATGTTCCAAATAAACTTATTGTTATATGCTGTAAGTAGCCAATTTAAAAGACAGGGTGAAGAACTGTTAAGATGTTTTAGAGGAGAAGCCGATTACCTTTTAAACTTTACACTGTCCGTCCTCATCGGCCACTGGCCTGTGCGTGGATCTTATAAAACAGAATAAGGGAGAGAGTCGATACAGCGCCAGGTCGATGGTACTGAGAAACGTACAACGGTCACAGACAGGATTCGAACCTGCGCTATCTTTAACTTGGACTCAAAGTCCAATGTCTTAAAAAAACCGCTCACAATAGGCACTCCGAAGCATTAGCGTTAACGTTTTTAACGTTAATGCTTTTAATATGGTATTTTTAAGTCATTGGTATTTTATGAAATAAGCCCGGGGAATCGTTCGAAAAAGTAAGTGGTAAAATTGTTTTGGTTCTGATTATAAACTACAAGGAAATTCAAGCTAGGAGTATTAAAAAAGAAAGAAATAACTGTGTTACTAAGTTTCTAAACTTTCTTAAGGGGAGATGTACGCCCATAAGCCCGTAATGTTAAACATATGCTAATATATAACCCATTATCTCAGAAAGTATCAGAGTTATAAAATTGAAATTTTTACCCTAAAATAAACATAGTATTCTAAAGACACCCTACTAATTTCATTGAATTCCATTAACTTTTTGGCATTATTTTTATTTTTTAAATATTTGTAAATATTTTTGCTTATAATTTTGGATTACTATTTTAAAATAATTTTTTATTGTTGAGCTAGAAGTCTAAATCTAGTAGGGGTTGTGTAAACAGACATTCTTAATAACCTGTAAAAATTTGAAATGAATTGGCCTTCTACTTTCTGAGATAATGGGACTTTTGTGTAAAAAAAATAGATTTTCGGGAAATCGCGAAAACATGATAAACATATATTTACTTACATTTCAAAACATTCCAGCTTCGTAATTCTGATCATTTTCCTTCTCAACATCGAGGAGTTTCTTCCTGATCATCCTGGTCCTTTTTCTGGCTAGCTTTGTCTTCTCTTCACATGCTATATCTGATTTTATCATCCGACCTCGATCAATTTCACTAAGGCACTTTGCACAATTTTTGCCAATTTTGACCCCAAGCCCTTTTAAGACTGCTAATCTCCCCTGACTGCCCTCATTAAAAGTAATAACTGCATCATATGTGCCTAACTTTAGAGTTTTTAGTCCTACAAAGTTATTTTTTGGCACTCTGGACCAGAGAACAGAATTGAAGCTTTCGTTAATATTTTGAATGCGGCCGTGCAGACTAACAACTATAACAACTCAGTTTTTGCCAGGTCCCTGAATATAGGTTTTATCAGATCAATTATGGGCTGGTCCAGTGAATTTTTATGTTCATATGTTTTAGCATCCCAAATGGCTTGCTTATACCTACACCATGATATGTCGCAAAGCTGATGCTGTGGGTTGTCGTCCGTGGACGCTTTATGCAAGAAAAAAATATTATTTTTATATTATTTAGGATCCGTATATGCATGTATTATATATCATTTTAATCAGAACAAACTAAACAATACAACAAAAATATAAAAAAAATAAATACAAATTTTTAATTTTCGGGCGTACATCTCCCCTTAATATATAAATATTATGTATACATATAATAGAAACATTTTGTAGCTTATAGGGCATTTCACTGATTGTATATGAAACTGGGCAGTGAAGCAAAATTTGATATAGTTTTATATTTGGATTTTCGATTTGTATGAACCCAATTGGAATATACAGATTTAAAAAAATCCAATTTTACTTTAATATAGTGAACACTGATATTTCTTGTGCGATAGGGATTCCAATGAAGTTGTTCTTCCATTATGTATTTTATTTGTACTAATGGTACCTACTACTATCATAACAAACATTTCGTATCAAATTACTGACGAAGATATGTCATTGAATAACCGCCTCAGTAGAGGCTCATTTAATAATTAGGAAAATTAATTAAGTTATTTAAAAGAACGTAGAAAACAAGCTTGGGAAAGGTAGACGACAGCTCAGGACCCTAAGGTTGCGAAATACTGTCCCTAATTGAAGAAAATTGACCCAGTAACTGGACCGCACACAGCTAATAGGATTTTACATCATTCTTATGCAGCGCATTTCCATAAAGCATTAATAGAGTAAAAACTTATTGTTATAATAACACTACTGTGCTAATTATGTGATTTGGCTATTTGGTAATGCATAATATAATTACTATTTGCAATTCCTTATTGTTTAATAGTAACTGCTATATTTGTATATGGTATTATGGAGTTTGAAACCTATTGTGACTCAATATTGCCAGTGGATGTTCAAGAGTCGCAAAAAGCCGTAGAGGGAATATAAACAAGATATATTTTATACAATTAATACAATATCTATACTATTTTAGTACAATTAATTATTTCCTTACAGAAACTTCACTAGTGAGACAAAATGAACTTGTATTGGCCTCTAATAGGGATATCTGTACCACCGGGTGCTTGTTTTATATCAGAGGATTACAGCGCTTTTACAGGTATAACACAATATAAAGCTCAACTTGTGATTACGAGTTTAGCACAAATTAGAATAGAAAGCTAATAACAAAGTTCGCAGTTCTGATGCTTGATCACAAGTAAAGTAACACCGGGTTTGAAATTTTACTGATATCTTCGACATTTAATTTTTTTTATATTCTTCTATCTAAAGTATGAACCTCCTTTGTAAGGGAAATCTTACAGATACTAAAAATAAAATAAAACTGTATTGATTACAATAATGTATGGACAATTTTATAGATAAATATAAAATTAAATTAAAACTAAAATAAAAATAATGCTTAGCCTTTATTAAAATAGTGTTAAAAAGACCATTAACCAGAAACATACACTTTACTGACGTTAACGGAATCCGCTAATATTGTGCTAGGTCCTATAAATGATAGTACTAGGTTTGGCCGTCGGTTATCGCTATGAACAGTTTTTCCAGTGTGACTCGTATTATTTAATGTTTTTGAGCTTTGACTGGATATTTGGTTTTTCCAAAACATTAATAAAGTGATTTATAAGAGAGTATATTAGTTTGTAGAAACAATATTAAAACATAGAGCAAGAAAAACATACTCGTAAATCCATAGTTAGATGTGAATAAACCACGGAATTGTTCACTTAATGTTCTCAACATTAGTAAAATATGAGAGTAAAAAATAATTTGTATTAGAGATGTAGCCTTGAAAAGTGTTTTATAAATATATATACAATAATAAACCTTTTTAACATTTTTTGATCTTTTTTATTTCGTACAATGTACATTTTAAATTCTAGGAATTTATCTTCAGGTACTATTAAATTAAATCAGGAATATACGAATTAAATTGCAATGATTGTCAATCCCACTATATTGGACAAGGCGGCCGATCCTTTAAAATTATATTTAATAAACATATAAAAGCATTGGAAACATCATCAAATGCAAAATATACAGATCATTTAAATAACACCGGCCATAATTACATTAACATCGAAAATAATCTTGAAATTTCACACATTCAAAAAAGTCGCTTATTGTCAATTTTAGAACGTTTAGAAATTTACAAAAGTACAAAAGTGCCAAAATTAATCATAATGTATTATTAAATGACAAAGATTTTCCAACAAAAAATTTATTATTCGTTAGACTTGTAAACAATATACATTGATCACATATTAAATTAAATACAACAAATTTAGCCACCGAGGTAGTTAAAACATATGACAATTTGGTTTTAATTATTTATTTTCATAATTTACCTTAACCTAATAGTACTTGAAGATGAATTCCTAGAATTAGAAATGTACATTGTACGATTTAAAAAAAAATAAAAAAGTGTTAAAAGGTTTATTATTGTATATATCATAATTTGTAGTATGAAGTGAGCAGACGTCTGGAGCAGCAACATCGACGTAGGGCGCACAGCCAAATCCCTTATCGTTATATAGTGTTACGATACAGAATCAAAGCCCTTCGCTTCACGTTTGGAAGCAGACTTTAAACGTTTGCAAGTAAATATCCAGATAATGATAATGTTTGGTTGGTTGTTGGTAATAAAACAATGTACAAATGGTTTGAATTTTTTAGATGATTAGAAGACAATTCAACATCTCTTTTATAAGCTAAAACCGGCTACAGTCATTAAGTAACTTATTAGATAACCAGCCCTCCCGGCCCGCGTCCCGACACACTCAGGTACTGCCAGCACCAGCCGCGCTCGCTGTTCGTTAACCCGGTCACTCATCAAGAAATCTCTTCCATCATTAAAAGCCTAAAAAATAAGAAATCAACCGGCTGTGATAATAATATCTACTCATTTAATAAAATTCATTGAACCTGAAATCTCCAAAGTTTTAGCATTTATTGTGAATTTAAGTTTCTTAAGTGGAAAGTTCCCTACTAAATTCAAGCAAGCAACTGTGGTTCCCAATATTTAAGAAAGGTGATAGGGAAATTTTACAGAACCACAGACCAATCGCTCTATTTATGTGTATTCTCTAAAGTTTTTGAGAGATGTATGAAAGCAAGGTTGTTGTCTTTTTTAAATAAAGTAAAATTTTTCTCGCCCTATCAATTCGGATTTACTGAAGGAAAGAGTACTGAGACCGCAATTACAACTCTTATGGAAAATGTTTTTACACAGTATTAATAACAATAATAAATCTTCCGGTATTTTTCATAGACTTTTCAAAGGCTTTCGATTTAGTAGATCACGGGAATACTTTTAGAAAAAACTTAAGGCTGCTGGAGTAAGGGGAGTTGCGCTGGACTGGTTTGAAAGTTATTTAACGAACAGAACTCAAAAAGTGAATATAGCTAATATTACCAGTAACTCAAAACCTGTATCCCGGGGCGTCCCCTCAAGGCTCTGTGTTTAGTGAAAAAACTATGTTTTTAATATTCGTGAATGATTTACTATGCGTTCCCTTCAAGGGAAGAGCCACAGCTTTTGCTGACGACATTGCTCTTCAATATAATAATACACACTGGACTAACATTTTAGAGGAAATGAAATTCGACATTCGGTCATTAAAAAGCGTGGTGTGAAAATAATAACATGATAGTAAACGCCGCGAAAAAACTAAATTTATAAATTTTGGTCATAAACGTTTTTTCTTTCGACAACAACTTGATATTTCACGTAAATATTAACTGCGAGAATGACAATAAATGTAAATGTCCTGTTTATAGAGCAAGTGAATCAAATCAAATACCTTGGCATAATAATCGACGAATCATTATCCTGGAAACCACATACAGACAATCTACAGTCACAATTTAAGAAGAAACGTCAGAAAATTTTACTTTTTGAGGAACTTGCTACCTGAGGCTGTAATGCGCACCCTTTACTTTGCACTAATTCACTCCAGATTTATTTATGGGATAGAAATTTGGGGGGGAGCTAGTAATAAAGCTTTAAAACCCACTGGAGATAATTACAGAAGCACTTTATTAGAATAATAACAGTTTTAAATGTAAACGTGAGCCGTTCCCTTCCTCTGTTCAGACAGTTGAAAATACTACCATTAAAATATCTATTTGTATTTAAAGTATTAAAAACGTTTTATATGCGAAGTGGTGATGACAATAATAAACAGTTTTAATATTATACGCGAGCTGCTTCAGAAGGTCTTTTCAAAAGACCAAAAGTGTATAAGTCATTCTTTAGAAAGTCATTTGTATTTTTTAGGTCCAAAATTGTTTAACCTGCTACCAAACCAAATCAAAATTATTTGTAAAAAACATTTATTTAAAAAAAAAAAATTACAATTTTGGTTGCTGGAAAATGATGAAATTACTGAATTAACAGGCATCATTCAGTGATATATTATAAACTCGATGTAAATTAAAAATTGTATTATACAATGATGTAATACTTCATCTTGGGAGTAATTTTAATTTCCATTAAATGTTATGTTGTGGATGAAAACATTGAAAATGGTAGCATTAAGTTTAGAATATATAATATTTTGTTTCTGTTTCGTAAAATTTGAAAAATATGTACTTACTGGGGTATTAATTTTAACAAGAAATAATCTATAATTCTTAGTTTTGACTTAATAGTTTTTTGTGTAAAATACTTTGTGTGTATATAGTAGGCGCTGCAGTGGACCGCCAGTTTAAGTGTCAAATATAGACTGTTGTATGCCAATTTAGTTGTTTGATAAAACTGTGCTAGCCATCGCCACCTGTCTAGATGGCTAGAATTCCGAGTTTTTTAATTATGATTTTATAACTGTATTTATTTTCAAATGGAATAAATATTTCTTATTCTTATTCTTATTGTTAGTGATTTTATTAATTTATAGAGTTACACGATACCGCTGACCTACTGAATGAATTGAATTGAACTAAATTAAATAGTTTTATTTGCTTTACACAATATTATTCGCTATAAAATAATTTATACCAATTTATATAGTGTTATTTATTAAAATAATTTTATGTTAAAATAAATTGATATTACTGAATAACGAAATAAAGTATGAAATCATAAATTTAATCATATTGGTATATTTTAACCGATATATCATTCAACAACCTAATAATTAAGCAATAACCCGCAGATTCTTTGAAACTTTTAAATAATTTCCCCCAAAATAATTGACTAAGTTAGCGTTACGAGAATATTCCAGATAAACGGAACATCCCATAAAAAGGGAATTTTATCGAACACTCAATAAACGATGACTGAATAGGCTTTGAATATACTTTGCGAACTGTAATATATAATAACAATATATTAAAAAAAGAAATTGAGTTTCCCTTCCACACGTGCTTTGTATAGCACATGGAATTGTATTTTTTGTAAAATTTTTTGAAAATAAGGTGTTTTGTGAACTGTGAACTCGAGATTCCGGACAGTAACAACTAGGATAATAGGTGAATAGCGCTGCTGGAGAAAGAGCACTCAGTGGGTTGGGTCAATTTCTTTGAACCGGGCGTGGCGCCCCTCTTACATGAGCGGTGGATGAACGCTGTGACCTTCTCCACTTGACTTGAAAGTTCTGGAAGCTCCAGAAGTGAACATGTGAAGTGACAGAATTAGAGTTAAATACTCGTGATCGTGACAGATGGAAGTCTGTTACTAATTAATAACAGCGTCAGTGTTAAATAGACTCGAATGTACGTAACTAGATAGACAATATAGTTAATAGTGGTATTGTGACAGTATAGATCAGTGACTGTTTATAAACAATTAGTTTATTTAAAACCAGCCAAGTTTTAAGTTTTTAAATATTAAGATTCATACAAATTTAGTGGATTCAATATTCGCCGAGTGTTTTATTTAAGCAAACCCGTAACAATAGATTTTTTTATAACAATCTTTTGGCACTTGGGAGCTTGCTTTTTCAATGTAGTTTTTATGGCCAGAATAGTTAAGTATATTGACAAACAACGATTTTATCCTCTTTTTATTTAATTTTTATACATTTTTCAAGTGTATATCTAATGCTGTTCCATACAAAAAGATAGGTACCGCATTTTTAGATTCTATAAAATATTTGTACACACATATTTGAGTGTGAGTACTAAAACAATTTTAGTCTGCAGAACTCTGACCTGCATTAATACATTTTCTTTTGTAGCATTTCAATTTGGTTTCTCCAAGTTAAGCCTTTGTCAGTTGTCATTCCTATATAATTACATGTTGTATTACATTTTTAGTTCTATAGTGTTACACTCTCAATCAGTTTTCCAATTGAATTTTCACAATTTTGACCCTTGTGGTACTTTATTACTGGAATAGTACTAATTACATTTTTTCGAGGTTAACATGAATATGAACCGTTTTCTGTGGATTAACAATAAGATCCATATTATGAAACCATTTATTTACTATGTCGAAGTCACTTTTTATTATTCCTTGTGCATTAATCAATGTCTTGTGGGATTAAACTAGGATCATATCATTAAAATATCCAAACATTTTTACTTTTTGTGCTTTATAAAATATTTTGTTTATGTAAATGTTAAATAGCAAATGACCAAGGTTATTGTAGGAGTCCCTTGAGGAACTCTTCACTTACTGTACGAGTATTTTTGTATCACTATAAAAGTCTGATATTGTTACTGTGAAGGGTCTATTTTTCAAATAAGATTTTACACACTCCAGCTGTCGACAAACCACTCCTATGTCATTCAATGCGTCATTCATCAAGACATAATCAATAGAATAAGAGGTTTCTAATAAATTAATAAACGTACAGAATGCATGGCAGCCTTAATTTGTGTATTGAGATGATTTCTGAATATATTTAGACATTTTTACTCCTTGATTTTTCTTAACGCATATGTGCTCTGATTTTCATTTGACATTCCTTTAGGTATTTATTAATGTTTTCAACCGTACAGGGTGTTCATTTGAAAACTTATATACAATAGACTAATACTAATAGACTTATATCCCAAGTATCATATTTGTTCTGTTTTTCGAAATGGCCGGCTCCTTCACAATGGTGCAGTTTATTAACACTGTCTCAATAGGTCAACTTGTGTAAATTTACCGAATATAATTTCTCTCAATTTAAAGCATATTATAAACAGCTTGTTACATAAAAAATGTTGTATTAATTTGTTTCATATGTTGTAAACACTGCATTTTGCTGGTCAAATCATAGGAATAATTACAAATATGTGAAACAGGATCTACCAATGCGGCGAAACATAGTTTATAATGTACGTTAATTTTGGTGTGTAATCACTCATTAGATATTTTTTATTTATATTTCTATATAAACTTTAAACTTAATTATTTTTTGAGATTAGGGAAAACAAAATTTGGAGATAGGAATAATGTTGATTGAAAATTGTTAGTTTCTGAGAATAAGCCTTTCAATTTGAATTGCTATATTCTAAAACGAGCTAAATATGAAATTTATATCTTAAAATAAAACGGAGGATACTTTTGTTATCTTTTAGAACAGGAGTTTTTCCGAGAATAGACCTTTAAACCAAATACACTTACACGCTGAAGAAAAATGCTGTTTTATTAGGTCCCTACAAAATATGAAATGCTTGTACCGGTCGTTGCTGTTATTTGCTGTCCAGTAATAGCAGGCGGTGAGTTCTTGGCCCATCAGTGAATGGATATCGGAGACGTGTCGGCAAGAAGGATGATAAACCATTTTGCTGTAATAATAATATGTTATGTAGATAGTATTGATTTATTGAGAAAAAAAGTAATCTTAATATACGGTAATCATATTTAATCCACAAACGTATATGCAAGAGATACATAAAAAACGAATTTAAAATGTTTAATCGACATTTATCGTTAGAGAACAGCGAGGGAGGAAAATATATTTGCCTTGATGGGGTAATTTACCGTGATAGATTTCTCTACATGTGACAACACCGATCAGATGTTAAGGGTCAAGTTCCGGAATCCTATTTATGAAAGTTTTTGCAGTTAGAGTTGTTTTGTCATATTTAACAATGAGAAATGGGCGTTTTATCATACTATAGCCTGCACTGTTATCCAGACTTGGAACAGTGCTGTGGTTTGGCAGTGTTTTAAGAAATTTGGTAGATCCTAGAATTTTCCGTCAGGTAGCGTCCAAACAAGCTCATAGTTATATACTATAATTAGCCAATTTCATAAACAAGGGGAATAAGTGTTTGGATGTAAGTTTTCAACGTTAATGCTTTTAACATGGTGTCATTGTGTGATCAGTACTTTGTGAAAATGTTCGGGGAAATCCCACGGTGAATCGTTCGCAAGAATAAGTAACCAATTGTTACGGTTCTGATTATTAACTAAAAAAAAAGAAATCCTAGCTAGGAATAGTAAGAGAGAATGAAACAGTTGTGTTACTTTGAAAATTTATATAAGTGTTACTTATATAAATATCATGTAGTAATGGCTACACGATTTTCTCTATGTAATAGAAAATGTTTTTAACTTATGAGTACTCATCTAATTAAATATGAAATTGGACAGTGAAGCATACCTATCGTATCTATAACCATAAATAACTGTCCACTCATTGTTGTCTCATTTGTTCTTCAGGATAAGTATATGTGTAAATACAGTACTGAGAACATAATAAGTGGAGGATTCTTTACACGGATAGATCTACATGTTATATTTTTAGTAAGAAATAGGTTGTTTCTAATTACTCTCTAATATATTAAAACAAAATATTATTACTGTATATAATTTTCTCCGCAATAAGATTTAAATGATTACACACAGTTAAAATCTGTATACCTGCCAGGTATCTATTTCGTGTTTCACTTACACTTGAGTTTTTCCTCCATGTGGGTAAAAATGTCTAGTGATTATTGTCATACAGCTAAAAGAAACTGAAAAAGTCTTAAATTGTAAAAGTTCAACAGGTCAATAAAGTTATATGATACAATTGAGATTTTGACGTTTTTCTAACGATATTTTCAAAAATGTTAGTTGATCCCTCACGTTACACTACACTCAATGCAATATTAGTTGTACCTGTTGACTTTACTTTATTAGCCACGCATATATTTTCCATAAAAATAATGTCTTGTATCTCTAACTTATCATGGATTTATGTGCTGTAATATTTTACACGTGGCACGTGAAGAGACTAAGGTCGTTCTCAAACCTGTTTTCAAGGCCCACTTCTACACGTCTTCCTCGGGTGTGCAAAGTGCAATTAAAACTTTTATTTTTCCTTTAACCTCGTTTTATTACTATATTTATCTGCTTCAGAAACCTTCCAAGAACACAAATTGTAGCTGATTTTGAATAATCAAAATAAAATTCCGTAACTTATAATATTGTAAACGAAGATATTGCTGTTACTTTATCGACCAACATAATAAATCGTAATACTCTTAATGGCCTTATTAAGATTATTACTGATAAATCTCTGTTATATCAAAATTTAAGTTTTCCTTATACAACGTGTAACTAATACCACAAAAGTTATTCTATGGTTTTGTTTTAGTGTGTAAATAAGTAGATACTACAACTAATTTTACGCCAGACACGCCAGTTAGTTGGTTTAACCAGTTTACATGCTTAAAAACGAATAAGTTATCTAGCTGTAAAGAGCATTGGCGTACATGCAGGAGCAATCGTATTATATCCAAATAAGAATTCAGGTCTATAGAATTAATACAAAAACTGTCAATCAAAGGTAGGCAGTATATTGTTCTTAATAGTGATGGTACATGTAATTATCGGTTTCCCTAATAATTCAAACGCAATACTTTATAATAATTAATATTTGCTTGAGAATTTATTAGGGTGTTAACAAGATAAACTTGATACATTTTCAAATTAACAACTTATAATTACATTATAATGTTTTATCAATAATCCTCTGTGAAATGCAATCGTGCATAACAATAAAAAGGTATTAGTCAAAATTATATTAACGAGAAAGTTAGACACCTCCGTGCCAAGCTAATCTATCAACAATGTAACACCAGTGTGGTTTGAAGCCAGTGCAGTCAGCTCCAAGGTCTGATAAAAAAAATTAAAAGTCGGTGCTTACATTAGAAATGTATTCGTAGGAAAATTTTTAAAATTTTAAGTTTTACGGAACTTTTAATTTAAAATTCTTGAAATAAATTTTAACCAGAAACTTGTTAGATATTTAAAATCTATTTGTTCTCTATTACGACAAAGTAAAATTTCAACTAAAATTGGGTTTTTTCTCTTTTACGATAACTAAAACTTAATTAAGTGCAAGAAATGCAAAGAATTGAATTTTTGTTAATTCCTTTACAGACTTATTGCCCTAACGGGAATTTGCCAAATATAATTATTTCAGATAATTGAGAACAGAAGATTTTGGTAAAACAAAATCGTGGAGAAAAAAAGAGTGTGTACATACTTGTGTGTAAGTATCTATATACATTATCGTATACGAATTGCTGTATAAGAATGCGCTCATGTAAGAATAAAATTCCTTACTTAAATTAAAAATTACCTTAAATATTGTGTCTATCCTTTTTTCAATACTTATTTGCTTATAACTTAAGTTACTTTTTCGTTACCGCGCTGTATAAATTTCTAACACGTACACAGTATAAACGTATATAATTATTATGTTTTGAAGTTGACGACTCTGTAAATATTTATATTAAATATTCCAATTACAAGTGTTAGGTTCTAATGTTTGCTTTTTAAGATTTCAAACATTTATTTAAATTAATTTAGTACATAAGTTTAAGCAAAAATAACACTGAAATACTGTTATAGATGAAACTGTCCCATAGTACCTTTAAAATCTACAAATATCACGTTAAATTATGAACAAATTTAATTAAAAGTTAATAAAATTATATTATTACGTAGTATATACGTGTACAGGAAATACACGCATTCGAGACATTTAAACTATTACTTTCACTTAAACAGTATTCATTTTACCTCTAGATATTTGCAATTGTTGTTAATTAATTTGCGTTTATTATGTGTTGCAAACAACATCTTCTTCATTGTTTCCCATAACTATTTCCTGAATGCACCCCTAAGAGTTATATATTGATGAAGCCCTCCCACAAGGAAAAACTGAATGCCAGTCTTGTACAACTGTATAAGAGAGTGTGGAGACCGGTTCCGCATCAGTCAGTCTCAGCAGGACTGGGCGGCACATCGCGACGTGAGACCTGCCGTACCTTACTTAGTAGCTTGTCGTAGTTCATCCCAACATTGTCATAGATAGTGGGAGAATTTGGCGAATGTTTTTCAACACTGATGTTACTATCGGAGATTACACATTGATCGCAGTCAAGTTCTACTAAAAACAATGTATTCCTTCCTAGTTTTCGGTTGCTTCTTGGGTTCCGCTCTGTCTGCGAATATCCTCGCCGTGTTCCCCCATCCCGGCAAGAGCCACTTCGATGTCTTCGAGCCTCTCGTCCTGGAGCTGGCCGCCAGAGGACATCAAATGACCGTCATGAGTTTCTACCCCCAGAAGACCCCCGGTGGCCAACTACACCGACATCAGTTTGGTGGGGACCTCCCCCTTGAGGCTGAACAGGGTTAAGATCGGAGGAGGGGATGATACGGTGCCAGACACCTTCTCTGTGTCCAACGTCGGCCTTCACCTGTGTTCTAAGATCTTTAAGTCTAAACCTGTCCTCGATCTGCTGGAGTCGGACGCCCGCTTTGATCTGATCATTTTAGAAATGTTTGACTCGGACTGTTTCCTTGGCCTCGTGCATAAGTACAAAGTGCCCCATATAGGGTTCAACTCCGCCAAGACGAGCCCGGATCAGGACAGGACTGTCGGGACGCCGAATTATCCCGCGTACGTGTCCCACATCAACCTGCCATTTACTAACCGCATGGGCCTCTTCCACAGAGTGATCAATGTCGCCTACACACTCATGCTTGCTGTTGAGAGGTTCTTCGTGCTCCTGTGGGAACAAAGAGGGTTCTATCAGTTGATGGGTGAGGGGGTTCCGCCCCTGGAACAGTTGGTACACAACGCTAGTTTAATACTCGTCAACACTCACTTCTCACTGCTGGGGAGCCGCCCTCTTGTTCCCGCGCACATCGAGGTTGGAGGGATACACATCAAACCCGTCAAACCTCTCAGTAAGGTAAGCTTTTTTGTGGTACAAGCCAAATCCTTAAATTAATCACTTATAAAATAACAATATTACACGTTCGTGCCAAAACATTTAAAACATAGAATATATCTTTATATCTTACATTCTATTCAAGCAAAGTGTTCTGTAATATATTCTACAAATTGTCGATAAGTCACATTAGGATCCTTTAATACCACCTCTTTCTTTTTGAACAAATATGATTTATAGTGGTTGTGATTTTTATGGTTACCTTATACGCGTGTTTTTAAGAAAGCAAACCTAGTATTAGGTGGATTTGCTCATATTTGCCACTCACTTTTACTAATCTTCTAACACAATAAAAACCTAGTTTATATTCTGAAAACTTAAAACAATATCGATCATAGTATAGTATACCTGTACATGAGTGCTTGTATGTATGTAAGTATAGGTATTGATAAATATAACGACCGAGTACATCTGTTAGATATTTATTTAGCGTGCAATTGTATTAGGTAAATGTCTAAATATATATTAAAAATATTATTTTTCAGGTCCTTAGCTTCAAAAAAGTTATTTTTATTAAACAAAAAATAATTTAGAGACCACTATAAAAGCTTGATTTCATTTGTACTGCAATATTGCATCCCATTCAGTGCTTAACAAAATCACAGACACTACACATTTGAAAACATAACATACAATTAAAGAAGTAATAATTAGTTTTTATTAATTTAAAACTCAATAAATACCAATTTCAATATTGATAAGTTGGGAGTTTTGATTTAAATTTTGTAAACTGTAGGCCATAAATATATCCATAAAATATTTTTATTTTAACAATTTTTGACGTTTGGGATTATAAATTACAGTAACTAATATTTTTGGCAATGAAGCTACACTTTTGCTACAAGAAAGCTTTTTTCGAAAAGTTCTCTGGCTTTTGATTATGTTTTAACTATTTATAGCTCATTAAATAATGAAAAATGTACTAACCATGTTTGCATACAAATTAATTTATATTAATATAAAACTACAAGTTTCAAACTAGACATTCCTGAATTAACGTATTCCAATTAATTGTGAATGAAGTATGTAGTGAGAAGGGAACAGGCGTTTTGCCATTTTCTGATATGATTTATTTTACTGCAAAGAAAAGAACCTTTTTATTTCAACATTATTTTGTTTTTAAAGTTTCCAGACAATTTATAGTTCCGTTTATTCCATATTTTAGTAAATTTCGGTCGGTTAATGTTAATTTTGTCTCCAGTACTTGTCAGAATATTGTCTTGAAACCACCTGGAGCCATGCAAAAGACTGTGAACAGATAAGTCGTGTTTGTAATACTTTTTTCTGTAAACAACTTAAACAATTTAACATAACGAAATTAATTACAATTTGTAGATAAAGCGTCTCGGGTTGGTTGTATAAAATTACGCCAGCTGGTTTATAACAGTGCTGGCCGTTAGTGAAGGTCATAATTTATAATGATTGCAGTGATTATGGAGAAACCTTGAAATTCCAACCTGAGCTTTAGTTTCTGTTTCTAAACTGCTGCTTATTCCACTTTCCGGTAGTCAAATCGTATTGTATCTATGTATTATATCTAATTTACTGTCATAAAGAATTTAGTTCAGATTAGGTTCCAATCGAAATTTTGATGAAGCTTAGGGACACATAAATTTAAAATAAAAAAAAAAAAAATAAAATGAAATAAATATATTTAACATGCTGAAAAGATAATGGATGAGATCTCTTCTCTGTCTGTATACATTAGGCAAGACATATTTGAATTATATATATATATATATATATATATATATATATATATATATATGTATATATATATATACATATAATACATACTTAGAAACAATACAAACTAAACGTTGGACTTTTTCATCTTTATACGATACAATAACGAAATAGGCCAATAAGCCGTATTTCAGTAGTTTTTAATTTAATTTAAATATTATTTGACAAAATAGAAAAAAACCTTGCAATTGTCATATTAAGTTTGCATTATGGGTTTAATCAATTTCACAGCAGTATTGAAAGGAAAACAAATTGAAAAAAATCCAAATAAGTACAAGATAAAAATTGTATCAAGTTAAAATTATCTCCATTTGAATAGCAGTTCAGTTTGGTAAGTTGTTATACTACATATTGTATGTCACTTTTTAAAAGGTCCATTATAAACACACAAGTCCATTTTTAGGGCCGTAACGAGAACTTTTGAGCCCCCGATGTACCAATAGTAAATAGTTTGGTGAAACTGTAATAGTTTTATAAATTTTAATAATAAACCCTAATAAATTTGATAAAAAAATAATTCTTGATAAATGTTATTTAGATTTGTTCTATTTACAAAATTAAGACGGCAGGAAAGAATAGGACGAATAGCAATATTTTAACCAAGTTATAGTCTGAAGAAATTATCCTTAACCTCTTTATACGCTTACTTCTGAATTATGTTCTGAGCCTAAGCGCGGGTCTCGGATATTTGACTAGCGGATATTAACTATTCCCCTTACTTCTTACAGGACTTGAACAACTTTCTAAACGAGTCACCGGAAGGGGCCATCATCTTTTCCATGGGATCGGTGCTAAAGTCATCTTCATTTCCGGTGAACAAAAGACAGGCCATCATGGAGGCTTTCGCCGAGTTGCCGGTCCGTGTTGTCATGAAGTGGGAGAACGAAAGTCTGCCCGGCAAACCTGACAACGTGATGATCAGCAACTGGTTGCCTCAGCGGGACGTGCTGGGTAAGTTTTAAACAATCAACACGTTTCACAGTATTTCCAGTAAATTATACGGAATCTTTTTGTTGGTTTGCTTTCAAAACTTTGAATGGTATTAGACTCTGATACACGACTGTACCATGACGGAATGGAATGACGGAACAGTGAATCGACAAAAAGCAGTAGTAAATGTCACAATGACGCTGCCTACCTTCGTTAACCAGACGTGATCCCGCAGTAAGCAGTGTCATGTTTGTCTATTGTTCATTATTATAATAAAGAGTAGATTTTTATTCATCAAAATAAGAGAGATTCCTACCGTTTCAGTTTATTTCTAAATGCTGTACTGTTAATTGCTTCTTCTTACTATGAAATGGTTCCATAAAGAGCTAGTTGTAGTTCTGTCATATAAGATCAGTGTTGAATTTCAAGAACTTTAGCGCACTTATATATATTTCGTTTTTATTGTTAGGAGTATACTTTTTAATTATTCAAACAATAAAGTGTAGAAGTTATCGATTTTTCAGAATCACCAATAAAAAAAAAATAGATGAGAGTTAGTGATATCTTTAAAACGAGACATCTACCATAATTCTATCACTAGATTACGATCTTAAAAGTGTCTGAAGTTTAACATTGTTTTTATCGGGTAACATCCAGAAGATGTATTGCAGTCGGCTGTACATTGGCCCCTAAACCTCCACTATAAGGTTAAAGTCTGTTATAAAAGCCATATCAGTAAAGTTGTCTTGACAGTAGGCATTTCAGATCTGTGTACGTCAAAACAATGAAAAATCAACTATGAACAAAAAAATACCGAAACCGGAGTAAAGGCCATAAATATACACTTTGGACATTGGCTATTCATCGTAGCAACAAGACAAAACTAACGTTGGCGTCGGAAATACAATTCACTCGAACCTGAAGTGCCATACACGTCCAAAACCTACGTGATTGCGCTCGAAGCCGCTATTATAGTAAGTCTAGTAAGTTTATACGCTAAATTTGTACACAATATATCAACATAAGATGCTTCTCAAAACAAGATTAACAGCAAGGCAACTCAAAATTGAAGGTAGCAAAGCCCATATATACGATGCAGACCTTACCTGCGGTTTGTTATCTGCCATTTCTCTGCCATTTCATACAGTAGTGACTTGACACGGCCTCTGCAACCGTCTACTAAAACGTTAGCAATAACATCAAAGGGCACTTTTTAATCACGTTACCAATAATTACCATAAGGTTTTGCCCTTTGTAGCTGCAGATTGTAGCTGATGTAGCTTCAACCATACTTCTTACAAGAAAGCACTTAGGATTGGGTCACTTTCACGTAGACTCATCACAGCAACTATTACAAAAGTCTGGTGAAGCAGAGTGTTAGTTATTTTCCATTCGAATAGTCTTACAGAAAACACATTTCCAGTGAAAGCTCTACAGCTAAGAATGAGGGTGAATAAAAGTGCAACAATGAAATACACGAACTACATGAAAAATATGTTTAGTACATAACTGCCAAACTTCGTCCTCCGTAAATACTCCTGACAATTTTCTCTCTATATTTTAACTGGTTCGCCGATGTATCATCATACACTATCAGAAAGTCATTCTTACAATTACAAGTAAGCAAATACATTGAAGTATAACCATACTGAGATTATTTATGTACTTAGAACAAATTTGATATTTTTTTCTCTCTAATTAACATTGAGTCGTACATACTACGCTCCTATACGAATTGTTGGGATACGTTAATAATGTTGCTTTTCATTCCTTTTAAAGTCAAAACTTTCACTACACTATTCAGTGTGGAATGTTTTAAACATTCGCCTGTAAGCATAGATGCTTCTGAAATAGTTGAAATTTGAAACATGTTTTGAAATTTCAGTAATATGTTGTAGGAAGGATGGTGGTTATGTATACTATATATCAATTCCACGTAGTCATTTGATTGCGATATAAATAAATTATAAACCACGACTCAGTGGTAAATACCACTCCTAGGTATGTTAAGATATTAATTATTACAATTATTTACTCGTTAAATTAAGATTATAATTTTAAAATTATCGTGTGAATATGAAGAAGGGATGAGAGGCAAATTACTTTATAACTATTGTAATTAGTCTGATAGTTCCTCCTTAGTGCGTATAGGCTATTATAACTTTTACAGTGGTCGGGTATTAAGATTGTACGATACATGAATATACAATTACCTCTAATTGGACAGTTAACATTTTACTGCTTGCTTGATGATGAGAAATAGTTTTAATATTCCAGTAAAAAAATACACGGAATACTTTCATATTAACCAGAAATGAAAAAAGTTAAAACAAGTCAAAGTACCATAATTTCAAAAATTGTTAAGTTGCGTTACTGTTGATTTAAAAACCGCATCAATTTCTACCAACTCCAATGCGATAAGTAGCTTACTGGACACGATGTCAAGCCGATTGATCGCAACATGCGTCATGAATCAGTTGGAAAAGGTCTCTTTGGTTTCCTCATAAACCGTTGAACCTTTGATGCATTGGACGGTCAATTGTGTATCAATCTCTTCAGTTACCAAAGTCAGTTAAGGGAGATGTCTTTTTATTATTATTAATAGTCGTTAATGATAGCAAAGAAGTTTTTTATAATACATAATATGATATATATATATATATATATATATATATATATAAAAAATTTTCAATATTTCTGTAGTAGAATACCAGGACGTAGGATTACGTAAACCTACGTGATGACAGGCTTCTCAATGTATGCATGCAAGAAATTCAAATATAAATCACATTTCTTTCTTAAAATCCTGAGGACAGACAGACAGACGAATAATTATTTAGAAAGTAGATTTCTACATTTCCCGGCAGGCAAAATGGAAATTGTGTCATTTAAATCTTGCTCGAGAGATCTTGGGGATAGTTTGCCTTGTTTCCATCCAGTTTACACGTCATAAGATCAATATTATTAACGTTCAGCCAAATACCATGAAGTAACCTTCACCATATCTGCATTCAAAATTTAAAGTCAAAGGTTAGTTCGGTTTGAGATATCGTGGGGACAGAGTCACAGATAGCCAGAGAGACAGAGTGAAATGTTTTCAGTCCTATGATTGATAGGCTTCGCTAACGATCAGCCCTTATAAGTTTCTATGTTTTTGAAATATTATTACGAATACTGAAATTAGATTTATTTAAATATTGTGGACAGTATATGACCAATATTCTCTTTATTATCAATGATGAGTTTTAAAAATATGGAAATAAACTATATTTTTTTAATACACATTATTTTCAATTATTGGTGCGACAAGAATCTGAATGATTAATTTGAACAGGATGTTTGATAGAGTCGAAATGGTACTAAAAAACCTGCCTGTCCTGTGACAGAGGGGTAGCATTAAATGGGATAGAATAGGGAGTTAAGGGTAGAGAGCTGTATCATACGGAAGGAATATGAGCATAGTTTGCAATGATGTAAATTCTGCATATTGCATAAACACGAAACGTTTTCCAAGTACTAAAGAATCTTGGATTAAATTCTAGATATAAAATAGATTCATCATTATTGCAAAACATATAAAATGCAATTATTTCGAATTGTCTTTCGTGTTGCAATTATATACAAATAGACAGACAAACAGACTGAAATGAATTTTTTGTAGTCCTTTAGAATGATAGGCTTCTCAGCCAATTAGAAAAGCTTACAATACTCATATAGAGTATATATCAAACCAAAGCGCAGTTTAATATGCAATACCATGTTTGAAATGTAATGCATTTTTAAGTGTTAAGTTAACAGCGGCCGTCTATGTATTTGTTTCTAAACCACGCAGAGTTAATGAGTTGGATCAAACAGGTGTTTAAACAGTCCTGCAGGAGGGAGGCGGATGGTTACCCATTCCCATACATTAATAATGTGTTTGATGTGCCTATTAATGAAATGTATGCGTTTGTTGCTGAGTTTAATCGAGGCCGGAGCATTTATTCATATTAGTATGACAAATCACAAACGTTAAGCGATTCAGTGAAAACTATTTGGTTAAACTTTAGATGAATTCGATTGTATGCTACCTTTCACTTGCTTAAGAACTGCTGATTTTAATTATACTTAATTTATATGTGATTTATTCTAATACTGTCTTTGGAAAATGTTGTAAATATTTGATGATTGCCTGCTATTACGTAAAAAGTCTTTTAGATCAGTAAAACAAACAAGTTTTCGTGGGCTCTCAAACATGGAAACTTAAATATAAATATATATAGAATTTCAATAGAAAGCAATACATTGTATTAAATATTACATCCTGACACAGGTTAGTCAGATCTGTCTGCTAACACAAAAGGCCGTGTAGGATAAATATGAGAGTGATATTACCAGAAAGCTTTAGGCACACCTTGTCTGCCATGTCAAATGCAAATAAACAGACAATTTCAGTGCTGTTTTAATTAGTTACTTTTTTACTATACATTCTTTTAAGTGGAATGAGAAGAGTTCATTATAAATATAGCAAGGTGGGATAAAACCTTAGGAGAGTAATCTTTACTTTAAACGTTATATGGAGTTGTAGGACAATTTACTGAATATTATGATAATTTGACTTTTTAGGAGTATATTGAGATTTTGCCTCATCCTGAAGACTATATATCTTTCGAGATGGTCATTAATTGATATCCAAAAGATAAATCAATATTATAGAGCTCATATTGTGTTATGTGGGTATGTTGGGTATGTTGTACAAACAAAATTACAATACAGATATATTAAAAATATACAATATTATACAGGTAATTCTCCCAAATACCTAATTACAGTTGAGTGTGTAACAACCATCTTTCTGTAAATGTTCAGCCCACCCCAAAATAAGGGCGTTCATGGGACACGGTGGGTTGCTGTCGACCGGGGAGGCGATAACCTCCGGGGTCCCCATGGTGCTCATCCCCATGTTCGGGGACCAGGGGAACAACGTGGCCCATCTGACTTCTCTGGGAGCCGCCGTCAAGCTGGATTATGACTACATCTCCAAGGAGACGGTGTTGGAGGCGCTCCGAGCTGTCTTATTCGATTCCAGGTATCACAATAATTACAATAATCCACTACTAAACAATATAATAATTACTATATACTCACAAGCAACACTCAAAGATACTTGTGAGTACAGTATTTAATAAAATCAAACAAAGACAAGTATATTTAAATTTAAAAATAATTTAGAGACCTCAATATAAAACAAAGATAACATTGAGTTATGCAGTCAGCAAAAAAGTGAATAAATTTGGTTGTTTACAATCATGTTAATTGAAGATGTATTTTAGGACATTTACTAATGAAACCGTATTATAATTATGAACCTTGAAGTACAAAAATATTTGGTTGTAATCATACATAAGTTTAACATATCTTCAAACTCTAATATAGGTACGCTTACAACGATAGTATAACTTTCCATGTTAGAATAGCCCTTATCTGCACACATACAATTAATTGATAGCATCACAAGTGGTCAAACAGTCAAAAGTACATGTTACTATTATTTAATTATAAAAGAAATGTTTTGAGTTAACTCTAGTTGTTTTGCACATTTCCACTCACGTTTCTTTGTAATAAACAATAAATCCAAACAGTCAAAAAGTCTAATGCAAAATTGTACAAAATTATTATGTATGAAAAATTAAATCTGTAAAAATTAAAATGTAATATTTCTATACGTAAATATGAAACCAATTTAGCACTAACTTGCAAATCCAACTCGATAATCTTGATTGAAATATTTTAAACATATTGACAAGGGATCAACAACACAAATCACATCGCCACAGTTAATCTGCAAACTATGTCGTAGTCAAACTGGAATTTCATTTGGAACAAACCTGCTTTGACTGGGATGAAAGGAAGATAATTAATTGCTAAATGATAGCACGAGCGTTTAGCTTTTGTATGAATCGATGCAACATGCTTTGTGGAGAAACAATTAACTTTAGACAAACCATATGTGATTGAACACTGATTGAATAGTGTTGGAAATATAATAATTATATTTTTTAACTTACAAAAACTGAAAAGCTAGTTTATGTAATGTAAATAAATATATAGTAAATGGCGTTTGACACTTGAAACACATATCTAGGGAAAAATAGGGGTGAATAGTATTACAAGAGTACACCTCAAATTTAGACAGCATCTTAAAATATTTTAAGAAATTATCATTCCTATCAAAATATTCTTAAAAATCAAATAGGTTTTATAACCCAATGTATGTTTTTCACTGATAAACCTGGATATTCTATTTGAAAACTTGGTACAAATAGCCTAAACATTATTCATAAAAAAACATAACAATATCTTTTTGTTTGAGAAAGATTTAAAAGGGCCATAGATACGTAAGGGGTACGTTAAAACAATATTCTTAGAAAAAACGTCTCATCGTCGCGTTGGTCCATGCATACTCTGTTTAATTCAGTATCTATTCTTGAAAATTGTTACAATATTAACGAATTTGTCTAATTTTCCTCTATATTTCAGTTATCGAGAGAAGGCCAAAGATTTGTCAGAACGGTTCACGGACAGGCCAATGTCTCCACTGGACACGGCGGTCTACTGGACTGAGTATGTCCTGAGGCACAAAGGTGCCCGCCATCTTCGCTCACCAGGTTTGTAATATACTCAAACATCATAGATATATTATTATTTCTTCAATATTTTACAACAAAATTTTAAAATGTTCAGTTAAAAGGTTTCTTTCTGGGTACGGTATCTCAATCTAAGAAGAATAAAACCCCCTTTTCTCCTTTACATTCGCAAATAGTGGGTCAAAAGCTAGCCTACTCATATATTCAAACAAAGGCTCCTTGTCTATTAATGTATTTATGAGAAGTACTGATAATTCTAATTTTCTTTGTTAATATCTTTAAAAACTTGTTACGAGTCCACAGTTAACTCTGCCAATTAATGATACGCCCATCATTTTGGACTTTTAAAACGTTGTATCAGTAATCTACAAGCTTTTAAGACATCATGATTTTGAGTAAGAATATTGTTATTGATGTGCAGCTGTGGATATGCCGTGGTACCAGCTTTGGCTGCTAGATGTCGCTGTGGTGCTGTTGGTCTGTCTCGCTGGTCTCCTGCTAGTGATGTACTGGCTTGCTCGACGTTATAACTTGAAAATTCCACACTTTCTTCAACTTGGCTCATCGAGGAAGAAGATACAGTAATCTTTCTATGATTCATGAAATAAATTTATACTTTTTATAATATGAGTTTTATTTCCTGTCCTTCAGCTAACAAAGAAAATAATAATTCAAATATTCCATCGGTACGACGTATGAACAATTATTCAAACTTCTAATTATTCTTAACCATAATTACGTCATCCTTGCATAAGACTTATAAATTCCAAGTGAATGTGTTTTGACATTTTACAAGTAAGAAACGAAATGATTTCGAAATACGCATTTAAATCGGTTGTCAGACTTATTTTTACTATATATTAATTTCTTTTCTTGCCCTACCAACCGTGTAAAAGAATTATTGAGTTACTGGACAAGACATCTTTCAGTATTTAGTAGACCACAGCCTGTTAACTGTTAACTTCTCATGAAAAGACTGAAATATATATATATATATATATATATATATATATATATATATATATATATATATATATATATTTATGTATATACTAATTTACTTTTGGTTCGCCTATTTTGTACCTTAGTATACCGTTGCAGCAACCCTTTTAAGGTAAATAAATCTTGCTCTTGGGTAGAAGAATATTACAATCTTTGAAAAGAAGAGGTATTATCACCAAGAAAAGGTTCAATAAAGACAATATATGCAGCATCATACTCAGTGTATAGTCAACAAGCTAAAACATGAGGTATAGCCAAGTCAGAGCTTAAGGATGTTACAAAGGACAAGAAAAATTCATCCATAGCATTGCAATCAAACAGTTGCTAACCGCTACTTTTTACTTAGACTACTTTTACCCATAGCCTAACTAATACTGATGAGATTTCCTGGAGGGTTCATACTTAGTGTTCATAAGTATAAACCCAAGCATAAAAGATTATTATTTCTTAATTACTGGTCACGGTAATATAAAAAATTGTATGAAGTTGTAGCAAAAGTGGGCGTTATCGCTTATTTTCAATGCATAATAGATTTTGGCGTATTTCATATGTAAGCGATTCAACATCATGTTTGAGCAATATGTAATAATAATTCTTTTACATTTATGGATGTTTTTTGGTGTGATAATATGGCAATGATTGACAAATGTAGACAGCCAACGTATAAAAACATTTTGAACAACTTATTTACAACTGTGCATCACGTTAAACTGAAAGTACATGTTTTCATCAGAAGGTAAAACTTATTGTCTTACATGATTATAGCAAATTTAATATATAGTAGTTTTTCTTAATTTTTTAATATATCTACGAATAATAATCTTTTGTATAAATTTTCCACAGTCAAACTTTAGTTACGCAACACCCATAATTATTGCTTATCAATCAGCAGTACATTAGTATAGCAAAAACAGATTTGTTAACTACAGTGATTCCACGCAGAATATAACACAATTTATTGTCAAGCAAAAGGCTTTATCTCAATAATTACCAATGGAAGTACGGTTTGAAGCTGGTGATTATCGTTTGTTTCAGAGATATATACAGTCGGTGGTTTGATGTGCGTTTAGACTGAACACGTCGATTTGTTGTTTTACTTTATTAAACCGAAATTGCGCAGTTCAATTAAGGAGATAGATATGTCGAGCCCGACCATTAACACTGAAACAAACACTCGGTTTATCTCTTCGTTGATATATCAGAAAATAAAAAATTGTTTAATGAATGAATTCTTTTTTTATGATACAGTACCACACATTAGGCACAGTTGATTCACTTATATCTTTTTCAAAAGTATGTTCATAAATTATTAAATGGTTATTTTTATATTTTAAAATAATAAGAGACAAGCAATTCTTTAAAACAAAATTTATATTTTCTATTAATTTTATACATATTTGTGTAATATTTTTTACATCTCATATATTACAATGACCACTGATTTCTAAATATTAGAGTAATAAATATTTATACATTTTTATTATTATCGTTTGTAATAGTTTCTATAATTTAGTCAGTATTCATTTCATTACAATCTTGTATTTCTGAAATAATTACTTCATTTTCATTGTCATTATATTCTGAAAATAAAATAATGGGTTTATAATAATTATTATAAAAAATAAAAACTGTGGAATCAAATCTTGCTAGATATCTTGTAATCACAGCATCTATCGTTTTTCCTTATCGTTCCATCGTTTGGGATTGTTAAATTTAATTTATATTTTTAAAAGTCAATTAATTATTTCAATGTTTCTTCTGCAAAATTTGTTTTAAAATATGTCTTTTCGTAATTTATTTTTTAAGCGAATTTAAGGTAAAGCTCAATGTAATTGAGTAAAGGTTATAATTATAACAAACTGAAATAACAATAATTCCAAAATTAAATTACACTACGGCTTTGTAAGTTAGAAAAGATAAAAACAATTTATTTTATTTTTTTTATTTTTATTTTATTTATATCGTCAGAACGAAAGTAGAATGTGTATTAATTTCTATGTGTAAACCAGAATAGAAATTAATATTAGCCGTGGTGAAATTCAATTTAGAATCCGATGAACTTCAATTAATGCTACTAAATGATGAAGTAAATTAATTAATTTTACGTTGGATTGGTTTTTACTAATACTATAAATAAATTACAGTAGTAGTTCGTAGATTTTATATGTCATACATAGTATTTTACCGTGTATTTTAGTCTCTTTGCAATAAATGTTTCGCGTAGGAAGTTTTTTTGTGTGTTACAGTTAACATAGCTACTAATAGTAGAATATGAATTGTTTTTGTAAATTTGACAGCTTTTAAATTGGACTTTAAGTAACCTAACCCGAACAATTCCACAACCAAGAAAAGTCTGCAATAGATCCAGCAGATGTGATATTTTGGACAAAATTTACGTCAACAATAATATGAGTGAAACTGACCGAATATATAGAAAGCAAATCATTGTAAAACACTACTAGATTAGAGAAGGGTTTCGTTCCCTAAAATATATAATGTTGTATGTTATTGTGGTTTATATTTCAATTTTAATCTCTCCTAATAAAGTTTTCATTAACGTCAACTATTACTAGTTCAGAGCAGATGTTTATATAACGGTTTGTTTACGTTTCGATTCTACTTCGTCATTCTACTTTAAAAGCATGTGGAAAACATACACATGCGTAACACGAAACGAATGTTTTAAGGTGCAAAACATACATCCATAGCCCACCAAAAGAAGTAGTAACTTCATCAATGAGTGACAGTATCCTCAAGCTCGCACGCCTGAATAGCAACTGAACGGAGAAACGTGTTGACATCAACATGGCCGCGATAGTCCCGCTCCTAGCGGCTACAGAGCGAACAAACGTGACGTTCCGTGACTCGAAACAAAAGTTTCCCCCGTGGAATACATAGATACGTAGCCCGCCCAAAAAAGTAGTCACTGACATGCAATATACAGAAAAAACTTAAATGTCCTCCTTTGAATTTAACAAGTTCCTAACAAAATAACCACATTAATAGCTAAAAATCAACACTATTAAATAACGAGCATTCAAAAAGTATGCTTTGGTGTGTAGAACATAAAATCATCAGCCGGCGTACATTTAGCACTACAAAGAAGAAACTACAGGACTGCTGGTGTATTCTGCGCGGCAAGCAAGGTAGAATAATAAGGACTGTATAAAAGGCTTCAGTAGGATACTTAAATAAAAATGTAATAATATAAGTAGTATGTAAAAATACATTACACTATTAAGACTCGATAAACATTAAATGTGCTATAAGAAGACATACACACACTCTCTCTCTCTCTCTCTCTCTCTCTCTTTCTCTATCTTTCTCTCTTTCTGTTTCTCTTTTGATATATATATATATATATATATATATATATGTATATATACCAGATTGACCAGATTCAATAAAATCAATTACTTACTATGAATCACAACCTAGCCTCATATTACCACTATTACACTCTTCTTCCCATAACACCAAGTGAGAAAATGTTTTCCCGCGTAACCTACGTGTGAATCACACTACCGTGAGCGTAAGACAGCGTACAACGAACGGAACTATGTGAAATTTTTAAGCTTTTTTTTACAGATAATAATTTCATGAAGGTAAATTCTAAAATGCTTACTTAGCGATAATTTCCATAAAAGAACAAAGTACAGCATTAAAAAATTAAAGCATGACTAAATGAATTACTGGGATAGCCAACAAGGAAAACACTGAACGCCGAGGAATGTGTAACGTAGTTAAAAACGCAATATGTCGTTGTGATGAATACTGCTGGCCGTTGGTAATAGCCCGGTGATGAATGAGAGCTTCGGCCATTTTTCTTTTGCCTTCTCTAACAATTGAGAGCAAACAGTTTTTCGTTTGTTCAAAAACATATTGTTAACCATGCATTTTGTATCGGGATTACAAGAATTGTACAGGGAATTTCTACTATAACGCAAAAGTGTAAAATAAAAAAGAGGGGTAAGATTTTGGATACAAGATATAGAATGTTGGCTAGTTCTTCAGGAGATGTAATTGATGTTTAATTTAGTTCGGTTATTATAATTATTACGGCCATACTTAAATATACCTTCCAAGAGATACTTAAACAGAACAATTAAAATGCTTGCTTAAAGAAGTATGTTTGGGCAATAAATTATGATACTTGGAAAGGAAAACGACTGAGGATAAGGATAAGAATTTTCTTTAACGTGTAAGTGAAGTATGATTAACAGGGAAAATTATATTTCAAATTAAATAAAACTCGTGGGAATGCCATTTTAAAATTAAATATTAGTAGATTAAAGATTAATCCTATTACACGGATTAAAATATTTATTCCCATAACTTTTATATAATCTATTCCTGAAAAACGCATTCTTATCTTTCTCTGTTACCTTCAACACAGCAACAGACGTCTTACGGCGCAAGACCAACTTCCAAACTCGTGTTATAGCTATTGATATTTTTATTTATATTGAAATTTAAATGTTTGTACACTCAATCAATACTTCTATTTAGTAGTACACTCTTCCGTATTCCTCGCAGAATGTCATCACTTTCGAGGCGACTATAGTGAAACGACCTTGAGGTTTGTCCCGTAAGGACAGTGATAAACTTCATGCAATTTTACGCCACTTATTTACATCATAGTAGGAAACGTTTCATTTAAACTAATACGTATCCAGACGCTTTTTAAATTCCTTGTAGCTTACTGTATACTTTTTGAGTATTTCAACGATAAAGTTAAACATTTCTTATAGATAAGAAATATCAATATTGAAAGATATAACAGCTTAGTTGAGTATTACATTTCAGCTTGTATATAAGAGCAATGTTTACTTACTCGCAGTGAAAATTTATGAAATACTATTTATCAGTACACAATCGCGGCTTTGCCTGCAGTGTCTATACAACATTCAGTGTATTTGTTTGAATAGCTCCCACAATTTCAGTGTCACTTGCTCTATTTTAAATCAATGTAGAGAAAATCCAAAGTCAAAGTTCATAGTTTTCTTAGTGAAAAGATTTGTAATCTAATATGACAGGGCCCTATGATATTTTACAAGTGAAATTAGTCATATATCGTGCATCAGGCATCCATTTTACAGCGTTCGTGATTAAGAGGATTACAATGTAAGCAAAAGCATGATTAATTCTTATTTCAGGTTTTGCACTTCTAGTTCCAATTAATTATACAACTTAATTATACAATGTATTTACAACGTAAAATTGGAGTTTGCTATTTTGCCCCGAGAAACAATACAAATAGACATTATAATTTTCTAAATTGAATGGACATAGGTATTGTTATTAAAATTAACAACAATAATACTAATACATTTCAATACTTACATTATGCTATATGTAAAGATAATTCATGATACAGTAAAGTTCTTGCTCCCCAAATCCAAGTTCGCTATATTATACTATTTCCTCAGTCCAGCCTTAGAATATAGATATTAGGTATTTATATGCCTAATCAGTATCTTATACCTCATCAATGAGAAAAGAGTGCGAAGACACCTCGAACATTTTTTTGAAGTGAAAACTTCTTTAGGCGCGTTGAGCGTTTTGGTAGAGGGTTAAAATCCTCGGTTCGCGTCACCGACATGCTAATGATACTAACCTGCATGAAAAAGTCAGTCTTGCTGTGTTTTTTCCGTAGACTTGGCCGCGGACTACTAACCTGCATGAAAAAGTCAGTCTCGCTGTGTTAAAACTGTCCCGGCGGAGTATGAAAACAGACTTTAAAATCAGTGACCTTTACGGATTCCTCTCGCGATTTAAAAGTGAAGCCAATGTTGTACAATTCTGTAAGATGCGTCAAATTAAAGCTCTTAATATTGGCAATCTATTGGGTACATTTTTAAATATTAAAAAAATTTCGAAATAATTTTGATTATTGTTTACATTTTACATAGCGTTTACAATGACAAGAAAAAAGTAGTAAGCGAGGATTTTTTTTTTATTTTTTGGTCAGACAAAATTTGTCAGCGAGAAAGTTGTGTGAAAATAGATGAATTTTTTTTTGTAATTTATCATTTTTTTATTGGAAGTTTAGTTTAGCCTGTAGTAGCGTATGAAGTGATGAGTGAACGAACGTTTCTGCCGGAACTGTAGTTGGCGCATTGGCTCACTGATACCGTATTAACTCAATAAATTAGTTTATTGTGCAATAAAAATACCTTTACGAAAGAACCAAGTTAATTTAACTAATTTATTAGTTTTAAAAATATTGTGGGTTTAATTGTTATTGCAATTATATACTTTATCCGTAGCAATAACTGTATTATTTACAACGGTGTTCAACTCACTGTTGTTCACTCGGTGTTTACTCACTTATAAATGAATAATGAAAACAACGAATATATTTTTAAACATTTTTAATATTTGTACGAATATTTGTATTTAAAATTTAGCATTATTCATTTTAATTATGTTTTTAATATTTAACCTCTTCATCATGAAATGAGTATTATTACGGTATAAGATTTATCTTACTAGCGTGGTAAAATAGATTTCTAGTTATTTGATAATATTTTTTCGTGGATTTTAAAATTGGAAAATTAAAAACGCGTCACATTTACAATTACAGATGTACTGCTACTATAACGTATTGTTAATTACTCTCAACTTAATAGTTCCGTTTTCACTTCTATCGGCAGTCCCACGACTGCTACTGTTTTTTTTGTCATAAAAATTGCATTTATTTTCTCGTGTATCGTTTTGTGATCCAGAATAAATAACTGCTTTGCCTTGTTGCTACGATGGTGAAATAAGAATTGTTGCTTTTTTCTTATACTTTCACTCTATAAATGTAAATAAATCGAAAATATTAGTTAAAATAACTAAACAGATGTAGTGTTGTCGTAATGCAGTTTTACACATAACAGTTGAATACATTTAACAAGTTCTCTGAATTCATATTACACAACTTTAGAGACCAAGATGAGATTTCTGCTCCTTTAAAGACCCGTGGAACGTAGTCCGCAAGAATCTACGGAACAAGAAGGCCTGTGTTCATCCTTGGGGCCATGTAGAAGTTCAGTACAATCGGTTGAATAGTTTATACGTGAAAGCAAATAAAAAATAAAACAAAGATACTTTCGAATTTATAATATTATTAGAATTCTAAAAAATTCCTCAAACTATGTTGCTTTGAGGTTATGAAATAACTTAAAAACGCGATCGTGTTTTTTTTAGATATTACTAAATGTTGCTATATTACATTTTAACTGTAACGATAATTCAGTTGAATGTTGGTGAAATTACACGTGAAACGCTTTTACGTAAATTAATCCCAGAAAAAAAGAATTTCATTGATTTTTGGGAAAGAAACACAGTCAGTGCAGGTAGAAAAAGTGGCATAGTTGCATACGTATTGTAAAAATATATATCCTCTTAAAATGTGAGGTCTTATAAATTGGCTTTTCGAGAAGCCCTTTGAAGATTGGCGTTGTTTTTTTGTCTTCCAAACAGCAAAAGTTATCGGTTGCGATAGTTACATTTTTAAGTATTGCAATATTTGTCGATATATCAAAATTCCTGAATATAAAGGTAAAGTATTTGGAATAGATTTCATTTAGTCGGTTTTGCCTTATTGCATCTGTATTATATCTTATTATATATATATATATATATATATATATATATATATATATATATATATATATATATATATATATATTGAATGTAAATTCTCACTTACTTTCTAATTTAGATTCAAACGAACCACCATTCAAGGTATAACGAATAACAAAATATAGTAAAATTTATTGCTAATAAAGTGATACATTATATAGAGAAAACCTCTAAATTTAATTTATATATCCATTTAAAATATGAGGAAAAACATATATGGTATTTCCTAGACACTTAAAAAAAATCTATACTTAAAAGTTTTATCCAAATTTACTTACTACCTATTTAAACTGATTTTAGAAATGCTGAAACATATTGTTGTCTTGACCTTCTGGTTTGAATCCTTGCATTATAAGAATTCGTTGATTTTCAAATTGGACATTTGAGAACCGTCATACATTAGAAGACCGTTCGTGATTTTGACTACGGCACCATTACGTCATATACATATACGCCTGCGTAGCATTCCAGCATACATGGAGAGCGAAGTATTGAGGTTATAGACGGGCATGCATTAGAATATTAGAGGTGATAAGGTTTGACTACTGCATTCTCACGTCATATACGTTTACGTCGGCGGAGCGTTCCCAGAGTTATAAGGAAGTATTGTATGATCAATTTGATTAGTGGACACAGTACTACCTCAGCCAAGGTGAGAAATGAGTTGGTTTTCGCCATTCAGTACAAATCAGTTATCTTACTGCCTAATGTCGGAGTAGATATTATTTATGTTCGAGTTTCAATGATGGCCAAACCAACCAACCAATTTATCATGAAACTGTCTTCTTCGTTTAATTTCATGCTGGTTTATATAAGTTTTATAGTTTATTTCAACTCTTAATAGTTTTTATGTGAGATAGAACAGAACAAAGTACAGATTAAAACATGTGTTTTACTGTGAACCAGCTTAAGCTATCAATTTAATAATACTATATACATATATAAATTAATATATCACTGTTGATGCTCATCCCTCTCCCTTTATTTGCTAGTAAATTTAAGTCTAATACTTTATTAATATTCTTTCTGAAAAACGTAACGCATGCGATAGTTGAATTTAATACAAAAATAAAATATTGGTAAACTTATATAGCTCTTTCACGTCCTCTCAAGTTACACAAAGACTGAAACCACAGGATTACACTTACCAAACAAATGTGTGAGGTAAAAACTAAACATACCATCATCGCTTAGGTCCCCAGTTACAGTGTACTTTGCAGCACACAACGACCCGCATCTCCGAGCAAATGTGTTGAAGCAACTGTATGCTCTCACCCAATTACGCTAAATTCGATTGTTGATTTTGATCAAAGGAGAAACTTTTATTCGCTAAGGGATGACGTTCGCACTTCCTAATTAGTTCTGATAAAATTAAACATGTTTTGAAACTGAGCGAGGATTTGTTTACGTAAGTAAGGAAACACATTACGATGTTATTGGTTCTTGAAACGCAGCCAAAGGCAAAATTATCATATTTACTATGCAATAAAACGTAGGAGGATATTGAGGTGTATTTTCTTGAGAGATAACAACAATAATTGTAATGTAAGGCTTATGCAAATTAAGCCTTCTTTAATATTTAAATCCTCCAAAATGAATAATTAGCTAGCTACACACGTCATATTGATTTGTATATAATTTACATGACATTTAATTGCATTTATTAAGTTTAAAATATTAAATTTCGTTATGGTACATTTAAACAAATCATGAACCAAAATATTCATTAAGACTGGTCATTAAGTTGATTTAAAATTAAGTAGGCTACAACCATGGAACCCTTCCTTCAGTTATACATAAATAGATACTGAATCATGACTGGAGCTGGGAAGGAATGATGGTTAGTTGAGTTTGTTAATAGCTTTAATATAACAAATAAAATTTAATTTCCATGTCATCGTTTTTGCCTCATCACAAGTAATAATTTATAAGTAACTGAACAAAGGGCCATTATAAAGTTTTCTCGGAAATATTCATACATTAAAAAATTAACTGAACGGCTACCAATTGTATAACAGATGTTCAAACGTGGTTGAGCAACCACTTATTTTCCATTAATATTCCTAGAAGATTTTTTAAACGGTCGTTACTATTAATTTATTGGGAACTATAACATTTTTCCTGTATTTTTAAAATATTGTAGGCCCAAATATATTCATAGCATATTATACTTTTTAAAATTTGTCGAATACCTAAAATGTAAATTTTATTCTAGCATACTTTGGGACATGAATTTCAATATCATATTGCGTTTGTGTATTATATTTTCCTGAAAGTGCTAACCATTCGTTTTGAAATATCTTTCGAAAGTACAGAAAATTTGGTGTTGTGATTAAAACAATATAATGTAGTCTTATAAACCCATAATGTAAGGATCGAGAAAAAAAACTTATATAAATGCTGATCAAACGTCTAAAGGCGTGCGCTCTGTGAACATTGGCTATGTGTGCAGTTATAAAAAGCAATAGAGAGTTAATTGAGGAAAGTAGCAACTTTTAAATTACTGGCCCGAGGATGAATGGCAAATGTGACCTTCAATAGTATTCTGTCCTGTTATGCTAATGTAATTCTCGTCTGAGTTGGTTCTAGATCCGCATGATTGCAACTCGTAGAATTTAAACAACAGCAATTACGTACGAGATTTTCTTATTTTCCCCAACTATATATATAAATATAAATGCTGCTTCCGTATATTTGTGGTCGCTAAACTCGAAAAATTGACTTTGCACAACTAAAACTGCGGATACCAAACTTTACATATTGATAAATAAGGGGAAGTCTCAGGGAAAAGATAACTGTATGATTTCCTTTAATATTATCAAAATGACGCCTGTTGAAACTTTTCTAAGTCAAATAACAAAACGAATATAGTTATTAGACAAAATAAATCCGTTCACTCATAAGCGGGCACGACCACTTCAAGGTACGCTTGCACAGACTGCTTGCATCAAACATGTTAAAATGGGTGATGTCTTTAACTGACAATACACCTGTACATTACGGAGTTCCTCCGGAAACAGATAATTTCTAAATGTTGAGTAGAATTCAATGGCTATGAGTTATTGTTATTAACAACAATAATAGTGGAAAATTCGAATAATTGATATTTCATTATTGTTTATATTAAAACTTTACAGGTATACAGTCACAGAATTTGCCAGTTTTTCAAGGAGTTTGTGCACTAAGACTTTTAGATTAATCCTGTGGTATTAGTAATGTGTTTTTCCAAAACAAGTCTCATCCTTAATTTTTTATCGAATCCTTCTCTTTAATAGCTATGCAGTATGTACTGTAAACATTATTAGAGCGGATGAAATCGTTTTCCAGAGAACAGATTTTGTTGAGGATATACGAGTATTTGCACTTTATCCATTAAATATACGGTTTCCTGTATAGCCCCATTTACAATCGTTCCATATAGTAGCTCTCTCTAACATGAATATCTCAGAATAAACATAATATAAATAAAGGTCTGCCTTTATTTTGTTACGTTGCATTAAAATCTGGAAGAAAAAGTATATTTTGGAGAAATTTGGTTGAGAAATTAATTTTCTATACATTTGAAAGAAGAAAAATTCATAATTTTTTTTACAATTTTGTTTTATTTTTTTTACAATCGTTTTCCAGAGAACAGATTTTGTTGAGGATATACGAGTATTTGCACTTTATCCATTAAATATACGGTTTCCCGTATAGCCCCATTTACAATCGTTCCATATAGTAGCTCTCTCTAACATGAATATCTCAGAATAAACATAATATAAATAAAGGTCTGCCTTTATTTTGTTACGTTGCATTAAAATCTAGAAGAAAAAGTATATTTTGGAGAAATTTGGTTGAGAAATTAATTTTCTATACATTTGAAAGAAGAAAAATTCATAATTTTTTTTACAATTTTGTTTTATGCCATTATTTATGAGATAAAATTCTTTGCGTATAAATGGCCCCTGAAATATATAAACGTATATAGCAAAATTGCATCGTTTTGCAATACGGAAAAATTAAGTGCAGTGCTAAAAGAGTATAATATTTTTAAAAACATGAAATAGTATCACAGCCCATAGTACGGCATGATTTTCACCTTGCTAAAATCAACAAATGTGCCGGCAACCTAATTACATGAGAGCCAACAGCGGGAGAACAAATTTACACCGTGATGCGGGCCAGAGTAAACAGGGAATCCCGCTCGGAAAACTTCGCTTTCCAAACAGTTCAAGAGTTGCAGTAATTAAATAACTAATAAAATACACGATGGAATTGACTTTTTACTTAAATTCTACAAACTTAATTTTTCCCCATTTCTTGTGACGCATCTATTGAAAGAGGTCTGTTGCGACCGAACAAGAGGAGCCATTTACGTCTCTTTGCGCGGGAGAATTGATGATTATCAATTATTCAGAATGATTATATCAACAATTCGTGGTTCATAATCGGCATTAAACATTATTTTCATGATCCTGCCTACCCGCCATGCATAGGCATAAATAAAAATAGTCTTTCCGACTCGGACAGAGGAAGTGGGTAGACTTTGTGACTAAAAGTTTTAAATGGTTAATTTAATTTTTAAAAAGATAAAAAAATCAAATATAATTCATTTTGTGTGTTGTTTAATCATTAATACATATATTTTGTTAATAAATAACACTTTACAGTTAACAGTACTGATTTTTGGAGGAATTATTAAATTACTTTGGGTATCGTATTGTACAAGATTGATATAGAGACCTCTGATTTGCGAAATTGTTAATCTTTTACAAGGGGAATTAAAATTAGAAGTCAAATAATTGGTACATTAACAAATCTTGACCTTCCTACCACCCCATTGTTGGGGGTTAATGTTGTCATATACCCCATAAATAACGATGTTTAGACGTAATTTAATATGACGATTTAATACCAATATATTCATATATTTATGTTCCAAAGTTAATGAGAGGAGAGAACTTTTGGAACAATCGATTTATAACACGATATACACGATGTTTGTTTACGCTAATCATCGAAACCACTGAAACGATTTCAAAGAAATGTTATAAATATGAATTGAAAGCATAGAGTAAACTTGATAGTAACACCACTTCCTATATCAACGTTTTCTGCAACCGCTGCTTAGCATGATTAAGAAAATATCCAGGTAACAAAAGTAAATTTTTGTATAAAAAATACTATTAACAACTATCCATTTTAGCAAATGTTTAGCATGCAGTATTATGATTTTTCACACACACACACACACACACACACACACACACACACACACACACACACACACACACACACACACACACACACACACACACACACACACACACACACACACACACACACACACACACACACACACACACACACACACACACACACACACACACACACACACACACACCACACACACACACACACACACACACACACACACACACACACACACACACACACACACACACACACACACACACACACACACACACACACACACACACACACACACACACACACACACACACACACACACACACACACACACACACACACACACACACACACACACACACACACACACACACACACACACACACACACACACACACACACACATAGTTGTTTGTTTTTGGGGGTTATGTAATATATATGTATACACTTTTTTTATTTATTATGTTAGAAAAATAACTGTATAGAAGGTGTTATTTCACCTTTTTACTATTATGAACACTTATTTCCATTGTGCTTTGTATTGCATATGGAATACAAAGTTGAATTACCTCAAAGTACTCTGCTTTATTTAAGCAAAGTAATAGAAGTTTCAAATAATTATATTATTAATTTGTTTAGATACATTCTATTATCAGGAAATTCTTAGAAACACTGAGGCCTATATAGATAAATATTACACGCCTATAGCATTTATTTGCATATTTACGTTATTAATTGCAAAACCTTGTAGATCAGCCATGTCTCACCTCATCTAAAATCCGGGTATCTATTGCTTGGTGAGTTTTAATACATGCTATATATTTTTACTATTTCGTCCAAAAAGTTCGTTATAGTTCTGTTGTAGTCTCCACTTTTTATATAGCTATTCAACTACAGTTAAACTAACTTACAGTTTAAAAATAAGAAAATACTTTTCCCTTCAATTTATGTCTCTTTAACTACAGCCTTTACATCATTTTAAGAAACTACTATTATATCAAGCATTAATGAATCATGAACTTTTGCAGTAATTCAAGTTGCATTACGGCCTTTAATCACATACGTTTTTACAATATAATTTGAGATTCCGTTCAATGCCATTTCAGTTAAACGCTAATATAGCTTATGGGAAATTATAATGATAAATATAATGAAAATATAATGATACACGTGCAATTAAACGTTTATCAGGTATTCACGATTTACTAGTTCAGAAGACTGGTCTGATACCTGTAATTTAAAAAGCTCAGTAACAGCTATCAAGTTATTTTACCGTATAATTATTCAACAGAAAATAAACCAGCAAAATCTTAAATCTTAGGGCACTAATATATTTAAATTGGGATAGAGCGTATTTAACTATAAGAGTGTCTTTTAAACTTAGTCATTCAAATTTAGAAGTAGTTTCAAAAACCGAAATATCGTCCAATGAAAATAAATTACCACAGAGAGATTTAAGAGGTCGTTTAAAAGGGATTTTTATATTCAAACGATCCTGTCATATTCTAGTGAAAGTGTAAAAGTCATCGCCAGCTATTAGTTTTATGAAAAATGTTAAAAACCCCATCATTCTGATGGTGAACATGAACTCAATACAGTGCAAAGTGGAAATCATAATTCATAACTCAGTAAATAATTCATAACATTTACGTATTATGTAAATTAAACACAATGCCCCTCTTCCGCTCATAACCAGCTCACGGTGCTATGTTCTACCGACCAAGGAATACCATTGGTCGCTATACTGAACCCTATTCATTCGCTGACACGAGTGAATCGCTGCGCTCGTGACTTACACAGGTTTTCATATTATTGAAATATTTATTATTCAGCATTAATAATGTTTATCCAAACAAATAAATTATAAAATACCAGAGAGAGTGCGGCGGCGCCGAGCCTTAGTTGTTGGTTGGGCAGAAGTAGTCTCATGTTAAAGATAAATTATTGATACGAATTCAAACGCTTTTTAGTTTGTTCGAAACTTTTGTTGGTTATTCAAAACTTTGTACTTGAGCATTTGAGAGTTGAAACTATCACAAGAATTGTAAAGTACACTAAAGTAAAGTTCACAAGTACTACTCAAAGAGCCTTCTGAATTCATTATGTTTCTTGAATGTTTTTTCCGTTTAGCGACTAACTGAAAACAAATACATCGTCCGGAAATATCTTGTGAAATATCTCCATATTCAATTTTTTGACCTATCAAGTCCATGTCGCTTTTAACTGGTGTATTGCAGGTTGGTTACTTCAAACCTTCACAAGAAGAAGAAGAAATATGATATGATATGATAGATATGATTTGAGAAGAGATATTAAATCAGGAAAAGAAAGTGACCACGATATTGGCCCACTTGCCTAGCTCTGTCCATTTTCTTTGTTCAAATAGTCCTCGATAAAGTTTCGATATTGAGCAAGTTTGGGCAGAGCTGTACTGTACCCAAAGCAAAGTTATTCATCATATCAGGAAGTATGTTACTTAAGGGGAGTTGAACAGCCCATAAGATCCCATGTAAAGAGTAAAAAGTATATAACACATTATCTCAAGTCCTATTACATGTATCACTTTGAAATTACTACAGGTTTTACATTTATTATGACGTGAGTTCAATGAACAAGGATTATGCTTGTAACTGCGTAAACAAAAAAATATGAATTAAAAAAATATACGTCAGAACAATTATAATTATATAAGTAAATTATTTTATTTCCATTCATCTTTCAGGGACACCGTGTAAAGTATATAACGGAGAAAAGCATTTTCCTCACTAAGAGGAAGTTGTAGACCTGGGTTAATTTGAAGGTCGGGCAGCATGTACGTTACAGGTCAACAGGAACAACACACCTTTACAATATCTAAATTTATTTTTTTAAGAAGAGTTCGATCACCTTTTAAGCCTTATTCTGCCCGTCCTTAAGAGCCATTGTCTTGTGTGAGGATCTTATGAAACAGAATAAAGGCGAGAGTCGATACAGTACAAGGTAGATGCTACTGATAATAAGCTGTGCCAGACAGGATTGTAACCGGCGCTATATACCTTAGACCCAAAGTCCAACGTCTTAGACCGTTCGGCAATCTCTCAAATGATACTCTATAGAAGACTGCTCTTTGTAATATAGAATGTTCTCTTGATTAAGAATGATTTCCTGACATGAAGGAATGATGTAGTGTCAACAGAACTGAGTCGGCACTGGTGCGGGGTGAAGTTTAATCACGTTCCTTGACACTTTGATACAGTTACCAACTTTCACCTGAACTCTCCAGAGTCATCTCATTTTGTACTTCTTACTCGATGACGTCATCAGTCTACATATGTGAAAATGTGTTTCGTAGTCATAAATACGAGTATTATGTGTGAAATATATTTAGAAATATATATTTGTATATTATATACATATACACAAATAAGTCCTAATAATATTATAAATGCCTAATTTATAAGTGCCTTATTTATTTGTTTATTTTCACACCTTAAACTACTCAACCAATTGTACTGAAATGTACATGGTTATATTTACGGTTCTTGGGATGAATAGGCCTATTATTATTTCTAAAATCTCTCTGGACTACGCCCCACTGGTTTTTAAAACACTAAAAATCCCATCTTGGTCCCTAAAACTTGTGTAATATTAATTTAATGAGCCTGACAAATTAAATGTTCTGTGTAAACATTGTTTATTATTTTCAATTCGTTTACATTTACAGTGTGTAAATTGTCAAAAGAGTAACAATAATCTTCAAGCCGATTTATATTTCAGAGATTGGTAAGAACTACTGTACTTTAGAAAATATTCTAAAACCTAAGATCAAAATTTGATTCCGGAGACTCCCTTTGAAGCAGTCCACAAGAACTGTGCTATATAAAATTTCAATAGACTGTTGTTATGAACTCATGTACCATCTCCAGCTCTAAATCATCTAAAATTAAAAAAAAAAATACTATAAATTTAATCCATCTTATTTGTATTATGAAAGAATAACATCATATATAAACTAAACATTGGCGTCGGAAATACAACTCACTCGAACTAGAAGTTCTCATGCAGGAAGAAAACCTACTAAATTGCGAAGCCACGGGTAACTGCTATGAACTGACTGAATCTATATTAAGGGTAGTGAGCCTCCAAGAATGTTTAGCATTCATACGATAAAAAATTTGCAGTCCATACTTACTTAAGTTGATATTATTACATGCTTTAAACACAATCTGATAAACGCAATCCAACAATGCGAAATACATATATTTCCTTTGTTGTAAATACCCGTCTGTAAGCTCATGTAATTAAGTATCAAAACACAATCGAGTTGAAACATAATGATTCCATGTATTTGATTTTATATATCTCAAAGATCTTCATGAAAAATTAGATATTAGATTTTAGATAATGTAACACACAGCACATAAAGCTTGGTAACCTATTTAAAAAAATCCACAAAGGAAGTAAATGTTGTATCATTATGAAACGTAATTACCCTCCCAAGTTACGTCCTGGTTCTGACTCGTTTTGCCTCATCAAACTTTACTATTATTATACTAGCAGCTCTTCTGTGTCTTGCCCTTGATAATTAAAATACTTTATTGTAGAAGAAAATTATACATTTGTCCCAAAACGTGGTGAGAACAGCTTTCCAAATTAAACAGAATAAAAATAAAACCCTGAATAGAGCAAACTAATAATTGTGATATTAATACAGCTTCTATTATATAAACTTATGTAAGGAATGATTTTATAATCCTAATTGTTTGTTTACTCAGTATAATAAAGGAAGGTGAGGGCAGTAAGCAGTGTTTGTCCCTCAGCTATTGTAAAGTGGAATGATATATGTCTACATATATCGTGAGAAATATATGTAATGTTTACAGTATAAGCTGGGTAACAAAGTAAGCGCTTCTTGAAGCAAGGAAAATTGTAACAATTACTGATTTCCGTTGGGAAACATAACTTTTCCAGAGCTCGTGTGGGTTACTTATATAACATTATTCGTGGCAGTTGGAAAATTTTACAATGCTGAACTTTTAATATGTAAAACAATACTTAAAAATAACACCATTATTAATCAATACTATTTAAAGTAGATTTCTATGATAGTAAAAAAAGTTACTGAAGGCACTTGTGTTATATCAAAATATATTTGAAAACAAAACTGAAAATACAATTAATACAATGATTTTATTCCATGTTTAGTAAAAAAAAACCACTTTAATATTCGTAATATAATTTTTTAAGGCCCTAAAGGAAGGATGTACTTATTTTAAATACTTATATTTAAAATCAAACTAACTTTTGGGAGTGTCATGTGACAAATAAATAAAATTTTAATTCAGCTTAATATAAAAATTTTTATACAACTCAATATTTTGTGTAAGCTTATGATTGTGTGCAATTTTAAACTGATTCTAATTATATTAAAATATATACCTACTTATTAATATCATATTATATTTCAATATAATACTTATTGAAATAGTGATAACATACTGATTTAAGTTTACGGAAGAAAATGCTTCAGAGCCGTTTAAATTCTTTTGTAAGAATTGAAGAATTATATTGAGAATGGTACAAAAGCAGCGATTGACATTTTTTATTCGTTCGTGAACTTCCAGTTTCTTTTCTAGATTGTACACATAGTGGTAAATTCTTAAAAGTCCCGTAACAATAATGCCATAAATATTAAAACAACAACGACTGACATATACTGTTATTATTGTTAGTAAAGTTAAAAGTTAGTAATATGTGAAGTAATAAACCATACATAAATCTTTTTGCGTAGACCCGGTTTTATTGAAATGCATTACTTTTATTTTTTAATTTTTCTGTTAAGGTATGTATAAACCGACCATTGTCTCGAAACCAGTCCAGAAACTATGGGTATTGCCATTTACTTTTCTCCAGATTTCCTTGTTCTATTTTTGAGTTTTAACAATTCATAACTTATATGATACAATGAACAATACACATACTTCCCCTAATGTGGTAATTGGGACATCTTTAGCATAATCCGTTTATTAAGTGAGGTATGGGCCACTAACCTTAACCACAATCCATGGCCTTGACTACCTGGTTTAACCTGAAGCTGAAACACTTATTTTAAACCGGTCTCAAATTAATGACGGTGATTTGCATGCTCAATAAACGTAGAGACCCCTCTGCAGAAGAGTGAACCTGTTTTCCGCGAAATGGTTTGAGGAAAATTATTTATTATTGAAGAGTGTAGTACTTCTTCATTACATCTAAACACGATTGCATTCAAAAGTGGAGTAAAGTAATGTAATAAATATGCATAATTTTATAATTGCGATGAAACTGTTTTGAGTTTAAAATGGGTTAATTATAAAAATTGAATTCATTTCCTGACTATTTTGAACGGTAAGTTTTTAGACAATTTTAGACAGCATTTAGATAATTAAGTAATTATACAGGATATAGTATTCGATACTTCATATAAGTGTAACGGCCCTAATGAGACAATAACCATTTTTAAAGTTCCGTATTTAATTTTCTAAATAATATAAAAATATGTTTGTATAAAATATTATGTTTTTTGATATGCTGACACTATTAATAGCAGTCCTAATATACCCACACCATATTAAAATAATTCTACTTGAACTATATCTTTTGTGGGTTCAATTATTTTTTCTGTATGAAAATACATTCCAAATGCCATCTCCTGCAATACCATTCGGCCTCAACACACTAATTAAATTTTAGGGTTCCAAGAACTAGCACTGTTCATAAGACAAAGTAGTTTGAGTTCTGTTTGTTCGATTTCAATGCTTTTCCGAAGAAGAGTACTGGAAACCAGAAATTAAATATCTCATACACTGGAATTTCTGCTCTTATTTATTATTAACAGTTTATTGCGACTTGCATTAAAGCAGACTGGTATAACATAAGAGATAACATATTTATGATATCCTAATCCTAATAATAATATAAATGCGAAAGTGTCTTTGTTTGTTTGTTTTGCTTTCAATATAAGCCTCTTCTTATTTCAAAAATCCCTAAGGGCTACGCCCCACTGTTCTTTTAGTAACGAAAAATGCCATCTTGGTCTTTAAAGTTGCGAAATATTGTTTTGAAGTGCCTGTAAAACGTAATCAACTGTCCTGTGTAAACATTGTTTATTATTTTCAGTTTCCACTTATGAGAATGAGTACATATATACTCTTAAGTCATTTCTAATAATGGTAGGATTAACCATTATTTTTAAAAGCCGTTTCAGATTTCAGCGACTATGTAAGTACCCATCTACCTTTCCTAAAATATAAGCTAGTCAGAGTTTAACTCCGAAGACTCAATTCCAAGCAGCCGGCAAGAACTAAGCTAGATGAAAGTTCGTTGGACTGTGCTTTTGACCTAATATACCATTTCCAGCTCTAAATGTGCAAAAATATTAACAATATTGTTCAGTTTATAAAGGAAAAAGGTTATTGTTAATGTAATTATAACTGTATATTTTTATCAAATACTAAGTATTAGATCTAAAAGACAAGGTTACTATGAATCCTTTACTACAAATGTCAAGACTGATATGAAACTTATCTTAGTTAACTTTTGACAGAAGTAGGCTACTCTGATCTGTGATATGTATATTCTTGATCGGAAAACAAGACAAAATCAACTATGGAATAAATTAGACTAAGAACAAAATTAATAAATTTAAATGGCCATAAATATACACTTTTTGATGTATTTTCGTGGCATCAAGGCAAACTCACCATTGGTGACGGAAATATAATTCACTCGAACTAGCAATGGTCATGCACGAGCAACGCTTACTAAATTGAGTGCAAAGCATCAGATATCTGTTAGCAGTGTAGATAAAAAATACAATGAAGTCTAACTTTTACTATACATTTAAAGACTGTTATGGAACCTATCTTGATTGTCTTTTGACAGCAGTAGGCTTCTCATAGCTCTGTGTGTACATATATTTTATTGATCAGAAATAAACTCAAATCAATTATGGAACAACGTATACTAAGATAGAAGTAAATTAAAATAGCCATAAACACTTATCAACAGATTTTCTTCATTGTGGGAAGAATGCAAACTCAATACTGGCGTCAAAAATCAAATTTACTCGAACCAGAAGTGCTCAAATAGGTGCAAAACCTGTGAAACCGGTGCGAAACCGCGGGTAACTGCTAGTATTTTAAAAAAGAGCCGATTTTACAGAACAGCTGCTGAAGCCTGGATGAACCCCCCGTGTAGTTATAGTACAAACACACACAGTGAATTACCTTTATATCATTCACAGGTTCTAGAACGTGTTACAGCGCTATAACAAAACTATTACTATTTGATGTATCTAAAATCTCGTTACAAAAACTGTTCAAATAATACAGAGAATAAAGTTTAGTTTTTGAAAAGTACCTGAATAATAATATTTATATTAGAGTGATAATCTTCTTCGATACAACATATTAAAAGGAAAGTATATGAAAGTATAAAATATAAAGAACAAATATGCATTACATTGTTTCAAAAGTCCAATAAAATATAAAGTACGCATTACTGAGTTAAATTCAACCATAATAGCAACAAATACATGTTTCTATGATTAATGCGTACTTTTTGGTTCAACCTGTTTCATAAGTGAACTAAACGAGGGAACCTAGTATGGACTGCTATAGTTTATCGCAACAGCAAGTTTGGTACATTAACGTAGCATTTTTAGAATAAAACAGTTTCAAATTAATTAAAATCTTGTAAGCTTCTTATATTATTGCAAACATTTATTGAAATAAGATTTGTATAACTTAAAATAAACAATGGTTTTTTAGAGTTTTTGTGTGTTTTACTGCTTAAATTAAAATTATTTTTAATATAAGTGAAATAGCCAATTTCTCCCATTTTTGGTTTGGAAAATATCATTTCAGTATCATTTCACAAAACTAACAATTATTGATGATTTACAATTTATTTATATTTACTCTAAAATATTTTTATTTAGTGTAAGAATTTGTTTGTTTCAAAGTTTAGTAGTAAAACTGTAGAAACATACGAATACTAAAGTCAAGTTGATAACAAACACTGTGAAAATATGTTTTCATTTCAAGCAGTAATACAAGTACCATTAAGTTTAAACTTTATCTGCTAATAAGTTGAAATGGAACAGTTCGCTAAGTCACCTAGAAATCTTGAGGGATTTGTTGAGGAAAGTGTTAACATAATAAACGCTACAATGCCTCTGTGCGCCGTCATTAGCGCTAATTTAATTGAAACTTGGTTTTGAGTTTCGTCTTGTGTTATGACTTTTCCATTAGACATCTGTAAACTTAATTAAATGAATAAATCCACAGCTACTTTCATCAAGAAGTGTTTTGATCAAATAAAAAACACAAGCAAATAATCTACTACTTTTCTATGATGCGATACTGGTTTCGTAATACGAGATGCAAATTAAGAAACTGTTTGGTCTATGAATTGCATATTTGCTTTCTGCGGTCTTAAATAAAGAGGAAAACTCAAGCGTTACATATTATCACAACATACCACAAGTAATTCTAAAAGGAAAGGAATAAAATTATCTAATGCTTTCATCGGATATTTTTCAATGTGAAATTTTTCCAGTTGTAAAACTAAAATTTTGTGTCTTTATTGTTTTGATGACATCGTTGAGCTTATTCGGTATAATAGGCCCTACATTAAGTTTAGAGTAACCTGCATTTTAACAGCAGTTTCGTACCTTTAAGGGGTGAAGTACAATAAGCGGCTACCACTACAATCGAATCATCGATATTCATAAGTATCTAAACTACCGAAACCAATATGTTGAAATCTTGAAGTATTACTTAATATGCCTCATTAGGTAGGAACTTCAAACTTGATTTGAGCTTATTATACTGTAAATAAAGTCATTTTTACAGTAAACAATAATGTTAACTCATAAACTCAGTAGTTCAAGCCAAAATAACTCTCCGATCAATCATACCTCGATAATTCGTACAGTAGTTAGAGCTAAGATCAGAGAGAGAGAGAAATAAATGTTTGTTCAAGAAATAGGAGGAGGACATGTGCTGATGAACGTTTCGCCGCTGAGCTGAATACAAATGGCAAGGATTAGTCATCAGTGGCTTTAATCAGCTTTATCAGTCCTGATGGCCGAGTTGTCCCGCCTCTCTCAAGCCTTTGTTTTGTTACACAGAATTGATTAAACACTATGGGTTCTGCCATTTTGTTACTTGTTCGTTTATACATTTTTAACAATGCTTTAACAATAAAGTCCACTGTGGATGTTTCAGTCAAGTACTGGAATGAAACTGAAATAGAACCCTTTATCAACAATAAATTTCTTATTTGTTATATTCTTCATTTCATCCCTCAAATACACGTAAAAAGAATTCACTTTAAATGTATGACTATTGTTTATTGTCGTTTTTAATGGGATATTATTTGCTGTTTTATTGATTCGATGGATAAACCTTCATACCATACATATAAAAATACTTTGCGATATAAATCTTTCAAACTTCAAATTATTGGAAAAAAAGTACCGTCAATTATATCATGAGGGTCTTTAAAATCATTAGACAATGCTATCAACATACATTTTGTTTTAAATTACAAGGCCTAATTTAAAAATATTTAAGCATGTTATCCCTACTACGATACGTACTATTTTAATGTATTAATTGTTGTAACGACTGTAATAAATAATAACGGTATAATTGATATATGGAGTTAAAATGATAATGAATTAAATGCTTGTGAATGTGAATTACTAGACATACTACAATAGAATCATATATCAGGAGATTAGAATCGCATCTAAAATAGGATCCGGCTGTTTGGAAAATATAGTTGAATAATATTTTTGTAATCAGTTTACTCATCATTTAAAGCAGATATTTATGGAATAATAAAATCTGAAGAAGGCCCCGTCGAGAGAAATATTTTTATGAACTGTTAAAGACACAATATTTAGCTATGTAGTTCATGCAATGTTTTGCAGTACGAGTATATTCCTTGAAAATGCATGTCGATCTTGCCCCTCTTCGATAATGTGCACATGTATTCTGTATTTAAGCTTATAAACATTTCCTGATATTTAAAATTTCTATATAATTATAGAAACTCAATTAAGTCTTTTAAAATCTCATATAGTGTTATGATTAACATACTATTAAAGATAAGTTTGTCAAAGTACTTTTTTAACTCCCTCTAACCGGGTTGTCATAATCCTTACACTAATAAAACAACCATAATAAAATAATTCAGACGTTCTTTTAGGCTAAGTTTAAAAATGTGTTTATAATTAATTTTAATCCATTCAATTTTATTGATTACCTACAATTACCTATTAGTAATGGAATTCAAAATTCTACGCCCTATATCGTTTAATTGTACCAGAGAAGCGTGCTACACTTGGATTCTGAAATGCATAATTCCTAACTACTCTTGAGTTCAGTGATGATAATCGTGTACATTCCTCCGACCGCCTATATGGCTTCACTGTAATCAAATTCGGAAGCAGATTGTATCTAACAGACACATATACTCTAACACAGTGATGGTATTTGGAAGAAATTCTAATCCTTAAACTATATCTGATATTGTGTTGGAAAGTTAAGCTCCAACAGGAATATAATAGGACTCTTATATTTAGAAAGTTTAAGTCTTTTGATTATTTGTTCATCGTTAATGGGGCAAGCAAGAAACAACCTTGAAGAAACACCAACAAAGACTGATGATGATGAAGATCTCGCCTCTGAGTGGAATACAAATAGAGGGAAGGAGAATCAGTCATTGGCGGAGACAATCAGTTTCATTAGTGAGATGACCCAGTTGCCTTCCCTTCTAATGACTTCTTGCTTTAATATAATATTCATAAATTGGTTTTAATCTTTTAATGTATAATGTGATATCTTGGAATAGATGTTTATGTTTAGGAGGTATTAATACATTAGGTTCTCGGTCGACGTTGTAACACACGTCAGACTTATAAAATTAAACCTCACTCTGTTTTCATTATCCAGAACTGGGATTTTAGTGTGAAAGTATTAATTCATATTAGATTTTACATTGATAATAAATTTATTTATTTACGAAAATATCTATGAAAAACGCATCTCACCTGGTAGCAGTCAGTCTTATTTAAATTAAAACTCGTTTTTATAGACGAATAATACGAATAAAATGAAAACAATTAAAAGCCATAGCAAAACAAAATCGAGTATGGATATTACCAAAGAATAAATTAACAGTAACAGAACACACCGTGTAACTTAATCACTAGTAATTCTAACATTCGTATACATTCTAAACTGTACTTCAGAATCATAAAAGTACGTGATATGCTCTTAAATAATATATTTCTAAAAATAAATATTTTAATTGTTTGTAACAATACCACTTGGCTCTTAGTTTATTTAAAGATAATTAATTTTCTGATTAGTTTCAATTACCTGTTTCAACAATTAGAAGATTATTTTTGTCATTACATTTTAACATGTTTTATGAATCAACGTCGAGAGCGAAACCTCAATCAAGAAATAAAATAGGTTATAACTTAGATGGGTTATAGGGATGTCATTTACATAAATCACAAAATAGTAATGAGACTAATATTTAGACTTGAGGTTCCCTACGTTTGTTCAGATCCTAAAAAGAAGATCAATTGCCAAAGATCTGTCTTCTATATATACTCATCCTTAATTGCGTTTGTAAAATACAACATTACCAAGAAATATTAATTTACTTGTAGTAATAAAAGGTTTAAAGCAGGTTAGTTTGCACAAAACAGTAAATTAAACGTTTTTTTAAAAATCACAAAAAGGGAAAGATCTGTTTTGGTTTTTGTTGAAGTAGTTTAAAATTATACATACTAAAAGGTCCAAACCCAATTATGGTTGAATATAAACTAAAATGTAATTCTAGAAAGCAGTGACAACAAATTAAATCATTTGCAATTTAAGCGTAAAAACAAGTTTGCAAAGTTCAATTAAATTAAACGGTATCTTCCACGACGCCCACAATACGTAGTGACGTTGATCGCGGGAGAGATAAGGAAGTTTATTGTGGTCTCTGAATTGAAGGCACTACATTATTCTGAGACGACGTGACGTGTCACTGGGGTCATTAAAATGTGTCTCGTCAGTGTTCGCAGCATCTCGTAACGATGCACTGTGAGCGAGACAGCCTTCTCAATCCGTAATGTTAACCACCACTGTTAGGTTAGGTTAGTCACGTCTTCAAGTTTACTACCTTCACATGTTGTGTCACAGTAGCAATTTCTCAAAATAAAGCGTCTTGTAACAAGTTTAATTTAGTTAGTAAGCAGTATAATATGTTTCAAAGAAATATACTAGACAACATTTTTAGAAGCTTACATAAACAAAAGTCAACAGTACACGCAAAACCCTAATAAATGAAACGAAATTAAATTATACAAGTGGCGTTTTTCGTAGATTTAGACAATTCTGTCTCACTATCTTTAAAGTAAGGCAGATATGTAAAGAAAATGTTGCGTTTCAACTCATTAAAACATTCTATAATAGAAAAAAAAACCCTACATATTTTCTATAAATATTATACCTTCAAAGTTAAAAGGTAAGGGCGATTACATTACTCGGGAGTTCATTGTTTTATTCAATTCACAGAATGAGAATCAGAAATCATTATTTCTTTGAAATTACACATTAATTATAAAAAAGAACCACATGGAACTGACCCTGTACGTGGCTCTATGATCGCTTTAATCTATGTGCGCCTACATGATAACTAGATGTCAAATGAAAATACCATATTGACGTATTACATAGTAACTAATCAATATCCATGCCACTACTGCTAAATCCAAGATAATTTATTTTATTAGTTTGTATTAAGTAATTTAAATATCTATGTAATTTACTGACTATCCGTTGGTAACAGTTGCAATATATAGAGCATAGTCTTGTCGTGGATGGGGAGTGGTTCGAGTTTTAAAGTTGTCTCTGTGAGTACACGTGTTCGAAAAATTCCTGTACGCCACAAACTCACGTATCACGTTGCTTTAATAGCTGAAACGAAGTTTAGTAAAATTATGATTGTTCAAATTTTAAATAATATAAAACAGTATAGTAAACAAATAATTTAAGCTATATATAGCTTTACTCAGCTTATACTTTCCGCAGATACAAACATGTACACAAGCATATTTTTCAGTCAATAGACTCTTTGTTTTTCCTATAAGCAGCCTTTGGTTGCTTTGTGGAATTAATGGGATGCCACATCAGATTTTGCTTGAAGCAACAAATGTGTGTGGAAAGATAATACAGTGCCATATATTAACATATCCAATATTAATCCCAGAGCCACGGATTCGAACAAACATAAGAGGAAAATTTGTAATTCAGTGACAACGAGATCTGTGTTAATGCCTCTAACATGGTAGCATTAAGATACTTACAAAAAAATACCTAATCGTTGTTAAAATGCACGGTAGGTTTCACATGCCAAAATTAATATTTTAATAACATAAATTCAAGTGCAGTTTTATTCTATAAATGATTTGAAAATTTACATGTGATTTATTTGTTATTTTTGCTTAAATCTAAAAACCGATGGTTTCACTTAATAAAGTATTATATTTCCGTCTTTAATTCTAAGGCGACATATATTTGATAATATACTTTTGTTTGATAATATAGTCTGTTTGTTTTACTTAATATACCAAATGTGAAACCAGATTTCTATAATTTTAATTAATGTGTATTGTAAATTATGAAATGGACGCTAACAAATAACTTTGCGAGTTCATTGAACTTGTTAACAAGATTCATATCTGATTATAACACCACGTTTTAGTCTTATTTTTATTAAACGGTTTTATGACAGGTGTTCAATAATGTTCCGAACTTAAATGTAAAACTGAAAAAATTTGATTATACCACAAAGAAAAAAATGCCCAAGTATAACATTTGTGTATATAATTCGTCTCTAAAAGAGAAAAAAATCTGTTCCTCTTATTGGAATTTTACTCCCTACCATTGATTTTATAGCTCCCTCAATAACGAATATACGGGGTTATTGTAAGAGCTTAAATGTATTCAAGTGCAGACTTCCATAATATACTACACCAGATGGGACATGAATTTATGGCAACTACAACCTCCAGCCCCTGCCTCTAGGACCAATTTTGTTCCTTATTGAACTTGATTGAGATTGTTTGCCTTCTAATCTCATATTAAGATAATGTATTTAAAACTGTGCTCTCTGTAAACTCTTTTCAGCTGTGATAATTTTATACTCAAATCATAAAACCTAAAGATATGAAACCTTTCATGAGTCCGATTGTTATACTATAGGTAATTTTTTAAAGGTTTTTAAATTCTTAAAGTTCTTAAGAATGTGGTTGATTCTGACTTTATTTTAACATATCAGTTATAAAAGTTTGTATCAGAAATCTATAAATAAGTGCATCATCTCAAAAATATTCTTAACTATCTTAAAACACCTCAAAATAATAACTCCTTGCTTGGACATGAGAACGCTGTTCCCATATCGCTTTGATTTGAGAGGCTGGTACAGAGCTGGCCTTCCCTTCTGCTAAGTACATGATTGAGACAGAGCCCGCTATCCTTCTTTGTGGGACCTCAACACTAGGTGGCTCCTACCCCCAACTTTACTCATCCTGAATATCCTGTCACTCCGCAAGCAAGCGCAAAGGTCCTTTTAGGACTTATGAGAGGCTTTTTTTTACCTTCTTCACCTAAGTGAAAACCCCCTAAGGAAGAGACATATATAATCATGACATTTGTGATTTTTAAACTAAACACTCCCAAGAGAATCATGTGAACATTTCAAGTTCTCTGTTAACGCAGCAACGTCAAGGACCAAGTTTCTAAATGTTGGAAAGATTGCCTTATTAGCAATCTGATATCGACGTAAACTCTGACCTAAGAGGGCCTTATGGAATTTGACCAACGACCAACGATTTCAATGTCGGATCTATCCCTAAACTGTAATAGAAAACATTCTAGACAATTCATCAGATTTTTCTAAATCTAGTACAGATGCATTCCTTTCAGAGGATGCAAAGATAAATACAAGTTACTTCTAAATCCTACATTTTACACGCTTTCTAATACTGAGTTATTAATTTTGAACCACCAATCCCATATTACACCGAATACGAACCCAGTTCAGTGAAGCGTTTATACTTAAATAAAAGGAGTATTCAGTAATCCACACACATTCACTTTCACGTGAAAACTTTAATCTGCTGTGCGACACAGGGAGGGTAGAGGGACGTGAGAGGAGGTCTAAAGGGGCAAATTTACTTAAGTATTCACACACGGTCACTGATAAAGATACCCTATTCAAATGAATGGTTTATTTCTACCTTGTTAAATGTCACTCGTCTCTTCCTTATTCCTTATTATTGCAAATGTCACAGTATGACCTTATATTTTATTTCTCACATAAATTTATGTGATAATAATAAAACTATTTAAAAATTATAAAGCAAATGTAATGGGAGTACAGCCTCGAGTGTTGTTTCTAGTTCGGAATTTTAAGTTAACAAGGTTGGTGTTTTAGCTCTGTTAAAACGATAACTTACAATGTAAATATTAACAGAATACATTTTTACAGTATTTTTAATAAAATAATAATTTTGTAACTGGTTCTTTACGTGTAGTGAATGACATATAAAAATATAACTGTTACATTTGTTATCGATATTCTTTACTAAATAGATGGGGAAAATCAGTGAATATACAATAAGTCACAAAATTTGGGTTAAGGTTTTGATTATAGGTATAAGAGATCCATATCGGTTACTGTATAATCTGTATTCGTAAAGCTCACATAATACGTTATTAATTTAAAACCAACTTCTCCAATATTGAAAATTGTATTTTTGTGAGGCTTTCCTCTTTCAAGGAAGGATCACTAGATCCACGTAACAGAATACAAAGTGGTTGTTATACTCGTATGTACTTTCAGTTATACGTCTGATGAAGCTTTTGTTGGAAGCGAAAGGCCTCACAAAAGGAAAATATTTACTGTTATATTGTTTTATTTTAAGCTAGTTGTTACCTGCGGGCTTCATATGCAATTTTCAAAATCTTACTTCTTGTAGTACCTACTTAGTAAAAGCACTAATGTAATGTAATAGAATGCTATGAAACTTTTAAACATCAGGTACATATTATTTCAGTGTTCATGCTTAAGAGTATCAGAGTTTAACTTGAATTTTATCAAAAGGTTAATAGGATCAAACATTTATTAACAACATTTAAAATTAACATTTTTGGGATCAATTCGTATAACTAAATTAGTGCAGTACATTAAATAAAAAAAAAACGGTAATTTATGTGACCAATTTAATATTTTATTAAATTAGCGGAAAGAAACACGAAACCGCCCTCTCAAAGTGATAGAGTCTTAATCTCCTATTGAAAACCATTGGGCTTTGGGAACTTTTAATAATAAGTGGTAAATGGTTAAATAAAATAGGATCAAGATAAAAAAGCCATTTTCTAGAAGCTGCAAAGTAAAAGTTTTCAGGAATTCAAGATCTTTATTTCTGGTAGAATAAAGTTTATTAAGAGTATTAGATGTTTTTAAATTTTGAAAGACAAATATAATGTGTGATCAATTATTAAAGATGGGAATTGTTCTTATATAATATTTTGCACGTGTAGGAGCATTTTGGTTTAGTTAATTGTATATATTTCGAATGCCATAGCTGACTGTACCTTCTTGGACTGATAACAAAATACAAATACATAGGTTTCGGAAACCTGCCTTGGTCAAAAAGTGTTTAATTCTATCCTGTCATGTACTTCTGGTCTAAGATATTTCCAGTGCCCTTAGTATTGTTAGCCTTGTTATCCCGGCAAGAAAAAATATGTACATACGTAGATCTGAGAAGCCCACTTTGGTTAAAGGTGTTTACTTCCGATCAAATAAAGTCACTTATGATGACACAGTTGAATTTGCCTTACTGTCCCAATCAAAGAAAAATATATTTATTCTCGATTTAAGGTATTTTCGGTGCCATAGTTAAGTTTTTCTTATTACCCCGATGGAGAAATTATACATAGATACGTAGGACTGAGAAGGCTATTGAGGTGTTGGGGGAAATTGTACCTATGAAACTTTACAAAATAGTCGTTTACATTGATTAAGTAATCGTGTACGCTGTACACAAATAAAATTTGTGTTTAGGCATAATGGGAATGTCCAGTCATTTAGAAGGTAGTTTTACACGAAATACAGTGTGTATAAATAAATATATAGTTTTGTCAATGGTACGATAACCAAACAAATATGGTATACACTAATTAGAAGAGTCCTCCCCTTATTTGTGAAGTTTTAATGGGTTATACCAGCAATATAGCTAGCTTCTAACTACTCACCATATATACAATAAAACTGTAACTTACAATCTGTAATAGAACAAAAATCGAATTTTGATCTAAAACCTAATTTTTGTGTGTGGTTACTTTTTTGCACTGTACGATAAGAAAAGCTTCAAATTCCAAATAAATTGTTTTACTAATAAATAAAAGTATGGTATTCTTAAAAACAGAAACAAGCCAGTTTTTATAAAACTGTAGAAAACTACTGCAGATGATAGTGCTAATGTAGCACATTCTATAGATGACCTACCCCACAATACTGACATAGTTATATTATCGGACCTCTCAAGTTTAACTGTAGTACAAACAATTGTCTTCACTGTTTATGTTTACACATGGCACTTAATTATCTTTTAATGAAGTGAAGTTACACAATCTTCATTTGACCTAGTAATTTAAAACAGAAAACGGAAACCCCCAAGCTAGTGTAATGATTGTTATTATCTCTGTTACATACCATATTGCATAATGACATTATTGCAGATTATTTAAAAAATTACAATAACAAAAATAAATTAAAAACTCCATACAATGCACGGATATGTGGCACATGCGCTATAGAAGTAAGATATTCTGGTATAAAATGTACAGAATATAATGGTACAATACAGGATGCCAAAATATTCTAGAAAAAATTTAAATAGATGGATAGCTCCAGAACTGAGAAACAGCAAATCACGCGCAGAAGGAAAAATGAACATTAATAAAGTAAAACTATTCTAATAGATGGTTCAGAAGATTGTTTTGTTACTAGATAAAATTAAAGTTCAAGAACTAAATGTAAATGAGATACATAACAAATAAAACCTTATTTTAGGAACCTGCTCTTAAGCAGAATGAAATTTTCACTAAATATTTACACGAAATAAATGAGAAGAAAACAAATAATTTCTAAACTAAAAGATATAAATTAATAAACTCACATAAATTATATCAAAATTTATAAAGAAGTGGAGCCAGCCAAACCCCGTCCCAAACTCCACATTTTGTTGACAAATGACCAGAATAACGGGCGGAGTTGGGAACCAGCCAAACTCCGTCACAAAAACTGCATATTTTGTTAACAACTGACCAGAATAACGGGCGGAGTTTGGGGAACCAGCCAAACTCCGTCACAAAAACTGCATATTTTGTTGACAACAGACCATAATAACGGGCAGAGTTGGGAAGCCAGCCAAACCCCGTCACAAACTCCACATTTTGTTGACAAATGACCTGAATAACGGGTGGAGTTGGGGAACCAGCCAAACTCCGTCACAAAAACTGCATATTTTGTTGTCAACAGACCATAATAACGGGCAGAGTTGGGAAGCCAGCCAAACCCCGTCACAAACTCCACATTTTGTTGAAAAATGACTTGAATAACCGGCAGAGTTGGGGATCCAGCCTAACCCCGTCACAAAATCTGCAAAGTTTTATAACAACTGACCAGCTTAACGGGTAGCCAATCCCGATCACTACTGAAAACATAAACAAAATCATGGCCTGACAACCGAACAATTTATCGAGAACTTGACTCAGAGGAAGAAAGGCAGTTGAGAATTTTTTAAGTAAGTAAGTGTTCCTCAGTAACATCCAGAAAGCTTAAAGAAAATGAAACGCATCAGGACTATTTCCTGAAATTTGTGAATGAGACATCTAAAATTCACAATTGAGCTAGATAAAGGCTAAGATGGAGATTTTTCAAACTTGATAGAGATAATCGGATATGCATATATAAATAAATCCAGACATGGTTTTTAGAACTTGCTGTGAAAAAGCAATGCAGCCAGAAGAGTAGGCGTTACAAAATCAAACTGGATATAAAATCAAAGTAAGCCTAAGAAATCAAGTCAGCTAAAACTTTACCACAAAAATATAAATCACCTATTCAAACAAGTTTACCTGATTATTAAGTACCTCCCAGACTTGAATACTGACATAGTGATCCTAACCAAACCTGGCCTACCCAAAACCAATTTGAAAAATACAACCATTGAATTCTACAAACTTGTTGCTGATTTTTCTAGAAAATAACATAAAATATGAGGTGTTGCTATTTAATCTCTAATACTCTCACATTGTTTAAATTGCATGTAGTAAATCAGATGTAAAAATGTACAAATTTAATGCACGATGGGGCTGTTTGTAGTTCAGTTTGTATTTGAAATTGTGATATAAATATGATAAATTCGTTTTACTATCTTTAGAAAATTTATCAACATTGCTATTCCATTTAGTAACTAAATAAAAATGTGACATTTATGTTTTCAAAATTGAATGATTATAAATTATTAAGTGATTAAGGTCAAAAACGGGTTTTTGTCCCACAATCCTACGATATTTCTAAAAAACAAAAAATAAACACAAGGCTAACTATTATCATATCAGATACTAATTATAAATCCTCTTTAAAGTTGTGATCAATATTCAACAGTGTATGCTTGATATTGACAATAAATTATTCTGCTTCAATCAGTATTGTAATTAAACCAATCTAGAGAGTCGTACATGGCCAAGTGTACCGCCTGTCACACATCACAATGTCACAATGGTGGGTTCCCGGCTGTCATTGAAGTGCTTCAATGATGATGAAGGGGAGAAGGTGGGGGTAATATATTAGTTTATTGAACGAAGCATAGCGTACCAGAACACTAAAACTGTGCTTGGTTGTGCGATTGAATTTATATTAGTTTTAAATCATAAACCAATTTAACTTGCATACGAATCAAACAGTTTCTTTAACTGTTAAATAAAGCATGTTTAGTTAGACAAGGCTTTAAAAATAAAATATATGTTGAAGATGAAGCTTGAATTGGCTTCTATTAACTTAATCACTACATTTAGAATACACACACCAATACTTAAAACTTTTATTTTTGTAAGACCTTTCAACATCAAGGCTATCTTCGTCAGACACATCACTTCGCTATCGAAAGGCCTCACAAAAATAAAAGTTTTAAGTATTGGTTTGTGTGTTCTAAACGTAGCGATTAAGTTAAAATAAAATGTATGTTTTTAGTTATTAAAATTGTGTTAGGTTTTCAAAGCTTCCACAATTTACAAAGTACTATATCGAAATTCCAGCCAATAAATAGTCATTCCGTTAGTGTTGCATAAAATATAAACCTTACAAATTAATACTAATTCTTAATTCAATACTTACCTGTGTTACTCACGAAATCCATCTTGGTCATGACTACGTGGGAGGAGATATTGAATTTAAAGTCGGAATACCTTAGTTTCTTGCATTTTAATACGATTCTAGTATACAAATATTTTATTTTCATAATCGTATACTTATTTACTGTTGATAAGACTAACCACTAAATGGACATTTAGAAAAGATATCCAACCGATCTAGAAAGTGAATTACTTAAAATGAGTTAAAGATATTTGGAAAACTAAATCTTTAAGCGATTTAATTAAACCATAAATAATTTTAAACTGTCACGCAATCCCAAATTACAATCATGTTACAAATTTTGAAGTAGATGTAAATTTCCAATATGTATCTGTAATTAAAAATAAAGCGTTTATGCCATTTACTTAAAATAAATTAGTCTTTGCAGAAATTGTATTTTCCTGCATGAATGAGATTTTTAAAGCTTTTGACGTATATTAATGTTTATTACAATTGCGCTACGTTTGCTTGCTAATTTTGCTTTCTTTAAATTCATTATTATTAATGGATCATTTAAAAGGATAATATGATTATATGATTCCAAATATAAAAAAACACCTGATTTTAGGGTTTACATGAAATAAATTTTCTTTTTAAGTTTATTTTAAGGTTTAGTACCAGAAAAATAGAGCGCATAAAAGTTCTCAAATGTTTGTTTTATATTTATTAAAATCCTTAAAATCCTGTAATTTTTTTAACAAAGAGCTCTAGGAATGAGGGCCAGCTTCATAAAATTACTAATAATGCTTTATAGTTTCTCGTACATAAAAATTATATATATAATATATATATATATATATATTATAACATATATATATATACATGTGTATGGTAATACGTCATATAATTTTAAAATGTATCAGTTCTAGATACACAATTCAATTTCCATGCAAGTAAAATTGGTACTTGACTTAATCATTACAGAATACTCTTTTATTTATTTGTTATAAACAGATTTATCGTCAATTTGAAGTGTGTCACCTAAAAACTTTTTTCTTCTAGTCAGTGTTTCATAAATAAAATTGTGTTTTATTTTGTTTATTATTTTACATTCATTTTTTCATTATTTTCAACCATTTTATATTGTATCCCAAAAATATAAATATTTTATTTATTATAAGAACAAATAAATAGAACATTGTTTATAAAATATAATATATAATACGATGGTAATCTAATTAAACTGTCTCAAGATAATAGCACGAAGGTAATTGTTCTTAAACAAATTAAAAGTCCAATTATCAGTGAGCCGTGAGGCGAGGATAATCTTTGATCAAATAAAAGTTGAATATCAATTGAACTAATTGTCTTTAAAGCAAGATATTTTCCAAATTCATAAATAATTTAATACAATACTATTACAGTTATAAAAGAAAACTCTTGTATTCCTCACAATATCATCCAATGCTTCGCTTGGGTATAAAACTATTAATATATTATATTGTTCCTATGGAAGCTTTTATTATTATTTTAACCCCTTCCAGAATATTACATACTCCACTAATAACAAGTATAGCTAACTTGCTAACAAGCTGAAATATCATGTTAAATGACGACGTATACATTGAATTAACAAGGTAGGAGTACACCATACCAAGAGTTTTTTAATTTTTGTTTTTGAACAGTTATCGTAGCAAGCTGCGTTAAATAAAACACACACACACCACACACTTACACACGAGAGTACACAACAAACTTTAAAAGGGAGAAAAAGGAAAAATATAATATTTAATACAATAAATAACGATACCATGATTCATATTTATTGATTTCATCCGGCCATGTTATGATTTAACGTATAAGTGTGTTGTGTGTGCACTGGACAAGGTATATTTCCAGTTCTGTAAATATTGTAATACTATTGTTTAAAGCAACTAAATCCTGAACAGAAGCTGTACGAGGAACAATTAAGGGTCAAGTGAAGATTGATTATGTGTTCCTTATCAGAAAAACGCCTTCTTAAGTTGCCAATGAGATAGATCATTAATCATTTGAAGGGTTTTACTTTAGTGCTTTTTTATATGTATTATTAGACAATTCCTCTCCGGGGAATGAGCTGTTGCGGTTACTCTTGTGAAAAACAGTAGCCTGAAACGGTGACTTATGGACAAATTCTAACCCCTTAAACACGTGCTGATCTCTTGTAAGACTTTACTTACACAAGGACACTAAAAGCCACCGTGTTTAGTATTCTTCTTTAAACTAGCAAAAAAATACTATTTTAAAATTTCTTCACTCAGATTGATTGAGAATGGATGTTTTTAGATTACAACAGGATTTTAAAGGTGTTTACCTAAACTTGAGACTCGAAAGGTATGATAAAATTTTTATAGTACTACAGTCAATGGTGTTTGGAAAGTAAATATATTTTCAGAGTTAAGAAACTTTTACAGCTCACTATAATATTTTATCGTTTTATTTGGTAGTAAATCATGTCAAATTTTAACAAAAATCATAATAAATCTATATACAGTAATTTAATCCTTATAAAATATTCAGTAATTTAAAAACTAGTTTTTTGTAGTAACAGAATTACTATCAATTAGTAATAATATTACTAATTAAAATACTTAGCTACCTAATTGTATTAGTTTTGCAAGAACTTATTATCATGCCATTGAAACAGCATTGTAATCTATCTTATGAACAATTTAGTTTTTTTGTGAGGTACAAATTTAATAGTGGACATTACTGGTAAGAGACAAATTTTCTCTTATAAGTCTAACCAAAGTTGTGCTGATTAACATTTTATAGGTTAATACTTTCATAAGTTGTGCCTCTAGTAAGAGATTCGAAATATTGCATATTTATATACATACCGATCACAAAAGCGTATCACAAACGTTTTTGGTTCATATTAGTTTTGATAACAAAAAATGAACTATTAACATAGGTCGAGAAAAGTGTCGTTAACCACTAGTGGCCATTTTGTATTATCATAAACATAATATTGTATCCAGAAATAGTAAAGCTAAAGATACCAAGATTTGCACATAGTTTAGGAAAAATATGAGGAAAACTAAAAAGAAACAATTGTTTTTTTGCTTTAATATTAAAAAAAAATACCGCTGGTTGAAAACTTTTTATGTCAGTTATAACAAAATTTAAAAGGTACTAACTATTTTGTAATGTTTATCAACTGACAAAATCCAACGGTACTTTATACTACGAAATTCGTCAACGCATAAGCGAGCACAATCACTTTAGATGTATGATTGCGCAAGCCGGGAGCAACAAACAATTTGTCAGTTAAAAGGAATGAATTGTTTTGAATAAGTTATATCAAATTTACAACATATCAAATATTAAAAAAATGTATAATAATCCCAACGCGTAATTATTTCAACTAAATCCGTCAATGCATAAGCGAGCACGATAACTTTAAAGGTAAGCCTGGAGCAGCAAACATGTCACAGATGAGAGGAATCAGCTGTTTTTTATAAATATTACAATATGTATAAAATTATTGGATGCATTATATTGTTGTAAAATATTTCACTCATGTCTCTAGCCCGTAGGAAGCGTGTCTGAAGGCTATTGAGCCCGGGACTATCGGCTTAGTCTGATCCAACGTTTATCCTTTATCCGGACCTCGTTTATACGGATTTGCAGCACTGAAGTCCCACAGTAATTGCTCAGTAGTCTGTCTTTGAGTTTTATTATGAGATTTAGTGAAAATGTATTTTAAATAGAAACAAACACAACGTCTAATAGGTTAATTATTCTATGTATAAAAGCTAACTTCTGAATTTTAAATTTTTTCTGATTTATACAAATTTCTAAAAGGTATAATAGTAGGCAATAACATGCCCTTAATTACAGTACAGTGAACAAAAATCTGCATTACATATTTATTGTTAACGTTACGTGAATATAAATTACTATTTTAGATAATGAGATGTTCCTCAAGATAATGGTTGCACCTCATTACTTTTTAAACTATTTAAGGCCACCGAATAAAGTATATTTAAAACAATAGAACAAACTTGAATTATAAAACCTAAAAATAAATTTTGTAAGACTGAAAAATTAAGGTGCTTCAAAACTGATAAGCAACGTAGACTACAAGTACTTTTATTTACTGTATAGAGAAACATATGGTTTGCAGTGTAAAGGGAATAATAGGACAAACATTACAAGCTCATTTAATTTATAAGCAAATGAATGATCTTGTAATGATTAATACTATAAGAGCCTATTTGTTTTATAAATTGTAACGATATGCAGGTCTAAGATTTCACCAGTCGTGAATGCAATGTACCGATATGGTATATGAACAAAAACCATATAAACTAGAGATAATGCTTGAATATGGTATGGATAAATTCGGGTATTGAGGCACAGACTTTAGATATTATAAAACCTCATGATAAACTTTGGTTGACAAGAAGAATTCCGTCCTTTTAAGAAAGCACAAAAAAGCAATCAGTGAAATTGAGCAGTTAGACCAATTAATATGTGACACTTCACACTTCTGGGGAATTGAAGATGATATAATTTCTAAGTGTTTTGTATTTAGGGCTTTACAAAATCTGGATTTCATAGTATCTCAAAAATTTATCTTTATACATGGTATTAAATATAAAACCATAAAATATGGTTTTAACGAACCATATTTCAAGATATTACTGTGATTGAGTCCTAAAGATTGATAAGCAGTTTCAGCTATGTAGAGGATGGGCTTAATGCTATGTGCCATACATTTTGAAAGTTTGGGCGCTACATTAAAATCATGCAGAATATCAATAGGTTCTATTAGAGCAGGTTTTTTTCAAGTCAAGGTTTTGCCAATTCGGTGTTAGGGGTCGGCATTGGTATCAGATCGTTCTGGCCTAAGCTACTTAGATTACTTAACTTTTCTTTATTAAAATGTACTTCTGTAGCTTTAGGAACTGTAATCTGCATAATTGGTGATCATATGTCTGCTAAAATTCTCAAAGGGTTTGAATAACGAACACACAACTTTAGAGCATTTCGAAGACGCTCTAATAATTGAATAATTAAATCAAACATATTGTGTCGATGATAAAGCACCTCTTAATGAGTTTTGTATCAATCTTAATAATAATGTGACTAACGGGAAAATATTCCTCATTGCGCAGCGCAAAATAAATTGTCAAGAACGTATGCAAAAAATAATTTTCTCCAAATAACTAGAAAGAGCAAGTATCTCCACTCAGAATAACTACAGATTTTCCTTTGAACGTAAAATCACGTTAATCTATGGTAAAGGTATCCTCCTAAGGTGGGGAGATAAATTTGGTAATGCATGCTTTTTTCCTCAGTTTGCAAATAGACGCTTATTGAAATTAGATGTAATTCTGACACGTGTATAAAAAAGCAATTGCTATAGCTTATGCAGTGACCAACAATACGAGTATATTACTATCCTTGAATAAATAGTATTCTTATTTTATATCTAAAATAAATTGGTTCCTTATTTTTACTTCCAAGAGTTGCAAATATATAAAGAATGAATGTCACGCTGTTTCAGATGGGATTTCAGAAAACAAAGAAGTGAAAAAAGAAACATTCTTCTGTCAAATTAAATACTTAAATTATCACTGGACTGTAAAGGAGTGATAATACTTTTGTAACCAGAAACCAACTTTCTTTAAATTAAAATGTCAGAAGAAAATAATGTTGGCTTTCTAATTTTGTCTTCTCCCGCTTTGTGCGAGTAACCCCAATTTCTTCTTCAAGAGATCTTCTGGGCGATCGGTTTGACAATATTTTTACATTTATCTTGTGTTCGCAGTGTAAAAGCATTTATCCAATTGAGTCAATTGTAAAATCAAAGCAAAATCTAGATAAAAACGTAATTCTTTATAAATACATAAAAATACACTCTCAAATCAACAAAAAAACAATTCTCCTATCACTAAAAGAAAATGAAACAATTGTTTATCTTTTACTTAATTATTGAAAGTGACCGGTGCCACTTCGTGGTCAATTCCGGTTTTTTGAGCAATAAGATTTCTTAGTCAGTATCTTAAGAGTTATCTTAGTCATTTGTGTGTTTTTATTGTAAGAAGCGTTTTTACAAAGTTTACTAGATTTTAGACTAAATCCATTTGGATTATTCATCAAAAGAGACTCTTGTATGATAAGAATGAAAGATTCATGAACCATCCATCTATAGCTAAGCACTGTGTTATAAACTTCTTATGATGTAAACATATTCACAGTAATGTTGGTTAACACGATTTTGTAAACTTACTTAGATTTAAAAACTAGTTGTTTAATACGGTGACTTGAAGCGGATAAAGTACGATATAATTAAATCATAAAATGTTAGTATTTACATGAATAGATCAATTAAGATTATTTGGGATTATTCGGATTGTATAAATTAGTTCAAAAAGAACGGCACTTATTCTAACAGTTGGATTTCGTGAATGATTTTGCAGAGATTCAGTGAACCCCGGAAATCTATAGTCCAGGATAAGCAGTATTCGGTTTGTAAGCGGATTCTTAAGGCTTATTCCATTTCAGACTCCTTGCCTGGTAAATCGAGTAGAATACAATGTTTCTTTGGAGGATAGTTTAGAGAAAATCAAATAATACGTTGCTTTTTAAATATTAATAACTATATGGTCTGGAGAAGTTTGTTATTTACTCAATGTATAATTATTGTTAAAATGAACCTTGTTATTAGGTATTTTATTGTGATTGTAATTAATAACTTTAGCAATAGGCGTTTCCTTAATATTAATAACTATTTATATATGTAAGTAAGAGTTAACGTACTGTTACGTACAGATTGTTAAAAAAAAACCTGTGCGGAAGTAAATGCAACCGACGAAACATTGCCATAATCGGTGATGATTAAGTTGCCGCTGGTAATAACTTAAACTAGGTAGATGATTAGCAATAAGTTAACAATGATAATGGTAAAAGTAGGCTATTATCGTGACGTGAGAAAGGATAGAAAGGAAAATGAGCCAGGCTAAAGTAGGAATAGGTAATACGTTAATTCAAGCTAAATGTTATGTGTAGTAAATAAACAATAGACTATAATTATTTAAAATTATTAAATGAGCAAAAGAATTACATTTTTGTAGTTTAAAATACAGAGTGAGACTTACTTAATGAAAATATGGTTTTTAGTAAAATGTTATTATCATCTCTGTCCGAAGAGTAGTGCCTCCTGGATTACAAATACTCGGTAACCCAAGCACACTTGTACACTTAACGGTTTGTCTGTCCTGTCAGTCAGTGGCTGATTAATTTATTTTAATTACATTTAATTATCACAATATAATTAAAAATAGCCCAAATGAGATGTGTTTATGATTGTTTTTATTTAATAAAATACCGGCCGGTTCCCTTTTAAGCCTTTTAAGTCTGTCTATCCTCACAGGCCACTGGCCTGTGCGAGGATGTTATAAATCGATTAAAAAAGTGTTGATACAGTACAAGGTCGATTTTATACTGATAAAAAGTGCTAAGGTCACAAACAGGAGCCTAAAATATTTAATAACTTAGACTCATGAACATCACCGATTAACACTTTGTAATTCAAATATGGTTTAAGTTAAACTATCATATTTTAGTGTACAATAGCTTGGCAAAATCTACAAGAATATTTTGTTACAGAGAACATTGCATACCGTCGTAGATACGACATCAGTAGATTTGTTATAAAAGAAGTATACGTAATATTCATCCAAAGAAGCGTCAATAAGGGAAAATATTTCATTTATATTTCAGCTGGGTTGGAATGTTTGGCGTGTTCACTGCTCGTATATTGAAGTGAACGTGAAGCTACCTCAACATGAGTGTTTGTGAATACCGTCAAATAGAGGTTACAATTCTACGATATCGAATAGTTTCTTTTACAAGAATGGCATCATATTTTACTAGATATTTGAAAATACCTTGCACACTGACATCGCTTCTGTGGTAACTAGTGTTTGTTTTATAATTGCGCTTCTTATTAAATGAATCTAGTAAAATAAGTAAATTGACCACGCCACAATAAACTCTGATTACGTTTATTGGTTTCATTATAATTGATGAAATATTTATACTAATTGATAACCAGTGATGCAGGGACGCTTAATGAGATATTGACGCACAATAAATAATAGATTATAACTGTAGAACAAGATATGAAAACAACAATATTGTGAGTGCAGCGTCCTCTATTGCATTGCAGAGGTCATCTTACCCATCACATCTATCTAGAGCAATGAAATGTAATTTTTAGGGACTACGAGTTCTTCCATGCGGGATGTAGGTGTATACATAACCAAAATCAATTGTTTTAAATCTATTTCGCTTCCTCCTTTAGGCAGAAGTGTTAGTACTCTATAGATTATAAACACAAGCTGTTGTGACGCAGCGCCTGAAGGAGAGACAACATTTTGAGTGACGCTCCGATCTGTGAGGTTGTTTCATGACTTAAAGTTCTAGCTATTGTGCAATTACAAGCGTGTTCTCAAGTAATTATATCCTAATTATTGACTTTTAATTTTAATTTACAATGAAAAACAAAGAGTGTAACACTTTAGTTGACACTAAATCAGACTTTTTATCTTGTTTGATTTACTTGTTTGCCAAGTGCTGGAATATTCAGTAGAATTTCATTTTAATATTCAAATAACTAAGAATGGTTTAAATTATATAGCCTAACAAGTTATAAAATCTCTTTGAAATACATGTTATGTGTTCAGATAAAAACCCGTAGAAGTGATAATACATTAATTCCTACTACCAAATAAGAGGCTACTTTGTTGTCTCAAACTATGATTTCTAAGGCAAGCGAAAAAATTACTCTGAGACTGCGAGTCATAAAAAGAAACCAAGTAATTTATGTAATAACGGGTTTTAGTATAATGCAGTACGTGCTACATGTATCCAATACCAATGTGTATTTTACCTCAAATGCACCAGTTAAAAAATTTCTAAAGCAGATTATTACGCTTGCTAAAGTCGTTACTCTAGCTGATATGCTAACGGAGTTAAAAATTAAAAAACAAAGACTTCTCCAATTCAATTTACTCAATACTCTGAATGAATGGATGAAAATAGATGGAATATTAGCTAAGCGCCTGAATTCATTTGTGGATAACATTAATGTCCTTTTTCAAGAAAATTTATATTTAAACAAATCTGTCAATGAAACTTGGCAGTCAAGTATGAAACTCAATTTATTGGCACAGTCTGCTAAAGATAATAAAATTGACATGAATGGTGTTCCTTTCGTTGACAAGGAAATTCAATTAATGGATATTTTAATAAAATATCTACGAATATAGGTTTCGTTTTTAATAAAACATGATTGACAAAATGTTATCGTTACAGGTATTGGAGGCTGTACAGGAAGCCCCGTGGGCATTGTAGTGCGTTTCAACATGTTGACCTCGAGAAATTTGTTGAAAAGAGAAAGGAGAAAACGAACTTCAACAAAAGGGATCTGGGCTTCACGGGAGGAGTTACTAAGCCAATATATGTAAACTACTGTTCGAGAAGAGGAAACAATTCGATGCTGCCCGAAAAGTAAAAAATTAAAACTAATACACATATTTGTGTGGTCAAAAATATACGCATATTTATGTACAGAAATTAAGGTGATCGGTACTGAAGATCTTTAGATTACCTTAATAAATTCACTTGAAAATGATCTTACCTTACGCTCATAGCTACTATAAGGATTTTATTTGGCTTCATAGTTGTGTATCAAATACTGAAATTAATATTTAATATTTTAAAATAACAATGAAGAGTTTAACCCTTAGCATGATGTCCTAAGGTGATTTAAAGATAAGGCACATTATATAAACTACGGGTTGTACCGCTTGAGAGTGAGATAAAGGCCCAAGTTGGCCATATCCTGACATTAAGGCACCAGAGTTGACACAAGTGACGTTTAACCCGTGATAACAAGTTTGTCGGTGTCAGATAAGAAGTCAGTCAACATGTGGTGGGTGGCAGGGTGGCGCTGGGTTGCGAGGGGTGGTACACAGACAGGCGGACGGTCGGACAGTTAGTGAGTGGCACTACACTATGTAGCATGTGGTACTTACTTCCCTTCTTGGTGATACTGAGCACTCGTAAGTTTACTTGTTGATTTACATTGTTTTAAGAAATTGCTAAGCTTTAATCACTTCTCCATAAAATAATAAATTTGGACACTTTAAATAAAACTACTGTGCTTTTAAAATACTTCTTTTGTTTTAAAGAAGTCATGCCGATTACAAAGTACATATGTAGTAAATCTTAACGGAATTTGAAACAAGTTAGAATTCATCCAGACCGATTTACACCAATTAAAACAATGTTAGGTATTTAATGTAAATGAGCAATTCGATTGATCAAGTTTATTGATACAGTTCTGATATGTTACGTTTTGGTGTAAAATATTAATTACCCTAAGTATATAGTCTCTATTTCGTATTAAATTCTTAACTTCATATTTTAATTAATCCTACTTGTATTAAACATCATTGTTTATATAATATTCAACAGTGTATAATATTGTAATAATATACCAAGTGATTCATTATATTTAATTTAAATTTACATCATGTTTCTTTTGTACACTTTTATTAATATCAACGAAACACATTTTTCTTTTATCGATTACAGCATTTTTACAATGTATACTGTTAAATAATATCATGTTCCTAACAAGCTTTACAATTCTAAAAATTTTATATATCAATTGGATATAATTTTCAACAAATTGCGATGATTTTTGCGGCCAAAGATATATTGTTCCACATTCCCTTTCGCTGTGGGTTCAAATTTCATATTCCACTTATTAGAACAATCAAATTACATGTAAGCTTGATATTCTTATGAAATAAAATTTGGAAATGATGTAATATAATTTTTGTAAGGTCTTCATTGTAAACACATAAGGTAATTTCGAGGAGTCAACATTACAGAAGTTGTAAAATATTTTTAATAACATTTTAAATAGTTCAGTCTTTATAGTTCATTTCCTACTGGAACACGATTAAGATTTACATATTTTTAATTTGTTGCAATTGCAACTCTGGTTTTAACCTCGGGTAGTAAACAGGAATCATCGGGTACAGTAGGAAGAAAAAAGGGCTTTCAATGTTAGCTGTCAAGTTTTATTATATGATTGGGGGAGCGTTAACGAAGACTATCACTCGTGGGGGTGAACGAATTTCATTTCTGTCTGTCTGCCTATCTGTCCACACGATATCTTGAAACTGACTTACAGACTTAAAATTTTGGATAAAGCTTCATTTTTATATTCTACTAACAGTTAACCACGCCTTCGCACGCAATTTCGTGGGTTTGCACGTGCATGAGCACTTCTGGTTCGCACTCGAACCATCCATAAGTACACAAGGCAAACATTTACGTTAGAAATATAATTCACTAATTATATTTCCAATGCCAATGTTTGCCTTGTTGTCACGATCTTAGAGGTATTTCTGAAAGTGTTTTTATAGTAATTTAAATTTATTCCGGTATGTATTTCTTGGTTTATTTCATATATACAGCCTATAGATACACATAACTCTGAAAAGCCTCCTTCTGTCAAAAGGCAACTATCATGGGTTTCAAATTTATAGCAACTTTATGGTACTGGGTAGTAAAATTTAGATAGTAACTCTGTCTTTGAAATCTGTTTTACAGTACTATCCAAATAATCCATGCTTATCCTTTGCTAAAATTTACACTTAAAAGTATATTTTCTGCTTTTATATTACTTATAAAACTTTCAATTTTATTATAACAGAAACGTTTTACAAAATAAAGAGATTAGAAAAGATTTATAATTGAATAATAAATATACATATATCATAAACGTCTTCCTCGATCAAAAACTAATTTCATATTTAATCAGAGAAGCAAAGGTATAGAGGGCACTATACTACCCACTGCAATATGTCAGGCTTTATGTAATGGTGCACGTTTAAGAGACGGTCGATGTATGTAATTCTATACATTGATAACTCGGTCGAACAAAAAGCAAAATGTCCTTAATATATTACGACTCCATATAATAAATCCAAACGACTCTCTTAATATATTATTATATACTCACACATTTTTGCAATTAAGATGATTTAGTATTGTGTTAGTTTTACACGTCCTTTATTTTGTTTCATTCAATACATGAAACTTATTGTTATTTTTGTTTAAATATTGTTCTTTATACACAGTGTTTTTGGGAGTTTTCATATTTGTTCAGCTATACACGAGCGTTTAGAAAAGTTCATAACCCCATTTTAGGCTAATAAAACATTGCACTATATTTATACAATTTTATTACCAACCAATCTAAAGCAATATTCATTCAAAGTAGATATAGAAATCCTGAAATAAAATTAATTATTATGACTTTATTCAAGTTATTTAAAATTTTTAAATGAAGAAATATACTCCGTGTGGATTGAACTACCTGTTTACCTCTTTCGCTGATGCAGATATAAAAGGCCTCCAGATCACGTCACTGTTGGTGCCTCCGTACGTCGTCAACAACTCTGGCCTGGTGGTGTTGGACTGTCAGTACACTCTCACACCCTACGACCTGCAGCTAGACTCGGGGTTGGTGGTCAAGTGGTTCTTCAACAACGGGCCCGCTCCGGTCTACCAGTGGATCCCCAGCCAGCGACCTCAAGACCTCGGTATCCTCCGAGGTCGGCTGGACCTCGACTACCGAGCTTCGGACAACAACGCCACCATGTTCCGCGCCCTCTCCATCCTGAATCCTACCACAGATCTGTCTGGAGAGTACCGCTGCGCCGTGTCCACCTTCACCGACGAGGACTTCATGATACAGAGAATGATAGTATACGGTACATACCACCAAATTTTATAAAAATGCACGTCAACTTTTTGTAATGTGGATTATTATATGAACTACATTTTCGGCTATCTCGTTTGATGATAATAATTGGTTTTGTATGATATATTTTTGTCAACTAAGAGACTGTAAATTCTGATATTTATTTTGAGTCATATGTTTTTACACAAGATATTTGTGTTCTTTCAGTCCTTGCTTTCACCAATCTTGAAAAGCACATAAGTAATTGGAACATTTAATGCATTACTTTTAAGACAGCCTTTTAGGGTGAACCTAGGATAACGTTTATTTAATATGTTTTTGCACAGCTCCAGAGAAGCGGATGGAGCTGACTCATACCAAGCCGGACGCAGAGAGTGCCAACGTCACATGTGAAGGATATGGTCTCTACCCGCAGCCAAGGATAGCGTTTTACAAGGATCAATTCCCGCCTAGATATAGGTAAACGCTTACCAATTGTGTTTGATTTGGTGTTTTATTTAAGACCTTGTAAAACTTTCTACATTTGTTGAAGTAATTTCTGTGATTAAACAAAGGATCTAAACAAATCTAACATCACTTTGTTAGATTTTGAGTGGAGTGTCGGTTGCAATCTTTTGGGAGTTAGGACAAATGCAATTGCCACAGAACGTATGTTGGTCGCACCGGGAGTCATGAGTGTATTCAATGTACTATCGTAGTCTAACCTTGGGTACAATTTAACACATTGACTACATCTGTTATGCAAAAGGGATCAGTATTAAATCTTTTTCATTGATACTGAGTTTACAGTTTGAATTTATAGCGTCTAGAAGTTTTGCACGGTAGGAAAATGGCTAAATACAGGAATAAGCGGGTACTAACCAAGCAAGTACAAATATCAGAGTACAATATACAATTAATTAAGTTGAAAGAGTTCACAGGCTAGCGTTATTGGAGGCTCTATAAGAATTCAGGAAAAATTGTGTACCTCCCATATGTTTTACTTAATGTTACTGGAAATATAGAAACAATTCCTAATTATAAACTCTAATTACAAATTTTTTTTACATTTTTGTACTCGTACGTTAAAACTACAATGAATAATGTTTTACTAGTCAATCTAGCAATGTATAGCGAAACCGACAAAATATTTTCGTTTTTTTAATTCACGTAATGAGACACTGATTACGGTAAATCAACATGGATAATTGTTGTAATTGATAGCTTAATCGAATTAAATCAGGGCTTCTGTGCTTGGTAATGTTTGGAACCCAATATCGAACCTAATGAAAGCTCATTTGGAGGTCAAATTATTATCATTATCCATATCAGATTACGTTTAATATAATATACGTGATATTCGACATCATACGGTTTTATCTCATGATTCTTTAAAATTTGAACTATAGTTAGATTACTGTCGTAAACAATTATATTTTAGTTAATCTTCTTCTTTGTTATCACTTAATACAACAGCATGTTAAAAGTTGTGATGGTACGTCTCTTGTCTCAGGGCATACAGGTAATAATATCCTTAAACTCTATTTTTATTTAAAAAATATGTTATATTCGTCTAATTACACACTTAATGGCTTAAAACGATAATAAATGTTTCCAATACCTAATTCAGCATTTACTTCTTGTGACATGATAATGAAATGTACTAGTAGCTAAGATTAAGCAACGTGTGAGTATTGTCGACATACTAGTATACGATGAAAGTGTGTGTTTAGATAGGTAATGTTTGCACATAATGGCCTCTTGTTATATTTAAAATAATTTTTACTTGACGTGAGTGACATTAATGTAAATGTTTCAAGAAATTAAAATTACATGTTTTTATTATAATGAAAATTATATTATTATCCCTGTTAAGTAAAGTTAAGGAATTTACAAATCGATTCTAAAAAGTAATGATTGTAAACAGCACTAAGGTCTCTTATTCTTTCTCTTATCATACACTTTCAGTCATCTGTCATCACTTGATCTGTAGCTCTTCAGCCCGGGCCCGTTTCAGTTAACTAAAATTATATTATAAATTGCATATCTCTAATTAATACAGCAGATTTATATTTAGGGAGGCTGGAGAGACTTTCATAAGCATCCATTACAATGAAAATATACGTAAAATGTACTGCAGTCCACTACTCGGTGACAATATTTTACACTTGACTAGGACTGAGAAGCCTACTTCTGGCATCCCGACAATATTTACTGCGTTAATTTGAAATTGGAAAATAAAATTAATATATTACAAATTTTGTTGTATTAGTTTCAAAATAATTGCTTGAATGATGGTAAAATATTACTCCTGTGTTTAAATCCTATTATAATATACATGTATCATCTATGATGATATTAATTTTCCTGGTATATTTTAATAGTATCTTCTTACTTTTTTCAACTGCTTATTTTGTCACAGTAAGCCACTACAAGGAGCGACGATAGAGACCAGTTCCAGGACAGGACATTACGACATATCGGCCAACATGGTCTTCCGAGATAATGACCTGCGATCCCCCACCATCTTCATTTGTGAGATCTGCATTCCCACCACAGAGTACTGTCGGCGCAAGAGATTAGTCTACTATCCTGGTACGTTGCTGTCTCTTACAATTCACTTTAACAAAAGGGTGTAAAAAATTCCTGCACGGGCTTGATAATACCCGAACGATTACAGGTATACGAATTAAGCTTGATAAATCATTACTGCACCTATGAAAGTACTTAAAAGTAACCACCATAGTTTTATCATGTTAGGGGTGTCGTCCGCAAGGAGTCAGAAGGAAATCTTCAATTAGAGCATAGGTCGAATAGTACATCAAATTAAAGGTCTTTATTAGTAGAGTAAATTCCCGCAAATCCGACCTCAAAGGGTTTACTCTTTAAAAAAACTGCGCTGGTTTAAAGTCTAAATCATTTACAATGTAGGTCTTGTTCTAGATGGTTTGATATTCTTGTTTTGGATTAGTTGTGAAAGTTAAACTTAGTAAATGAATACGACTTTTAAAATAGTTTTTAAGGTAGTTAATGAGTGACTATTCACATCCAATGGAGGTTGGTCTACAAGGAGTTCCGTAAATAATTTAACGTAAGATTTACATTGTTTTATTGTAATGTAAGATGTACATCAAGTGAGGTCCAAAGGCCCAACATAAAAATAAGAATATCTTATTATAATAAATGATACAAGGTTTTCCCCTTTAGCATTCATCACTGCTAAACAACCCCTTTATAATAATTTACACCTTGAGCTAAGCTTACGGTAAAAACTCAATGTAGACCATTCTCCATTGGATGTCTACTACCTTAAACACTATTTATTAACCACTTATAAAAACTATACAAATAGTTCCAGTACAGTGACATCCGCTTCCCCACCATCTTTATCTGTGAGATTTTTCATCCTCACCACAGAGTACTGCCACGCAGCTAGTCTACTGCCCTTGAACGTTGCTACCTATTAAGATGTGTTAGCCATATATAAATATATCCGTTATACCCTTTAGTTTCGCGACAGTAACCTGCGCTCTTCCACCATCTTTATCTGTGAGATCTACATCCCCAGTACAGAGTACTATCGGCGCTACCTTCTACCTGAGTCGTACCAGGTCACCTAAATTCAAATTAGACTTATAATATTATAGTGTAATATGTACGAAGTAAAAATATATTTGATATAGAAATTCGAAAGAAAGTTAGATGAGATTCAAATATTTTGGTTCTAGTAGTTTCAAAAATGTTATTATATCTGTGCTTTAAATAAGGTCCCTTCATAATTAAAATATCAGAAAAATTGTTATGCATGGTGTAATAATAATTAGTTACACACACTTTAGGCGCTATATTTCTAAGATATGAAACAGGTAGTATTCTTAATCCTTGAAATGTTTTCACAATATGATTATACAAGTTTAAACACATTCTTACTGTTTATATTCCAAAATGTGAACCTTTGTACCACTAGAAACATATCGAAAAGTAGATTTAAAATCTAATAATGATCACTTCAAATATCTCAGTTTCACTAACAATAGACCTACTTACAATATTAATTGAAATTATTATTTCGGTGATAGTACATTATGACCTCCAGACTTAATTTTCAACAATTTTATAATTCGTTTATTGAAGAAATGCTTACATTACAGGCATTGCCCAATTACAATGAAGCATTAAAGTAATACTTAATATATTAAATAGAGGATAAATACTAAAAATAACAATTTAAAGTTCATCTTCATGCGCTCTCAAAACAATGACAAACAAGTATAGTTTTGTATAGTAACATCTGAGAAGTATAACATTTAAATTAACAACAAGCAATGTAATAAAATGTGTATGGATGATGTAAAATAATAAATAGTAATAGTTGACGATAAATAACGATAGATATCTGTAACAAATAAATAAGTAACAAAAACAATAACAAGAATTAATGTATAACAGTTAAATAACGATAATACAAAAACCAAACTAATTAACAATGAGTGAAACACTCTGAATAAATTGGTCTAATGAGTTGCCAAAAATATCAACATTGATTGGGAGTGAGTTATGCAAACGAATCATTACATTTAATGGAGAGTTAGCCGCCAGATTGGTACGAGAGTAGCGAGGTGGAAACAATAAATGACTTCTTGAATTCAGCCGAGGGACATTGAATTGTAGTTTAGATAGCAGAGCTGAGACGTCCGAGCACACCGCTCACCAGCTTATACGTACAGGCACACTAACATAACCACCCGTCTCCTTTTACCCAGGGAGTCAATACCGAACAATGATAACAATTCTGGATATGGAACGACTGTTTGTAGTGATTAAATTCTTTATAATACAAAAACCTCTGAAATTTCTTTTGAACATTCTGTATTAAGTCAGACTGATATGCGTAAGATGGGTTCCAGATGACTCATCCAAACTCCAAATATCCAATCTAGATCTTACTAAAGAGCAGAAAAGAAGCTTTATTACGTCAGCATTTTTTAAGAATTAATAGATCTGCGTATGAAACCTAAAATGGAAAAGGAAGACTTACAAATTGAAACTACGTGATCCACAAAAGAAAATTTCTCATCGAATATATGCCTAGGTCTTTAATGGAATTGTTAGACACTAATTTTGTTCCTCCCATTTCATAATCTAAACGAATAATATTTTGCTCAGATTTCCTAGAAAATCGCATAATTGAACACTTATTGATGTTGAATTTTAAATTGTTGCAACTCCATTGAAAAAGATTATCCAAGTCATCTTGTAACTCCTCACAGTCAGAAATATTATTGATACTTTTGAATATTTTAAAATCGTCCGCATAAAGCAAAAAATTAAAATTTTTTATTTGATGAGCTACAATATAGTCTTAATATCACATGTATTAATGTGGGCACCTCAGCCATTGGTCCAGAACTATTCCATCGTCAACAGCGTGGCACTGATGTCTCTCTAATGTGTTTGTTACTGATTTGATTTAATTTTATGTTATTGTCTCGTTACATTTTTAGTTAAACCACCCAATAGATATAAATGTGTTGAAAAGATTCATAACGTTAAAACAAAGGATAAAATACAAACTTTACAGTTTGTGCTCTTATAATGTTCTGATACCAGATGGAAATAATCTTGTTTCAAATAAGAAGTCATTTGTTAATATAATGTTTTATTAAAATTTTATTTTGAAAGTACGCAAGTAATAAAAGGTCAATTAAATTAAATCACACAACAGTCAGACAATCAAAGAACGAGAATGTTATACAGGATGAAAAGTATTCTGTTTAAACTGCTTTATCCATAACAAGCACATAACCGTGGAATACTGAAGAGTAAATTAGATTAAGCTTATCCACAACAATGCACATTATAAGCTACTGCATCTGCTGGTGTATACTCTTATTCCGTTGAGGACCGTAAACCGTAATTCTACATGCGAAGCATTGGCATTGTTCTATGTAGTAGGTTAGTAGATAGCATACATACGTGAATTGTCATTATTATCGTTTCAAGTGAAGTAGTTGTAATTTCATAGCATTTGAAAACGTTAGGATTATTTCCCTTTACCTTATGTTTGTCTTTTTTCTTTATTTGCTCGTTTGTGTAAAGTTTATGAACGAAGCGGCAGTTAAAAAGAGGCCAGTTAAAATATATTACAAAATGGAAAATACGTGATTAAATTTGTTGGTTTGTTTCAGGCAGCATAACTAGGTATTCCTCAGGTAATAATGTTACTTACCTTTTATTTTCTTAACATTTGTTGTAATATTAGAATAAAAGTGTATAAACAATCCTTGTATATTGATATTTAGTTTTTGTACTATCGCCAATAAGTGGACTTAATAAATGAAAGCAGATTGATAACAGTATCTCCCATCATTGAACTGGTTTAAAATGAAGCATTTGAATTGCAAGCATGCCGATTGCAGAAAGTACACACTGCATAACGCCATCAATACATATAAATATTACACAAGATTGACGGTTTGATCATACAAAATGAACAATATTTATAAATGTAATAAAGCAAGTATTATTAAAAAAGATTGAAGGTTTGAACATACAAAAGGATCAATATTTATAAATTCAATAACTCAAATCTTATTAAACAAGATTGAAGGTTTGAACATCCCAATGAACAATTACAGCAGACCTTATTCAATAGTAGTTGCGCTTTTCAAATATTCAAGCTTACACAGTACAAAGCACGAAACTCGGATATGACTAAGTAACGGTTATTGACGGGCACATGGAGACCAGGACTAAGCGAGTTCCACTGTCGAAAATGGGCACAGGGGACATCATGTCACTCAAATCGGGGTGTTACTGATGATGTCAGTGAGCCGTTGAACAGCTAATGGACGGCCAGTTGCTTTGAGGATTAAGTAAGTCATGAGAATTAAATTGAGGCTTTTAATAAAAAATGTTTACATATTGCTTAAGTTACGTTTCGTACATACCTTATTCTTCATATATATTTTGTTTACAACCTTTCTAACAGCAATATATTTATATCAGTGTGATCTTTACCACTTTTAGAATATATGCAATTGATAGAAAGTTTAAGAAATTCTAAGATAAAAATTAACGCACAAAAAGACACGTGTTTTTAAGTTTGAATTATTTGTGTTCCTAACGGAATATTCATTAGGTGATCATGGTGTAACGTATCAAAAAAATGTTAGAGAACGTTACTTATCTATGGAGCTGTAATTACTGTAATAAACAATTGCATTGTCATGTTATCAGCAGGTTTCCAAGGTTTAAAGAGTGTTTTCCCATTACCATGCTACTGGATACATGTATCTAGTTGATCGTGGGTATTCAGTGAGCGATAAAGATGAGATGGGTATACTGAAATTTTTGTGGTAGTTGTATATACGAAAACTGAAGATATATGATGAAAACAAAGCACACCAGTACAATTTCTTAATAAATAATTCCACTCCATGTCTAGTTCTATATTGTAACTCATATCTAAAAGCAAGTAAACAATCATTTTCTTGATTACAGCAATACTATCCTATGTGTCGTATGCCGCGGAAACTAGTTTCAACCTGCCCGCAAGGCGCATATAAGTAAATGTTAATCGTTCCTATTCGTATCGTATGATATGTAAGTTTCACCCTTTAGGACATATCGTCCTGGACCACTGACCTAAATATCTGGTACATAGTAAAATCCGGTATATTATATTTATTAAGTAGACAAGAATATTTATGCGAGTTATGAAAATAATTGACTGTTACTAAATCGGATTATGAACACTGGATACTTTTTAACAATAGAGATTGCATCAAAAATCACCTGAATGAGCAAAATCAACCCCGAATATTAAGAGAAAAGGCGCTAATGTACAATCGAGAAGGGGCCTTTGTGCCGAATGACGAAATCAAGGAGCCTTAAGGCCTATAGAAAGGCCAGAAAGAAGTCTCCATTGAGACCTTGAGGTCTTTATTTGAAGATGTGAAACCTTAATGTGAAGGAACATTGAAAATCTAGTCCCTAACATAGTGAATCTGAAGCGAATATATGTTCAGATTGGGAGACGACTGAACCATAAGAGTGGACTTTTGAATCAGAGGATTTCTGTACATTAGTCAATGTGTGGAACTGGGATTCACATATTGAGATGTCTCAAGGGTGAGATAACACATAATTCATCAAGTATTTTCGACTACTTAAGTATAAATGTTTACTTTGGTCAGTGGATTTTAAGATGGCCTGATGTAATTTTATAAAGATACACCTAAGTCTAATAATTTGTCAAAATAAATAGTAAGTTATCATACTTATATCAAATGGCTTAGTCATGGCTGCAAGCATTTATTTTATTAATACAGACTTTGCTCTTTTCAGACAGCACTTGTTTGGAAAAAGTAACTCTGGTCACGTGGTTGATGGCTTTAATGTCTTCGGTGCTCCATTAGCAGTGAATTCTAGGTAATTAACTTTTAAGATTTATTAAGCAAGTTTGTTTTTAGTTAGAAATTACAAAATATGTAGAAATAATTTATTTTAGTTAGGTACAAATTACTGAACTCAAAATAATGTTTCATAAAAGTTCAAATTCAGAGCACTGTACCATATATTCCTAGGAATGTTTCAATGGCTCTTGCATAAAAGTAGATTAAATTCTTCTTATTAGAATATAATACCTAATTTATCAACAAATACTCCAATAATAATTTAATTTATTCACTGGTTGTTCATTTTTATTTCACTTATGTGGGTCTAATGGTGTGTTCCTCGATCACGAAAAGCCTCACAAAAATAAAATTCAATAACTATTGCAGTGTCTGTTTATAAATTGTTTATAAACTTATAAAGTGCAAACAGATTGTTGGAATATATTTTTTATTTAACATTGTTTTATTATTGCAGAATGAAACTCCTTGATGGAAGTACTCTAGAATTCACAAAAATTCTATCGCCTAGAGCTTGATATCCCAGAACAGTTTTTACAAACGGCTCCATGTTTTTATTAGAAGTATCGTAGTTATATTTTTACATTCTTATATGTTGTTCATAAAGTCTTCCTATGAGTCTAACTAGTTTGTATTCGTGTAATATATTATGGAATTCTAGTCTTCTTGATAATAACAGTAGTATATAACAGAGATATTTTTAAAGTACAACAGAATTTAAGATTGAAACTGTTTACTGCTTTGGTGCTAATACTAACATACATGTAAATGTAATTGTATTTTTACAGTTTGTACTATATTCACATTGTATACGTTCTGATTGTTATAGAGTAATTTGTTTCAAATTATTAATTTTTAGTTGACATTTTTTAATTATTGGTTTTTCTTCTGAAGAATATTATCAGACCCAGAAAGTAAAGCGTAAAAAATGAGCTTTACCAAAAGGAAAGGAATAAGTGTTATTATTATTTGCTTATAGTTTGTTCTGATCATAGCATGATTGCCGAAACACGTGAAAGGAAATAATAAAAACTATGAAAAGGTTTAATATTGAATATTTTCTAAATAAATTGCACCTGTATTGAATGTAATTAAATGCATAAATTCATATAAAATAAGTTCATAAAAAAGGTTTACATTCTGGTAAAAATTATGAGTATATAAAAAATAGCATGTGTTAATAATTATTTAAATAATCTAATAATTGATTTTGTTCACTTAGTTCGTATAATAATTTATTTTTTAGACATGAACGGAATGATAATAATTCACCCATATTACCCAACGTTGTACGTAATATCTACTATGACACATTCCACCTTCCAATTATCTACTTATAAATACAGAAAATAAAAGTATTAAAAAGTTATCAAGTTGTATGAAAATTTAATATTCTCGATCTTGCATGTAATTGGTAATACTGAGTAATTTATAATTATTGCATGTAAGCTATTGTAAGCTATTTTGTTAAGCACTTGTTATTTCTTGTGAATAACTTTAACATATGTTTTGTTAATTATGTTACAATTATATTTTTATAATAAATAGACATCTTAAAATAACGTGTACAGCTTAATGACCTGCATGTTTTATTACTAGGTACTTATTTGTCATATGCAGTGACATTAGACATGCAATTACTTACTTTACTAACGATAAATTCCTGTTCAATAAATATCTGGTTAATTATGTAGAAACGCTGAATTTTATGTATTGGATTAAATATCATTATTACATGGCATTATACCTCATGAGTAGCTTGAAATAATTCATTATTAAATCATTAAAATAATAAAAAAAGTTTAGCGAAGTTTACCTAATTAACCATAGAAACTAGATTAAGGCCTTGTGATTTTGTCAGCTATAACTGGTATACAAAACAAACACAAGAATCATATTTAAGTACTACATCTATAATAATTTATTATTTTAAGGAATTACCTGAAGTTTTATTAAATATTACGATATAAGGAACTCAAGTAACTTATTTTATGTGTGATTAAAACCTTAAAAATATAAAATATTGAATTATCCCTTTGGATCATGATTTAACTTGGACATAACCGCAGCTTCTACCGCAACTGTGATGCAATATTCCGTTTATTTGTTTGAATAGATTCTACGATTTTAGTAACACTTGGAACTACTTTATTGGTGTGTGGAGAAACTCTAAAGTCAAAGTTAATAGCTATCTTAGTTAAGAAATGCGTGAGGGTGCTATGATGTTTTTTAATAGAAATGAGTCATACATCATGTAGAAGTGCCCATATTTCAATGTTCATGGATCAGAGAATCAGAGATTATACTAATACCCAGACCCTCGAGTTTTTTCATATCAGATACTGTCAATATTTAAAATGTATGAACTATTAAAAACGTCCAGAATGAACTAATTGGTTTCAACATGCCACTACAACTAAAGTTGTATGTATAAAGCACCTGTATATATGTTAATACAACGACAGTTGTTTATTCTTGGAAATAAAAAGAAATGTGGGATTGCGTGTGAAATATCAGCTGCCATAAATATTTCCTATCTCTACACGGGACAGTTGATTACATTTAAGAGGCTCTTTTAATTAATATTTCACAACCAATATGGGATTATTTTACTAATTTAACCAGTAGGGCATAGCCGGGAAGGATTTTTGAAAAGAGAATTGGCATATAAAAATACCAAGGATCCTAAGCATGTCCTTTTTAAATTTCAGTACAATCGATTGAATGGTTTTCGTTTAAAAGCAAAACAAACAAAGGCACTTTCTCATTTGTAATATTATTAGAATTCTATCTTTTAGGATCAGCAATTATCAATAGCGTAAATCTCAGATACACACCTCACTTAAATCTATGATTATTATGAAACACTGGAAGAGCGTGAGGCCGCCGGAAAAACTTTCGTGGTTGTTTTTTTACAAAAAAAGATAATCATGTTGAATTTAGAGAAACAGCCAAGTAAAAACCAGTAAAAGCACTTGTTTAAAATTGTCACAATTAATTTCACTTTGAAATATAACAATTATCAGTTTAGACTATAAATACTAAATAAATATTTTTTTGTAAAAGTATACATGAATCGAATTACAAAATAGTCCTATCCCTAGAGCAGTGTTATTCTGGATTACTTCTGGTTATCCCAGTTTTATTTTTTACTGTTGTAAAATCTGATTTTAGTAGCTTTTAAGTAACGGTATTATTGGTGTTGTGCCATCGTCAGGAGACCCCAACAATTCAATTTGGTTGCGGCTTCTTAGATTTGGGTTTCTCGCATTCAAATAATCTTCATGTGTGATGCTTGCAGCAGATTTTCATGTACCACATACAACTCGGTAACGCAGTGGAACACATGGGTAAAATATGGTGGAAGCTATGAATCTATACTGCAATTTTTAACGCCACAAAATTCGATTCTAGAGACAAGTGATCCTTAACACAAAGAAAAGCAAACGTGGCTGGCGAAAAGGTAACTATATGACAGGATGAATATTCGGTAATGGTAGTCATAATCCAGGAGTGTGTTAGTAATTTTCCGAAAAAAATATTAAAGAAAAAAATGTACAGTTCTCAAAAACTGCAAAAGATAATTAACTTATATTTTCCAGATGTTTTGTAGATTTTTATGTTCAGTCTATATTACATACTATATTTTGACTTATAAAAACTTACCAACTTTTAACACTATATAAATAAAAAAATTATTTTCTATGTTAATGTGTTTGTTAATAAGTATATTATGTGTAATAAAACAAAGTAAACAACAGAACTAGGTTTAGGGAACCATTGGTTACAAGAATTACTTGGCTCAGACCTTCATATTAGCCAAAATGCTACTTCATATTTAAACAAAGTTTTAGTGTAAAAAGTTCAGAAATAGACACTTTCTTAATTTGGAAAAGTCTACCCCTGAAAAAAATAAAACTATGAGTTAGCCCTCATAGTTGTGTAGAAATTTTAACCTCTATCACCAGCTATTCTGTAGCCTTCCAATTTAATGTGTCTTACCAGTTGCGACACTAACTTTCGTTATCACTTAATTTAAGAGGTACGTGGATCATTTACGAAGGTGAGGCAACGATAAAGACTCACTGCACCTAGCCGGAAAGTATAGGGAGCGAGGAAACCAGCTTTGAAGTAATCTAAGTTCTCTTGGTGTCTTTTTATTATCCTGCGCCTTGTTAATTGTTCAATATATCAAAGCCGAAAGCGAGAGAAACCCATTCCAAAAGAATCTCGAAAACGGAACAAGTACAGGCAGGTAGAAACCACAGATACATCTAACAACGAGGTTAGACACCTAGTAGATGAGGCTGCTGGTATCTACAATTAGAAAAAGGGCTCGGCACAGCTACCGGCCCATACACTGCGAACAAAATAAAAGTGGCAGACGCCAAAAAATAACTGTCGATTTCTTTTAACAATTTACCTATAATTTAAATCAAATATATTATTGAGTAATTGGGATGAAAATATGAAATAGAGCTAAGTACTTTAAATAGTATTCTGTATTACATTTTTGTTTTCCATTTTTATAAACAAGGTCGAGGTACATAACAAGCTTCGCTAAGGTTGCATGCACAGTTTCAAACCTATAGCTCATTTCATTGCCCGAGATGTCCTCTGGACAGGTAGATAGACATACAGTAATACAAAAGATGTTGACACGAAAATGACACATCATAGAACTATTCGTTAAAGATATAAAGTTTCATGTAACATTCAAAGTCTACATATCAACATATCTTGTCACATAATTCTTTTACATTTTTTTTATTAATTTCGGTTTCACATCAATGTTTAAATAATAAAAGGCTATACACCAAGTCACTAAAATAATTATGTATATGCAGGATTAGTTAGGCTACATGTGTTAATGTTTAATTTTTTATATTGATTTTGTTTAAAATTTATCTATTCTGATATTTTCTCGTTGCACGTCATTTTTATCCAAACCAATATAAAAATATCTTTCCAATGGAGTGACATATATAATCATTTAACTTATTATTCCTCATATAAAATCAAAGCTTCATGCACAATTTCATATCAATAGTTTCGTTTTTGACATATCGTGCTGGCATACAGATAGAAATGATATTAACAGCCCTACGAGCGATAGATTTGTTAATATTCAGCCAATAATATAAATTGTTAATTGGAGTATTGTACAAATCAATCTAAAAAGCACCACCATTCTAAATTTTAAGTAAAAACATACAGTAATAACCTCATGAGGTCATATAACTTAATGTCTGTTTCTATAAACAAGCTTAAATAATTTTAATGATCATCAATCCCATATTATTTTCATGGTTGAAATTATTTATTTTACGAAATTTTTATAGGTTCAACACATATCGGCCGCATGATATGGATATTGGTCGTTACAGCGCCCGTCTACAAATATATACAGCCATATAAATAGCTACTTATTTCACACCAGACACACCTGTCTGTAGCTTATTACTTGTAATGTGGACATAGAGAGATAGCCATATGACATGTTCCATCACACTGGATTGCATATAAATATATACAGACATATAAATAGCTACTTACTTCACACACAACACACACAAATGTCTGCAGCTTATTATCTGTAATGTGGACCTAGAGAGATAGCCATTGTAATATGTTCCATAACGCTGAATTGCATCCTTAAAAATAATCCTAATAAAATAAACCGCCTCATGTTCAGTCTGACATACTCTTGAATAGGGAAACCTAAGTCTAATAATCGTGTAGCAATCGAAGTGGCAATTTATACAATAAAGTCTCTTTTATGTCAACTTTTAGCCATGCTTTGACAGCAAAGTACTACAATGTGTGTCAAAATAAAACCATCATACTGTAGGGAATCTATCGAATGAGACCTCAGCAAATGAACTGCAGCGTAAACTATCGTCTACGAACGAATTCTCACGTTTGCTCAACGCCGTTATTTGTCTTGCCTTCTCTCTTCTATTTATGAGGCTTTCTAGAATTAACTAAGATAGTTTCAAAGATTGTAAATGATCATTCTTTTCTTTGTTATCAACTCATAATAGCCAATAGTTTGTAACAGTATTTTTATTTAACTCTTAAGCCATATTAAGTAAGACAGGAAAGCTATCGGAGTTATTTATACTTTTCATACCATTATATTTAAAAGTAACAATTGAAATTTTACAACTGCACTCAATGAGTTTTCAAGATTCAAGCTTTTTAAACCTTTGAAAAAAGGAGTGGAGCCCTGGCCTGTTGCACAGGTACTTAGCATTACATTTTTGTCTTACCATCTTGATATTTGAAGGCGTAATCTAATTTGTGGCATTGCCGAAATATTATAACCTAATGTATATAATGCTTATACATTTACTCATATTTCTAATTATATATCCTTTAAAAAAAGTTGAAGTATTTCATACCGCGTGTCGTAACAGGCTTCATTAAGGTTGCATACAAAATCTCAAATCTATATGCTCATTGCATTCTCGAGATGTCTTCAATGGCGCTCTGCCAAGTTCTATGTTTGGATATGCACCATCATAGAAAACATTCTTATCTATTTAGAAATAAAGTTTCATGCAAAATTTGAAGACTACCTATGAAATCAAAGTCGAAATATCTTGCCAAACAAGAATTTTGTTCATTAAATTGGGTTTCATATCAATGTTTATAACTAATAAAAGTGTGCACACCAAGTCCCCATAAAAAGATGTTACATGACTTGGGATAGTTCGGCTAGATGTGTTAATATGTAACACGTTTACACATTTATTTATTCTGCTCTTTTCCCGTTGTCATCATGGTTACCTATAAGACAAATGTAAAATGTTCACTAACATTCAGCTATATTTCATAGAGTGACAAGCACCATTATCGAACTCAGTGTTCCTCATATACCATTGAAGCTTCATCCACAATTCCAAGTTAATTGGACAGTTCATGCTCGAGATATCGTGCGGACAGACAGAAATTACATTTTTTCAGACCCACGAGTGATATACATCGTAAAGCTCAGAAAATGAACAAAGTGTTCTATCCTCTGTATAAATCTTCAATAAATATTATTTCATTTTTGTTCCACAGTGTGCTTTTCTTCTAGTTCATTACACGGTTTTATAAGAGGGATTATTATGAAGTAAATGTCTTACATTTATTACGAAACAGAAACTATATTAACCCGATTTGAACAATATTGATTTTGCATATTGACTGTTTAAAATATTGCAAGGGGTTTTATATAATAAGTCTTTTATACAATAATTTCTACACATCTCTTTAAAATATTTCAAATCGATATGGATATTTACGAGATCAATTTAGGTCTCGTATTATTTAATAGATTTATAAATTCAAAGGTGAAGGAGGGACTCTATACTGTGAGCAGAAGAGAATGGTAAGGATGTTTACTTTACCCGCCTACACAACAAATTAGCGGCTCTAAACTACCGTTTGGTTGTGGTAATAAGGAGAGACCGACACGTCCTGCATGAACAGTCAATATTTGGTTCTTCCTACTTGTACAGCGGCAAGTAAGATTAGTTTATCATGAGGAACAATACGTATTTAAATATAAAACTGTCTGAAGTAGAAACTGATCTGATTACCTACTGAATTTATATAATGCAATAAAATTTAGTGTATTATTTATAAAAATTATTGATATAAGTTGTAGTTAAATCATTAATTAGCATTAAATAAAATAATAGAGATTTAGAGTAAAGTTTACAGATGATTTATATAACAGTGTCGAAGATTATAAAGCATTAAAGTTAAGTGATGATGTGAAGTATGTTTATTATCTTCAGTGTTTGTCTGGAACATGTCCAGGAATGTGCAACTAGAGCTGCCATGTTTCAAGTTACAAACCTCTCAATTATCCACAGTTCTGAGAAGTAGCTGTGATATGCAAACATCGCTTCTAGTGTCATTTGCATATCGCGCTTCACGAACTTATTGCTTAATTCATGTCTGATCTATACTGACACGTTACTTTATTTATCTTATAAAATAAAAATAGGAGCTGCTTTAACAATTAAAATTAAAGTTAAAAGAATGAGGTACTGTCATTATAGATTAACACCCCAAAGGTTCTCTTAGGCTCAAAGACTACGGTATAGAACTCGTAAAAATAGAAGGAGATCTTCTGATTGACTAATTCATTAACACCTAGCAAAATGAATGAAAAATAGAGACATGGCATCTGTTTTCATAGATTTGCTTTGTGGCTAAGAGGCGCATTAAGGAAGGATTTTCTCTTCGACCAAAGGGCTCCGCCCTACTGACTTCTACAGTTTCGAAAATCCCCATAAGAAATGCGTTACAACAAACACATTTTATTAATTGAAAAAAGATGTTGAAATGTAATTAATGGTTAAACGTATACATTATAGTTTGATAACAGAATAATAGGTTTAATTCATTTAAATACCATTAGAAACTTCTTTTAATTCATAGTATTGAAAGCATAGAGTTAGCTTACAATTACCAAAAATGCTTATTTCGAACTTTTCTGTAATCAATGTTGAACACAGAGTTTATAAAGTTAGTAAACTGTTTTAATAAAAATATTCTTCAAACTGTAAATGTTTGCAAATATGTATGCAATGCTTAATTAGTAGTGTAATGCAGATATCAAAGACAAGGTTACTGCCTACAGTTTTAAATAAAGTTATAGAACCCATTTGAGTTTTTTACTTTTTCCGAAGGAGGCTTACTAGACTTCCATATGTTTATATTGTATTGACAAGGCAACATAGGAAAATAAACTATAGCACCAGATATATTAAGTAAATTACAATGGATGAAAATAGATTCTTTATGTTTGACGCAGGATATGTCTATAGTTGAGTATAAACATTTTTTGAATATTCAATTCTACCCTCCTGGCTGTGAAAGTATAAAAACTATTCTTTAGTAAATATTTATTCCAGTTAATATCATGGGGAATGAAATTAGGCATGCATTTATAAGACCGGAAAATCTCATTTATGAAAACTCTGCCCTTTCAGCTCAACTCGTTTGTTGCAAAATATTTCAAATAACTGATTTTGGTTAAGTCGTGTTTCATAAAACGTGCATAGCAATTTATGTGAAATAGCACGTATTCTTAATTATAATTAAATTTTGTTAAAATACAAGGATTTTTGGAACCTCAAAGATGATGTGAAGGAATATATTTTAAGTTTTCGTCTTCTTGGCCTCAGAATTGCTCATGGATTATCCATGAATATATGTTTCATCAAAGCTCATACTATGTTTGGTTCCAATTAATCCTCTCCAATTCACAACTAAATAAATCAATTAAACAAACATAGGCATAAAAATTTGTTTACTCAAACACATTTAAATACAGATTATAAAACTACTTAAATTTGCTAAACGCTATATTTCCTTATACTATTCTCGACGAGAGATTCATTAACACAAACAACAAATGAAAAAAAAAAAAATAATAAATCGAGAAAGCAGTTTCACAATAAATCTTACTGTAAAATCGAGGGTGCCTGATACACATTAATTGTGGTTTTCATAAATCATATACCTCAATTATCGGTTAGTAGTATCGGTTATTGAGTATATTCTGAGTTTAACTCGTAAAATTAATACAGAGTTAGAGTAGACCAACACACAGTTTCTACATTGGCACAACTCTGTTAATTAGAGAACTAGGCCAACGATTACTCACGATGGCTAGAATACAACCGTTGGTAACAAGGGCCAATTACATTAGTATGCAATACCTTCTCAGTAGCGGAGTGTGGAGTGGGTGGCTGCAACTACACTGACAGTGACAGTGGATTGACACAATCGATATCAGGACAGTAATGCATGAAAAAACGTCATCAAGTACGTGTTAACCTATTTTGCTAACACTTGATCCCTACACTAATTTCATTTAAGTACTGAATAATACTTTAAAAAATAAATTTTAAAAAGGTATTTGAAGTGAAATCCTCATAAACTTGCATTTATATAACGACTGATAGCTTGATATGATAACTAATTTTATACCTCATATTTTTCATTTTACAAAAAAAATACAAAGAATTTTTGCGGAATTATTACTGACATGAGGACTCATCTAAGGTCAACAGTGTCCAGTTTGTTTAGCAGTTCTTTTACCAGTAAAATCATTTATGCTTATAATCCAAGAACTGAAAACCGATTGAAAATATATTCGTATAGACTCAAAAACTGGGTTTTCTTGAAATTTATGAAGATACTGATCACCAGTCGTGCTAGATTTGATTGAGTTGATTGAGGTCAAAATGGTTAAAAAATAGGTTATACGTATGTCTTATAACTATATACAGACCCTTCAAATGATGAATTTAATTCTATTTAAATAGTTATCTTAAAATTTGCTCTTGGCTGAAGAAGGATTATAGATGAACTTTTACTATCCGAAGTTATAGGGAGACTCGCTATTTAATTACATTACATATATGACTAACTAATTACTTTCCATATATCTTTGTAATATGTTACCCTATAGATTGCAACAATGATGACAACCACGCGTAATTAAACGAGGAAAAGTACTAGAGAGATGGCAAGCAGGATCGAACTAGCGACCATTATTGGTCTGACGTGCTAGCCAATAAATATCGTTACAGTAACCAAATTTGAGAAATAAAACTCGTTAGAAACTCGATTGTTTGATAACCTTTACCATCTAAACTAACCTTCTTCAAATCGTCGGTCTTTATTTTTCATTAATTAGTTTTGTGATTACTTAGATAAGACATTGAAGATCATATAAAAACAGCAAAGGGAAAATTCAAATTTACATAAAACTTGTACGTTTTAATTTTACGAAAGTAAGATAAAAATTTAATGTAACATAATGAATTGTAGCTTGTGATGGACACATGAAGAAATAACGCAGTGGGGATATCCACTGTTGCATAAAGATGCTAAAAGGCAAATGGAATTGTGAGGTCATAACAAATCGAGTTACCAAAGTCATCAGTCCAGATGAAACATCAGAGGTGAGTACTTACCCGTTCATCCAACTGCAAATCAGTTCAACTAGATCAACTATCCAAATGTGTTGATATTTCATAATGTCGTGTACATTTACTAAACGAGATTTCGTCACATACGGTCCGGTTATAAAGCTCATGAAGTAACTATAACAGATTTCGGTTAACATTAGGTACAAATTAGTGGCTATAAAATTAAGTAAAACTAGCTATACACTTCATTCATACGATCAACTTTGAAAAATAGTTTAAACTGGAGGTTTTTATTTTGAAATAAATAACATATTTTCCGTGATTACCTTTAACAAAGTTATGTTTTAAGATAAGCTGATTAGATCATAATTAATATTTCAAATTTTTAACTTAATTTAAACAGTAATTTATATAGTGATTTTTCTAGAAGTAAACAAAAGCGATTTGAGACGTTAGACGTTTGAAGACAATACTAATACTTCCACATTATCCGAATACCAAGAATAGTATTTAATCTAGTTGACCCATACCGTGGTAGTAATAATGAATATAGTAAAAGGAATCTAATCATTGATAGTAATTCTGATTGATCTATACTGAGGAAATTAACATTTTGTTCCAATACTAGCAGTAACCCCGCGGGGCTTTGCACACGATTTCGAATTGAATAACAGTTGTCATAGGCATATTACTCGTATTTAAGTTTAAAGAGCAATGTTTTGGGGTTCTGAAGTCGGAAAGTGAAGAAACTTTCATAACTACCAATGAAATACACAAATTATTTTATACATTTCATAATATTTTAACGAATAGATCAAAAACTTTCAGTAACTTTCCAAATATTCCTGACCATAGTGGAGGAATATTAAGTCCTTAATAATCTCAGTGGAAGAGCATGACGAAATATGATTGAACCCTATTATCATTTTGACTTGGAGGGTAAGTAGGCTAGGGTAAGTAGCTTCAGAGGGTTGGAAGACTAAGTAGGCATGTTTATGGTACGTATTCCTTCAGTGTTAATTCATACGATATTCAAAAGGTGGGTAGAAGCATTTCTGGTTCGGATTAATCATACTACACACACGCTTTCTATTATACTACTCTATCATAGTTGAATTTTTCTTGATTCCACAATCCACAATAAAACGTCTGAGAAGCCTATTTTAGTCAAAAAGTTCCTACTTCCAGTCATGTATTCTTCTTCTGGTCTAAGTTCTTCCCGGTGCTCTAGTACCGTTGAATTGTTACACCGATCAAGAAAACATATACATAGATAGGCCTGAAATATAGGTCTTCATTTGTCAAAAAGCGCATACGTTTGGCTATTGTAATCTGTAATCCTTCACAAGATTTAAATTCTGTAAATATCAGTCTAGATAATGCTTTCGTAATTCATCTTGATCTGGTATAAACCCGTAGGACCATCCTCCGGTAGCTCATGAAGAACAATGTTAATGTTCCAACGGCAGAACACTGGAAATGAAGACGGAAAGAAGGCTTTATTAAGCTAGAAGCACTTGAGAAGTATCAAACGAATTTTTGTTATTGCAGCAGTGAGAGTCATATTATTATTAAATGATAAATACAATACAAAAAAATAGAGGCATATCCGCCTGGGAAATTTTTCACTGTGACACAAATCTCTGTATGTCTCGCACTCTAAGTCGTCTCATCTACTGTAAAATATCCTGCTTCGTAGTTTTCATAAGTTTTCAAAAAGTCCTGAGAACACTGAGTATTATCGTTAACCACCCAAGGCATACACAGTACGGTTGGTAGATCATTATACATCAGTTACGAATATTGCTAACGTTCTCTTGACTTCAGTGCTCCATTAATACATTATAACAGTTTAAATTTTATAAAGTGCTGTTTTATTTAACTTTTGCACTCTGTAAATTAAAACATATAATTTTTTCCCAGAAACTAATTTTAATTAGCTATATTTTAGAGGATATGGAGTTTACGAAGTCGTAACTCTCTAAGATCGTATCATAATAAGCCCAAAATATATTTCTCTAGACAACGCTGGTTCCATTGTGGTAGCAAATTTTTCACCTAAAAATTGCTGTTTTTTTATATTATCAACAAAATAATTAATCGGTGTACTTGTATTTCTTAAAAAGATAACTTTGGAACCGGAAGCGCGGCGAAGGGTTCATGGCTTTACGTGCAATCAGCCATTGACGATGTTTTGTTATTGAATACATTTCATACAAGCATTTATATACTGTACTTTATGTGTATATTTACAGTCGATGTATGTGTAGTGTATATAGTATTGCACAATATGTTGCAGAAAATATGTTACTAGATTCGTCTGTTTCGTTGATATTTTTAAGTGTTAACAGAGTAAATAGTTTCTTAAAGCCAATAATTTTATTTGAAAAGCTATAAAATATTGTCTACAAAAACTATTGCAATAAAGCAACACAAAATTGAAATCCCTTCGAAACCTGTGAATGCACTTGAAACATTGTAGCAACATTTCAAAACAACCAGACTTCCAAAAAACTACCGTTACTTAATTAATCCTCTCTGATACCACTTTTAGTACTTAATATTCTGTTATATAACGTCAAAGGTAATACATTAGCATCAGTTCGGTGAAACTGTATTCAAAGTATTACCATAGATTATGTGATATTCTGTGACGCAAAGTTGCATTAATTCTCTGGAACTAATATAACATCTTGAATAGTTTGTAAGCATCGAAACTTAACAATAGTTATAATATTATTATCATTAGCCATTTAACTAATGATCATAACAATAAATAATATTGTTTTTAGTATGAAAGTGTGATCTTGAAGAGTTTTCACCAAAAGAAAATATAGTTGATGTTCCTAACTCTGTGGCGTAAACTTGTTTCCCTTAGTGAATAAAACCGTAATGTTTCTTAATTTGTTAGGTTTATATTACATATGAAAGAGCTCAATGTGCTTACTGGATAACGTTGTTGCCATTATACAACAGAAAGTTGTGTTAAAAATATCAATAAACGAATTTCAACCATTAATATTAAACTGTAAACCAGCATTGACAGTATAATACATTTTGAACAGTATAATAGTCCTATATATTAATTCTAGTTAACAGTAAATCCATTATTAACTATGGTATGTTCACTGTATAACAATAACTTCAAATTTGGTAAACTTTGTTGTCATTGTTAACTTATTTTTTACATCTGAAATACTATTTAAGTTTACTACAAAATTATAAATAGAAATAACTTTTACTATTTCTTATCCATACATAACTTCAATAAATTAAATATCTATAATGAAATATCTGCATAAAAGTACAAAAGGGAAATGGATAAATAAACAACTCCCAGTTACGAAGTAACACTGTATGTGATCCAACAAAAGCATACATGCCTTTGATCTCAAAATTTGCGGTATAATTTCCCTTCTGATATTGCTCTTTATAGGGAGAATCGAAGACTCAATACTGTTAATGGTTTGTCGTTCAATTTGAGGGAATCCGCAGAAAATAATTGGAACACTCTGTAGATCCACGGCCGAACGGATATCAGTGAGGGAAAGACATTGGGGTAATATCCGGTGCCATTTCTCGCCTCGGGGTTGAAACTTGGGGTGGCTTTGTCACAACTTGGATACTTACCTGCACACAACATTAGAAATAGTTGTAAATTAAATTACATTATATTCGCGTACATTAAATAGTTTATCAAACACTCTTTATTGGATTCTGGAAGTGGATTATATTCTTGGAATTTTAAATGATTTTTAAGATATTTTTAGCCCAATACTTCGATGCAAATGAAACTTAACCTTCTTTTTCTGTTAAAATAGCAGGTAAAAAGTGAAATGTATGACATACGCATATAATTACATTTGTGAATATAGAAACAATATTTATATATTATTGCTTTCACAATAAACACATGATTCCCTTGGTGTGCAGGGAGAGTGCCTTTTTACAAAACTATTTTTGCAATTTAACCCAAACTTACGATATTTAGAACTCAAAAGTTTCATATTCAATAGTAAAATGTATTAATATTATTTTTTTCGTCATTGAAAACCAAACACTATTTGTATTTTATTATAGCTCTAATTGCCTTCATGTTGGGGTAAAAATGTGTTTTCAGCATCTTTCAATATGTTTCAAATTGTATAAAACAATTTTAAGGCAAATTATAGTACCAATGGTTAAAAGTCTACATAAGGTAATTTGAAATAAATATTAAAATATTTAACGGTATAAGTATTATCAGAAACAATATTTCATGTTTACTTTTATATTTAGCCTCTAATATTAACTGATTAATAATAATATCTCGTACTAATATTTAATAATATATCTAATATTAAATATTAATATTTTGATTTTAATATTAATATTAAAAACCCAAGTAATAACAAAATATTTCTCATAGTTTGTTATATATTTATTTCATATTATGCTGAGCAGGGTTAAGATCGAAGAAGGGTCCTTCATTTTCTCCATATGATCGGTGCTAGTCATCTTTCTTTCAGGTGGATAAAAGAAAGGCCATCATGGAAGCTGTCGCCGAGTTGCCATGCAGTAGAAGAACAAAAGTCTGCACGGCAAACCTGACAACGTGATGATCAGTAAATGGTACCCTGGGTAAGGTTTAAACTATATAAAGTAGAAACTGGGGTCAAATACGTACAAGAATAGTTAATTTTAAGCCGTTAAAAACTTTGTTTTCAACTTTGCTTGTATAAAAAATTTAGATCTTTGTAAGAACAGGTTGTATGATTCTTACTTATGCGCAAATCACTTATTAGATGTAATAAGGAGGTAAACTGCTTTTGCTTATACTTTGTAAAATAGCAAACATGTACTTCTTGTAACACAGATGAAAAATACCACCAGAGCCATGACTACAACACATGGTCAGGCAATACTGTTACCAATGCCACTCGTTTGTCGGCTGAGTTAAAACGCGCGTTTTGGGTATGGGTTGGGTATATATAATTTTTTTGGTTTATTTCTACTCTAATAATAAATAGCCTACAATCATTGTGCAATTATAAAGTTGCCTGTCGGTACAATGGTACTTTAATAGGTCAAATACAAGCTCCTGCTTTACCCCAATCTGTTCAACCTGGTTTATAGTTGGCTGAAAACTATATAATTTCACAAAAAAAGAAGATTGATAACGGAGAAATGTAAAGTGGCCTTAAAGCAATATTTACAACAAGCAAACACAAATTAGCATCCGTCATACATAGCATCCTTCACGATAAACTGTAACCTTTTACCTGGGTACTGTATCTTCTCATGCGGTATTCTAAAATAAACTTTTCAATATTAATTTTGCCAACACATTGGAATAGACCAAACGATATACGTTTTCTTTGCAATACCTGTAGAGGCAACGTACAGGGAAGCCACCATAGCTAATGAGATGGTTATAACCTTGAAGGGCTGTAGTCCCTTTCAGGAGCAAAGATCACCAATCTCTTCGTGAACTTGACAACACAGTTTAACGGAATATCAATTTTATATTAATTCCACGTTAAGTAATAGATATTAAGTTTAAACATTTCCCCTCTAATTGTTACGTGTGTAATTTTTATAATATTTGTGTGTAAGTTCAATTGAGATCTGAAACTAATGATTTACTTGTAAACCATCGCCAACGGTGGGTTATTTCCCCTTTTCATCTTTTTTTACATCCAGGCTTGATTTGACTTGTTTTTTTACATGCACCTCTGATTGGAATTAAATATAGAGACCGTTAAGAGTTGGATGTTTTTTGTATTATATTACAATGTCAAGGCAGTTAATTGCAATATGATCAATGAGCTAATAGAAAACTATGAAACCGGTTACATTAAAACGCTTATTTTGCAATCAATATTTTCAGTTTCACAACCATTTAATGCAGACAGATTGTCTTTTTTACTTTTCGTCATATGACGGAGTAGAACTAGAACTTCTTTATATTTATATCAAACCGTGTGGAAGGCTAAAAGTTATTATTAATACTTTTAATAATAGCAAAGGAGAATATTCCGATCAAATATTATAGAATATTGTTACTAGCTTCATGATTTATCGACCACTGATTTTTTTTATCAGATGTAGAATTCAAGGGAACTAACCTCTGTATTTTTTATGTAATTACAAACACATGCAGCAATCTATGTGTTGCAGATTAAACTACACTAGATATAATATCTAACTAACTACAGATGTTGAGGTATTTGTTTCTAAACTAAGAACAGCTAACGAATTAGTTCCAAAAAATGTTAACATGGTCATGCAAGAGGCAGGTGGATATCCAATCTCATACATTAATATTGCGTTTGATGTGCGTATTAATGAAATGTGTGCGTTTGTAACTGAGTTTAATCTAACGCAATAATCGAGGCTAGACCATAGATTCATATTAGTGTTAAAATTACAAACAAGAGTGATTGACTGATGTAGGAAATATTTCAGGGTTTGATTAAACTTTAGATTGTCTATCATCTGCAACCTTTCAGATAAATAAATTCCGGAAGTTGCATAATTATTATTATTATGGTTTTGCATCCATGAGAATCACATTCTTTTAGTATTTCTTAAAAATGTATTGAATTCGCCCCTTCATCAGTGGTATGATAAGAATTTTGCAATATGTATGTCTATATATCACCACTTAATGAACATTTGGTAATACAGTATATTTAATTTACCAAAAGTTAATAAACTATTGAATGTTTCGATAATATTGAGTTAAAATTAAATTCTTAAAAACATATTTCATGTAGAAAATTAAATAAATAGACTTCTTTTTCTTCTGAATATAGGATATTATGTTTAGAAATGATTTTGTTGACAATTGCAATATTTTTAAGAAACGAAAACCCACAATTTTTTTAGCCCACTTTATTAAAAGAAATGTAAATATCACAAGGTTTAAATGCTCATTTGTACAATAATTCTATTTCAAAACT